>NW_028327171.1:162041563-163291563 GCF_987537825.1 Furipterus horrens
TCTATCCATTTAGCAATCTATATGCTAGTGTGTGCTAAATATATATGTGTATATACATATATATACACATAGACACCATTTACAAACATATACATATAGTTCTAGAGTTGTAAATTTGTATAGTTGTTCAGATATATATGTGTGTGTATATCAAAACAGACACACAGAATAAATATGCCCACATGTGTATGTGTGTTTGTAAGCACATGCATGATCACAGACATATACATATCTACAGGTGGGTTTTTATAGAGATCGCTCTATAACCATATTTTCTCTGCTATAGTCTCTATTTTATGACTTTCCAGAAGCAGACTTCTTTTTCCTCAAGTCAACACAAGAATATATTTAATCAACAATTGAAATGAACAATATCAATTATTTAATCAACAATTCAAGTGAAACCATTTCACATAAAAGTATGAAATAATCTCCAAATTTGATATAAATGATATAATCTTTTACAAATACACATTATAAAGCAAAATGCAGCAAAGATCTGATTCCACAAATTTAACATGCTCATTTGATAAGGAAAAATGCCTTGACAGAGGGATGAAGCTGCATCATGCAAGGATAGAGGCCATGTGTTACCTAAAAGCACATGCATTTACTCAAATGGCAATATGTGTGGTCATGGCTTTGATGGAACTTGATTCTCACTTGAAATGTTACATTATCTTCAAATATGGACATATGAATAAGTAGCATGAGTTGAAAGCTTGTTAGGTTAGACAAAGCCCTTGTTAATATTTAGTTAAGGCAATGTATCATAGAGGCTTTAAGAGGTGACCTGGAAACTCTAAAAACTAGAAAGATCTCACTTTCAAACCTAATCAGAACCTTTAACCACTCAAAGATTCCTAAACTCTTGAAATTGTTGCTTTGTTTCTTTTTTTTGTGTGTATGTTTGTATTAATGTGTGTTCTGATGTTATGTTTTATTCATAGACTCCCAATCACTGAGTATTTTTTAAATTGAAAACAGTAAATTTCATTTATATATGGGGAAAAAGCATAGCGATTCTAACTTATTTCCATGTCAGGAAGCCTACCACACATTGAACTGAGAGCAAAGCGTGGTGGTTTGGAGCACAGGCTCTGAAACAGAGGGCCTCTGTTTGGGACCACAATGTATTAGCCTCATTTCTTTGTGCCTCAGTTTCCTCTTTGTCAAACAGGGGCAATAATATATCTGTCGTAGGGCTGTTGTGAATACTGAGTATATGTTTGCTATTATTATTATTGCTATTATTACTAATTCAAATAAGATCCCTTGCAACAAGGTACAATTTATTAAAGTAGTAACCTGAAAAACAGCAGAACATGGCCAAGTAATCCAAACTTTCTTACAAAAATAGGACTTGTTATCAACTACTACAATCAGCATTATCATTGCATTTCTATGCTGATATATATCTTTTATAAACTGTTTAATAAAGGAGTGGTTTATAGATAAGTACCTTTTCCAAAAATGGGGTCTTATATTGAATCATGTTGTATACCTGAAACTAACATTATATATCAATGACACCTCAATTTTTAAAAGTGAAGTTCTAAAAACCTTTGAATTATACGCATACAGCACACAGTAAAAGGATTAAGTTAATGAGTTAAAGGTATGTTTCTACAGAAAAACTATGGCAAAATGCAGAGCCATTCACAGGATCAGAGAAGGCCCCTCCAGCATAAAAGATTGCCTGATGCAAGAACAAGGGTGGAGCCATGCCTGAGCTATTTAAAATGTCCTTACGCTGTCATCAGAAGTTGCCTTATCTATTATCACCTCTGGCAGAAGCTGTCCATTGGGGAGCATGAGGGCTGAGGGTCCATCAACCAGGGAGACCACACCGTTGCAGTCCACGGCGCTGTGCATCTTTCCGTTCGCCGGCAGCATTGGCAGGGACCTACTGGCTTGACTGATGGTGCTGCTGCGCCGCTCTCGGGGTCTGTGCGGCACGAACAATGAGCCTCTTCTGCTCTCATTGTCTCCAAAAATGCTGTGCTCATCGTCGGCAAATTCAGTCTCAGATCCAATATCTTTTCCTCGACCTATGAAACTGAAAAGACTTGCTCTGCTGCTGCGCCTTTGAGGAAACAAGGAGGCACGAATGCTAAGTGGTGACTGAAGGAAAAGAAGAAAGAAAGAAAAAAGGTGGCATGTATCTGCTGAAGCACCTAAAAACAGAAGTGCATTTCACATCATTACCATCTAAGCCATTGATCTGAGGGCAGGTGGCTTTATACAGATTTAAAAGAAACCTATTTCAAAATAAAGCAATTCAACAAGACGACAAATTCTCCCAACTACAGATGGAAAGGCTGAAAGAATCCATCCATTCAACACCATGTGAATTATTTGCTGCTGCACAGCTCTCTACTATTCTGGCCTGGAGTGACCGCCCCATTCTTTCTGTGCCATTCATTTTGCTATAAAAGACACAGCACTTCAAAATATAATTTGGTATCGATATCTGTTAGTTAGATTTTCATATATCAATCCCAAAGTTCTATAAGTATTAAACTCTTCTGATTTATTTCCATGCTGTATGCTTCTTTGCATTCTGTTGCTTAGAACTCTACCTTATCTACTGAGAGCTCAGTTAAGATGTCTTAAGAAAGACCATTTAACACTAACGAGTTTTCAAAGTTATAAAATATTAGAACTTGGAAAAGAAGTTGCCCAGTACGAAAGAGGGGAAGAAGTCACATTGGTATGACTCATGTCCAGGGTATATGGTGTCTATAAACCAAACTTAATGCCTATTCTTTGGAAGTATCTAACTCAATAAACGTTAATGCTTACTGAAGTAAAATACAAAGTGGTGGGCAGAGTGAATAATGGAAAATGTGTATAATAAGGTCTTTGCCTTGAAACTAGCTTGGACTGCTCTTATCATATTTCTTTTTATTGACATTGCATGTATTCAAATTCTCTCTCCCCAACTAAATTATGAAGCCTTCGAAAGCAGGGACTGTATCTTTTATTTCTATGCATATCTGACAGGATCTTGCAGACTTAAGTCTTAGAAGCTAGGAAATTTAAATGAAGACACAGGTAAGAAGAGCATAATCGTGAGTGGGGCACTGAAAAGCCGGTTGAGGGCAGCGGAAAGGACAAAGGAAAATTTGAGGGCTGGGTTGCATCTGAGCTAATGGGTGAAGGACAGGTGGAACTATGCCATAAGGAAAGCAAGGAAGAAAATTATCCCACTTACAGAAAACCCTGTGTGCTAATTAACAAAGGCATAAAAGTTCAGGGCATGTAGGTGAATGTGGAAAATCATGGTGGACTAAGTGTACCTGAAGGTAGAGAAAGGTAGGAAATGAGGCTGAATAACAGTAACATGTGGGGCTTGTTCACTAGGCAGTAGTTATTCAACAGTGTTTTTTCCTTTACTCGATTTGAGCAGAGGGACAGCTTTGATTTAGAAAAATCATTTGCATGCGTGTACAATGGTTCATTGTGGAGGCTTGTAGCAGAGACCTGAAATATGGAGGTTTCAGCAGAAAAGGAAAAACAAAATGGAAAGACAAATCCCACACAAGTGGAAATAACAGACTACAAGTCTAGATGTTAGTATTTGATGCCGCTGAATGTGGAGGCTGTCATGTTTAAGTGACTAATATTTGGATGATATATTACTTTCAGTGGAAAAAAGAGAAAATACTAGTCTAAAGTTAGTTTTTAACCAATACAGGCTTTACAAAACACAAACTAAATAAAAATGTAAAAGTTAATCTATAGCGTAAATAATATTTTTGATTTTTACAATGATGTTCATGAATTTTGTTTTAACAATGTATTTGTCGGAGAAGATAAAACAATTCCAGAACTATAAGCTTCTTACAAACTTAAATGGAAAACTATGTACATCCATTTTCTTTCCATAAATGCCCAGAAATCCATAGGTTTTTACCTAAAAACATACCAATGAAAGCACTCACTCTCCTCTCCTGATGTCCCTTCCCTCAGAATGGAACATTTTGCTGTATAATCCTGCCTCTGGTGACACACATTTGAGTGTCAGTGGTACCTGGTTAGGGGTAGACAATCGCTTTTCGCGTGCTCGCCTGTGACTTTCAACACCAAGGTGGAAACTTTTTCTCTTGATACTCTCCTCTGATTCTGATTTGGACAATTTCTCATCATCTCTCTTTTCTTCTGCACCGGACAGCTTCTTTTGATTCTTTTTCTTTCTTCTGTTTTTTCTTTCTTTAGCACTTTTGGAACTCAGTTTAGATGTTTCAGAAGAACTCTCGGAGAGGCCCATAATCTGGCTTCCCCTGTTACTTGTGTATTCGGCTGCTGCTGTCGCTGTTGCCTGTTGGATCCAGATGTCACATAGACAGTGAGTCATTTCCAAAGTCTTTGAAGCCTGATGACACGGCACCTCTCTACCATGAATGTAATTATATTTTGCAGATAATCATGTCCCTTGTATGGGAAGAAATGGTGTTTTTTCTTTTTTTACACTATGACCAGATTGCTTAAAAAATATGTCTTTATTGGTTGTAATAAAGCCTCATTGTGCTTTGGAATTAAACTATTACATAGTATTACTATATTTATAATAAAGCAATTTTAAGTAGTATATGTGAAAGTATAAATGATGTGGTATGAAAATTTGCATATCTTGCTCAGATGATTAATATTATCAAAATAATCAGGTACTCTATAGTTTAGTAAAGAATAAGTTGTCTAAAATTAAAATTAATTATTATAAAATAATATCCCAAAACAATGAAAGAGACTTTTCGGTGTTCCCTAGGAAATTCCTGGAGTAACTTATCTACCTACTCTTTTATAAAAAAAATAACACTTGTAAAAATTTGGAAAATAAAGATATTGTGACTAAAAAATAAAAATCACTCATAATCCTACATCCCCCAAATAACTGGTGTTACTATTTCTTCTAGTCTTTATATACATAATTTTTAAATTGTTTACATCTTATCTTCAATTTTATATCCTACTACTTAATACATTGTTATATCAACACCTTTTCCTGTTGCAATATTCTTAAAACACTTAATTTTATGGTCCAAAATATACTCAAGGATACAAAAAATATCATAACCCTCAACGATTTTTTAATTTTTGAAAATTTAAGTGATTTCAGATATTTAATATTATTAAAATACTGCACTGAACATATTTCTGCATCAAATTTTCCATGTGTTATAGGTTACCACCCTCTCCCCAATAGGCTAGATTCCTTGAAGAGATTTAACTAGGTCAATCCATCAAGTGAGTTTTAAGACTCTTGCAGAATATTTGAAATTTTGATTCTCTTAGTACAAACCTTCTCAGACTTTTCTACTGAAGTACTACCTTTTTGAAGAGAGAATTAAGGAGAAATCCTCAAAAATCTGTGACAGCTTAAAGTGGCCAAAACCAAAAATATAATTTTTTAACATCTCACATTTTTATGTTAAATAGCCTTACTACATTAACCAAAATTGATGTGCATTTTGCTTTCTACCCCATAGAGTATCTGTTAATTTTAACATTAAAATAATTTCTCCTAAACCTTGTATACAATTGTTCTGGGGAAATGCATCACAGTTTAGAATTTTGTATAAAGCCACAGACACAGAGGAATCATAGGTAACAGGTTTAAGGAGGAACAGCTTAGAACATTCTCTATGCCAGAGTGAGCTGATTATGGAGAAAGTGGAATGGGTTAGATGTCAATTGTAACTCAATCTGGAATTGGTTCCTTCAAACTGCACCAGAATGAAAATGCAGTTTATACAAAGGATTCCATTAAGGAAAATCACCCTGGGGAAGGCTGAGTGTAGACCACAGGGCCTCTGTTGTTCCCCATTGCACTTCTACTTTCAGGAAGAATTTTAAGCCAGATAACAATACCTCAGCTTCTTCTTGCTCTTTTTTAAGTCGATCTAACATCTGTTGAAATTCTAACTCTTTCCGCCTTGCTTCTTCGATGTTTGCCTGGTTCTGTTCTTCATAGGCCATGGCAACTACAGCCAGGATCAAGTTTATCAGATAAAAGGAGCCCAGGAAAATCACCACAACAAAGAAGATCATGTAAGTTTTCCCAGCAGCACGCAGTGTCTAGGGAAAAAGGGAAATAATTATTTTAATAAATAAAAGGTGTTGTTTGTTTTTGTTTTGTAAATTATTTCAATGTGAATGGTATATTAGGTATGGGTAAATTGGGCAGTTCTGCATAATCTGATGATATCAAAATATAAAAGGATAAAATTATATATAATCATGGAGAACAATCAGTATTAAAATACATACTTTTCCAGTACAAAGTATATAATAATATTAAACTTGTACTAAAATTAGGTATAATTCTTGATTATTATTAAATAGAATAGTCCTGAGTTTTCTTTTAGTCTACAAATTACTCAAAAACTAGCTGCTTTGCTCATTTCACATTATAGGACCAGATAATTTCCATAATCCCTTTTAGTATTAAAATTCTACAATATCTTTAACAAGAAGTATCAGTGACAATATATTTACACAAGATAGATAACTCTATCATATGAGCTTATTTATTCATCTTGTATTTATTTTTAATTAACATTTACTAAAAACTTAAAAATAAAATAAATGGTAAAGTAATTCAAATGGTACAGATATTAAATGAAAAATAAGTCTCTTCTAGTCATGATGCCTAGCTACTCAGATCCTTATTCTATCAGTTACTGTTGTTACTGATGTCCTGTCTTGGATAAATTCTTAGTTTATACTGTAATTCTTAGCTCAGCAGGTATAGTCATTTTAATTTTCACAGAAATTTCCATGTTACCCTCTCTGGTGTTTCCCAGGAACGTGTTAGAATGCCTTCCTCTACATATCTGAGTCGGACAGTATTTCCCTTTTGATCTGTTTTTTTGCATCTTTGTCATTCTGACAGGTAAAAAAATTGAATGTCATTGTCATTTTGATTTACAGAAAAGGTAGTATCTTTTGCATACTTAAATAGTAATTTGTATTTCTTTTTCTGTATATTTATATCATTTCTATATTCACTTATAATATTTTCAGACATTAAATAAACATAAAACAGGCCACAAAAAGAATCTGTGGCAAGTTGAGAAAGGTAATTGGTTATATTTATAATACGGAATAATCATTTTTGTTCTCCTTGCTTTTGGGGAAAAGATAGAGCCCACAGATCCAAGAGGATCACATTACAGTTAGAGGAAATACCCATGTGAATTATCAATTACAGTATACAAGATGTAGGCTGTAAACTGAAGAGTATTCAAAGGGCATGAAAGTCTAGAGCAAGGAGCAACTGAATTGGAAGTCCTCTTTAGATGTGTGAACTGAGTCTTTAATTCTTGCATTAATTTGCTGAGGCTGCCATAACAGAATGCTAAAGACTGAGTGGCTTAAACAACAGAAATGTATTTTTCACAGTCTGAAGGCTGCAAGTTCAATATTAAGGTGCTGGCATGTATGGTTTCTCCTGAGGCCTCTCTTCTTGACTTGCAGATGTCCACCTTCTTGCTGCTTCATATGGTATTTTCTCTGTGTGTGTCTCTGGTGTCTCTCTTGCTCATGTCTTAAACTCCCTTTCTCATAAGAACACCAGTCATATTGGATTAGGACCCATGTTATCAGACTAATTTTATCTCAGTTTTCTCTTCAAAGGCTCTAACTCCAAATATAGTCATTCTAAAGTAATGGGATTTAGGAATCCAAATATTGAAATTTGGGGACATGCAATTCAGTCCATAATAATTGTATATGGAAGTTCAAAAAATAAAGCATGGTGAGCATAGGGACAGCTTGACTTTTAGGGCACTCCAAGCAGAAAGGAAATGTGTGGAAGGCATAGTTTATTTACGAGAGGTTTATGAGAGGTATGTATAAGAGAACATTACAGCATATTTCTTGCTGCTTACTTAGGACACTATGAGACACTACATTTACAAAGGGGAGAAGATATTTAGAGATCAAATAAGTCCAGAAAAGATAAGAAAATAACTTATAACTCAAGAACTATCCATTCTAATAGTGCTGGAATTAGAAAATGTTTAATTTTAGTAATAAGACAATCAAGTTTTCTCCATTCTAAATTGAATAAAATATCTCATATATAAAGAAGGCAAGAAACATACTTCAGATTATGCAATGAATGCAACAAATGTTTTTCTTGGCACTCACCTGTTGGTAAAGGTTTTCCCAGTAATCCTGGGTCATTAGTCTAAACAAGGCTAAGAAGGCCCAGCCAAAAGTGTCAAAGCTCGTGTAGCCATAGTCTGGGTTTCTGCCTCCTTTCTTACAAGTGTACCCTTCTGGACACTGACTACATAAGAAAAAGAATAACACAAGTCAGAGTGTCTTCAGGAGGCAAGTTGAATAGTCCTACAGAAAAGTGAGAAACTCAAGGTTCCTTTTCTAGAGGGAAAATATTGAATAATGATTAAGACCACATTATTTAGAGTTAGGAAGAACTGAATTTGAATCCCACCTCAATTATTTACTAGTTAGTAACTCTGTCAAATTAAATTTTTCCAAGGCCCAGTGCCCTCTTTCTGTGAAAACAAGGAAGTAACACCTGCTGCCCTGCAGGTGCCGGACCTGCTGGCACCACAGACGAGGCTGCCGTGCTGCGCCTGTGACGTCAGGGCAGAGAGGGAGTGGCTATTTCTACGCTCAGTGCCCAGAACAGTGGGCACTAAGAATGGTTTGTAGCCGGACATGCAAAAAAAAAAAGAAAGTAACACCTATCTCAAAAAAGTTTAGATTGTTATTAAGTTTAAAGGAGATAACATATGTAAATTACCTAGCCTAGTTCCAACACATAAAATTATTTACTAGATAGTAGTTGCTATTAGTATCATTCTCACTATCAAAACTTGGAAACATACAGCAGGTGTCATATAATAGTTTCCGTATCCATAAAAATTGATAGACGCCTCTAAGAAATTGTGTCCTCCCCACTTAAATTATTCTTGAAGTGAATTAGAATCAAGAATAGTCAAAGCATAGTAATTGTGTGAGATTTGTAGCCTTAAGGCTTTTTTTCTTCCTAAAATTGGTGGATTGGCATCTATGATGCCAAATAGACACCGTGTCCAGATATGTCTTATGGCGCAGCAACCTTATCTTGATTTTTATGTTTGCAGTAAATATACTGCCTGGTGAAGACCTGTCTGGGCGAGAGGAGAGAAGAACAAAACCATGCTGCAGAAATGAAGTTGCTTTATAGGAGAAACAGCAATGTCTAGGTATTTGCATTAGTCGGAGATTCTTAAAATATCCTTACCCAAATCCATTGGATCCTTTTATTTTTTTGGAGTGGCCAAAATGTCACTGCATTCAGTCACTTATGAGTCAGGCTCAATTGAAAGATGAGTAGAATTTGAGGATGGGAACAACATTTGATTTTGCCAGCCTTCTTTCCAGAAAAAAGAAAGGCTGGAAACTAAGCAACCAAACTCTGGTGGGGTTTCCTGCAAGTAATTTTTTTCTACTATCTTAAGTTGTACATGACATATATCTTGTTTTTATTTAAGCACTACTTCCAAGTATTACTTTTAAAGGTATGTGGTAACTATGAATGTTATAAAGTCTGAACTCACTGTGGGACAGAAGGAGTCAAATAATGTCATGAAATATATATAAAAAAATACAGAATCAAAGGTTCTTATCAGCAAAGTAATTGAATATGTTTCCCTTCTTTTTTTTAGCCTTTACACTAAAAACAAATATCACGTACCCTGCGTCTGCGCTTTCACCACACAAGAGAGCATCTTTTGATCCCTCCATGAAATAAAAATACTCTGTGTAGGAAGAAATTGAAAAATAAAAGGTTATGGAGTGTTAGCTTTAAGAGTGATACAGCAGGTAAGTTAATTAACATAGACAATCACACACATTTAGGCAATATTTATTTATTTATTTATTATATTCCCATATATTCTCCCTCAAATATTTATCAATAACCTCTTATGGGCCAGACAGTAAATACAATAATAAGCATGATAACAAGATCATTAGTTTTACAAAGCTTTCTTTATGTTTAGCTAAGGGTGGAGTTTAGTGATGGAGAAAGACACTTAACAAGTATACCAATAAACAGACAAGGTATTTTCAGACGGTAATAAATGTCGTAAAAAAAATAAATTAACACAATGTGATGAAATGTGATCAGGAAAGGCCTTTCTAAAGAAATGACATGTGAACAGGGGCCTAACTGCTACAATTATGCCAGCCATTCAAAGGGCCTTGTGAGGAGATAATCTTGGCAGGATAAAGAGCAGGCGTAAAGGCCCTGAGGCCAAACTGCAGTTGGAATAGTCAGCAGAGGGCAGGCCAGGCTGGCTGCAGCAGTGGGCGGGGAGAACTGTGGTGGCAGAGATAGGCAGGGATCAGATCATGTAAAGCTTTGCATGTCTTGGAAAGGAGATTGAATTTTAAATATGATTAGAAGTAATAGAAGTGAAAAGTAGAGATGTAAGATGATATCTAGTTTTCAAAAAAATTGATTTGAGAGAGAGAGAGGAAGAGAAAGGGAGAAAGAGAAAGAAATACCAATTTGTTGTTCCACTTATTTACGCATTCATTGATTGATTCTCATATGTGCCCTGACTGGGGATCAAACCAGCAAACTTGGTGTATCAGGACGATGCTCTAACCAGCTGAGCTACCTGGTCAGGGCCAATATTTAGCATTTTAACCTTCCACTGTGGTTGACTTGTAAACCATGGACTAGAGGAGAGCAAGTATGGAGCAGGGATAGCAGTTAAGTGACTACAGTGTGAGGTGTCATAGCCACAATCCAGAGAGTAACCATGGATACGAAGAGAAGGGGATGGAAGTAAAGTCAGCAGGACTTGCTGATGGGAGTGTGTGCAGGGTGTGCAGAAGAGGACATATCAACTGAAATGAGGAAGACTGGGATAAGAAATGGCCTGAAGAGAAACCAGGAGCCCTGTTTTAGCTGTTCTTAGTTTAAGATGATTACTAGGTAATTGGATTGATATGAAAGTCTTGAGGTCAATAGGACTAAGTGTGGAGATATAAAGAGGAGAGTCATCATCAAGTATGTAGATTTGATGGAACTTGTAAGTTAACTCAGAGAGAGAGAGTGTAGCTCCCAAAGGCAAGGGTAAGGAAAGGCGGGAAGGGCAGGAGGAGTTCCCTGCTGACCCTCCGGCACTCCAGGAGAGGTGGAGTCAGCAAGGCAACAGCGTACATGAACAGAATGTTTTCTGAAATTCTCTCATGAGGGGGCTGATCCAGCTGTTCATAGCAAAGGTATAAAGGACTTAAAAAATCCACTAAAAAAAAATATAAGGGCCCAACTTCCTATTTGGCTCAAGTCAAAGAAATAAAGATGTAATTATTAGGAGGCTTTGGAGTAAAAATTGAAGAAAGGTTTTGAAGTCAGATACAATTGAATTTGAATGTTGTTTCTACCCCTTCCTCTGTAAATTAACTATCTTACGACTTGAATATTTAGTTACTGCATCTGTAAAATGTAGATAAGAATACCTACTTTGTGGAGCTGTGGTATAGTGTAAATAGGATATTGCATGTAAAGCACTTTACACAGTGATCCACACATTCTATATAGCTGCTCAAAGAGCAGTAGCTATTTTATCAAACTTTTGAACAGTGTCAGATAAGACTGACTGACTTACACATCATCATTTTGCTTTATATAGAATATACAAGTCTTAGAAGACAAAACTAAAACAAAAAAGCCTCTTAGTTTGAGGTAAAAATTTATGTGAGAATGTCCATGAATAGCTTGAAACAAAACAAAACAAACTCTGTGCCTCGGGCAGGATGGGCGGCAGAATAAGAACAAAGGAGGTTAAGATGCACTTTTTATACATTAACCTCCATATTGTTATTACAGAAGGAGTACTTTAGAATTACCCATGAAAGTAACACTGGTTCACGTTGACCAATCATGGAGGGGCTGTTTAATAAGAATGGGCCTAGAGCTGCTTGTACTACATGCACAGGGCTAACACACTTGATTCAGTACAGGAGTGAGGACAGGCAAAGCAATAGGAATAGCTCACTCTGGGCTTGTGGAACACTTTAAGTAATTTCTAAATAACTAAACTTAAATTATGAGGCTAGACAGCTTCACAAGAATTTACATTAATATGTAAGTGGAAAATGTAATGCAAAGAGAAAAGAAAACTTATGTCCACAGTAAAACTTCTGCAATAAAAAGAAATTAATTTCTGCCACATGCTACATGCATGAAACTTGAAAACATGCTAAATGTAAGAGGCTAGGTACAAAAGGCCACATACCATGTGATTTCATTTACATGAAATATTCAGAATAGGTAAATCCATAGAAACAGAAAATAGATTAACGTCAGGGGGTGGAGGGAGGAGGGAATGGGAGTGACTGTGAATGTGTACAGGGTTTCTTTTGAAAAAGATGAAAATATTCTAAAATTAGGTAGTGATGATGGTTGTATAACTCTGTAAATATACTAAAAAACACTGAACTGTACACTTTAAAAGGGGGGATTTTGTGGTATGTGAATTATTTCTCTATAAATCTGTTAAATAAATGTAATGTAGCATAATGGCAAAAGTTGTGGGTAATAATGGATTAGTCTCCACTTCACAGTAAAATACATATGGGGAAAAAAAGAAATATAAAATTACAAAATTCATACCAACAAAAATCTGGAACTGATATTTAATCTACTGCCGATTCTGAGGAAATTTTCTATTAATTTCAAGGCTAATGGAACAGAATGGTAAGCATATTCGGTGATGTAAACATTTGATGATTAATTTTATCTGACCTGGCTCAGAAAGCTTGTAGCAACACTGTATAGCTTGGGCTTTTGAAGTCAAGGATTTATTCCTCAACCAAAGGGCAATAACAAGTCAATGCTGAGAAAACTAGGACGTGGAATCAGGTAGAGAGGCAGAGTACCTGAGAATGGCACTTTGCATTCTGGGAAGTGTAGTCCCACAAGGAAAGAGGTATAGGTAAAAACAAGAACAGTTCCAGCAGTTCAGTGCAGACCAGTATTGTGGTTTTCCCAAAAACTTTTCTACTAAATGTCAAGCATTCAGAAAATAAAAGTAGGAGATTAGTCCCTTTTATTCCATTAAAACCACATTATATTAAAGCACAGCAGTTATTTGAAATTCAGCTACAAACTGCAAATGAACCTTTCTTTCATCAGTAGTAGCAAGAAGGAAGATACGTGAGTATAAAAGTAGACAGTGCTTAGCACCAAGGGAAATCTACAAATTTTATATTGTTAAACATGGCACTAGACAATGGGCTCATTTATTTGATAATGAATTTAAAAAGTACCTCCAAAGAGGCTTTGCTGTCAGCACCAGATAACACATTCAGAATATATTCAGGCTCTTGCCATAGGTTGCCTTAACCATTGTAATTCTCAGATATCTTAAAGAATTTCAATTCATTTGCCTCACCACTTGTCCAGTTTAGAATATGTGGGCACTCATTAGCATCATTCTCTTAAAATTTCCTCAGTGTCTATGAATCTCTCAGTTTATCACACTAACCTGGCAGAACCCTAATGCCACACATAACCTAGTATCCATCTTCTCCATTTTTGCCCCCAAGTTCCTGAATGCTACTGAAGAAACTCACACCCAAGTGAATGATCACATTTTAAATAAATGATTTCTAATATAAAATTGGCATTCAAAATAGACTACCTGACCCATTCCCTAAGATGACCATATAGTACATTCTCCTCAAACCTGCATGATTCCAGTCTCAGCCAATGGTTCCCATCTTAACACTTTTCGGAGGAAATAAAAGCCACTGGGTTTAACTTAATCCTCTTCTGATAACTGGTTCTCTCCTAGGTCCTCCTTTCAACCTACTTTTTAGATACTAGGGTTGTGGAGTTGAGCACCTTCTAAATGACAAACCTGTTTTAAACACCAGTTGCCAGATTGCTACCTACTTGTAAACATTGGTTTTTTTCAGAAGGATGTGTTTATGTGTGTAATATCCTTTCTTTTTGTTGATTACTTAGAAGTATATATGTTTAAACCAGGCAGTTCCTCTGATCTCTACACTTAAATATCCATCTGTGTTCTTTATATTTTCTCTTGGATGTCTCAATGGCATCTCAGTTTTAACTGCTTAATACTGACTTGCCCCTACAACCTGTTCAACCTTCCCTCACTTCCCATGTCCACCGATTAGTGCAGCCAGAAACCTGGAAGACATCCACAAGCCCTCCCCTTCTCTTTAATCCATAAACATTTATCTTGAATTCACTCTTTTCTCTTCTCTTCCCACCAGCACTCTAGATGAAGTCGCAATCTTCTCTTGTTTGGATGATAGAAACATCCTTCTAATTGGTCTTCTTTATTCCAGTCTTGCCCAATCATATGGCACTTCTCCACAAAGTGATTAAAAACACTGCATTTGAAATAAAATCCAAACTCCTTTCCATGGGCCAACACATCCTTCATAATATGATCTCTGCTCCCCACCCCCCATATTTTCTGGTTTTAAGTATATTTCATTGATAATACTGTTACAGTTGTCTAACTTTTCCCACTTTGTCCCCCTCTGCCAGTACCCCACTTCCCTCCAGCAAACCTCCTACCCTTAGTTCATGTCCATGGGTCCTGCATGTAAGTCCTTTGGCTTCTCTTTTTCCTATACTGTTCTTAAATCCTCCTGTCTATTTTGTTCCCACCAATTATGCTTCTTAATCCCTGCACCATTTCCCCCATTCTCTCTTTTTCCCCTCCCAGATGATAACCCTCCAAATGATCTCCATATCTATAATTCTGTTCCTGTTCCGGTTGTCTGCTTAGTTTGTTTTTGTGTTTTAGGTTCAGTTGTTGATAGTTGTGAATTTGTTGCTTTTTTAATTTCATAGTTTTGATCTTCTTCTCTTTCTTAAATAAGTCCCCTTAACATTTCATGGCTTGGTGATGATGCATTCTCTTAACTTTACCTTGTCTAGGAAGCACTTCATCTGCCCTTCCATTCTAAATGATAGTTTTGCTGAATGGAGTAATCTAGTTTGTAGGTCCTTGCTTTTTATCATTTTGAATAATCCTTGCCAGCCCCTTCTTTGCCTGCAAAGTTTCTTTTGAGAAATCAGCTGATAGTCGTATGGGAACTCCTTTGTAGGAAACTCTCTGCTCTTATCTTGCAGCTTTTAAAATTCTCTTTTTATCTTTAACTTTTGGCATTTGAATTATGATGTCTTAGCGTGGTCCTCTCTGGGTCCAACTTGTTTGGGACTCTCTGTGCTTCCTGGACTTGTATGTTCATTTCTTTTGCCAAGTTAGGAAATTTTCTCTCATTACTTTTTCAATTAAGTTTTCAATTTCTTGCTTTTCCTCTTCTCCTGGCACCCCTATGATTTGAATGATGGTACAATTAAAGTTGTCCCAGAGGTTCTTAAGCCTGTCCTCATTTTTTGTTGTTGTTGTTTCTTCTTTCTGTTCTAGTTGAATGTTTATTTCTTCTTTTTGCTCCAAACTATTGATTTGAATCCTTCATTGTTGGTTCCCTATATATTTTTCTTTATTTCACTTTGTGCAACCTTCATTTCTTCCTTTATTTTCCTGCTATACTCCATGCGTTTTATGAGCATCCTTATCACCTGTATTTTGAACTCTGCATCTGATAGGTTGGCTATCTCTGTTTCATTTAGTTCTTTTTCTGTTTTTTTTTTTTTTCTGTTCTTTCATTTGGACCATATTTCTTTGTCTCCTCAATTTGGCAGCCTCCCTGTGTTTGTCTCTGTATATTAGGCAGAGCCACTTTTACTCTCTGTCTTAGTAGTGTGGCCTATGTAGCAAAGTCACCTGTAAATTGTGTGGGGTGGAGCCTTAGGTAATTGACAGGGTGGGGCCTCCAGCTTCACTGCTTTGTGGCTCTTTTTGTGGTTCGGGGCCAAGAGAGGGGACAATGCCACTGCCTGGCTTCTGGATATTTGCCTGGCTCTTGCCCCACTTCCAGTCACTTCACACACACCCCATATGCGATCAGTACCCTTCCAGTTGCTGCCCTGCGGTTTGTGTACTTCTAGACCATGGGGGACCTTTAAGCAGCAAAAACCTGGCAGTTTCTTCTGCCTTCCTAACCCCCTTTGGTTTTTACAGCCAGAGATAATGGGGGTTTATTTTCCTAGTGCTGGAATCCTGGGCTGTGCAGTCTGGCGTGGGGCTGGGATCGCTTGCTCCCAGGGTAGCCCTCCCAATTTTTAATCCACCGCATGTGAATGTGGACCCATCTGTTCTGTAGCTGCTGCTGCTGCTGCTGCAGCTGCTTGTCCTCTGAGCCATACCACCTTTTCAACACCTTTCCATGACTCTGCCTCTCTTACCTGTCTGGATGAATGTGACTTCTTTAAATCCTTCGTTGTCAGACTTCCATACAGCTTGATTTTCTGATGGTTCTGGTTGTTATTTGTTTTTGAGATCTGGTTGTGATTCTTTCTATGGTTGCACAAGGAAGTGAAGCGTGTCTACCTAGGCTTCCCTCTTCCCCCCCATACTTTCTGGATTTCCATTCTGTCTCTCTCTTGCTAAAGTCTAACCAACACTGCTGTTTTTCCATTCTGTAAACATATAATACTCTAGGGCCTTTCCACATGCTATTCCTTCTAGCTCAAGCAGCAGCTTCCATACACAAATGTACACTATTTTATGCTTCTTATTATCCCTTAGATTTACACCTAAAAGCCACCTCCTTGAAGAGATCTTGCCGTTTAATTGGTATCTCAGCCCCTTAGATCTATTTTCTTTGCATAGAATATATTAAAACTTGCCATGCTCTTTGTCTATTTGTGTGTCCCCCTGCTTTTAATCTTTTGTTCCCACTAGAATATAAGCTCTGTGAAAACAGAGGCTGAGACTATTGTTTTCATTGCCATAGCTCCAAGGAACCACTTAATAAACACACACTGACAAATGAATACCTGAATAAATATAACAATAAGACCTAGTTTCTATAACACAAACAACAGATAGAAAATTAAAGTCAAACTTGACACAAACATCTCCTCTTTAAAACTATTTCAGGAGAAAATCAAGAATCATATACAGAATTGAGGGAAAGATATATGGAATAAAATTTCATTGTTAGGTAAGCTGTCACTCATTTACATGTAAAGGCAATATGAAGACATATTTACAAAATTTCCGGACTCTTTCTACTTTTTTTTGAAAAAAAAAAAATTCCGAGACCTTTCTAGAACGTTAAAAAAAAAAAAATCATTCAAATTCCAAACTCAGTAATGGAACCAAGAATCAGAATAAAAGGACTGGTAGTGATCCTAGTAAACTAAAAAGTTAAGTTTAAGTAAAAGTTATAAACTGATTCACAAAAGAGAATGTAAATGTCAACAATTACCTACAAGATATATTATTTTTATGGTATATAAATTGAAGAATACAATTATTTGAAAATTGGAAATAAAATTTAAGATCTTGTTAATGAAAACCAGAAACTGGAAATATAAGTAAAGATAAAAAGCAAAATATGCTAAATTTCTCCTCAAAAGCTGGTAGTAAAAATACTTACATTACATGTTTTACTTGAAAACCTTCAGTTTTCTTGTTTTAAGCTTTATTTTTTTATCTTTATTTACAGTATTTAAGTATATTAGCTAGTTTTATTTGCTTTTATCTTCCCCAGTGAGTAGACCTCCTTCTGTCACAGGCACATACATTTGAAAGGCTCCTTGATTTACAGCCCACCTCTGGATCTAATTATCTCTTAAGATGTATGGGTTCATGGGGGCAACATCACACAGACACATTGCAGGTGTTAGACAGGAAGCACAGTCTTGCTTGATCTCATTCTCACCCAAACTTAATCAATGGCTTTGATGAGAGAGAAACTGTGTTAGGGGATAATTGCTTAGAAAATATGCAGTTCATGATTTCCATAACATATTCTACACTACACTTGTAAATTAAGCAGATTTTTGAGGCCATGTATACAGTCATCTCACATGGTACCTACAGAATTAATTCTGATAAATTCAGCTTTGAAGTGATGCATTAGCTAGGTTGAGGGAGCCATTATAAAGAACTGTACAACTCATCATTGGTTATAATATAGGATAGTGCTAATAAATCTGAGTAAACTGTTCTGCTTTATACAACTCTTTAGAAATACTATCAAGACAGACATTTTAACATGTGATAAAAATTAGTATTACCATATTATGATTAATATATTATATTTTAGTATAAGTATAATACACATGTAAAAATATAATCATACTGTCATTAATAAATTACACTATACAATAAGCATGAGTATTAGTTATATAACAAACTATAATATATAAAATATACGCTACATCTTATGATGAAATGTAATAATAGTAGTAATTCACAGTTAAATTTATTTTCCTGGAGCAAATATATTCTTTTTTTATCTTACAGAAATTGAGAATGATGAAAGTATCTCATGTTTCCAACATCAGGACTGCTAAAGCTTTGAACCAGGGAGATTTATAAAAATATGATTAAAATTCACACTATAGTGACTTTCTACATATTTCAATAATTTTGAAATAATTAAAATGAAAGCAACAGTTCATTTCTAAAAGAGACCAATGCTTTTAGCCTTATTTCAACCTATTAACAACTACAGGGATACTCTTACCTCTGTAGTTTTCTTCTTTAAGGGTATCCAACATGTTTAGTGTTTCATTATTTATAAGTGAAGTCCGCATACATTTGTACTTCAGGCTGCCCATGAAGAGCTGCAGCCCGATCAGTGCAAACACGCTCAAACAGAACACAGTCAGGATCATGACATCTGAGAGCCTCTTCACCGACTGGATTAGGGCTCCCACGATGGTCTTCAGGCCTGAATGCAGGGGGTAAAAAAAAAGGAAAAAAAATTGAAAATGAAATAAAGCCTCTGAGTTTGAAACAAACACAAACACAAGCTTTCCTAGAAATGCATGCATTATATCAAATCCAAAGCCTTAAATAACATAATTCAAAAAAAAACTCACTAGGTCAAAAGGGTGGATTTGTTGTTTTATATATATCTTGTGTTCCATTTAGTATTACAAATAATTAAAAATTATAAAATATTTCCAAAGAATAACCAAATTGTCAAAGTGAATAATTTAGTTGCTCAAACCATACCCACACTCACTTGTAAAAAATAATTTTTAAAAGTGCAATTCAGTAAATACTTGTCAAACAAACCATTTCTCTCTAACTAAAACAAAGAAGAGGTTGAATTGCAACATAGAGTGAAAACTTACAAATTTTCAGTTAAGAAATGGTTTGTTGAATAAAGATTTAAAAAATATGTCATGCAATATCTTCATGCAAATTTTCCCCCTTTCCTTAGATCTATGAAAAATGATTAAAAGAAATCGAATTTGTTATTCCTGAATAAGTCAAATGAAAAATGAACTGTTAGACAGGAGGGAAAATTCAAGTTGAGATGTGAGCCAAATGGCCATCTTCATTCTCTAAGACCCATGCATTGATTAAACTCTAAGGCTGACTTTTAGTAAGGATTCTGAAAAAATTCAGAAATTAGATTTCATTACATTTGCATAAGAGAAAGTTTTTCTTGGCTTTCCTCCAAATGATCAAAGACAGCCCTGGTGTTTAACCCCACTCTCACCTGGAATGACTGAAATTGTTTTCAATGCTCGGAGAACTCTGAATGTTCTCAATGCTGAGACATTGCCCAATTCCACAAACTCTGTCACGTATCTGCAATAGGAGAGTTTATACACAAACACAGTTACAACACACACACACAAACAAAGAACAATACCCAAACAGTTGGAGTTATGAGTGGCCTAATGCTTCACACCATTCACTTCTTACCTGGAATTACAGAAATAGTTTTCAAAGCTCTCAACACTCTGAAAGTTCAAAGAGCTGAAACATTGCCTAGGTTTACAAATTCTGTTAAATACCTGTAGAATTAAATCAGATTCAGAATTTAGACAGAGTCTATGATACTCACCCGTGCCTTTAGTCAAGGTTATTTCCTATGTTTGAATGTCTTATTTAAAGGTATAGTTCTGCAAACCTTTTTCTTTTCCTATCATAACTAATTTAATTTAATTAGATTTTATTTGACTCACTTGATGTGAGCAAAATGCAAATATATTATCAAATGATTTCACACACTTAAATGCCTAAATAAACAATTAAATTGCTTGAATTATTAGACATCAACATTATGGGACTCTAAATATTTAATAATCCTATAAAACATCAGAGGCAAACCTTGAAAACTGTATGCCGATTGAACAAAGCCAGACACAAAAGGCAACATGACTGTATGATTCCATTCATTTGAAAGCTTAAAAGTACACAAATCCAGAAGAGAGGAAATACAGATGAGTGGTTTACAGCAGAATGTGGGAGGAGGGAATGGAAGTGACTACTTTGTTGGGGTGATGAAAATATTCTGGTAGGGGAAGGGTTTAGTAAAGGAACTAGTATAAATGACCCATGGACACAGACAATGAGGTAGAGACTGTGGGATAAGGGGTGGGCTGGGGTGGGGGGAGCAATGGAGGAAAAAGTGGGACAACTGTAATAGAAAAACAACAAATAAATAAAAAAAATTTTTAAATATTAAAAAAAAAAAGAAAAGAAATTATTCTGGAATTAGAGAGTGATGATGGCTCCACAACCTTGTGAACATACCAAGAAACACTGAATTTTATACTTTAAAAGGGTAAATTTTACGGTATGCATATTTTGTTTCCATCAAAGAGGAGACTCCCTTGAGAAGAAGCAGCCTGTGGGACACAACGTTGTTTTATCAGCAGTTGGTAAGTACAACTGCAGTCATACGTGATCGTGTAAAGAGAGAGCCTGATGGACAAGGAAGTGGGACAGGGGTGATGGAATAGAACTCTAAACACCCTTCAGTATTGCCTAAGTTCCTCCAATGAACATGAACTACTTTTAAATATGGTACCTAGGTTTGAGATTTAAAAAGTAAAACACATGTTTCTGACATATATTTTGGGAGAGAGTAGCAATATAAGTAAATTGAAATTGTATGTTAATATTTTTCCCCTGAAAATAAACTGTGGATGCATGTGCAATACATATACAATGCAATAATATTAGGTTTAGTATGCAGTGATCCTTTATAAAGAGATTTACTTCTATATTTTAATATACTTATTAGCACTTGAATAGCATAGGTTAATAAAAAGGGCACCATAGTTATAATTAAAGACCTGATTTCTTTCTGTGATTCCTACAGGTTTTATTAGTTTTTAAGAACTTGAAAAATGTATGAACCCAACTGGCACCACATAGACTGTCCCTCCAAGTGCTGGGTATGGAGGGAAATGATCAGTTTTAATGTCAATACACTTTTGAGTGCAAAACAAACTTTCTGAAGAAGTTAGTATTTGCCTACAAATGACTAACTTTCATATAGTTTTCTTTAAATGTCACCATTATGTGCAGAAAGAGTCAGACCTCAAAATGTTGTTCTTACTGAAATGTCTGTGATTTTCATGAGTTTGCCATTTTGAAAAATGAATGTAGTACTTACGCAAAAACAATGACGATAAAATCCAGCCAGTTCCATGGGTCACGAAGGAAAGTAAATTTTCCTACACAGAAGCCTCTTGCAAGGATTTTTATAAGTGATTCAAAAGTGTATATTCCAGTAAAAGTGTACCTAGACACAAAATCCATTGGGATATTAAATATGAAAAGAAAAGATCACCACACGAAACTTTATAACTTGTTTTTTTCTGATCAAACAAGGAAAGACATTTATTGCAGTATGGCTATTGGTTTGTGGGCCCACTCTAACTATTAGGAAAAAAACCACAGTCAAGGTCTTTCCAGGAAACCTTAAAATGCCCATATCTGAACTGTTGTAGAGAGTAGAGGTACTGAAAATTACTAAGAACATAGGTTAACTCTGCCTAGAAAACTCCTATGTTGCTCGTATCAGAAATATATTCAAAGAAAATAAATATGTAACATGTATTACAATAGGCAGCGTATCTCATAAGTTCATTCCTCTATCGTATCGTATCGTATCGGCAGCCGTCCGTCTCGAGAGACGATGGTGTAGCTTCTTAAGAGTCTATCTGCACCGCCGAGAATGGCTGTGCAGTCCGACTCGGGAGTGACACAGTATCTGTCTCCTCCCGTGTTGAATCGACATCTTGCGATGACGCTGGAGTGTCCTCTCCAGTGAAGCTGAAGCTACAGAGCCTGGGCAGGGTGATATGGAGGGTCTGCTGTTGCCCATGCAGCAGACCCCCCCTCTCTTCGCAGCTGAAGGGTCCAAGGGAAAGACGGAGTCGATACAGCTTGGCTTCAGGTGTGCCACAGGAGTTGCCGGTGTTGACTACAACGTCAAACCGCCTTAGGGACTCCGGCTCCGGATTTTTTGTCGGGGTTTACTCCCTTAGCCTTTCCCCTGAAGAGGTATGCCGCAAGGCAGCGGAGGTTTTTTGGAGTCAGAGTTTTCCTTCTCTGATGTGCCCTGACTGGAAGATCGAACCAGCGACACTTAGCTCGCAGGCCGACGCTCAATCCACTGAGCCAAACCAGCCAGGGCAACTATTCATTCCTCTACAAAATACTGTATTACCTAATCACTCTATCTAATTATTCTCTTCTACCACTAGCAATTTAATACCATAGAGGTAGGGAAAAAGATAATTGAAAGAAAAGCAACTATATAATATGGGAAGATAAATATCACAATTTTTATAGATGACAAAATTTCCTGGTAGGGAAAAGGAAAGGATAAAAATGATACTATTAAGACCATATTATACCTACTTACTCTACATTCTTGGTCCATTCTGGAGGGTTACTCAAGGTCATAAATATGCAGTTCATCAGAATAGTGCACATGATAAGTATGCTGAATAAAGTAGCTTTGAATCAAGGAATATGATGAGAGATCATGGCAGGAACCTTCAATATTTAATAATGACATCTGTTGAAATCTTTTTCTTAGACAATAAACAATTGTAAGTAAGTTTATACACTTTTAGTTTAATCTTTTTGAACACAGGTGTAATAGGTAAAAGTAATTGTCCTAAAATGTTAAAACTGCCTTTTTCCCAGTCTACCCAGAGACTTACACCAAGCTACATTGAAATAACAAACTAAAACCAGTCTTTTCGGGTGCAAAAGGACTAAAAATCTATATTTAAATGAAATAGCAAAAACTACTTTTAAAGAACCATGGCAAGTAAGCATTTTTAAAAGGATATGAATGCACTAAAATCTTAATAGATATTCTTCGTAGAGGATTGAAAGGAGAGAGCATGTACAAAGCGGATGTGGCATTGAAACGGAAGATTGCTTTCCCTTTGTTCAATACTATGAAAGTCTGCAGGATCGAAAAGAAAACAGGATGAAACTGAGAATCCAAAATTTCAGTCTCATACAATAATCTCAGCAGTTTACCTTTCCATGCAGTAATGACATATTAAAGAAATGCTACTATAAAACTCAAGCAATGTGGTTCCAACCATTGATACAGCTATCTATGTCAGGTTGGCCAATGAACCCCAAGTCCATTACTTCTCAGCAAATTAAGAAATAAATATATAAGTATGTGTTGCTTAGTGCTCCCAAATACCGTGTCTTCTCTCTTTTATATCCTTTCAACACGCATCAGTAACAATAACTTGTGGCCATTGGAATTAGTTCAAAATATAACTTCTTTTATTACACTGCATTGTAAGCAAACCAAATAGAAACTATCTATCCCTGATTTTTACCATAACGCTTTAAGAATTTTTTTTTTTTTCTTTAACACCTCAAGACCTTTAACACTCCTTGTCTATTGTCATGGTTGGTAGCAAGTGCTCGAAAATATGAACTCCTTCAAAAAATATTTTAACAAATTTAATGAATATTAGAGTTGGAGGAATCTTAGTATCCAGATCAATTTTCCTATTTTAAATGTAATACTAATAAATGCTAAAGTAAAAGGGCTTGCTTGCTACTATCCATGGTACTTTTTAAAAATGATACAACTTGAACCAAACAGTCTTAAAATATATCATGCAACTATTCCATAATGAGTGACATTCTCCCTGAATTTGGTATTTAGTTAAAACATTTAAAACCCAAACAAATAACAGTAACAAAACATTAAAACAATGTAATGTTTTTGAACTGAAAAATCACAAAGACCAAGTTCACGTACTTGACTTAGTTTTCTACACTGGCAGGCAAATTACTTGCATTAACTAGAATGCCTTGATTTGGTCTTTTTGTTGTTTAATCTGAGCTTTACATGAGTTTATGAGTGGCCTTTTGGTAACCATCATTTTTCCAAATTGTGGACCTAAGTTTGAGTCTCTTGCTTTTCAATTTTATGTGGTGCTCTTCTCAAGAAAATGAATCTGAATCTGTTCTTTTTGGATGCTCTTTGATATTCCTGGTCCCTTTCACTGTATTAGTTATGTCTAAATATAATTTAACATGAAGTTCACTTTTACATTGTAATCTAGTTTTAAATGAACACCTAGTGTTTGAGTACAACTATTGCTTTCTCAAATCTCAATATACTATGCTTGTTAAAATTCATTCACCCATTATTTTCTACAATTGTGCAGTGGCAGCTATGGCCTAAGAGGCAAGGAAATGAGTTTGAACATAAAAGAGGCATTAGCTTTGCCTTCAAGGAGCTTCCTAGGAAAGTAGTAGGAACACAGTAGCTCTAATATAAGACAAGGTGTGACAAGTCCCATATAGAAAAATAAAAATGGAAGAGTATGACAGTGAAGAGGGAACAGGCTCACATGTCTGTCAGAATTAGCAAGGAGACCTCAGGAACCAGAAGTTACCTGAACTAATGTGAAAATAACAACGTTACTACCTAGCCTAGGCAAGATAAAGTTACCTTCTACTTTAAATTTAAAAATAAAAAATAGTTTGCAATGTTTAGATTTAAACTGCCAATTTTCACTTGCATTAGAAACTTCTTTAGGAATGTCTGGGTTTATACACACCCAAGAGTTCATTATAGGTAGGAAAAGTAGGTATGCATATGAAATTTTAAGGATCATTCTGAGTTTCTTTAGAAAATCCTAAAATCCTATTAGCAAATGCATAGATGTCAAAGTCTGAATAAATTCTTTTAATTTTGCTTATCTATTTAAGAATTTGTTGAACATAAAATTAGAGTGCTTAAGGAGTGACGGCTTTTGAAGTGGACAGATATGATATCTGTCCTTAATATGTGCCCTTCAGCAGCTTATGTGAAGTTTTTAGGTTTCTGCTACATTTAAATTCTTAGTAAATGGTGGGGGCAGATGCTATTATAGGCAACATAAAAGGTACCAAGGATATGAAAAAAATAAGACAATGTACCTGTCCTCTTAATTCCCAAAGTATAGGCTGATTGGTGATTTATTTTTTCTTAAAGACACAAACTTTTACTTATCATAAAGATACCACATAACTATTAAAAAAGCACTTAAATATTCATCTCACATAAAAAAGAAGCCCTAACGTCTATCATTACTTTAAGTGTTCTTTGTTTTAAGGAAGCATTGATAATTACACTCAAATATAAATTAAAATCTGAACCCAGATTAAATTAGGGGTCATTAAGATTTTTAATCTAAACAATGATTATAATGTAAGAAAAATAAAGTTATTGTCAATAGTGTGAATAATGAAGAATATTGAGGAATCAAGTCACAGAGAAGTCAACCCTAAAGCTGCAAGTGGAACTCAAACTACTTTTATCAAGAATGTTTGAGAAGTTAGGACAAGGTACACAATGTTGATAATTTAAAGCTCCAAACTAAAAGAAAATGAAATGACTCAGTTATCTTTTTGTATGTTTTTTCAGTTATTTACAATGGCAGACCATAAAAGTAGACTACTTTGTTTTACCTAGTTCTACCCAGATATATAGATGAAAAATTGAGTTAGGCTTTTTATGTGGTTGGTGTTATATTTTTTGAAAGGAACTGGGGCCAAGGTGAGGGGTTGGAGTCTTACTCCAAACATTCCCTATTAAATTAGCTTATCACATAGCTAAAATTGCTCTATTAGTTAATAAGTTTGTTATCCTCTATTCAAATGCAAACATTTTCTCCTTACTTCTCAAGTTACTTTTAGGCAATACTATTGATAGTTTATATCTCTGACTTGGAGATTATCTCAGAAAGACTCCTTTCCTTCTTAAGAGGTAGCTAGTTAACTAATATCCATGCCTGCTTTGGAAACGGGAAAATGCAGTAGGTATCCATGGAGAGCCAGGAGTTTTTCCGAATGAAGTAATAAGTAAACTGAGAAAGTACTTTTATTTTGACTGTTACATTATTTACTCATTAATTACTTCATTCTTCTTTTCTAAAGTTGTGGTTGCTACACAACAGAAACTAAACTAAGAGGTGTTCCAAACCAACCGAATTTTTTAAAAATCTAATACAAAATTTACTAGTAATATCTTGCAAGCTAATTAATTTCCCCAAGTCCTTCTTCTCATATAAAAATAGTGTATTAATTCCTATCTCACAAGGTTGTGATAAATATATGTGCTACTTTGTCTAAAATGTCTAGTACCTGACACAGAGAACCTCAATACTTATTAGAATTCCTTTTTATATTTATTTATTTATTTATTTATTTTTAGAGAGAGGGAAAGGGAGGAGGGAAAGAGAAGAAGAGAAACATCAATGTGTGGTTGCCTCTTGCGCACCCCAAACTGGGAACCAGGCCAGCAACCCAGGTATGTGCCCTGACTGGAACTGGCTACCCTTTGGTTCTCAAGCCAACACTCAGTCCCCTGAGCCACACCAGCCAGGGCCTTATTAGTACTCTTACTTTCCATATGAGAATACTGACTGGATAATTAGAATGCCACGTCATATTTCAAGGGCCTCTCAGGTATTCTGCTTTCTACTGCTGTGCTGTCAGCTTGTTGAGAAGCTGGTTTTGATGTGAAGTAAAATACCTACTAGGTATTGCTTCATAGCAACTACCACTGAGATAGATGTGTTTCCACCACCAGATTTAATTTCATCACATTTTATATTCCTCAAGACATTTCAAATGTTATTTTATTTGCAAGAAATATTCCCTTTTATTTGTATCTGAAATAAATCGCAGCGATTTTTAACAGGACTTCATCCTGCTTTTCTGGACCTCTCAAAGACAAGTCTGCAGGTACTGTGCTGTGCACAGAGCATCGCTGGAGAAAGTTATGAAACCTGTTGATCTAATCCTTTACTGTCTCCTCCTTGTCATCTTCCACCTGGTTGCATCTGTTACTGTTATCAAAAATTACTGTAGTCATCTCTCATTTTCTCAATATAATAACATTCTAGTCATTGCTTCAAACTTTTTCCGATTTCCTTAATGCAATCAAAACCTTCTCTCTGCTACTCTCAACATGGACTCTCAAAGTCCAATTTCCACTCCTGTCATGTGAAAAATATTAACAACATTTAACATGCATTTCCTCTGACGTGCCTACATTTACTTTAACATATCAGACTCTTCAGTCCATCCTCTTGTTTGCTACTCAGGCCTCAGACAATAAGGCTTCTCTCCACTATTCTAAGCAACGACAATCTAACCTGTAGCTTGTACCTTGTTTGTTAACATCAGCAACTAGCTACCATTACTCCAACCCTCTGTATTTTTCTCCCTGATAAGAACAATTTTTCTTTACTTTCAAACATGCTATTTTATACTCTATGTGTAAAAGGTCTTCAAATGACCATCTTTCTGGTGGAAACATTCTCAACATTCATATATTACCATCTACTTCTTCTTTTTATTTGCTATCCACCACTATCTTGTTTTGATTTCCATCATTTAATACAAACCACTTGCAAAAAGTTACCAACTCATCCTGCCTGTTCATTCCAATAGTCTTTCTCTATCTTCAGCTTTCTGGATCATTATATGAGATACTCTTTCCTTTTTCTTTGAACAATGAAACATTTTCTGATTTACGCGCTACCTCTCTGACCACCTCAGACTACTTTCTCCCTCCAACATCATAAATGAAGCAGCTCTCCAAACTTCATAATTAGTTATTAGTTGAGTGCTCTTATATATTCCCATGGAGTCAGCTGTCACCTCCACATAAATGCACTCTGGACATGTCCCCAGGACTTACTTGTCAATTGACAATTATTTTGTTCGTACTGGTGTGCATTTATGGCATATCCCCAAAGGCAGAACATTATACGAAACATTTTTAAAAGAGTAAGGAAGTCAAATGATACGATAAAACCAGTTTTGATAAAAAAATTAGGAAAAATACATATTCTGAATATCCTCTATATGTAATTACTTGAATATTTCTGTCCTGATGTAGTTTTCCCCCAAATTCCACTTCAATTTAAAATAACCTTCTGTACAGAAAGAAGCAGAGACCACACCACTGCAGTCACCATAAACTCACTTTTTTGTCTGAGTAGTAGGGGTCCAAGTCTTCCAGGGGCACTGACACCATGCCTGGGGGGATATCCCCATAGATGAAGGGCAGCTGTTGGCCAGCTTCCAAGTCACTGTTTGGCTTTGGGCCATTTTCAGCATCATCTTTCTTTTCTTCTTTGGGTTCCTTTGTTTTTCCTTCCTCAATACGTTGTTCAATAAGGGCAAGAGACTGTTTTGTGAAGTAGACAAAGCTCTGAGGTCCTGGGGGAGGCAACGTTGCCATCTTTTCATCCTGTATATTTTATTTCTCCTTCAGCTCCTTCATAAGAGGCCTAAGTGGAAACAAAGAAATAAAGCCTTAAGTGTTTGCCAACCAAGGATGACACATTAAAATAGTAATAATAATAATAACAATAATAATAATTATTATTATTACTATTACTAAACAGCTTTATGGTTTCAACTACAAAAAGTAATGTTCACAGAATCATTAGCATGTATTAAGTGACTACTCTGTGTAATGCTTATTTTCCATGCTGTCTAACCATCTTTATTTTAAAATTTGAACTTAACACTTCGTTGCTTTTAAAGTAAAAAGTGGTATCTTAAAAAAATTTAATTTCCTTTACATCTGTATTCACTTTTAGTGTAATTCAACTCAACATTCCTCGTTTAAAAGACTTTATGGCAATGCTTTTGATATCACCGTTCTCCAGGTTCTCCTCTTGCCTCTGTGACCATCTGATCCTCAGTTGTCTTAATCTCATAGCATGCTCCCTCCCTCTGCTTTCCTCATGGAAAACTCATTTCTGTGAAATAAGGTGGTGGAAGTTTTTTTACTCTATTTATACATATTCTGTCTCATAAAAAATACACATTCATTTACAAATCAAAAAATAAATTTCTCTTTTGAATTAAAAACAATTTGGAAAAATGTTTTGGAAAGCACAAAAAAGAGAAATTTGGAAAATATTTGCGATTCAATTTAAAAAGTAAAAATACCACTGTGATATATACATTCAAACCATGACTTCCCTGATTAACCTCTATGTGAAGACAAAACATTACAAAAACGACAGGAAAGAAAAATAAAAAATAGAAAATGCAAGTGTCTGTATATTATGTTGAATGCCATTGCAATGACATATTTGGAAATAAGAACACATGTGACGTTATAGATTTAGAATTATGGACTTTTATAATGATGAACAAAGAAGAAAAACTCAGTCTACCTACTGGCCACAAGCAATTGATATTATTGCATGTGAACAGAATTTCAATAATTAATTGACTCTGTTTGCTGGTTCACCCTAGGTTTCTGAGTATTATACTAAGATTATTTACTCAATTATTTCTACAAATTCAATACCTTTAAGTACAGATATATACATTTTGATAGAAACTAAACCTGAGAGGCTATTTTAAAGAATGTAATAAAAAACAAGGGACATTTGCAAGCATACATGCAAAGTTAGAACTACTACTTATAAGAAGCTTTTATCTCTCTACCATTGGAGTCACTAATAAAAGAATCCAAGAATTTATATCAGAGATAATGAAACTTTGTACTTCACTCAGAGGATATTTTTAAAAGGTTAGAGTTTTTTGGGCTAATTAATCATTTCCTTCTTTACTACAGTGAAACCAAGTTTGTCTTTGCTGTATGATTTGGTGTGATTGGTATCCCTTTTTAGAATCTAAGTTTCTTAAAGACAAAAAGCAAAACAAACAAACAAACAAAAACCCTGTCCTTTCTCTTTGTTCTCACAGTTCTAAATATCTCACATGTTAAAATGCGCACCCACAGGAACTGCTCTGCCCCACCCTGTAGTTCTTAAGCCTGACTGCTGATTACATATTGATTAGTTTAACAACTGAAGGAGACAGCCACAGACTATAGATCACTTGTAGTCATTAACAGGCTGCCTAGAGACAGAGTGGGACACCATCTGACATCCCCAGGGGTGGATCCAGAAAGAGAAGACCAGTGCAGCTGTACAACATCATACTAGATGTGGTAGGAGGAGTGACTCTCAGTCAGCTGGCTAGAGGGAAGGACCCACCAAAGAATGACCCAAGAACAACCAAAATGCAATTTCATCCAGAGAGTCTACATAAATGGCATAAAGGGCATCTCAAGACAATCAAGCCTTGGAGATCAAGGAGACTGTACCACTGAATCCCACCACAGAAGGTCACACCACAAAGACAAGGAGTCAAAAAAAATTAACCTAAGAAGTAGAAACAAACAAGAAGTGTCACCTAAAATCAGGAGACAAAGAAACACCTCCCAATAGAAAGAAAAGGAGGAATTCCAGAAAGTGTGCTAAATGAAATAAAAGCAAGCAAACTATCAGATACTGAGTTCAAAATAATGGTTATAAGAATGCTCAAGGAGCTCCAGAGAAGCTACAAGGAACTTATTCTAAACTACACCAGCATGAGAAAGGACATGGAAACTATTAATAAGAGCCAGAAGGAAAAAACGAATACAATATCTGAAATGATGAACAGAGTACAAGGGATTAAAGTGAGTCAGCAATCTGGAGGAAAGGTAAAAAAAATCCCAGACAGAGCAATGAAATGAAAAAAGACTCAAAAAGAACAAAGAGGGCTTAAGGGAGCTTCAGGACAATATGAAACATAATAATATCTATGTCATAGGGATACCAGAAGAAGAAGAGGAGCAAGGGATAGAAAACTTGTTTGAAAAAGTAATGACAGAAAACTTCCTTAACTTGATGAAATAAAAAGTAAAGTAAGCCCAGGAAGCACTGAAGGTCCCAATTAAGAGGAACCTGAAAGGCCCATTCAAAGACACATAAAAAATTAAAATGGTAAAATTTAAAGAAAAAGAGAGTATCTTAAAGGCAGCAAGAAAGAAACAACTTGTAACATAAAAGGGAGCTCTGATAAGACTATAGCTGATTATTCAACAGAAACAATGCAAGCCAGAAGGTAATGGAACTAAATATTCCAAGTAATGAGAAAAAAAGGCCTGATACCAAAACTACTCTACCAAGCAAGGGTATCATTTTAAATGGAAGAGGAAATAAGGAGTATCCCAGACACACACACACAAAAAGGCTAAAAGAATACATCCCCACCAAACCAGCATTGCAAGAGATGCTAAAGGGTCTGTTTTAAGAAGAGGAAGAAAGAGAGAGAGAGGGAGGGAGGGAGGAGAGAGAGAGAGTGAAGAAGGGAGGGAGAGAAAACATAGATACAAAGGGAAAAATGGCAATGAATAAGTACCTTTCAATAATAACCTTAAATATAAATGGATTAAATGCTCCAACTGAAAGACATAGGGTAGCTGAATGGATAAGAAAGCATGACCCACATATATGCTGTCTAGAAGGGAGCAGCCTTAGAAAAAAAGATCTACATAGACTGAAAGTGAAGGGATAGAAAAAATATTCCAGGCAAACAGACATGAAAGAAAAGCTGGCATAGCAATACTTATATCAGACAAAGTGTATCTCAAAACAAAGATCATAAAAAGAGACAATGAAGGACACTACATTATACTTAAGGGAATAATCCATCAGTAACATATAACCATTATAAACATATATGCACCCAACATGTGAGCACCCAAATATATAAGGAAAATCTTGGAGGACTTCAAGAAAGGTATCAACAGCACATGCTCATAGTAGGGGATTTTAACAACTCACTGTCACCAATGAGTAGATTTTCTAAGAAAAGAAACAACAAGGATATTGTGTTATTGAAAACACTCTAGATCAAATGGACTTAATTGATATTTGCAGAACCTTTCACCCCAAAGAAGCAAAATACACATTCTTTTCAAATGCATATGGGTCATTTCCAAAGACAGATCACATGGTAGGACACAAAACAAGCCTCAACAAATTCAAGAAAATTGAATTCATATCAAACATCTTCAGATCACAGTGACTTAAAACTAGAAACCAACCTCAAGGAAAAAACTCAAAAACATTCAAATTCAAGAGACTGAATAACATGCTATTAAATCATGCAGTCAAGGAAGAAATCAAAAAGTTTCTGGAAACAAATGAAAATGAACACACAACAGCCCAAAACCTAAGGGACATAGCAAAGGTAGTCCTGAGAGGGAAGTTCATAGCAATACAGATCTACCTGAAAAAGATAGAAAAATCTCAGATAAACAACCTAACCCTGCATCTACAAGAACTAGAGGAACAACAGCAAACAAACCCCAGAGCAAGTAGAAGGAAGGAAATAATAAATATCATAGCAGAATTAAATGACATACAGACTAAAAGAACCATTCAAGAGATCAACAAATCCAGGAGCTGGTTCTTTGAAAAGATAAACAAAATTGACAAGCCTTTAAGCTGACACATTAAAAAAGAGTGAGGACCTGAATAAATAAAATCAGAAATGAAAGAGGAGAAATTACAACCAATCCCACAGACATACAAATGATTGTAAGAAATTACTATAAACAACTATATGCCAAGAAATCTGACAACCTGGGTGAAAGAGACACATTTCTAGAAACATATAATCTTCCAAAATGGGATCAAGAAGAAGCAGAAAACCTGAATAGAACAAGAGCAACTAATGAAATTGAAGCAGTAATCAAAAAACTCCCAGCACACAAAAGCCCTGGACTGAATGGCTTCACAGGTAAATATTACCAAACCTTTAGGGAACAGCTAACTACTATCCATCTCAAACTATTTCAAAAAATTCAAGAAGAAGGAAGACTCTCAAACTCTATGAGGCTAGTAGTATCCTAATTCCAAAACCAGGTAAGGATACTACAAAGAAAGAAAACTACAGGCCCAATACTGCTGATGAACATAGATGCTAAAATCCTCAACAAAATATTGGCAAACCAGATACAGCAATATATTAAAAAGAACATATGCCATGATCAAGTGGGATTCATCCCAGGGATGCAAGGATGGTATAAGATTAGCAAATCAGTAAACATAATACACCACATAAACAATATGAAAAACAAAAATCTCACATGATCATATCAATACATGCTCAAAAGGGATTTGATAAAATACAGCACCCATTTATGATAAAAACACTCAACAGAGTGGGAATAGAGGGAGCATACCTCAACATAATAAAGGCCGTATACAAGAAACCCACAGCCAACATCATATTCAGTGGGCAAAAACTAAAAGCTTCCCCCCTAAGATCAGGAACAAAACAAGGTTTTCTGCTTTCACTGCCTTTATTCAACACAGTAGTGGAAGTTCTAGCCACAGTGATCAGACAAGAAAAAGAAGGAAAAAGGCATCCAAATTGGAAAGGAGGAAGTAAAACTGTCATTATTTGCAAATGAATGATAGTGTACATAGAAAACTCTTTAGGCTCCACCAAAAAACTACTTGACCTAATAAGTGAATCTGACAAAATAGCAAGATATAGAGGCAGAAATTGAAGGCATTTTTGTATATCAACAATGAAATATCAGAAAGAGAAAGTAGGAAAAATCCCACTTACTATAACAACAATAAATATAAAGTACCTAGGAATAAACTTAACCAAGGAAGAAAAAGACATATATTTGGAAAACTACAAAACACTGAACAAAGAAATTAAGGAAGATATGAATAAATGGAAGCATATGCCACCTCACGGATTTGAAGAATTAACATCATTAAAATTATCATACTACCCAAAGCAATCTATAGATTAAACACAATTCCTACTAAAATACCAATGGCATATTTCACAGATTTAAAACAAATATTTCAAAAATTTATATGGAACCAAAATGACCCTGAATAGCCTCAGCAATCTTGAGAAAGAAGAAGTAGACAGGATCAAAATACCTGATATCAAACTATATTATAAGGTCAATGTATCAAAACAGTCTGGTACTGGCATAAGAACAGAATAGAGAGCCCAGAAATAAACTTAGGTCTCTATGGTCAATAAATAATGGACAAAGGGGGCAGGAACATAAAATGGATTAAATATAGTTTCTTCGACAAATGGCATTGGGAGAGCAGGACTGGTACATGCAAAATAATGAAACTAGACCAACAACTTACACCATACCCCAGAATAAACTCAAAATGGGTAAAACAGTTAAACATAAGCTGTGACACCATAAAATCCTGAGAGGAAAATATAGGCAGTAAAATTTCAGATATCCCATGCAGCAATATTTCTCCCACATATCCTCTAGGGCAAGGGAAATAACGAAATGAATAAAGAAATGGGACTACATCAAATTAAAAAGCTTCTGCATCGCTAAAGAAAATATCAGAAAAATGAAAAGGGAACCAACCATACGGGAAAACATATTTGCCAATGATACCGCAGTAAAGGGTTTGAGCTCTAAAATATATAATGAGCTCATACTACTCAATATCAGGAAGACAAACCACCCAATTAAAAAATGGGCAAAGGTGACTTCCAGTAAAGATGGAGGCATAGACAGACACACTGCATCTCCCTCCACAACTAAGAAGGAATACAACTACCTCAAAACTAGAGACAACTAGAAGTTCCAGAAAATCAAGCTGCATGGAAGTCCAACAGACAAAGAGTTCCAAATAAACTGGACCTAGGGAGAACAACACTAAGACACATTATCATTAAAATGTCAAAAATTAAAGATAAAGAGAGAATCTTAAAAGCAGCAAGAGAGAAGAAGAGAATTACGTACAAAGGGGTCCCAATAAGACTATCAGCTGATTTCTCAAAAGAAACTCTGCAGGCAATAAGGGACTGGCAAGAAATATTCAAAGTAATGAAAAGCAAAAACCTACAACCATGATTACTCTATCCAGTGAAGCTGTCATTCAGAATAGAAGGGCAGAGAGAGTGCTTCCAAGACAAAGTAAAACTGAAGGAGTTCATCAGATCCAAACCACTGTGATATGAGGTGTTAAAGGGACTTGTTTAGGAGAAAGAGAATAAAAATTATGAACATTAAAATGAAAACTGTATCACAACAACCAACAACAGAAGCTAGGGAATCGAAACAAAGGCAGACTAAGTAGGCAACAAGAGTGGGAATTATAGGTATGGGGAACATTTGGAGGGGTTAGCAGGGAGGGGAAAGGGGGGAAAGGGAAGAAAATTGTACAGGAATTAAGAAGCATAGAAGGGAGTGGAGTAGATAGGAAGATTTTGAGAAGAAGTATATACACAACCAATGGGCATAGACTAAGGGGGGTGGGGACAACTGGAGGGAACGGGGTCACTGGGTGGAGGAGAACAAAGGGAAAAGAAATTTGGACAACTGTAACAGCATAATCAATAAAGCATATTTTTAAAAAAATGGTCAAAAGATCTGAACTTCTCTATGGAGGACATACAGAAGGTCCATAGACATATGAAAGGATACTCAATATCACTAGCCATCAGAGAGATGCAAATTAAAAGCACAAGGAGATACCACCTCATACAGGTCAGAATGGCCATCATTAATAAACCAACAAACAACAAGTGTTGATGAGGATATGAAGAATAGAGAACACTAGTGTGCTGTTGGTGGGAATGCAGACTGGTGCAGCACTGTGGAAAACAGTATGGAATTTCCTCAAAAAACTAAAAATGGAACTTTTGATCCAGGGTTTCCACTGCTGGGATTATACCCTAAGAATCCTGAAACATCAGTTCAAAAGATCCTATGCACCCCTATGTTCATAGCAGTAGTCTTCACAATAGCCAAGTGCTGGAAACAGCCTAAGAGCATATCAATAAATGAATGGATTAAAACACTGTGGCTCATTTACACAGTGGAATACTATGCAGCAGAAACAAAGAAGGAATGCCTACCTTTCATGACAGCATAGATGGAACTGGAGAGTATTATGCATAGTGAAATAAGCCAGGCAATGGAAAACAAATACCATATGATCTCACTTATAACAGGAACGTAATGAACAAAACAAACAAATGAGCAAAATAGAAACAAGGAACAGAATGATAGTGACCAGAGGACAGGGAGGAGCAGCTAAGGGGGAACGAAGGGGAAGGGTTGGGGGTCTGCTCAAGAAACATCTATAAATGACTCATGGACATGGACAACAGGATGGGGACTGGCTGTGGGAGCAGGAGGTGGTGAGGTGAGGTGGGATGGGTGGGGCAGAGGAGAGCAATAGGGGAAAAATTGGGACAGCTGTAATGGAGCAACAAGAAAAGAAAAGAAAAAGAATTATTTGACAGAAATTCAGGTAAGTGGGTGTCATGAACTCAAATGTCCAAATACCAGCTCTACTCTTAAATATTCCTATTCTCTTTTCCCCCCCTTTTCCTCCAGTCACTCTCTGTTCATGGAAACCCTCTATATACTGTTTCTGAATCAGTAAAGTTAGACAGACAGTTGGGGAGGGGCTAATGGTTGTCAGTGGTACCATGCATGAGAGATATTTTCCTGATCAGGCTAAACTAAAGGAAGACCCTAAGCACCTGCTTAACATTAGGGTCTTGGAAAAGTAAGTTGAAGAGACCTTGATCATATCTCATCATCATCCTCTAGTTGGGATGATGGGAATAAATAACACGTATAAACGTTTTGCACATAATTTTGTAATATCTATCAAAAGCCTTAAATATGTTGAATTCATTTGTATTGCCAAATAACTTCATTTCTAGGAATTTATTCAAAAACAATAATGTCAGATGTCTTCAAACATTTATGAAATGTTTATTACAATGTTTTTATAATATTGAAAAATTGTAATCAATCCAAAAGACTAACAGTCAGGGTTGCATTAAATTAAAAAAAAAATGCATGTATAATGAAAAACTGAGCAACTGAGCTGCCTTTAAAGAGTGCTTCAAAGACAAATGAATTGTAAAACAGTTATAATGGATAATTAATGCAATGCATGTGACATGCACACAAAGATACATGCATATTCATCTTAATTTTAAAAATGTATATGTAGTAAATCAGAAATCAAATGTACAATGTGTTTAATGAAACTTATCCCTATATGAGGAAATGTGGTTTCTTTTTAATTTTTAAATCATTTTTATTGCTATTCTTTTACAGTTGTCTCAATTTTTCCTCCTTGGCCCTCCTCTGCCCATCCCTCCACCTGCTCCTTAGTTTTCAAATTTTAAAAGGAAAATGTCATGCTTTTTTAATTCAAAAATTTATTTTAAACTTATTTGACCTGAATTTAATATAATTAATAAAATCAATATTTATTCTTTTTGTTTAATTTTTAATTTTGAAAAATGTATTATTATATATCCACTTCTTAGTAATATTATTATGATCGCATCTTCTTTGGCATGAGATCACAATATTGCACACATGAAAATGTACTTTTGTGTTCTCATGATTATTTTGCTTACCTAATCTCATATTAGAAGATACTTAGACAACTAGTGTCTAGTACTGTAACTCCAAATGGCATCTTCCAGTTAATTTATTAATGTGAGAGTGTCAACTCTATTGTGGTTCAGGTAAGATATGTGTGTATTATGTTCATATAATTTTGTAATATGAATTGTGCTTTTTAAATGCTTACTATCAAGATAATTTACCTTACATGTGAAATCTATTATTTAAAAAAAATAGAATTAGTTATTCTCTTAAAAATATTTTTATATACTTCCTTTAGCAGGAAGTTTTCATTTGACCACTTTCAATATTTCTTGTAAAAAGCCAGTAATATTTTAATTTTTGTTCCTTTAATGTGATTAAATGGATTAAGAGATTATATTTCATGATTTCAAGGAGCAGGAGAGTAATTACATATTCATAACTCTATAATAATCTCAAGCCCTGTTTTATATTTCATCATTGAGTCTGTTACCCACAGCTAACAAAATCTATACAAAATTAAAATTGGCCCAATAAACCATTTTGAATGTATGCCTAAATCTGGATTAAATTAGGTTAGATCTAACTTATTGAAGACAGTAGACAAATGTAAAATAAAGTAAAACAGAATGTTTTATTAATGCTCATTGTTGGCAAATGAAAACTTGCTTTGGAAATGTCATGTCTCTGGAAATAGACAATGATATTTTCCCATAGGTAAAATTTTGGTTAGAGTACCACTCATTTTTATAGCATTCTCAAGACACTATGGAATCCATACATGAGCATTAAAAAAGACATTTAAAAATAATTCATAGCTAACATCAACAGTAATAACTCATGTTAATAATATATATTCCCTCGATATGATATGATGGGAATAGTCCTTGTACATATAGTTTTCCTCCCCAAACTCATAACTTAGATCTAATCATGAGAAAAACATCAGAAAACTCCCTAGTTGGGGACATTCTACAAAATACCACACAAGTGCACCTTTAAATGGTCAAGATTGTCAAAATCAAGAAAAGTCTGAGAATCTGCCACAGCCTAGAGATGCCTAAGAAGACATGATGGTTAAATATAATCTGGTATTTTGGATGAGATCTAGGAAGAGAAAAAGGGCAGGAGGGAAAAACTAAGAAAATCTGAATAAAGACACTAGTTAATCTTATATCAGTATAGTTTCATTAATTGTGGCAAATGTTGGTTCAACTAATGTAAATTGTTAATAATAATGGAAACTGAGTATTGAGTACACGGGAACTCTCTGTCTTTTCTGCATAATTTTCCCATAAATCTAAAACTATTCTGAGATTTAAAAAAAGTTTATTTAAAATATCAAAGATGTAGACTTACAGTAATGTTACATAAGATTAACAATGTCGACTTCCGGCCAAGATGGAGGCTTAGACAGACAAGCTCGGTCTCCCTCTACAACTAGAGAGGAATATAACTACTTCAAAACAAAAGATAACTAGAAATTCCAGAAAATAAAACTACACGGAAGCCCAACGTATGAAGTTATAAACCAGCGGCGCCCTTTGGGCAGGTAAGAGCGAAAGGGGGCGGCGCTGTTTGCGGTCGCACCAGGGTCGCACCAGGGACAGCGGCGGGGAGAACAATCCTGGCTGCAGTCGAACCCCGGCAGCTTGCAACCCCAACGCTGGGGAAAGCAGCCACCACATCGCCTTGAACAGTGAGGCCCAGAGGGCAGAAGGACGGATCCCAGTCTCCTAGCGGAATAACTGTGTGAATCCATCTTGGACCCCCACCCCCACACAAAGCACCATAGGGCTGAGAAATAGGTTGCGGAACGGCGCCAGTCACTGGGTTGTGATGACAAAGCACCACAGCGCGGCGAAAAAGGTTGCAGAAGGGCACCGGGTCGCTGGGTTGTGACGAGTACACAGGCACTGCCCCCTATAGCCGGCCCAAGAAAACAAAACGCATCTGTCAAAATGAGGCAGACAACTATAGAAATCCTGGTGACGCAGCTCACCAGGCAATAGATGAAGAATCTGACAGATGAACAAATAAGAAACCTGTCAGAGGCTCAGTTCAGGGCCATTGTTATCAGGTGGCTTACAGAATTAACAAAAGATCTGGAAAAAGATGAGAAAGAATCGAAAAACACTCATAATGAAAGGAACAAAACCACATACAAGACAGATGGTGAGGAAATAAAATCCAGAGTTCAAATCAACAAACCAGAACACAGAGAAGGAACAAACAGTCAACCAGTGCAGAGAGAAAAAACGGGAAGCAAGGAAAATGATGAGAGGATCAGAAACCTCTGGGACAGCTATAAAAGGCCCAACATAAGAATCATTGGTTTGCCAGAGGGTGAAGAAGATGAACTAGAAATTGAAAAATTAAGTGAAAATATAATAAAGCAGAACTTCCCAAACTTGGGGAAGGAAATAGACTTACAGGTCCAGGAAGCACAGAGAGTTCCAAAAAAACTGGACCCAGGGAGAACCACTCCAAGACACATTATAATCAAAATGTCAAAAGTTAAAGATAAAGAGAGAATCTTAAAAGCAGCAAGAGAGAAGAAAAGAATCATGTACAAAGGGGTCCCAATTAGACTATCAGCTGACTTCTCAAGGGAGACCCTGCAGGCAAGAAGGGACTGGCAAGAAATATTCAAAGTAATGAAAAGCAAAAACCTACAACCACGAATACTCTATCCAGAGAAAATGTCATTCAGAATAGAAGGGCAGAGAAAGTGTTTCCAGGACAAAACAAAACTGAAAGAGTTCATTAGATCCAAACCACTGTTATATGAGATGTTAAAGGGACTGGTTTAGAAAAAGGAGGATCAAAACTATGAACAGTAAAATGAAAACTGCATCACAAGAAAGAAACAACAGAAGCTAGGGAATTGAAACAAAGGCAAACTAAACAGGCAACAAGAGTGGAAAAAGAACTATAGGTATGGGGAACATATTGGGGGGAGGACAGCAGGGAGGGGGCAAGGGGGAGAGGGAGGGAGATGATATAGGAATTGGGGATCATGGTAGGAGGGAATGGAATAGACAGAGAGAGGTTGAGAAGAACTATATGCACAACTAATGGACATGGTCTAAAAGGGGGGAACAACTGGAGGGAGGGGGGGCCACCAGGTGGAGGGGAGCAGAGGGAAGGGAAATTGGGACAAATGTAACATTATAATCAATAAAACACATTTAAAAAAAAAAGAAAAACATTAACAATGTCTTAGTAAATTTGACTTTGTCAAATAAATACATTGCTATCATCTATAATATGCCTAAGTGATAACAGATCTACAAATCTGAACTACTTTTAATTAAAGTGGGTCATAATTAATATATAAATATAATATTTTACAAAGTACAAAATAGCATCAGTCTGACCAAAGAAAGATCCATTAGAAATGCTGATCAATTTTTTAAGTCATTGTATTTGGAAGGATAATTTTCTGTAAATGCACCCTCATGGGTAAGGAATGAGCTTACAACTTACAAACAGAACTAGAGTAGAGTCACAATGTCTGAGTCCTAATTACGCTTGAGGTTCATTATGATTAAGTAGGCTGAAATATATATCTGTAAGGCATTCTTGGTGTGTTTTTATATTAGAATAAGGGTTATTTAGATCACTTGGTAGTGTTAAACATACTAAATATGTATTTTTTAAGTTGTTAAATGAAGGCTTCATTATATATGTCTTAATGTTGCTGTTACAATACAAAGAAGTCTTTTTTGGTTTCTGTGCTACTCTAAGAACAGTGGGGTAACAACGAGATGAAAGAAACCTGTTTGACTCAGCAATTCTCATTTTGCTGACACCTGAATATCTGATAATGTGCTGGAGCTTGAACTAGAGTGGAAAATTTTTACAAAACCCCCATGGTGACAGTAGCCCCCAAACAAGTCATGTATCAGCCAAGCGCAGGTAGCAACTGCCACACCCCTGCTTCACAGCGGATGTTACTACCCCAGCTAGCAACGGTTGTGTTGTGCTACTATCCCAGCTAGCAACCCAGGATATAGGTTTATACTATATAAGCAGCTTTGTACTAAGGCTCAGGGCTACTCGCTTGAATCCCTGTGTGGAGTGAGAGTGGGTAGTCGCTGGCCAGCTAATAAAGGCTCTTTAAATTCTAATTTGGTTGTCTCCAACCGTTTGGTTCTTGCACTTGGTCCACAACAATAATACCAACAAAACCAGGCCACAGACAGCTCCATTCTGGCCATTAGGGATATACTTAACCATTGCTTAAAACTACAAAGAACTCTTTGGCCACCATGGCATTTTAAAATCTTCTCGTATGATGAGTGACATCCCCTTCCTCATTTTCCTATTAAGAAAATCTAAAATCCCATGGTAAGAGAGAAAGACATCAGGAAAGATGAGAGAGGCAACATTTACTTCCAGTATGAATTGTTATAAGCTTTCTTCCAAGAGGATTAAAAAACTTTTACATGAATTTGGAGGTTCTGCTCTACATCTTGGCATCAAGGAAGCAGCATTGGAGTCTTTCCCACAGCGAGCCTCAGTACATGAGAAGACTATCAAGATCATACAAATCCTATATGTCAACAGCAAGGCAGATAAAGCTGAAACATTCGAAGACAAGAAGTGCATTTTATCATCCAGTAGCTGTACTATTTAGATAAGAAAGTAAAAGCTGCTAGAGGACTGAATCTCGAAAATATAGAGGAAAATAATTTTAAGCCAGATTTGAGTCCAGTATTATCTGCTCTCTGAATTGTAATGAAAAGGACTCTCAATAGTTTTTCATTTTACTGATATTTGAGCACCTGAGAACATTAATGGAGGAAAGTAATAGACAGACCACTCTGACTGTAAGCAATACACTTGCAAATTTTGTTCTATCCTTGGCACAATGGCCACAGCATTTATGTTATGAACCAATATTTTGTTGTTAATAAATGTTATGTCACAATGGACATGAAGACAACAGACACAAACTGGATTGTTCTGCGAAAGTTTAGATAATATACTCATCTGACTTTTGAGAGGTCCTTGGAGAAATTACCAGATAGGATCTAAGATTCTGGCACTTTCTTGTAATACCTTCCTTTTTGTGGGAACATATGAGACTAGTTGTCTTGATTGTTATTCTTTATCAAGATATGCCACAATTGCTGTGTGCTTTTCTGGAAGACAAATGTTATGGTGGCACAGCAGTACTAAAATAATCATGAGCAGAACTTAAATTTTAAATTCTTATGATTTAATCATACTGACATTGCTTCTATTTGGAAATCCTGCACCTTGTTTAAATGGCATCCTAGTGAGTCTTAGAGTCTGGACCTCAGATAACTGAAGATTCCCATCATCAGTTATCCAAACCCTGCTTAGCATGGCATTTAATAAGCAATAAAAGGTCTGTGAAACACCCTGACCAATTTTTTTAATTTGCTGTCTTGAAATCTGTCTTATTTTGATCAAAATAAAATACATATTTTTAGCTATAATTATTGCAGACATTCCGACACTTCCTGAGAATCATCAGTTTATTATTTTTGAAGACTGTACAAATTTTTAAATTGCCAAGTAATTGTTCTACTTCAGTAAAAACAGTGTTTGTAACCCATTATATTTACATATTTAGGTGATGGCCATATTATTTGTTTTGTTACCTGAAATCTAAAAGTTAACCAAAACTTTTACACTTAAGTAGGCAGTAAGAAGACTGAATTAAGACAGTCTTATAAATCTATACACAGTCCTCTTTTTTTCTCAATACAACACCTCAGTTTGCTTTTAACTTTATATGGTTTCTTAAAATGACATTGGAATTAAACAGTTAAATATTAAGTCAAACATTATTTATCAATTAATTCCCTATCTCCCTTATGGATTTCCCTAGTGCCCTTCACTAGAAAGCTAGTTTGAACCAGGATAACCCTCCCCAACCCCTGAGCCCCAATAACTCCTGGTGGTTCCTCACGCTTCATCAATACCAAGAAGCCTTTCCTGTTGGTTTAGGTACACTTATCTGTTTCACCTTTAAATTATAGTCCGTAAATACATAGTTTCACTTAACTGACTGTTAGAATAAGATTATGAAACCCTAGAAAGCAGTGTATCCTTAGTCTGTAACTGTGTTGGAACAAAGTAGAGCTGCTGTTTGATTTCATAGCTAGTTTTTGTGGTCCTTGAAAATCCAGAATATTGTAGAAAGTAAAAATATCTTTTTAGAGTGAGAAAGTTCATTGTTTTTATTCCAGTGCTGGTTGTATGGTTTGTATAATTTGGAAGAATTCATTGGACTATATATTTAGGATATATGTATTTCTCTATAAGAATATTGTATTTCTTAAAAGGTTAAAAAAGGTAAATGTGAAATAAAAAAAGACATACAGGGAGAACTCATCACTATACTAAAATATACATTAAAAGGAGTTTTTAGATAGGAGGAAAAGGTCTTAAGAACAGAGAAATGGCAATGCAGAAAGAATTGAGGAACATCAGAATGGGTGTATATCTGTGCACATATCAGGAAAAATGGACTCTACCATGCAAAGTGAACAAAAATTATACAAAGTAATAAAGATGTCTTACATATTTTAAGACTGTGTAGAATAAATTGCATGGATAAATTCCAATTTGTATCTTTTCTTTAATCCTTTAATTCTAGTATGTACAAACTAGATTTACTTTCATCTTATTTGATTTTCAATTGTTTCAGTCTAAAACATTTGAGTGGTTTTCTTATTAAGGTTATTAAGGCACTTGTTCTCATTTTTTAAAAAAGTAAATGGAATTTTTCTCTGTTATGTAGAAAACACCTACCAAGAAATCCTTTACAGTGTACTGCTGTAAAAAAATTACTGTTTTTCGGAGTAGACATTTTGAAAGACTCTATAATAACTTAAAAGTAATTAGAGAATAAATCTTAAATGACCAGTCATCAGTTAAAGTATTTGCAATATTATTATTTAAATAAAATTTTATTTTAAAAATACCATCATAAATAACCTGCTAGAACAGTGAACAAAATATACTTTGGGGACTTTCTTTTGTTAAGCTACAGAAGACTAAAGTAAAGAAAACCTAAATATTATCAATTCCTTATTGCTGAAATTACTCAGATAAAATGGAAGTAATCTTGATTTTAAGATGACCACCTTACAGGTTATACAAATGATACATGTGTGAAATCATATGAGACTAATACTCCTTTCATATGTTCATTCCATGTTATTTACTCTTCAACCAAAGTGACTAGTAAGTACTAGACACAATGCTTAGTACTGGGCACACACACATAAACTAGGCAGCCTTGGTCCTTGTCCTTTGGGACCTACAGTCTACTGGGGAATATGGGCAGGTAAACACTTGCAATCCACCTATCATATGAAAGCAATGAGAACACACCACACAGGAAAGGATCCTGACCTGGACTCAGGAAGGGATTTAGTCAGGCAGGGAAGTTGGGTAGAAGTTCATTGTTCTTTACCAGAACCTGTATCCCTAACAAGTCCTCTCCCTCATAAGATTATTTATTAAGTGCTTGCTATGTCCCAGGAGCTGTCTCCATTTTTTAGGTTTTACCCCAGTCTGATCATCTTCACTACATTCAACTTTCTAAACAACAAAAAATTATCTTTGGCTTTGTCCTTGCATGGAATTTGACATGTATAACTTGATAAATTCTTTTCATTCTATTTCTAGATTTATCAGACTATTCTAATTTAAAATAAAAAGTTTTATAAGATTGAGTAATAATTTAGTTATATTGTTGATAATATAAACCAAATTCCCTATATTGTTTAGATCTTTTTTTTTTTTTTTTTTTTTTTTTTTTTAAATCTCGGGTTTAAAGAGTTAAAACCCCCGGGTCCATGGCCCATTGTTGTCATTGGCCATGCAAACGTCTCTTTATTATCTTTTCTTCATCAACCCCATATTCCATTCCCGACCACTCCACCCTATTTCCATTCCCATCCTTAGGCAACCATCCAAACATATTTACTGTGCATCTTTGTGTTATATTTTCTTGAAAATTTTATATCTTCGGTGTATATATCTTTAATTTACATAAATTGGGTTATATACTTTATTCTGTTTTTTTCTTTATTAAGTACTATGTGTTTAAGATCCACCCATGTTACTATAAGTACAGCTAAACCATACTTCTAATTTCTGCACACTACTTCAATATACATTATCAGACATTTTACCTATTTGCTTTCTTAGTTGGAACACCTGGGTGCCACCTAGCTCCCACAGCCCAGAGGCAGATCCAGGTTTTATAGGCCTGTAGCTTATACAATTGCGTGGGGGGGTAGACAAAAATGCAAAATTCAAATACAAATTAAATACAAAGTAATTGTTTATTTTAAAAAGTGACCTTGGAAATGAATTAAATTTCCCATTAAAAAAAAAAACCCAACTAACCAATAAAACAAACATCATAAATTCCAAAATTTAATTAATGAACTCCCTAATACACCTTTTAAAATACTTTTCCTCCATTTTTGCTTTCATTCTCTTTGATTATCATTTTTACAGGGCAACAATTTTGAAACAAAGGGAACAGAGGCAATTTAGTCTTCCTTTTAGCATTCCTGATTTGGTGTGTCTGTGTGTGTGTGTGTGTGTGTGTGTGTGTGTGTGTGTGGTGTTTTTATTACTAATAATTGAGGAAATTATCTGAAATATTTTTTCTTCTCTTTTTTCTTCTTTCTTTTCTTGGAGCACCAATAAGGAGTATGAATAACCACTTAAGTGTCAGATACTGGGTGAGATCTGGGAATTCAATGATAAGGCAAAATCATTGCCCTCAATTTTAATTGCTTCTTTTTAATATAAACTATTTTTAGTGCATTACCTCTTGTTCTCATCTTACCTCCTCATAATATAATACTTCATAGTTCCCTTAACATGTTAGAGAACAAGAGTAGTTGAGTCTAAACCACTTAGGAATTCTCTGAACTATAGAATTACAAGTTCACAAGTTAGAGAAGTACCACAAATCATCTATTACCTTGGTGGAGAGGGGTTAATCATTGCCATTTGATGGCACTTAAATGTAAGATGACACTCTTTGAAAATTATATTACTTTACATAAAATGCCTTCTTTTGCTTCAAGTATATAAGATGTATACATTTTAACTATTCAGTCACTCCATGTCTGATTTCAAATACTTGACCAATCTTATTTACTTCATTTTTTAAACCCAAAAGAAAATTATAGATATGTGTGTATGTATATATATACATATATATATGCATACATCTCTATACACATGTATATTAATTTGTATATTAATAATTATTATTATGTTTATCCACCATCCAAGATTGTTTATCTGGAATGAATGAGGATTTCCCATTCTGAGTAGGGGTGATGGAGCTTGAGACCTACCTCTTACTGTGGGAATCGAAGGTGAACTATCCTTCCTTTCCACACTTCCTAGAGTGGTAAGGCCAAACTAACTCCTAAACTAATCCAAATGAATTTACTTGCCCTTAACTTGGACCCTGGCATGAGGGAAGCCAAGATGAAGGAAGAGTTAGCTAGAATTCCTTCGTGCAGGAGCCTTTGTGCAGAAATGGCAGAGTCCAATGTGGCAGGCAGAATCACCCAGCACTGCTGGCCAGATGAGTCTGCCAAACAGCCTCTAGTCCTCCCTTTAGTCTGCACGTTCCCCTTCCAGCTCATCCAGCTTCCCACATCCTTCCAATGTCTCTGTGAGAACCCAGCCCCTTTCAATAATTCTCCCTTTGGCTTGAGTCAGGCAGCGTGTATTTCTCTTGCTTGCAACCAAGGTTCTTGTTTAATATGGAGAAATTATTTTGACTCATAGTGTGGAAACTAGACAAAGTAGTTTTGCTAAGTGATCAAAGCATTTCTTTTGAATTATATGAAAAATAATTATTTAACCTCAGGAGAAGTGATTTAAAAAAAATAATGTAGTCTGCAACTGTAGACTCCATTTCATATGATGTAGTTTATAAAACAGATATAATTATTTTGTCTATAATCTCTATAGCATTTTATAGAAAAAAATATTTCTGTAAAATAAGTAGCCCAAAACTTTCATGGACTAAATTCAATCTTTAACCCTCATTTTAAATATATTGCTCTTCTATCTCCCCTACTATAATTCTCAGCCTTTAAAGGAAGCATGGGCATCTATATGCAAGAAACTCAAGCCCATTATCTAACCTGGCAGGACCATAATCCTTCAATATGACCTCTGGCTGGAAGGTAGAAGTAACAGAGCAGGAAGGCCAAAGGATCTGAGTACTAAGTGACTTTGCACCAGTTTTAGATGTCTGCCTTGGGTTTCTATTAAGTGAAAGCATAAATCGACCTTTGAGCTACTGTGTTCAGGTCTCTATTATTAACAGCTGAATATAATTTCAAATAACGATAAAGCTATATTAAATAACTATCAAATTAAGTGGCATCAACCTGATTCATAGTAAATTAAAATGCTTAACTCTGAATAAAGTTATTTTTAGTAATGTCATATATAACATTGAAACACATTTTACATGCTTCTGTTTTTCATATTTACCAAACTTTATTTCGTTTTTCACATTATTTCTAATCCTAAGAAACTATTTTACTCAATATTTGACATTTTACCATTTGTTGATGCCCTCAAGAAGCAAAGACTTTATAACTTGCAAAGGGATATAAAGCAACCCCATAACTGAACAATTTTAATACCGTAATTATATTTTTTTCCGAAGAGAAAAAGAAAGCACAGCAGAATATGTTTTACTTATAAGAAAATCCCATGAATCCAGAGGTAAAATATTTTTTAAAGATTTCATTTATTTATTTCTAGAGAGAAAGGAAGGAAAGGAAAAACAGAAGGAGAGAAACACAGATATGAGAGAAAAAAATCAATCGGTTGCCGCTCATGTGCACCCCGACTGGGCCCTAACAAACTTGCAACCCAGGCATGTACCCTGACTGGGAACTGAACTTCCAATTTTTTGCTTTGTGAGACAATGCCCAACCAACTGAGCCACACCAGTCAGGACCAGAAGTAATATTTTAATAAAACTCCAACTATTACAGTGTATATAGACCTTGGTCCAAATTGTCTGTATATGAGTGGTTATACTAAAACAATTCTTCCTAATTGAAGTTTTCCAAGACCAATAGTGTGAAAGTCTATTTTTTGGCCTAGAAATAAAAAGAAAACTTGAATATTGAAGACTACATTAATTACTATCTACTGAGGCTCAACAGTTATAAACCATCTTGATTTAATATGCAAATCTCAGATGGCAATTATCAGACTCACTGTTCTAAAAGGAACAGAGTGCAGCAAAGCTAACATTAAAATTTAACCATCAGCTGAATTTTAGGATGCAGCAAATATTTCAAAATGCAGCAAATACTTTAAAATGCACCTCACCCTAATAGGGCACAATATTACTTAGCACCTTAAATACTTTTCTCCTTTCCATGATGAAATTTAGGATAGATAATAAAAAAATGCAATGTCATATATTATTTTGGTTTGTATTGGCTTTATTTTGGGGCTTATGGTTTGGGGACATGCCTTTTCTAAGGCTGTGACAATTAACATTCTATTTAGGGAACAAAAATTATTTGCTGAGTTTTTCATTTTCATTTGTCAATAAATAGAGTGGGAAAGCTGGTTAAGATTCTGGAGAAGTTCTTTTCACACTTTTGGACCATGACCCATAGTGCAAACTATATTTTACACTGAGTCTGAGTATACATATTCACTTATAGCTAAAACAAAGTTTCACAAACATTATTTATCCTTACTAAATAATACTGAAGTTCTTTCTCTCTTCCAGTCTACCCCCATTACTTTTGTGTGTGTGTGTGTGTGTATGTGTGTGTGTGTGTCTATGTTAAATCTACACTCTACAACTCACCAATCCTATTTTAAAATATTATTCTAGAGTGACTGGAGCTTAGAGGAAATCTGTCAGATCTTTCAATTCACAAATGGGGACACTGAAATGTGACCGAGAAGGTTACTTTGTCAAAAGCCACAGAAGTGTGTAGAGTCAGGACTAGGAAAATAAATAACATTAGATGAGGGATGTCTGTATTGGCTTAGAGTATGTACCTGTCAAAAAGGTCTTGGCATCAGAATGACTGAAGTTTTTAATTGATGACTCATTTGGCTTCTTTCAACAGGCCTGACTTTAGAAATTCAATCAGTGAGTAGTTTATCTCCTGAACTGCCCTTGTAATTAAATAAAACAATCCTCAGAAACTTAATTGAAGAAAGCCTACCCATCAGTAACACCTAGAAGCTACACTGCTTCTGACACACTCCTCTTTGAAAATCCAGTTTAAAATGACAGGCAGGTTGCTCTTAACTTCCTTAAAGGCATGAACAAGCAATTGCAAACTTGCTGATATTTAATGTGCCACAAAAAGGCTCATTTGGTAAGTAGTAATCTTCTGATAAAAGCAACAAAATTTTGGAATTTCTAAATTCATAGTTTATTGTAATTAAATATAAATTAATATGCAAAATAAGGTGAAGAGAAGGAAATTAAAAAAATGCTTTGGGAAGGGAATATATTTTCTTAGCATTTTTTGAAGTAGAACAAATCTAGAGGTCCATATATTTTTATAGGCCCTCTGTCTCTAAGAATAATAAATTTATAAAGGTGGTAGAGAAACTTCTTAAATCTATTACCTTTCATCTCAATATTTGATATCAAGTCTATATATTTAAATAAAAAAGAAATACATTAACAACAACAAATTTGATTCCCTTGCATCTAAGTGGTCAGTATCTGTTAATTAATTGCAAATTCACCATTGCAAAGGAGAAAGTTAATGTTAGTACAAAAATAATCTTAAGATGTATCAAGTTCTGTTATTTTAATAATCTCTATATAATAAAATGGTAAGTGAAGTAAATGGGACCTTAATGCAGAATATAAGGACATATAACATGATATTTCTTTGAAATTAGTCTACTGTTTACAGCAACAGCATATAATAGTTGAAAAATCATAAGCTCTGTTGTCCTGAAATCATAGGTCTGAATGCTGGCTTTACTACTGTTATGTGATGAACAAGTAATTTATTCTTTCACTTCCACATTTCACTGGTAAGGACTGACCTGGCTAATCTGTTTGGAAAGAGGGCATGAGTTAATGCATGCCAAGAAACTGATTAGATTTACATGTATTCTATAGCATTACTGCTTAAGAAAGAGGGGAAGGGAAGGGAAGGGAAAGGAATGGAAAGGAAGGAAGAAAAAAAAAAAAAAAGAAGAGAAAAGGGAAACCTGAAAAAAATCAAATAATAGAAACTGGGAAGAATGTACTTTAAAATATTTTATAATTTGTATTGACTGCATTTGACATGGAGTTTTTACTAAGATATATAATTTTAACATTAATATATATTATTTAAAGGAAACATACAAGTATATTTTTACCAGCTATTGTTTCCACATCAATTCTACCACTTCTCACTCAGTTTTACTTTCCCTCTTTCAACTAATGCTATTGATTCTTGGTTTTCTATCTTTATTAGATTTCTAATGTTTTAGACTCAGTACTCCAATCATACCATAAAGTTTATTTCTTGATGTACAAATCTATACCAAGAATATGGTATTATATACTCCCACTACCATACTCTTGCTATCCATTTGTACCTCAAGAAATAAACTTTATGATACGGGCTCTTACACAAATTAAAAAGGCATCAGTTTAGCCAATATGCCTAAATACAAACATAGGTCTCTTTTTTAATACTCTCTTACTGAGACACTTATAAGAGTTCATGGGAATAAACTATGCTTATCTGTGAATAAAATTCTTAGTTTATAGTTGCTGTGGGAAAAATGAAAGACCCAATTATAAAGTCTGAAAGTGTTCTATAATTAGTGACCATTAGGTTACTCTTGCTTATGACATAATACAGAGGAAAGGAAAAAATGGAAGAATTGTTGTTTCATTTCTTTTTTATATTCCTAATTGCTTTATTACCAGCAGCTTATAATTCAAGGAAGCCAAGCCATAATCATCAATAGCACCTACCGTCATTTCATTCAGGAAATATGAGGTATGTTTTGGTCTTAACTTTAAGAATACTAGGAGATTCTGGTTTCATTTATATTGTCTTGTAAGCATACTTACAGAATAATGTGGTTAATAGATAGAAAATGCCCCAGACTTATATTTCTGTGTGCATGGCATAACTATCTATCAAAATAATAATTAATTGAGTAATGACTACATATACATTCCAGAAATCTTGTCATGATGATTCTATAATGCCCTGACATTTGGGAAATTATGATGTCTTACAATTAGAAAAAAGAAAAGTAAATGAATGTATATGAACATCTATGTATAGAATATATAATACCAATAATACAAGGTATTTACTTTTAAGTAATTTAGAATTATTATGTTATTTCAAGATTGTGTAGAAAACACAAATGATTTAAATAAGTGGTAGGACGATTGACTTAGTCAGTCAATGCCATCTACAGATAGGCCAATCACGACCCCTATGACATGCCAGCTGTCAATTTCTGCAGTTAATTTTCATGTCTTTCCTTAAGATGGTGATAATTATAAGATTTTTTCAATTCTCATCATTAAGAAAATAACCCAGACTCATTTTTACTAACAAAATAATAATAATAATAATACAAATTTTAGGATCTCCCCAAGATGAATTTATAATATTGTTAATTTAAAAAAAAATCTACATGTGCAACTGTAAAACATTTAATGCATAAAAGTGTATAAAAATTTGAAAATTTAAATGTGATAATTAACAAAAGAAATAAACAAGCTTTTCCGGTATCTTTCTTAGTTATGCATATTCAACTTGGAGACCACAGATGATGCTCCTACATGTCAATCATAGCCTCTTTGACGGGCTCAGATCAGGTCTCACATCCACCATCAAAACTTCCTGAAAGAACCCTGGCAAACATGTCCCCATCTAGTCCTTCTTTCATATTGTAAAAATATTTTTAGCACATGAAATACATTTGGTTTTAAAACTAGCCTTCCTTCAACACCAAAGTAATTGTAACATCTTCTGTATAACATCTTCCTAGGTGTTATAAATTAATTACATAATTTAGTGCAGGTAAAAAGTCTTATTCATATGAAATAATTATAAGACAGATTTTTCTTGGGGTAAAAAATACAGCATATAAACATTTTGTCATATCCTTTGTTAGTTTTACAAGAGAAAATTATATATTTGGGATAACTCATTTAGAAATGTAACTGATATTTTATTTTGAAAGAAAATCATTGGTCTTCACCTATAGAAACTGCAAGCTTTTAGGAGACTTTATATACCAGAAATGTCTATGTTTCAGAAAAGAAATTCCCAATTGATGCAAAATATATGGCAGATGCCTTTTCTGGGAAAGAAAAAATCTTTTCTTTTTCAAGAATTATTCTATACATTTTAAAATGAGGCAAAAGGGAGCCTTTGGTTTGAAGGAACAAAGCATAACATTAGGGACTATGAGTCAAACAAACCTAAATTTGAATTCCAACTCTATCCTTTTGTGTTTGTGAGTTGTGGACAAGTGTGCTTTACTTATCTAAGCCTCAGTTTCTTCATCCAAGGAGTGCACATCCTCATTATGTTATTTTTCTGCATTACAACAGATAATGCATACAAAACCATCTACTTTATACAGATGCTCTATAACATAAAGTGCTGAACAGAAGAACAATTCAATAAATATTACATCTCAAAATGCTAAAAGTCAATTCCATGTTTGTGTGAGATAACTGGCTAGTCAAGTAGGACTGTGTGAGAAAATGTTTTCTCGTGGAGAAATGCAAAGTATTGCTCCAAGGATCTAATCCATTACATTAGCTTTAGTAGCGTCATATTCCCATCAACCAGACTAAATGGGCATGAATACTTCATTGAAAATTAACCGTATCACATTGCTTAGAATAAATAAAGCATCATTAAAACCATATTTTGATATATTTTTAACTTTATAAAGCTTTTTAGTATGTTATTTTATGTGACTCTGACAACATTGCACTGCTGAAAAGATTCCATTAACCGTCACCTAGCAGTTAACCCAAATGTGAAACCACAAAGTAAAGTCTTTTGGTGAGAAGGCATCTGGGGACACTAAAGATTTGTAATTTTTTTACAGTGGCTTTGAAAGGGGTCCTCCTAGTCATCTGTCATAAGAATTGAGAGTTCTGGGCTTGGTCAAAGGAAACCAAAGAATAAATTTTAAGAAGATATATCTAAGCTGTTTAAATAATAGTCACACTAGCCATTCATCAATGTGTGTTAGATCTTGTGTAAAAGACAAAAGAAAACTTCCTGGTGCTTAGCGTATTTTCTTCATTGCCTTTCATGGGTGTTTCATGGAAAGCCACTTACATACTTTGTGCAAAGAGAAAAAAATAATCATGAAAACAAACCAAGATGGAAATTTCTACCACTGATGTCACAGCTGTACTTTTAGATGAACAAATTCAAAATATGTGAAAGGAGAAGGTCACTAACCATAAAATTCCTTGCTTCTGATGTGAAGCAGAAGTACAAATCAGAAAGCAGTTGAGTCATGTCCTTTGTTATCTTGTCAAGCATCTTTCCTCAAGGCACCAAAAGGAGCTTTGACCACGGTTCAGACCTTATAAAATTGATAAATTAGATTTGAGCTGATTGTATTGCAAGTATACCTAATTACTTCATAAGTTAAATATCACAGCTTCCATGAAGGATGGGCATCAAGTAGCCTAAATAGACTTCTGTATGGAAGAATAGCAAGCAAATCCCTGCTTTATAATGCATATCTTGATGTAGTAGTATCCAAAGTTCACTCGTTCGCTATCTTTAGGACATTTTACAACAAAATTGCTACTGACTTGTGATGTGCATAGCTTAGAAAACTGGCCAGTGATAAGGGAGTTCTAACAAAGCAGTAAAGGCCAGCAGGAGAGAATACAATTTCTGAGAGTAGGTAGAGTTCAGTTGTGCTATAGAAGAATAATGTGTGTGTGTGTGTGTGTGTGTGTGTGTGTGTATAAAACAGCTATATATAAAGTACTATGCATTGTGTTAGAAATAAATTTTTTCAGCCAGACTAAGAATGTGTTATTATTATCATTTCCATTCATGGAGAATTACATATGTCATTTGATACTGCTAGGGAGGGGGCAGGCAGGGTTTAAACTCTGTTCTGTTTTGAAAGCTCTTACCAAATGAGATCATCTGGTTGTTGAGAAAATAAGGAAAAAACTAGGGAAAAGGGAATTATTGACTGACATAAAGATGTAAGTTATAAGAAAACATAAAAGAAATAGGTGTTTAAAATCAATAGAGGGGTTTTTTATGAAAGGTAATTTTGTCAGAAAGTCCTGTTGAAGGTGAAGGCATTTGTTGCTTTTCTTCCTTCTGAGCTCCCAAAGCCCTGGTTTTCATGATCAGGAATAAGGACGAGAGCCTTGGCTGTGTGTTCCCCTCCGACAACTTCCTCCCAAAATAAAAATAACAGTGTTTAGCCTGTATTTTTTTATTCTCATCCCAAATGAACATCTTTCTCATGGTAGAAGTTATAACCTGTTATTTTAAACTGCTTAAACAGAGGCATTATAAATTATCCTTTCCAATATTGTGACTGAAAGACAATCAGACCTAGCATCCTCCCTGAATCTTGGGTGTATCCTGTACTTAAAACAGCCACCATGGAACACATGATGCAGTTCTATGGCATGAGGTCTGCTAACAGGGATCGATAGGCTGAGGAGGTTTTGTCTTCCGCCTTGAAGCCGCCAAGATGGAGGAAAATTCTGTACTAAAACATCATCCTCTTGCTCCTCTGAGGCTCCTGATTAACCCGAGCTGCTGTGGGTGCTAACTTGCCTTGCCACTTGTAAACAAACCAGAAGAGAAGGGTCAGTGATGCCCCAGCATTTGCTCCCTCTTTCCTGCCTTACTCACTTTCTCAAATGCCATGGGCTTGGCCAAGGGATATAAAAATGAAACAAATCATTATGAAAATTTTCTCATTATTTAGGTCTAACCTGAATTCTAAAAATCTAATACCAAAGATCCTGAACTTTTTGCCATTAACCTTTTCTCTCCCCCTCCCCAATGAATCTAACATGACTTGGCATTTTTCATAGATTGTTTCAGTCTTGCCTCAGAAATGCCAAACACCATTGATTCATCTCAACAAAATAAGAGGATTTACTAAAACTCTTAATTTTTAAAAAACAATTCAATACTGTACAATACAAAACACATTACAGATTTTAACATATACAATGCTTGAGCCATGTCAAGATCAGAGAGATGAGCCTCTGGGAGCATTTTACTTAATAAAAGGGAGGTGCTCTGCGCAAGCTGGAAAAAAAAAATGTACCGCCTGCTTGTGAAAGATACAGTACAGCTGCTACCTTGACAACAAAACCAAGCTCATTAGAGACCTAAGGTGCTGCAGAGATGCCTGTTATTGTTTAACACGGAAATGAAGTGACAACTTACTAAACATGAGACAGGTGCAGAAAAACCTATCATTGTTCTTTTTAGAGTATGGAGTCAGGTGGGAATCAAGCTCATTGAAAAGGGCATATTATATGATATCTAATGATAGGTAGAAAGGCCAAGAGAGAGAAAAAATTTAGAAAGACGACAACAACAAAAAAAGAAAAACAAGCCTCTGCACAATAGTTTCGAGACAATCATGTAAAACATTTGAGTCTCAAACTGGAGAGAACTCAGTTTGCTTGAAGATGTATATTTTACATATCTTATATTTCAAATAGAAAACAAAATGAGGAATTGTGACTGAGATGGAGTCACCATGTATCTGACACATTTCTCCACCTCATTAGTTGATATCTGCCCGATTTATTAAAAAAATTTTTATATATTATGGTGACCCTAAATAAGAATGATAGAGAACACAGATGAGAAGTATTAGCATTGGAAGTCTGTCTAAAATCTTTGGACACTGGTCCCGCACTCTCTCTTTCCATCTTCCTAGCCACTGCCTCCTCTGCCTTCTTAGTCTCCTCTGGGATCTTATATTTTTGGAGTATTCTGTTGTTTTAACTTCCACTTAACTCCTATATCAAAACATAAAATATTTTATTCATGTCAACTAAAGAATACAGATGAAAATAATTTCAAAACATCATCTGAAATCCAGAAGGTTCAATAATCACTGCTTTTAGAAAGACTTGGACACCCAGGGGATATTTTTTCATGCAACAGCCAAACTGGGAAATCAGCATTCCTAGTGAGTGATGGTCCTCATGTAAAAGTTGTGTTCATTTTTCTGGCTTAGTAAAGTGCTATTTAAGTGGACCCGCAGTTGACGTGAAAAGCCTTAAGTTGTGCGCTATTTAGACTGCCTCTCAACGAAGTGTTTCATAATTAACTAATTAATGCTCAAAACACACCTGCGGCACTGTTAGTACTATTCCGTCCTTGTTCCTAAGCTCTATAAACACATTAGGCTTTATGTGAAGCAATCAATAAATGACAACACTGAAAACGAATCCTGGAATCAGCATCTGAATTACCTCAATTGACTGGTAGACTATATTCCCTTAACCTCATCCTTCACATGCACTAGAAATTCATGTTCCAGAATTTAAGGGGGCTGATACATTCTGATCTAGAGCTTATATAATAGGGTCATGAGAAGACAGATAAGAGTTTTGAGAAAAATATAGGATAGGGTTGACAGATAAAGTACATATTGCCCAGTTGAATCTGAATTTCAGATAACCCAGGATCTACATACAAATTGGCAACTTTTCAGGAACATATTCAAGAAGGACTAAGCTTTGCCCTATAGCAAGATGGCTGGGTACTCACTCAGGTTAGGTGCACATTCAGGGAGAACATGTGGGAGAATCCACTTCCCAGCTGAAAACCAGTGACTCTCAGAGAGGATGCCAGGCAATAATCAACTCCTGAGCCAACAACACTTAACTATTATACCACCTTTGCACATGTGCAATTATTTGTTAATAATCATATAGATTGTTTCCTACAAACTAAGAACGGGAAGACTTTCCAAGGTAAAAATACAGAACACAACTATTTTCCAGACTAGATATATACTTCAGGTTCAGCAAACTCATATCTAATTTTCCATCTACTTTATCATTTAAATGAAACCACTAATTGGTAGCTAGTGCTAGATATGACAAATATCAGTCACTAACTGGGGATTCAGTATAATTTACAAGTTATTTGAGTATTGCACATGACCAGAGAGATTATCAAACAGGCAAGTGAAAATGTCCCTCCAGGCACTTCCTATTCTTGTCTGGGCTTGTTTGTGCCACTTTTCTGTTTGCATGTAACATCTCCCCAGTCAGTATCCGGAAACTAGGCACCCCTGTATGTGCCTCAGTGGCAGAAAAACCAGTAAAATCATAGCTCCCTCCCTTCATCTCTGCTGACTCTGAGGGTTTAGAGATTTAAGAATATGCAGAGAAATTTTGGTTTGGGGAATAGGATTAGTGTGTACAGAGGTGTGCTCAGGAATTCACTAATCAAATTTTTTAAATGACAATTACTGAAGACTTTCAGCCAAGATGGTGGTATAGGTATGCACACTTTACCTTCTTGTACAACCGTAAAGAAGAATCATAACTAACCTCAAAACAAAAAACCACCAGAACTGTCAGAAAATCAAACAGTATGGAAGTCTGACAACCAAGGATTTAAAGAAGACGTACTCATCGAGATGGGTAGGAGGGGCAGACATGGGGAGCCGAGGGTGAGGGAGAGGGCATGGAATGGCGGTAGCAAGGCAGCAGCAGCAGGGCAGTGGTGGCAGCATGGCGGTGACAGTGGCGGTGGCCCGTGGAACAGGCTATCTCACATTCACGTGTGGCAGATAAAAGCAAGGAGGGACACCTGCGGAGCGATCCGAGCCTCCCCCACCCCCCGCTCCCACCAGCGGAGCGCACAGCCCAGGGTGCCAGCACCAGGAAAATAAAGCCTCCTCACTCCTGGCTGTGAAAAACCAGTGGGCGCTGGGGCAGCGGAAGAAACTGCCTGTCTCTCAGGAGAGTCTGTTTAGAGGGCCCCCGTGGTCACAATGCATGCACACCCACCCACTCAGAACCACCACCAGGGCAACAGCTAGAGGGAGCCAGTCACACATGGGACGTGGGTGAAGTGAATGGAAAAGGGGAGAGTTTTGAGCAAGCAGCGTTGATCTCTCTCTCTGACCCCTCCCCCTCATACATCACCCCAAAGTGGTAAAACGGATTGTTCTGCCCTGGCAAATACATATGGATATGCTACAACGTAATAGGTGTGCCAAGACAGGGAGTCAAAGCAGCTCTACCTACTTCAGAGAAACAAACACAGGGAGGCTGCCAAAATGAAGACACAAAGAAATATGGCTCAAATGAAATAACAGATCAAAACTCCAGGAAAAGAACTAAGCAAAATGGAGACAGCCAACCTATCCAATGCAGAGGTTGAAACACTGGTGATAAGAATGCTCAGATAAACTCACTGAGTACAGCAAGTGCATAAGGGAAGAAATGAAGGCTACACTAAGTGAAATAAAGAAAAATCCAGAGGGAACCAATAGTGAAGGGAAGGAAGCCAGGTTTCACATCAATGATTTGGAACATAAGGAAGAAATAAACAGTCAACCAGTACAGAATGAAGAAACAAAAAGTCAAAAAAATGAGGAGAGACTAAGAAGAATCTGGGACATCTCCAAAAGTGCCAACACCCAAATCATAGGGATGCCAGAGGAGAAAGGAAGAGCAATAAATTGAAAACTTATTTGAAAAAATAATGAAAGAAAACTCTCCTAATTTGGTGAAGGAAATATACATACAAGTCCAGGAAGCACAGAGAGTCTCAAGCAAGTTGGACTCAGAGAGGTCCACACCAAGACACATTATAATTAAAATGCTAAAGTTTAAAGATAGAATCTTAAAAGCAGCAAGAGAAAAGAAGAGAATTACATACAAAGAAGTTCCCATAAGACTGCCAGCTGATTTCTCAAAAGAAACTTTGCAGGCAAGAAGGAGCTGGCAAGAAGTATTCAATGTGATGAAAATCAGGGACTTATAACCAATATTACTCTATCCAGCAAAGCTATCACGAAGAATTGAAGGGCAGATGAAGTGCTTCCCGGACAAGGTAAAGCTAAAGGAGTTCATCATTACCAAGCCCTTATTATACAAAATGTTAAAGGGACTTATTTAAGAAAAATAAGAAGATCAAACTTATGAAGAGTAAAATGACAAAAAACTCAATTGTCAACAACTGAATCTAAAAAACAAACAAAAAACTGAGCAAACAACTAGAAGAGGAACAGAATCATAGATATGGAGATTATATGGAGTGGGTAGAGGGAGAATGGAAAAGGTGCAGGGATTAAGAAGCAGAATTGGTAGGTACAAAGTAGGCAGGGGGGCTGTTAAGAACACTATAGGAAAGGGAGAAGCCAAAGAACTTATTAGTTCGACCCATGGACATGAACTAAGTGGGGGGATTGATGGAGGGTAAAGGGAGTACTGGGGGGAGAGAGGCAATGGCAAAAAATTGGGACAATTATAATAGCATAATCAATAAAATATACTTTAAAAATCAATTGCTTTCAATCATTTCTTTAATTATGCTTCTTATTACCCTGGACACATTGAATTGAGTTCTAAGAAACTTGTTTATAAAATAAGGGGATAGGCTATAATTTTTGAGGGAATTTTCAAGTTAGTCATCTATGATTCCATAATTGTAAACACATTCACTGTCAGTCATCTTGCAGTTGTCTACTGATGGTAACAAAGGAAAAAAGGAAAGGTTATTCATAGCTTTTAATATATGATGGGCAGCATGCTATTAATCAAATGATAGTTAAGAGTGGGAAACAATTTCTAAAACTAGTCAAGTTGGGTCACATTTCTTCATGACTAAATTTTTTTAAACATTATTTTAATTTTAAGAAAGCTTATTTGGAAAGCTAAGAGAAATTTTTATGAACATATACATATTTTTTCTAATTAGATGTTTATGATATGTTTACCTAAGTGAAAATAATCTAATTTGGGGACACAAAGGCTTCTACTAAAAGGATTTAAAAAAATAACTTGAAGTATAAAAGGCCTAAAACATGAAGAACAATAATATAAAACAAAATAAGTATGTGAAAGGGTAGGCAAGCCAGAAATATTTCCTTTATAATGTCTTATTATCCACACAATTACTAGAGTTCACACACACACACACACACACACACACACACACACACACAAATGTGAACTGCATAAATCTCATCACAAAAAAATTTCTTCCTGTGACTGAGTTGAGGAATTTAGAGATGATGCATGTTAAAGGCAAAAACATGTTTCTTTTTCAGGCAGGAGAGCTTGGTCACATCATAATGTCCTATTGCAATATCTTCATGGCTCCCTTGCCAAAGGACTGATGCATATTTAATCACTTTATCTAATGGATGCGATTTCTCAAGTAATAGTTACCCATTAGGAAGGCTCTTGCTCTGGGTTCAGCTGAGCACTCTGATTACATTTCCTGACTCTGCGGTTTCAGAGAGGCAAAGCTAGTGAAGAATTGCCTTGATGACCCATCTGTCTTTTCTCGGGCCAAGTGAACACAGCATGACCATCCAAGTCATTAGGTTGCAGGGTTGGGTAGAAAAATCACGTGGATTTACGGTGTCCAAACCTTTTGAACCAGGTGCCCACATGGTTAACTTCAATTATCAGGAAACAGATCTTTTATTTATTTTTTCCAAAATGCCTTTTCCTTCTTGATAGGAATGGGAACAAATGTCATTTTGGGGTTTTAAATAATTACTATGGAGCACATGACCATACTTGTTATTATTACCTAAGAAATATGCTTACATGCCAAATAATACAGTGGTACTTGAAAAAATTTTTTTCATTCCAGCATTGTATGATATGTTTTTTACTATTGTAAGACACAGCAAAAAAAAAAAAAAATAAAATAAAATAAAAAGGAGGACTAGACTCGACCATAAGTACTCTTTCCCACTGTTCTTTCTTGGCATGTGTTAAGGTATACGTACAATGTTGAAATCATAGTTGACATTGCTAGCAAATAAACCTTATACCCCTAAGATCAAAGAAAAACTGCTAACTTGAAATATTATTAAGTTTTCCTATCATAATTTGAATGGAGTATCAGTTTTACACAGCCTTGCTTTTGACAGCTTAATAGAAAATTTAAAATAGTTGAATCTGTACTGATTTAGGCCCTCCCCTGCTTAAAAAAAAAATCCTCCATAGCTGACCTCTACCTACAAGATAATCTATCATATCTCTGGTCTGGTGTTGACAGTCTCTTTTCTACCGCTATTTCAGTCTACATTCCAGCTGCATCACTCTACATTTCATTTCTCCAAAGGGCAGCCAGATGTTTTTATAATCCTTGCCTTCTTATGATGCTCCCTTGCTCCAAACAGTTTCAACTATCCTGATCATCCTATGACTTACCTTTTAACATTAAGCTCAGTACCTCTTCTATGAAGACATCTGACCTCACCCTCCTACCTTCTTTCTCTCACATATAAATTAAACTGTACATCAGCTTCTCCTTCTCTTATTTCTTGTCTGCACTGGGCCACCAACTGCTTTCTAAATGCAGGTTTTTTGTTTTTGCTTGTTTGTTTTTAACCATAGTTCCAATAATGCCTCATTTCTTTCATGTCTCCACACCTTTTTTTCAAATAAACTTGACAGGAAATTTATCTTAGGTATCTTATCACCAGTGTATAGCATGGCATCTGGACATCAGAGGAACTTGTTAAACACTTGATGAGTTATGACTTTTCCTAACCCAAACACTTGAACAAGTAAGCATCTTGTCCTGGAGAAAACATATACGTCACACTGATCTGTAAGCAAATTCTATTACTTAACAAAATTCAGACTTTTCAATATTTTGACAGCACCTTCAAATATGTATAATAATCAATAACTATCATTGATTTTACATCAGAAACATTTTTTGAAATTTATGGCACTCTCAATTTTTCTTTTTCTTCTCACTTAAAAAATTAAAACATAGTCAGAAACAAAAGAATTCCTAAAACTTATATGTAGCCTTCTGTGTACAAGAAATCAGAAGTTCTGTTATAATCTGTTTCTCATTTTAATGACACCAAAAACAACTACTACACATTTAATTAAGTTTAATTAAACCAGTTGTCTACCAATCATAAAGAGTAAGGTTAAAAGCTTGATCAGCTGGGTATGAAGAAAGACCAACATGGTGAACACCACTTAATTAAACTTTAAAATTCCCTAATTCTGAATTACATTAGGCACAGCAGACGTTAAAAATCCATTAAGAGTATTTCTCCATTTTCACCAATACTGGTGCACACCAAAAACTGCAAATATTTTATTTGAAATATATACTTAATAAAGGACAAAACACTAAGTGTCTGGATATCTAACAAAATGATAAATTATATGATTGTTTTAGAAACACGGGCATAGTTACAATACCAGACATCTGATTAATCCTAACTTAATTTTTGCCATTAATCAATGTAGTTTTCAGTGGATTGAGTGTCGGCCTGTGAGCCAAGTGTCGCTGGTTTGATTCCCAGTCAGGGCACATGACTAGGTTGCACATCAGGTCCCCAGTTGGGGGCACAAGTGAGAGGCAACCACACAGTGATGTTTCTCTCCCTCTCTTTCTCCTTTCTCCTCTCTCTAAAAATAAACAAACAAACAAACAAATAAATACATAAATTATTTAAAAGAAAAAATGCAGTTTATTTAATAGTCTGTAGGTAAAAACAGGGTCAAGTTATAGAAGAAACATTTTATTAACATTAAATCCAAGATACAATCCTTTGCAGAAAGTTGTGCATATAACTGATTTGAGGTTATTAATATACTGTAGTTGAATATAAGTATAGCAAATTTTCAATGGTAGAAAATATGAAAATTATTGAAAAGCAGAAAGCATAAAATAAAATTAACTTAGAGAAAATTACTGATGTTTTGAGGCATGCCATTTACTTTTTCTTTTTATGTATATACATAAAGCCAAAATACTTTCCAAAAAGGCTATAATAATTTGTTCCCTCCAGCAATACATAGCATGTATTTTTCAAAACCAGAACAATATGAACTCTAGGAAATTTTAAAATGCCTCCCAAATTAAAAATTTCTTTTAAAATGTATAATACATAGAACATTTCTGTTTGTTACTTGATAAATCTGTTTATTCTCTTGGTCCTTTTTCTAAATAGGGTACTCCTCATTTCCTTCTTTGATAAGAAGTCGTCTTATGCTAAGGGTATGGAACCTTTTTCACAAAAGTTTCCATTTATTTATTTATTTGTCAGTTTGCCATCTTTTCATTTTTATCTTTGGTAAATCTGGTTTTTAAAAATAAAAATAAATATACAATTACTACAGAAGAGAACTAAGCAGTTATTTTATAATTAAAATATTCACACCTTTGTGCATATACATATAAATTTTTTCCCTAGTATAAGAGGAGACTTCTATTTTCAAGATATATTTCTGGGGATCACAGATCTGGGAATGAGATATTCACATAGTCCCTGGAGTCTTGTCTGATTCTGAGAACTTTGCCTGTTTTACCTCAAATGAACCATCCAACTGAATCTTCGCTTCTGCTCTTTCCTTAGTGTTTGGGCCAGGCACCTCCTCAGATCTTATGTACAGACACGTTTTTTGCATGTGGAATGCTGAATAATGCAATTTCTTCAGTTATAAAAAAGGATAATAATAATATACCATATTTAAATGTACATTATGATTTGCAGGACACATACATCATTCATCATTAATTTATATTCATTATTCAATTAATTTCAGGAATACTTTTGAGGACCCTTTTCTTGATTATGATCCTAAGCTTCAGAGAAGTGAGTAACTCCAAGGACAGGACACTAGTTAAATAATAGGGCCAAAGCTGCATGTTTATGACTCTTTTTTTTTCCTTAAGTAGTATTTTAATAGTTATTTTTAAAGAATAAATATAGCCACAAAACTTGAAAGTACATATAATGAAAATTAATTCTCCCTCTTTCCCTTGTTTCTAAGCCACCTAGATCCCTATCCTGGAGGCAACAACAGTACCAATCCTTTCTGTACCTGTCTACATGTCTTCATAAACACATGTATACCTATTAAATGTTATTTTCACACATATAAAACCATAATACACACTGCTTTACATTTTGGCATTTGTCACTTTAAAATAAACCTGGAAATATTTCCTTATTAGTATGCATGGAATCACCATTTCTTTTTACAACAGCTTCATAAATTCCTATTGGACATATGTACCAAAATTATTTAGCCACTCTCCTGCTATAGGACATTTAAGGAGTTTCCCCAAAATATGATTATCTTCTAAAAAATAGCTTTACAGTATGGAATTATATTTGTGAAAGAAATGCCTGAGAGCAGAATTGCCAGGTCATAAGTGCATCTGTATTTTTAATGAGGAAAAAATAATATTGTCAAATTACCTTTCAGAGAGATTCTACCAATCCACACTCCCACAATGTGTCAGAAGATTTTTGCATGTATCTTTTCAACACAGTGTTTACAATTTTTTTCATCCTTCCCATTTTGAGAAGAGGGAATTAATAACTTTTCATTTACATTTTCTGTTATGAGTGAGATTGGGTATCTTTCCATACCCTTAGAAATTGTTTGTGAAAAGCCACTGCCCATTTTTAAAATGGGCTCTTGGTGGGAATACAAAACAGTATACCCCCTGGGAAAATGGTACAGCAGTCCTTAAAAAAATTAAACATAGAGTTATTATATAATTCAGCAATTCTAATTATGAGTATATACCCAAGAGAATTAGAAACAGGGACTCAACCATCTATTTTTACACCAACGTTCATAGTAGCATTATTCATAATAGCCCAAAAGTAGAAACAATCTGTCATTTAGGATGAATGGAAAACAAAATATGGTATATACATACAATGGAATATTATACAGCCTTAAAAACGAAGGATATTCTGATATGTGCACAGCATTGATGATTTTTTTCTCCATATATATATATTTTTATTAATTTCTTTAATTGTTCTAGTTAAGTTGTCTCAATTTCCCCCCCATTGCTCTCCACTGCCCCTCACCCACTCCCATAGTTAATCCCCACCCTGTTGTCCATGTCAATGGGTCATTATACATGTTCCTTGACTAGACCCTTTCCCTTTTTTCCACTTTTCCCCCCCTCCCCCTCCCCTCTGGTCACTGTCAGTCTGTTTCTTGTCTCCATGCCTCTGGTTCCATTCTGCTCATGTGTTTGTTTTATTCATTAGGTCCCTGTTATAAGTGAGATCATATGGTATTTTTTTTTCACCACCTGAATTATTTCACTCAACATAATACTTTCCAGTTCCATCCATGTTCCTGAAAGGCAAGTCTTTCTTTCTGCTGCATAGTATTCCATTGTGTAAATGTACCACAATTTTTGATCCACTCATCTACTAATGGACACTTAGGCTGTTTCCAGCACTTGGCTATTGTAAATAATGCTGTTATGAATGTAGGGGTGCATAGATTCTTTAGAACTGTGTTTCAGGATTCTTCGGGTATAATCCCAACAGTGGAATCACTAAACGAAAAGGAAGTTTCATTTTTAGTTTTCTGAGGAAATTCCATACTGCTTTCCACAGTGGCTGCACCAGTCTGCATTCCCACCAACAGTGCACTAGGGTTCCCTTTTCTCCACATCTTTTCCAGTACTTGTTGTTTGCTAATTTGTTAATAATGGCCATTCTGACCTGTGTGATGTGGTACCTCATTGTGGTTTTAATTTGAATCCCTGATGGCTAGTGATGTTGAGCATCCTTTTATATGCCTATAGGCTCTCTGAATGTCCTCCTTGGAGAAGTGCCTGTTCAGATCCTTTGCCCATTTTTTAATTGGACATTTTGTCTTCCTGGTGTTGAGTCATATAAGTTCTTTATGTATTTTGGAGACCAAATCCTTGTCCAAAATATCATTTTCAAATATGTTTTCCCATGTGGCTGGTCCCCTTTACATTTTGCTCATGTTTTCATTAGCTAGGCAGAAGCTTTTTAGTTTGATGAAGTCCCCTCTGTTTATTCTGTCCTTTATTTCCCTTGCCCTAGAGGATGATATATGGGTGAAAATATTGCTGCATGGGGTATCTGAAATTTTATTGCCTGTGTTTTCCTCTAGGATTTTTATGGTGTCACAGCTTACATTTAAGTCTTTTATCCATCTGGAGTTTACTCTGGTATATGGTGTAAGATAGTGGTCTAGTTTCATATTTTTTTGCATACACCTGTCCAGATCTCTCAACACCATTTGTTGAAGAGGCTATTATTGCTCCATTTTATGCTCCTGCGCCCTTTGTCAAGTATTAATTGACCATAGAGACCTTGGTTTATTTCTGGGCTGTTTGGTTGATCTATGTATCTGTTCTTACGCCAATACCAGACTGTTTTGATTACTGTGGCCTTATAATATAGTTTGATATCAGGTATGGTGATTCCTCCTTTGTTCTTCTTTTTCAAGATTGCTGAGGCTATTCATAGTCATTTTTCATTCCACATAAGTTTTTGAAATATTTGTTCAAGATCTATGAAATATGCCATTGATATTCTAATAGAGATTGCATTGAATCTATAGATTGCTTTGGGAAGTATGGACATTTTAATGATGTTAATTCTTCCAAATCATGAACATGGTATATGTTTCCATTTATTTGTATCTTCCTTAAATTCTTTCTTCAGTGTTTCTGTAGTTTTCCAAGTATAGGTCTTTTACCTTTTTGGTTAAGTTTATATCTAGGTACTTTGTATTTCTTGTTGTTATAGTAAATGGATTTTTTTCTAGTTTCTAGTTCTGCTATCACATTCTTGATGTAGAAATATGCCTTTGATGTCTGAATGTTGACTTTGTATCCCACTATTTTGCCAAATTCACTTATTAGGTCAAGTAGTATTTGGTGGAGCCTATAGGGTTTTCTATGTACACTATCATGTCATCTGCAGATAACAACAGTTTTATTGCCTCTTTTCCAGTTCGGATACCTTTTGTTTTATTTTTTCTTGTCTGGTCACTGTGGCCAGAACTTCCAAACTATGTTGAAGAGAAGTGGAGAAAGTGACACCCTTGTCTTGTTCCTGATCTTAGGGAAAAAGATTTTAGTCTTTGCCCACTGAGTATAATGTTGGCTGCAGGTTTCTCGTACATGGCCTTTATTATGTTGAAATATGCTCCCTCTATTCCCACATTGCTGAGTGTTTTTTATCCTAAATGGGTGCTGCACTTTTCAAATGCTTTTTCACCACCTATTGATTTGATTATGTGATTTTTGTTTTTCATATTGTTTATGTGGTGTTTTACTTTTATTAATTTGCAAATACTATACCACCCTTTCAGTCCTGGGATGAATCTCACTTGATCAAGGTGTCTGATCTTTTTAATGTATTGCTGTATCTGGTTTGCTAATATTTTGTTGAGGAGTTTAGCACTTATGTTCATCAGTGATATTGGCCTATAGTTTTCTTTCTTTGTTGTGCCTTGATCTGGTTTTGGAATTAGGATAATACTGGCCTCATAGAAAGAGTCTGGGAGTCTTCCCGTTTGTTGAATTTTTTTGGTTAGTTTGAGGATAGGATTTAGTATTTCCCTAAATGTTTGGTAAAATTAACCTGTGAAGCTCTGCAGTCCAGTGCTTTTATGTGCCAGGAGTTTTTTGATTACTGCTTCAATTTCACTAGTTGTTATAGCTTAGTCAGGCTTTCTACTTCTTCTTGATTCAGTTTTGGAACATTGCGTGTTTCTAGAAATTTGTTCTTTTTGCCCAGGTTGTCAAATTTCTTGACATATAGCTGTTCATTGTAACTTCTGAAAATCCTTTGTATTTTTTGTGTTATCAGTTATGATTTCTCCTCTTCGTGTCTGATTTTATTTATTTGGGTCTTTCTCTCTCTCTCTCTCTCTCTCTCTCTCTCTCTCTCTCTCTCTCTCTCTCTCTCTCTCGATGAGTCTGGTTAAAGGCTTGTCTATTTTGTTTATCTTTTCAAAGAACCAGATTCTGGATTTATTGATCCTTTGAATTGTTCTTTTAGTTTCTGTATCTTTAAAAAAATATTTTATTTATTTTTAAAGTGAAGGGAAGAGAGAGAGAAAGAGAGAGGGAAAAATATCAATGTGCGGTTGTCTCTTGTGTGCCCCCAACTGGGAATCTGGTCCACAACCCAGGCATTTGACCGACTTGGAATCCAACCGGTGACCTTTTAGTGGCAATGTGGTGCTCAATCCACTGAGCCACACCAGCCAGGAAAGTTCCTGGGTCATTTAATTCTGCTCTGATCTTGATGATTTCCTTCCTTCTGCTTGCTCTGAGGTTTGTTTGCTGTTGTTCCTCTAGTTTTTGTAGATGTAGGGTTGGGTTGTTTATCTGAGATTTTTCTATCTTTTTAAGGAAGGCCTGTATTGCTATGAATTTCCCTCTCAGGACTGCCTATGCTGTATCTCATAAGTTTTGGGCTGTTGTGTGCTCATTTTCATTTGTTTCCAAAAACTTTTTGATTTCTTCCTTGATCTCATTGTTAACCCATTCATTATTTAATAACATGTTATCCATTCTCCACGAAATTGAATGTTTTTGACATTTTCCCTTGATATTTGTTTCAGGTTTCATACCATTGTGATCTAAGAGAATGCTTGCATTATTTCAATTTACTTGAATTTGTTGAGGCTTGTTTTGTGCCCTACCATGTGGTCTATCTTTGAAAATGTTCCATGTGCTTTTGAAAAGGATGCATATTTTGCTTCTTTGGGATGAAAGGTTCTATATATATTAAGTTCATTTGATCTAGAGTGTTGTTCAATGTCACAATACCCTTGGTGTTTTTTTGCTTGGAAGATCTATCTGTTGCTGACAATGGGTTGTTAAAATCCCCTAATATAAATGTGTTGCTGCCAGTATCTTTCTGAAGTCCTCCAAGATTTTCCTTATATATTTGGGTGCTCCTATGTTGGGTGCATATATGTTTACAAGGGTTATATCTGTTTGATGGATTCTTCCCTTATGTATTATGAAATGTCCTTCTTTGTATCATTTTATGATCTTTGATACCCCAGCTTTTCTCCTGTCCATTTCCTTGGAATATTTTTTTCCATCCCTTCACTTTCAGTCTGTGTAGATATTTTGTTCTGAGGAGGGTCTCTTGTAGACAGCATATGTGTGGGTCATGTGTTCTTATTCATTCAGCTACCTTATGTCTTTTCATTAGAACATTCATTTACATTTAAGGTTATTATTGATAGGTACTTATTCATCGCCATTTTCCCCTTTGTACCTGTGTTCCTCTCTCTCTCTCTCTCTTTCTCTTTTTCTTCCCTCTGCCTCTCTCTCTTTCTTGCTCTTCTTAAAGCAATCCCTTTAGCATCTTTTGCAATGCTGGTTTGGTGGAGATTATTCTTTTAGCCTTTTTGAGGGTGGGGTTTGGGAAACTCCTATTTCACCTTCCATTTTAAATTAAAGCCTTGGTGATAGAGTAGTTTTGGTTGCAGGCCTTTGCCTTTCATTACTTGAAATATTTCTCTCAAGTCTTTTCTTGCTTGTAGTGTTTCTGTTGATTAATCAGCTGACAGCCCAATCAGAGTTTTCCTGCTGCCTTTAAGATGCTCTCTTTGTCTTTGTTTGTTGTCATTTCAATTATGATGTGTCTGAAGTGGGCCTGTTGGAGTTCATCTACATTGGGACCCTCTGTAATTTCTGGGCTTGAGTGATTTTTTTTCTCATCAAATTAGGACAGTTTTCTGTCATTAGTTTTTCGAACACGTTTTCAATCCCTTGCTCCTCTTCTCCTTCTGGTATTTCTATGATACAGACATATTTATATTTCATGTTGTCCAGAAGCTCCTTAATCCCTCTCCATTCTTTTTCACTCTTTTTTCATTTTGTTGTTCTGTATGGGAATGTTTTTTTACCTTGTCCTCCAGCTCATTGATTCAATCCTCAGCTTTTAACTCCTCCTACTGTCTTCTTCATCTCAGATATTGTAGTCTTCATTTCCTCCTGACTTATTGATAGTTTCTATATCATTTTTCATGCTGGTGTAGTTTGCAGTAAATTCCTTGTACCTTCCCTGGAGTTCTTTGTAGTTCTCATTGAGCTCCTTGAGCATCCTTATAACCATTATTTTGAACTAAATGTCTGATTGTTTGCTTTTATTTCATTTAACACACTTTCTTGGGTTCTTCCTTTCCTTTTCATCAAGGGTTGTTTCTCTGTCTTCCAATTTTAGATGACTCTAGTTTTTCATGGCTTCTTAGACTGATCTGCTTTAACTCTCTGTCTTTGTGGTGAACTTCTGTGGTAGGAGACCTGTGGGATTCAGTGGTGTGGGCTCATTGATCTCCTGAGCTTGATTCTCTTGGGATGCCCTTTATGCTGTTTATGTGGGCTCACTGGTTATAACTGGATTTTGGTTGTTGTGTCTCCATTTGGCAGGTCCTTTCCTCTGGCTGACTGAGAGTTACTCCACCCACCATATCTTGTATGCTATATACAGGTGGTGCCAGAACAAAACCAAACAGCCCAGGAAACAAACCTGCACCTGCAAAAATAACCCTACTCAGGATCACACTATTAACAGCAAATGAGCCAATAGTAATAAAGTTGTAAAGAGATTAAGACTATTATAAGAAACATAAAATCAATATGAGATGACTAACTGAAAGAAAAGTGATTTTGAGAGGGTAGAGGAAGAAGCAATAGTAAGAGTAGGAAATAGGGACAATGGTGAGAGAGAAAGTAAAATTTACATAATAAATAAAAACAGGAGGGAAGAAGGCAGAATGGAGTAAGAGAAGGGTAGTGTATTAGGTTTAAACAGAAGTTTAAAAAATATAGTGAGAGAAAAATTAGGAACCAAAATGTAGAAAAAAATCCACCACAACACTAACAACAACAAATAAGCAAAGATTAATATAAGTGGAATGGAAATAAGAGGAGAAGAAAGAAAAGCTTAAGTGATATTTAGAAGAACTAGAAGTGATTTTGAGAGGATAGAAAAAGAAGGAATACTGAGTGAGGAATGTAATCCAGGCTAGGACAGAGAAAATTTAACATTTAAAATGAAAAAAAGAAAGGGCAAATGGAAGGCAAAATGGAGTCAAGAGGGGAATTTGAGGTTTGAAATACAAAAATAGTGGCTATATAGAAATAAGAATGAAGACATGTAACAACAAGGACCTTATCCACAACCAACAAACAAATATTGATAAAGGTGGAGAGAGAATAAGGGTATTTTTAGAACAGGAAAAAGAATATGACATGACTAATGACAATAAAAATGATTTTGAGAGACTGGAGGGGGGTAGAAATAGCAAGAGTGCAGAATGGAAACATGTAGCAAGAAAGAAAATAAAATTAAAACAAGAATAATAAGAGGAAAGAAGGTAAAATGAGTAAGAGAAGGGAGGAGCCAAATATGAGATTTGAAATTAATTATAATATAAAAACTTGTGCCTTAGTAGGCACTAACTTGAAGGACACAAAATAAATGTTAAAAAGCTATGCAGGATAAAAAATAATGCAAATCATGAAGAAAACCATGGTGGACTTAGTCTCAGTAGAATCTAGTGTTTACCACTGTTCTCTCTTTCTGCTTCCACCCCTGGTGATGTCAGATAGTGTCCCAGTCTGGCTCTATACAGCCTGTTCAAGACTACTGGTGATCCACAGTCTGTGGCTGTCTCCTTCAGTTGTTAATCTAGTCAATCTTTAACCAGAAGTCAGGCCTAAGAACCACCGGGTGGGGCACAGTAATTCTTGTGGGTGGGCTATTGCTTCTCCTCAGGCTGACGCCACTTGGAGGGGACTGCTCTGCCTGAGCAAGGTGACTCCTGCAGTATAGGGAATGACTCAGAACAGGGATCCTGGCAGCTGATCCCTCAGTTCTCTCCCCAAAGCCACAATTCCCATACTCTCCTCAAGCATCTCTAGTTAACTCTACCTTTCCTTTGATGGAGCCCACAGTAAGTGGCTGCAAATAAAATTTTATGCATTGGCCCTTTAAGAATCTCTCTGTGTCTCCAGCCATCTCTCCCTGGCAGACAGAAACCCTGCTGCTTTTCATAGCTGAATGTTATCTGGCTCCTTTTCTGGCTCAGGAGCTGCAGGCTGGGCAGCACGGCTTCGGGTTTTTATCCCTCGTTTATCAGGGGCAACCCACCATCTTCTGAAACACCCCTCCAACACTTCAGCTGCCATGCATGGGAACTCAGCCAGCCCTCTCACATTTTCTCACTCCATCCCAGTCATGTGATGAAGCAGCCTCTCCTTTCTGTCTGTGGTTATAAGGCTTCTCTCCAGCTATTGTTCAGTTGGTTATTCATGATGATTTCTCTATAATTTAGTTGTAATTCCAGATTGGTGTGGAGGGTCTCTGGATCTCTGGCATTGATGAAAGTTAACAATTTTATTCTAGGTGAAGTAAACCAGAACAAAAGGACAAGTATTGTATGGTTTCACTTACATGAGATACCTAGAATAGTCAAATTCATAGAGAAAACATAATGGTGACTCTCGTTGCTGCACTCTGTGAATGGAGACGCAGAGATAATCTCAGCAAGCAGAATGAGTGGCCATCAATGGATGGAGGGCTGAAGCTCACTCAGGCTTTCAGCAGAGATTAGCAGCCCAACCACTCCTTTTATTAGGTAAATGAAGTTACCAACAATAGAATTAAAGGGTCTTCATGTATTCAGTATACATTTTCTCAAGGATGTGAGAACAAACATAAGAGTATATAGGTCAAACATTAAGATATGAGAACAAAGAGTATTCAAAACACATCTGTTGTTTCTGTTATGGCTACAAAACAAGGCTATAAACCTAAAGGGTATGTTTCACATAAGACATTATCGCTATGGGAAAGGAGACACGGCTCTCCGACTTCTTTTCTCCTCAGGACCTTGAGACTTCAGCTGCCATAAACAAGATCTGCCTTGCAAAACCTCTGGGCTGAGTCACAGGACACCTGGGTCTGGAAGGCTTGCCTGCAAGCCTTCAGGCAGAAGTCTTAGGAGTTAACCTTTCAACTCTTACCGGGGACTGTCAGGCAGCGGAAATGAGAAGTCTTATCTTTATTTTCATCATTATTTTTAAATCCTCACCCAAGGATATGTTTACTTATTTTAGAGAGAGAGGAAGGGAGAGGTAGGGAAACATCAGTGTGAGAGAGAAAATTCAACCAGCTGCTTCTTGCATGCACACAGACGGGATGGGCATCCAATCCACAACCTTTTGGTGTCTGGGATTCCACTCCAACCAACTGAGCTACCTAGACAGGGTGAGGAGTTGTTTTTTAATGGATATAGAGTTTCATTGTGGAATAATGAAAAAGTTCTAAAGGTGGGTGGTGACTATGGTTGAATAATAATGTGAATGGACTAAATATCCCTGAATTATACCTTTAAAATGGTTAAAATGGTAAATGTGTTATGTATATTTGCCACAATAAAATTTTATTAATTTGCAAGATTTTCTTTAAAACTAATGTAGAGAGAGTCAGTAGGATACCAAAGTCCTAGTAGCAGCAGTGGGTCAACCTTGACAAGATACACATGTGCTTCCCTGGTATGTAATAATCAAAATATTACTTCCACTGTATTTTATTTTCTAGAATATAAACACTTAAAGATACTCTCAATGGTAACTTTTTGTCATATGAGCCCTTTATCCTTCAAATGGTAATAAGAGCTTTGAAGAACCTAATCCATTTCCGATAGGAAGAGACTATAAAATAATTACATATAAATCACACCCCAAAAAAACAAAAATGTATGGAAATTAAAAGTTTCCCAATCATTTATCAGGTTGGTGCAAAAGTAATGTCTGACATTTAAAAAAAAGTTTTAGATAGTATTTATTAAATTTGTGCCTCTTCTTATAATTTTTTGATGTCACAGTGACTAATTTATACCTTATTTTTTCAGATTATTGAAGTATTGTTCATAATCCTTTGCAATATTTGCACCCATGTTCATCCCATCTAAAGACCACATTAGAAATGTTTTACTCCATGAGTTTCATAAAGGTGCCAATGCAAGTACAGCAGCAAAGTCTATTCAGAGCACTTATGGGGATGATGCAGTGACTGAAAGAAGTTGCAGGAGGTGGTTTTCCTATTTCCAAAGTGGGGATTTTGGTTTGAAAAATGAGCCAAAAGAGGGTCACCCAAAAGTGTTGGAAGTGTTGGAAGCTGTTGTCACAGAAAACCCCACCATTACCTCTAGGGAACTTGCAGAACAATTTAACGTAGCCCATACAACTGTGCTACGCCAACTGAAAAGGATCAGAAAGGTTTCAGGAGTTGGAAATAAGTCGCACGTGAACTGTCTCCAGAGAATCTGCAACAGTGGGTTGCTTGTTGTAAATTGTTGCTTTCATGACACCTTCAGGCACCATTTTTAGGTAGGCTTGTTACAGGTGCTGAGAAGTGGATCTTTTACCATAACGTTAAATACCACCAATCATGGATTGGTCAAGGAGGAAGAAGAGTTCAACAACCAAGAGGAGGACTTCATCCAAAGAAGACCATGCTGTGTGGTGGGATATGGAAGGAATTATCCATTACGAACTGTTAGACAACAATCAAACAATTACTGCTGATCTTTACTGTGAACAACTTTGTTGTTTGAATGCAGCTTTGAAACAAAAGTGACCCTCCTTAGTTAACAGAAAGGGTATCATCTTCCTTCATGATAATGCTCGTCCTCACACAGCTCAACTCACCAAAAATTTCTGAGCTTGGTTGGGAAATATTGCTTCATCCTCCATAGTCTCCTCACCTTGCTCCTTCTGATTATCACTTGTTTCAGGGACTACAGACCATTTTGATGGTCTTAGGTTGACATCAAGAGAAGAGGTTGAAAATGAGTTGGATTCATATTTTGCTTCAAAACCTAAATAATTTTACAAGTGTGGCATTTATAAGCTAGTTGACAGATGGGATGAGGTTCTAGAAAGCAAAGGAGGTTATGTTAACAAATAAATGTTTTCATAATCATGGGCTTTTCATTTTTAAAATAGACCTTGAAATCAGACATTATTTTAGCACCAACCTTATATTTGTCCAGAATGAAATCCAGTGGGTGGGGGAGCACACTTCACCCCCTTCCAGTTTGTCCCATACCCATCATTGTTGAATTGGCTCATTACATAGACCTCTAGGCAGACTTAGCAATCTTTTCAAAGTTAACCAAAGGTCCTCATCTTCTACTAATTTTTATTTTGCTCTTTGCATTTCCTTGTTGTCCCATGAACTTATTAGCTATGACTCAGTGCTGCTGCAATTGAAGCTCTCGGTGACTGGAATGATTTTTCTGTTGCATAGCTAGCTCCCTCACTTCCTTACTTATTTCTGATCTCTTCTCAAATATCACCTGTTAAAAGGCTTTTCTTTGTTGCCTTCAGTTTTATATCCCATATGTAAGTGAAATCATATGGTTCTTAACTTTTTCTGTCTTGCTTATTTTGCTTAGCATGATATTTCAAGATCTATCCCTGTTGTCACATATGGCAATATTTCATCTTCTCTCATGGCTGAGTAGTGTTCCACTGTAAATGTGTACTGCACCTTCACTATCCAAATATCTACTTAGGGACACTTTGGTAATCTACATGTTTTGGACACTGTGAATAATGCTGCAATGAACATAGGGAAACATATCTTTGCAAATAAATGTTTTCAAATATTAGGGGTAGATACCCATAAGAGGAGTTGCTGGGTCATAGGGTAACTCTATTCTTATTTTGTTTGAGGGACCTCCAAAAATGAAAGAAATAAATGAACAAACAAGATCGTCGGCAGCCGTCCGTCTCGAGAGACGATGGTGTAGCTTCTTAAGAGTCTATCTGCACCGCCGAGAATGGCTGTGCAGTCCGACTCGGGAGTGACACGGTATCTGTCTCCTCCCGTGTTGAATCGACATCTTGCGATGACGCTGGAGTGTCCTCTCCAGTGAAGCTGAAGCTACAGAGCCTGGGCAGGGTGATATGGAGGGTCTGCTGTTGCCCATGCAGCAGACCCCCCCTCTCTTCGCAGCTGAAGGGCCCAAGGGAAAGACGAGTCAATACAGCTTGGCTTCAGGTGCGCCGCAGGAGTTGCCGGTGTTGACTACAACGTCAAACCGCCTTAGGGACTCCGGCTCCGGATTTTCTGTCGGGGTTTACTCCCTTAGCCTTTCCCCTGAAGAGGTATGCCGCAAGACAGCAGAGGTTTTTTGGAGTCAGAGTTTTCCTTCTCTGATGTGCCCTGACTGGAAGATCGAACCAGCGACACTTAGCTCGCAGGCCGACGCTCAATCCACTGAGCCAAACCAGCCAGGGGCAAAACAAACAAACAAACAAAAATACATAGACACAAACAACAGTATGGTTATCATCAGAGGGGAAGGGATGAGGGGTAATGAAGGATAGAAGGGCTTGAGTGCATGGTGACAGAAGAAGTATTAACTTTGAGTGCAAGCACACAATACAATATACAGATGATGTATTATAGAATTGTATGTACAAAATCTATATAATTTTTCAATGCCACTCCAATAAATTTAATAAAAATACATTTTAGAAAAGATAAAAAATAAAAAACTATTTTCTAACCACCCTTATTAAATAATGCCTCTTTCCCACAATTCTGTCTACCCTATTGAATGTTTCTTCACAACATATATTACACTACAAGGACAGGTAGTGGTAAATATTTATTTATTTACTCATTATTTTTCTCTAAACTTGCATAAACTTCCATGTTTTGTTCCCTGCTGTATCTACAGTGTCTACAATACTGCCTGAGTAGCTTCTCAATAAATACTTGCTGAAGAAAGGGAGTGAATAAAGGAGGAAGAAAAAAAGAAGAAATTGTTATTAAATTTCATAAAACATGATTTCTAAGAATAGTGATGTTAAAGGTTCTGGGAGCTGATGTGGAAGAACTCAGCATCTATTTACCACTACCCTTGGGATCTCGGCCAGGTTTTCCCTTCCCATAAACCTCAATGGCATTAATACCGACTTGGATTCCAATACTATATTGGAAGCCAACCAGTTGGGCTTAATGATTGGTGACCAGGTGGAGATGAAACAGTTGGAAATTTTATGTTCTATTCTTTTTTTGTTTGTTTGTTTTACTATCTGACTGCAGTCCACCTCTTCAGCAAATACTCTAACAGATAACTGAGGAAAGGGCTTGGGCTTCAGCCTTTGTAATGCATCAACTCAAGTACATGTTAAAATATTTTGGCTCTTTTATGCAAAGAAGACTAAATGTCATCTAGAATTAATGAACACAAATCAGGGCAGAAAATAAGCAGGCAAGCTGTTTCTTCCCTGAATAATAAATAAGATATATGACTGTTTCATCAGGACCAGTAATGATAGAAAGCTAGCTTTGAGAAGCATAAATTACTAAATCTTTGTTGAGTTATTCCTTTTGCCTTCTTATAAAGTAAGTTTCAGTGAAAAGGAACTATTTTTTAATAAAAGTTAAGCGTATATAGTTGTGCAATAAATGATTCATTTATTCAGCAACAATGGAATAAGAATGACCGCATATAAGACACATTAAGGGATGTCAATATGAACAAGCTATGTTCTCTTCCCTTAAAACCGTAACAGTCTAGTACATGGATTTTTCAACCTTTGTCATGTCATGGTACATATAAACTAATTACTAAAATTCTGAGGCACACCAGAAAATATATTTTTTGTCAAACTGACAAAAAATGTATAATTTTGATTCATTCTCACTGGACAGCTATTGTTAACTGTTGTCATCTTTTTATTTGGCAATCTAAGGGAAAAAAAGGTCAGTGCCTCTCACTAAATAGTTAGGTACTGCATGTTTTAAAAATGCTGGTGGCACATCAGTGTGCTGTGGCACACTGATTGGAAAGTCACTAGTCTAGTAGATAAGCTGTGAATCTACAAATATTAGAATATATTGAGATATATCACAGAACTCAGGGGTCCAATTTCCTACAGTTTTTATACCCCAAAGTATTAATATAATGGTACTAAAAGAAAATCACTTGAATTAGAAAATTATTGTAAGTATAATGTAAATTAACTTTTCAAAACTTTTAAAACCTTTAAGAGTAAATTCTTTGAATCATTGATGTTAAAGAAATACTTTAAATGATACAAATCATAGACTTTTTGCAACAATAAGTGCTATGATTTAGGTTATATTTGGATGTATCAATTTGTGGTAGAAAGAATATTTGCATTCTTCTAATTAAGATTGTCTATGTTCTTAATTCTTAGGGCATGAGAATTTTAGAGAAATACTGTCTTATTTCCTTACACTGCAAAAGGTCACTTTGCTTTCTCTAGTTCTCCATCATCTAACACCAGGATCTCATATGTGCAATTTCATTCCATCACCCAAAGATGCATGAACTTCATCCAAGACATTTCATATACATATCCCTTTTAATTACAATACTCTTCTTCTTTCAACTTTTTTCTACCTTAGGAAAGTCCCTTTTCCTGGTTTGATTCCCTCATAATAAAACAAACAAAATAATCATGGCCAAACCAAGTACAATAACAATCCTAGACCAGGAAAGCAAAGTCACTCAATTTCTAATACAACTTCCATAACACTTTAAAAGTGTAGATACATTTCATAATGTCTTCAAACATCCTCCTAAATCTCAACATCAGTTTAAACAAATGCACTCTCCAAGAATCAGTACTTAAGATGAACATTGAAACAATCTTGAATCTTTCTTTTTCTTGTTCTTGTATTTTGACTCTGTAGTTCGCTGTGTTCAATTACAAATGTAGATTAGTTCAGCTCTGTTATGGGTAAAAGGCTTTTGTGGAATCTTTGGTAAGATAACCATCAGGTATATCTGTGTGGGATATGTACATGTATTGATATATTATCAGCAAAAATAAGAGTTCTCTTTCCTTTAAAAATAATGTGTATGTTACTCAGGTTTAGTAGTCACCGTGAGTCTTTGGAAAGGTAAGGTAATTTCTGAGCCTTCGTGTTCTCACCTCAATGGGTGGTTGTGGGGATTTAAAAGTGGCATTTGTAAATCCCTTAATGTATTGCCTGGCAAAAATGATACTGCCATATTTGAAGGTGTTAAATTAATGTTCTTATCAGTAATATTAGCAATGTTATTATCCATAATATTAACAAGATGTAAACTGTGCTGTTTATATTTTCCCTCATGGCAGCGCACCATGTGATATTTTCCTGACCCAACTCTTAGAATACATAGTGGATTATGCTTTGTACCTGGGGAAGAATTGTAGATTAATAAAGAAAAGAAATAAAAACAATTAATTATTACCCTTAATTTGATGATTGATTTACAAGATTCTGTTTTTTTGTAAATGTATTACCAATGAAACGGAGCATATTGGCAAATATTTCCCTCAGGCTCAGACATCTTCTTTGCTGATTTAATAATTCAGAGTTCTATTCCTGATGGCTGAATTACTACAGTAAGTTGGATTTCATATATAACTGAGAAATTGTATAATATGCTCTTTTAAAAATTTCCTGTAAAAGTAGATATTAGTTGTAGACATACTAATAGGATATCTGGTAGGTCACCTCCACTATACTATTCTCCATTAACAAAACCTTCTGATAGATCAGGTTTAAAACATAAAAATAATATATTTGGATAGATAACAATTTCTTGATTTTTAAACATCTCTCTCATATTTTCCTCCTGATAAGTTTTTAGATACTTCATATAAACTATTTTTAATAGCCTATAATTGACAACTTTAGCAACAAAGTATTATAAGAGTTCAAAATAGAATGGTACTCTATTAGAGATGTATAATAGCCTTTAAAAATAGGTAGGAAAATTTGTTCATTAGATTCCTCATATGAGTGAAATCACATGGTATTTGTTTTTCTCTGACTGGCTTATTCCACTTAGTATAATGTTCTTAAGGCCCAACCATACTGACACAAAAGGTAAAATTTTCTTCTTTTAAAAAATATGAATAGTATTTCCTTGTGTAAATGTCCCATAGTTGTTTTATCCACTCATCTACTAATGGACACTTGGGTTGCTTCCATATCTTGGTGGTTGTAAATAAGGCCATAGTAATCATAACAGCATGGTCGTCGTCGGCAGCCATCCGTCTCGAGAGACGATGGTGTAGCTTCTTAAGAGTCTATCTGCACCGCCGAGAATGGCTGTGCAGTCCGACTCGGGAGTGACACGGTATCTGTCTCCTCCCGTGTTGAATCAACATCTTGCAATGACGCTGGAGTGTCCTCTCCAGTGAAGCTGAAGCTACAGAGCCTGGGCAGGGTGATATGGAGGGTCTGCTGTTGCCCATGCAGCAGACCCCCCCTCTCTTCGCAGCTGAAGGGTCCAAGGGAAAGACGGAGTCAATACAGCTTGGCTTCAGGTGCGCCGCAGGAGTTGTCAGTGTTGACTACAACGTCAAACCGCCTTAGGGACTCCGGCTCCGGATTTTCTGTCGGGGTTTACTCCCTTAGCCTTTCCCCTGAAGAGGTATGCCGCAAGGCAGCGGAGGTTTTTTGGAGTCAGAGTTTTCCTTCTCTGATGTACCCTGACTGGAAGATCGAACCAGCGACACTTAGCTCGCAGGCCGACGCTCAGTCCACTGAGCCAAACCAGCCAGGGCTAAACAGCATGGTACTAGTATAAAAATGAACATAGAGGAGAGAGACAGAAGATGGCAGTAGAGTAGGTAGCAGTGTTGTCTGCTTATTCCTATCACGTAAAAACTTGAAGTACAAACACAGAGAGGAGTGAGTGAATGTGGATTTCAGATAGCGCAAACTGGGAAGGGAGTGTGGGAACAGTGTGAAAGAGGGCAGAAAGCTTGCCTGCACTCTCAAAAGGACCCCCAGCCCAGTGCTGCTGCCGCACCGCACCCCAAAGGGGCAGCTGCAGATTGACTCATTAGCCGGCATCTGCTTAGAAACTGCTGCCTGCCATAGGCGCTGGGACCAGCAAAGTCCAGGAGGTAGTCAATGAGAAGGTTTCCTTGAAACAGCTGGAGGTGTGGAAAGACAGAAAACAGCCAGGACTGTGGGAAACTATGAACTGAGTCTAGATGGGGACTCCCTGGGTTGGCAACTCTGGGCTGACAACACTGTGCCCCGGGCACGCGCATCACGGCACCACCAAACAAAAAAAGCAGAATTGAGCCAGGGAGAGGGGCTCATAGAGGGGAAATGCAGACTCAGTAGGGACCCCAGGCAGGCAAGCAGGGACGGATGCAGCCCGGTGCTGCGGTTTGGAGCACAGAGACTTTTTGGGAGGAAGAGTGAAGAGTGAAGACAGGACCCAAGGCTGGGCGGCGACTAGGGACATGTACACAGGCTTTCCAGCAGAACAACATTGCCAGACAAGCCTGAGGATTGCTGGAGGGTGCCGCAGGACAAGTGGGAAGAGACCCAACCCAGTGCGGCTCACAGCAGAAAGCTGAAGCAGGCCCACGAGTGAGAGAAAAAGAGCCACAGAAACCAGCCAGATCTCCTCACAGCCATCCAGCCATAAAAGATTTGAAACCCATGGAATTTTGACCAGGGGTGGATCTAGAAAAAGAAGACTGCGCCCAAAGATGGAACTGAGTAAAAACTCTTTCTTTTCTTTTCTTCTTCCCTTTTTTCTTCTCTTCCTTTTTTTCCTTCCTTTTCTCCCTCTTATCCTTAATTTTTATTTGTTTATCTGTTTTGTTTATCCTCCCTCTCACACTAAACATATAGCATGTAACTGCTATATAAATCTAATACTATACACTCCACTTTCTCATTTCATTCTGCATTATTCCCTCTCTTTTTAAACATACAGTGTAAATATTACTCTCTCACATAGCCTTGAGCCTACTTGCTACTATTATGATTCTATCATCTTCCCTCTCAAAAATTACCTTTCTTTCATTTAAAACAACTCTTATCTGTTTCACCTATAGTATAAAAATCTTAACCTCTTTACATTTATATTAATACTGGCTCATTTGCTGACGATAGTGGGATTGTGGGTGGGGGATATTTTTGAGGGTGTGGGTTTCTAGCCTGGGTTGTGTGTTTATGTTTTAACAGCATCTCCACAAAAGAACTCAAGACAAGGTGGACAGAGTGGCTCTCAATCAACTAGCCAGAGGGAAATATCCACCAAAGAGTAACTGAAATACAACCAGACAGCTTAAACTAATGGCATAAAGGGCATCCCAAGACCATCAGGCTCAGAAGATCAAAGAGACTGCACCACTGAATCCCCCAGGTCTCCTTTAAAGAATCTCATACCATGAAGGTGCGGAATCAAAACAGACAAATCTAATAAACAAAAACAAACAAGAAGAATCCAACATGGGGAGACACAGAAACAACCTCCCAATGAAGGGAAAAAGGAATCCCCAGAAAGAGAGATAGATGGAATAGACATAAGCCAACTATCAGACATGGAATTCAAAAGAATGGTTATAAAAAAGCTCAAAGACCTCGACAATCTCAAAGAAAATGATGACAAACTCCAGGGAAATTACAAGGAACTCCAAGGAAACTACAAAGAATTTCACAGAAGCTACAAGGAATTTACAGAGAACTACACCAGTATAAAAAAGGACATAGAAACTATTAATAAGAACTAGGAAGAAATAAAGAATACAATTTCTGAACTGAAGAATACAGTAGAATCAATCCAAAGCAGGCTAAATGAAGCAGACGGTTGGATCAGTGAGTTAGAGGACAATGTAGATAAAAATTCCCAGACAATACAACAAAATGAAAAGAGATTTATAAAGAATGAAGAGGGTTTAAGAGAACTGCAGGACAACATGCTACTAAACATCATTAGAATCATAGGGATAGCACAGAGGGTCCCAATGAAGATGAAACCAAAAAGGCCCACTCTAAGACACATCATAATTAAAATGGCAACATTCAAAGACAAAGCAAGGATGCTAAAAGCATCAAGAGAAAAACAGCAAATAACATACAAGGAAGCTCTGATAAGGCTATCAACTGATTTATCAACAGAAACACTACAAGCCAGAAGGGAATGACAAAAAATATTTCAAGCAATGAAAAACAAAGGCCTACAACCAAGACTACCCTACACAGCAAGACTCTCATTCAAAATGGAAGGTGAAATAAGGAGTTTCTCAGACAAAGGAAGACTAAAAGAATACATCTCCACCAAACCAGCATTGCAAGAGATGCTAACGGGAATGCTTTAAGAAAAAGAATTTAAAAAGAGAGGGAGGGGAACACAGGTACAAAGGGAAATGAATAAATACCTGTCAATAATAGCCTTAAATGTAAATGGATTAAATGCTCCAATTAAAAGACATAGAGTAGTGGAATGGATATGAAAACATGACCCACATATATGCTGTCTACAAGAGACACACCTCAAATCAAACATTTTACACAGACTGAAAGTGAAGGGATGGTAAAAAGTATTCCAAGCAAACAGAGATGAAAAAAAAAAATCTGGGGTAGCAATACTTATATCAGACAAAACGGATTTCACAGCAAGGGCCTTAAAAAGAGATAAAGGAAGACATTTCATAATACTTAAGGAAAAAATTCATCAAGAAGATGTAACCCTAGTAAACATATATGCACCCAACATAGGAGCACCCAAATATATAAGGAAAATACTAGAAGATTACAAGAAGGATAACAATAGCAACAGTAGAGGACTTTAACACCCCATTATCAACAAAGGACAGATCTTCAAAGCAAAGAAACACCAAGTATATACAAACATTGAACAACACACTGAACCACATGGAATTAACTGATATATATATATATATATATATAGAACTTTTCACCCCAAAGAAGCAAAATACACATTCTCTTCAAATGCACATGGAACATTTTCAAAGATAGACCACATGATAGGACACAAAACAAGCCTCGACAAATTCAAAAAAATTGAAATTATATCAAGCATCTTTTCAGACCACAATGCTTTGAAACTAGAGATCAACCTCAAGGAAAAAAATCAAAGACATCCAAACTAATGGAGAACGAATAACATGATATTAAATAATGAATGGGTTAACAATTACATCAAGGAAGAAATCAAGAAGTTTCTAGAAACTAATGATAGTGAACACACAACAGCCCCAAACATATGGGACACAGCAAAAGCAGTCCTGAGAGGAAAGTTCATAGCAATATAGGCATATCTGAAAAGGATAGAAGCTCAAATAAAAAATCTAACCCTACAGCAATGAGAACTAGAACAACAACAAACAAAGCCTAGGAGGAGTAGAAGGAAGTAAATCATCAAGATCAGAGCAGAATTAAATGGCATAGAGATTAAACAAACAATTCAAAAGATCAACAAAAGTAGGTGCTGGCTCTTTGAAAAAATAAACAAAATCTACAAGCCTTTAGCCAGGCTCATCAAGAAAAAAAAAAGAGTGGACCCAAATAAACAAAATCAGAAATGAAAGTGGAGGAATTACAGCTGATATCACAGAAATACAAAGGATTGTAAGAAATTATTACAAACTACTGTATGGCAAGAAATTTGACAATCTAGAAGAAATGGACAAATTTCTAGAAACATATAACCTTCCAAAACTGAATCAAGAAGAAGTAGAAAGTCTCGACAGATCAATAACAAAAAAGAAAATTGAAACAGTAATAAAAAATCTCCCTGCACACAAAAGCCCTGGACCGGATGGCTTCACAGGCAAATTTTACAAAACATTTAAGGAAGAACTAATCCCTACCCTCCTCAAACTATTCCAAAAAATTCAAGAAGAGGGAAAAATCCCAAACTCTTTCTATGAAGCCAGTATTACCCTAATCCCCAAACCAGGTCAAGACACAAGAAAGAAAGAAAACTACAGGCCAATATCACTGATGAACATAGATGCTAAAATCCTCAACAAAATATTGGCAAAGTGGATCCAGTAATACATCAAAAAGATCATACACCACGATCAAGTGGGATTCATCCCAGGGATGCAAGGATGGTTTAATATTCGCAAATCAATAAATATAATACATCACCTAAACAAAATGAAAGACAAAAATCACATGATCATATCAATAGATGCAGAAAAAGCATTTGATAAAGTACAACACCCATTTATGATGAAAACACTCAGCAAAATGGGAGTAGAGGGATCATACCTTAACATAATTAAGGTTATATATGAGAAGCCTGAAGCCAACATCATATTCAATGGACAAAAACTGAAAGCATTTCCCCTGAAATCAGGAACTAGACAAGGCTGTCCACTCTCTCCTCTTCTATTCAACATAGTGTTGGAAGTCCTAGCCACAGCAATCAGACAAGAAAAAGAAATAAAAGGCATCCAAATTGGGAAAGAAGAAGTAAAACTATCATTATTTGCAGATGACATGATAGTATACCTAGAAAACCCTATAAACTCCACTAAAAGACTACTCGATATAATAAGTGAATTTGGCAAAATAGCAGGGTGCAAAATAAATATACAGAAATATAAGGCATTTCTGTACACCAACAATAAAATATCGGAGACAGAGACAAAAAAGAAAATACCATTTACTATAGCAACAAGAAAAATAAAGTACCTAGGAATAAACTTAACCAAAGAGATAAAAGACCTGTACACTGAAAATTACACAACATTGAAGAAAGAAATTAAGGAAGATACAAATAAATGGAAGCAAATACCATGTTCTTGGATGGGAAGAATCAACATCATCAAAATGGCCATACTACCCAAAGCAATTTGCCCTGGCTGGTTTAGCTCAGTGGATTGAGCGTCGGCCTGCGAGCTAAGTGTCGCTGGTTCGATCTTCCAGTCAGGGTACATCAGAGAAGGAAAACTCTGACTCCAAAAAACCTCTGCTGCCTTGCGGCATACCTCTTCTGGGGAAAGGCTAAGGGAGTAAACCCCGACAGAAAATCCGGAGTCGGAGTCCCTAAGGTGGTTTGACGTTGTAGTCAACACCGGCAACTCCTGCGGCGCACCTGAACCCAAGCTGTATCGACTCCGTCTTTCCCTTGGACCCTTCAGCTGCGAAGAGAGGGGGGTTCTGCTGCATGGGCAACAGCAGACCCTCCATATCACCCTGCCCAGGCTCTGTAGCTTCAGCTCCACTGGAGAGGACACTCCAGCGTCATCGCAAGATGTCGATTCAACACGGGAGGAGACAGATGCCGTGTCACTCCCGAGTCGGACTGCACAGCCATTCTCGGAGGTGCAGATAGACACTTAGGAAGCTACACCATTGTCTCTCAAGACGGACGGCTGCCGACGACGACCCAAAGCAATTTACAGATTTAGTGCAATCCCTATTAAAATACCAATGACATATTTCACTGACCTAGAACAAATCCTCCAAAAATTCATATGTAACCGAAAAAGACCCCAAATAGCAAAAGCAATCTTGAAACAAGAACACAGCAGGAGGAATCACGATACCAGACATGAAACAATACTACAAAGCCACTGTGATCAAAACAGTCTGGTACTGGCATAAGAACAGACTATAGATCAGTGGAACAGAATAGAGAGCCCAGAAGTAAACCCAGGTCTCTATGGTCAACTAATATTTGATAAAGGGGGAAGGAACATAAAATGGAGTGAGAAGAGTCTCTTTAACAAATGGTGCTGGGAGAACTGGACAGGGACGTACAAAAAAATGAAACTAGACCACCAACTTACACCACACACAAGAATAAACTCAAGATGGATTAAAGACTTAAATGTAAGCCATGACACCATAAAAATCCTAGAGGAAAACATAGGTAGGAAAATTTCAGACATCCCACATAACAATATCTTCATGGATACATCTCCTAAGGCAAGAGAAATAAAGGAAAAAATAAACAAATGGGACTACATCAAACTAAAGAGTTTCTGCTCAGCAAAAGAAAACATCAGCAAGATGAAAAGGAAACCAACCATATGGGAAAACATATTTGTCAATGATATCATAGACAGAGGACTGATCTCCAAAATATATAAAAAGCTTATATGATTCAACATCAAGAAAACAAACAACCCAATTAAAAAATGGGCAAAGGACCTGAACAAACACTTCTCTGAAGAGGACGTACAGAAGGTCCATAGACACATGAAAAAATGCTCAACATCATTGGCCATCAGAGAGATGCAAATAAAAACCACAATGAAATACCACCTCACACCTGTCAGAATGGCCATCGACAACAAATCAACAAACATGTGCTGGTGAGGATTCGGAGAAATAGGAACCCTACTGTACTGTTGGTGGGAATGCAGACTAGTGCAGCCACTATGGAAAACAGTATGGAATTACCCCAAAAGATTAAAAATGGAACTGCCTTTTGAATTATTGATTCCACTGCTTGGATTATACCCCAAAAATCCTGAAACCCCAATTCAGAAAAACTTATGCACCCCATGTTCATAGCAGCGCTGTTTACAATAGCTAAGTGCTGGAAACAGCCTAAATGCCCATCTATAGATGAGTGGATTAAAAAACTGTGGTACATTTACACAATGGAGTACTTTGCAGCAGAAAGAAAGAAGGAACTCCTGTCATTTGTGACAACATGGATGGAACTAGAGAGAATTATGCTTAGTGAAATAAGCTAGGCAATGAAAGAAAAATACCATATGATATCACCTAATACAGGAGACTGATGAACAACACTAACAAATGAACAAAATTGAACAAGGAACAGAATTATAGTTATGGGGGGGGTGGCGGGGAAGAAGGGGGATAAGTAAGGAAAGGGTTTAGTCAAAGAACATGTATAAATGACTCATGAACATGGACAACGGGGTGGGATATTGACTATGTGGAAGGGGTGGGCTGGGTGTGGGGGAACAATGGGGGTAAAATGGGATCATTGTAATTGAAAAACAATTTTAAAAATTGGGGAAAAAACAAATATAGAGATCAATGGAATAGAATAGAGAATAGAGAAATAAACCCACACCTTTATACTCAATTAATATTTGACAGAGGAAGCAAGCATATACAATGGATTAAATATAGTCCAGGGAAAATTAGAAACATGCAGAAAAATGAAACCAGACCTCTTTCTTACACCACACACAAGAATAAACTAAAAATGGATTAAAGACTTAAATGTTAGATCCAGAACCATAAAAATATTAGAAGAAAACAGGCAGAAAAATCTTGGACATATTAGTAGCAATATTTTATCAGATATATCTCCCCAAGCAAGGGAAACAAACAAACGAAAATAAACAAATGGGACTACATCAAACTAAAAAGATTTTGCACAGCAAAGGAAAACATCAACAAAATAAAAAGACAACCTGCAGAATGGGAGAACATATTTGCCAAAATATCTGATAAGGATTAATATTCAAAATTTATAAAGAACTTACAAAACTCACTCAACACCAATAAAACAAACAACCCAATTAAAATATGGACAAAGGACCTGAATGGACACCACTCCAAAGAGGACATACAGGTGGCCAATAGACATATGAACAGATGCTCAGCATCATTAATCATCAGAGAAATGCAGATTAAAACCACAATGAGATAGCATCTCACACCAATCAGAATGGCTATCATCTATAAATCAACAAACAAGTGCTGGCAAGGGTGTGGAGAAAGGGGAACCCTTTTGCACAGTTGGTGGGGATGCAGATTAGTGCAGTCACTGTGAAAAGTAGTATGGAGACACCTCAAAAAATTAAAAATGGATCTGCCTTTTAACCCAGCAATCCCATTTCTGGGAATATATGCAAAGGAACCCAAAATCATGAATTTGAAAAAACAGAAGCACCCCTATGTTCATTGCAGCATTATTTACAGTCACAATTACATTATATTCTATATAACATAGTTTATGAGCAACTAGTACAGCTGACAGACACTACATCTAGTGAAATCATCCCTACTTTTAAAAAACAATCAGACACAGAAAGTCAAGTTTGGCATATAGCACATAGAAAATTTCACCACAAATCTCTACAGAGATTTTAATTCATCTGTGTAATCTTATCAATCTTCTATAGAGGCTCAATTTTCCAATATGTTGTATTAATAGTTTGACCTAATATTTGAGGACAATATGTATTACTGGCATATCTATCAAATGTTCAGAAGATGAGATGTAGAAGAGAAAAAGAAAGGGAAAGAAAAAAAAAAGCATTCATTGCAGGGCAGAGATGGTAGGCTAATGACATTATAAATGTAGTTACTCCCTGTAAATTTCCAATTGAACAATCATAGGTGAAATTAGTGTTTTATCTTATTTTGAAAAGTAATTCAGGAAACTTGGTAAAAAATCCAAGAAGACATTTTAAAGAAATTTATGATCAATAACAGCAGACTCTCAAACACTTTATACAACTAAAGGAAGTAATAAAATGAATAGTGTTGAAATTACAATTAAAGTAATGGTATAGTTTAATAATAATATATGGCATATTTGGCTGACACATCACTAAAAATCCAAAGGTATTCCATTTCCTATATAAAAGGAGCAATAACAGCATGAATTGAAATACAGTTATTTTCTGCAAAAAGATATAAAATTCAATTCTATATATAATGTCAACTCAAACTTGTCTCTGGCAGATAGTTTATAGGTGCTGTTCAAGGCATTCACATTTTCTTTTTTCTTAATCATGCTCCGGAACTTTTCCTCACCACCCAAGTTTCATTCCTCCAAACTTTGTTCTACCTTTAGCTGCCAAGAGCTGAGTCTTTTCCTGTTGTCTAAGGCCATTTCCTTCCAGCTATACAGAGAAGGAATAAGGTAAATCTTTAATGAAGAAATCTCATTTTGTAGGATGGCAAGACACCAAAACTCTTCTCTCATATTCTGCAAAAGTAGTCTATGCATATTCTGTGAATGCTTGCCCCTAAATCCTTAGATGAGAATTGTTTTTATAAAATTTTATAACATCCTTTATTATGACCTTGCTATCTTAAGTGGTAATCTGACTTTACATGGTTCTGAAGAAGGAAGCTGCATTACCCCTGCGTAAGAATAAGTTAGCTCATTTGTGACATGTCAAACAGGGCCATCCTCCATACACAGATGCACACTCCAAGCTATCACAACAACCTTAATAACAAACTTAATAAAATCCCTGGTGAAAATTCATAAAATAGTTACTCCTTCAGAAGAGACACGATTACCAAATGCTTTACCCACACAAAAAGAAACCCAAAAACAAAAACAATATCATGAATCAATGCTGGTTGCCTACTTGCAAGCTCATTTTTCAACCAAATGTTAATAGTAAAACTACCTGTTTGGTTTATCTTTGTTTAATCTTTAAAAAATAATGGTGTGTGGGGGTGGGTACTTATTGCCACACAAAGTGTGCATGCATGTGTGTGCATGAATATGATGCTATCATTAATCAGCATGTATTTTGAAGACAATTCACTGGCACCCAATAATAGTGATGGATCTCCATGGGTTAGCCTGCAAGGTCTCTCTGAGCCTTTCTGAGTGAACACTTTGGGTTTGTGAGATAATTTGACCTTTGAGCCTGGACTAAACACCAACCTTAGATCATGTGAACACTGGGTCTAAGGTCTGAGCCTCATTTGATTATATTTATATCATCTACTCAGGTACTCATGTTTATTATAAAACAATATGTGATATTTAGTGATTACCAAGTGACCCTAAATTCGTGGTAAAAAGTACAGATTTAAACCTAATACAGTCACCAGTGTATATTAGGAGTCACTCATCTTAAAGTCCTACTGGCTTATGTACTCCAATTTTTCTATAAAATATATTTTAATCTAGTTGTGGCCACCACTTTCCTAATGATACATTATAATCTACTTACCTTTGAAGATGTTATTGCCTAATAACTGCAAAATCAAAATATATCTTAGGATATTTTAATTGTATCAATTCAAAATCATAGTACAGGGTTGTAAACATACTAGATGCTCAACAAAAAAAGAAATCAAATCATAAAATGCATATATTTACTGGACTGATGTGCTCTGTGATAAAAATAAGTCATATCTTTGTACTTTATAATTTATATAAATATCTAGGAACAGCTCTCACACACGCTACTTCATGCCAGGCACTGTACTAGAAGCTGAATCAACAATAAAGGTGTGCTCTATGGCGCATGCAATATACAAATCCACAAAATACCTGTATGTTATATAATGAGCACTACGAAGGAAACACAAGGTACCATGATAGAGACTAACAGGTGACAACCTTCTTTTGACAAGGTGATCAAGAAAGATCTGAATGAAGCCTTTGAACTGAGGTTTAAAGTTTGAGAAGGAGTGAGTCATTCAAAGAGTGGAAGAAATAGTCCAGGCACTAGAAACAGCATTTGAAAATGCCTTAGGAAGTGAAATTTCTCTGCATGATCCAGGTACTAAAAGACCAGTGTATCTGGAGCATATAAATGAGGAGAAACGAGGTTGTAGAGAAGGGCCAGGTCAGAGAGTGAGGAGTAGGTTAACAGGAGGATTTGCTGTTGACCAGTTTCTGTATTTCTGCATATATTCATATTTTTCTCTGCAGTCATGAGCTAATAAATGTGTTTAGGAAGAGGCATCATAGCTTATTATGAAGAGTGACCTGCAGGAGAACAAACTATGGAATTAGAGCAAACTATGAAGACTGTAGCAAGAACACACGTAAATTATGATGATGGCTTAAACTAATTTGGTGGCAGTACTGATATAGATAACGGAGTGGAAGAGATATGTCTGAGAAATATAATTGAAGGGAAGTGCATCTGAACAATAAGACTGATAGATTTAATATGGACTGGCTAGGAATGAAATACCATTCTGAGAAAGAGATGGCATTTATTCAGGGATGAATCTGAGAACAGACTTTTAGGGAAAATCATTAAGTTATTACCATTATGACATTTAGAATGACCCATTCACATTAATGAACATTAAGCTCCTTCACAAGGTTAGAAAAATACCACACAGAGCCTTCCAGCACGTCACACTTTTTCATATATACCTAATAGTAACAGATAATAGATAAATATTAGTTTTCATTATTCATGCAAAATGTAAGATTTTATTTATTTTTTGTCCTTGCCACAGAGAAAGTGGGTTGGTCATGTTAAATAAGGTGAATATGACCCCTCTTATTCCACCTCTGAATTTGTCGCTTTTTCTTTGCTGCCAAAACTCACCTCATCTACAGGTAGGAAAAACACAAGCACTACCACAGGAGGGCTCCCATGATTCTCTCTGGGTCCTAGGAGACACAAGGAGGCACCAAAATGCTCTGGGCAGAGAGCCAAACCTGACTCATCCTTCTTCTGTATAAGCATCAGGTACCTGGTGAGCCCTGCCCTGCACAATAAAAACCATGGTGCATTGTGCACCCAACTTCTATAAAAATAAGTCACTGGGTCCCATGACTGCACAGTGGTTCACTCCCACAAGGGAACCACTAGTAAACAGGTATTTTAAACACCTACAGAACACAAAAAGTGACCTTAAAACTATTATCAGTTGCCTACATAGAGGGCACATTCTTCATTATATCAAATGCCATATTTTGTCTAGCATTTTGCTGTGAATAAACACTGACCATTCCAACAATCATGATAATTCCATATATAGGGATCAGATTAGACTAGCTTTCAAATAATCAACAGTTTTTAAATCCTAAGAAAGTAAATTCTAGTTTAAATTTTTTTAAATAATGGACAAAGAATTAGAAGAATTTTAAATGAAATGGACTACTTAAGAATTGGATTTGGTGTGCATATTATATATTCATAGGTTTTATTGATGTTAAGGCAATATTGTGAAAATATATTTTAAAATATATTTTAAAATATCAAAAGAAAGACAGAAAAACATCTTCCTCCTGCCCACAGGGAATGAGGGGAAATATAAAAGGAACATTAATTGTGTCTCTGAAAAGAACTTAACCTCCCAACACTGACACTCAGCAACTGAAAATCCATCATTCTTTTAAAAGCTCATGCTGATTTGGTCTTTGTCTTATTGAAGTGAGCTTTTTAGAAATTCCTTATGCTTCTTTCACATAAAAAATGTTCTTAGCTTCAGAGGAGATATCAATTACTGGAAATACTGCAACTGTAATAAAAAAAAGAAAGCACTAAAATAATGAGTTAAGTATTTGCTATAATCCTAAAGTTGGCCTTAAATTTTCTGGTTTGGTAACGTTGCTTTAATTAACTATCTTAATACAAGGAACGGAAGTATCTTTTTTTTTTTTCTCTAGAAGTAACAGTTTCAGTTGAAGTCCATAAAAAGTTAAAATGATTTTAATCTTATCTGGATTTTACTATAAAAGTCTTAAACATCGAAAAACAAACTGCGCGGAGAAATGGGGCTAAGCTGTGTTGTCAATTATCTCGTATTTGTGTGCTCCAAAGTGCTGCGGCGTTTCTTCGCGGTCCCCACAGGTAGTAACAATCAGCGACCGGTTCCACGCGCTCATCTTTGCCGATGGGAAACACAACACGTTTTTTGCTCCTAAAGAGTACGACCTGTCCCTGGAACTGAAACCAATGCAACAACTCCGCTAGCATCGACAGAAAAAAAAAAAAAAATAGCAGACAGTAAACCATCAGGTACAGTTGCCTTTCCCTTTCCACATTTTCAGCACCTGGCGGCAAACTCCAAGGTACGTTGCCCTGTAAAGGAAGCAGGTGCCACTCCTGCTCCTCTGGCCCCCACCCCGCCTAATCTCCCCTTCTCTACTGCCCAGGTGGCGTAACCCCGGGCAGTTGGAGCCAAGAGATGCGAACAGGGACACAGGTGGGTGTGGCGGTTGAGGACAGCACTAGCGAGACTGGTGGCTTCCCTGCCCGAAACACCGGAGGAGCAATAGGAAAGCCACTTACTTGCAACCTTGCGCGCCGGTCATGCCCACCCAATGGACCCGCAGAATGTGGCCTCAGGAAAGGGCGCGGGCTTCGGGAACCCTGCCTTGTTCCCAGCCTCTCTCCCCCGACGTCCTCTTTGCTGTTGCTTCTCCCTTTTTCTTTGGACTCCTGTTGCTCAGCGGGCGCCCGCTACCGCCGGCCTCTGGCACCCAAGCTAGCCCAGCCGCGGCCAGCCTCGCCGAAGAATCGGATACCAGACACCCGCCGCCAGCGCACTGACGAAGGCGCCCCTCCTTCCCGGACGCGCCCAAGCAGGCTGCAGCGCCGCCTCCCCCCACCCCCGCGGGCCAGGAGCCGCCCCTTCTCCATCCACTCTTGGAGACCCGCCCAGTCCCCGCCCTCCCTTCCTCCCTCCTGTCCTCCACTGGTGGTAGGGGCGCAGGGCCGGGTCCCAGTTTGGGGCATGGTGGTAGAGGTGCTGCAGCTTCCCCACTGTGTGACAAGTGGAATGCACAGGAGGGGTCGTGACCTCTCATTTACAGCGACCCTATGGGATGGGGCGTGTGTGTGTGTGCGCGCGCGCCCGCGCGTCTGTGGGTCTAGCATCCATAAAAGCAGCCCTTCCCTTACCTCACACCCACCCCATCACCCCTTCCTCCCTTCATGCTCAGCAGAATCTGCTAACATTTCCGAGAAGTCAGTGCGGCTTGTTGAAGAGCCTAATGAGAACTCCGAGCAGAGGAGGTTCCAATGGCAAAGGCCGAACCAATGTCTTCTGGGCTCTGAGGATTGGAGACTGTGAATTAGTTCCTTCCCTGGGGTTTTGCCCACGGAGATGGACGGTGGCGCGCAAGTCTTGCATCTAGGCTACGATTTTTTTTTCTTTCTTTCTTTTTTCTTTTTCTTTCTTTCTTTCTTTCTTTCTTTCTTTCTTTCTTTCTTTCTTTCTTTCTTTCTTTCTTTTTTTCTTTCTTTCTCTTTCTTTCACTCTTTTCTTTCTTTCCTTCTTTCTTCTTTCTTTCTTTCCTTCTTTCTTTTCTTTCTTTCTTTTCTTTCTTTCTTTTTTTTAAATAGATCAATAGGTTTGCCGAGTCTTCCAGGCAGGGGAAAAATACATTTTCTTTCTAAGGTGAAGTGCAGAGGCAAAGGCTGTCGTGGGCGGAGAGGGACACATGGGAGAGAGACTGCTTTCTCAGACTAGGGATCCGTTCGTCCGGATCCACCACCAGTCGAAAAGGTTCTCCTTGAGCTGGGTAGGGGCGACTGTGAAAAGAAATCTTTTTAAATCCGTGCGCGCGCGCACGCGTTCCTGCGTGTTATAGCAGCCTGCTGGGAGGAAGATTAATGAAAACAGGACTAAATTCTCTTTCTCAAAGCGAAACAGGAAATTTCCACCAAAGAGGAAAAAAAAAATCAAAGGATTACGCTGGGACAGCGTGGATTTCTGGATGCAGGCCTTAAAAATGGGTAGATCACTTCGCAGTATAAACCTGAATAATGGATATTTGCAGCACTAGTGTTATTTGCTTCCACACCTTCTATTGTGGACATGATATTAAGTGGCAAACACAGCAGGATTTACCTTTCCTTGCTGCTTACTGAGCTTCTGATGTTTGCTTTGTGCTGTTGGTCTTTATTTTTGACTTGTAAGACGTGCTACTGAAGAAAGGAAACTCAGTTTCTGAGGATCTCCACTGAATTGTGAACTTGATCACTTGGGGATAATTCTCAATGTCAAGTCACCTATTCCTTGATTAATTGCAGACACAAGAAGAATTCATTCAACTGTACTAGTAGTGACATCCTTTTTGATTAGAAGCAATCAATATCACTTTCTTTTCTTGGCACCTTCAAGTTCTCCTTCAACTAAATTTTCACTGAGAAGTAAAATGAGCTCAATCAACCATTTCTCTTATAGCTCTCTGACATCTGATCTCCTTTCTATCAGGGAAAAATCCATGACAAAATAATTAGAACCCACGGGATTTCAAATCTATGTTATATTTTTCCTTAAGAGGATGAATTAGAACATAAAGACTCAAGCTGATTAAGACAACTAAAAAAATGATCAATGGTTCTAAAATTATAAAATTTAGTAGTATGATTAGTACAGATTTGATCAACAAATCCAAAATATTCAATGTTAATCACCTTTGGTGGTTAACGTCATATAGCACTACCCAGAAAACATACCTTGGGATACTGATGGGATATTGGGTTGGGTGATAAGATCTGTTGAAATTTTAATATGTACCAAGTATTATTTTTAAAACTTTACTTGTTTTACTTATGTAACCCATACAACAACTCTTGCAGGAAGGTAATATTATCATCCCATTTTTGTAGAAAACTAAAATAAGAAGGATTAAACAACTTTCCCATGGCCACACAACTAATATGTGGAAGAACCAATAAGCTCACTTTATATTTTAAGTGGTTAGGCTATGGAACTTATGTGCTAAATTAAATACCTTTAGAGGGAAGTGACTATTCTATATTTACTAAGGACAATATACATATGTAGAAAGTGTTAGCCAGCTTATATTATAATGATGAATTGAGAGTAAAATTTGGTAAATGTAGAAGAACAAAATAAACATAAAGTAAACAAAACTCTCAGTAACTTATTTATTCATAAATAAACCTATTGACTGAAATCAAACATGTCAGATAAGTTAAATCTCATCATAGTATTGTGGAAAGAGTAGAGATGACATTTCCTGATCTACCAGTTACTACTGTGTCTTTCAGTGGGCATATATCCTAATCTCTGTGCATCTCAGTTTCCTCCTCCGTAAATTGGAAGGTGTGTGCTAAATTAATTTTAAGGTCCTTTCTTCTCTAATCTTTTAGATTTCTTTTAAATGTGCAATTTTCTAAGTAAAACTTAAATAGAATATTATTTCACTGAAACATATTTTCTACCAGGGAGTTGTTGTTTGTAAGCAACATGCTTTTATATTTTCTCTACAAGGGCCACTTCTGGAAGAAAAATAATTAAATGAAACAATTAAGTAGAAGCTATAGACTCATATGAAGTTTTCTTTACTTCAGTGGTTTATGACTATTTCCTTCAGAGGTACCCAGTACAAATTCTACCACAGTGCAGACAGTGGACACTCTGTACATACTATAATTTTCATACATGTAGTTCAAAATCAGTTTCCTCCTCCCTTATTCACTTTTATAAATGCTACCTCTACTGCCACCTGATGTTCAAAATAAGTCAAATGTCTTTGAAAGTCATCTAGAAACCTTTTACATTTTTTTTAAAACTTTTTTTTTTTAAGGGCAGTTTTAAGTCTACAACAAAATTGAGTGGGAGGTACAGAGATTTCTCATATACCCCTTCTCCCCACCAATGCATAGCCTCCCCCATTATTGACATCACTCACCTGAATGGAACTTTTTGTATTTTTACCCAAGGATGAACCTCAACTGACACATCATAATCATCCAAAGTCCATAGTTTACCTTAGAATTCACTCTTGGTGGTGTACATTCTATGGGTTTGGGCAAATGTATAATGATACATATCCATTATTATAATACCACACAGAGTACTTTCACTGCCCTGAACATCTTCTATACTCTGCTTATTCACCTCTTCCTTCCCCCTCAATACCCCTGGCAACCATTAATCTTATTGTCTCCACAGTTTTGCCTTTTCCAGATGTCATATTGTTGGAAGCATAAAGTATCTAGCCTTTTCAGACTGACTCTTTTCACTTAGTAATATGCATTTAAATTTCCTTTATATCTTTTCATGCCTTGATAGCTCATTTTGTTTAGCGCTGGATAATAATTCCATTGTCTGGATATAGACATTTTATTTATCTATTCACCTACATTCACCAAAGGACATCTTGGTTGCGTCCATGTTTTAGCAATAATAAATAAAGCTATTATAAATTTCTGTGTTCACGTTTTCATGTGGACATAAATTCTCAACATCTTTGGTTAAGTACCAAAGAGTTCAATTGCTGGATCATATGCTAAGAGTATGTTTAGTTTTGTAAGAAATTGCAAAACTGTCTTCAAGATTGCTGTGCAGTGTTGCATTCCCGTGAGCAATGTATGAGAATTTTTGTTGTTCCTCATCCTCTCCAGCGTTTGGTGTTGTTAGTGTTCCAGATCTTGGAAATTCTAATAAGTGTGTAGAGGTATCTCATTGTTTCAATGTGCATTTTCCTAATGGCATATGATGTGGAGCATATTTTCATTTACTTATTTGCCATCTGTATATCTTCTCTATTTATAACATGTGTATTAAGGTTTTTTGGCTCATTTTTAATAGGATATTTGTTTTCTTATTGTTGAGTTTCAAGAGTTCTTTGTATATTTTGGATAGCTGTCCTTTATCAGATGTGTCATTTGCAAATATTTCCTCCCCACAGTGTTACTCTTCTTCTAATTTTCTTGATGGTGTCTTTCACAGAGCAGAGTTTATACTTTTAATGAAGTCCACTTATCAATTCTTTCTTTCATGGATTGTGTCTTTGGTGTTGCATCTAAAACATCATCACCATATCCAAGGACATCTAGGGCTTCTCCTATGTTATCTTCTAGGAGCTTTATTGTTTTACATTTAACATTTAGGTCTGTGATTCATTTTGTATTAATTTTGTGTGAAGGGAGTAAGATCTGTATCTAGACTAATTTATTTTTTTGCATGTGGATGTCTAGTTGTTCCAGCACCATTTATTGAAAATACCACCTTGACTCCATTGTATTTATCAGATAATTTATTACCTGCTGTACTTCAATAACACTGTGGGAAATAAGAGGATATTATCTGAATATTCAGCCATCCATATATACTATTGATTTATGGACACCCCCCAAAATACATATCTGAACTAGACCATCAGTGAACTAAACTGAAATCCAATTGGTACAGTTGCTTTTCCTGTTCTCTTAAGCTATCATCCCCCATTAAGGGACGTTATAAGCATCAGACTTATGGGAATTGTAGAAGGAAGAAGATGGCAATGGGAGGTTGAAATCATGGCTCCTGGCTAATTTTAATGATCTACCCTACAGGTTTTTGGATACATATTTGGAAAATGATCTGTATCATCAAGTTGGATTGGCAGGAGCATTGTATTTCTCAGGAATTAAGAATGTAATGACTCAATTTTGATAGATTTATGTGATTATTTATTTCTTTTAACATTCTTTTTATCAACCACTTTGCTTTCTGTTACTTTTCCAGTGTTTTATAGTTGTAGTATCACTAGTAATGAGCTGTAAAGTAATGCAATCTCATCTTGTTTCTTTCCTACATTTAAGTTCAAAATCCCTCTATCTAAACAAAGCTAAACAACTCTGCTTAGGGTCAATATTAAAGAACATCTTTCCATTAAAAAAAGATGAAATAAACAAATCTACCAAAGGGTGATAGTATTTAAAAACTAGGCTTTCAAAGCAGGTAAATCTCATTAATTGTGTTAGTATGAGAAAACTATTTCAGCACTTTAGGATCTAGCTCTCTCATCTGGGAACAATGATACCCGTCTTTCCGGGTCTGTGAGGATTGCATAAGAGCATATGCATGTGAAATCCTTAACACTGGGTTTGGCACATAAGGCACATAGTTAATGCTCAATGACAAATATATAAATAAATAGAGTACTAGATAGCTAAGTTTTTTGAGTGTCCATGACATGCCAACCATTGACACGCAGTCACATTTAATCCTCATTTCAATCCATGAGGTAAGCATTTTTATCAGTCCTGTTTAACAAATAAGAATACTGGGGTCTATCTTAAATATATAACTTTTTACACAAATAATAAGTGATGCTATACTACCTTTTTTGAGTGGGAACAAAAAACCAACAATCAAAGGAGAGAGAAAGAGAAAGGGAAAGAGGAAGGGAGAAAGAACCAGAGAGAAAGAAAAGAAACTGTTTTTTTTAGGTTGTTGGAACATGAAGTACTCCTTCATTTCAAGGGCCTTTGAACTGACCTTATAGCAACCTGGGATTGGAAGGACACACCCATTATTTGTTTAGCTAACTCTGTTCATCTCTTATTTTCAGTTTGAAGCCAATTCTTAACTCCCATGATGAGGTCAGGTTTTCCCTGCCTTATGCTTTGAATTTTCATCATACTTGACACAATTGTAATTAATTGTCTGATTATTTTTGTTAGCCTCACCTGCTAACCAAAGCTCTTTGAAAAGGGGAATAGATCTATAATACTTTATTTATTACTATACATTAATGCTAAAAGATGCCTGATAAAGAAGATCTCATTTATGAAATGCGTGAAATAATAGAGAATAATAAGAAATAGACACGTAAATGTTGGACTGATGGTGCTGAGTTATTCCGTCAAGCAACATGTAACAATATGGAAATGAAAAATAAAATAGTGGAGTAAACAGTTAAAACCTGTAAATCCACAACTGATGGCAGCCCCTGCCTGTCTCTTTCAGTTCATCTTCCTCCTGACTCACCATATATTCATGCTCCTGAGTCTTCTTTCAGGTTTTAGAATCCACCAAAATAGTTTTGAACTGTATTCTTTTTCTAGGGCTGCTGTAACAATGTACCACAAACTAGTTGCCTTAACAGAAATTTATGCTCTCACAGATCTGGTGGCCAGAAGTCTGAAATCAAGGTGTTGGACAGGATTGGTTCTTTTTAGAGGCTCTTGAGGGAGAATCTAAGTTACTCCATAATCTTCCTCTTGGCTTCTGGTGGTTGCCGACACTTATTGGCACTCCTTGGCTGTAAATGCATCACTTGGTCTCTCTTTTCACATGGTGGTCTCCCTCTGTGTGTGTGTGTGTGTGTGTGTGTGTGTGTGTGTGTGTGTGTGTGATGTCCACATTGCCCTCTTCTTATAAGAGCACCTCATCTGATTAATCCAGCCTAATCCATGATGTTCTCATCTCGACCTGATTGGGTTCGCAAAGACTTTATTTCTAAATAAGGTCACATGCACAGGTACTAGGGGCTAGAACTCGAACATTTCTTTTTGCAGGACATAATGCAACCCACAACACCAGCATAGAGTATTAAAACTACTGTTTCCTCCACCCGGAATGATTTCCCTTCAGATCTTAGCATGGCCAACTCCTTATTAGTTAATTACCAGCCCAAGTATTACCTTCTCAAATCAAAAGCGACACCACACCAAAATATTTCTTTTCCCTGACCCCACACTTCATGTCCCACATCTGTTTCCAGTCAGTCTCTATTATATTATGTAGCTTGATTTTCTTTATGCAGTCTTCACTATCAGAAAGTGTCTTGGACACATTTTAGGGGGGTCTGTGTCCCTCTATAGAATGTGATCTCTGCAAAGAGCAGGAACCTTGTCTCTTTCAATTACCACTGTAGCCCTAGCATCTAGAATGGTGTCTGAAATGGAGTGAGGATGCAAAGGCTTGCTCAATGAACCTTGTTCTATATAGTCAGTTGTTTATGGTTATAATAATAATAATGCATAACACACAGTCGAAAATATCACTGGCATCCAACATTCAGTATTTCCTGCCATAGTCAGGAGTTTACTGGGGGTTGGATAAATGGCTTTGCTGATCTGGGCTGGGCTTACTCACACATCTGAAAGTTATTGGCTGGATGTGCCTCATCTAGGCTCATTTAGACGGCTCTCCTATGGCACTTTGAACAGCTTAATCCTAATGGACATATGGCACATCACTCAGCAGGCTAGCCTAGGCATGTTCTCATGTCTTCAAGCACAAGACAGTAAGTAGAGACATGCATGATCTCTTTCAGCCTAGGCACAGAACTGGTATGCATAACCTTTTGTTACATTCTAATGGCCAAAGCAAGTCACATGGCCAAACTCAGATTTGAGGGTAGAGAAAGGGATTAATCCTACTCTTTAGAGAGAAAAACTGTAACACCACATAGCAAAGGGCATAGATATAGGAAAGAGTGAAGAATTTCTACCATAAATGCAATCTACCTCATATATATTTTTGAATGTTACCTTAACTTCATTGTAGAACAAGATGAAGTACTAATAAATGTATGAGTATACACAATTTTTTCTTAATTTGTGAAAACCAAATAAAGAGGCACTTCACATGTTTTCACTTAGAAGTACTGAAGTGTAACAGAGTGTGACCACATAAGCTTAAGTCTTTTCTCTACCATATACTGCCCTAAGAATCATCTGTAAAATGGGGATAATAGTAATACCCATCCAATGGATTTTTTTGTAAGGAGATAATACAAATAAAATGCATAGTATAGTACTTAGCTTATATTAAACATTCAGTAAATGATAGCTACTATTATTAACTATTGGTATTCATTACCACTGAGGGCAGGAGTGGAATTCATAGCATTATGCATAAGATGACTTTAATAGATGTTTCATTACTTTAACCACTAAAGTGCTTGATGTAGATTTATTTTAAACATTATTTTAAAATTTACATATAGGTAACTTGGTTGATAAATGATACCCCCAAGAATTGGCTGCTCCCATTATATCCATTATTTATATTGCAGATTGAATAAAGGAAAACCGTGATCAGAATGAAGAATAAGACTAATATTTGCTTGAGTAGAGTGAGATATCCTGTGATTTATTAAAATATATAAATTATTAATCTATGGTTATCTCCTTATTGGTACTATTTTATTAAATCATTAATTCTTCTAGAGACCAACTTAAAACTCATCTTGCTATCTGAAACCACTGCTTCAAAATCACTCATTCATTTGGATATATTTGATACCTCAGCCAAAGAGTATTGACTACTTCTGAAGATAAAGTATTCCTGAAATTATAATGTAAGGCAGTGAGAGTGTGTGAGAAATCACTAGTCAGAACATTGTATTCTAATACCCTGACTGAAGTTACTCTTTTTCATTATGGGATTAGGTTACATAAATAAGTAAAAAGGAAAGAAAGAAGGGAGGGAAGGAAGGAGGAAGCAACAGAGAGAGAGCTGGAGGATTTGAGGGGAGCTGGAAAGGAAAGAAGAAAATCCTGAAAGAAGAAAGCAGAAGAGGAAGGAGGGAGGAAAGAAGGGAGGAAAGAAATTGTTTCTATTTTTTATGTTTGGAAATGTGATTGCCTTATTCTATATTTGTTTGTTTATAATTGTCTTTGCTATGCTTGGACAATTTCTCTTCCATGTGAATTTTAGGATTAGCTTGCCTAGTTCCAAAAATATTACAAAACATTAATTGGAATTAATTTTAAGTATTTCTGATATTGATGCTCTCTTTCTACCTGTATACCTATAAAACATTTTTAAAAGGTGACTTAATATTTATCTCTTCAAAATTTCTCCATAATGTTCTTGCTTATTTTTAAAATTAGGAATTTTAATTTTGTAAATGTTCATGGTCTCTTAAAAATTCTATATTATTTATTTGTGTGCAGAGTAGATGAAGCTCATTAAGAGTTTTTTTCAAGTCTTCTATATCCTAACTAATTTTTGTGTTAAAAGTATGTTAAATATTTCTTTATATAAATATATAACCTTTGCATTATAATTCTGTTGCTTTTGCACCACCCATTTTAATGCCACCTTATCGGGCTTATGTTTTTTCTTTGATCAATTAGTAATGTCCCTCTTTGTCTCTGTCGATGTATTTATTATTCAGTTGGCCAAAAAGTTCACTTAGTTTTTTCCGCAATTTGACTCTAGTAGTGCTTAGTTGTCTTTAACGTTATTTGAAATAATTTTGTTAGATTGTATCCTGACAACTGTCATATCAACATGCATTTTTAAAAAATATCAAAATTGGTGAACTTTTCTGTAGCCACTTTAATATTGAAGATGGAAGAAGATATGCAATATTTTCAGTGTTTTGTGCTTTATTATTTCAAGAAAGGTAAAAACAACTACAATAAAAAAAAAAGATCTGTGCAGTGTATGGAGGAGGTGCTGTGACTGATCGAATGTGTCAAAGTGGTTTGCGAAGTTTCTTGGTGCTACTGACATTCTTTCCTGTGGGGCTGTCTTATGCATTGGAGGATACTTAGCAGCACCTCTGGCCTCTACCCACTAGGAGCCAATAGCGGGAGACAGCGGACATATTCAAAATATCCAAATTAATAAAGTCATTGGTGAAAATAAAAAAATGTGTCTTTTATTTTATGGAAAAAACTAAACAGACATTTTGGCCAACCCAATATATATTTAATATTGTCTAACGTTAATATTGCTTAAATTCTTTTTTATTAGCATTGATGTTTCTATTTCTCTATTTTCAGCCTTATTTCATGATTTCTGACATATATTCTTTAAGGAATACATATTATTTTTTTTACTTATGCAGTTTTAAAACTGTATTTTTATACACCAATTTTATGAAATTACTTTTTTCTTATGTGTACATGTCTGATTTTTATGGTTTTACTTTTTTTTAAAGCTTGTTTTCACTCTGGGGTGTGTGTGTGTGTGTGTGTTTTGAGCTAAATACATAACACATTACATTTAATCCTTGAACAACATGGGTTTTGCATCTGTGGACTCAACCAACTTCAGAATGAAAACAGTATTCTCACATTCCCAACCACACTTCCCAATCTTGAAATCCCAACCACAGATCAAAAATATTATTTTTGTTTTGCAGTTGGTTGAATCTGCAAATGTAAAGAGCCAGCTGTATGATTAAAAGTTAAATGTGGATTTTCAGCTGCATGGGTTCAGTGCCCCTAACCCCCATCTTCAAGGATCTACTGTAATTTGTCACATATACAAATATAATTACATATATAAATATATATAAATTTAAAATGCATTTTACAATTAAAATTTTATGAACAGATTTAGATTTACAAAAAAAAAAAAAAGAGAAAATATACTTCAGTTCTTATATATCCCCCACTCAGTTTCTCTAGTTAATTTAATATGGTACATTTTTTACAATTAATGAACTAATATTGATAGATAATTTTTAATAAAGTCCATAGTTTATTAAGATTTTCTTACTTTTTACCTAGTGTTCTATTTCTGTTCTGAAATTCTGGAACAAGGTAACACATTACATTTACTTGTTATGTCTCCTTAGGTGCCTCTTGGTTGTGATAGTTTTTCAGACTTTCCTCATTTCTGATGCCCTTGAGAATTTTGAAGAGTACTAATCAGTATGTTCTGCAAAATGACCCTCTATTGTAATTTGTCTGATGTTATAGAATTTTTGGGTGGAGATCACAGAGGTGAAGTATATTTGTCATCTCATCATATCAAGGGTATGTGTGACCAACATAATTTATGGCTGTTGACTGAAATAGTGTTTTCCAGGTCTTTCTTCCCCTTTCCATTCTGTTTGAAAACCTATATTCTAATGGGTATATCTACTTTTTCTCACTAAAATTTGTTTTAACGAGTCTCAAAGTTCTGTGATGAATTTTTTGTTACTGATTTCATTAGAAAGCATTGATTTATAAAAAACTAATAACTCAAAAACTGCCAGTCTTTTACTATTATACTTGTGTTCAATTAAGACAAAAAGTTAGGTATTCTTTGTCAGTTGTTTTGACTCTTATAGGATCTTTCTATTTTCATATAAATTTTATACTTGGTTTAGTGATTTCTACTGCAATATTGTGTTGACCTACAGTTTAGTTGCGTAAAAATTGACATCTTTAACAATATTAAATTTTCCAATCCATGAACAGTATATATAATTTTCATTTATTTACATCTCCCTTACTCCTCTCAGAAATGTTTTACAGTGTGTAGAGTATAGGTCCTGCACATAATGTGTTAAATTTATTCCTATATACTTTATACTCTTCTATATAGTATTACTTATTTAAAGTCAATACCTCCCAAATTAATTAATATTATAGAGAAGCACTCTCTAATTTTGTTTATTGACATTGCATCTTTATAAATTCTTTTCAGTGTAATCTTTTTTTCAAAAATTATTTATAAAAACATCCATGGAATTTTCTATGTACACAGTGATTTTGTCTCTAGATAAAGACAGATTTAGTTCATCCTTGTATATCTATTTCTCCATTGACCCATGGGTTATTTAAGTGTGGCTTTCATTTTAAAAATTTTGTCTTTTGCTGCCTGGCTTATTTCACTCAGCGTAATACCCTCCAGTTCCATTCATGTTATTGCCAAAGGTAGGACAAACACCATATGATCTCACCTATTACAGGAACTTAATGAACAAAACAAATGAGCAAAATAGAACCAGAGGCATGGAAACAAGAAACAGACTGACAGTGACCAGAGGGGTGGGGGGAAGGGAAGAAAGGGGGTAAGAAGGGGAAAGATCTAGCCAAGGAACTAGTATAAATGACCCATGGGCATGGACAACAGGATGGGGATTGACTGTGGGGGAGGGGCAAGGAGGCAGGGCAGGGGACAGCAATGAGGGAAAAATGAGAAAACTGTAATAGAAAAAAATGAAAAAATAAAAAAATAATTGGATGATTTTTCATATATCTCTTTTTATTGATTTTTAAAAATTTTGATGGGGTCAGAGAACATATTTTTTTAATTTGAATCCTTTAAAATTTGCTGAGATGTGTTTTATGTCTCAGTTTAGTGGATAATTACTTGTTTTGAAAAAATTTTGTATTTCACTCGTCAGAGTGTTCTAAAATGTCAAAAAAGTCAAGCTGGTTGTTCATATTTCTTATATTATTTCTGATTTGCTCTCTACTTGTCCTATCAATACTGAAAAAGGAGTGTTGGAATCTCTGAGTGTACTTGCGATTACCTATTCTTCCTTTAAGTTTCATTAGTTTTCCTTATGTGCTTTAAAACTCTGCTACTATAGCCATATATATTCAGGATTGGTATTTCTTTTTAATAACTTGGCTCAGTTATAGTTAGAAAAAATACAACTCTATATATAGTAATTTTAAAAAATATACTTATTTTTTATTTTAATATAGCCAATCTAGCTTTTATTGCATTAGTGTTTATGTGGTATATTTTATCCCATCATTGTACTTTAATCTATTTGTAGCTCATATTTAACATGAGTTTGATATTTTTTAATCCTCGTTGACATTTTTGTCTTTTGGAGTATTTAGATCATTTACACTTTATATAATTATTTACATATTTTAATTCAAATCTTGTTATGTCAATTTTTGTTTTTTATTTGTCCTGGGCTTTTTTTTCTTCGAGTTTTTCTCCTTTTTGAAAATTATTTTAGTACTTTCTGAGATTCCATTATAGCTCCCTTATTGGCTTATTAGCCTTTGTTTTACTTTTTTTTTCACCAGTAACTTTATTTTTTATTATTATTTTTTATTTTATTAATTATGCTGTTATAGTTGTCCAAATTTCTTTTCCCTCTGCTCCCCTCCACCCTGTTACCCTCTCCCTCCAGTTGTCTCCCCTTTTAGTCCATGCCCATTGGTTGTGCATATAGTTCTTCTCAACATCTTCCTGTCTACTCCACTCCCTCCTACTATGCTTCTTAATTCCTGTACCATCTCCCTCCCTTTTCTCCCTTCCCCCTCCCTGCTGACCTCCTCCCAAAATGTTCCCCATACCTATAATTCTTTTTCCACTCTTGTTGCCTACTTAGTTTGCCTTTGTTTCAATTCCCTAGCTTCTGTTGTTGTTGGTTGTTGTGATGAAGTTTTCATTTTAATGTTCATAGTTTTTTGATCCTCCTTCTTCTAAACAAGTCCCTTTAACACCTCATATAATAGTGGTTTGGATCTAATGAACTCCTTCAGTTTTACTTTGTTCTGGATGCACTTTCTTTGCCCTTCCATTCTGAATGACAGCTTTGCTAGATAGAGTAATTGTGGTTGTAGGTTTTTGTTTTTCATTACTGTGAATATTTCTTGCCAGTCCCTTCTTGCCTGTAAAGTCTCTTTTGAGAAATCAGCTGATAGTCCAATTGGGACCCCTTTGTACATAATTCTTTTCTTCTCTCTTGCTGCTTGTAAGATTCTCTCTTTATCTTTAATTTTTGACATTTTGATGATAATGTGTCTTGGTGTGGTTCTCCCCGGGTCCAGTTTATCTGGAACTCTCTGTGCTTCCTGGACCTGTAAGTCTATTTCCTTTCCTAAGTTAGGGAACTCCCGCTTCATTATTGTTTCACATAATTTTTCAATTTCTAGTTCTTCTTCTTCACCCTCTGGCAATCGTATAATTCAAATGTTCATTCGCTTACAGCTGTCCCAGAGGTTTCTGAGCCTCTCCTCATATTCCTCACTTTTTGTTTCCTCTTTCTGCACTGGTTGACTCTTCCTTCTCTATGTTCTGATTTATTGATTTGATCCATGGTTTTCCTTTCCTCACCACTTGTCATATGTATTTTTGTTCATTTCAGCAAGACTAGCCTTCATTTCTTCCCTGTCTTGATTAAGTCCCACTGTTAGGTCTGTAAGCTGCCTTATGACTGTAGCTCTGAACTGAGCCTCAGAAAGATTTTCTATTTGTTCATTGGTTAAGTCCTGTATTTGCTTTTTGGTTAGCTGTGTGATTGGTATTTCAATCATTAATTCTGCCATTCTGACCATTTTGTTTATCTTTCCTTCTTGGGCGGGGAGCTGTCACACCTACACTATACTGGGTGGAGCCCCATGTACTTGTCACAACCCGGAGACCTTTCTCACCACACTGTGAGACTTTGCTTGGGCGTGGGGGTCCAAGATGGATTCCTGCCGTTACTCTCTGCTGAGAGACCAGGAGCCTCCTCCTCGGTCCCCACACCCTCTGGGCCTCACAGTCCAAGGCAATGCGGTTCTGCCTTCCCCAGCGTTGGAATAGCGAGCTTATGGGTCTGGTCTGCAGCCAGGGTTGGTTCCCGGGCACTTCTCTCCTCCCCTTAAATATGGGTGTCTGTGCTTACCAGGTCCTGCTGCTCATTGCTGCTGCCTGCAGCACAGCTTGATCTTTCAGCTGCGGCTTTGCCCTTTCTACCCGTCTGGATGGGCATCACTTGTTTATAACTTCATATGTTGGACTTCCATGTAGCTTTATTTTCCTGAACTTCTGGCTATTTCTGGTTTTGCAGGAGTTGTAGTCCTTCTTAGTTGTGGAGGGAGACGGAGCGTGTCAGTCTAGGCCTCCTTCTTGGCCGCAAGTCTGTGTTTACCTTTCTAATGATTATTCTATAATTTAAAATATGCTTCTTTAATTTATCACAGTCTGGCTTCAAATAATATTACACCACTTTACATATGCTGTATAAAACTTATTTCAACATACTTTTAATTTCTCAATCTTGTCCTTTGTGCTATATTGTTATGAATTTTTCTTATATATTATTGCAAACATATTATAAACAACATATATTGTTATTATTTTTGCTTTACACAGTCAATTTAAAAGATGTTAAAATGTGAAAATGTCTTTTTTATATTTACTCACACGTTTACAATTTCTAGTGCTCTTCATTCCACTGTTTAAATTCACATTTCAGTGTGATATCATTTGTATTCTGTCTGAAAAACTTCCTTTACCTTTTATGTAGTGCTGACTACTAGTGATAATTTTTTTTTAACCTTTTGGTTTGTCTTAAAAAATATTTCTTTATTTTCAATTTGGAAAGATTACATACGTATATATATAAGATTGCTACATATTTGCCCACAGGCTACTGAGATTCTGTTCTCTTTTTTCTTTCCAGTTTTATTTCTCTCTGTTAAATTTAGATAGTTTTTATTCCTATACTTTCAAGTTCACAGATCTCTTCTCCGGTTTCTAAACTGCATTTAAACCCATGTAGCTTTTCATTTCACATGATTTTTAAAAATCTCTGGGATTTTCATTTTGATTTTTGAAATATTTTTAATCTTTTTACTCATGTGTTCTTTTACATCCTGCTCATGGTTATACAATTTAGAATAGCCGTTTTTATATTGCAGTCTGCTTATTTCATAATTAATATTATCACTGAGTCTGTTTTTTTTTTACTTCTGCTTAAGAGCCATATTTTCTGCTTCTTACTTTATCTGTTTTGATTAAATACTAAACGTGAATTTTACATTACAGAGTGATGCATTTTATTGTAGTCCTTAAATATGGCACCTACCTAAATGACTTTGAGATTAGTATAGACTTTTTGAGGCTTGTATTGAATGTATTTAAGTCAGGTCTGGAGCAGCCATTTAATATTAAGGCAGGGATTTTGCAGCTTAGTTGTCTCAGGACTCCTTCTGTGAGATATCACAATTTTGTGTTGTCTATTGTTCAGTGTCTAAAAATAAGTGTTTTACATTGTGCATGTTTGTCAAGTGTTCTCGTTTTTACAGTGAGGTGGCAACTCTCACTGCAGTTAATCTTCCATAAATGAAAGCAAACGATCTTGAATTTAATTTTAAATAACCTCAAATTAATTCCTCTTCCCCAATGATTGAACCTCACACTAATGACAGTTTATAATTTTATTTTTTTATCTTCCATATTAGCATATGTAATTTTTATGCATTAAACCAACAAAGATAAGCAGAAATATCTAAGATATGGAGAACATAACCAAACATAACAATAATATAAATAAAACTTTCTACAGATAATCAGCAACATAGAATCTCCAGAGCACCTAGATAAATAACTCTATAATCTCAGAGAAAAGTTAATCTAATATAGTTAATATTATATAGAATTTACTGATAACTTAATAGTCACTGAGGTGAAACAACATAAAACAACATAAAAACACAGAAATCATTGTAATGCTGTCTTTCAAATGCCTATAAATGCTTACTATGATAATAATAATTCATGGTATATTTGAGATTGTTTACCAGATTTCAGTCTTCTTGTTAAAGAAGATTTGTGTAAAAGAGGTAAGAAGATTATATCTGTAGTATATGACTTGGCCATGGCAGACATCTACCCTACAACAGCAATTAACTTTAACCAATTGTGCTGATAATTCTTGCTAGTTGAGGTGAATGAACAAAGGCTGTTGTTATATTGTAGGTTTAACAAATAGTATGTGATGGGGGGGGTGCCCACTATTTTTTGTAAAATAATATAAAGGTTATGTGATTATATTGGAGATTAATGACGGCTGTTCCAGGAAGGTGCTTTAGCCTCCTGACAGTTCTCGTCACTAGTATTAAGAAAACAGACTAGAGTGGATTCATATCTTACAAGCTGTTCCATTGGTAGTACATCAGAAATTTACACTGCCTTACAAGCACTTACCCAATTATAAGGTGGCCTCATGACAAGCTACTTCTGCTTTTTACGTACTCTGCAATGGAAGGATTGCTCTGGATTCTCATACTTGTGGCTTTAAAATAGTTCATATACCTGTTAAGCCTCACAATTCTGGTTATTGCTACAATTTAAATGGGTTTTCAGTAGAAAATAATGCAGGGCAATGCAAGCTAATGTACATGCAGTCGATGCCTTGCAAAGCTTTTAATCACACTTTCTTCCTGTACAGATCAATTGGTAATGAAGGTATCCAATTACTTTCCTCAGAGTGTGTTTCAGGATAGTATTTAGTGAAGAGGCCCTAATATGACCACTTGTTTATAACTGTGCATTATTCATGAGACCTTTCTTGTGTGCGTCAAATGCTGCAGCAGCAGAGATCCCTGGCAGACCTTGGCTGATTTTGCTTGAGTTGCGCTGCAGGAGAATCTTCATGTGCATTGGAAGGATGCGGTGTTTTCTTCTGCAGAAAGCAACATGAGGACAAATATAATATATATTTCATTTAATGTTTAGGATAAAAGCAGACATTTTAGAGATGATTCTTAGTTACTTTTGTGATGTAAAAAAGAAATATATCAACACATCTCCTTTAATCAAACTGGTGCTAATATTGCAAAGCCTTGCTTGTCCTAAATATGTCAGTGCTTTTGCCTTCATCTCAAGAAAGTTCACTCATTTGAGAGAACAAATACATTTCTTCACCAGTCTATCAAACATTATTGATAGAACAATTAAAAAGAAACATTTATTCAGCAAAGCTAGCTCCTTCACAGCCTGAACCACTCGTGATGTATCCAATCAATAAAAAGGCACTGCCGCTTCACATGGCGCTGTGTTGTGGGCTTATGATAGGTTCCTTCCGATTCAGCTGTCTAGGAATCTTGGAGAGATTTTTACTGAGTAAGAAGTGAAAATACATTTACTTCCATCAATAATTTGAGTTGTAGCATAAACTATCTTTAATTATTGTTATGTCATTTTGTTCATAATCTGTTGCCCCACCTAAATGATAATTACTTGAGGTCAGAAGTCTGTATTTTACTTTGTTTTTGTACCTAAGTATGCAACTTGGTAACAAGAACTGACTGACTTACTGGCATATATGGGACAGTTTATGCAGTAAGAATTTTAACACACAAAAATAAAGAGATTCTAATTTGCATATTTTAAGTGCTAGTTGATATCAGTTCATATTCTTGCACCTTGCATTTTATTTTGTGTATTTTATCTTTTCTCTCTACCTCTCCTACTTTCCAAACATCAGGTAGAGAATTGACTTCATTTTTCAAAACTTAAGCATATTATGTGTCAACAAGAGAAGAGAAATAGCTTCCAAGTGCCTAAGAATTTTGTTTTTAAAATCTTAAATTCTTTGGAAAACTTACAGGTTTTAAATCAGGTTCAGGATATAAACACAGTATCTTGAAAAAAGTGGGGGAAAGATGATTTTCTCTTCTTCAGAAAGGAAAAAAAAAAAAAAAAAAAAAAAAAACCCTTTCCTTAGGTAAAAAGAGGAGAGAGTGTTTCATGGCATTGCTGTGTGGGAGATGAAGACAACCTGAAAAATTCAGTTAAAAAAGCCCTACTTGGTATGCCACTTCTCCCCAAACTTTTCTTTCTTGGCCCTTAAATATTGAAGTTTTCTCTTTTAATTCCTGTGTCTTCAGAGACTTATATTTTCTCTGTTGCCAGCAATCAGTTCAGCTATAGTTCCAAGCTGTGTAACACAGTCCCCAAAATATAGGTATCCCAGCATCCCAGCATGTACTCAATACTAAGCAGCCTCTCTCTCTTTCTCTCTCTCCCTCTCCCCATCCCACTTTCTCCCTCCCCCCACCCTCATTTTCCATGATTTCAACAAAGAGAAATGATATTTAAGCTTGCACTGGGAGAAATTTTTACAGGAGATGATTTTGCGTTCTTTCATTTTCAAAAACTATAAAAGGCTGAAAGTTTAGTTGGTTATGTGGATCACAGATAAGGTTTTATTGTAGAAAAATTAAGTCTCATTACAAGGGGAGAATTTAGTAAATGGGCTTATAACAATATACGGGCAAGGTTTAAGGAAATCAAGGCATTCTGTTTCTAGGCCTGAAAGGCGGTGGAAGTATGTGTGTGATCAGTATAGTTCTCTAGAGACTAGATGTAGCTCTAAGAAAGGACCCTTTACAGAAGTTGTAGCCATAGATTAAAAGTGGAAACTAAACCCATAGGTAAGGAGTGGGAACTTAACCTGGGAGGGAGAAAGCACTTAACTCTGGTGCTTCTCATTGGCCAAACCCAACCAGAAATCAGAGGACAAAAAAAGGCAGTGAAGCAACTTTGTGAGTGAGCCTCTAAGAGCACAGAGCAGGGAGGAGGATGGAGAGTGGTTTGGGCAGGACAAAGGGAAGCTGTCCAATACTGCTGACAATTCATGGTTATAAGCATATTAATTTCTGACAAATTTCATTTATTTCTACATCAGTGCTAACAGAACGTTCTTAGATGATGAAATACAATTAAGCTTGCGCTGTCTAACATGGTAGTCTCTAGACAGATATTAACTGACTACTTGAAATGTGGCAGTGAGATTTAGAAAATGAATTTTTAGTTTTATTTGCTAATAAATTTAAATAGGCACATGCAGTTAGTGGCAACTGTCTTGGCAGTGCAGATGTAGGTAGTTGTTTCTTAAACTTTAGTGTACAATAGAATCACCTGGAGAGCTTATTAAAACACAGGTGTCTGGGCCCCACCCTCATAGTTTCTGATTTTGTGGTTGGGTCACTGAATTTGCATTTCTGAGAAGTTCCCAGGTAATCCTATACTGCTAGTCTGAGGAACACATCTGGAGAATCAGTGCTCTAGATCAGGATTTAGCTAAGCAAAAATTGATTATAAGTCTGATGGTCTAATGCACTTTTTATTACTATTTTTATTATTTGTGTTAAAGTGATGCTTTATTAATTATCATGATTCAGAGCATCTTGATTAGTGACATCATAACTGTATGCTACTTTTAATATTTAGTGCTAATTTTATAGCATATTTAGTAAATACTGATATTTTTAATACTACTACACTTACGTAATTGTCTGATTAAACTTTTTCTTTAACAATTTTAATAGTCCTTTAAAGATATATAATGAGACTTTTGGTCCAGACAAGATGTCATAAAATATATTTTCCTTGCTCTTTACGGCTAAGTAAAATTGGAAATGGCAAAAAAGACCACCAAAAAAGGACCCTGAGGAGACAAGCTTCTTTGAAACCCCAGGACTGGAGACACACCATAGTGAAGGGCATCTTGCATCCCAGCACCCAACAACAGAAGGCTAATACATTTGACCTAAAAATAGAAGGCAGCCCAGGTAGGCTCATTCTTCCTAGGAATTTAAATGAAGCACCTTGGCAACCTTACACAAACCTGCACTACTGAGAAGGAGGAGCTATTGAGAGCCCTACCAAAAATAAGGTGCCTGGGGAGGACTTCTCCATATGTGCTTGGTTTGAGGTGGCCCTTTTCTGGCAAAGCAGATAGCTGAAACTGGCAAGAGAGACCCAGCTGCAGGTAAGCTGGTCCACATACCCTGTTTGATCCAGAAGCTTTCCCAAGACTTTCTTTCCCTGCCGAGAGATACAAGAAGGCTGGGTGGAGCCAGAAATGAGGATGCAACCACAAAAACCCCTTTGTCCTCATGAGCTATTAGGAGAGGTATTGAGGGATTCCCCTTCTTGGGCCCTCCCCACGCCTACAGAAACCCTGTTGCATGGCCTGTGGAATCTCTTCCAGCCCCTCAAGCAACACCAGAAGGGACCACTGGGGAATCATGCCACACCATATAAACCAAAGTAACACCACAAATCTTCTGAAAATTAACCTATCAAGCAAACCAGAGCCCACCAAAACTGACCAAGAACTGTGTGCTAAGCCTAAACAGTGGGACTACTTCCTAAATTGAAAGATTTAAATAGGACCCAGTATCTCCTACCATAACAGACAAAATTTCAAAGGAAAAATATCACCCAGAATACCAAGAACTAAGAAAATCACACTTTGAAGGGGAAGGGACAATTTGTTGACACTAATAACTAAGGTAAAACAGGTGTTGGAATTATCCGAAAAGTATTCTAAAGCATCCATTATAACAGTGCTTCAACAATCAAATTCTCTTGAAACAAAAGTAAAAAAAATTGAAAAATCTTAAATGAGTAGATTTTATAAGAAAAAAATGGAATTTTGAAACTAAAAAATAGGGTAATAGAATAAATCTCCATAGATGAGCTCAATAGTAAAGTGGAGATGGCAGAGAAGAATACCAGTGAACCTGATTATAAAAGAATAGAATTCACCCAAACTGAAAAATAGAGAGAAAAAATAGACTGGAAAAACACGAACAGAGCTTCAGGGACCTGTAAGACAACAACAGAAGAGTCATTATTTATCTCATTATACTCCCAGAAGGAAAGAACAAAAGAGTGGGTTCAAAGTTGTTTAAAAAAGTATTGGCTGAAAATGTCCTAAATTTGTAAAAGATAGAAACCTACAATTCTAAGAAGTGGAGTGAATGCTAAACAGAATAAACACAAAGAAATCCATGCCAATTAAACATTTTGAAAACTGAAGCCAAAAAAATGTCTCGAAAGTAGCTAGAGGAAGATAACATGTTACCTCTATGGAATACCAATGCAAATGACAGTGGATTTCTAATCTGAAGTCACAGAAACTGGAAAGAAGGGGCACAATACTTTTCAAGTATTTTTCAAGTGCTAAAAGAAAACCGTCAAGCACAAATTCCACGTCCTGTAAATTTATCCTTTAGGGAGGAAAGAGAAATAAAAAATATTCTCAGAGGAAGAAGAGCAAAAACTATGTGTTACAGGCATACATAATTTTAAAGAATTTAGTTTAACTCAATATATAAAAATGTTATCATTTCAACATGTAATAAATATAAAATTATTACAAAGAAATAAAAATCTCTTACTCCTAAAAATTGTCTTAACAAAATTTTTTCCAACAGAAAGGAACTGATGAAAGAAAGAATAATGGAGCATCAGGATGGAAGAGGAATAACAGAAAGAACATGAATGTGAGCGCATAAAAAAACTTTCCTCATGAGTTCTAAAAATCATATTTGATTATTGGAACAAAAATTACAGGACCATCTGATTCCCATGATAATGCTATGTAAAAATGGAGAAGAAAAAGGGACGTAAATGGGGCTTCCACACTTGACTCGATGTGGGAAAACATTGAAACGAGACAGGTAGATAGATTGTTAGGTTTATAATAATACTCAGAACAATCACTACAAAAAAATATACAGAGATATACTCAAAAACACAAATACATCAAGATGGAATCGTAAAACATGTTCAGATATTGGATATTGGGTAGAGAGGCAAGAGAACTGAAACAGAGAAATGAGACCAGAAGAAACAAATAGAAAACAAATAATAAATGGCAAGCTTCAGTGCTAACATATAAATAATTACCTTAAATGTAAATCATCTAAATACACCAATAAAATGTTGATTAAAAATGTGACCCAGCTATATACTGCTTACCAGAAACTCACTTCAAATTCAATGAGAATGAATTGAAAGTAAAAAGATGAAAAATCAAGATTGCCCTCACCCATGTAGGCAATCATCATCCAATTCAATGAGGACCAGGCCTTCACAGAACAGTGGGGAAGAAGGGTGAATTCTCTCTTTGTCCCTGAGTTGAGACATTCATCTTCTCTTGTCCTTAGATGTTGGAGCTCCTTGTTCTCGGTCCTTCAGATTCAGATTCTGGACTTACACCAATGCCCTCCACCCCTCCATAGGCCTTTGGCCTTGGACTGGGAGCTATACCATTGGTTCTCCTGGTTCTCAGATCTTTAGATTTGGACTAAATTACAGCACAGACTTTCCTCATTCTCCAGCTTGCACATGGCATATTGTGGCATATCTCAGCTTCTGTAATTGTGCAAGCCAATTCCCATAATGATAAATCAATCTCTCTCTCTCTCCATTATATATATATTTTTTTCTCTGGAAAACCCTAATAACTTTTTAAGCATAAAGAAAATATTATTTATCTTTAAAATATTTTGACTAATACCTAGGAGCTGCTCAATAGGTTTTTATGAAAAAAAATATGGGAGGGAGAAAGAAAAGGAAAAATGATGATGAAACTGTGCATGAATGGGGACTATGAAATTTATGGGTCATTTGAAGATGTTACTTTCATGTGACCTAGATTAGAATTCATAAATAGGGGTGTTGTGCCACCTGGATAGTTAAGCAGATTAACTATTTCGTTGGAATTGAGAGAAAATCCTTTGAGCTAATGTGCAACTTTTGAAGTCAATTGAGGTAAGATGTTCCATTACAGATGAGAAGATGAGTGAGTGTCTGACTCTGATGTTTTAGCTTACCTAACAAAAAGATAAAAGTCCCCAACTGTGGAGCTCTTTATTGAGTCTAGAGTTGTAAGTGCAGATGCAGAATTTATAGAAAGTAACAGTTAGGAGAGGAAGGGGTTCAACAACAAAGGACAAAATAAAGCATGTCTGGGAAGGGTTTCATGGTGCTCAGAGCAATTCTGCTCTAATTTTCTATCCAGTCTCTTCAGTGGAAGTTTTATCCCACCTTTGTTTCCTCTTTCTTCTTATTGTTGAGGCTGAATGACTATAAGCTGGGACCTTTGATCTCATCTCTGTGATGGACTCTTCTCCTTAAAAGTGTATCTGTGTTGAACATAGTTACCTTCTTTTCTAATTGAGAAAATCTTTCTTTTTCTTCAGAGTCCTGCTTTACTAACTTCACCTAGAATTTCCAATCAGGACACATTATTCTTACCTGTAAACATATTGTAATTTACACCAATGGCATAAAATTACCATATATTATAATCAGCTGTATATATTCCCTCAATAGTAAGTTCTTTTGTCTCAGATTTGTCTAAGTATGTATGTACGTATGTATGTATGTATGTATATTTATCCAGGCTCTGGGTTACCTGTAATATGTTAATAGCATTAAATAAACGTTGAGTGAAACTTCTATAGTTATATATATCTCCTGTGCCTTTCTTTTTCTCAGGAATTGTATCTACTTTTAAAATTTCCTCCACAAAGGGGATAAAGAGATAGAGATAGAGATATATAAAGAGACATTTCTTATCTCTGTACAACAATTTAATTAATCTTAAACTTCCTCTGTCCCTACCCAGGTCACTTATTACTAGACAGCTATTGTACAGAGTGGTTAAATAGTAAGACTGAAACTAGACCTAGTCTAGAGTCCTGGTCTGTCATTTACAAGTTCTGTGCCAGTTAAGAGCTCTTATAACCGTTCTAAGCATAAAAGTTTTTAATCTATAAAATGAGAATTATCATTGCTTCATGCATGTTGTGCATGCTGAGTTCATGCACAACAAACACTTAGCACAAGATGAGTCATAACACTTTGATCAATAAATGGTAGCTGTTTTCAATATCTTTAAAACTATTTGAGGTACATTATATTTATTAAATCAAATACAATTTTAAAAGAAGCAGATATTGAGAAATAGTAGCATACCAATAAACTTATTTTCAGCATTATCATATTTTAGCAGGTTCTAATAACACTGAGATATATTTAGTAAACATTATGATTTCAATAAAAAGAATGCTTTTTAGATTTTTCAATAAGTAGGGGGTCTCTGGCTAGCTCACTAACATTAATTTTACAAAATTAAGTGAATTCAAATTTTCCCAGTTTTGAATTTTAAGTCTGAGTGAATAAGCTTTAATATAAGGGTCATTTAGGGGAGGGGGGAAGGGAATAATGGGGGACAGATGGGGAAGGGTCTTGTCAAGGACAAGTATAAAGGACCCAAGGACATGAACAACAAAGAGGGAATTGACTGTGGCAGGTGAGGCTGGGGAGAGCAATGGGGGAAAAATGGGACAACTGTAACTGAAAAATAAAGTTAAAAAAAAAAAAAAAGTCGCCAACCAGACTTACCAAAGAAAAGAAACAAAGTTTAATGTGGTTAACAGGCTGTATTTTTTATTCTCTGTAGTATCTAAAAATTTGAATATATTGTACAACTTTGTTAAAAATAATTCTTCACACAATTTTGGCAGATTAATGGGAAACACAGTTAACAAATAAAAGATATGCCTTTCAAACTAAAATCAGTTTGTGGTCTTTATGGAATTTACAGAAGGCAGTTAAGATTCAGTTTAAGTATCTGAAGCAGTTTCCACATGAAAGCATTTCCAGGGGACAGAAAACTGATAAGCTTAGATTAAGCACCAGCTGTCATCACATCACCAAGTTAACACTGACTCCTCACGGTCCTCATGACATACATGATGAAGAACAGGAGGAGAAAGGGAAGGAACACATAGAGAGAAACAAAACCCTGAAATTACAGTTGCTTAGAGGATCCCCCAAAGGCATCTTGGTCAGGTTAATACATTTCTGAGGAGCAGAAGTAGTTAGATGATAATAGTTAAGGCTCAAGATCATGCGTTCATAATAAAATACAATTACTGATATAAATGGCATTGAATGTCAAACAACATACTCAAAGCTTGTCATTTAAGTAAACAGTATACATATTTTCTTATTGAATCCTTTAAGATTTTGTAGGCACACTGAAAGCAATTTCATACAAAAGGAATAAATTTCAGAATCTCAAACTACATATGAGGTCTGTCCAGAAAGTATCCAGCCACGTACTATGGAAAATAGATATATTTATTGAAGAAGACACAAGGTACAAGAAACATTGTACATAGGACAACGATGCCTCAGTCCCCTTCAGAGTAGGCACCTTAGGACCTCACACAGTTCTAATCACCATTAGCTGCCCTTTCTTATTTTCCTGAATCTCAGCAGTGCTCTGAAATCTCTTCCCTTTCAAAGGTGATTTTAGTTTTGGGAAAATCGAGAAGTGGCAGGGCGCCTAATCTGAGCTGTAATGGGGCTGAGTCACCTGGGTGATTTGATGTTTTGCCAAAAAACTCTGCACAAGACATGATGCATGAGTGGGCAGGCTGTCATGATGAAGCTGCCAATAATAGTTACCCATAACTGCAGCCTTTCGAATTATCTGAATGGTTCAACTTAACACAAAATTTGATGCAGATTCATTGCTCTACTCGCTTAGTCATTATGAATGTGACGGTCACACAGTACACGTACTCAATGGCGTCTACCGCCCCCTCCTGACTAGTGTAGTGAAGTCATTATTGTTCATGCATGGACATTCCAGTCCATTCTCCTTGGCTGCCAGGTTACATCAATGTTGCACAAACCATTCTTGTTATATTAACAATGGTGGGATTTTTTTCAGACAGACCTTGTAGATGTGACTGACGTTTCATGAAAACATCAAAAAAAACTAGTGCCTATCTTTTAAAAATAATTTCAATAGTGAAAATTAATGTTTAGTAATTTAAAGCTTTTCAGACATAAAACATTTTACAGAGTAATTATGTGTGTAATGAGATAAAAACAAAGAACTTGGAAAGATAAATGAGTAAGTAAAAACTAACTTGTACACATTGTTATAAAACCCCACCAACAACATGCTTACACTTTGATCTCCTAATTCAGGGTTCTCACAAGCTTCAGTGATCATTTTATTTCCCTAGTTATTAAGAATCATAAAGTACAGCAAAAAGTACTTCAAATTGGCCACAGCTTCCAAACTAAGGATCAAGTCACTGTGAAAATCCCTAAACACAATGGTGGCCCTTGACTCTTCGAATTCATATTATGATATGCATTTGCCAGATATTATATACTCAATGTTACATTATGGATAAATGGTAAAGATACATCAGCTTTATGGTAAGGTAAGACTTAAGACTACTAACATATTCTCTATTTTATCATTTTAGTAATGTATACATTTAAAAATATTAGTGAGAAAAATATAGGTCATAACTGTTTTTCCTTTTTTCTTCTTGTTCTAAGAATCCATTCTGTTGAGGAGCTGAGTTTAGGTGGAACTAGCCAGAGATGGGAAACCAGGAATCCCAGAACAATGAAACCACATTAATTCCCCATAAAAAAAAAAAAAAAAAAAAAAAAAAAAAAAAAAAAGAGAGAGAGAGAAGAAAACAAACAAAATCAGGGCTCCAACCAATCTTTCTCAAATGTGGTTTGATTCAGCCCAAGGTCTCTGTGACTGATCTCAAAGGCACTTTCTAAGAACAGCCCTTCCTCTTACCCCAGTTGGCATGTGTGTAAGAAAGTTCATGATTCAATGACCTGTAGCACTATACTGTTTTTTAAACACCATTCTGTGTTAAGAATGAGGGGACTTGGATCCCATCAATTTAAAGTAGACGTAAAATACACAAGGAAGATTCCTTTTCTACTAATATACCCCCACATCCCCATCCTCCAGAAGAAGCACATGCTATATAAATCATATAGAGAAAACAAGCATTGGATTATCAAATGGCATTTTAACCACTGCAGTGTTTAAAGAGCTATCTGCACTGTATAGAGGGGTAAAAAAAGTGAATTTAACATGGGGTCTTGTGAAAAGAAGCTTAACTTCCATGAGTTGTAAACAACTGATTACTAAGTGAAATCTTCACTTTCTCTAATGTTTGCTTTTATTTCTGACTTAAACTTTTAACATTTTTGAGAGATGTAAAGAAGGTGAAAAAGTGGTAAGTGGAATTAGATATGGCTTTGACTAGCTGACTTTTGCCCAGCTTTATCAGAATAAACATCTTCTTTAGTAGCTTCATCTTCCCTGTCATCATCTATCATATGAATATCTGATGTATTTTTGTCATTTTGCCTCAAACGGTAACTTTTATAAGCACGCTGAATGATGGTTGCTGAGACTGCCTCCTGTTTTCGTTTCAGAGTAGTCGTAATTGGCTCATATGTGATTTTAAAAGGGTTGGCTAACATAAACCCCGATTCTATCTCTGAAAGAACTTTCTCCATTCTCACATCTTTACCCATAACTCGCTTTGTAAAAGCAAGTAAGATATCAAGGCAATGAATTCTGTCCCCAACAGCCATTGGAAGATCCATGACAACAAGCTGGCCCTTGTTTGGCTTTGCCATACAAAGAGGAGGATCCAGAGCAGCTGCAAAGTCTGAAAGCTTGCTAGAATCTATGTACTGGGTCCTGTCAGGATCAAACCTCGTCCACACTTGAAAGAATTTCCTAAAATCATCTTCACTCAATGTCCTGGCTTTTTTTTTAGAAGCAATGTTTAAAAACTCCATAACAGCAACAATGTACATGTTTACAATGATCAGCCAGGATATGAGGATATAACTGACAAAATAAATAATTCCAACAATGGGGTTACCACAATCTCCTCTAACCTGAGTCCCAGGGTTAATTTTTTCAGGATCACAGTCAGACCATTTACTATTGAAAATTGCATTGAGCATACCATCCCAACCAGCAAATATTGTCACTTGGAAAAGACAGATCATACTGCTGCCAAAGGTTTCAAAGTTGGACACATCATTAATTCCAGCTTCCTTTTTAACATAGGCAAAGTTGTACATTCCAAAGACAGCATAGGTGAACATGACCAGGAAGATGAGGAGACTGATGTTCAACAATGCAGGGAAGGAGAGCAACAAAGGAAGCAGCAGGTCACGGAACACCTTCGGTCCTTTCCCAGGACGCAGGAAGTGGATGGTCCGAGAGAGAAGTATCAGTTGCACAAAGGAAGGAAGTCCAAGGTAGTATCCTACCGTCAGAGGCAGAAATAGTCCTTGGTGTGGGGAAAGATAAAACAGGTGATAAAATTACTCAAATGTGATGGTATTTAGAGGAATGTAAATTATTTTACATTTCATTTCTTTCTGTATGTTAAGATCAGTTTACTCATCTTTCCCATATAGCACTTAGCACACATTTTAAGTTTGGGTTGGCCAAACCCTAAGCATGGCAATGCTCAGCATATCTAGCAAAATTTGGAAGAGAATTCTTTGTAGTATCCTACAGGTATTATATATCAAGTACAGTACTTCTGGAATCACAGATGGTATGAATCTGTACTATAAGACAGTAGTCATTTTTTCTAATTGTAGGTAGATCAAGAAATTTAGTTCAATGCAACTTTTATTGGACTTAACACTTAATAAAGGTGTCGTGCAAATATACAAAGATGAATGATGTGGCTTCTGTTCTCAAAGACCTTGTAATCTATAGAGGTAGACATTTAAACTAAAATGCAGGGCAGAAAAACCTGGTTGATAAATGGAATTACAAAAACATGTTTTTTAAATTGAATTTATTGGGGTGATGCTGGTTAACAAAATTACACAGGTTTCAGGTGCACAATTCTACAACACATCATTTGTACTTCAATGGCTCATAGATTATAATTTATTTCAAAAGTAGTATTTGGGCTCTTAAGAGCTTTCAATGCAAATTGAATAAATGAGTCTTTGCATAAAACTTTTTTTCTGACAATGGTGGGTCAATAAGGGAACCAGGAAAGTGAAAGGGAGCACTATAAAACAAGGTGAAATTATAATTACCATAAAAAGCATGAGGGATGTTCTGTGGTGGGAGAGGGGAAAATCATATGAAGCTTCTAAATGAAATGGTATGTTTGCTGCATCTGGAAGGATTATGTCTCTCATTTCTGTTGAATTTTGTTACTGTTAATGTCGGCAATTTCTCTGATGTTCAAGCTTATCTATATTTCCATCTCCACAGTGTTTTCATGACCTTCTACTCTGGCTCAAATTCTCATTTCTTCTCAACTTTCTAAACTCTTCCATTATGCGGGAGGTAACTAACACCTTTTAATTATAAGCATATTGTTCTACATCCTCCAGAGTGCAGACAGCTCATTCTTTCTCACTCCATATTTCTCAGGTTAGAAAGATGGAATAAGCAGGCATCTTTTTTCTTTTCCTTTTCCAGCGTGATTTCCAGATAACTTTCCTTCCCATCATTTTTATAAAGAAACAAATTTTGAACTTTGTGGGTCATATCATTTAACAATACCATCTCTAACCATTCCCTGGCTCCACAGTCTATTCATTCTTCCTCATTTTTATTCAATTTGAGTCTTCAGTACTTGCCTCATGTCGCCCTTTCCCTCCCAGCACCTACCATCCTCAACAACCCATTCAAAGGTCAGTTTCTCAATTTTTGGCTTCTTTAATTATAATAATCTCCATCATTTTACTTTAATTATATACATCGATGGCCACCTTCTGAACCCATGCAGGATGCCTGCCTTCTGAGGTCTCAAATTCAAACAGCTTTCTCTCTGACTGCAATTTCCCCTCTTCGGGTCTCTGTTTCAGTAACTCTCTCTTCAGTCTCAAAGGGCTCTTTAATTCCACATTCTTCTGTTACTTTTCCATTGCTCCCTCCTGTCTTTATGTGCTTTCAATCAAGCTTCTTGTACTTGCCTGTCAATAGTTGCATTGCTTCCACTACCGGGTGAATAAGTGAATTTTCTAGAAACACAGCTGGGCAACAGTTCCTCTACATTTTTTTATTGCTGACTACACAGAATAGTGCTTGACAATAAACATTAAACACTGTTCCTATTTTCATGGAGCTCACATTCTAGTGTGTGTCTTGTAGGAGGCAGGCAATATACTTTTCTCTGCCTAAAACGCTTTACTCCTAGATTATTTCTTTGCCATCTCCTTATCCAATAAGGAACTCTTCAGAGTTTTGCTTCTTCTGTGTTTTCTCTGACCTCTATGTACTGATCAGGTGTCCTCACTAATATGCTGCTCTAGCAGCCCATCCATAATCTTATCATATCCTCGATAGCAGAGTAAAATGAACTGTTAATTTTCTGTGTCTCTTAATAAATTATAATAAAATATGGTCATACAGGAATTACGCCTGACTTGTTGACCAATGAATTCTTTGAATAGAGTATATCTGTACACAAAGAGAGTAATCAAACATATTGGTTAAATAAAAGACTGAGATCTTCAGAATAAAACTAGTGACCACTTATTAAAGCCTTAAATGCTATTGTTGTGAAAGCTGTAAACAATTTTAGAGATTAGAGGAAAGGGAAAATAGTGATTTTGAAAGGTTATATCATACTAAGATATAAATATACTTAGTGTCATCCTAGAAAACTAACTTGCAGGTGATATACTGAAGGGGTAACTAAGTATTCACTTGGTCGTCTGTAAAGTAAAATCTATGTATTATTTCAAACAGTATTTTTTTAACATCTGTGTCATACATGTGTATATGTATGAGTACAAAAATGTAAAAGCATTCCCATTGGAAATAACAAGGGTTCCTACATGTTTTGCTGATTAAGTGGCTATGTCTCAGGAGACATTTACTGTAAGAACTTGCCTGAATTAATATTATTACAAATGAAAATCTGACTAAACAAAATCTTACCTGTGAGAGAGAAAACCACCACCATAAAATCAAAAATGTTCCATCCGATAGTGAAGTAGTTGCAATGGAAAGCGATGAGCTTCAGCACACACTCTACAGTGTAGAGTATGCCAAACACTAAGTTAATCCAGTTGAGAGCAGCATCCATTTGTTGACTCTGTTCATCGCTTTCTATCATATAGGTTATCGCTTGTAAGCAGATGAGAACCATAATGATGATATTAAAAACTTGACTTGTTACCAAGTCAAAGATGAATCTTCGGAACTTGTTCTACGGGTAAAGAAAAAGGTGTAATAATCTTATTAATAGAATAATACCTACACACACACTGAGGCTTTAGATTTACAACTTTACTCCCAGCACAAATAGGAGAATAAATCAGGGCCAAATTAGAATTAAAGCATAGTGTCAAAACAAATAAAAAGGCCATCAAAGCTTTGTTAAAAAACATATTTTTAAATTTTTTTTCAAAAGCATTTGTTAAGAATTTTAAAACAAGTGTTTATTTAAAAAGATGAATATGTAAAGAGAACTTTTTTTAGAAGCTTAAAAACAAATCTATAGGTTTTCTTACTCTTGGGCGAGGTATTGTTTTTGGAGAATCCTCATACATCAGCTTCTTCAGTTCACAGCACTGTTTTTTCTGTTTTACTGTTATAAAGATATTTGAGCCTCCTTGGTAAAGAAATGAAAGAAATATATATTAAATCACATTGAACCCAAATTTCATTTTGGAAAGCTTGGCAATGATTGATTTAATCTTTTAAAAAAGTTTTAACTGCAATGAATTAAATCATAAACACATCTGACTTTCTGCACAAAAATCCATATAGAACATATACAGAATATATACTGGTGGTGACTGATATGCAATTATCTTTTGGCGCACTTTCCTGTGGGTAGCCAACTCTATTTTAACTTTTCAGTCTACTGAGGCCTACCACTCGCTGACAGAGACAAAGGAGAAATGCGATATCTAGAAAGGTTTATGATACTTGACCTCTGACCTCTTTAATCCTATCTGATTAGTGGGGACTCAAAATGGTTTGTTTACAAGATTCTGCTCATGGCTAAACTTTGGTGACATGGCTAAATTTATAATTTTAAAATTAAACTATCCTTTTCTTCAGTTTGTTAGAAGGCTTGCCTATACCAATAGAAAGTAGGTCCCTGTGGTTAGAACAGGCAGACTTAGATGACTTTTGAGGCCTTTGCAATTTGTAGAAACCCTGAAAGGAGTATTTGTGTGGAGATGGCACCAAATGGGCTGTTCAATTCTGCCTCTGCATTCTCTTACTTATTTCAAGTGCTCCTATTTAGGCCACCCAATTAGAACTTATGATTTGCTCTATTTCTAGCATTAAAAGATACTCTGAGAAGAAGTGTATGTATACTGGTCATGATTCTGAGGGCTTTGAGAAGTAAAGAGTGTGATTTGTTTTTCTTGAACGTCACATATTTATGCAAATGCACAATGCTTTTTATTTTTTAGCAAGTCATTATTTATGAACATACATATAGAAACACTTATAATTTTTACCTTTTAAACTTGTCTGTATATTTTTGAATGTATAAAACAATTTACAGAATTAACATTTTAGCAATATTTATCAATATACAGGAACATCATTTTTTAGCTAAGTAATAAATATGAAATGATATTAAGCTGATCTAAAACTAATTATTTGAAGCAGAGAATTTTTATAAATGTGTTTAATTTCCTTGGGTATTGAAGAACAAAGACTATTTATACTTATCTTTATTTTGTGCTTGTTGAAATTAGCAATAATAACACCGACCAGCATAGTCAGAGGAAGAAATAATCCAATGATAACAAAGCCAATAAAGTAACAATATATGTAGATGTTTTCTTCGAAGACAGGCTGCCTATTTACCTAAAAGTCAGGTTAAAAAATAAGCAAAATAAGAAATAAAATAGAAGATTTAAAAGACAGTAGAACTACTCTGTATGATATTATAATGATGGGTTCATGTCATCATACATTTGTCCAAACCCACAGAATGTACTATACTGAGTGAACCCCAAGGTAAACTATGAATTTTGGGTAATTATTATGTGTCAATGGAGATTTATTCTTGGTAAAAAATACATCATTCTGGTGAATAATGTTAATAATTGGGAGGCTGTGCATGTGTGGAGGAAGGGGTTATATGGAAGATATCCATACCTCCCTCTCAGTTATGTTGTAAACCTAAAACTACACTAAAAATAAATTCTTTTAAAATAAAAATAAAAAGTGAAAAATAAGGAAATACTGATACTGACTTTTTTAAATACAAGATTTATAGAACAATTTCTGACAAGAAAATGCAACAATGTTACTTGAAGTAACGTTTCCTCTTTGCTCACTGGATTTTAAAGTTTATTGTATTGGTTTAATAATTGTTGTAAAGTCTGATAACCTTCAAATGGGCCTGCTGGGGCTCAACCATTATTTATAATCCTGAAAGAATTTCATTGTCCATGAAATACTCAGTATAAACTGTATTTAATTTTTGTCTAGCATAACATTTGCATTTACACTGTTAATTATTGTTATTGCTAGTACTCTGTTCTTGAATTACAAAAATGACTTTGCTTGAACTTTAAAAATGGCTTAAAAATTATATTATACTCACACCAACAGAATCAACAGCTGAATACATAATAGTGATCCATCCATTAAATGTCACCTATAAAAAAGGCATGTATTTATTCTTATGGAAATGTTATGCTTCATGGCAAATAAAGAGTAAAACTCAATCTGTTATTAATATAGTAAAACATATGATTAGTAAGGCTGACCACACTTCAATATACTGTGTAACTGAGATCTTTAAATTTTCATTATTACATTTATGTTGTCTGTTACCAACTATTGAAAACTACCTAGTGTAACTATAGTTAATAAATTAAAATATTTTAAGATAATATAAATAGAAAGAGATATAGGTAGAGGGATAGAGAACTAGTGAATAAATACATGCTTCCCAAGTAACATATTTACTTGTAACTGCTATTATGTGCTTTTCTATGGGGAAGCTAAGACATATATACTAGATGTTGGGAATAGAGTAGCCATTCCTCGAAGCACTAAGTAGAAATAAAACAGCTTGGCCAAAAACGGTGAGCCTATTACATGATTAGTGATGAAACAGTTTTGGCTAGTACCTGCCATTTTCTCAGTCAGTCCTACCTTCACCTCTACTGCCTTCTCCAAAAAGAGCAGAAACTGTTTCACTTTTGTTTCTCCAAGTGAACTTATTTGTTCATGTATCTGCTAAAAAATAATAGCTGAAATAATTTATAACCAATTCTATTAATCATCCACATTTTGTCCTTATTTTTACCTACAACATGGATGAACATAAAATAGAAAATAAAATCAAGATCATACTTACTACTTGAAGTAATGAAAGGAAACCATTTCCAACATTATCAAAATTTATTTTTGCATTCTTCCATGGCATGGATTCATTAAATAAAAGATTTTCACATTTATTCTTATTACTGACTTCAACTACAGGAAACCTTATTCCAGTTGTTGGGTCAATACATTCAAAGAAAGTGCCAGCAAATAATTGTACTCCCATGATGCTAAAGGCCAGCCAGATCATAAGGCAGACCAGAACAGCATTCAAAGTGGGTAAAGTTGTTTTTATCAAAGCTCTCACAACCACCTGGCATATAAAAGACAAACATGTAAACTTTAGGTAAGAAATGTGAAAGTATTTTGATTAAATTGGAAATACTAATTAATGCAATGTCATATTGAAATAATGAAAAAGGATAATCTCTAAAGATTTTATAGACCACATGCTGGTATTTGAATAACCTAAGCAACAATTCCAATTAAAAATATACATTAAAAAAACAAGATATCCTCAAAATGTTTTAGTAAAAAAATTATTAAAAGAACAACAGAGCTAATTAGTATAAATACTAGAGCAATGAAGTATTTCACTGATTTAACACATTTATCTACTATTGTGTGAGAAATGGGCAGGACAAGTGAACCAATGTATATGTGTAAGATTATCTAGAAAGCTTACAAAATGAGAGCAAAATAGGCCCAGACATCATTTTTAGGGCGTTAACCGTCAGGAGGAACTGCCTCTAAAGGAGAGAGTAAAGCAGCAGAGATTGTAGACCAATGAAGTCAAGAGATTGTTTCAAGAAACACTGAATCGACAGCTTGACCTGGCAAAATCACAAAGCAATTTTTGAACCACTCTGTCACTCTAGATACTCTAGAGTGGGAAGTCTGGGAAGTAAGTTCACCACCTAAACTTTAATAACAGCGATAGTGTATAATCATTGTCTCTATTTACTCAACTCCTTAACATTGCAATCAAAATTTTATTCATATCACTCCACTAATGTAGTTATGGCAAATGTAAACCAGTTGTTATATCCAACAGAATATTTTAAGCCTTGGCTATTTCTTTATCTTCCACTTAGCATTTATATTTTTGACTCTCTTCCCCCCAATCACTTCTTTTTCTTTTTTTCTGAGGCACCACTGATTTTCTCTTACATGAGTCTACCTTACTCACCCTCAGCCATTACTGGATACATATACTTTTGCCTGTACTTGCTTGCTTTTACATTGCTTAGTTTTCTGGCCTTGAATTAATATTTTGACTTTTAATTGTGTTTCCAATAAGACTTTTAAAATTTATTTCTAAAACTAATTAGGTGCAGACAATTTGCTGATAGGGGCATTCTTTCCATGCTCCTTTCCCCGTGTATCTAAATTTATTACGGGAACAAACTCTGGTATTATCCCATAACATTTTTTCCAATAACAAAGAATTTATTTTAGTTATATTCATTATCATTTCTTTGTGTGTGTGTGTTTCTCAGATTCATGGAGGTATAATAGAGAAATAAAAACCGCATATATTTAAGGTATACAATGTAATGATTTGATATGTGTATACATTATGAAATGATCACCATAATGAAGCTAATTAACACAGCCATCACCTCACATGGTTCTTCTTCCTCTTCTTTAAAAAAAATTTTTTTTGTGTGGTGATGAAAAAGCTTAAGATCTACTCTCTTGGATAATTTTAAGTATATAGTATATTATCAATTGCACATAATCACTATGCTGTACATAAAATTCTAGAGCTTATTCATCTTATAAATGAAAGTTTGTACCCTTTGACCAACATCTTTGCATCTGTAACCCCTCCACCCTACCATATTTTGAGTTAATAGGTCATGTGTCATTTATAGCCCCAGAATATCCTATGAATTTTTCTATTACTAAACAGTAATCATGCTGGAAACTTGGCTCTCTTGTCATTTTAACCTCACTCTTACAGCCCTCTTCAACCACATTACTTTTCAGCTTATTTTCTTCCTTATTTTGGTTTAAAGCAAACCTGTGGTGATAATACTACCTTGTGGACCTCCATAATATTGCTAATAAAATGTTTCATAAGTTATAATGTAGATTACAATAATAAGTTAATCAGGATTAAATCCTATCATAATGAGTCAACCAGATTCAGGTGACTTACAAAAATATTATCAATCATGTTCATGCATACATATTAAAATGTAATTAATGTACTTAATACATGCTGTTACATATGTATATATGAATACACATATATGATGTAAAGGTGACATTATTAAAATTTCTGCAATATCTTTTTGATAAAATTCATATTTTAAGTTATTTATATTTCTGTTTTAAGTTTATAAGAACCACTCAAATTTTTAGATGAAAACAACTGGAAAAAACTCATAGTTTCTTAATGAATGGCAGTTTAAATGTAACATATAATGTATAAACTATAAAATAGTATCATTTAAACATAAATAAATTTTTATTGGAGCCTACCTACACTGAATATGTGGTTTTCTAAAATATTAAATTGACAGGCTAATGCTAAATAATGTATATAAATAAAAATGCAAAAAATGTATAATTATTAAATAAAAGGTAAAATTAGACTTTTCCTGCCATTTCTGTATATAAGTGATAGTTGCATATCTACATAATTATACTATTTGTGGTGGTCATAGACTGTTTTTTCTATTAGGTTGAGCCCCAGGATGTTTTCTGTATAGGCCCCAAAGTTTGAACACTGGTCATTTTATGTGGTTCAACTTATTAGTTTCCTTCAAATTGTTCAGAAGAGGTTTTGGTATGATAGTGAAGGAGATAAGAATTCACAATTCATAATGTTTGACTTTTAAAAAGTAAATCTATTTTTAATTTTGTTTAGTAAATAACTACTTAGTATACTCAATGTTCTCATAATTTTAAAAGTTAGCCAACTGATCTAAGTTTCATCCCCTGACAGTTAGATTTTTAATTGGAAATCATTTCATTAATACGCACACATATCCATGTGGATTAGGATGGTATTACTTTTGAAAATATTTTCTCTCTCATGAACATGGACAACACTGTGATGATTGCTGGAGAAAGGGGGGTATAAGGGGAATAAATGGTAATGGAAAACATATAATCAAGATTAAAAAGAAAATATTTTCTCTCAACTATCAGTAGGCTTTTTGCTTATTTTTATTACTTTTCATCTGATAAGCAATGAAGACCTAAAATCCTAATAAGTATAAGCATAGTTAATATACCATTTTTCTACTTTAAGTAGTAGAATATAAAGTTCTGTATTAGCATTATCAAAAATATAAATGAGAAAATTACAAAATTTTACAACTGTAAAAATTTGGTAATCCTAAATTAAAAATTATAGATTAGTTGAGAAACTTTTCTCTTACCTTCATTCTTTCAAATTGAGATAGAACTCTAAGTGCCCGAAGGAATTTTACGGAAATAAGTGGTTTTAGTTCTTCCCAAGATTTGCCCATTAAGCTAAGACAAAACACCTAGATATAGAAAAAAAATATTTAAAAAAGCTGTAATTTTAACTTTAACCAAAACAATCTATAAAATGAACTTTTTATTTACTACACAAAAATACATAGTCAAAGCCTAACAAGAAATATGCAGAAGCTTTAATATACATTTCTATATATCTTAACAATGACTTACAGAAAGGTATAAGAAAATCATTTTGACTTCCAGCCAAGATGGAGGCTTAGACTGACACGCTCTGTCTCCCTTAACAACTAAGTAGGAATACAACTATCTCAAAACCAAAGATAACCAGAAATTCCAGAAAATAAAACTACATGGAAGCCCAATGTATGAAGTTATAAACCAGCAGTGCTCGTCTGGACAGGTAGGAGGGGCAAAATTGGAATCAGGATGGAAAGGTCAGGCAGTGCTATCCATGGTAGCAGCAGGGATAGCGGAGGGACTGCGAGAAACACCAGAGGAGCAATCCCGGCTGCAGTCGAGACATGGCAGCTCACGATTCCAATGCTGGGAAAGGCAGACCCCCCATTGCCTTGGACGGTGAGGCCACGGGGAAGGAGCCTCCCAGTCTCTCAGTGGAGAGTAATGGCAGGAATCCATCTAGGACCCCCGCCCCCACACAAAGTGCCACAGAGTGGTGAAAAAGGTCACTGATCACCTGGTAGTGACGAGTGCACGGGGCGCCACCCCCTACAGCCTGCCCAGGAAACAAACGTAAACAGAAAACTGGCAGGATGAAACAAACCATGATTGAAATCCCAGTGACACAGCTCACCAGGCAGCAGATGAGTGACCTAACCGATGAGCAAATAGGAAACCTTTCTGAGGCTCAGTTCAGAGCTATAGTCATAAGGTGGTTTAAAGAAATAATGAAAGATTTGGAACAAGACGGGGAAGGAATGAAAGCTAGTCACACTGAAACAAACGAAAACACATATGAGACAAGGGGTGAGGAAAGGAAAACCAGGGATCAAATCAACAAATTGGAACATAGGGAAGGAACAAACAGACAACCAGTGCAGAAAGAGGAAACAAAAAGTGAGGAAAATGAGGAGAGGATCAGAAACCTCTGGGACAGCTATAAGAGAATGAACATTCAGATTATAGGATGGCTAGAGGGTGAAGAAGAAGAACTAGAAATTGAAAAATTATGTGAAAAAATAATGAAGCAGAACTTCCTGAACCTGGGGAAGGAAATAGACTTACAGGTCCAGGAAGCACAGAGAGTTCCAGAAAAACCGGACTCAGGGAGAACCACTCCAAGACACATTATAATCAAAATGTCAGAAGTTAAAGATAAAGAGAGAATCTTAAAAGCAGCAAGAGAGAAGAAAAGAATTATGTATAAAGGGGTCCCAAATGGACTATAAGCTGATTTCTCAAAGGAGACTCCACAGGTAAGAAGGGAATGGCAAGAAATATCCAAAGTAATGAAAATCAAAAATCTACAGCCATGAATACTCTATCCAGCGAAGCTGTCATTCAGAATAGAAGGGCAGAGAAAGTGCTTCCAGGACAAAGTAAAACTGAAGGAGTTCATTAGATCCAAACCACTATTATATGATGTGTTAAAGGGACTGGTTTAGAAGGAGGATCAAAATTATGAATATTAAAATGAAAACTGCATCACAACAACCAACAGCAGAAGCTAGGGAATTGAAACAAAGGCAAACTAAGTAGGCAACGAGAGACGAAAAAGAATTATAGGTATGGGGAACACATTGCGGGGAGGTCAGCGGGGAGGGAGAAGGGGGAAAGGGAGGGAGATGGTACAGGATTTAAGAAGCATAGTAGGAAGGAGTGGAGTAGACAGGAAGATGTTGAGAAGAACTTTATGCACAACCAATGGACATGGACTAAAAGAGGGGGACAACTGGAGGGAGGGGGGTCACTGGGTGGAGGGGAGCAGAGGGAGAAGAAATTGGGACAACTGTAACAGTATAATCAGTAAAACATATTAAAAATATTAAAAAATCATTTTGTGGTATGATCACTTAAAAAATAAAAATATTTTCTGGTAATGAGAATACATGTTATTGAAATAGACAAAATTTATATATTTGATACTTCTATAATTAATAATTAATATGTATTAGTTTGAAATTAAATTCAAATCTGTTTCATGATTCTTTTCAATATAGTAATAGTATACAATGTATTTATTAAAACAAAATTTGGAATATGCTTACATATGTTTTCATATATAAATACAGTTAAGACAATATAGAGAATTAGATTTTAGGGGAGAGACATCAAAAAGGATATGAATATTGTTAAATCCAAGTACAAAGTACAGGAAGATAGTAAGGTGATTTTTTAAAGTAAACATATACATAAAAATAATTCATGGTTAATGAATGTTAATGGAGAGTGAACAAGGTGTTAGTTATGATTAACTTTTATTGTGCCTTCGTATTTTCTGTATTTACAAGGCAACATGATGAAAAATTTGTTTTTACCCTATATTAAAGAGAAGGTTTTGAAGTGGGCTTTGAAGTAAGGGTATCATTTACCTAAACATGGTGAATTATGGGCACATGAACAAGGAAGGTGAGTTGCAGTCTGGTTTGGTTATAGTAGAAGGTTAATTTGCAAAAGTTAATGTAGAAGACAGAGGTCAGATATTTTAAGTTATTATTTGTAGATTGAGATACTTCAATCATAGCTTATAGAACTGGGAGCCATTTGTTTATTCAGCAAAATTATTGAACACCTACCATGTGATATGAATTATTCTAAAAATAGGCAATAAGGACAGAACCAAATTGAGAGGGAAAAACCTGCTCTAACAGAACTTATCTTTCAGTGAGGGGAGACCAGCAATAAGCAAAATCAATTAATAAATCACATAATATTAGCAGGTGCTTCAAAGATGAAGAAAGCTGAGAAAGCAAAAGGATGTATTGAAGTAGCTGAATCTTTAAACAAGGTGTGTGGAAAGACCTAACTTCAAAGTTTCATCTAAGAAAACATAAATGAGGTAAGCCTGCGACACTTCCCAGGTGGATGGAAGAGTAAGTGCAAAGGTACTAAGACAGAGGTAATCTTGGCACATATGAGGCACTTCACGAAGGCCAGCTGGTCATGCATAGGCCAGGACAGGGAAAGGGAGAGTAGTAGGAGATAAGATTGGATTATGTAGAGACTTGTGGGACATTTACTCTGAGTGAGACAGAGCATTTATTTGAAAGTTTCAAGAAGAGAAGTGACTTGAGCTGACTTCCATTTCACAACAGTAAAATACACATGGTTGCTGTGCGGAAAACAGAATGCAAGTGTGCATTGGTGGGAGCAAGAATAGAAGTTTGGAATCTATTGCAGTGGTCCAGCTGAGCATTTGGGGCTGTTTGGATCAGTGTGGCACTGGTGAAGATAACGATAAGTAGTCTTATTTTAAATATATAACTTAATAATTTTTAAATATTGTATGATGCTGATATTTTCAAGATATTGTGAAATAAGCCTGTCTTGTTAGCAATGGGTATATACTTGACTGTTAGAATAATCCAGGAATGAAATAAGTGCAGAATTTTAAATTTTAAAATGAGAAGGATAAATATTAAACATTACAAAGAAACGTGGGATGTTGGTGACTGAAAGTGTATAATGAGAGAAAAAAGGAAGAAACAAGTAAATGGAATGGTAAAGAAGTAAGAGTAAAGAGGAAATAGCAAATCAAATAGCTTAAAAATTATTATTTTTAATACGTACGATAACAACCATGAAGTCTAGCCTGTGCCAGCCATTAGTGAAATAGGCTTTAAAACCATATGCCATCCACTTTAGAAGCATTTCTAGAATGAAGATGTAAGTGAAGATCATGTCAGCATATTCTAGTATGACTTTAATAATCTTTCTTTGATCGATATATATGTCTTCAAAAGCCTGTGGGAAAAAAATTTAAGCATTAGTGTACATGTAATTTCTAAAAAGCCTTTTGGCATGGAGGGGAATGGAATTACATTTTTAGTAAGCAAGATGGTGAACAAATCATTGGTTGTAGTCTCAAGGGCTAGTTAACTTTGCTTGTATTTATTCACATATCCATAAGGATCATTTTCTGATCCAATGCCTGTAACAAACATCATTAATTGATCCTAGAACCACTGCTTATAGAGGCAAAATAGTGATCCCAATCAGTTAAACTTAATGTAAGAGACAGAAGCTTCAATCACATCTGACATGGCCCTTACACCTTATTCCGTGTATCAACTCAAAGATATATGACACTTGCTAATAATAGAGCAGAGATTTTTTTTTTAAATGTTTTCAGGGATCCATACAGTTATATAAGAAAATGTCACAGAGCCTGTTTTACTACAGAAATAATCAGGTCCACCAGTGGAAACACATAAATATGAAATAAAATTACAATAGTTTGTCCAAAGCTTCTCAGTTTTAATAGGTCAACCTTTAACCGTGAAAGACACAAAATTTTATAACGCCATTCAAAGCAGTTTCATAGTGCTTTTATTTTAGCACTGAAAAAAGGCTACAAAGTACCAATAATCTCAGGCAGACTTGTATCAAAGTACATTCAAGTTTAAAAAGTAAACAAGGATTAAAATAATCTTACTCAAAGAATGATGATTTTTATAAACTTACAGTTAAATAAAGATAAATATAAAATAACAATAGATACTGACTTAATTGAACCAATTATGGAGTAAAAGTGTCTATAAAAGCAAATTATAAGCGTCATCTAAATTTATGTCAAAGAACTTTATTTTACTACATGTATTTATTTTTGAATAGGTACACAATGCAAAATAATATAAAAAGATGAATAGAAGTCTTCACTTCAATTAAAAAATTTTAAAAATAGGCAAAGCTAATTCAGGGAAGTTGAATACATGAAGTGGGAATGACCATGAGGGGTCAGAATATGGTTCTGAATGCCTGATAATGTTCTATTTCTCCAGCCAAGTGACAATTACATTGGTGTACTCACTTTGTGAAAATCTTTTACACTGTACACTTACAATTTGTACAGTTTTCAGAATGTGTAATAAATGCCAATATAAAGTCTACCTAAAATTATATATACACAATACAAAGTCTGGTTTCCAACCATGACTTCACCTTCTCCATTCTGTGCATCTCACAGTTAACTATTTCTTTTGTATCCTTCTCTCATCTTTTAAAATCAACACAAGCAAATAATACACATTTTATTTTTCTTCCTTTTCTACATAAAATGTAGAATGCCATACACTTTATTCTAGATCGTTTTTTCCCTTCCTACCATATCTTGCAACATCAGCATGCACACAGCTCCTGCATTTTTAAAGTAGCTGCACAGTATCCCATTGGATGATTGTCTCATGAACACATATTATAGACTAATTTTGCTTTTCAATCTTTTACTATTATAAAAAATTCACCAGTGAATAACTTGTAAATTAATTTAATACATGCTCAGGTATTTGTAGGATAATTTCCAGAATTAAGATTGTTGTGTCAATGGATAAATATATTTATAGTTCAAAGGTACATGCAAAATACATACAACACTTCTCTTTCCTTACTGAATAGGTACCGAAATACTGGCATAATAGTTTTGTATGTGCACAATATTAAACTTTATTTCTTTTCTTTTTCTGAATTTGACTTTTTAATTGTTTTAGTGATTTTTTAATGACATATTATATTAGTTTCAGGTGTACAGTCCAGTGATTAGACATCATCCCAATAAATCTTGTATCCATCTGACACCACACATAATTCGTCGGCAGCCGTCCGTCTCGAGAGACGATGGTGTAGCTTCTTAAGAGTCTATCTGCACCGCTGAGAATGGCTGTGCAGTCCGACTCGGGAGTGACACGGTATCTGTCTCCTCCCATGTTGAATCGACATCTTGCGATGACGCTGGAGTGTCCTCTCCAGTGAAGCTGAAGCTACAGAGCCTGGGCAGGGTGATATGGAGGGTCTGCTGTTGCCCATGCAGCAGAACCCCCCTCTCTTCGCAGCTGAAGGGCCCAAGGGAAAGACGGAGTCAATACAGCTTGGCTTCAGGTGCGCCGCAGGAGTTGCTGGTGTTGACTACAACGTCAAACCGCCTTAGGGACTCCGGCTCCGGATTTTCTGTCGGGGTTTACTCCCTTAGCCTTTCCCCTGAAGAGGTATGCCGCAAGGCAGCAGAGGTTTTTTGGAGTCAGAGTTTTCCTTCTCTGATGTGCCCTGACTGGAAGATCGAACCAGCGACACTTAGCTCGCAGGCCGACGCTCAATCCACTGAGCCAAACCAGCCAGGCACACATAATTATTACAATATTATTGACTATATTTCCTATGCTGTACTTTACATTCCCATGACTTTTCTGTAACTACCAATAATCCATTCACATTCTTTAACCAACCCTCAATCACCCTCCCATCGCAATCATTAAAATGTTCTTTGTATCTATGAGCCTGTTTCTGTTCTGCTTGTTCATTCCTTTTGTTTTTCAGATTCAGTTCTTTATATAAGTTTATTTTCATTTTATTATTCATATTTTTAATCTTCTTCCCTTAAAGAGGACCTTTTACTATTTTATGTAATACTGGTTTGGTGGTGATAAACTCTTTTCGTTTTTTTTTGTTTTTTTCCCCTTGTCTGGGAAGCTCTTAATATGTCCTTTGATTCTAAGTGATAGTTTTGCTGAGTAGAGTTATCTTGGTTGTAGGTCCTTGTTCTTCATCACTTTGAATATTTCTTGCCAATTCCTTCCAGCCTGTAAAGTCTCTGTAGAGAAACAGCTGACAGTCTTATGGCAGCTCCCTTGTAGGTAACAAACTGCTTTTTTCTTGCTGTTTTTAACATTCTTTCTTTGTCTTTAACCTTTGACATTTTAATTATGATGTGTCTTGGTGTGGTTTTCTTTGGGTTCATCTTGTGTGGGACTCTCTGAGCTTCCTAGACTTGTATGTCTATTTCCTTCATGCAGTTAGGGAAGTTTTCTGTCATTTTTCTTAGATAGGTTTTCAATTTCTCTATCTCTCTCTTCTCCTTCAGGCACCCCCATGATGCAAATGTTGATATACTTGAAGTTGTCCCAGAGGTTTCTTATACTATCTTAATTTTTTTAATTCTTTTTTCTTTTTGCTGTTCTGATCAGGTGTTTTCTGCTTCTTTATCTCCCAAATCTCTGATCTGATCCTTTGCTTTATCTACTCCATTGTCAGTTCCTTGTAATATAGTCTTCATTTCTGTCTGGTTCTTTTTTATGTTTCCTAGTTCTGTTTTTGTTTCCTAGCTCTTTGTTAAAGTTTCATTAGATTCATATACTTTTCCTCTAAGTTCACTGACCATGTGATGTAGATGAACTCTACATCTCTATTGTGTTTAGTTCTTTCCCCCGAGTTTTGTTCTGTTCTTTCATTGGGGACATGTTTCTTTTTCTCCTCATTTTGGCAGCCTCTCTGTGTTTGTTTCTATGTATTAGAGGTGCTACATGTACCAGACTTGGTTGAGTGGACTTATATAGTAGGTGCCCTGTAGGTTCCAGTGGTACAGCTTCCCTGTTCACTTGATCTGGGCATTCCAGGTGTGCTCCCACCCCACCATGTAGCTGAATACACCCTCCTGTTGTAGTTGGGCCTTGACTGCTGTTGCCATGTCAATGGGAGGGACTTGCTCCCAGGCCAATTGGCCTTCAACCAGTGTGCAGGATCATCTGTGTAGTGGCTGACCCCACACAGCAGGATTTACTTCAGCAGGGCTTTGGTACCTGCTGAGTCCACCCTTTGAGTATGTTGCTTGTGGAAATGGTTGGATGGTATTTCAGTGTGGTCTGAAGTTATCCACTGGGTGAACTGGCTCTGGATCCTCCAAGGTCAGTCACTGCTTGTATTCTGCCTGGGACCATCTGGAATGAGCTACAAAGCAGTCTGCAGATGGCTGCTACTTGCGCTGGGCTTGGAGGTGCCCAGGAGAGGCCAACGGTGAACCAAGGCTGGCTGCTGCTAGTGGCAGACCTGGGGCCACTTAGTGAGATGTACAAGGCACTTGGAGGCCAGATGTTGCTGTTTAAGAGATTTTAGGAAAGTCTGAAGCATGAAACAAGACAGTCCATTTATATGGAAGAACCACTGGAAACAGCATGGATGGACCCACCAGTTAGGTGGGGTGGAGTTTCAGGTAATCACCAGGGCAGGGTGAACAGTGATAGACAGGTTGATTGACATTCTGTGCAGGGAGTACTCTGAAAAGGAACAATGGCCAATGCCAGCACTACTGTCTGGGAAATAGTTGCCCCTCCAGTTCACATCTGGATGCCTGGGAATTCTGTTCCTCCCCGTATATCCCTGGTGCCTTTCAAACTGCTGTCCTAGTGCTGGAGCTCAGAGCAAGTGAGTGAGTAAATCTGTGCATGGCCCTTTAAGAGGAATATCTGGGATTCCAGGAGCCTCTGTCTCATGCAGCCACAGTCCCTGCTAGTTTTTACAGCTAGAATTTACAGGAGTCCTCTTCCTGGCACTGGAACCCTAGTCTGGGGGACCTGGTATAGGGCTGGGACTCCTGGCTCCTCAAGGGCAACCCCTGCAGCCAAGATATTTCTCTCGATTTTTATCTGCTACATGTGGAAGTGGGACCAGCCTGTTCCATGTCTCTGTCCCTCCTACCAGTCTCAACATGGCTTCTTCTTTATAGTCTTAGTTTTAGGACTTCTTGTGCAGCTAAATTTCAGGTGGTTATGAATGATAGCTGTTCTGTAGTTTAGCTGTAATTTTGATGTGGTTTACCTATGCAACCATCTTAACTGGAAGCCTAAACTTTCTTTCTTATATAAAACTTTATTAAAATAAGAAGATATAAGTATTTTTTTATATTCCTCTTTTCCACTGCCATTCATAAATTTTGAAATTATTTATTTAATAGTAAATGAGGCCTATATAGATTTTAAAGAAATTCTAATATATGTCTTTCAAAACTAAAATCACAGACTATGAACTTTGGTGCTATAATAAGTATTTGGGGGGAACTAATTTGGTATGGTGACTTGATAAATTAACAGACTTCTAATATACTTTTTGCCATAAAAATCTCACTTACCAGAGCACCTGTGCTGAGCAAAGTGATAAGACCAATGAAACACTTAAAAAAACTGTTTTCTACTATCTTGCAGCAGGTTTTCCTTATGTTTGGCCAAACATTTCCTTTCTTGGATTCTCTGCTGATTTGACCTGGAGAAGATCTTCGTTCATAACCTGTCAAGAACAAAAATGTTAAGAAGAAAAATTTTGGAAATTTATGAAAAAAGTAAACATCCCAAAGTTTCTACCATACGCTTCCAATTATTTATTTACACACTTTAATATAGGTGGTCTCTGACTTAGAAACATTTGCTTTTTACTATTGCTGTACTGAAGACTGCAATCACTGAAGAAAAAAATAACTTAACTTGTGAGTTTGGCAATTAAAAATATTGTGAAAGGCAGAGATAACTCAGCACATTCCCTGAGCCTGCAGGACAGAGTCTGAGAACAGAATTTATCCCCAATTATTACTACAAAATTAAAAAATACCTACATATACAACATCTTCTGAACATCACATTTTGGTATAATGCCTGGAAGTTTTATTCTCTGAAGATTCACATGGCATACAAGCATTCCCATTTAAATTCACAAATATTTATGAACTATTAAGTGGTATAATATTAATTAAGTCATTTAAATTGATTTCAGTTCTTAGGTGGCATGAAAATAGGAATGGAAATAGGAATTTTGTTTGAGATTCTCTAAGGAGCAACCCTGGGTTATGGAGTACTTTAGGAGCAGGGTGCGTGTGCATGGGTTTGGAACACTACTTTCTGGTGAAGAGTTAGAATCAGGAAGCCTAAGGAAAAGGGGGTGATTAATCTGTAAGCAAATAAGGAAATGGCGGTAAGTTATTTTAGAAGTTTACCTAATGTTAATTTATACATCCTTGGTTAAAAAAAAAAAAGGAAATATTTCTTCCTTTGTTTTGGATGATACAAGTCCTAGAATTCAAGCCACTGAGAGCAGATTCTTATTTTAACTATAAGAATTTGAGTATTTAGCAGTTTCTTTTTTGATGATTTCTAGTGGATTCAAATGTCTAGAACTTGTAGTCATTTGTTAAATTCTCTAGGAAATTAATTTTAATTATAAGTCATCAAGAGATGTATGTTACATATCTAGAGAGTCAACTAACTGAAGCCTTATACATTTGTTAATATTCATGTGGTATGTAAAAATATATCACTATTACATGATTTGTTTTTCAATTAAAATTATAGGATGTTTTCTTATGAGTACTTAAGTGTTTACTCCATTCCACAAGGTACACAATTATTTACACACAAACTCTAATTTAAACTTTTTAACAATCTTATAAGGTAAGTTTTATTATTATCTTCATTGTACATATTAGGAAATGAGTCAGAAAGAGGGTAAGTAAAAGACTGGGATTTGAACTCAGGCTGTGTGATTCCAGAGTCCACACTCCTAACTACAACACTGGACACCCTAGGAAATAGGTCCTTTTCCTTTTTTCCAAACGTTGACGTTTTCTTGACACTTATTTTAATTTTCTATCATGATTCATGTGGGTACTTGTGCATGTGTGTGTACACACTGTGTATATTCCTTAGCCAAATTAATAAGTTTTCTAAAATTCAAAGTATATCCGATAGTATTAATTAAGTTAAATGAAGATTAGTTTAATTTCAATATAATAATCAAAGGAACTTTTTTCTTACTGTTTTTATGATGCGTTGGCTTTTCATGTTCATAAATCATTTCTTCTTCAGAGATAGCAATATCAACTGTACTGCATTCAGATGAGCTAGATGGCTTTACCTTCTGAAAAGTAAAGTCCCACCAAAAATATAAATAAAGTTTCATTTACTCACTATAGTTAAAGTTTACTTCATTTCTAGAAATAAGAAAAATTCTGCACAAAAAGACCATTATTGGGCCAAGTTCATGACTGATGTTAAAATGCATACATATCTCAATGAGTTGATGGTTTTTAAAATATTTTTTTAAATTAATTTCAGATAAAATAATTTTTAGAATAAAATTAATGTTCAGTTAATAACACTGTTCTCCCAAATGATGTATAGGCTATCCCCAATTTTCAAAAGCATTTGAGTTCCAAAGTTTTCTTGAAGTTATTCACAAGGTCTTAGTATGCTATTTCATTTAGATGAGTAGCATCAGAATAAATCACCCCTTGATGCTAAAGATGGGTAGGCAAATATACTTGGTGTTTATTGTAAATCCGACTGCAAAGATCCATGTGTAGGACAAGACTGATGGGATGTTATCTTGAAATGAAATGAAGAAATGGTGCAAGGAATAAGGAATAAGGTTAAGAATAGACCTGGGAAAGTGGTACTAGCCCTATGGGAAGAAGCTAGTTGCAAAGATTGACCCTGTTCTTGATTGAAGTTCAAGACTGACAAGGATAAAGTAGTCAGGACTTTGCACATGTGGTAATAATGCAAGTGACAAGCTTGGCCTTTACTCAAAATGATTTTCTTGCAGTTCTTCATTTTACCTTACTTAAAGTGAATACACAACATATCATCCTTTAAAATGACCAAGATCCTAACGTTAATAGCATAAAAATTATTTTCTAATTAAAAATTAAGATAAATGTTTAAAACTATTGAAACAAAAGCAGTTATTTCTTAAAATTAAGGGAAGTTCTAGGTATATTATATAAAAAAATTATAAATATTTTATCCTAATTCTTGGCCTTATAATTAGGAACTTTGTCTGCTTAAACTGTAATAGTAACTGTCAGTAAAACATCATAACGCTCAATTAAAAAATATATACCCATGTGGCATTTGTCTTTCACTGATTGGCTTATTTTACTTAGTATAATATTCTCCAGGTCCATCCATGCTATTGCAAAAGGTAAGAGTTTCTTCTTTTTTACTGATGTGTAGTAATAAATACTGCATGATCTTACTTATATGTAGAATCTAATAAACACAGTAAACTAACAAATAAAATAGAAACAGAAGCATAGATACTTGTAACAGATGACAGCTGCCAGAGGGAAAGAGGGGACTGGATGAAAGATGGTGAAGGGATTGACCAAGCAACATTTATGCATGCCCCATGAACACGGACAACGATATGGTGATTGACTGAGGTAGGGGAGAGGGTGGAGCTGGGTAGAGGTGGAAAAAGAGAAAAAAAGTCGGAACAACTGTAATAGCATAAACAATAAAAAATAAACAATGAAATAAAAATTATAAGCAGAATATTACTATTAAGGAAAAAAATCATTTTATTACTTCATTTATCTTAAATTTTCTTTATTTCTGATGAGCTAAAGGCTATAGCAATGTACTATTTTAGGAGTGGACAATAAATAAATAAATAGATATTATATAATGTTGGGCATTCAATAATTGAAGATTGTACACCTTATATTTATATGTTCTTTAGTGTTCTTAAAACCATTGTACCTAAACTTTTTGATGGACTTTTTCCCCAAACTCCTTTTAGTATACATTATATTAAATGTACATATAAATCAATTAAGATGCAAAATTATGAATAACTTATTTTAGTAGATGATTATTTAATGGCATGAGAAAATGACTATGATATATTGCTACATAGGGAAAAGTTATAAAACCCAATGTAAAGTTTGATGTTATTTTTCTAAAATTTACATAGTTCCATATTTATAATCATAAAGGCTGAAAGTTTAAATACCAAAGATATGAGTATATATCTCTGAATTTTCAAACCAAATGTGATTTTTATAGTTTATTCTTTGGCTTTTGGTAGATTAACATCCTAAATACTCATGGGCTACACAATTTGGAAAATGTCTAATTAAATTAGATATATAACTAAACATATAAATAAGTGAACAAATCTATGAGTAGTTAACCAATCAACAGGGCTAACTAATTATGCAGAGTAAATTACAACTTCTGCAGCCCCGGACCATCTTGACATAATGTGCTGTGATAAACAGTAATTTTACCTGAAGATGGGTGGTAGTCAAAGTCTTAAGTGAAGATGTAGAATTGGGCTGGAGAAGAATTTTTCCTGTTTTCTCATAATATTATTAATTAAAGGAAAATGAAAGTGAGAATGGGTATGTTAATGAGCGAAAGTTTCTCTATAAAAGATGCCTTCACTAAGAGCTGGAAATAATTTGAAAAATGGAAACTCAACTTCTACCTTAAGGCCAGTTTCACGAGTTATTGCCCAGAGCATCTATCAAGCCAGAAGAGGTTTGGAAAACAAGATGATGCCAGAGATTTGAAGACCTGGAAAGAGACATTCTTTGACCGTCCCTCCTCAATGTCTCTGAGTGATCTGAGATGAGTCCCTAGTAAGATTCAATGCAAGAAACCCATAGTGTGTTGTGATCTATGTAGATGTAGGTTTTTTTTGTTGTTGTTAAACTGCATCTCCTACTAAGACATTAAGCTACTTGCAAATGAAGATACTAAAACTAAGTCCAGTATGGTATATGTATGCATGTGAACAGCAAGTGAACAGCAGTATCTACCCTTCTTTGAATGTGTCCGCCTCTTTTTGTCCAGAAGTTTCTCAAGCAAATCAAACTGTTGGTTTCTCTCTATTCTTTTAGTCCAACTCAATTATTAATACGTATGTTATATGTTGCTGAAATAAACTGACTTGAATCTTCAAATTTAAGCAAGCAAGAAAGTATCTTAGCACTGTTGTAATTCAAGCTCACATTTTAAAGATGCCCAGAAGAGTTTAATGATTTCTCCAGTAATACAAATTGATTTGAAAACTTAGTTTTCTTCAATATGCTTTTCATCACCCCACACTGCCTGTTTATTAATTTATAGGATTTTATAATTACATTATCTAATGTTTACTAAGTGCTTATTTTATACTGCACATTGTCATATGCACAACTCAACTATTGTTCTTAATCTTTCTATCTTCCCTTAGAAATAGATACAATTTCATCCTCATCTGCAAACTGAAGTTTAGAAAGTTTAAGAAACTTAATTAGGAGCATAAAATTAGGAGTATAAAATCAGGAGCAAGGAGTGCTATTGTTAGGACTGAATGAGTAATCTAACACTGGAACTTTTGTGCTGATTCACCTTCTTATAACAATGCCATAAATCAATAACAAGCAATCAGGATATTGAACATCTTACCTCTTTGCTGCTTCCATAACCTGACTTGCTCTGAATCTCTTTATTATCCAGATTTTCTATATCAGATTCTTCTGAAGCAATTGGTACAGTTTCAGAGACACTAGGACTGGGGATAAGTGACTGACTCTCATTTTCAGTCATTGTGATTTTCTCTGTGCCACTGCTTTTTTCCTTGTCATTGAGAAAATCTTGGGTGTTGCTCAATTCAGAAAGGGCATGGCCAGAAATATTCTCTTTAGCATAAGTATAATTTACATCATCCACTGTATCCTTGGGAACATTTTGTCTTTTACGTAATATTTTAGAAAGCACATAGTATATTCCTTTCTTAATCCTTGCCATGGCACGCTGGAGATTTTTTGCTTCATCGTTCTCCTCAGTTGTTGCAGCATTGTATGAACTAAAGGAGCTCACCAATGCCAGAAACAGGTAAAGTAACTAAATGAAGAAATAAATGAGGTAAATGAGGTTAAATGGATCTCATTTTTGTTTCCTTTTAAACAATAAAAAAAAGTCCTTTAAAAAGGCTGACCTGAGATTTGAAAACAGCATAAGAACCATCATGCTCTTTGGTTCTTACTGATCTACAATGGTTCAGGTGCTGTGTAGAGGGTTATACAGCAGAACTCATTTTAAGGTCACAACAGTCTATGAAATATTTGCTTATATTTTACAGAGGAAAAAGGCAAGGTTTATAGACATCAGATATCAAAGATCATACACATGGACCTCAAGGCTGTCATATTGCAAAGCTTTTTTTCTTTCACAGAGCCACACTGCCTCTCCCAAGGTGAGAAAATTAATTGCTGCTTCAGGTGGCTGACTTTGCTTCAGCTCTATCCCAGGAAGAGGTCTGATAACATCTTCATAGTTTCTGCCAACCCATGAGGAATCTCACTGAGAGAGAGCTTTCCTGGTTCTGAGGCCCACAGCTAATTTTTCTTGAGTCATGCCAGCACAGGGATTAGGTAGATTAATTGATTATTTGTGGTAATAAGTTTGGTCAAATAAGAAAGAGATGAGTGATAGAAGAATTATTACTGACACCTGCAAGTTATCTGAACTGAAGGAGAGTGTATATTTTGATCTTTATTATCATTGAGAAATACCATCAAAGCATGTTCAGTTTCCAGAGAATTAGACTTTTATCCTGTTTGTAATTGTATAGATGATATTTTTGGATTCTAGTGTTGAAGATTAATATTGTTTATTCTCTTAGACTTAATAATTGGAGCATTTTGCCTATTATGGAAGTTTCCTCTCCTCTCTTCAGAAATTTGAGCTTAAGATTTAGTTACTTTTATGTTTATATATTATTTTTAGAGAGCAATGTTCAAATGAGATACATTATGTAAAGAATATATGTATATATAAGTCCTCATTTAACATCGTCCACAGATTCTTGGAAACTGCATCTTTAAGTGAAACAACATATAACAAAACCAGTTTTCCCACAGGCTAATTGGTATAATAAGAGCTAAGTTCCTACAGCATGTTTCTGGTCACAAAACATCACCAAACTCCTAAATAAAGATCCAAAACATTTCTAATGTTAAACAATGAAATAAATGTGAGCTATACATACATTTAAGAAACATTAATAAAAATAAGACAATTATTTTCCAACTGCTTATTCCACTTCAGGGTCATAGATGGATGGCCGCAACAACATTAAGCAAAATGATGTTATTGGGGGAACTGCTGAATATATAGGCTACATAAATTTTTCCTACCTGTGTTTCTGATTTCTTCACACATTAAGCTCTACTTTTAAAATAATTATACTGATGATGTGTATATAAAATAAAATAAGTGTATAAAAGATCTCCAAACACTCATTTGTTAAAACTTCTTTCAGAAATCTGGATCTATGTGAAGAGATGAAGTTCTCAGACACTCTGAAACTCCTCTCTTTCTCATGCACACACCTGAGAAAATATGAACTGCCCACCATTTGCTGTTCAATCCTAACAGACTGCTTTTACTTCTCTATACCTGTATCTTTGTGTATATATATGAATAAATTTCAAATAAGAATATGGGAGAACTCAAAATATTATTGCAGATACTAATATCATCAAATATATAATCCTAATCTCAACTATACTTTGGTATAACAATAAAATGGAGAGTACAAAATGGCTCAAAGTTGAAAATTTCTTATAGGTGAGATCATCTGAACAACTAATATATTTTCTATAACCTACAATGACAGAGTCTCAGAGGGCAAACTAGAAACAAAAAACAAAAACAAAACAAACAAAACACAACTGGAAATACAATGATCAAATGGTAATACCCCAGAGATTGGTATAACTGTTCTCATTCTAGTTTTTCATCTGATAATAAGGTTTACTTACAGATTAAATGGACAGGAGTTCCAACCCTTATAGAAACTATACTATTAACATCTCTATCATTCTCTATAAGTTCTGGATATAAAAAAGGAAGACCAAATATAATTTAAGGTGATTGTTTCTTTTCCCTCCTCTGTTTGGGTAAGTATTGGGCATGATGACAAGTAAGGAAAGGGTGGTAGGTAAAAGTTTCTTGTCTACAAACTTCATATGAGCATGAACCACATTTTCTCTTAAGTAGACAACTAGGACAGTGTTAAACACAGCATTAGTAATAAATAAATATCTGTTGGAAAGTCAATTAATTGTAGATTAAATAAAAGAATATATTTTTTATGCCAGGATTTGGACAAGAAAAATTATGCTACAAGAATTATATTTTTAAGAGCTTGCCATCTAAATTTCTTATGTCATAGATATACATACCTCCCAACACATACCCACAAGCACATATACATGCATAAATACATATATAATAGGAATATTAAAAGGTGGAACATAAATACTCTGGAACTATGGTACAAATGAAGAACTTTTAAACACTGTAAAATGCCTCTACTTTGTTCAAGTGTGTTCCAAATTAAAAATAGCCTAATCTTTAAAGGATTAAAAAGGAAAAACAGGATGTGTAAATGGCCAAAGCTATGGAGGTTTGATTACCTCTAATTTGAGGATTAATAAAGAAGGAAGGGGGAAACACATAAATTATATATTGGGTAACTTTCTTTCAGTCACAGTGCTATAGCATGAGTCAAAACATATTTATTGCTTTTGTGTTAAGAGATAAATGGTGAAATAATGTATATAAAACAAAACATTCAAGTGTCCCTGAAATTTGCTTTCTCCCTTACCTCAAGGGTATCTACCTATTGTGTGAGAACTGAGCAACTCATACCAAAATAAAGTATCATGGAAGAAAAAGGAAATTAAATATTTACTTAAGTAATTATTTTTCTGATTAGTAATCAAGAAATTTAAATGTATTAAGGCTCTTTTATTTCAATATTGTTCTAATTATATCTTATATTTAATTTGGAAATATATAAGGATATGTGGAACAACATACATATTTATGAACACATCTTTTATTTTTAAAAGCAACTTAATTTGACTTTGGGTGGTAAACACATCATGCAATATACAGATAGTATCTTATAAAATTGTACATTTGAAGTTTATAGCCAATGTCACCCTAGTAAATTAAACAAAAAATAAAAAATAAAAAGCTACTGAATTTTACATTGTTTTCTATTTCTTTTCATATTTTTATCCTTCTTTGGTTTTTGTGATCTTAACCAGATACCACAATTCACCTGGTGACAACTACTTAAATTGCAGGCAAAACATATGGGAGGTGCCTAACTGAACCTTCTAAATAATGTTAAATAATTAACAGAATTCTATAGATGTGGGAGATGTAATTTTCTAGGGGCTTACGAAAGTAAAACAAACATTTATGAATATTTATAAAGTGGTAGCTGATTTTATTTAAATTACAATATCCCTATAAGGCATGCATTATATTTTGTTTATGTTCCTGATAGATAGTGTTAGGGTTTAAGAGGTTGTGTAACATGTACAAAGTTGCTTAACTGGTTACAGAAGTGAAATTTGAACCTATGTTTGCTTGGATCTGAGCTCTATTTTTTTCTGTAACTCAGCACTGTTGAAAAGGCACTCTAGATATCTGCTTTTGTATATGATGATTTCTTTAAAGCTTCCACTTAAGCCTCTCAGTCACTGTTGGAATTTTGCTGAGTGCAATAAAATTAAATTTAAAAATTCTGAATACCTTCTTTTTATACCAATGCTGTAGTTTTGGTGTGGAATTACAGTGCTTTAGTGCAATGAGTTAGAAGTATGTGGGGAGAAAATCTACAACGTTAAAAATTCACTCCTTGCATTTTTCCCTTGCATTTACTCTATTGTCACTACCATAATGCCTGACAGCTGGATGACTGTTGAGGGGCATAAAGCTTAAAAGATTTAGGAAGCCAAGCAATATGATGGCCAATCGATTGGTAATGGGAGTTCATGTAACTCTTTATCCTAAAATTCGTCTGTCCATAGACTTAAAGTTTCTGATTGGTAGGAATAAGGAAAATGAGAAATAGGGTGGAATCCAAAAACAAGGAAAAGAAATGCAATTACATAATTACCTCAGCATTTCTGTTTCTTTGGTTTTGAGTATGTGTGTCTGTTAGTGTGTGTGTGTTGTTTACCTCAACATCTATCAACCATAGACATTTGTTTGGGAATAGAAACCTACACTGCATTTGGGAAACCACCTTTACCCCATTATTTGGATTTGTATTGACACCAGGACACTGAGTGGAATAACATAGTAATATATATTAATATATTCCACACCCTGGGCATTAGAGATTGGTTCAGAAATGGATATGTGACTCAGAGCTAAGATAATAGGAGAAATTTGCTGTGACTTCTAGGAAGGAAATAATAATTCTGCCTTCTATTAGACTTGGTATGATATGAAGACGTGAAGCTTTAGAAAAGCAGCCATCTTTCTAAAACAGAGGTTAGCAGCCAGTAAGGAGCATAGAAGAATAAAGATACGAGATATACAAAGACCTGTCACTAAAGATATTTTTTGCATGTATGTGTCAATTGAAGTGAAACCTCTGATATTTTTAGTTATATATGCTGATATATATGCTTATTTTTTTTTCCTCCAGTTAGAATAGTGTTTTATGTCACTTGGAGTTGAAAATGTACTAATAGCTACAAAGGCAGAGGATACTGAAGTGTTTTTATGTGTTGGGCACTGTTCTGGACTTTGATGATATAGACAACAGTCATGATCCCAACTTTCAAGGATCAGTTTAATAATAAAGATGAGTACATCAACAAGAGAAATAGTATATCAGTGTGATAAGTGTATGCATGGTTACAAGCAGGGTGAAACAGAAGCAACAAGGAAGGCCACCAATACAATGAAGTCTAAACTGTGACTTTTTCACTTTTGGGAAATGCACTTCATCTCTATCACTTATAATTAAAAAGCAAATATTGAGCTCTGTTTTCTCTCCCTGTAAGAACAATTTTCTTTCAGAAGCAATTCCCTTTTCTTAGAAGAAGTAAAAGCCACTTACTCAATTCATGTAGCACCACTTCAATTACGGGAAATTTAAAAGTGAAAGCTTTCTCCGTTAATGCATAACAGTTTTATAGACCAGTGGATTTCAAACTTTGCTGCACCATTTAATCAAATAAGCGTTCTTTAAAAATCCTGATGACCAGGCTATGTCCATGTACCAATAAAATTAGAATATTTGGGAATGGGTTCAAGACATAGTATATTCTTATTAATTTCCCAGGTAATTCCAATGTGCATCCAAGTTTGACAATCAGTGTTACGTTTAAGTGCCTCTTAAAATTTAAAGTGCGTACAGATCACCTGGAAATATTTTTAAAACATAGATTCTACTCCCATAGCTCTGAGGTAGGGTCTGAGAGTCTGCATTCACCACACTCTCTCTGACATGATGCCAATGCTGCTTTGAGTAGCAAGCTTATAAACCAGGGCTATCCAACAGAAATAAGATGCACATTGCATGTGCAATTTCTCACATTCAAAGCATAAACAAAAACAGGTGAAATTAATCTTCCAACATTTTCTTTAACTAAATTCATAAAAAGATTATCATTTTCGATTGTAATTCAATATAAAATTATTAAAGAAATAACTTACCTTTTGTAGGGGTAAGACTTCAAATTCAGCAGATGTTTTTTATACTTAGGGCACATCTGAACTTACACCAATCATATTTCATCTGATCAATAGCCACATGTGGCTATGTGCTACCATATTGAACAGCACAGTTATAGACCACTAGATCCTACAAATTCATATCATAAAAACACTAGACTATACTACATCAGTTTCTCAAGTAAAATTTAAAAGCATGGATTACTTACCAATAAGTTTCCAATTAAAATGACCATCATGTAAAAAGGAATACAACTGAATCTGCCTGCTATGTTAAAGCAATCCCATAAAGTCTCTATCCACTCTCCACAGAGAATCCGGAACACATTCAGATAGGAATGGAAGAAATCAATCATGTGCCAGCGTGGAAACTGACTATCTTTGACTGAGTTGTAGACATGTTTTTCGTAACTCAAACCAAACAACTTCATGCCGATGACAGCAGAAAAGAACATGAATGTGAATAACAGCAGGATCAAGTCTTTCAAGGCCACCAAGGACTTAGTAAGAGTCAGCATCATAATCCTAAATGTCAGCCAGTATTTCCCCAACTTAAAAATTCGCAACTAATAAAGCAATGTAAAAAACAAGAATAAGAAACAAAATTTTAAAAAATGGTTACTATTTATAATATACATTTAAAATTTTTATCAGCATTATACACATTCACATAGTCTTTAATGTAATATTCATTTTCGAGCATTGTTAATATAAACCACTGAAAATTCATTTTATGTAAAATTCTTAATATATCATACATATTCTGTGTTTTACATGAAATCTACATGAGACATATATCCTCTTCTATTGATCTGTCAATGCCCATCAATAGTATACTATTATAATTGCTCTAGCTATATGTTTTAATACTTGGTAGGGCAACTATCTATTCTCTGTTTTGCTTTCCACAATACATTGGATATTTTTTCACATCCTGACATATAGATGATACAGTATTCCCTCAGTTATCATGGGTATTACGTTCTAGACCCTCCCGTGAAGTAGGAACCTTCCATTTATTCTACACTCTTAAGCCTACGTGACTTTAACAGCATACATATACAGTACCACAAAATCCCACAATATAGCGAAAAATCCACAATAAATAATTAAATATAATATTTTTTAAAATCCCGCAATACAGTGAGGCCACGATAAGTGAAGCACAATATAGAGAGGGACTACTGTATTGATTAAAACCTGTAGGTCGCCACTGAATTCCATTGAAAGTTCTATTGTGTGTTTCTTGTTTAAAGTAACACATTAAAGACCAAACACAGCATTCAAGTTTTAGTCTGAATTTTCCCTACTTTTCACTAATATTTTTATTTCTATTGATACAGCACAGATTATGTTAATATTTTAGCCATGATTTCACAATGAACTTAGTCATCTGAAACCCACATATCATTTTTATATGTGCTATGCCTTCCCTAACTTTCTGGACTCAAGAATAGGACTCAACATTTATCAATGTAAAATTTAATTATCTTATATTCAGTCCATTAGTAGACTTTCAGATATTTTGATCCTATCTTTGATTGCATTTTCTGTATTTCACAGTCTTGTTTCATCCATAAATTTGATAATTACATCTTGTATATATTTCTTTCACTCATTAGAAAAGTTTATGGATGAGAATTTAAGATAGGTTATTCTTGATTCCTGCTACATTCCTTCAACTTGTTATCAGAATGTGACAATATATTACTTATCAAAAGCTTAAAATTTTCATAAAAATAACCTAACAACATTATTTCCTTGCCCAGTTTTCTGATTCTTAACCACCACTCTTCATTACAGATACATACTGATTCAGACTTAATAATTTTTATAATAACATTCTGCTGGCCTGATTGGTGTTATATAAAGTTTTTTTGCCCTACATTTAGAAATACCTGATTACAGTTCCTTAGTTGCACATTAACATTCAGCTTCTAGGGCTCTTCATTACATTGTTCCTCAAAACTGGCCCAATACCACTGGCCCTGATCCCTACAACTTACATCTCAAATTTGCTACATATATGGTTTGTTTTTTTAATGCTTTGCTTAAATAATAGCTTTGGAGACTTCTTACTCTTTCCTATGGTAATACTAACTCATGTCACGATGGTATTATTACTATTCTTCCCATTTTATATCTGAGGAAACTGGGATGGATTTCCATAAAATAAAATTTAGGTCTTCGATTCTACTTACCACAATGAATAAGCGAAAGGAAGCCAATCCATGAACAATCTCTAGAAAAAGTTCTGTTAAACCATGGAACACAATTAGACTATCAAAAATGTTCCAACCTACTTGGAAATACTTATATGGATGCATGGCAATTATTTTAAAAATCATTTCTGTTGTGAAAATTCCAATGAAAACCTGAATAAAAACAAAACACACAGATGAGTATATGATTTCAATAGCTCTATCAGAATCCTCCTGCACAGAAGCTATAACTTTTTAATAGTCACATTCCTCATACTTCCTCTGTCAATATCTTATTAGTTTTGGTGTCTGTATTTACAATAGATTCATACATTTTGTCTAAAAATCTAATATCAAAATCTTCAATTATTTTTAAAAGCCAATCTGGAAGAAAATTTAAAAATGTGGAAATCTTTTCATTTTTAATAGCTCCTTTTGGTATATGGAATATTTAATATATTTAATTTAATATATTTAATTTAATAACTAAATTACAGTTTTGGTATCAAGTAAATGTAAATCCAAAAATGGTAGCAGTTTGGCTGTTTGTATGAGTTCCAAGCAACTAAACAATAACAACAGTAATAAAAGTAAAAATATATTTAAGCACTATATATTTGCTTAAATGTGAATTGTTTTTAAATTCATAGGACTGTTTTGCCTTTTGTATTGTACAGAATGTAAAGAATAGGTGAATTCCAACAATACCTTGCAACAAATAAGCTCCAATCTAAGGCAAAGGCAGGTGGTGAAAGCGGGCAGGGTCAGGTGCAGTCTCAGTCAGGATTCAGAACCAGGTACAGTGAAAAACTTATCTTTTTGACTTCTGCCCTACTCAGATCTATTGTGCGATGTTACCAAGAGAGGGTATACTTAGGAAGTGAGAGGAAATAAATAATTTCCACTTAACCAGACTACCAAGCAGCTAGAAAGAAATCCCAAATTTAAACGGCAGAATTTTAAACTCTAGGTATAAACTTATTCAGTAATAAGAATATTTACAAAGCAGGGCTTGGGGTGGTAAAGTGAGGAAGCATGAACACAATACTTAATCTTGTGACTATGTGATGCATTTGTAACAATTTGGAATTATAAAGTAAAATAATGGGATAATGATGACTTAAAAAATTAAAATTGCAAATGAAAATAATGTAGAATAAGAGCCTTACTAGGTTTCCAATGCTGAGAACATTGAAGGTTGCTTCACTCATTGGATAACATTCCATGGCCAAAAAACAGATGTTTAGAATTATGCATATAGTGAGAAAAAGATCAGTAAATGGGTGCATCACAATCACATGGGCAAACTCTTTCAATTTTAACCAACAGGGAGAACAATTCCAGATCAAAAAAATTTTAGCAAATTTATACCAACACAATGGACATTTCTTCTGAGATTTTTTATGTTCTGCAATGAAAGAAAAGTTAAACATAAGCAAATTGTCTATTTAAGTTTAACTAATAGAAAATTTTGACTTTGCATGTAAAAAGAGATTTAAAACTAAACTTCTGATTTGGAATTAGCAAAGAAATATTTTATACTAATAAAAATCAGGTAAAGCACATTTCCTTTGTTTTGTTCATGCTTGCTAAATTGCATGAATGAAAATGAGACAAACTGTGTACTGGAAGCAAAACCTAGGAGTACCTGCCAAAAAAAAACCCAAATATGGAATATAGTTGAAGGTATTATAATTTATTCTTTCTAGATTCATAGGCTTTACAAAATAATGTCTTTCAATATTGGCCATGATAATAAATTACTTGTTACATATTTAAAAAACAGGGTTAATATAAAAGGGACCTTAATATATTAATGTTTTATATAGGTTCATATTCTAAGCTTTATTTTTAGTTACAAATTGCCATTTCTATGTCACTTTCAATGTTAAAAAAATCCCTTGGCACTCTTCGGTAAACCTTTCAAATGTTTAAAATGCTGTTTATGGATTTTTTAAAAAAGCATTCATCCTAATATTCTTATGTTCCTTAAATTTTAGTTTACAATAAAATTCTGAATTTCTTAGTATCTAAATATTTTTTACTTTACCTTCTTCATGTCTGACAGTAGCATCATCCAACATATCCAAAGAAGTGGTCATAGATGTTGGGGATCTTTTCTTCATTTCTATTTGTGTGGTCTTGTTCTGAAAAACAAATTTGATGAGTCTAATACTGGCTGTTTAATGCTTATTTTTACCTCAGAAGCTTTTCTTTCTTCTGGAAATGTGTATAACTTGCAACTCAACAAAATATTTTCATATTATGAGGTCAGTTATAAAAGAAGTAAGTAAGAGAATTATAAGTAGTATTACCCATATTTTGTGAAGAAGTCAATGTATTGTTTAGGTTTATTGTAAAATATCAAATTGGCAAACATGCTACTGAATAACAGTATCATTCTAACACCTTATTTTTTTTCCTTGAAAATATGTTGAACCTCCTCCCAGGATCAATCTGAAATTAAAAATAAATTGTAGAGTAATCATCCTGAATAACCAACTGAAGACTAGTTGAAGAGAAGTCTTATAATCAAGGACCAATAGAAGAAACCACATCACCACATCAAGGCTGGTAGGAAGTGTGGAGGTGCAAGGGGCTGACTGGGCTCCCACAAGTGATAACTGAAGTTCAGGAGAGATATTTCAGTGGTCATTGGTTCTCCAAGAGAAATGTGGGATCTAAACTCCAATCTGGTTCCCCTAGCCTATAGCAACAGAGCCAGAAAGTAACCCAATAACAACCAGCTGTGAAAAGCAGCAGGGTTTCTGTTTGCTAGGGAGAGATGGCTGAAGACACAGAGAGATGGCTGGAGACTCAGCCTCTTAAACGGCCAATGCACAAAATTCTGTTTGCAGCCCCTTAGCCACCCTGGACTCTGGCAGAAGGAGGACAGAATGGACTAGAGAGACTTCAGGAGAGTTTGGGGTTGATGGCTCTGGGGAGAGAACTAAAGGAATAGTCCCCAAGATTGCTGTGCTTAGTAATTCCCCATACTGAAGAAGCCACTTTTGGGGAACAGGACACGCCTCTCCAAGTAGCATCAGCCTGAGGGGAAGCAATAGCCCCACATGCAGGAATTACTCTACCCCTCCCTGTTGTGCTTAAGCCTGGCTGCTGATTACAGCTTAAGGCTATATAATTGATAAGTTTAACAACTAAGGTGTAAAGCGCAGCCAATGAATGCATAAATAAGTGGAACAACTAATTCTCTCTCTCTTTCCTTCCCTGTCTCACCCTGCCTCTCTCCCTCCCTCCCTTTCTCTCTTAAGAAAACAAACAAAAAACAACTAAGGCATAAAGGGCAGCCGAGGAATGCATAAATAAGTGGAACTAATTGATGTTTCTCTCTCTCTCTTTCTCCCTCCTCCTTCCCTCACTCCATCCCTCCTTTCCTCTCTTAAAAAAAACAAAAACAGAAAACAACAACTAAGGCATAAAATACAAAGAAGCAGCTAAAATGGGAAGACAAATAAACAGAAATTAAAGTACAAGAGCATTCTCCAGAAGAACTATGTGAAATGAAGGCATGTGATTTATCAGATGGAGAGTTTAGAGTAATGATTATAAGGATACTCAACAGCATGAAAAAAGGCAGAGAAACCATAATAAAGGACCAATCAGAAATCAAGAATGCAATATCCAAAGTAAATAATACACTGGAAGAAATAGAGTAAGTTTGAGGAAGCAGAATATTGAGTCAGTGATTTGGAACACAAGTTAGAGGAAAACAGCCAGGCAGAGCAGCAAAAAGAAAAAAAGAATTTAAAAAATGAGGAGAGCTTAAGAAACATTTTGGACAATATGAAGCATAATTACATTTGCATAATGGGAATACCAGAAGAAGAAAAGATAGAGTAAGGAATCAAGAACCTATCTGAAGAAATAATGACTGAAAACATCCTAATCCAGTGAAGGAAAAAGACACAGAAGTCTAGGAATATCAGAGTCCCAAACAATATGGACACAAAAGGCCTACACTGAGACACATAAAAGTTAAAATGACAAGGCTTAAACACAATGAGGAAATCCTAAAAACTGAAAGAGAAAAGCAGGTAGTTATATGCAAGGGAGCACCAACTACACTGTTATCTGATTTCTCAACAGAAACATTTCAGGCCAGAAGAGAATGATGTGAAATATTCAAGGTGATGAAAAGCAATGACCTAAGCTAGGCTATTTTACCCAGCAAGGCTATCATTTAAGATCGAAGGAGAAATCAGGAGCTTCCCAGACTAGAAAAAGCTAACAGAGTTTCTTAACACCAAACCAATACTGCAACAAAGGTTAAAGGGCTTGTTATAAGAAGAAGATGATGAAAAAGAGAAAGAAAAAATACAGAGAAAGTCTAACAATAAATGGCACTACATATATATCTATCAATAATTACCTTAAATGTAAATGACTTAAAAGATACAACCAAAAGACATAGGGAAGCTGAATGGATAGGAAAACAAACCCATATATATACTGCCTCCAAGAGACCCATCTCAGAGTGAAACATACACACAGACTAAAAGTAAAGGGATGGAAAAAGATACTTCATGAAAATGGAAAAGAAAAAAAAAAGATGGGGTAGCAGTACTTATATCCAACAAAATAGACTTTAAAACCAAGGCTATAGTAAGAGACAAAGAAGGACACTACATAATGATAAAGCAAACAATCCATCAAGAGGATACAAACCTACTAAACAATTACAGACCCAACATAGGAAGACCTAAATATGTAAAGCAGATCTTGATGGGCATAAAAGGAGAGATTGATAGAAATACAGTCACAGTCAGGGATATTAACATCCCATCCACTTCAATGGGTAGATATTACAGGTAGCAAATCAACAAGGAGACAGCAGCCTTAAATGACACACCAGATTAAATGGATATAATTGATATCTTCAGAGCATTTCACTCCAAGGCAGCAGAATATACATACTTTTCAAGCATACGTGGAACCTTTTCTAGGAGAGACCACATGTTAGGACATAAAACAAGTCTCAATATTAAGCATTTTATCTGGCCATAATACTATAACACTAGAAATCACTCAGAAGAAGAAAACCGGAAAATACACAGACATTGGAAGGTAAATAACATGTTATTAAACAATGAATGGGTCAACAACAAGATCAAGGAAAAAATAAAAAGATACCTTGAAACAAATGAAAATGAGGACACAACAATCCAAAATCTGTTGGACACTGGGAAAGCAATTCTAAAAGGGAAACTCATACCATTATAGGCTTATCTCAAAAAACAATAAAAAGCTCGAGTAAATGATCTAACTTTACACTTAAAGAAACTTGAAAAATAACAACAAACAAAACCCAAAGTGAGTAGAAGGGAGGAAATAATAAAGATCAGAGCAAAAATAAATGAAATAGAGTCTAAAAACAGATCCAAAAAATCAATGAATCCAAGAGCTGGTTCTTTGTAAAGAGAAATAAGACTGACAAACCTTTAACCAGACTCATCAAGGAAAAATGAGAAATGACACAAATAAATAAGATCAGTAATGAAAGAGGAGAAATAACAACTGACACCAAAGAAACACAAAGTATTGTAAGAAAATGTTATGAACAACTATATGCCAACAAACTGGACAGCCTGGATGAAATTAACAAATTCCTAGAAACATACAATCTTCCAAAAACAAATCAGGAAGAATCAGTGAATTTGAATAGACAGATTACATGTAGTGAAACTGAATCAGTACTCAAAATACTCTCACCAAACAAAAGCCCTGGACCAGGTGACTTCACAGGTGAATTTTACCAAACATTTCAAGAACTAACACCTCTCCTTCTCAAACAATTTCATAAAATTTAAGAAGGAAGTGGGATTTATTCTGGGATGCAAGGTTGGAACAATATTCACAAATCAATAAATGTGATACACCACATAAACAAAATGAAGGATAAAAACCACAGGACCATGTCAATAGATTCAGAGAAAGCATTTCATAAAATCCAGACCCATTTACAATCAAAACTTTCAGCAAACTGGAATAGGGGAACATACCTAAACATAATAAAGGCCATATTTGACAAACCCACTGCCAGTATCATACTCAAAGGGCAAAAACTACAGGTGTCCCCCTCAAGATTGGGAACAAGACAGGGATGCCTGCTTTCACCTCTCTTATTGAACATAGTACTGGAAGCCCTAGCCACAGAAATCAGATAAGAAGAAAAAATAAAAGGTATTCAAATTGGAAAGGAAGTAGGAAAGTGGTCTTTACTCGCAGACGACATGATGCTGTACAAAGAGAACCCCAATGATTCCACCAAGAACCTACTAGAACTGATCAATGAATTCAGCAAAATACCAGGATACAAAATTAGTATTCAGAAATAAGTTGCATTTTTATATGCCAATTATTAACTAACAGAAAAAGAAGTTAAGAAAACAATCCCATTTACAATTGCTTAAAAAAACAAAACAAAAAAACCTAGGAATAAACCTGACCAAGGATGTAAAAGACCTGTACTTGGAAAATTATAGGACACTGAAGAAAGATATAGAAGAAGATATAAATAAGTTGAAACACATACTATGTTCATGGATAGGAAAAATTAACATCATTAAAATATCCATATTACCCAAAGCAATCTATAGATTCAATGCAATTCCTATCAAGATTCCAATGGTGTATTTCATAGAACTAGAACAAATATTTCAAAAATTTATATGGAACCACAAAAGGTCCCACATGGCAACAGCGATCCTGAGAAAGAAGAATAAAGTTGGAGGATTCACGCTAACTAATATCAAATTATACTAATGCTATAGTAGTCCAAAAAGCATGATACTGGCATAAAAACAGACACATAGATCAATGGAACAGAATAGAGAATTCAGGAATAAGCCCACACCTGTATAGTCAATTAATATTTGACAGAGGAAGCAAGCATATCCAATGGGCTAAAGAGTCTATTCAATAAATGGTGTTAGGAATATTGGACAGCTATACACATATAAATGAAACTAGATCATCTTTTTATGCCACACACAAGAATAAATTCAAAATGGATCAAAGATTTAAATGTTAGACCTGAAACCATAAAAATCCTAGAAGTAAACATAGGCAGCAAAATCTCAGACATAGCTCATACCAGTTTTTTATTGGATATATCTCCCCAAGCAAGGGAAACAAAAGAAATAATAAACAAATGGCACTACATCAAACTAAAAAGTCTTTGCACAGCATAGGAAATCATCAACAAAATAAAAAGACAACCCACAGATTGGGAGAACATATTCACCAATACATCTGATAAGGGGTTAATATCCAAAATTTATAAAGTCCTTGCAAGACTCAACACCAATAAAACAAATAGCCCAATTAAAAAACAGACACTTCTCCAAAGAGGACATACAGATGGCCAATAGACATATGAAAAGAAGCTCAACGTCACTAATCATTAGAGAAATGCAAATTAAAACCACAATGAAATACTATCGCACATGTGTCAGAATGGTTATCATTAATAAGTCAGCAAACAAGTGCTGGTGAGGATGTGGAGAAAGAAGAATGCTTTTGCACTATTGGTGGGAATGCAGACTGGTACAGCCATTGTGGAAAGCAGAATGGAGACACCTCAAAAATCGAAAATGGATCTGCCTTTTGACAGAGCTAATTCCATTTGTGGGAACATATCTAAAGGAACTCAAAATACTGACTTGAAAGAACATAAGCACTCTTGTGTTCATTGCAGCATTATGTACAATCGCCAAGATATGGAAGCAGGCTAAGTACCTATCAATAGATGTGTGGATATAACAACTATGGGATATTTACACAAAGGAATACTACTCAGTCATAAAAAAGAAGAAAAATTTACCCTTTGCAACAGCATAGATAAACATAGAGAACATTATTGTAAGTGAAATAAGCCAGACAGAGAAAGACAAATATGTCTCATATGTGGAATCTAATGAACAAACTGAACTAAGAAGCAAAACAGAGACAGACTCACAGATGGGGAGCAGATGACAGCTAGTGGGGGAGCATGGGAGGTTGGGCTGTGGAGGGATTGAGCCAAAAGGAAAAATGACTCATGGACGTGGACAACAGTGTGGTGATTGCTGGGGGGACGGGAGTATAAGAAGCAAAGTAGTAATGGAAAAAATACAATGAAGAATAAATCAAAATATTGTCAGAATCGACCTTTTTTCTTATTTTCAATTACAATTGACAATCAAATTATTTTATATTAGTTTCAGGTGTACAGCATGGTTGTTAAGACACTTACATAACTTACAAAGTGAGCCCCTTGGTAAATCTTGCAACCACCTGGTACCTTATATTGTTATTACAATATTAGCAACTGTATATCCTATGCTGTACTTTATATCCTGTGATTATTTTGTAACTACCAATTTGTACTTTTTAATTCCTTCACCTTTTCACCCAGTCCCCCAATGCCCCTCCTATCTGGCTAATATCAGTTTGTTTGCTGTATCTGAACCCGTTTTTGTTTTGTTCTTTAGATTTCACATATAATACAAATCATGTACTATTTGTTCTTTGTTGTTTGACAGAATAAGCTTTTTAAGAAACAATCACCACACCATTATCACAATCAGGAAATTAGTAATTCCTTAATATTATTCAATACTCATACCATGCGTAGTTTTCTTTTATTGCTAAGAAACATTCTATTGTATTTGCTTGTTCCAATAAAAATACAAATAAGATCTACATATTGTACTTAGTTAGTGGGGCTATTTAGTATCTTGTGATTTTAATTTTTTTCCTATGTGACTTGCTTGCTGAAGATCTGGGTCACTTGTACTGTAGAATTCTTACATTTTTTATTTGACAGATAATGTCCATTTGGTGTTAATGTGTTCATCTTTCTATGGTCTCTGGAAAAAGACAGAGGCTTATTAGACTTAGTTCAGATTTTGCAAAAGGATATATTGTATGTGGTGTTTCATGTTTCCTATTTCATAACACTGGGAAATATATGTCTGGTAGTCCTAGAGTTATAATTTTGTGCATATAATAATTTTATTGTCTTTCTCCTTACTAGATCATTAGCTTCATGTAAATAGACGCTATATTCGCATTTATTAAAGATTGTTTAAATCTTCAGTGATTAGCACAATGCCTGAAAATTGACAATAATGTTTTATTTAACTTAGATGAGGTATAGAAATGTCAGTTTGATAGGCAAATAATTTGAAAATATTTATAATCCTGTAGTTGTATGTATCTGATTCTCTTCCTGAGGTTTTGCGAATAACTGACAATTTATAGAAAAGTCTCACTTGCAAATTCTGTACTTAATGGTATAATATTGTTTCAGCATTGAAACAATGAAGTGAAGTGGGGAACACTGGGTCTCTTCCTCTGTGTTGAGAAATTAAATACCAATAAATATAGATCAAACTTGGCAACTAGAACTCAATGAGGATTATATTTGAGAATTCATTAAGGCACTCGTGTCTAGTATATCACTGATGTTCAATAAGCATTATATTATTATCATTATTATTTTAACCTTTTCTAAAAAGGAATATAGTCAAGACTTAAGAAGTTTATGTTGATGAAGTAGTTTCCATATAGACTGCTGTGTCATTTTGTGTTTGCTTTCTGTGTTCCCTGTAATTAGCCGTTGACATTTTTCAGTTGCTTAGTATATTCTAAGAAGTACCAATTGCTTAACATGAACTTACTTCATTTGAATTGTACAACAACCTATGAGACAAAGGGAGAGGCTGAAGTTCAGAAGGATTAACAGGATTGGCAAATATCATACATTCATTAAGTGCCTGTAGTGGATGGGCAGCTATATTAACCTGGCTTCAAAACTGTGATTTTAAAAACCAAAATGATGTATTGCTTTCTATGATGGAGAATAGGAAACATCTAGATATTCTCCCAGTAATGCCAACATTGGAATTAGAATCTGACTAGCCTTCATTCAGATCGATCATCTAAAGTGTCTCCAGTATGTTCCATTTTAAGTTCTCTCTCCAGAGTTTTCTTATGTATAAATTAAATAAAGAAAGAAAGGAAAAGAAATCTTGTGAAAATGTTTTTCCCTCTCACTTCCTGGAAAACCTTTGCATGACAAAATGTTCTAGTACTTTTCCAAGAAAAGAAATCCTTTACAATTGATATATTTTAATTAAAATCAGAAAGACTTTGTGTGATCCAGAGCAGCCAAATGAATGAGGATTTTGGGAAATGAGGAAATCGTCCAAGTTCTTAAGCAGAGTTAATAGGGCACTCATCCTGGGATAAGAGAAGTATTGTGTTCTTGGATACATTTGTGTGTAGCCCTTCACATTTGAAATGTCACTTCAAAACAAATTACACATTCAACATATCATTCATGCCATAATCATTCAATCTTTAGGACCCCAGATTCATTTCTACAAACAGAAAGCTTTTGTAATTTGTTTTTCTGTGACTTTCTCATGGGTGATATAATGGCTATGCTCAATAGTCTCTTTTTACACATGTTTTCCTCATATGGTCTATGACTGCTTCTTGTTTCAATGGTATGCGTGTTATGGGCCACATAGACACAAGTGTCTATCAATGAGTTTTCATTTGGTATTATCCTACATCATGTTGTTCAGGTCTCATATTTTGGAAGAATGGCGTTCTTAGAGCTTCTTTATTAATAATGACAATTAAAAGGCTTACATATGTAGACAAATTCATATATTCCCCTTTTTGATTCAGAAGGAAACTTTGGTATCATGAAACTCTTAGCCAACTTTACTACACATATCAATTAGTGTCAATGTGTTTATTGACCCTTTACTTCTCCCCAGATCTTCTATATGAGAGGGTCCCTGGTATAGCTTCTCTCTGTCATTTGTCAATTCCCTCAACCTGTCCTTTTTCCATCTAATAGAAAATGTAGTTTACAAGTTTTTCCCCCAAGCCCAGTGTAAACAATCTTTATTAGCAAGTATCAAGAGTACAAAGTAATAACAAATCCAGAGGAATCCAAAGATGGCAGAGCACAGCTCCCTTCCAGCAACTGAGGGTCTGTAACGAGACCAGTGGAGAAGGAGCACTTGACCATGGGCACTTTGGAGCCAGCACCCTTCAAACAGGATCCCAGGGGAAAAAGGAGCAACACCCCTGGAGGCATGGGCTGTATACCATCACAGGTTGCTTGGTTTCTGCTCACCACACAGCTCAAAGACTCCAGGTAGGGTGATAGGATACTGGACTAAAATGATCCCTCTCCAAACCAAGGAAGGGGTCTGACCTTGGTAGGTCCTGTGAAATATAAGCAAGCTGCTTCTGATTGTTTTTTGGTATCCTGTTTTCCCTTTTAGGAAACCTTACAGCACAATATAGATTAATTTAAAAGATAATTTCCTACAACTTCTTTAATGCTACTTCTGTCAATTATTTTAGATTAATAAATCAAATCTTTTGCCAGGGAGCTAAAAATCTGCCAATGTATTGAAATACAACACTAAAATAATTGAAAATTAGAGTAAACCCTGGTTAAGTTCTACTAATCATGAATTTAATTATTCCGTGGATAAATAATCCTATATATCATGACACACAGTGTGTTTGTTTCCTCTTGAAGGAGCTAGAAAGCAAATCAAGCATCTTTTTTCTCTTTTTACAGCTTCAATACTCTACTTTTATGCATGCTTTTAGTACTTTATGATTTCTAAATTATGGAAGGCATTATCCTTTTGAGTTGAACACTTGCATTTTCTAAAGTTAATTCTGATGTGGTGCCTGAAGCAAATCTGAATTAATAAACTATATCTGCATTATGAGAAGTCACATCTAGTCAAGGAACAGGTATGAATGACCCATGGACATGGACAACAGGGTGTGGGTTGACTGTGGAAGCAGGGGTGTTGGTGGGGCAGGGGAGAGCAATGAGGTGAAAATCGGGACAACTGTAATAGAACAACAATAAAAAATATAATATATCCATAGTTTATCAGCAGTAGTAACATCTTTTGGGACAAAAATGTGTATATTAATGAAATCTTTAAAGATGTTGGCTATTCTTACCATAGTGTACAAAAGAAAGAATGTTATGTAGCTAAAGCAGATGCTCTTATCAATATCACTTTGGATCTTCTATCGTGTATCATGCACAGATATTGAGAATCTAGCAATGTACTCTAAGACTTTAATAAGATAACTCAAACACTGTGATTCTAAGAAGCATTTAAAAAACATTATACCTCAGCTGCTTCATTTCCTTCCTGAAGTTCTTTTAAAGTGTGCTGAAATTTTGGTTCAGTCTTCTTAGCTTTTTCAGCAGCTGTTTGCTTCTCTTCTTCATAGAACGCAGCAAGTAAGCCAAAGAACAAACTTGCCATATAAAAGGCAAACCAAAAACTTGTTATAATAAAAAATACCATGTAGACCTTTCCAGAAGCATACAGGATCTAAGGAGAGGAGAAAAATAGGACAAAGAAAGAAAAATGTTATTTGTATTCCTGTAATCTCTTGCTTTAAAATAAAAAATAAAAATTTTATGAAAATAATTTAGTCATAAGTGGAATGTAATCACAAAACAGTTTAAGTACTGGCAGAAAGCTCTTCAATTTTAGACATATCTATGGTATAAAATATATGGTACAAAACCAAAGAAAGAATTAAGTAATTTATTTAATATGGGGTGAGCATTTGACTTTTAATGTTTTCAATTAATAAAGAAAACAGTGAAAAAAATCTTTTAAATAAAGAAAGCTGGATGATCTATATATTGGAGATTCTTTTCTTTGCAATAGAGTCTTCAAATATATGAAATTTAATAAAGTTAGAGAATTAATGTTTAGAGATTACTTTCTTCTAATTATTATTTTATGGAAATATCACAATAAGATACCAAGCCAGGTATTCAAAAAGGAGGGGAACAAAACTATTTCTGTTATCTGTCAGAGTATCTGCTTTGGAAAGGAACTTATGGATGAATCCCAAGGGAAAGTCATATAATTTATAGATAGAATAATGCAAAATTGTAGATTTCCAAACTGAGTTTAACTAGCTTTTATTTCATAATAGTTGCATAAGATAGATCAGAAAATTAAAAAACTTAAGAAATTATAAGTAGAAATTACAAATCCAAAATACAGTCCACCGATTTATCTTCCTCATTAATTAAAAGTATATGAGCAAAAGAAAATGGGAATAGTTTAATTTCAAAGCATCCATTTGTATCAGTAAGAATTATTTATAGAAAATATTGTGTTGCTATAAAGAGTTAAGAATGTTTACAGATTAATAGAAAGTTTTAACATTCAATCAGAGGTAATTTCTTATTAATGTATAGTATATTGTCTTTAAAAATATTTTTAATAAACCCTATTTTCTCAGTAGGATTTTGTTAAATATTTCTTCCCACTGAAGTAGCTGTCACTTACACTATTCAGAATTCAGTAATAGATTTTATGGAGTATACTGCAAGCCATGCACAATAATAAATACTTTATTTTATTATCTCATTAATTCTGTGCAGCGCATTTATGTGGTATTACTATTATTTTCAAAGTGTAGTAGAGAGATGAAAATTAGATAGGTAAAATGAGTTGCTGAAGCTCTCAAAACTATGGAAGATACCTGAGTCTAAAACTTTTGCTGTTTTCACTATATGCAGTTGGTGAAAGATAAAGATATATACTCTAATTATGATGAAAAAATGTACAAATCCTAGTTCTATTATATTTTAGCATAACATTGTGGCTAATTTTAGCCCCATCTCATAGTTTTGTTATGAAACTCAAACAAAAGCATGAATGCAAAGATCTTAGCCTGTGGCAATTATGCAATAAATATTAACTTTTATTAAACAACTCTATTTTATGAGCATTGACACTTTGTTTTGTTCATTTCTGTACCCATGGCATATCAAAGAGTACCTGGGTCAAATGAATACCATATTTTTCTCACTATCAGATGCACCTGACCATAAGACACACCTAGGTTTAGAGGAGGAAAACAAGAAAAAAATATTCTGAACCAAGTAGTGTACTAAAATATTTAATAAAATACAACAGAATAATATTTCAACAATGTCAAGTGAACAGCAGTCAACAGCGGTATTAAGAACCATCATCACTGTCATTAGCAAATGAGGAGAGACTTTAAGGTTCAAGTACTCTTCTAGTTTTCTGGGAACCCTAAGACTCATCATCGCTAGTGTCAGAATTTATGAAGCTCAGTTGCTCATAATCACTGATATCACTTTCTTCGCTATCTTCATACTGACCAGATGCCTTGAGATTCAGCAGTAAAGTGGGACATTTAAACATCCCCAGGGGTTTCGCAAAGGCCCACTGCTTCCTCTTCTAACAGCTGTTGCCACTGCTGACAGGTCAGGTAATACACATCACGGTCTGTGACTCAATATTTACTGCATAAGATGCACAGACACTTTCCTTCCACTTTTGGGGAAAAAAAGTGCATCTTATGGAGCGAAAAATATGGTATATTTGTTGAAAGAATGAACAATAATATTCTCCAAAACATGAGCTGTATTGTCTTTGGGAATAATTGCTAATTTTTCCTAGTCACAGTCCACTTAGTTTAGAACAATATTCAGAGAACAAACCCAGTTCAAATAAAAGAAAACTTTATCTACACTAATTAATAAAACTAGAATGTAATAATGATGCAGATACTGCATAGACTCCAACACCAGGGCATTCAAAGGATTCATTTTAACGAGAAAATTAGCTAATACACTGAGAGTTATAAAAAGGGCAAGACATTTATCAATACATAAAATGACACAATCCAAATACTTATGTTTTTTATTTATTAAAATTTCATTAAGCATTTCTGTGTGTTGGATGTTGAGGGCACAAAAATAAATATAAAGCAAAACACCTCTTCATAGGTAGTGTATCTCCTAGTGGAAAGAAGAACTGAACAAACAATTAAAATAACCACTGTCCGAGTTAATTGTAAGGTACAGTGGACTTCTGGTATAGGATATGATATGAGCGTATGGAAAAGCTCAAAGAAGAAATCGGGCTTTGAGTTATGAATTCGAAGCATGAGACTTGAAGACAGAAAGGAACTTGAATTTAGGTAGAGTACAAGATAGATTTAAAAAAAGAAATTATGGGAAAAACTAATAGAGGAAATGGCAAAATTTCTTACACAAATAAAGCAGAAAGTATGTATTGAAATATTGTTAGGAAATAAATCTGGAGGAGTGTGCAGTACTAGATCTTAAAGGGCACTAGGTATCATGCATATGGACTTTGAACTTCATCCCATGGAAAATCTGTAAACCATTGAAGGATTTTTAGCAGGAGGATAACATTATAGGATTATTTTGGAAATAAGAAGTTCCTAGTGTTGTGGAGGAGGCATTGAAACTTGTCAAAAAGTTTTGGAAATAACAATATAAATACAAATCTTATAAAATTAAAAAATATAGTTTGTATAAAGAAAAATAACGTTGCTTGTAATATTGTTATGTACTACATCTTTGTTTGGTTTACTTGATTTTTATTTAATAATATATCATGGACCTCTGTGCCAAAAACAGATTACATTATTATATCTTTATTAATGGTCTATACACACACACACACACACACACACACACACACCTTTTTTTATTTATCCAATAAAAAATTCTGGGGGTGTGTTTTTTGAAAAAAATTGTTCTTTCTCAACTGTTAATACTTCTGGACTTTAAAGTAATTATTTTATGTAATATTTTTAATATTAATTATGCTGCTAAAATAGCATTGCATACTCTACTGTGGTAGAACTTCTCTTTAAAAAAAACTGAATCTTTGTTTTAATAAGTGTTATATCTTTCTGAGAAACGATGGCACACCAATAATCAGTTATGAAGACAGACTTTCAGAATTTAGATTTCAAGTTTCATAACAACAAGATTTCTGTTACAAGTGAAGCATGATTGCATATTAAAGAGAAATGAGAATAAAAGAATTGAAAAAAAATAGCACATTGTTGGTATTCAATAAATAACTGTGTAATACTTGGCAATCTCATAGGTTCAAATTTATGACTAAAGAATTGGTACCTAGAAATGTCCTTACCTTAATTTCACAGAATAGGACAGTGATCCCTGGTACATATATGTGTTGTAACTTTGGGGAGGTTACCCAACCACTCTGCTCTTAGTGTCTTCATATAAAAAGCATACACACACATACTGACTATGTAGGAATTTTATTGAAGATTAAATGAGATATCATACATAAGAGCACAGACTTTGGCACAATGTTAGGATATAGGTTCTCTTTCCTACTGTCCTCAAATCCTTCTCAACGTAAAAATATAATAAACTGTGTTACATTTGGTCATTAGTTTAGAAGGGAGCAGCATGGAGGATGGTACCATCCTTATGTGCGCAGCAGATTCTCTCTGTTCTTACCTGATGATACAGTACTTCAGGGAAATCCTGTGTCATTAACCGGAATAGGGCTAAGAAGGCCCAGCCGAAATTGTCAAAATTTGTGTAGCCATTATCAGGATTTGCACCAGCTTTCACACACATATATCCTTCAGGACATCGACTGAAAAAAAAAAAAAAAAACAAAGAAAAGAGAAACTGCTTATAATTAGCTGCCTTTCAGATTATGGCCAAATCGTAAATATAGAAAAATCTTCCCATAAATAATAAAGGGCTGTCATTTCCACAGGGATCAGTCTTTTCCCAAACAATTCCCAGTGAAAAAGCTGCAAATAAGCCCTGACTGGCATGGCTCAGTAAGATGAGCATTGTCCCAAAAACCCAGAGGTCGCTGGTTCGATTCCCAGTTAGGGTACATGCCTGGGTTGCAGGCCAGGCCCCAGGTTGAGGGCGTGTGAGAGGCAATCCATCGATGTTTCTATCACACATTGATTCCTTTCCCTCTCTTTCTCCCTCCCTTCCCCTCTGTCTAAAAAATAAATAAAAACTTAAAAACTAAATAAGTAAAATATATAATTCATGCTCCTCTTCCCATTATGTGCTTTTTGTCAATATGGGCTCTAGAGCCTAAGAAGGAATTGAGCTTACAGATGGGTAGTAGTCATGCAGCTGAGGAAAGTAACATCAGGAACTACATAAGTCATAGCACTGCGGAGCAGCACTCTATTTCTACTTTCTTATCTCTACGTCTGAAATTACAGGACAAGAAGACATGCAAGTTGTGTTCTCACAAAGAATTACTTATAAATGCTGTTTTTAAGAACAATAAACTTTTTATTTATGTAAATTTTATTCATAAAAGATACACAAGCCATAAAATAAGTGAAATGACAGCATATATTTAATATTTCTTTCTTCAAAGGCTTCTGGCCAAAGAAAAGATCGTATATCTTTTTTGGTAATCTCCACTAGCCCTGAGGCACACTGAAGACAAACAAACAAACAAAAACTAAGCTTGTGTTGAAGTCCCAGCTCTGCTGTTCATTAACTTCTTGACCTTGAATAAGTCATTTAGCTAGTTTGTCTATTGCTTTTCTTTTCTTTTTGTAAAATTAATTTAATAGTATTCCATACTATTCACTGTAAACTTGGTTTTGATGATAAAATGCAACAGCCTAATCAAATGGGAACCATCAGTAAAAGCAATAATTATTCAATAAACATTATTGATTGGTGATACTGACTTGATAGAAGAAACTATTAACATCACTTGCCTGGCATCTGTTCTGTTGCCACAAAGGAGCGCATCTCTTTCTCCTTCCATATAATAAAAGTGTTCTGTTCCTGAAAATAGGAAAGAAATGATATTCCATATCTAATCTTGAGTGAAGAACATATCTGAAATCCATTTAAATGTCTATAGTGAAAAGAAATGAGCATATAGCCTGGCTCTCTCTCTCTCTTTTTTTTTAATCTAAGAAGCTGTTTTAGCATCAGATGCCAGGCCAAAAAACCTCTGGCAATCTACTTATTTCACTGACCTGAAAGTGATAAAGCTCAGTATAGAAAGAAGAGAATTCCTTTCAAAATTAGAGTTCAGGAAAGTGAATATAACCTGTCAGGTATGACAGACCCCTGACAGAAAATCTTCCGAGACTAATATGTTTGAAAGCAAAGGACTTTTATTTCCAGGATTTATTCCTGATGCTTTCCTTGAGCAGAAGACCAGATTTTTCTGTCTTTAGGTTTAATTTTCATTCTCTTCCCACTTTGAAGCTTGTTCTTCTACATCGAGCAACCAGTGCTAATTATATCCTCGGTGTCACCTAATTTCAACCACAACTAAGGTTTATCTGAATTATAGCACATTGAATTTATCTAGGTATCCTTGTCTCTCAGTTAAAATGTAAAATGTATATTTATAAATATAATTACCAGGGTTGGAAATATGCATGCTTAGAAGCATTGGTTTTCAAGTTCTAAATTCAAATCACAGAGATCAAACCCCTGAGAGAAGTACTGAGTGTGTGTGTGTGTATACATACAAACATATATGTACATAAAATTGTATATATACTGTATATACAAAATTGAATTATACCAATGTCAAATAATGTCACTTATGTTTGTCACCTAAAATAACTTAGAAGAATTTTTAACTCATAAATATTTAGAAACCATTTATGAAACCCTCTGAATGGAAATCAGAAACCAAATAAAATTTGACATTAGTAAAACTGAGTGGTCCCAAATACTTTTCTAAGATCCAAGGTCACTGTCAAGAATAAAAAGACAATCTACAGAATGGAGAAAATGTTTTCAAATCTTGTATCTAATAAGAGTCTAGTATCTATGATATATAAAGATCTTATTTCAATTCAATAATAAACAGGCAAATAAATCAATTAGAAACGGACAATGGATTTGAATAGACATTTCTCCAAAGAAGATATACAAGTGGCCGATAAGCACATGAAATGATATTCAACATTATTAGTCATTGAGGAAATGCAAATCAAAGCCACACTGAGATACTTCATACTCACTAGAACAGCTATAATAAAAAAATATATGACAAGTTTTGTCAAGGGTGTGTAGAAACTGGAACCCTCATATATTGCTGGTGGTAATGTAATGCTGCAGAGTCACTTTCAAAAACAGTTTGGCAGTTCCTCTAAAAGTTAAACATAGAGTTAACATATAACCCAGAAATTCCATTCTTAGTTATATACCCAAGAGCGCTGAAAACAGATGTTCACACAAAAATGTGTATGTAAATATCCATAGCAGCATTACCCATAATAGTCATAAAAGACAAAAACAGATATCAATCAATTGATGAATGTATTTATTTTTATTTTTCCAATGTTATGTTTTCTTCTTCCTATTATTATTATTTTATTTTAGTGTTTACAGTTGTCCCACATTTTCTCATTTCAGCCATCTTCACCCAGCCCACTCCCCAGATGAATCTATTTTTAAATGTGATATATACATACAATGGAATATTATTCAGCCACAAAAAGAGATGAAGTACTCATTCAGGCTACAACATGGATGACCATTGAAAACATTATGTTAAGTGAAAGGAGCTAGTCAAGAAAGATCTTATTGTTTAATTACATTTATATGAAATGTGGAAAATAGGGAAGTATATATAGAGACAAAAAGTAGATTAGTGGTTCCCAGGGGCTAGTGCGAGAGGGAAACGAGAAGTGATTGCTAATGGATAGGAATTTTTGTCTGGGGTGATGAAAATGTTCTGGTTTGTTACCTGGTGAACAAACCAAAACTATGACTCTCATGGTATTTTGCACTAAAACTGTGACTATTATGATATGTAAAGTAAAACAAACAATTCCCCACAAAAAAAGATTTCTTAAATTTTTTGACATGTCAGGCAAGTGAGTCTTACTTTGAATATAATATGGGTTTCTGGTTCCATTGTGCATGGCTTCAGTTTCATTTTCATGGGACCATCGGAGACATTTATGCTTCAGCTTGCCCATGAAGAGCCCCATCCCAATTAGAGAAAATATGCTCAGAAAAAACAGAGTAAGCATAATGACACCAGTAAATTTCTTCAAGCAACGGAGCAGGATCCTTACATAAGACTTCAGGCCTAAAAAAAGACAGGTTTGTTTTCAATAAAATAAAATATCATAGTAAAGCAACATTAGCAAACTTCTCATGGCAAATACATACTACATCAAAATTGGTAGCTTTGTGTTTCATAATCTAATTTATCAGTATCTAGATCTAATAAATAAGATGGTTGTATTGTTGCTAATTTATTGCACCTAACAAAACAATTCAGACACAATATATTTTAAAATTAGTCATTTGTTTGCTTCTCTTTACTACATAAAGGATGGCTTTCTCTCTTGGCTGCTGCTTTTCCTACCAATCACCATTGTTTCTAAGCATAAGTAAAGGTATAGAGTTATTAATGGGTTACAAATGTTGTTGAACCAAAAAAAAAATAGCTTGAAATAGCAGTATTCTATAATATTCCTTCACTAATTTTTAAAAATTTAGTTTTGAAGCTGACTAAATAAAATGTGGAAATTTGTAATGATTATAAATGAGAATAACACAACTGTGATATATGCAGGCTGTATTTATATCAGAATACTTACTAATTGAAAACTCAACCTTAAATTTAGCTTATTTAAGGACACTTGTTTTTCTAATTATTGAGTAATACATGCTTAATTATGAAAACAAAAAAAAACAAGAAACAAAAACCAAATTAACATAATTGTACTTTACAGATGAAATTACAAGTTTTCTCCCTCCTTCCTTTACTCCCTCCCTCCCTCCTTTCCTTCCTTCCTTCCTTCCTTCTTTTCTTCCTTTCTTCCTTACTTCCTTTCCTTCCTTTCCCTCCTTCCTCTCTTTTCCCCTTGGTCTCTTCTTATTTGTTGGTCTGTCTATATTTAGGATTCTAATAACTGCTCAGCTCAATAATAGATGAGATTATAGTAGCTTTCTGATGTTGAGTACGTTACTCAACATTTTTATGTCCCCATTTTATTATCTTTAAAGTGGGAATAATAATACATATTTCATATATTATTGTGAGAATTGAAAAATTGTTTTTTAAAATGACCTTCTCAGATGATTGGATGAAATAAAGTTATTCCTGTGGTTAAAAAACTGTGATATCTAGATTAAATATATTAATATAATATCAATTGCTAGAATATTAAAATACATGTTTATGGCCTAGAAGTCACAGTATTAATTTTTTTTTGCTATATAAAAGTCTTTTTTAAGGTTAACGTAAATGAAATTCCTGTGTCAACATATATATGGCCACACTTAAGTGTTGATACATATGTTCAAATTGCTTTTAAGAGGTGTTAAATCAATGTTAAGCCAAAGATTATGTATGTATACAGCGAAGCCTTCATTAAAAATAAAACATTAAAAATTATTTCCAATTTATTAGAAGAAAAATGGGATCACTTTAATGCAATTTCTGGGATTACTACAATGAACTTTTAAAACATGTATATTTGTACTATTATTTATTTTTTGGGTAACTGTCCTGACTCCTCTGTATATTATTTTACTGAAAAATTTTTTCATATTGTTTTGTTGGAATTATTTTTAAGAATACCACTTAAACGAGAATATATGTGTGTGAATAATATGTAATTTGTATGTTTGGATATATACATATATATGTGTATGTGTGTGTATATATATATACCAAATTTTTGTGAGCTTTCATTTATTGGTGCCATTTTGTTTGAAGGTAAAAAAAGTCACCATCCAACTTTACAGAGTAAAATTTATTAATAATTTTCTTTGTTACATACCATTCATTGTTATATACCAAAGTTATGAACCAAATTTGATTTTGATTTTGATTTCCTGATATAATTTCCCCCTTCATTTTACTTTTAAACTTTTGTTTTGTTTTAGTTTAGGTATCTCTGGTAGAGTTCAATTTATTTCTGATTTAATATTAAAGTCTCTACATCTTGACAGAAAAATTAACCCAATTACTTTTATTTTCATAAATTGGTTTTATTTTGGATTGGCCTTTACCATTTTGTTTTTTGATTTTTATATTCCCTTTTGATTTATTATGTGTTCTATGTTTTTAAAAATTAACTTCAATTTCTTTTTTCTTCTAATCTTTGATAGAATTTATCTATTTTGAGAACCTGTATAAAACTTAAGTTCCAATTTTGAACAAATGTACTCTTTGCATCAAAATAAAATGGTATCTACTATAGTCTTACCATATAAGAACAAAATCATATTTGTTTTCTCACATTACTCAATTTCCACTTCTCAGTTTTTGTTAATATAATTTAGAAACTTTGACCTAATTATAATTGTTGAATTTTATGTATTTTGCACTATATTTACATATTCCTATGACATAAGAAAGATAACATTCAAATTCTTACAAAGCCTTGTCAGAAAACATAAGTTCATGCAAATAGGGAGCAGAGGAGACTTTGGTAAATATGCCTGACCTAAAAGGTCTGCTGGTCTTCAACTACAGCTGGTAGTTGCCATCTAGAACTATCATTGGATTGATGCTGACAGTTTCTACTAATTAATTAATTAGCTAATTTTTAAGAAGATTTCATCTATTTATTTTTAGAGAGAGGGGAAGGGAGGGAGAAAGAGAGGAAGAGAAACATCCATCTGTGGTTGCCTCTCCCATGCCCCCAACCGGGGACCCGGCCCACAACCCAGACATGTGCTCTGACTGGGAATTGAACCTGCAATCCTTTGGTTCAAAGGTCAGTTCTCAATCCACTGAGCCACACCAGCCAGAACTCTAAATTAATTTAAATTTTAATATCAAAATTTATATTTTTATAAGGTTGATATCAATTTCAAAGTTTTTAAAAACAGAAAGAAAATACTGTATGTTTCTAATTCAAGAATGACCCATAGATGTCTATGCTATAATTTGCAATTTATAACATTTGTATTCTGTTTTACAACCTACTAAGAACAGTATTTTGGAATTCATTCTCTATTGAAATGATTTCAGAGTCCATTGTGACTACTTTTGGTAGTAAATCTTCCCATTGAGAATGTTTTATTTGTATACTTTTGTTTTTCAGCAGATAATCAGGAAAGATACATAGGTAAAATCTTGGAACTCTTGCATGGCTGCGGATACCCTTCTCCTGACTTCATGAATGACAGGCTGGTACAGAATTCTGGTGTCATAACCTCACTGCCTACACTGTCTCAAGTTTTGAAATCCACTGCCCTCTCAAGAGGTCTAAGGATAACCTTTCCATAAGCTCTTTTTATTTTTCTTCTTCTTCTTCTTTTTTTTTTTTTTCCTTAGGGGTTTTATAGTACTTTTATAAGTCTATCTTCTGTGTGTGTGTGTGTGTGTGTGCGCATGTATGGTCTAGTGTAAGATGAAACTTCCATTTATGACTAAGATCTTTCTCAATTTAAGGGATTAACAAATTCTAGTGTATTTCTAAATAATCTTTTACATTTATTCTAGTCTTCTTTTTAGGTTTATCAGTTATTGCTAAAATGGAACTTCATTTTTTCTCCCTCATTAACTCATACAATTTTTAGTTCTACTGAATTAATAAAGAACTCTATAGTTTTTCTTTACACAAGTGTTTTTGTTTTACTCTCCCATAATACTATACAGGTAATACTATATTTTACCACTTCCGTTGCCATCAAATATTAACCAAGGTTATTATTATTTTATCACTTTTTAGTTTTAACAGTATTTTTATTTGTCATTTTATAATCTCATTTCCATCTTTTGCTTCAATAAGTCTAAGTTTTCTTCTATTGAGACTATAAAACATGATTTCTTACGCTTGCTCCTACACTCTAGTGAATGTGTTCCTCTTTATTCACTGGCCTGATTTCCTCTATAACCCTTGCCTCTGACTCTAACATTACTAGGACATGAAACTGCAGTTGATGCAATTGTAGTGGATGCAGTTTCATGTTCTCGTAATTTGCGGAGACGAGTAAGGGAGTGAAAACTGTGACAATTCCTACCAGGCAACACTCACTGGTTTCTTCACTGGGTTTGGCGAAACTGCCAGGTCACAAACCATTTTTATTAAACAGTTGTATTGAGATATAATGCATAAACCATACAAGTCACCCATTAATGTGTACACTTCAATGTTTTAGCATATGCACATGGTTATGCATGCATCAGCACACTCCTCAATCTTTTTGCTGCTTTGCCAGCCAAGACTCCAAATACATAGCATGCATAAGTTTGGCCTTCTCCACGGTGTCCCAGTGGACAAAAGCTGCTTGTAGATTTTACTTTTTCTTATTATCATGCCTGCCTCTGGGTTTATTGACCCAGCTATTTCATAATACTCCGATTCATTGCAGCCAAAAACAAACATACAAACAAACAAACAAAATCTCTGAGTGAAGTTGTTCCTATCTGAATCTGTTTATTCATTGTAAATAACAAATTAGAAGGTGTTGGTGGGCTTAAGATTCTTCAGGAATGGGAGCTATAAATTAGTCTTCAGTATCCTCCATTAATGTGGTCATGACCTTATTTAGCAGGACCTCCCTGAAATTTGTGGCATGTGAAATGCACCCTATGCAAGCACTCAGAACAAAATGATATTTATCTTATTTTACATTACTTTATCCATTTCATCTGATTTTTAGATGCAATAAGAAAAAGAAGAAGGTAGGTTAGATATCTGTCTAGACTGCTATATCTTTCCAAAGTCTAAAGACAATTTTATAAATTCATATTTAAGATGGAAGAATAAATAATAAAAGAAAAATAATATTTTTATTTATTTCCACATTTTATCATAGTAGTGAACCCACCTCAAATAAATAACAGTCAAATGTGATATTTTTTCTTGCCTTTTCTGTAGTGACTGTAATTAATTGAGAGATCTGATAATTCATTGATTTCAAAGCTGAAATAGTATCCAAATTAATATTTCTCCAAACAATAACAGAGGAGTTCAAATGAATATAGGGGAATACATAAAACAAAATGAAGAAAAGGAGCTCAATGCCATTTCTTACCTTGGTTTAAAGGAATAATTTTCAAAATTCTCAAAGTTCTTGCAATTCTAAATATTGGATTGAAGTTTAGAGGTGAATATATTGTTATATGCCTGCGGAATTAAATTAGAGTTATTTAGAGGTTATATTGAAATTATGTTACTTACCTTTGGCTTTTTATATTCTTTGAAACTTATTTTTAAAATCATGTATCCAAACATCTCCATTGCTTTCATTATTCCATTATGCAAATAGTTTTATTATTGACTATAAGACAAAGATTGCTACAATGTGCACAGTAGCCAGGTAAATATTAATCCACAAACACATTAAGAGAGTTTGTTAAATGGTCACACTGTTGGTACTCTTAATTCCATATTTGTATCATGTTCATAAATATTTTGTCATCTAATTAATAAAATGATAATTAAAAAAAATCATAATCTTCTAAAGGAATGAGTTTCAATTCAAGGATTTAAACATTTAGGATGATTTTGATGATGGTGATGATGATGACGATGGTGGTGATGTTGATGATGACAATGGTAATGATGATGAAAACAGAGGCAGTTCCATAGTGGTTAAGAGCACAGACTCTATAGCCAGACTGCATGTGTAGAAATCCAGACTCCATTCTTTACTAGCTGTGTGACAGAAAAATTACTTAATTTTTCTTGCCTCAGTTTCCTCAGAAGCGGGAATAATAATACTTCCTTAAACTGCAGCTTTTTGTGGGGATTAATATAACAGCAACTGGCACATGTTAAATAATATCTAAATGTTAACTGTGCTATTTAAGTGTGTGCTAAACAACAATAGCAGAAATAATGATAGTAATAGTACAAGAAGCAGTGATGATAATTGTAATGATTTTAGCTATTATTTTCTGAATGCTTAGAACATGGCAGACACTATTAACTTTTATAAAGATTTTTTAAAAAATTCAATTCAAAAATATATAAATAGAATATTATTTTAAATTTCTTTAACAGAGGTTTAACTCCAACGATCATTTACTCAGCCACAAAGCAGAGTACATTAAATAGATGAACTTAAAAAACAATACATATGAAAACCATTAGAATGTAATGTAATATTCTAGGAAATGTAGAAAATGTATGTGTGTATGTTTTTAAAATATCTTATTCAGATACCTAATATATATACTGGTCTTAAGAAATGCAGCTAAGTAAAATGTAGATTAGAGACAGAACTAAACATGCTAGGATCTTCTCCTAGGTCTCCAGAGAATTTTTTCTCACTAAAAATAACTTAAAAAGCAAATATTCAACCTCTATCATCTTTGCTTCATATAGAAAATATAGATAATATCCATTCCTTTAATTTCTATTGCATATTCTGAAACCTAGTTTAGCTGGAGCTGAGAGAACTCACTATGATTATATAAAATATTCTGTATTTGCAATATTTTTCAGGCAGAAAATTCTGTCAACCTCAGTTTTTTAATGAAAAGCATTTGTTTAGGAAGGTACTAAGATGTTTGCAACTTAAATAAATACTCACTCAAATAAAGTTACACTGAAATCAAGCCAGTTCCATGGATCACCGAAGAAATAAAATGGTCCTGTCCAGGTGCCTCTTGCAATAAGTTTGACAAGTATTTCAAGTGTGTAAATTCCAAGCAAAGTGATCCTGCAGGAAAATTTTAATATATACATTGAGAGTAAAAATAACACATTGTCAGTTCTTAATACAATGTCTATGATAACTATGTGGCCACCAATCAACCAAAGAACCAATCAATCAACCAGACAACAACAAAAAAATGTGCTTTTAATCATACAATAGGGCTTTTAATAGGGCTTCCCGGGTGGCCTAGCTCTCATAGCATTAACCATAAAATCTGACTATCAGTTTTTAAACAAGTCCTAGCTCAGGGTTATAGTCTTTATATATATTTAGGTAAATGATGAAAATACCACATTTCAAATGTATTCCACACTGGAAATCACATAATAAATAACTGAATTGTAAAGAAATTTGAAGAACTGATTTTATCATATGTATATATAAGAACTTCAATGGGGAATCAGTATTATATTTACAATCAGATGTGGGATTGCAACAGTAAAGAAAATCTGAGGCACTGACATATTAATCTTTAGTAATTAATTTTAAAATAAAACCTCATTTGTACGACACCATAGGCATAAACATATAAATACTCAAACATTCACATGTTATCCTAACAGGTTGGGAAGTAATGAAAGGGCATAAAAACATTAAAATTGATTAATTGACATACACGTATATTTGCTTCTATTTAGAAAATTCATTTATCATAGTATGTAGATAAATATGATATTATATACAATTAATATATCATATGTGAAATATAAACATTAAATTGTACAATGTTATAATATTTAGTATATAATGTACTATAATGCCATATGTTAAATATAAAATGTAATCTTATATGAGAATATGTATAATAAAATTATATAACTTACTGTAATTCTTGTCCCCATTTTGGAAAATTAGTCATGGCCATAAATATGCAGTCAATCAGGACACTAATCAAAATGAACAGTCGAAAAAAGGTAGATTATAGTCAAGGAATAACAGATAATAATATTGGAAATTTTTTTCTAAAATCTTTTATATATATATATACATATATGAAATAAAAGTTTTTTAAATTATCAAAAATATATTATTGATTGAAAAATAATGAAGGTTAATATTTTATATTTACTACTGTTGTGTGTATGAGAAAACATAATTTAAATGTATTTTCAAATATGGAATACTTAGTGCAGCTACAATCCAGATTTCAATATGACCTACAATGAGATATCAATTCAAAAGAGAAAGACTGCAGCAATATTCGAATAGAATAGTTGCATTTGATATTTGTACATTCTAAAACCAATAGAAAAGGATATGGATGTACCAAAATCTTAACAGCTGTTCTTCTAATTGAATTGAAAGGAGACAATGTACACCAGGTGGCATTAAATCTGAAAATTGTTCTCTTTTTATTTAATGCCATGAAAGTCTGTAAAGAAAAAAAGAACATCAAGTGAAATTAGAACTATAAACTATAATCTAACCAATTACGCAACATATTGGCACTGATCATTATAGTCATGAATTCTAAGTTATATTTTTCTTATATTTTGATTTTCTTTTATAGACAAAATAAATGGAAGTGTTTTAAAACACTCTTTTCATTGATATCTAGACTTATCTTCCACATTTTTTTTTGCTAGTGTGCTATCTGAGAAAGCTATCACCACATACCAATCCTCAAGTTTTTCTTGTATAATTAAAATAATAGGAAGAAAGGTATATATTAATGGCTTATGGAGATGCATTTAAACATATCAGAATTCAACGAATGTAAAAAAAAGTTAATTTTACTTCAAATCAAATGAGGTATGGGATTACAATAGTAAAACTGAGGCAAATGTACTGAAATATTACATTAATAATTAGTAATTATTCATGGTTTAAAACACATTTTTTATCATTGTCATAAAACACATTGAAATCTTGAAAAAATATGTTAGGATATAAAAGCATTAAAACCGAAATTAATGAGTAATCAAAAATATCCTAAAAGTCATATATGAGAGGGACCCCTAAAAAACCCAGAATTATCTTTTGTAGGGGGGGGGCCCTTTGTAGTACAGGCTTCCCCTGCTAGGTGAGTGTTCTAGGAACCCATCTGTATCAGTGTACCAGCTGGTGTTCTTGTGAGAGTCTGTGCTCAGCTTCAGTGAATTTTTTTGTAGACTCTTTCAATGCATTTGCCAATTTCATGATGGATGATTTATCTTCCCATACCGCACTAACTGTTCAGTAATTTTTGACCAAAAACTTCATGACCCCTATGTCCCACCCTCCCTATTCACCTGATCTTGCCCTGAATGACTTTGTTCTGTTTCCCTGGATGAAAAAAAGTCCTCAAAGGGGAATGTTTTGCCAATGTGGAAGAGGTGAGACAAAAACAAAAAACAAAAACAAAACAAAGCAAAAAAAAAAAAAAAAAAAAAAAAACAGCAGAAGCACTAAAAGGCATCAAAATCAACAAGTTCAAAAACTGTTCTGAGCAGTGGAGAAAAACATCTCGATAGGTGTATTGCATCAAATGGAGAGCACTTTGAACATGACTGAAGTTTAAATATGTAAGAATAAATACACAATTTTTTATAATAAACTCTGTTTTAGGGGGGTCCCCTCTAGTATGTGTGTAGATCTACAACATACAGGTGGGCAAAAGTAGTAGGTTTATAGTTGTTTTTATGGAAAATAATATAATTAATAAATAGTACAAAAATAAACTTTCACATAATCATAACTGTAAAGCTACTTTTGCCCCACCTTGTATACTATAGTATTATATTAGACATTATATCATATGTAATTATACAGAGGTGTATATGGTGACAATATATTGGTATTTATATTTGTGTGTATATGCAAGCTCATCAACTTGAACATGTGAAATTGTGTACATATTATAGTTATTTTAAAATTGATAAACTTTAATAGCCAATCATGCTTCCATAAAACAAATAATCATATTAAAGCATAACAGTATAACCTATTACAAAGTAAAGTAACCCCAAACAAACTAATCAACAAGGCAAGCAGTGAGTTTTGATAAAAATCTCAAATATGTGAGATTTCTTATGTAGTTTTGTATAATCTAAAATTACTTGTAATTTATTCTTCATTCTCTCTTTTGAAAAAAATTTTATTGTATTTTTTTCATTACCATTTAGCCCCCTTATACCCACCTCCCCCCGTACAAGCACCACACTCTTGTCCATGTCCATAAGTCCTTTCTCCTTTTGCTCAGCCCTCCACCTCCTCTCCTCTACCCCATTCTCTTTCTCATTCTATTTCAATTATGTTTTTGGCATTTCTGCAAAATAAAATAATAAAAATGTAGTCACAATAAGGTAAATTAATCCTTACATTCTGATTCTGATAGTATGGGTCCACGTCTTCCAAGGGCTCTGACACCATTTCTTGAGGAAGGGTTCCATAAACAAGTGGAAGCTCTTTCCCAATTTCCAAGTCAGTGTTTGGCTTTAAATCTTCTTCATGTCCCTCCTTGTGTTTTTTAGCAATACGCTGTTCCATAAGTTCAAGAGACTCTCTGGTGAAGGGCACAAGACCCTTAGGTTCTGGGGAAGCCATTTTTAATTTTGCACCTACAAGAAATGTATTCTCTTTAGTTCTCTATAAAATTTGTGTATACTTTATAAAGAAAGACATTAAATTACAAACATTTAAGATACAAGTAAAAGATAACAGCAAACTAGATACCTGTATTCAAAGAAAGTTCCTCAGTTTTATAGAAATCTGAGTTATTAAACTAGGTTCTGTTATAGTTAATATTAGACTTAATTTGTAATTTCAAAAGTAACTCGTTCTGTCTTATTTACTTACCCATTGAATTCTTTTATTTGTACTGAAATCTTCCTTTCCATTTCTCACATGTAATAAAAGAATCTAAAGTTGCTACAGATTTGGCAGGTGGGGGTATTTAATTATTTCCTCTCTACTGTACATTACCATTGACTAGACTTTTCCTCCCTAAAGGCAGTCTTTATTGGCTCTAGGTCTCATTCTCCTTTCCTTTTAAAAATTAAATTGATTGGGGTGACATTAATTAATAAATTTATATAGGTTTCAAGTGTACAATTCTTTGACACATCATCTGTATAATGCATGGTGTAAAGTCAAATCTCCTTCCATCACCATACGCTCAAACTCCTCTATCCTCTACTACCCCACCACACCCTTTTCTTCTGGTAACCACGATACTGTTGTTTGTGTTTATGAGTTTTTGTTTGTTTGTTCATTTGCTTGTTTTTGTGGTATTGACATGAAAATTTTGAAAATATTTACTGGCAAAGATATATGCCCCCTTATGTTCATAGCAGCATTATCTACTCTCTTTGAATAGCTCTGTTTACTACCCTTGACTCAATTCTTAGTTCAAATTTTAACTCTGATATCCCTTAAATTCATGCCTTTTCCTTCTGTTGTATCCTACTTTTTGGTGAATGAATAGGGAAACACAGGGTTTCCATTACTGTACATGGATACTTACTAAGTACATTTTCTAGACCACTATCTTTCCTCTGCCATTTATGTGGCAATATCACCAATGACAGCAATTTAACAAGTAAAAACAAAATGTATTGTTTTTCCCCCTGACCAAAATCAATTTTTAACCTTTTAGCCTTGTAACAACAAAAGCAAAAAGTAATTGTCTTGAAAATTATTTATGAAACTTTTCTTTGTCATTAATTCCTCTGAAGAAAAAAATGTTCTTTCAAATATTTTTCATTATGTATTTAAAATGATCCATTGTTAATATATCTACATAAAGGCAAGCCATCTTTGTAATTCTATATCTGGGTTGCTGTAGAAGTTTTTACAGATGTCCCAAAATTCTAGTCTTTATCTATTTCAAATCACCCTATTGATCACTTAAATTTGTGTTAATTAAATACAATTTAATGCATCAATTCCCCACTTACAATTCTTGTTCTTTTATCTCACATAAAAACACTTTCTTTTGCTGATTTTCTCCAGCCTAATTCTTGTCAGAACCTATGCAAGTGATCCTATTCAGTGAAAACTGACTGATTATTCTTTATTCACTCCTCTTAACCTTTTTTTGTAATTTTATTATTGCAATTAAGGATAAGAAATTTTATACTTGATATTGTGGCTTTTGTATATGTATATTTTGTCACTTATAGTGCTGGCCTTGGTTGAATTCCTTCTATAAAGTTTCCCTAAAACAGAAACCACATACATATGTATACACATATATATTTTGCAGCAGAATTCCACACTGTTGAGTGAAACTGAGTTGTTAATAGTTTAGTCCATTACTTATCTATTGATGGAAAGTAAGAAAATACATTAATCCTTTTTTAAAGAATATTTTGTTGACTATGTTTTTACAGTAGTCCCAATTTTTTTCCCTTTGCTCCCCTCCACCCAGTACCCACTTTCCCTCCAGCAACCCCACCTTCCTTAGTTCATGTCCATGGGTCGTGCATATAAATTCTTGGGCTTCATCCTTTCCTATATATTTCTTAACTTCCCTCTGTTCATTTTGTACCAATCAATTATGCTTCTTAATCCCTGCACCATTTCTCTATTTCTTCCCCTTCCCCCTCCCAGCCGATAACCCTCCAAATGATCCCCATACCTATGGTTCTGTTCCTATTCTGGTTTGCTTACCTGGATTTTGTTTTTATTTTTTAGATTCAGTTGTTGATAGTTGTGAGTTTGTTGTCACTTTAGTGTTTATAGTTTTGATCTTTTCTGAAGCAAGTCCCTTTAACATTTCATATAATAATAGCTTGGAGATGATGAAGTCCTTTAGCTTTACCTTGTCTGGGAAGCACTTCATCTGCCCTTCCATTCTAAATGATAGCTTTGCTGGATAGAGTAATCTTGGTTGTAGGTCTTTGCTTTTCATCACATTGAATACTGCTTGCCAGTCTCTCTTGCCTGCAAAGTTTCTTTTGAGAAATAGGCTGATAGTCATACAGGCACCCCTCTGTAGGTAACTCTCTGCTTTTCTCTTGCTGCTTTTAGGATTTTCTCTTTATCTTGAACCGTTGGCATTTTAATTATGGTGTGTCTTGGTGTGGTCCTCTTTGAGTCTAGCTTGTTTTGGACTCTCTGTGCTTCCTGGGCGTGTATGTCTATTTCCTTCACCAAATTTGTGAAGTATTCCTTGATTATTTTTTCACATAAGCTTTCAATTTCTTGCTCTTCCTCTTCTGATTCTGGTACCCCCATGATTCGAATGTTGGCACATTTAAAGTTGTCCCAGAAGTTCCTAAGCCTCTCCTCCCTTTTTTCAATTCTTGTTTCCTCATTCTGTATTTGTTGACAATTTTTTTCTTCCTTATGTTCCAAATCATTGATTTGAAGCCCAGTTTCCTTCCCTTCACCACTGGTTTTGTGCAGATTTTCCTTTGTTTTAATTAGCATAGCCTTGACTTCTTTCCTAATGTGTTTGCTGTACTTAAGCATGCCTGTCAAGCCTGTGAGCAACTTTATCACCAGTGTTCTGAACTCTGCATCTGTTAGGTTGGCTATGTCCTTGTCACTTAGTTCTCCCACTGGAACCTTCATCTGTTCCCTCTTTTGGGCCATACTTCTCTGTCTCCTCATCTTAATAGGCTCCTGTGTTTGTTTGCCTCTGTGTCTTAGATAGAGCTGTCGCAACTGTTATGTTGTAAAGGGTGGAGCCTTAGGTACTTATCACTACAAGCCAACCCATTTCACCACGTCGTGGCACTGTATGTGGGGGAGGGGTCTTGGAGAAAACAATGCCGCTTGCTCTGCACTTGCCCCTTTTCCAGGCACTGCTCCTACTTCTTATGGGACTGAAGTCTCTCTAGCTGTTGCCCTGGCTGTCGTTCCCAGAGTGGATGGGTCTGCGGACATTCTAGGACTGTGCGGGCCCTTTAAACAAGCAGATCTACTGAGAAACTAGTAGTTTCTTCCTTCACCTCAAACCTCATTGGTTTGCAGAGTCAGAAGCAATGAGCCTTTATTTTCCCAAGAATTGGAACCGTGATCTCTGTGGTCTGGTCTGGTGCTGGGAGCGCTCCCCAGGTCACTGTCCTTACTTTTTAAAACATGTAACAGCACTTTCCATCAGCCTGCCACTGCCACCACTGTTGACACCACTACACTGCATCCTCTCCACCCTGGTTCTGTACCTCATACCTGTCTGGATGAGTATTCCTTCTTTATATCTTTGTTTGTTGGACTTCCATGCAGCTTGATTTTCTGGAACTTCTGGTTTTCTCTAGTTTTGAGGTAATTGTATTTCTTCTTAGTTGTGGAGAAAGACTCAGCATGTCTGTCTAGGCCTCCATCTTTGTCAGAAGTCTTACATTAGTTAATCTTAATGAAGTGCCAATCATTGCAAAAATCAGACTCTTACTGCTAGCTTAAATAAATGGTGTGTGACAGACATTTCAGATATACAAATGGCAAGCTCACAGGTATCTAAAGAGAGAACACATTGAATATTTCTGTGTCCTGGGAAATAAAAATGGAAAATCCAGTATGGGATGACTCCTTGTATCTCTCATGGGATCACCATTTTCTGGGCTTTTCTTTTCTTTCTTTTATTTTCACTCTATCTAAAGAATGGTTTCCTTTGCTTATTACTAAGAATGTATGTCAAACAATGGCATCCCAGCTTCAACTTTATTTGATTTTTCAGTTTAAGTTCCCATCATATCATTATATCCTCATATCTAACAATGTACATAAAAAGATATTCTTAATTGGTTTAACCCAGCCTCTGGATTTATTTTCCTTGGTTCAGTCACTTGTGACCAGAGAGGGAGATTTTCAAAATAGCAATAGCTTCTTATGCCTACTCCCCTCAAGGGATGTTAAAAGGATGGGGTGTGAAACAATTTTGAGAAGAGCAATATGGAATAGAAATATTGATATATATCTACTTGGAAGTATCTTTCCAGATTAATGGTATAAAAACTAACAATTGTTCACCTTAAAATTTACTTCTCAAATACCTTGCTCAATATTATGCACAAAACTAACATATTAAAAGTTGCTCAAGATCATTTATATATACTATATGCATACATACAAAAACATATATAGTAACACCTCACATATCAAGATTTATTGAAACATCAGCTACAGATACTTAAGTTTGCTATTACATATAAAATTTTCTTACTTTAAAATATTAAATGTGCTTTCAAAATTGAACTCCTTATATGGAGTTTCTTAATGAGTCATGATTATAGGCCAGTAAAAATAAAATCATGAACTTTAGAATTAGATCTGCATTCAAATGCTAAATGCTGCTACTAAAGTTATAACAGGCCTCAGTCAAATTACTTAATATCCTTGAACCTTCAGTTATGAAACTGATATTCCTTTGGGTTAAATAGCATAAAATAAAATGATATGGATGAAAATGTCTACTACAGTGACTGGCACCTAATAAATGGGACGTAAATATAAATTTTCAGTTGTGTGTAATAAAACTTTTATATATTAGAATCATGGGCCAAACTTAATAAACTAATATTTAATGGAAATATATGTATGGTTATGAAATATAGACCAAAACATCTCACTATACAAGTATAGTAAAGCTACATTTTTGTAGCAGAGAAAACGGCCAAGGGATTTTATATAATAGTATTTGTGATGTAAATCAATACTGATTTGTATCTACCGAGAAACCTATATAACCTTCATCAGTATTAAGGAAGATGGAAGAGGCAGCCCTTCTTTATTCTGCTATAATCCAGTACCACACCCAAAAGGCATGTTCATAAACTGGAGGGTCTTCAAATAGAATCCGAATATTGATTTGACTCAGATCAAAGCCCACTTAAAAGAATAGAGGATATAGACTTCTGGCCAAGATGGAGGCCTAGACTGACACGCTCCTTCTCCCCCCACAACTAAGAAAGACTACAACTACCGCAAAACCATAAATAACCAGAAGTTCCAGAAAGTAAAGCTACATGGAAGTCCAATGTATGAAGTTATAAACAAGTGGTGTTCATCCAGATGGGAAGGAGGGGCAAAGCTGCAGCAGAAAGATCAAGCTGTGCTGGAGGCGACAGCTGCAGCTATGAGCAGCAGGATCCAGTAAGCACAGACACCCATATTTAAGGGGAGGAGAGAAGCGCCTGAGAACCAACCCTGGCTGCAGACTAAACCCATCAGCTCATGATTCCAATGGCGGGGAAGGCAGACCGCCATTGCCTCATACTGTGAGGCCCAGAAGGGATGGGGACAAAGGAGGAGATTCCTGGTCTCTCAGCAGAGAGCAAACAATAGGGATCCCTCTTGGACCCCTGCCCACACACAAAGAGCCACAGTGTGATTAGAAGGGTCACTCGATAGTGACAAGTGCACAGGATTCTGCCCCCGATAGTGTAGGAGGGGTGAAAGCCCCACCCAAGAAGGAAAGATAAATGAAAGTGGTCAAGATGGCAAGAATCATGATTGAAATACCAATCAGACAGCTAAGCAAAAAGCAAATATGCGAATTAACCGATGAACAAATAGAAAATCTTTCTGAGGCTCAATTCAGAGCTATAGTCATAAGGTGGCTTACAGAATTAACAAAAGATATTGAACAAGATGGGGAAGGAATGAAGTCTAATCCTGCTGAAATGAATGAAAACACATATGAGACAAGTGGTGAGGGAAGAAAAACTAGGGATAAAATCAATAAATCGGAACATAGGGAAGGAACAAAGAGTCAGCCAGTGCAGAAAGAGGAAAAAAAAAAAGTGAGAAATAAGAGGAGAGGCTCAGAAACCTCTGGGACAGTTATAAGTGAATGAACATTCAAATTATAGGGTTGCCAAAGGGTGAAGAAGAAGAACTAGAAATTGAAAAATCATGTGAAAAAATAATGAAGCAGAACTTCTCGAACTTGGGGAAGGAAATAGACTTACAGGCAGGAAGCACAGAGAGTTCCAGATAAACTGGACCCAGGGAGAACCACAACAAGACACATTTTAATCAAAATGTCAAAAATTGAAGATAAAGAGAGAATCTTAAAAGCAGTAAGAGAGAAGAAAAGAATTATGTACAAAGGGGTCCCAATTGGACTATCAGCTGATTTCTCAAGGGAGACCCTGCAGGCAAGAAGGGACTGGCAAGAAATATCCAAAGTAATGAAAATCAAAAACCTACAGCCATGATTACTCTGTCCAGCGAAGCTGTCATTCAGAATAGAAGGGCAGAAAAAGTGCTTCCAGGACAAAGTAAAACTGAAGGAGTTCATTAGATCCAAACCACTATTATATGAGGTGTTAAAGGGACTGGTTTAGAAGAAGGAGGATCAAAACTATGAACATTAAAATGAAAACTGTATCACAACAACCAACAACAGAAGCTAGGAAATTGAAACAAAGGCAAACTAAGTAGGCAATGAGAGGAGAAAAAGAATTATAGGTATGGGGAACATATTGGGGTCAGGTCAGCAGGGAGGAGAAGGAGGGAAAAGGGAGGGAGATGATGCAGGAGTTAAGAAGCATAGTAGGAGGGAATGGAGTAGATAGGAAGATGTTGAGAAGAACTATATGCACAACCAATGGGCATGGACTAAGGGGGGGGACAACTGCAGGGAGGGGAGCTTAAAGGATGGAGGGAAGCAGAGGGAAAATAAATTAGGACAATTGTAACAGCATAATCAATAAAATATATTTTTTAAAAAAAGAATAGAGGATATATTAATTGAAGTACAAAAGACTCGACTAAACCATTATTTTTTCCAAGTATAATAACATAGTCTGAGTCATATTTCCTTACATGTAAACTATAGAATCCCTCATGAATTGCACAAAGTCATAACAGTTAAACAGATTATATATAGAAAACTGTCTAACAGTACTAGTCAGTACTAATTCTCTTCCATAACTCAGTTAGTTATCCAAGAAGACTTCTTTAGTGATAATTTTCACGTTGAATGAAATGACTATGGGCTGTTGACCATGTTAATGATTTGATAGTGAGCAAGTCTGTATCAAATGGAATTGGCTTGCATCTGATTTGTAGATGGCTAAGAAAAGATTGTAAATTATTAATCATTAACTCATAATATGGTAAAAGGCATTTCTGTGGGGAATTTATAAAATATGGTCCAGGCACTATGCTTTCCAGTGAGTGATCTTAATATAGTGCACTAAAGCCCAAAAACTATGTCAAGATTAATAGTTAATTTGTCTATTAGACTTTCTTTCTAAAAATCGAAAGCTCAAGTAAGCTTTTAGCAAGAATTGTATCAAATTCAAATCAGGGACGTCAGGCCAAGATGGAGGCATAGACAGACACGTTTGGTATCCATCCACAACTAAGAAGGAATACAACCACCTCAAAACTAGAGACAGCCAGAAGTTCCAGAATATCAAACTGCATGGAAGTCCAGCAAACAAAGATATAAAGAAATACTCATCCAGACAGGTAGGAGGGGCGGAGCAGGGGCAGAGAGGATGCGGTGTGGTGGCTGCAGCAGTGGCGGCAGCAGCGGCAGTAGTGACAGGACAGCAGAAAGAGCAGTCACACATTTTAAAGTCAGAAGGGACACCTGGGGAGTGTTCCCAGCTCCTCATTGGATCTCGCATCTCACGGTCCCAGCACCAGAGAAAATCAAGCCTCATTGCTTCTGACTGTGCAGACCAGTGGGGGTTGGGGCAGAGCAGAAACTGCCAGTCTCTCAGTAGATCCGCTTGTTTAAAGGGCCCGCACATTCCTAGAATGTCCACAGACCCGTCTACTCTGGAAACGACAGCCAGGGCAACAGCTAGAGAGGCACCAGTCCCATACGGAAGTGGGAGCAGTTCCTGGAAAAGGGGTGAGTGCTGAGCAAGCATCATTGTTACCTCTCAGAACCCTCTCCCACATACAGTGCCACAATGTGGTGAAACAGGTCATCCTGTAATGACAAATCCCTAAGGCTCTGCCCCTTACAACATAACAGAGTGACAGCTCTACTTAAAACACAGAGGCAAACAAACACAGGAACCTATTAAGATGAGAAGACAGAGAAGTATGGCCTAAAAGATGGAACAGATTAAGGTTCCAGTGGGAGAACTAAGTGACAAGGAGATAGCCAATCTAACAGATGAGGAGATAGCCAACCTAACAGACGCAGAATTCCAAACACAGGTGATAAAGATGCTCACAGGCTTGACAAATATGTGTAAGTATGGTAAATGCATAATTGGTAGGCACAAAATAGACAGGGGGAAGTTAAAAATAATATAGGAAACGGTGGAGCTAAGAACATATATGCACGACCTATGGAAATGAACTAAGGGGGGTGGGATTTTGGGAGGGAAGGGGGGTACTGGGCATAGGGGAGCAAAGGGGAAAAATTTGGAACTACTGTAACAACATAATCAATAAAATATACTTAAAAATGGCAATTATAATTTTGGTCACACTTACTGATTACTACCATTTTGTGAGGCAATGGACAAGATGTTTCTCTTATATCTTGTTTTCACATGTCATTCTGTGATCAACATTTATAAATGAGGAAACAGATTGATGAGTTTCATGACTTCTCCATCATTGTATAGCCAGTTGAGTGGTGAAAATATATGCTAACCCAGGTGTGTCCAAGTCTAAAATTGGGTCGCATTAAACTACTCCATAAAAATGCTTACAAGCTGTAAATTTTTAGACAAGTGTAAACAATTGATACCTCAGTATGGCTACTAGAGATATCCAAAAACTAATGGACTTAATGGGATACTTTAGCTACCAATTTGCACCTCTGAGCAGCTGACAAGTTCACCAGGTGCAATTATCTAGAAAAATTATTTGTGTAAAATATTGTCAAAGTCAAGTATTTTATAAAATGTTGTAAAAGTAAAAGGAAGCAAGACTAAGGACATTAATTTGGAGCATAACATGTACTGCCTAGTATATTGATCCTCTGCATAGATTTAGGAATTTGCTATTGTGTGAACTATGGTGGGCGACCTCCTGCAACAGAACTGGAAAGGACCAGATAATGCAGGTAGTGACTTTTCCAGGGTCTCATGGAATCTAAAAAGTGACCACATGACTTTGGAAAGCCAATCAAATGTATCAGCTCAAGATTTCTTCTTTGGACTTAATGACATGAAGTAATAGGGGTAGTGGGGAATCCACTTTTGCAAGAGAGGCAGAAGCTTCAGCAGCAACTTTCAGCAATTCGGGGAACATACTAGTAATATAGTAGCAATGCCTGGTGCTATATTTTTGGTAGTTTGAGCTGAAGTATTATTGATGCTCACTGGACTGCTTCTGCCATAGGTTATCGGCTGTGATCCTGGCTTCAACTTAGTCCTCCCTCTCTCCCCTCATTCCTCCATTTTCTTCAGTAGATGCCTAGATTTAGGGTTATTGAGAGTTGAGTTTAAATCTATCAATGGTTTCATTTCTCCCAGGCTGACTTGTTACTATCATTAAGCATATTTTGAAGCATTGGTATAATATAGACTCTATATAAAAACTTAGTTTATTTCAAATCAGAATTACTAAATAAAGGCTACTCAATAATTAATACAAAGAAGTTAGTGGAAAATTCCTTTTTCTCACCAGTATTTTCACCATTAGTGTGTTCTCTTTCTGTCAGTCATTTTAACTTAAATTTAGACCCCATTTTACATAAGGCCTTTTGAGGATGGGAAGAAGTGAAGATGGATTGGGTTTTACTTTTCCTTTACAGACATTTAGAAGTTTGGGCAGTCTGTGACTTCTAGTTATGCCGATGGTGTGGGCTTTGTGTAGTTTTAATTGTTTTATTTTTTTTGTGTATGTGTGTGCTGTTTGTTTTTGAAGCACATATGGGGAAGTTCTGAATTGGGCAGTTCCCATTATTATTGGCTCCATACACTTCTAATAGCCAAATAAAATTTGGATGGCAGAATGATTTAAATGCAAAATAATATATAAATTAAAAACCCAAACAATAAAGCTTATGAAAGAAAGCATAAATAAATGGCTTTGTAATAATTTTAAATGGAAGTCCTAGTTTAATGAAGCAAAGTGATGGCTAGGATGTGAGGCAGAAAGTACTCTAATAGAAACTTTTTTGGTAGTATAAATTAGTACATCTTTTCCTGAAGGAAATCTGGCACTAGTTCTCTCAATTAAAAATTATACACTTTACCCTAGCAATTTGAGCAATAACTTACCCAATGGGTACACTTCAAACCAATTACTGTGCACAATATTCAGAGTTGTACTTTTTATTAAAGTTATTGGGGTGACATTGGCTGATAAAATTATATAGGTTTCTTTGATACATCACCTGTACATTGCATTGTGTGTTTACCATCAAAAGTCAATTCTTCTTCTGTCACCATAGATTTTACCTGCTTTAACCTTTACTACCTTCCCCACCCAGAGTTGTATTTTAACAGCTTAGAATAGAAATAGTCCACATGTTTCTCAGGTACAGCTACTAAACAAAATATGCTAGAATACACCCTTAAAAGGAAATATTATTTTGTGCTTCTGTAACTGTATGGATTTTTTTAAAGTATATGTGTGTAGAATTATTTAAAAATAGTAACAGATATTAACTAAAGAAATGTAGTACTTCTTAATATCTTTACAAGTTATAAAATAACCTAGAAGTTGATTCCTAGCTATGTACATTGATCACAGGCTTTGACAGTGAGGTCCATAAAATCCTGATTGTATTACTGTCATACTATATGGAGAGTATGGGATATGGGAGAAGTACCAGTTTAGAGATTAGGGGAGGGAGAGATTATTTTTTATATTTTTGTTGTTTGATGTACATCTGAAATGTCCAAAAGTAAAAACTCAGATATTAATTGAAAATATGGATTTGGAGTTTAATAAATATAATTAAGCTATATATATATATCTATATATACATATATATAGATATATATACATACATATATATGTGCACATGTTTTATATACCTATACAAGTATATGTGTATATATGAGTATATGTATATGTCGTCGTCGTCGTCGTCGTCGGCAGCCGTCCGTCTCGAGAGACGATGGTGTAGCTTCTTAAGAGTCTATCTGCACCGCCGAGAATGGCTGTGCAGTCCGACTCGGGAGTGACATGGTATCTGTCTCCTCCCGTGTTGAATCGACATCATGCGATGACGCTGAAGCTACAGAGCCTGGGCAGGGTGATATGGAGGGTCTGCTGTTGCCCATGCAGCAGACCCCCCCTCTCTTCGCAGCTGAAGGGTCCAAGGGAAAGACGGAGTCGATACAGCTTGGGTTCAGGTGCGCCGCAGGAGTTGCCGGTGTTGACTACAACGTCAAACCGCCTTAGGGACTCCGGCTCCGGATTTTCTGTCGGGGTTTACTCCCTTAGCCTTTCCCCTGAAGAGGTATGCCGCAAGGCAGCGGAGGTTTTTTGGAGTCAGAGTATATGTATATGTATATGTATATGTCACATAGTATATAATTACCTAATTATATGGATATATAAATAGGTCAAACTAATGGTGCACAAAATATCATGTGTATTTGCAAAATAGAATGATTTTAAGGACAGCCTACTGAAAAGCATCTGCTACCATTTAACAGTTTAGAAAGCAAGTGGTTTTATATATCATTTCTAATAAATGTTGTAAGTCACATGGGTCAAATATGAATAAGAAATACCACAGTTAAAATATTAACATTATATATTAGGAAACAATGACGAGAATGATTACTGACTTTTCATCACAATAAAACAAATACCAGAAGACAGAGTAAAAATATCCTTAAAGAAAAAAAATGTGAAGCTAGAACTCTGTATACAGCAAAAGTATTCTTCAAGAATGGAGATAAAAGGCAGTGCCTTTTGACCCAGCGATTCCATTGCTAGGTTTATACATGAAGAATCCTGAAACCTCAATTCAAAAGAACCTATGCACCCCTATGTTCTCAGCAGTGCTATTTACTATAACCAAGTGCTGGAAACAGCCTAAGTGCCCATTGGTAGATGACTGGATCAAAAAACTGTGGTACATTTACACACACAAAAAAAATACTATGCGGCAGAAAGAAGGAAGGAACTCCTACCTTTTGCAACAACATGGATGGAACTGGAGAGGATTATGCTTGGTGAAATATGCCAGGCAGCAAAAGATAAATACCATATGATCTCACCTAATATGGGAAACTAATAAACAAACCAAATCAATGAGCAAAATAGAATCAGAGGCATGTAAACAAGAAAAAGATTGACAGTGACCAGGGGGTGGGAGGAGGGAAAAATGTGGAAAGGAGGGGAAGGGTCTAGTCAAGAAACTAGTTTGAATGACCCATCGCCATGAACAACAGGGTGGGGATTGACTGGGGGATGGGTAGGTGGGGTAGGGAAGAGAAATGGGAGAAAAAGTAGTACAAATGTAATAGAAAAAAAAAAAAAGAATCGAGGCAAAATAAAGATATTCTCAGATGTTTCAGGTGTAAATTTAGATCTTCAAGAAGGAATAAAGTGAAAGAGAAATACAGAATACATAGGGAAATATAAAGCATAATTAACAAAAAGTAGAAGCAGCCCAGGTAACTGTAAAGAGAATAGATAGGGAAAAAAACCTGATATATTCATACAATAGAACACAACTCAGCAATAGGAAAATAAATGAACTACTGACACACAGAAAAGTGGCTGAATTCAAAAGCATTATGCCAAAGATTACAGACTAAATGATCCACTTTATGAGAACAGTTGGAACACACACGATAATCTCCAGGAGTGGCATAAGAATTGACTGGGAGGGGTGATGAAATTCCCAGTGTTGGTGGTAATAATGTTCATCTTGCTAGAGGTTTGGAGCACACGGTGCGTACATTTGTAAAAACCAATAGAACTATATCCGTAAGGCTTATGCATTTTACTTTGTTTCACCTTTTAAAAAGCCCATAAGCAAATACTGAATTCTAGTTAACTACCGTATTTTTGGCTCCATAAGACGCACTTTTATTTCCCCCGTGGGGGGAAAATGTCTGTGCGTCTTATGGAGCGAATATTGCATCACAGACCGTGATGTGTATTACTTGATCTGTCAGCGGTGGCAACAGCTGTTAGAAGAGGAAGCAGTGGACCCATGTGAAACCCCTGGGGACTCTTAAATGTCCCACTTTACTACTGAATCTCAGGATGTCTTGTCAGTATGAAGATAGTGAAGGAAGTGATATCAGTGATTGTGAGCAACTGAGCTTCATAAATTCTGACACTAGAGACAATGAGTCTTAGGGCTCCCAGAAAACTAGAAGAGTACTCTAACCTTAAAGTCTCTCCTCATTTGCTAATGACAGTGATGATGGTTCTTTTATTTTTATTTTATTTTTAAAGTATATTTTATTAATTATGTTGTTACAGTAGTTTCAATTTTTTCCCCTTTGCTCCCCTCTGCCCAGTATCCCCCTTCCCTCCAGTAATCCCACTCCACTTAGTTCATGTCCATGGTTGTGTATATACATTTTTTGGCTTCACTCTTTCCTATATTCAGAGAAGGAAAACTCTGATTCCAAAAAACCTCCGCTGCCTTGCGGCATACCTCTTCAGGGGAAAGGCTAAGGGAGTAAACCCCGACAGAAAATCCGGAGCCGGAGTCCCTAAGGCGGTTTGACGTTGTAGTCAACACCGACAACTCCTGCGGCGCACCTGAAGCCAAGCTGTATTGACTCCGTCTTTCCCTTGGACCCTTCAGCTGCGAAGAGAGGGGGGGTCTGCTGCATGGGCAACAGCAGACCCTCCATATCACCCTGCCCAGGCTCTGTAGCTTCAGCTTCACTGGAGAGGACACTCCAGCGACATCGCAAGATGTCAATTCAACACAGGAGGAGACAGATACCGTGTCACTCCCGAGTCGGACTGCACAGCCATTCTCGGCGGTGCAGATAGACTCTTAAGAAGCTACACCATCGTCTCTCGAGACGGACGGCTGCCGACTCGACTCTTTCCTATATTATTCTTAAGTTCCCCCTATTTTGTATTTACCCATTATGCTGCTTCTTTTTTTTTTCTTAAACAAATGTGTTGACATGTTTTAAAATTTTAATTAATTAATTAATTTTTAGAGAGAGGGGAATGGAGAAAGAGAGGGAGAGAAACATCACTGTGTGGTTGCCTCTCATGTGTCCCCAACTGAGGACCTGACGTGCAACCTACTCATGTGCCCTGACTGGGAATCAAACCAGCACACTTGGTTCACAGGCCGATGCTCAATCCACTGAGCCACAGCAGCCAGGGTTTCCAATTATGCTTCTTAATCCTTGCACCATTTCCCTGTTTCTCCCCCTCCTCTCTCCTAGTTGATAACCCTCTGAATGATCCCCATACCTATGATTCTCTTCCTGTTCTGATTTGCCTATTTGGATTTTGTTTTTATTTTTTAGATCCAGTTGTTGATAGTTGTGAGTTTGTTGTCACTTTAGTGTTCATAATTTCGACCTTCTTTTTCTTAAGTAAGTCCATTTAACATTTCATATAATAATAGCTTGGTGATGATGAACTCCTTTATCTTTACCTTGTCTGGGAAGCACTTAATCTGCCTTTCCATTCTAAATGATAGCTTTGCTGGACAGAGTAATTTTGGTTGTAAGTCCCTGCTTTTCATCACCTTGAATACTTCTTGCCAGTCACTTCTTGCCTGCAAAGTTTCTTTTGAGAAATCAGCTAATAGTCTTGTAGGCACCCCTCTGTAGGCAACTCTCTGCTTTTCTCTTGCTACTTTTAAGATTCTCTCTTTATCTTGAACCTTTGGCATTTTAATTATGATGTGTCTTGGTGTGGTCCTTTTTGGGCCTAGCTTGTTTGGGACTCTGTGCTTCCTGGACTTGTACTTCTATTTCCTTTGCCAAATTTTTGGAGTTTTCCTTCATTATTTTCTCACATAAGTTTTCAACTTCTTGCTCTTCCTCTTATCCTTCTGGCACCCCTATAGTTTGTATGTTGGCATGTTTAAAGTTGTCCCAGATGTTCCTAAGCCTCTCATTTTTTTTTTAATTCTTGTTTCCTCATTCTGTACTGGTTGACTGTTGTTGTCCTCTTTATGTTCCAAATCATTGATTTGAAGCCCGGTTTTCTTCCCTTCACCATTGGTTTTGTGTAGATTTTCCTTCGTTTCATTTAGCATAGCCTTCACTTCTTCCCTTATGCATTTGCTGTACTTAAACATACCTGTAAAGCCTGTGAGCATCTTTATCACCTGTGTTTGGAATTCTGTGTCTGTTAGGCTGGCAATCTCCTCATCTGTTAGGCTGGCTATCTCCTTGTCACTTAGTTCTCCCACTGGAACCCTGATCTGTTCCGTCTTTTGGGCCATACTTCTCTGTCTCCTCATCTTGAAAGGCCCCTGTGTTGGTTTTCCTCTGTGTCTTAGGTAGAGCTGTCACACCTGTTATGTTGTAAGGGATGAAGCCTTAGAATTTTTTCATCAGTAGAGGGTGACCTGTTTCACCATGTTGTGGTGCTGTATGTGGGGGAGAGGTCTGAGAGGGAACGATGTCACTTGCTCATCACCTGCCCCTTTTTCAAGCACTTAACCCATTTTGTATGGGACTGGCACCTTTCTAGTTTTTGCCCTGGCCATCATTCCCAGAGACAGTGGGTCTGTGGGTGTTCTAGGACCATGGTGGTCCTTTAAACAAGCAGACTCTTCTGAGAGACCAGCAGTTTCTTCCTCTGCCCCAACCCCCACTGGTTTGCACAGTCAGAAACAATGAGGCTTTATTTTCTTTGGCGCTGGGACCGTGAGCTGTGTGTTCTGGTCTGGTGCTGGAGCACTCCCCAGGTGTCCCTTCTGACTTTTTAAAATGTGTGACTGTGCTTTCTGGAAGCCTGCTGTTGCCACCACCGCTGCCGTCACCACACTGCATTCTCTCTGCCCCGGCTTTGTCCCTCCTACCTGTCTGGATGAGTATTTCTTCTTTATATTTGTTTGCTGGACTTCCATGCAGCTTGATATTCTGGAACTTCTGGCTGTCTCTAGTTTTGAGGTAGTTGTATTCCTTCTTAGTTGTGGAGGGATACCGAGCATGTCTGTCTAGGCCTCCATCTTGGCTGGAAGTCGATGATGGTTCTTAATACTGCTATTGACTGCTGTTCACTTTACATGGTTGAAATATTATTCTGTTATATTTTACTAAATATTTTAGTACACCATTTGGTTCCAAATATTTTTTTTCATGTTTTCCTACTCTAAACCTCAATGCATCTTATGGTCAGGTGCATCTTATAGTGTGAAAAATATGGTATATGAATTATGAAGTATTTATGAGTGAGGCCTCTAGTATTTGCAACTTGTTTTGAAAGATGTCAAAAAAAAGAATTGATGAATTATTTGAGGAATGCATACATATTTGTATGTTAAAGTAAATATTAAAATGACAAGTAAAGATTCAAGGTATTGAGTGGGTGTTCCCTGTGCTGTTTTGTTTGCTCTTCCATATGTTTGAAATATTTTATAATAAATACTTGAAAAAATCTAGTTTCATAACCAAATGGATTCAAATATGGATTTTAGAACTTTTTAACTATGACCCTGAGTGACTCACATAACCTCTCCATGCCTCAGTTTCCTCAACTTTAAAATGGGAACAATAAAAGTACTGTATCAAGTAATGTGAGCATGGAATAAGTTAATAAATATAAAGCACCTGCCAGGTAATACACACTCATTAAATACTACCTGCTATTATTTTAAAGCACTTTTATTTTTATGTTTAACCATCTTTTGAATTAAATTACTGCCAATTTTCCTGGAATTTATAAAGAGACTATACTGAATATAATTTAATTTCTTTTTAATAACTAAAGTAATAATCAATTACAAGCAACTGTAATATTTTGATTTAAATAATTTTTAAAATAACTCTGCTTTTGACATTTTTCTTCTGCTTTATTTATTTGTATCTCTTTTATTACCAGACTTTAAATTTTTTTCTTGGTGCCTTTGAGTTGGTTGATTCTGTTGGCTTCCTCTCCTAGCAATTCTTCTCTAATTTTCTGGGGGTAAATACCATAACAATGAACCATGAGTGAGAGCCCCAAATCTCCAATGAAATAAAATCAACCATACAATAAACATTTTAACTCTTCATAAATCTTCTCCCTCCTCCCTAACCCCAAGTCCCATTGTGTTCTTTTCCTGAGGTATAAAATGAAGGGTTGATTCACAGGGCAGGGCATACATCTCTTTAGATTCCAAGATTCCAGCCATGTTTAAAAAACAATGATGACATTTCTTTTTATTATAAGTATAATCCAACACATCACAATTATCTGATGATTTGAAGGGTAGAAAATTTTGTAGATAGGAGGAGTTAATGACAGGAAACTAGCAGAACAGACCGGACATCTAGTAGCAAATAACCATATACTCCTGCTAATATACAACCTCTAGTCTCCAAAACTGGCTCAGATTGCATTTTATTTATTACATAATTAATTTATATGCTTCGATTTTTCTTGTATTTGCATCTCTTTAGTATGGCTATCATATTTTTTAATTTCAACATTTTTTCCCCCTGAGATTGTTTTGTTCTTGCCTGACTAAAATGACTTTTGATTTATAGCTCTTGTTTTTACATTCTCTGCAATTATTTTCTTCCCAGAGTTCAGTCAGTTTTGGCTAAGCTCTTCAATATGTGTGCCTGACCTAAGATTAACCCACTGTGGGTGGATGTTTTGCGCTTTTTGGTGGCTTCAAATTTCCTGATTGCTCAACTTTATCCTTCCTTAGTTCCCTTGTCCTAACCCTTCTCAGAACCCTTGGGGCACATTATTGAAATATGCTCTCTTCCAGAAAGAAGTAGTAAATAACTGAGTCTCTCAAAAAAATACACATATGATCATTTGTACTCATTTTTAATTATATATTTTAACATTTCAATATCAGATATAGTTTAAGAAGTGAGCTCCAATTTTCCTTGAAGGATTGTTCTTGCCATTTGATAGGCTATGTAGGGCAACATGTTTAACCACGGTGCTTGTTTTTGACATTAATTTACTTGGCAATCATTTGAGGAACATATATTGTACTGATTAGGTGCCAAGCACTATGTCAGACAGCAGTGCCAGAAATAGTAATAAAATATAATCACTGAATTTTAGGAAAATGGAAGACAGACTTATAAACAAATCAGAACCAAGTCATCTTGGTGATGTTTGAAAATAATTAAGTTTTAAAAGCAACAATCATTTAAATTAAAATAGTCTCCAACACTGGTGGACCTGGATTCTACCTAGCATTTTTCAAATTTTCTAATAATATGATAACAATTAATGTTTCTCTTCTTGAGGTAGGGAGCAGTCTAGGAAACTAAGCTTCAGAATGCCACAGTCAATATGCACAAAAGGATTAGAAATCCATAACAAGGGTCAGATAGCAAAGTCTCCCCATCTGCATCTGAGTGCAAATATGTTAAGAACAGTGAACAGAAGGAAAACTGAGTGGCAGCTGAAACACCAGGAAGGAACATAGATCACTGGGGATAGGATCCCAACGAGGGTCTCCTGACTCACTCATAAGTGCCACTATGACAGTAATAAAGATGATAGAAATCGAAGCTGCTAGGAACACAAAATTAACATTGATTTTGCCTTAAATATTCCTACTTGAATCTTCTAAGACAACAAGTCTTAGAAGTGACTGTTCCCAGTGAGTCTGGGAAAGTGTTCTAAACCAACACTCTAAACAACTCAATGACTCCAACTTTTCCAGATGTTCTTCAAACATCTACTCCTTTGTAAAATTGGCCTCTGAGTTACCCCTTGTTACTCCAACAAAATGAACAAATTGTGCAGAGGAGCCAGGATCTTCCTAGAATTGTGTTTCTGGTAAGCCCAGTCTGTCAGATGCTTAACCAAAAATTCCTGGCCAGTGGTCACATCAGGGCTCAATAAGTGAAAGAAAAGTACCATTTGTCACTTCCCAGTGGAATGCATGGGAGTTTTGTCAGGCAACCAGAGTCTATAACTTGCCTTCAACCCTGAAGTCCATGATGCAACTGGCTCCCCTGAGATGCAAAACCTGATCTCAACTCCTGTTAAATAAAATCCATAACTGGAACTCTCCTTGGAGCTCTTGGGGACCATGCAAAACCAGCTGACCTCTGTGAGCATCCTCTTAATCTGCAGTAAGACTATTGGATTTCCTTGAACCTTCATTGTTGCCCAGTTTCCAAGCAGTGGAATAAACCATGCCCTACATCTGTGACCAGATGAAAGAGTCTAAACTCCTTGCCGTATAAGGCAAACGATAAACCTCTAGCACCTAGTCTGGCTCTGGATTAGTTTGAGATATGCACAAGGCCTTCAATGATGTATCCGGCTCTGGATGGCTGACAAGAAGTCAAAGTGTCCAACCTGCGGTTCATGAGTCCTGGGGCCTCTCGGAGGAAAAAGGTGAGAAGATGGTGGCCTCTGGTCAAAACCTTGGTATTGAGGTCTAGGGAAAGGAAATCTTCTCAGTGCAGCTGATTTGAATGATATCAGCTCTTGACTACCTATTAAAAAATCTCCTGGTGCTAACATTTAAAATCTAGGGGCAGACAGCCCAACCCAGACAGGCAATTTCAGAATACGTATTTTTGGCTGAAGCCCCTTGAGATGAATCTAATGCAACATGTCAGAGAGAAAGATTCCTTTGGATCATAGCCAGGCTTCATCCAACTGCCTTTATAAAGCAAGCAGAGGCGTCATCATATTTTTCTTTTGTTGTTTTATCTTGTCTGATATCCTGAGTATCAGAGATGAAGCACACACTGGAACTGCTGAGGGAAAAACCTGCTTTAAAACATCACTTCTGCAGAAAATCCATTCTTTTCACCTCTTTGGGCACCTTCTCTCCTTACCTCTAGAATAGCCTCATTCTCTGGGTGCCTGTTTGGCAATGACCTTACCAGATACTCTCAATCTGCTAGAGGTCATTTTTGAAGAACAGCCCCAAAGTTTGAAATTGAAGAAATGCAATTGGGACATTCACCTTATCCTGCAGCTCCCGCTCCCCTCAGAGATAACACGTCTCTTTTTCCTTCCACTCTTTCTTCTCGTTTCCAACACATCCAATCTCATATTCAGTAGAGTAGTTAGAAGTCACAGGTCCTGAGGACAGTTTAGGTTCATACTTGTTGTTGAGAACTAATTATTAATGGCATTCTCTTTCCTTTTCAAAAGCACCCTGAATTAGAGGGTGAATGGCACGGCCACGCAAACAGCAAGGCCACCCAGTGTACAGTCTCTGTGTAGCTTTGTTCCCAAGAAGAGGCTGTGTGGACAGCACTTTCTATCAGCAACTGCAGCTGCATCTTCTGAGAGATAATGAGGGACAGCGAGGAAAGGGGATGTCAGAAGTCAATGTTTTTCACCTCTCCTCCCACTCCCTACTTCTTCTACTGTTTCTTAGTTTGATTCCCAGAGAACAGCCCTCCAGTAATGCAGTCAGGCTATCAATATAGATTCTGCACATGTAGGAAGTGACTACCTAGGGCAGTCGCAGCCTCCTAACATCTAAATAATCAACAGCTCTGCTTTCTGGGAAGCTGGGTTTGACCCTAGGGATGAGAAACAGATGCTGGATGTGCTTTGCCAAAAGGAATTATGAAACGCTCTACTCTATAACAGATAACAATTATTCATGTATTCTCCTAATTTATTTATCAAAAGATTTAAGGTAGCTTAGGAGTGTGTAGGCCGCAGAGGAAGATAATGTAAATTAGGAAACATGAAGCAAAAAAAAAAAAAAAAAAAGAAAAAAGCTCATTTGGGACTAGAAGGAACTGCATGCGTAAGTGAAGGAGACAGTTAATGTGATCATTAAATGAAACCTATATTGTTGAGAATGTAGAAATCACACCTACTTTAGTGAAGAGACCAATTTCGATTGACATTTTGTTCATTAGAGCTACTTCACTGCACTTCATAGATATATTATGGCTTATATTTCATCTTTCCCACATTCTATGACTCACAACTAAATTCTCTGATGCAGAGTCTTTTCCATTAGAACTCTCTATTATCTATTTTTTTTTCTCTCCAGGGTTTAGAACTCAAATGATATTGGATGCATTGCTTATTTTCATATGGAGAATATGAAAATACTATAATTGTCTTTTAGGAAGTAGAAGAATATGAGGAGAGGTCATTGAAACTCACAAGATTCTGAAAGATATGAATAAAATTAAAACAATCAATAACTTTAGCACTAAAGCTTTAGAGACATAAGTGAGACTCTTCTTAGTGGATGTGACCTTTGACTGGCTGGGATTTGAAAACAATAGGTACCTTTACATGGTTCAGGTGAGAGTATAAATAAGTGCATTTTTATCTGAATGACTGTCAATAGTTACACTTACTCTTTGGCCCCCAAATTAAGCTCTCCTATGAATATTCTTGCTGAAGTTTGAGAAATCATGTTTGCAAAGATGTTAGTCACAACAGGGTTTTAATTTCAAAGACTGGAGACCATCAAAGTGCCCACTTTGAGGAGCTAATCTCATAAATTGCAGTAGACTGCTATCATGAGGCATTATTTGGTAATCATGAAGAAGGAGGTATGTCTGTGCTCATCTGGAAAGATTCCCAAAATAAAGTACTTAGTGAAAAATGTAACATTGAGAATGGCTTGCTTTGTTTACCTTTGAACAAAATGTTTTATAAGGATTATATACATAGTATTACATATGCTACCACATGCATAATGTTTCCCCTGTGGAAGAAACTAAACTGCTATATCTATGGAGAGGAATGGAAAAAGTGTCAGGAGATTCTGTTGCTTTTCGGTTAATATTTCTATACTACTTAAATGTAACTTACCATGTATGTATTACTAAAATCCAGAATGGAATGCTTACACACTGAGGGCTTGCAAATAAAGGACAGAGTGACCAAAATGCCATCAATCTACCTGGAATTTTGCAGCTGTCTGTTCCCCTTGATTTCAACCTGTTCAGTTTTCTGCTTTTTGATTATTTTTCCACTTGAGCTGCTTACTTCCTGTTTAATTTTGATTATCTGACTCCTATTGTTTAATCCTTCCTGGCATACGGTTTATCTTGCCTGACTTAACTGACTTTTTTTCCTTTGTCCCTGAACATGGATTTTGACTGCAGCTGTTTCTGCTCCCAGAGGGTCAGCCTATTTGGACTTCAGTAGATCCACTTAATTCTGGTCTCAACATCCTCACTGACAATTTCAGCCAACACATTCCTAGAATATGTCATCTTGCATAGGAAAATTGTAAATAACTTCCTCAAAAACATAAGTATGCATTGTCATTTTGTCTTTTCTTATATTTCTTAAGAATTTTAATCCAGACATTCTTCATGATTCAAAAACTAGGAAAACAGCCTTGTAAATAAACAAGCGTGAGTAAAATTTCAATGAGATAGGTCCCAATCTCTTCCCATATAAAAAAAAGCTCTCCTTGGAGAACTGAACTCCCCTGAAAATCCGGTAAACTGGGATTTCAGTGATGGTTCATTAAATAATCAGGAGCTGAGGTCTTTGCAAATGTCTTCTTCCCAAGAAGAAGAAGTGACGTCCCTAACACACACATTCAAAATGGTACAACTCATATAAGGAGAAGAAGTCGGGATAAAAATACCATATGATAGTCTTAGCACCCAGTCTCAAATTCACTTACAAGAATGAGCTCAAGGAAAGCTCAGTTGGTATTCCAATGCCTTGAGAGGATACAGGACAGTAAGTCTCTGTGGGAGACCGAGTCCCACCAGGGTGAGCCACTATGGGTGGCGAGGCAATAGAGGTAGGGAAGGAGTTTCAGAAACATGAAGAAAAGCTGCCTTGGTTTTCAGTATGTCCACTCGAGCTTCTCTATGGCAACCTCATGGTTCACTAGCAGGGTCCCTTGTTTCTATGACCATTACAACAATTTCCAATCTGTGCCTGTTTAGCCCATCCAAACAAGCATGTTGGGAAAAGGCCAGAATATTTCCAGAGCTCACTGTTCTGTGACCCTAGTCAGTCAGGCACTTGACAAGAAACATCTGGCTAGAGGCCATTTAAGAGCTCAAGGGGGAAGAATGTATTGTTGCTAGAGTAATACAAAAGAGAGTTTATTATGCATGTACTTCTATACTCAGCAGCAACCCTGACACCTTTTGACCTATAGCTTTAAGTGCCACTGGATCTGTGGGATACAACATTAAAAAAAATAAATTCCATAACAGGCACATTCACTGGAATCCTAAATGCCTAAAACTGGCGGTTTACATCTGCTCCTGATCACTCTCAAAGTGTCTTTCTGCTTTTCCAGGACCTACTCCAACTCCCCAAAACTACTCTAGCTTTTCAAATAGGGAACCAAACAGATACCCAACCACTTCTCGAATTTTAGAGCCAAAGTTATGGCCTGTAATTAAGCGATTAGACCATGCAGCTTCCAGAAGAACTCAGAGAGGTGGACTGGGAGCCTCACGCTGGTATCTAAAGCAGAAAGGAAGGAATGTTCCATTTAATGCCACATATTCAGCCAGGGACTATGCCCCTTTAAATCAACTTCCTCTTATGTTCTAGTTTAAAACCAAATGCGCTGACCTAACTTCTGACTTTTAAAATCAGAATTCCCTGGGCAGGGCCCTGGCTTCATCAAGCTCTTGTTTGATGCTAATACAGCCAGATTGGCAGCTGGCTGCCACCACAGAGCTGGTTATCCTTAGTCAGCAAGAGGCAGAGTCAATTCAGTGAGAAATATTGTGTACACAACCGGGATATCCGTTGGCCAGACAAATGAGGGCCCCCCCATCAGCATGGAGTATAACCAGAATAAGCATGGTTTATAAATAGCAATGATTGAACAAATGCATGGAAATCATAACCCCAGCTGTGCCAAGAGATATGGACAGCTGAAAAACATCCTCAGAGGCCCTTAGATAAAAACTTTCTCTTCAGCCTTACAGGTTCCCTCTTTCAGTGTTGTAGAGGTGAGACCTTGCTTACCTGGCCTTGATTAGCCCACACTAATGGAAGAGAAGGACGAACTCAGGGAAAAATGAGATGTCTGTATAAGTTAGTGTCATATGATGGTGGGTAACTATGCATTGCTAATAGCTAATCAGGGTGGGTATGGTTCACACATGTCCTCTCACAACTGACCCATGTTGATATTGGTTAGTGAAAATAATGGAACCAAACTCTCAGAAATCAAGAATGTCCCTTTTATGCTAATGTCCCACCATAAGCTTTCAGGAGATAGGATTATGGATCAGACTTTGCCTCATTTATGGTACAGATCCTGTCATAGTGAGATCTAAGACAGCGGTGTAGTAGGATACTTCTTCCCTAGGTAAGAATTGAGCAAATTCTGTTCTTTTCATCTCCCATGTGCTTTAGACTTCTATTTATTCTCCCTGATCAAAAGTTATGGGCGTATATACCAACTACCCTACCAGAGCTTCTCCCACAGGAGGCTGTGAGACAGATGCCCAGTTCCTAGTTGCCTGGCTCTACTGTCCACTCTCCAGTGGAGACTGATATGCACTGGCAGGTCCTAGAGCCTGCCCACATCACCTGGGATCTCTTGGTCCCTTTTCCTGAGCTTATATCCAATTTTAGGATTTCCTCCTATTGTTTCAAACACATTAGCAGGAAAGAAGGGATTCAAAGTACCTCTCCCCTGAGTACAGGGTTTTAATGAATCCCAGCCATCAAGAGTTGAGAATTTATGACTAAACTTTGATTTTTTTTTTACTATATTAATTAATGGACCAAAATACATTCAGCAATATCCAATATACTTGATGGTTTCATCCCAAGGATCTAAGACCACATATCTAAAACAAAATTTTAAACTAAAAAGAGAAAGAAGGTAAAGCATATTTTGAGAGCATTCAAATGTGTTTAAATATGAAATGTTAGCTAATGCATGCAATTTTGCAATAGAATATACTCAAAATTGTACAGGTGGCAAGATCATGACCTGCAATTAGATTTCACTTCTTCTAGTACATTCTAGTGAGGACTTTCAGAGCCCCTTTTATTCATATACTGAACTCGACTTAAAATGAGAGCTAGAACAGTGAATTGGACAAAAACAGAACAATTTTTTTTTTATGCAACAACTGTTACACATGACATTACCTTCACAAAACCCTTCATGTAATTTCTGCAATTTAGTCCTCAGCAGGATATATAAGTTTTTGATGTGTGATTTACAAATGAGAAAAATAAAGCTTAATCAAAAGTTAAATAATTTGCTTCATTTTCACAAAAATGGAGATCAAGTTTTATTATTCTCAATCTCAAAGTCTTCTTCATTGGACTTCCAACTCATCATTGATTAGCGAAGTAATTACTGGCTAATTACTCCTTATGGGCCTTATCTTCTTGACTTGTAATTTTAATTAGGGCTCATTGTAGTAAGTATGGTACCCAGATTCTGTTTACCGCAGGACCTAGCTTCCTTCTGTTTTTGTCATAAACTATTCTCCTGAACAGTAGCCAGGAAGAAAAAATAACTCCGAAAAGCACCACCCACACTCCTTCCTATTTCAAGAGATTTTTCTGACCAATGTCCACACTTGCTTCCATCATTTCCATGAATAAAGGGAGCCCATCACTATGTCATCCCACCTGTATTCATCATTTGTCCTACTTATTGGAGGCAACATATAACCAGAACCACAATGAATAATCATCACCTCCGAAAGAAAACCTCCAAAACATATGAATTTTACAGAGCTAAACAATGAAAATACAAACCCAAAACTTGTTGATCCAAACAATACCATTTCCTGTCACAACTATGACTCTGATTTTATACTGTCAATTCTTACATGAAAAGCACCAATCTTGAAATCACTAAGTTACTTAGAATAAGACACAAATATACTTCCTTAGGGGAAGGACACTCCATCGTGCATAAGGTTTTATTCCTTGTCTTCTAGTATTGTGTTATGTGCCCTAAATATCACTGACATGAAGGTTCCTAGAAATCTTTGTTAACAGAGCATCTTGGTTTCAGAAGCTTACCTGGTGGAATGAGAAAACTGACCGCACATACAGCGGAGGGCAAACCCCGACAGGCCTCTGCTGCTCTGGAAAGTACCTCTCTTAATTCATGCCCAGAGTCTTAATCTCCTGCTGGGGACCTAGGGGTGTGTACGGGGTGGGGCAGGTGGGGGTTGGGCGGGAAAGGCTGGCAGCAGATGGCAGCTACCACCATCCTGGGACTGGGCACACACAGCAAGAAAAAGGCACTTACTTGCTATCGTGTGACGGGTCTCCAGCAGCACTTGGGCTCCTTGGAGCCTTTGGAGCTGGGCTCCTTGGAGCCCTTTTCTCCTCCTGGGCTTCTCTTTCTGATCTCTCTGGATTCCTGGGCTCTGGTTGCTTAGGAGGAGTTGCTAGGCTGGCATCTGCCCTCAGCAGCTGATGCCAGCCAGGCTACGATGGCTCGCTGAATTGTCAGCTAGAAACCTAGTCACTGAGGCGGCTGTCCAGCCGCTGACCAGAGACCCCCTCCAGCCAGATGCGCAGTGGAGCCGCGCCCGCCGCCAGGAAGCTGTTTTTGTGTCCTTCCCCACTCCTCCCTCCCCTCTCCCGACTACACCACCCTCTCCCCCGCCCTCAGCACCAGGCCACCGTGAGACTTGGTCTACACCAGGCGTGGGCGGGGTGGGGTGGACCGAGACCCAGGCAGCCTCTGAAGCCGCAAGAATCGCGGCAGCTGCTGTGTCTTGCGAGGGGAGAGGAGCGGGGTCTATGGCGGGTGGAGCAGGGGGAGGAGGTGGGCTTGAAGAGAGGGAGAAGCGAGTTTGAGTGGAGATGCAGTTAAAGGTAGAGGGGAGGGGAGGGGCGAGAGATGTGAACTGGAGGGAGAGGAGGGGGCGCGCAAGAGAGGAAGGCAGGAAACAGGCTCTTTACCCCCAGTTGCTTTCGCTGTCCCCTTGCCTAGCCGCCCCAGCGGAGCCTGCAGCGTTCAGATCTGGACATGCCCGTGGTGTGCGTGCGCGGGTAGGTGCGTGTAGGTGTGCGGCTGTTTAGGCAAGAACGGGCTGGGGCAATAACCTCCTCACTCTAGATTTCTTTCCACCTCTGGTGATGTGAAACACGAAGGACAGAGGAAAAATTAAGCATTTTGGACATTTTTGGAAAACCGGTGGACAATCAGTAATTTGACTTGAAGGGAAAAGCCGTTGAAGCTTCTTCCCCAAAGGGAGTTGGAAAATTTTGCCACACCGCAGAACATACCTTCCGTAATCCCAGTTTGTTTGAAAAGGGTAAGGTTTCCTTTCAAAAAGATTCCTGCAACACACCAAGAAACAATAACAAAAATCAGGAAAAGAACTCATGTATATTTATAAGAGATTCAAATTTTATATTGCAAGTTATACAATAGAAGAGTAGAGTGGAACTGAGGTAATACTGGTTCTGTACACACTGTCTTAGGGACAGCATGTTTCATCCATGATTCACAAGAAGGGCCTGTTGTGTGTATTTTGTTTGTTTAAATTATACATTTGTTATGAAAATTTTCAAACATATACAAAAATACAAAGAAAGTATAATAAACTTTTATGTACCCTCTTTCCCACCTGAAATTAATTTAAAAGTAATTCAGCCATCATATCATTTTATCTAAACATTCATCAGTATATGTTTTTGAATTACAAAGGACTTTTAAAACAGAATCCAAGACCATTGTCATGCCTAAGAATTAACAATAATTATTTTTTAGCATTTCCCATGCACTTGATTTCTTTTTAATAGACAGTATATGAATCACCAGCATCTCCTCCCCACACCTGGTGCTGACAATACAAGTTAATTTTCTGGCGTATAGAAATTTTGCTTGGCACAATCGGACTCACCCATCCCTTCTCACCAGTAAAATCCTATGCAACTTTTAGAACATTTGAACCAGAAAAGTCAGCATTCATGCTACCTGTTACTATCAGAACCAATAAGTAGAGGCAACAATTAAATCTTTATAGGTGCTTTATTCAGTTGCTGGTGGTCCGAGAAGATTGTGGATTGTGTACTCTAAAATCCATCTTAACATCCCATCTCAAGCCAACCCCTTTATAAAGAGAAGAAAGGGTAGGCAAAGATCTTTGACAAGAACACATTTTCTATCCATAATTGTGAAGAAGGAAAAAGAAATTTTTGCTAGTTTTGCTGTTGTACCTCAAACTGTAAAGTTGTGGCCACAGCGTGTGATAAATGCTTAGTTAAAAAGCAAAAGGCATTAAACTCGTGGGTGGAGAACATGAATAGGAACATGTTCTAACTGAGGGCAACTTGTTATGCCAGAAAATACTGAGCCTATACAAAGACTTCAGCAACGAATACCCTGAAGCAAGTGACACCAAACCATTTACTGCAAGTAAAAGATGGTTACATGGATTCAGGAATGGGTTGGGTATTTTATCATCGCACGTCATCACACAAAGGAGGGTGGGTACACTACAATATAATATCTTGAGTGTGTGTGTGGGGGATTACATTCACATAACTTTTTACAGTATAATTATATTGTTCAATTTTATTACTAATCATTTTTATTAATCTCTTAACATGCCTAATTTATCAATTAAATTTTATCATGAGTATGTATATGTAGAAAAATATAGTATATACAGAGCTCAGTACTATCTGTGGTTTCAGGTATTCACTGGGGGTCTTGGAATGTATACCAATGCATAAGGGGAGATTACTATACTGCTTTGTATATGTAATGAACAGGCAACTAATCTAAAGGCATTTTGCACAGCAATAATAGAAACAGGAGACAAGTACAAGGGAAACCAATGATATTGGATGTATCTTCAGAGTTGGACATCCTTTTTTTTTTTGTTCTGGAATAAATTATTTTATCCCCACTGTTAGATAATGTTACTAGCTTGGATCTGATGAATTTTAACAATGATTGTACTCATAATAATGAGCTGATGAGATCCATTTGATTTGCTCAATAGAGGGTGTGGTAAGAAGAATGCAGTGTGTGGTGGGAGGGGTCAGTTGCTACTTGTTTTCCACACATCCGCTTTAAGACCCTTATAATCAATCCCTTGTTCTATGTTGTGTTTGCTACGTGTATATTCAGAAGGTGGAAGGTCTAGACCCACATGTCCTACTTTGTCAAGAGAAACATGCTCTGTCACATTACACTTGAAACAGATAAGCCCCTGGGAGAATTACTTCCCTTGTGGTCTGCTTAAGTGGGAGCTATTTATTCTTACATTAAAGATGTCAGTATTAGAAGCATAGATGAGACTGGTGTTTTTCTTTCCACTCCATTACATATCAACGGTTGGTAAAACCTTGTGTAAAAAATGACAAACAGCCCTGACTGTGTGGCTCAGTGGGTAGGGCATGGTCTAGCAAAGTGAATGGTCTCTGGCTTGGGTTCCTAGTCAGGATACATGCCTGGGGTGTGGGCAAGTCCCTGGTTGGGGGTGAGTGGAGGGGCAATCAATGTTTCTCTTCCACATCGAATTTTCTCTCCCCTTTCTTCCTCTCTTCCTCTCTGAAGGTGAATAAAATCTTTTTAAAAAATGACAAACAATTCTTCCAAAATAGAAACAAGTCAAAATTCTTTTTTCAAAGATGTTATATCATTCTTTCCTTCTTCTGCTATAGCAATCATCTTCTTACTTTATGGGCATTCTTATTATGTATTTATTTTCTGGTTGACAATATTCCCCTTCATCTGAACTCTACTATGATTGTGAATGAATTTCTCATCCATTTGGATGCCAATAACAATATTTGGATGAAACATCTCAGAGCGTAGCTGCCGATTTCCACCCCAATAGATGATCTTTTCCTCACTTCATTTCTCTTATTAATTCTCGTACTCACACTTTGATTTTTGTCATGAATAGAGAGTGAATGCTTAAGCATGCTAAACACCAATTGCTTATAAGTTTATTTTCTGTTTTGTTCCATTTGAACACATTATGCATGACAAGAGGGACTTATTTGTCCTCTGTTAGAAGGAAGTGCGTAGAACAGGAGTTGTAATATACTAGAAAGTACTCAGTAAATCTGCAAAATGAGTGAATACCAAGTGTGCCCCAATCCATGATGTGCTTCCTGGAAGAATGCACTGATTCGCCATTGTAATAGACCATAGAGTATGTGTAATATGAAGAACTTGAGAATCGTTTGTTTATCTGCTTTCTTTCTGCTTATTACCTGGTACTTACACACTTTAATACTTCTGTAGTGCATAGGTATGACAATTTCCCCTAACTTCAGAATCTTTTTTTTTCTCCTTCTTATTTTATTTTACTTTTGCCTCAGCTGTGTGGGTAGTAGAGAATAAAACTATAGTTGCAGCATCTGGAAACAAACCTTTTATCTTATAATCCAGTGTACTCTAGAATTTGCTGGAATTGTCATAATTAGTATATTTTAATATTGTGTATACCATGAACATTTTCTATTAAGTCTATTGACCTCATGCTAAGAAAAGAATTATTTTCAGTAAGAATTTATCTGCTAGTTTTCAGAATCTCTCTTTTTTGTTGTTTTTACTCTCACCTGAGGACATTTTATTCATTGCATTTAGACAGAGAGGAAGGGAGAGAGAGAAAATCATTGATGTGAGAAAGCAACCCTGGTTGACTTTTGGTTGCCTTTTGCTCACCTTTTGGTCGGGTGATCAAACCTGCGACCTTTTGGTTACAGGACGTGGCACCAACCAGCTGAGCCACACTGGACAGGGAAGAATGTCTTGCATTTTACACCAGGGGTCTTTATTTTTCTCAACATCTGCGGGATACTTGGCATGGGGAAATAAAACCCTAATTTACCAAAAAGTGTGTAAGCAAGGCAGGAGTGAGGGGAAGTAGTCTTGGGGATACTTTTGTTAGTCTAGGTTTATTATTCATCTAGTTTAATTTCTAATCTGTGTTCAGAAAATAGCAAGTTCAAAACCACTAAATCCACTTTTAAAATCTACTAAATCTGGATGAGTTTACTTATTTTTGTGCTTATAGATTTACGTGTAATAGGTAATGATGAGGATAGTTAATATGTTCTCCAAGTGCCAAAACGTTAACTTCCTTTCAGAGATGACTGATCTTCAGAGGTGGTCAGAAAACTCACTTATGCATGTGGCTGTCCAGTTTTCCCAGCACCATTTATTGAAGAGGCTTTCTTTTCTCCAATATATATTTTTGGCTCCTTTGTTGAAAATTATCACATGATGGACCTTGAGAATATCATGCTAAGTGAAATAAATCAGAGAAAATTAAAAACCATATGATTTCACTCATGTGGAATATAAAACTGAAAACAAAAAATGAACAGAAAGAAAAATAAGCAAACAAATACAGACACAGATAGCAGTATGGTGGTTACCAGAAGGAAGGGGATAGGGGTTGTAAAAGGTAAAGGGGGTAAAATATATGGTGATGAGAGATAATTTGCCTCTTTGGGTGGTGGCCACACAATGCAATATACAGATCTAGTATCATAGAAATGTGCACTTGAAACCTATATAATCTTATTAACCAATGTCTCCTAATAAATTTAATTTAAAAAATAAAAAATTAAAGATGAACAATTGAAAGAAAAACAATGCAAGAGGCAAAAAGGCTTGTGATATTGATAATTGATTCTTTGCTTTGTATCACTTGCTGAAGGTGAAGTCTGACTGCTTCAGCATTTATAAATATTTCAGAAGGCTATATTTAGATAAGTGGCTATTTACCTTAACTGATGTTTGTTATGCAAACTGAGGCAGTGTTGACAGGATGTGAACCTTGGAGCACTTCATTCCAAGTTCATTCAAGATTTGTTCCCTTCATTAGCTGTAATGTTGGGGTAGTGTAGTGGTGGTAGTTCTGAAAGAACAATTACAGTTTCTGCAAGGGATGCAATTATTTCTGGAAGGACTTGCCAACAGAAAGGAAGTTACTAGATGGAATCTGCAGACAGGCTTCAGGGAACGTGGGAACGAAGTTTGGAAGGATGTAGAGGTGAATTTCTCAGGCTATGGTTATAAATGCAATATTCACTTCATAAGACAAGAGACGATTTAAGATTTGATGGTTTTCTGGAGATTCCTCTCATTTCTGGAGAGGTGAAAAAGATGAGATGATATCTCTTTATAGAGTCATCTCTTGAACAGTTGTTCTGTGAAATCTGTCACTCTAAGTTTGTTTTTTTCTTTTGGTGGTTTATAAGAGCAATCAAGGGGAAAGCTGGGACATTGTTTCAATCTTTATGTTGGTGTAAGAACTTCCTGGGAAATTATGTATTAAATTTAGTTTCAATTTAATTTATGTTTGATTAAGGTAAAACACTAACATTGTTTAAAATTATAAATATTCCTGAAAGGCTTATATATCAAAACCCTCCCGTTTTCTTGACTTTCCCTCCCAAAAGGCAACAGTTTAAATTATTTTAGCTGTTTCATCTGTAATCTACAAACAACATATGGCTATTGCTCTCTTTTTATTCATCATCCAGGTGTTATATATTACATTTCTGCTATGAAAAATGAGCATTGTCCCCCTCTTTCACCTCCTCTCCACACAAACATTCTGCCAGTATGGCTAAAAGACACTGATTAAACCCATTGGCTGCTTTCATAATACGATTCTGGTACAAAAGAAAAGTACTGAAGTTGTATTTTCTTAATTATGTGTTTTTGTTATTACTAGAGTTAATACTTGAATAACTTTTTGAATTTCTTATTTTTTAAATCTGTTGACTACATTTTCTCACACTTTTCAACTTTTCTGTAAAATGTCACGTGTACTTCCACCTCCAGTCTAGACTGGATGCTCTTGGGACCTGTTGCGCAGCCCTCGTTCCGGCACGTTCATTCTCAGCATTAGAAAACACTACATTTTTCATGTTTGAAATCCTGTTTATTGGCTGCCAGAAACATTTTTGTATCGCTCTCTTCTTGGGTAAATCACATTTCCTAATAATTCTTAAGTAAGGACACATAGGAGTTGAAAAAGAGCATGGAAAATAAATTTTTGAGAATCTCCATGTCTAAAAATTATTTCTATGTTTCTCTTATATTGACTGATGGCTTGGCTGTGTATAAAATACTAGATGGGAGGTAATTTTTTTTTTCTAGAAATAACCACTCCATTGCCTTCTGGATTCTAATGACACTATTGCTAAATCTTATGCCATTATAGCCCAATCCCTTGTTGTTGCAGTTTTAAACTGACACACTTTATTAGAATTTCACTACTTTTTCCATCAACGTCATTTTGTTGGTCCAGGATCTAATATAAATTAACACATTTTATTTATTTGTCATGTTTCCTTAGTGTCTTATAATCTATGACACTTCCTTAGTCTTTCTTTGCCTTTGATGACTGACACCTTTGAATAGTATTGACAATGTATCTTGTAGACTATCCCTCAATTTGAATTTGTATTATGTGTTCTTCTGGTTAAGTTTATGCACATTTGGCAAAATATGACAGAAGTTCTGCTTTCTTTTCAGTGAATTATATCAGAAGGAACATGAGGTCTGCAGGTATTATTATTGATTATGTTAACTATGATTATTTTATTATATTGGCCTCTGCCAGGATACTCCACTGTAAAGTTGCTATTTTCCCCTTTGCAATCATTACATATTTTATGACTGCATGCTTTGAGACCATAGGAATATCCTGTTTCTCATCATACTTTTATCCCAGATAAAATACTTTATTTTTAGAACAGTTTTAAATTTACAAAAATAAATAGAGAGAGAGAGAGAGAGAGAGAGAGAGAGAGAGAGAGAGAGAGAGAGAGAGAGAGAGAAAATGATGATATAGAGAGTTCTCCTATTAGGCATGGCCACCCCCCCTCCATATACAGATGGTTTCCCCTATTACTGTCATCTTATATTAGTGTGCCACATTTTTACAACTAATGAACTAATATTGATACTTGATTATTAACTAAAGTACATAGTTAATTCAGATTTAAAAAATTTTTAACCTAATGACCTTTTTTCTGTTCCAGTATCCCATTCAGCTGACCATATTCACTTTTCATAGTGGTATCCTTAGGCTCTGTCTGGATACAAGTTTCTTACACTTTTCCTTGTTTTGCTGTCCTTAACAATTTTGAGGAGTACTGGTCAAGAATATTGTAGGTTATTTCTCTGTTGGAGTTTGTCTGATGGTTTTCTCTTATTCTGGGGATTTGGGTATTAGGAGGAAGATCAAAGAGGTAAAGCACCATTTTCATCAGTCACATCAAGAGTGCATATGATCTATCAACATGTTATATGAGTGTGAATGTTGATCTTGATCACCAGGCTGAGGTAATAATAATTTGTTTTTTCAAATTTCTACACAATGAAACTTTTCTTTTTCCCCATTTCTGTATTGTATACTTTGGAAATCAGTGTCTACATGCAGCCCACACTTAGAAAGCCTTTATATTCCCTTTCCTTTAGTGTGGAGTATCTACATCAATTATTTAGACTTCTGCATGAAAGATTCGTCTCTTCTCCCATATTTATTAATTTATTCAATTATTTATTTATATCAGTATGGCCTCATGGATATTTTATACTTTGGGTTATAATCCAACATTATTTATTTTGTAGCTCAAATTGTTCCAGCTTTGGTCATTAGTAGCTTTTTCAGTTGGCTTCCGTGACCCTTTGCTTTGATATACCTCCATTAATGTGAGGTTTTTTTGAGCACTTCCTTACTTTCTGGAACTATAAGATGCTCCAGACTTGCCTTGTAAATTTCCTACTCCAGTCCTAAAATCAGCCATTTCTCAGAGGAGTCTTGGTTAATTTTAATTGGAGAATGATATTAGACCTGAAATTTGGGAAATATTTATCTTCCCCAATTCCTTTTTTAACTCAATTTTTCTTCTGTATGGGGACTTTAAAACCTTGTCTTTATCCAAATATTCTAATATTTCATAATGATTTTTTTTGATTGAGGCACTGTTTTCATTTAAACTGATTGACCATCTGTAGACTAATTCACTTTGGAGACTTGAGTCCTTCAATGCCAAGAAAATTTCTTGTATTATTATTTGAAGATTTACTCTCCCTATTCTCCATTCTCTTTTTCTGGAATTTTGTCAGCTGATGGTTAAAGGTTTGGATTTATTCTCTATTCTTATCTTTAATATCCTGCCACCCATCTCTTTGTACATTCTTTGTGATTTTCACAATTTTATTCTCCAGACTCTTGCTCCTTCTCCTTCTTCTGTTCCTCTCTCTCCTCCCCACCTCCCCTCCCCCCTTTCCTCCCCACTTCCCCCCCTTTTTTCCCCTCTTCTTTTTCATAGATTAAGAGACTGCTTTCATTTAGTGTTTCTTTAAAATAGAGCATGCTATCCTTGTACCATGGATATAACACTCTTATTTTCCACATTAATTATGTTGCCTTTGAATTTTTTCTGTGCCTTGCTTGTCTCTACCTCCATGAAGTTACTTGTTTCAACCGATTTGTTTTGGTTCCTCTCTGCTATGCTGAAAGCATTCCTTAAATGTCCAGTGATCACTAAGTAACTAGCTGGATACTCTATACATCTGTGCATATGTTTGATGGTTGATGATGTAAATTTTGTGGAGTAGAAGGCTTCATTCTAGGATGATCCAGTAATCAGTTATTTTTTTTATTTTATTTTATTGAAGACATCAAAAAACTCAATATCAGTGGATCTATCCTGTGGAATAGGTCAGGTTTTCCATGGGAAGACCCCAGAATCTCCCTTCTGAAATATAAAATATGATTACCAGAATTCTCAGTGCTGCTTAAGGAAAAAAACCTGGAGTAAAGAAGAGTCTTATCACTAGAATATAAACTTTTATTAATGTTTCTGTTTCTAGTCCAGAACAATTCTTCATTCTCTTCTGTGTTTGATAGTCTATATTTCAAGCTTCTATGATCCAAATTACCTAGAGAACATACTTCCTAATATGAAGTGAAGAAGAGAGTAGTTAGCAGGATGGGCTAGATTTGGGGCTTTGGTTGCCTAAAGATTTTCAAACAACTTCCTGTTTCAGCATGGAATCTTGCTCACTTGCAAGATAACCAGGTCTCATCAATTCCTGACATTTTCTAGCTGTCTGCAAAGAGGATTGACTTTCAGCAGTATTATTGATATTTATAGGCAATTAGGTTAGACTTTCTTTACTTCGCCTTACTAAATCATTTTTTTAAATCAACATTTCACTTCCTATGTTGTGTTTTGATGTTACAAATGTTTCGTGGTTTTACAAAATCTAGTCAGCATTTTCTGGTTTTTGTACTACTTTTTTGAAAAATTTAGGAGGGAAAAAAAGGTATGAGGAAAGTTTTTGAGTTGTCATCTTACTATCAAACCAAAACCAAAGTGGTTGAAATGAATGAAATAATATAAATGTGAAACCTAATGCATTTGAGGAAACAAACTAGAATCTATTAATGTAACTATTCAATTGGTTGTTCTTCAATTTTATTTTTATTTTTTGGCCTGGTAATTCTAATTTAAATGGAGAGAAATATTTACTAATAAAATTGATTATACTTTTATAAGTTCTTAAATGTTTAAAAGTCACAACATTTTGTGAGTGGCAGGGGCATCTAGTCTAAACAGAAAGTCAATTACAGATGCAGACATGGGTTTGTAGAAATTGCTGGTCACCCCCTAATATTTATTCTCAGTATTTTCTACATTAGTAGAAACATCAACTTTTGGCTCAGTATATGAGCACCAGAGTAAATATGACATTCCCCAGACTTCCTTGCAACCAGTCTTGACTATGGGTTTAAGTTCTGGCCAACATGATATGAACTCAAGAATGTATAAAATAAAACTTCTTGATTATAACCTTTACTGGAAGGGACATGAATTCCATTTCCTTGATTCCCTTTCCCATTGCCTAGAACACAAATGTTTTGATGAGCCTTAATCATGCAAATGAGGGCATAGTACACTAGAGATGGAACATTAACAAAATTGAAAGAACCTGGTTCCACAGTATTTTTAGTTCTAGACTGCTTATACGTGAATTATTGGTTTTTAGAGAAGTAAATTTCTGGATGTTAAAGCCAAAATTATTTTAGGATTTTGTTTTAGCAGTTAATTCTGACTTTTGTATATCACACACATAATATTCAACTATATATTTTTTGTTAAATATTTTATTGTTGTTATATTACAGTTGCCCCAATTTTTCTCCCTTTGCTCTCCTCCACTCAGCCCTCTCTTCCACAGTCAATCCCCACCCTGTTGTCCATGTTCATGTGTCATTCATACATGTTCCTTGACTAGTTCAACTATTTCCTATATATGCACACAGATTATAAATGGGATGTCCAGATAAATGACAGCATATTATAATTTTATAATTATCTTTATTTTGTGTTATTTTTTACTTGGTAATATTCTGGGATTTTTCTAAGCCTGGCTAGAAACTACTTTATAGATTATTATTGGATACAAAATTGCAAAATGGAATATATTGTGTACAGGAATGTTTTGAACACAAACTATAGATGTATACATGATTTTGTAATCTGATTCTTGGGACTAAGGCAAACTACAAAATAAATATAGGCACAAAACAGTTGATGTCATACTATCAGTGTGTGCTTTTTCCAAATGAGATGTTTGACATATTTTTATCTTCTGATCTCTAACATTCAATTTGGCTTTTTGCTGATATTTATGACTGCCTAGCTTCACTTCAGGCAGAACTGTGTTTGTATCAAAATGTATGGTGACGTATTTTAACTAGACTTATTGTGGTGATCATTTCACAGTATATACAAAGGTTAGATTATTATGTTGTATACCTGAAACTAATATAACATGGTATGTTAACTATACCACAATACAAAAAGGAGAATACAGTGACATGGGGACTTTGAATAGGTCATACTTGGAATGTCAGCCGTCATATCCACTCACCACATCTAACTGCCAGGAAATAGGCAAATAAGGGCCACATAGTGGCACAGTATTGTATAAAATATTATTATAAATATATATTTATATATAACACATAAACCAGAATATGCCATTTTACTACATGTCCTGGGGGGTGGGGAAGGAGAGGGAGTTTCGCTAAAGAAATTGCTGGGCTGTGTGATACAACATTTTTGTCTCTATAAAGCTTTCCCAAAGACCGACTTTCCTTAGGTTTGGAACGTTTTACAATGGAAAAGATGAGTGTCTAGCAGGAAGTTGGGATAAGAAAAAAAGAAAGAGATTAAAAAAAAACCTCATCAATATTGAAATAACAGCATTACGCTAGAATCTTTTTATAAATTAAACTTGCAGTTTAAATTGTACATTGTATGAGTAAACCCATCACATAACACAGAAAAAATGGAGTGGTTCATCAATGCCTTGAAAATGTAGCAATAAAATAAAATGTATTTATTTAGAAGATAAGACTTTCCAGATTTGACAATGGGTATTTGTCTATTTGCCTATGAAATCACCTTAAAATGTCTGTTTCTGAGGTCAGAAAGAGAAAGTAATAATGGCCTATCTGTCTTTTATAAAGAACACCATAAAGTGATATAATATTTATATAAAATATTATCCCCAACCAGACAACAGAAAATCATATATCCTACTCTTGTCAGAGGCACCTGATATATTTTATATAACATCATACTTCTAAGGGCGTTTTCTTTTTTCTTTTTATTACATTTATTGAGGTGACATTTGTTAATAAGATTATGCAGTTTTCAAGTGCACATTTCCATGATATATAATATTCATATTGCATTGTGTGCCCACCACCCAAAGTCAGCCATCTTCCATCACCATGTATTTGACCTCTTTTACTCTTTATTAACCCCATCCCTCCCCCTCACCCACGCTGTGGAAATGGCAATATTTCATCTTTTCTTCTGGTCAGGTAGTATTCCACTGTATATATATAAGGGGTACCCCTCAAAAACTGGAATCTATTTATTAAAAATTGTGCATTTATTCTTACATGTTTAAACTTCAGTCACCTTCAAAGTACTCTACATTTGATGCACTACACTTATCAAGATGTTTTATCCACTGCTCAGAACAGTTCTTGAATTCATCAATTTTGATGCTTTTTAGTGTTTCTGCTGTTGTTTTGTTTCACCTCTTCCACATGGGCCAAACGTTTCTCTTTGAGAACTTTTTCATCTGGCAAAACAACAACAAAAAAATCACTCAGGGTGAATACGGAATATGTGGCATGGTGGTCATGACGTTTTTGGTCAAAAACTGCTGAATACTCAATGCAGTGTGATAAGTGCACTCATAAATCACCCATCACGAAGTGGGCAAATGCATTGAAAGAGTCTTCAAAAAAATTCACTGAAGCCAAAAGCAGCCTCTGCCAACAACACCTCTGAGTACACTATTCAGATGGGTTCCTAGAACACTCACTAACTAGGGGAAGCCTGTACTACGAGGAGCCCACACTCCAGAATATAATTCTGTTTTTTGTTTGTTTTTTGGTGGGGCCCTCCCTTGTATGTATGCCTTCTTTATCCAATCATCTATTGAAGAACACTTCAGTTATTTCTGTGTTGGCCACTCTGAATAATGCTGCAAGGAACATAGGGGAAATACATCTTTGTGAATAAATGTATTCATTTATTTTTTAAATATTTAGGGAACCTTTTGTTGTTTCTCCTACCAGACAGAGTTAGCTACCTCAGCTATGGGCTTTCATATTACTTATTATAATTAAGTTATTTTGTCACTATTTGTTTAATTTATATCTTTTTCCCAGAATGTAACATTCAAGGAGTCAGAGAACTTACTGTTCTTACCACTATTCTTCAATATGAGCTATAGAGGTTTAAAAATTGTTACATATATTATCTGTAAGACAAGATAATAACATAACTATGGATAAAGTTATTGGGATGATTAAACAATGCACTAAATTTAAGGCTCTTCAGTCATTACTTAATGCATATTGTATTGTTATTTAACTTTTCACTACAGATGATTAAGAATCAATCAGAACAAGAATAGAACAACAATACAATTTCTAAACATTTACTTTAGAGTAAAACAAATTAGACTGGTTAAAGGAAATGATGTCACCTTGTAATTAGGTAGGCTACCTAGGTATTTTGACTACTTAATGTAAAGTACAATGAAGATCTAGGACAAACTAAAAGAAAGGCAGAAAATAAATTATGTATGATGAATAGAAAAAAAGTAAGATTCCAAAATGTACTGAATGTATTAAAAATATTCAAGTAATACTGCACTAGGTCTTTCTTTGCATAGTTCTGGTCTTGGTACAAGTACACATATATAAGAATATTAAAACACAATATTGAGCATATCAGTATATATTAAGTGCTTAATTAATATGTGTTGATAAATTAGTTTATAATCTGTGCTTTTAGATATTTTCCACAAAAGGTAATGTATTGTTTCACAGAAACAATTTTCTACATAGAGGTCATATCTGACAAAAATATTTGGTGAAAGCTGGGATGAAACCACGACGAAATATGAAGCTCTTTGAAAAAATACTGCAGGACTTCTCAATTCGATTATTCAAGACTATCTCTCTGCTTATCCAGCCTTTCCTCCCTATGATGACCAAAATTGAGGCTTTCCTAAGATTTACTTCACTCTATCTCTCTGATTTGTTTTCTTACCTGCTTCCTCTGGGACCTTGCTCAATTGGTTTTCTTTATCTTTAAATTCTCCCATCTAACTACCCTATAATAGATATGCTACACACTCTATCTACAGAAAAAGACACAAATGCACAAACCTAGAAGATTTTGCACTTAATCTCATAAGATTCATGAACTTGTCTGAAGCTCATTTATTAATCTGAAAGTAGATAATGCAGCAAAACAAGCTTCTGGTCATCCACATGCTAACATCCTCTCTTTTCTCTGTCACTTTCTTAGGAGAACAGCTTATACTTGATGTTTTGCTTCCTCCCCATTGGTTCTCACACCCTACTCCAGAACTTGGCTTTAGACTCTTGCTCTCTCACTGAAATGCACTTGCCGGGTCACCAATAAGAGCATCTTTTATGAATAAATAGCTTCCCAGAGGGCACACAGACAATGGCTGATGTCTCCAAAAGATGCCATATTAGTTTATCCTTCCTTCAGTTTATGTTTTCACAGAAGTTTTTGCAAAGTTTACACATCAAAAATTAAAATTAGATATGTTTTGATACTGATTAATTGATATGTTTTATAATTCAGTAATTTCATTTGCTGCAATTATTTTCCCTCTTTGGGAAATCATGATGTTGTGTTAGGACACTGGGAAGTGGGGGCGGGGGGGCACTGTATTAAGTTATGGGAAAGATTTCCTAAGTTCCAGAATCAAGGGATCCCTTTCAGTTTCCATCTGCCTGTCAACTCTGTTGTATTATTATTTCCTTCTTGAAACTATCTTCTCTGTGTTTGCTGACACCACACATTTCTGATTCAATTCCTATGGCACAACATCTCGAGAGATCTGGTTTTATTCCAGCTCTTTCTCTAGTGTGATCCAAAAGAACCTTCTGCTGTGATGGAAAAGTTCCATATTTGTCTATCTAATAGTGTAGTCACTAGCCATATGTAGCTATTGAGCATTTGAAATATATAACTAGTGAAACTGAGGAACTGCATTGAAAAATTTTAATTTGTTGTAATTTATTTAAATTCAAATAGTGACCTGTGGTCAGTGGCTACAGTACTGGACAGTGCAGTGCTCAAAAACAGCATAATACTGGAGAATCCCTTCATCTGCAGAAATAAAGGGGTCGGAACAATTGTTTCCATTTACTCTTTCTACCTTTTAGTTCTGCCTTCACATATAAAAAAAAAATTCCTGGAAACATAAACCACAAAGATTTTCCTTTTTCTGATTTTAAGCAATTTGAATACTAGAGAAAAGAATTAGCACTCAGTTACTTACAGACATTTATTCAGAGAGTATTTACACAAGAAAGAAGAAAACTACTCAATAAGTTATAGTTTAGTTATTAAGTGAATCTTAAAAATTCTTATAATAAGGAAAAAATTAACTATGTGATGATGGATGTTAATATGGTGTTCATTTCACAATATATACATATATCATGTTGCACACATGAAACTAATATGACATTATATGTCAATTATATCAAAACCTTAAGAAGAAATTATAGTTTGTTATTATAAGGGGCATATGTATTGGCTACTTTGGTTTTAACTCAGTTAGGAAGCATTGACTTACATGAGGTAACATTGGAAGAAAGATGATGGATTTAATAACCATTACATTTTAAATACCTAAGAACTGTGTGCATTATTTATTCAAGAATATCCTCAACATATATTGTGGGGCAAAGGTAAGGTTACTGTTGTTTATATAGAAAATAATACAATAAATAATAAACACTAAGACAAGAATAAACTCTTTCACATGCTCCAACTGTAAACCTACTTTTGTCACATGCTGTATTTTTCAAGAGTCTGTACACAGTGGGCATTGAGTAAGTGTGGCTGATTAAAAAATATTTCAAATTGAATTTTTCCTTTAGATACATATGTTATATTTTATTTAGAGAACCTTATATTTCACAGGCTGTATTTTGATGGCATTATATTTTAAACAAGAAAGTCCCCTACTGCCCTCTGGTGTTTAAATTAAGTCTTACATTCTACGCAGCCTATCTCCATCCCACATTCTCATCATTTTAGTAAACTTTTTCTCGTTGGAGGTGGGGTATTGTGCATAATTTTGATTGCAGTAGATATATTTTCACCCCAGTTGTGACTTTTGTGAAATTAACAATTATACCTGATACTTTTCAGTTGATTTAATTGGTATATCTGACATAATTCCTGTCTAAAATCTAAATTTCAGTGTCTGTTTCTTTATCTCACTCTCCTTCCTTCCTCGCTCACTTCCTGCTCTCTCTCTCTCTCTAATTACTCAGTATGATGAGTAATTGATATATATGTATATATGTGTGTGTTCATGAACACTTTCAAAGATGCTCATTCACTTAACTTGCCTTTTCCCCCTCCTGTTCAAATTAACTATAAGGAACGTCAGAAATCAGATATTATTAGACATTTAAAGCTGGCAATGATGTCTAGATAACATCCAGTTCACTTTTCTCATTTTAGAATTTAAGATGTATTTCATAAGGAACATTTAAGATAACAGAGTATCAATGATAGTGCTGGGTGTCCTCCCTGCCACTCAGACTTTGCTTCTTAATTCCCCAGAGGCAAGCAGAAAGGGAGTTTTCACTGTTCATTTGATGTAAAAATATTTGTCTGATGCCTACTATATGCCAGATATTGTGTTAGGCACAAGGCATACCTCTTCTTTCCCTTACGAAATTTATAGTCTAATAGAGGATACAAATAAATAAATAGGATTTACAATATGATATAATAAGTGCATTAAAACAACAACTAGAAGGTACTATGAAGGATCCAGAAAAACCATTCTGATCTAGATGCCAGAGATCAAAAAACTTCTCTTCAGGGGAGATAGTTAAACTTTGACCAAGGCAACAATTCCAACACTTTTATAATAGTCAGTTTGTAGCTGCAAGAAAATTGGTCAATGAAGTAAAAGAGCAAGGGGCTTGCACTGTTAGAGGCCATGGTTGTTTAGAAATAGGGATTAATGTGTAAAGGAAAAAACAAAACCAAATTTAGAACCCATTCTCTTCCAGATTAAATACTTGAGCCTCCCCTAATCCATACACAGAAAAAGGTAAGGAAAGAAGAAGAGAGAAACACTTGGCAGAAAAGACATTAGAAGATTTTAAAAATTACTTCAGTTAAAAAATAACAGCACTAAAGTGCTTCAGAAAATGAATCACATTTGGAATTCTGGAGAGACTGTAGGGAATTTATATGAAAATAGTCTCAAACTTTATTTTAATCAGATAATTTGTTTTAAGATGTTAGAGTGCAAGGAAATTTTTGCTACATTTTGGGGGGTAGGTAGATGTAAAAAAAGTAACCATTTATATTGGGAGCCAGGAAAAAAGAACAACATTTTGGGAGTCAGAATTAGTTACAAATTCTAGATATTGTTTTAGAAAAAACGCTTGTTATAGAAAATTATATTTCATAATTTAATGACAGTTGGGAATTTGTTTTCTTAGATAACTACAACTGCAGATTTTAAATTTTACACAAATGCTATAACTGTAATTAGAAGAACCTTCTGCATATAATCGATTGCAATTGCTTTTTTGGCTTCAGTCATTAAGAATAAATGTCAGTATTTGTAATAGCACAAAAATTAGTCTTGCTGCAATGGTAATGATTTTCAATGGTCCAAGAGCAGGAATGAAAACTGAAAATGCATTTAGAGAGGTAAGATAATATAAAAAATATATTACTGCCTATGTAATTCTCTGAGTCTTGGGAACTTGGAAACTAAGAAGATTGTGATTCTCAGAACTCACAACTGTATCTGAAACATGATGGCTTCATTTTGCTTAAAATCAGTTGTTTTAAAAATATTATTTACACTTTAAAATGTTATTGATAACATTATATACAATACACATTTCAGCTCAAACTCAAACTTATGGTAGATATTTCATGAAGGATTAATTATTTATTGAAGTCAGAGGCATAATGGAGTATGTTAATAATGTTGTATATTCTACTGTTCAGTAATTTGTTTGCTTGACAATAGCCTAGATTCTCTTTTTAGTAGGGTTACTCACTCCTCTTTCATGTGTAGTGAAGTAACTAGACCATAATAAATAGATCCCAGACTCTGGAAAAATGCAGAATATCATTTTTTAATTAAAAACATCTCCAATTATGCAGGTTTGAAATCTAGTTATAATGATCATTCAGAGAATTCTTAAAGGGGAAATGAATTCATTAGAAGGCAACATGCAAGGAGCTTTGCCTTGACAGTGATCATTTCAGTCAGCATTCATTGAAAACGTATTATATGCCAAACTAAAGGCTCAAAAAGGAAGTAAAATAATCGATCCAGCATAAATAGTGAGTCCAGGTAGACTTATTTCAGGGTCAATGTTCTTAATCCCTAGTGGATAAACTCTTAATCTCTAGAGTCTAAACCAACGCATAGTCCCCAGCTGTCAGTTTGCATAAAAATAGCTTGAAGAACCTTTTGCAAATCTAGTAGCTATGGAGTGTGGTTCAGGGATTTACTTTTTTAACTGTAGTCTCTGTCACACATTTAGACACACTAAAGTACTGAGCTATACTGGTTTGGTAATAATAATGAATATAATAATGGGATCATTTCTGCAACCCTGAGCATCAGGTATTTTTTTTCTGCCAATTGGAGGAGCCTGCTTCTTCACTCAATCTCATCCCTCCATGTATCACTGCCCACCCAGCACCAGACAAACTTCCTCCTGGGTCTTCTCTGTTTCCTTGGGAAGAACAGGATTGTCTTCTTCCAAATACTCGCTTTTCCTAATGTAACAGTTTTGGCTACGCATTGGCATCTTAGAACATAATGCCAAGAGTTGGAAGAACATAATACTACTCACAGGCCCACTGGGACTGTTGAGTGGAAAGTGTTGAAAAGTAATTCTTTCCAAGCTTTACTAAGAGCCATAAGTGACAAGTTAAATTTAAATCCATTTTTGAAACACAATTAAATCGAGATGCTAAAAGGAATGGAAGGATGGAAGTAGCCATCTCTTATGGTAATAACATAATTTTCAGTTTGATTGTATCTTGGATATAAAAGAGTGGTGTTAACTTGTAAAGTCCATTAGCATAATGGCCATTTTTATACCTTCTAACTACACAATTCACTGTTTTCTAAATATACTTCTAATTTATTTTTTACTGTGAATATTGTTTTTAACCATCTAAAAGGGACTTCATTTTTGTCATCACACCAAGTTTTGTAATGTCTGAGAAGTGCATTGTGTACTCAAGAAATGTTAACACAATTACTGAGAGTATTCCATGGAGTGCTATAAAAATGAGATACAGCCCTGACTGGGTGGCTCAGTTAAAGAGTCCTCCATACACCAAAATGTTGCAGGTTTGATTCCCGGTCAGGACACATACCTAGGTAGGGGGTTCCATTATCCATTGGGACAAAATGGGAGGCAACTGATTAATGTTTCTCTCTCACATCAATGTTTCTCTGCCTCTTTCTTCCCCATTTTCTTTCTCTCTAAAATCAATAAACATACCCTCGAGTGAATATTAAAAATATATATAAATAAGAGACAAAAATATTTTTTGGAAAATTACTGATTTTGGTAAAGCTTTCTATTAGCACAGGTCTTATTAATATACCCTGAATGCCAATGTATGATTTATACTTTTTGAAAGCAGTGTAAGGAGTAGAAAGAGATCACGTACTGAATTCGTGGTTATGCATATGTTTAGAAAAATTTACACATGAAACTATCTGGGTCTGGCATTTTCTTTGGGGTAATGGTTTTAATGTCTTATTCAATTTCTTAAAATGTATAAAACTATTCATGTTTTTCATTTTTTCCTGCAATAAATACAGAAAATTTGTCCATCCTATTCATCTAAATGTTTAACTTATTGGAATAAAGTTGTTCATTATACTCTCCCCTTAAACCTAGATAATGTATAGTGCATATTTAATTCTTGATTTGGTAATTTCCTTTTTTTCTTGATTAGTCTTTTTCTTTTTGGCCTTGTAAAAGAACTAAATTTGTTTTTATTGAGTCCTCTGTTGTTCATTTGTTTTATTTCATTGCTTGTGTATCTTTTTTATTATTTATTTTACTCTCATTTTGTCTTAAGTTGCTGATACTTTTCCAGTTTCTTTAGATGGAATCTTCAATTATTAATGTTTAAGTTTTCTTCTTTCTCCACAATATGTTTAAGCCTATAAGTGTCACTTAGCACTGCTTTAGAGACATTCTATAAGTTTGTTTGTGTTATTTTCATTTTTATTTAACTCAAAATATTATCTTATTTTCTTGACAATTTGTCCAATGGGCTACTTAGAATTGTGCTATTTAATTTCTTTTGTAAAAAAAAAAAAATGTTTTATTGATTTTGCTGTTACAGTTGTCCCAATTTCCCTTCCCTCTGCTCCCCTCCACCCGGTAGCCCCTCCCTCCAGTTGTCCCTCCCTTTTAATCCATGTCCATTGGTTGTGCATATAGTTCATCTCAACATCTTCCTGTCTTCTCCACTCCCTCCTACTATGCTTCTTAACTCCTGTACCATCTCCCTCTCTCTCCATTTCCCCTCCCTGATGACCTCCCCCCCCAGTATGTTCCCCATACCTATAGTTCTTTTTCCACTCTCATTGCCTATTTAGTTTGCCTTTGTTTTGATTCCCTAGCTTCTGTTGTTGGTTCTTGTGATGCAGTTTTCATTTTAATGTTCATAGTTTTGATCCTCCTTCTAAACCAGTCCCTTTAACACCTCATATAATAGTGGTTTGGATCTAATGAACTGCTTCAGTTTTACTTTGTCCTGGAAGCACTTTCTCTGTCCTTCTATTCTGAATGACAGTTTTTCTGGATAGAGTATTCATGGCTGTAGGTTTTTGATTTTCATTACTTTGGATATTTCTTGCTAGTCCCTTCTTGCCTGCAGGGTCTCCCTTGAGAAATCAGCTGATAGTCTAATTGGGACCCCTTTGTACATGATTCTTTTCTTCTCTCTTGCTACTTTTAAGATTCTCTCTTTATCTTTAATTTTTGACATTTTGTTTATAATGTGCCTTGGTGTGGTTCTCCATGGGTCCAGTTTATCTGGAACTCTCCGTGCTCCCTAGACCTGTAAGTCTATTTCCTTCCCCAAGTTCAGGAAGTTCTGCTTCATTATTGTTTCACATATTTTTTTCAATTTCTAGTTCTTCTTCTTCACCCTCTGGCAATCCTATAATCTGAATGTTTGGTCTCTTATAGCTGTCGCAGAGGTTTCTGAGCCTCTCCTCACTTTCCTTGCTTTCTGTTTCCTCTTTCCGCACTGGTTGACTGTTTGTTCCTTCCCTATGTTCTGGTTTGTTGATTTGATCTCTGGATTTTATTTCTTTACCACTTGTCTCATATGTGTTTTTGTTCATTTCAGTATGAGTGGCTTTTATTCCTTCCTTGTCTTGTTCCAAATCTTTTGTTAATTCTGTAAGCCACCTTATAACTATAGCTCTGAACTGAGCCTCTGACAGGTTTCCTATTTGTTCATCTGTCAGGTTCCTCATCTGCTGCCTGGTGAGCTGCATCACCAGGATTTGAATCGTTGCCTGCTTCATTTTGACAGATTTGTGTTTTGCTTTGCTTCCTGGGCAGGCTGTAGGGGGCAGAGCCCCATGTACTTGTCACTACCTGGCAACCAGAGGCGATCGGCAACCTTTTTCACTGCGCTGTGGCGCTTTGTGTGGGGGTGGGGGTCCAAGATAGATTCCTGCCGCCATTCTCCACTGGGAGACCAGGATCCATCCCCCCGCTCCCTGGGCCTCTCCGTTGGAGGCAATGGGGGGGCTGCCCTTCCCCGCGTTGGGGTCGCAAGTCGCTGGGACACGACCACAGCTGGGATTGCTCCCCCTGTCATCATCCCCGCTGCTACCACAAACAGCGCCACCCGACCTTTCTGTTCCAGTTCCGATTTCACCCCTCCTACCAGTCTGTATGAGCACTGTTGGTTTATAACTTCATACGTTGGGCTTCCATGTAGTTTTATTTTCTGGAATTTCTGGTTATCTTTTGTTTTGAGGTAGTTGTATTCCTTTTTGGTTGTAGAGGGAGACCGAGCGTGTCTGTCCAAGCCTCCATCTTGGCTGGAAGTCCGTGCTATTTAATTTCTAAACAGAGATTTCTTTTTTGTTGTTGTTGTTGCTATTTACTACCAGTTGAATTCCATTGTGGACAGATAAATATTCTTTATGATTTTTAAACCCTGGGCTTTGTGATAAAAAATGTGGTCTATTTTGTTAAATGATCCATGTGCCCTGGGGGGAAAAGGTGTATTTTGTTATTAATGAGTAGACTATTTTGTTAATGGTGGCGTTTAAATATTTTGTATGCTCCCTAATTTTTTGTTGTTTTTAGATTGATCATGTTATCTTTCTACCCCATTATTTTCTTTTTGTTATTCTTCCCTTTCTTCCTACTACATTTATTATAAATTAATCAAATGTATTCTTTAATATTTCCATTTTCTTTTATATAAATTTAACTATAGATTGTGTTATTATTTTGAGAGGAGGAGGGATGAATTTCCTAAAGATTATGCAATAGATCCTTAATTTATTGAGTTTATCTTAGATTAATACTTTATTTTTTCAAGGAGTAAAAATGAAAACATAAATCATGGTATATTCAAATTACTGCTACATACAATTTACATGAAGATCTAAATCATAATATTCAACTAAAGAAGATGTACATAAAAGGTTACATGCTTTAGGATTCTATTTCTATAAAGTACTGCAACCAACAAATCTAATTTGTGGTGATAAAACTCAGGATAGTGGTTTCTTCTGGGGAAGATGGAGAGAGGGAACACAAAAAGGATTTCTTAGGTGCTGACTGTTTTGTATATTTTGATCTGTATTTTGACTGTTTGGTTTACTATATCCAATGTAAATTATTTGAGATGTACACTTACATATGTACTTTTCTACATGTATATGTTTATATAAGTAAATAAACATACACACACACATACACTAGTCTTTAATAGATATAAAACAAAAATCTAGCTTATTAACACTTCCTCTGGGTTAACTTCTGTAAGTTGTACAGACAGTGTGAATCACTCCCTTTGTGCTCATAGCACATTGCTCAAGTACCTTTTTGAGCACTCAGAAAGATTGAAATGTGTCAATTTACTCAGCAGATTCACAATTAACTCATTCATTTTTCAAGGAAGGTTCTGTGAAGAGCATGGGCATGAGTTTCTAATAATCATAGTCATTCATCTTGTAATAAACCTTGATCTCAAGGAAAAATATAAGTAATATTTTTTCAGCTGTGCCCTAGGCTTGCTGTGGTGAGCTTAGAACAGCCCACTAGGAACTTACATTCTTTCTACAAGAAACTGAGGCTTACCTGCATGCCGTCTAGTTCCTCAAATCTGTGCTTATTTCTTAGTCCTAGAATTCCTGCCTCAGTTTCCCTCTTCTTTTTCCCTTTCATTCTTCATTCACTTTGCCAAGTAATCAAGATGTGTGCTAGGTATGTGATTAAGACAGGTTTCTTCCTCAAATACCATATGATCTCACATATATGTGGAACCTAATGAACAAAACAAATGAGGAAAATAGAACCAGAAGCAAGGAATTAAGGAACCAACTGACAGCAACCAGAAGGGAGGGAGGAGGATAACAGGGGAAAGAAGAAGAAGGGTCTAGTCAAGGAACAAGTATAAATGACCCACGGACATGGACAACAGGGTGGGGATTGATTGTGGGATGGATGGTAGGCAGGACAGGAGAGAGCAATGGGGGAAAAACTGGGACAATTGTAATTAAACAGTAAAAAACAAAACAAAACAAAATAAAAATCCAGGTTTCTTCCTGAAAAAATATTCCTCTGCATCTTGTTTCAACTAGAATTGACCTTCCAAAATATTGGCTTTTTCACTTGCAACTCAGAGTAGAAGTGTCTTCTCTTTAAACTCATAAGTATATTATTTCTATCTTTTTTGTTTAAAGAGTTATAAATTTTGCATGTGAATCCAAGTTACTGTACTACCCTTAGAGTAATGAGGTCATCCATCCTCTGTGGAAAGTTTGTCTACCAATGCCTGATTCTGCAGCCCTTCACACAATTAGCTGGATTTTTGTGTATCTTCGATTTTCATCTTTCTTCTACAATAGGAGCTTATTTTTTTTTAACCAAAATTTCTCTTCTCATCTTCTTTTCACAGAATTACCTACATATTTCTTCAATCTCTTATAGGAAACAGTGCTTACTATCTTCACATTCTATAACAGCAGCCAAGTCACCAGTCTCAGCTAGCAAGACAGCATAAGGGCTTTGAATTCATCCAGCCATGTCTAATAATGACTGTTTCTTTCCAGTCGAGAAAAGCTTCTATTGATTTATAATTTGAGTTTCCTTGCAGGTTGGGTTGAAAATACTGTTTAGTTTTTAATTTTATAGAGAGAGTTCCCTGGCTTTCTCTATGTAATAAAAATAAACAAATAAAAAGTAAAAAAAGAAATCTTGCACAGAATATTGTATGTCTTCTACCTCAATAAAGAGCTCCCCCTTACCCCCAAACACAACTTCAGTTTGGTCAATTTGTATGCCTCTCAATAGTAAATTTTAATATCATATGTACATAACTAATCAGCATTCTCGGCTCATCTCTAGGGTGATGATTTTAATTCTAGACAAACTGCTTTCATTTTGAGGACAAATTTGCCAAAGAGTCAACAGTAAATTCAACATCAATTTTGCCAGTCTTCTATTCAACTAGCTACTCAAGCCAGAAGTGTAGGAGTCATCTGTGGCACTTTATTCTCCTTGATACTCACATTTAATCCATCATTATTAATGGAATCAGTTGATTCACCCATAAACAGTTTTCAAGTTTATATACTCACCTGCATTTACACTATCACTATCCTGTTCCTAGCTACTATCAGCCCTCACCACTACTAATGCAACAGCCTCCTACTGGTTTAGCCAGATATTCTTTTCTATTCCAAGAAGTCACAGAAGAAAAATCTTTTCACAATATAAAACACATTTCTCCTAAAGAGAAAGACCAAAATCATCAATAAGACTCACATGGCCCTACATGGTCTGACCTCTTGCTATTTCTCATACCGCTTTCACTCCAAGTACCACCTCTCTGAAAGAAGCTCAGCCACACTCCCTTCATTTCGTAGAATGGGTTATGCTCAATCCCTTAATCACCTTCTGATCCCAGGTAAAGCTTTGTTGACCATCCTGAGCAGATCAAACTCCTCTACTTTTACAATTATAGCAGTTGCAACATTAATAATTTAACATATGCATAGCTGAGTATTCAATCAATGTTTGTTCTTCTCCTTGAACAACTAAATGCAGACAGAGAAACCTAGTTTGTTTTTATCTTTATTACTATCTAAAGCTCCTAGCCCACCATATGACATGTGGTTTCAGCTCATTACTAATTCATTAAATGAATGAATGAAGAATTATCTGGCAATCTTAAAATAAAAGTAATATCAGTCTTTACTATATCCTCTTAAAAATTCTAAAGGCTCAGTGCCTTAGCAAGACATGTTAAAATTGATTTTTTTTTCATTTTTAATATTTTTATACCTCTTGGTCATCTCCATTTTGTTTCTCTCTTTCCTATATTCCCTCCTGTGCTCTAGCCAAATCCCATTAGCCTCTCTTCTCCAGCTTTCCCTTTTACTCACTATTAGAATAAGTATGGGTCAGAAGATAATCATTACAGCCCTGAGTGGTGTGGCTCAATTGGTCGGGTGTCATCCTGCAAAGCAAAAGGTCACCATTCAATTCCCAGTCAGGGCACATGCTGGAGCTGTGGGTTTGGTCCCCAGTCAGGGCACGTACAAAGCCAACCAGTTGATGTTTTTCTCTTGCGTTGATGTTTCTCTCCCTCTCTAACTCCCTTCCCTTTACTCTCTAAAAATAAAATAAAATATTTTTTTTAAAAAGAAAAAGAAGATAATTCTTATAGAAATAAGTGAGGACTGGGAAACAATAACAGACACCATCTGTTGAGAGCACTGGTTTCAGCACTTCACACGGATTGGTTTATATAAATTTCCAAACAACCCATTAGGTGAGGGCTAAAACAATTCTCATTTTATTGAGGAAAAATGTAAGGCACGAAGGAGTTAGTAACCTGTCAAGACCACAAGGATGATGAATGGTTGAGCTCCTCTCTGACCCTAGAAAGTCTGAACCCACTGTCTGAGCTGCATCCCTAAGCAGTGCTGTAACATCTCCTGCAGCAACAAAATCATCCTCCGTAGTGCTGAGCCTGGGAAAGGCCGTGAAAACACAGGCATTTACATGTGTTCTGTGCTTGTCACTCCCCACCCTACCCAGCGTCTAGTGCAAACTTTAGAGAATGACCTATAAAATATCAGAAGAATGAGCAAACTGATGAAATAATTGGTTAAACGATGACTCAGTCTGTGAAGAGGTATGATAAGGGGTTGAAGCAACAAAGTGATTGATAAATGGCAAGTATTAAGAATAATAATCAGAGAAGGAAAACTCTGACTCCAAAAAACCTCCGCTGCCTTGCGGCATACTTCTTCAGGGGAAAGGCTAAGGGAGTAAACCCCGACAGAAAATCCGGAGCCGGAGTCCCTAAGGCGGTTTGATGTTGGAGTCAACACCGGCAACTCCTGCGGCGCACCTGAAGCCAAGCTGTATTGACTCCGTCTTTCCCTTGGACCCTTCAGCTGCGAAGAGAGGGGGGGTCTGCTGCATGGGCAAGAGCAGACCCTCCATATCACCCTGCCCAGGCTCTGTAGCTTCACTGGAGAGGACACTCCAGCGTCATCGCAAGATGTCGATTCAACACGGGAGGAGACAGATACCGTGTCACTCCCGAGTCGGACTGCACAGCCATTCTTGGCGGTGCAGATAGACTCTTAAGAAGCTACACCATCATCTCTCAAGAATAATAATCCATAGGACAGATTGCAGGTGTTAGCCTTGAAAAGACACTAGTAACTAGACATTTATAATCATTGACATATGAAGTGGCAGGACTTGGACTAGAATATAATTATAAAGTTGATCAGATAAGTACCTTTTACAAAATTTCTTAAATGTGAAGTGCTTTTTCTACTTTTTTCCCCTCTGGCTTCTATTTACATATCTGTAGGACAGATTAGGCAGATAATGGGAAGGAGAAAGCAATTTATAAATTCTTTAAATATCTCATGGCCCAGATGAAAAATAATAACCCTCAAAAAGAAAAGTCTGACTTCTGCCTTAAAAGAACTTATTTCCCACTTAATATCTGATAAGAATTATATTAACCTCTTTCATTGTAGCTTTAGTGATAAGGAATAAACTTAAACTGTTTCCCAAAAGATCTTTCTTTTTTATTAATTTCTATTGTTTTCTTTCTCATTAAATTTATTACTTTAAAAAATTAATTTAATTAATTAATTAATTAATTAATTTTTAGAGAGAAGGAAAAGGAGAGAGAGAGAGAAACATCACTGTGTGGTTGCCTCTCACTCATGCCCTCAACTGGGAACCTGACGTGCAACCTAGTCTTCCTCACTAAATTTACAGGTAAACTTCTACATGCTAGTAATAGACAGAATAATGTCCTCCCTTACCTCTCACCAGAGATGTCCATGTTCTTATCCTCAGAACCTGTCAATATATTACCTTACTTGGCAAAGTGACTTTGTGTGTGTGATTAAGCTGAAGATTTTGTGATGGGGAGACTATCCTGGATTATCTGAGTGGGTCCAATGTAATCATAAGGGTCCTTATAAGAGGGAGGCAGGGATGTCAGAGTCAGAGATAGTTTTGAAGATGCTATACTGTTATCTTTGAAGGTGGAAGAAGGGCCAGGAGCCAAAGATTGGAGGAGGCTTTTAGAAACTGGAAAAGACAGGGGGACATTCTGCTCTAGAGCCTCCAGGAAGAATGCAGGCCCTGTGAGGCCTTGATTTTAGGATTTCTGATCTCCACATTGTTAAATAACAAATTTATATTGTTTTAGGCCACTACATTTGTGGTGATTTACTACAATAGTAACAGGAATCTAATGCCCTTATGGTATGCCCATGACTTTATTTATTTTTTAAGGTTAGCAAAACACCAAAGAACTCTAGTATTGATTCACCTCAGAAAATCCATGATTTTGCTGTTACTGAGGACATAGACAATTAAAGCAATTCTTGGAACATTCTGAAGCTAAATATATCTTGTTTCATTTTTCAGAAATGCTTTAAGTGGCTTCAATATATTTTGTTTTTCAAAGCTGGATAAAACCCTGGAGAAGTAAATGATTGATAATGGAGGAAGGGAGAAGAGGCAATGTCGATGTAAATACATGTAAACTTATTGATTTTGATATGTTCTTAATTTATTTAATACTGATTTTTTTCCAATGTTTAAGATGATTAAGGGAAAAAAATAATACCTTTTTAGAGTTAGTGATCTATCCATGCATATACCGGTTTGATATAAAACATTCTGGAATTATATTGTTTAAATCAAACTTTTTTAGCAAATTAGAAGCAATATTTACTTTCCTCTCTGTTAATTACTCCATTTATTCATATCCTAATCTACAATTTACATTTCAAATTGTGTTTTTCATTCTAGTACACATTTTCATTGATTTACCCATAATCTAAATATTATACTTATTTTCTCCTTTGTATCCAATTAATAGATGTTTATCTTTGCTTATATTTTATACATCTAATCTATCTATCTACTGGTCAGGACCTTCCCAAGACTGATTGAATATATATTTAAATAGTGGAAAGGAGTCATGTTTTAGTATAATCTTATATTCCAATCCTATAGACTTGGGGAAAAACCCTCTATCCTTTATATATTATTACTGATGCTATGTAGATAAACTGTGAATAATTCCAAAGTATCTTCTGACAGTGTTTTTTTTTTTAAATTTAATCTTTGTTGTATTTTTCCCCCACTATATTTAGTCCCCTTATACCCTCCTCCCTTCAGCAATCACCTTACCTGACTCTGTTTGTTAAACGATGTGTGATTAGTAAGTTTTAGTCCTCAAAGTATTTTAAGAAAAAGCCTTCTACCTGCCAGACATCCCTCTCATCTCTGTACACTTACCTAGGGGGAAATTTTCACAGCCCAAACAAAGTTTGCTTTTCTAGTAGCTGTGGAGTGCGAACTGAAGGGTTGTGATCTCCCTAGATGATGCCAAAGCAATCTGTTATTTCTGTCTGAGTAAATACTAACATGATTCCGATGGATGTCCTGAGCCATGGGGTCAGGGAGGACCTCTACACTCTATAATCTAAAAGAAGGAGTCAGTTTAAATATTGATTTTAAATGTAGACAAATGAGTTTTTTTTCATCTCTGTAAATTACTGCTCAGCCACCATTTTTTTTTTTTTTCTTTTTTAGGTAAAGAATGTATCTTTGTACCTGAATTAAATACTTCTTACATAAACATTCTAACTCAATGAAAACAGAACCGGTAAATAACCTTCCTTTTATGTACTTGTTCTTGTATCAATCATCACTTTGTAGTTGAACTTCATCATGTCAAGCGGTTTATTTAAGTAGTGACTACCATTGACCTCTGTAATTCATTCTACATTTCTTTGCAATTTCACATTTTCTCATTAGTTTCATTCAGTTCCAGCACCATCTAGATCAGACTGTTAGATTCTGTCAGTCTTGCATTAACTTTATTATTGGCAACCATACAAGAAGCTGTCTTAAAGAGCTGTCAAAAGGAAGGAAATTCAGCAGGTTCTAGAGTTACTCTGCCTTTACGTGTACTCTAGGCAGATGATGAAGTCAGAGAAAAAAAAATTTGGTCTTGCTTTCAAGTAGCCTTAGGCATGTATTGCAATTTCTATGGTTCCTATAGTCAAAGAGGTTTGAGTGAGTCTAATTAATCACTCTTCTCATCTTTGGCAACTTAACCAATTGAAGTCAGACAAGGAGCCAGTAAGTATTAAAGCAGGCTCATAATTGTACTGGTGAAGGATTTATGTGTTTTGAGGCTAGAAATGAGACCCTCAAGTCTCTGACCTGTCCATCACATTGCAGGTTGACAAGCTCTTCATAAAGAAGGCCTGCTTCTTCAGCTTACTCCATGAAACTTACCAGAGCAAGCATTTACTGTGCCTGGGCACAGTTCTCTCCAAAAGGACAAAAGAAAGTGGGGTCCATGCTATCTGAATTATGCTTGGGTCTGAACTTTTTGGTTATGTAATTCAAGGAACAGCAGACTCTTAATTGGAACATCCACCTCTATGATGAGGAAAAAATATCGGGTCAAGGTGGGAAGGAGAAAGGATGAAGTATTCCTGGGAAATAGAGTAGAAGTGCCTTCATTAAAAAAAATGGACTTGGAAAAACAGCTCCCTGTACCGGGAAAAATATCCTCATGTGCCAGGTATATGACACCGTGACTTCCAAGTATTTCTGTGTAGCTGCTTAGAACTTGCACTTTAAATCCTAAACTTTTCAAATAGACCATTAGATAAACATCTTTTTAAAAAATTGTTTATTTGTTTGTTTGTTTATTTATTTATATATTTTTAGAGAGAAGTGAAAGAAAGAGGGAGAGAAACATCACTGTGTGGTTGCCTCTCACTTGTGCCCCCAACTGGGGACCTGACGTGCAACCTAGTCACGCGCCCTGACTGGGAATCAAACCAGCAACTTTTGGCTCGTAGGCCAACGCTCAATCCACTGAGCCACAGCAGCCAGGACTAGATAAATATCTTAAGTGTCTAAACCACAGTTTCTGCATCTGGAAAAAGGGCAGTGATACCAGTAGCTACTTCACAGGGTTGTGGGTATTAAATGAGAAATTACATGTAAAACATGATATAAAGTGCTTGATCTGTAGAAAGGCCCTGCCAAAATGATAGCTATATAGTAATTGTAATTGTCATTACTTTATTATTATCTTTATTGTTATGCTCAAGTGAATATCTTTGTTTTGAACTGAACTTGTTTATGTATTCACATATAGGTCAATGATGCTGATTCATTTTTTGAAATCAGTATTTAATTCTAATCCAGGAACAGCAAACAGCCCACAAGCCAACTTCTTACAAATAAATTTGTACTGGATCACAGATGCATGTATTCATTTGCATATTGCTTATGGCTCTTTTAGCAATGATGGCAGAGTTGAGGAGTTGGGACAGACACCAGACACCCTCTAGCTCACACAGCTTAAGATATTAACTTTAGAGCCCTATACAGAAAAAGTTTGGCAATCATTCCTAACATCTGTGCAAGGATATGTGAAAGATCAAAATTGGCCCCACTTGGGTGGTAAGAAAAACTTATGGAAATTCATAATTAGATTGAGTGTTGATACAGTTTGAACAAAGGTAATGAGTAAAAATGTTTGAGTTTATGAGGCAGTCAGACTTTGAAAATTTTGTTGGGACGATTTTGAAATAATATTGTGTTTGGCCCTTCCATCAAGCCACTAATTTCGTTTTATAGAATTATTTAAAAACAAAACAAAACAAATGAATTGGGGGGACATTGGTTAATGAATTATATGTTACAAGTGTACATTTCTATGATATGTCATCTGTATATTGCATTGTGTTTCCACCACCCAAAGTCAAATCTTCTTCTGTCACCATATATTTGACCCCGTTTACCCTTTACTCCCCGTTTCCCTCTGGTAACCACCATACTGTCGTCTAAGAGTTTTTTGCTTGATTGGTTTTCTTGTTTGTTCATTGGTTGCTTTTAGTTTTATATCACATAGAAGTATGTGATTATTTCTTAATAAAATGCTTTTAAGAATATTAGTTCCTTCATCTTTACTAATTCTCTTTCCTCATTACTTTGGGATTGTTATTCTATTTTAATAGCCTAAGGTAAATACCAACTCCTTTATGTTTAATCTTCATTATTAATGGAGTGTTGTAAGGGTACATTTTTTTCTTTTTTTCTTGTTTTTTTATAAAATTTTTATTTTGTTTTTCATTACAGTTGTCCCATTTTTTCCTCCGTTGCTCCCCCACACCCAGCCCACCCCCTCTCCCACAATCATACCCCCCCGTTGTCCATGTCCGTGAGTCATTTATACACGTTCTTTGACTAAACCCTTCCCTTACTTATCCCCCTTCTCTCCCTCCCCCACTTTTTTCCCTTAATCCTGCTTTTCCTGTATTCCTTAGTTTCTTTTATAAAGTATTCTCTTTATTTATTTTTTTTACTTTATAATTTTATTCCTGTTTTCTTTGATTAAAGTTATTTCCCAGATAATGATATATTTTAAATTATTTTTTTTCTTGTTTTGTTATATTATGAGTATGTGATACATAACCACTTTACTTTTTGGATTTATGACATCTATTTTAGCAAAGTGCATGATTAATTTCCGTAAATGTTTCATAGATACACCGTAAGGATTATTCTCTATTTGGTGAAGTTAAGCCCCCCATATATATAAATATATGTAATCAAATATACTGACTGCATTATTCATAGCCTCTATGTCTTTATCTGTTTCTCTCTCTTTTTTTTTTTTGTCTACTATCTCAATCCAATTCAAAATGGATGTATTGAAATCTCCCACTTGCACTAAAAGGAAAAGAATGCATAATATGACCTCATTTATGCATATGTAAAATTGTCCTTAGATGTGTGTGAACTTTCTTATTCCCAGGTGTTATTGCCATATTGACTTCCATCACTATCCCATTCGTATTTTGACCAAATAAGGGGTTCTATTACCTTACATCTTTTTAATTTTAAAGCTAGCATATAAATGAGTACTTCCACTGCCTGGCCCTGTGAAGAGCTGGTAAGTTCCTGATACCTAAAAATGGCTGCATGACTTTTTCAGGACAGTAACGAAGAGACACAGTTACCTGACTTCACTGTACTTGCTTTGCGTCAGTGCTCAGTTTTATACTCGCTGCCTAAACTGAGGAGTCTTGTGTGATCCCGCTATAAGACAATAGGTGGCGCTAAAATCTCACTAATGCTTCTCATAATCGACACTGATCTGGGTTTTCTCTCAAATCTTTATTTTTTATTTTCTGTGCCATATTATTGATTCTCATATATAGGCCACAATGCAGAGTGATTATTTTTGTATAATAGGCTTCAACATTTCTTAAAAGGTTAGAAAAGAAAAATAAATGCAGTCATTTCAGTGTGTTGGTGTCATTATAGTCTGTTCTATATAAACCAAAAAAAAAAAAAAAAAAGACTATGTGGCTACAGAGAAAACAATGTTAAAGTAAATGCAAAGGAATGAAAATTTTCATGTGTCATGGAAAGTATCAGCCCTATAGCTTGCTTCTAAATGTTTCTCAGAAGACAGAATGTACAGCAGAACAAATGTAAATCAGAACGGGCAAAAGAACTTCAACACTTCAAAATCCATCGCATAAAATCAGACATGGAAAGGAAAAAAAAAACCTTAAAAATTAAATTTAAAGAGTTAAATATAGAAAGTCCAAGAGTTTTGACAAGTACAACAGGTTTTATGTTGGTAAAGTTTGTTTGTTTGTTTTTTCCTAAACTGCTTCTTTAAGGTAAACTGATCTAATTCTTCTCTGAGAAAAGAAGTTAGGGGCTACAGTTGCAATATGTTGTGAAAGAAATACTAGGCCCTGGTATTGTAATCTAGTAACTCATATATTTTGTATTGAAGTTTTGGTAGGTTTAGATATCCAATTTAACATGGTTTTAAAAGATGGGCAGTGGGGTGACCTGCCCAATAAAAATATCAGTAAGCATAGTTAAAAAGTGGCTGAACACACATTCCAGGTATAATTAACTTACGTGTCTAGGACTTAAGGAGAAAGCCCTCATTCACTTAGAATATTCACTCCAGAAATATGGAGGCTGTACTCAGTGAGCTAAGATTACTGCTCACTTACCTCTATATGTGGCAACTGGTAGAACTGAACATGTATTTCAGAAATCTTAGAATTGTCTTTGTATAATGTCAACTTTTACTAATTTATCTGCAATCCGCTTACTCCTCCCATGACTACTCCTTTCAGGAAACTTGACACTCTCCTTTGGTGGTCTCAGGAATCTTCTCAAAATAATTATTTCTCTAGAAAGGGAAATTTTCTAAATCACTCTTCTTGAGAAATTCTCTTTTTCAAGATTTATCCAGGTTTTCAAAAACTTATACAAAATGAGCTAGACTTGTCTTTCTATAAACTCTATTCTATGTTTGATATCAGATTCAGCTTCATTTTCCTCTTCATTCATGGAAATGGCATTCGATTCATGGCAGATGGAGCTTAGAGTTGGAATTGTAAATGAATCAAACTGATCCACTTTTTGTAGACCAATAGGCACAGAAATTCAACCTTCTACAAATGCTCCCAACACTGAAGTTGAACTGTGGTGCTTCTGGAAGTTTTGCTGAAGTTCATAGTGAATTGTTTCAGGAACAAGGGCTAAAATCTTACCCCTATTTTCTTTATTTTCAAGGATATCTTGATCAATCAGGATGTATTGTTCAAAGTATTTTTTTATTATGTTAATAGATTTTCTGTCAAAGGGTGAACTTTTTCGCTTAGGTGAACTTTCTTTTTATCTCTTAACCACCCTTCACTAGCCTTCAACTACCCAAGAATATACTGTAGAGGAGTTTTCTGATTCATCACTAACCCAACGATGAACACGCCCCCTCCAGAATATACCCAGGGATGATGCTTAAATCCAAATTACTTCTTCAGTGCTCAGTAGATTATGTGAATGGCCACTGTCACGTGGCTCCAGCCCTTACAACATAATCTGCAGAACTGCAACATCTCCTCATGTGGTCATGTTCTGCCATGTCAATATGAAACGCCAGTTGTTTTCCTGAGCCTGGAAAGCTCCCAGCTTCATTGCATTGCATTGATTGGATCTGTGGGAATGTACCATGACTATATCAATCTTGTACCTCCTTTTTTGTTTTTGCATCTCCTCTTCCAGATCACCACTCTGGTTATAGAAGGATTAGTAACAAATGTAAATATCTTTCAATGTGGATGAAATTCATGGTGTTTAATGTAATTCTTTAGCACTATGCCATAATGGAGCCAGTATTAGTACTGGACATAGGGAAGAGTGTAGTTTTGAGGCCAACTGTCTCAGTACAGTGCTGAACTCAACCCAAGGAGGGCTACCACAGGCATTGGTGGGTACAGCTGACCAGTCTAGCTACTATACAGATGTGGCAGGGATGCAGCCCGCAGGGACTGCTGGGAATTGTAGTTCCCAGTTACTGGTTGGCCTGGGTGTCTGATGTGCTCCTGTGGTCTTGCGCATCACCTCCAATGCTAGTTACACTGCTCAAGTGGACAGAAGGAGGCCCTGCTCATTCTAGGAAAATCTGCCAAAAGTGGGTTCCCTTAAGCATATTGAGAATTAACAGACAGATGAAGAGTAACATAAGACAAGGTATGTGGGAATGTTATGGACAGCAAATGGGGTCCTGCTGCCTGCAGCCCCCCTCTAAACAAAATTCCAGAGGCAAAGGTTTGGTGATAAGGGAAAGGAGTCTTTTTTTCAAAAGCTTCACTATTTTGTAATTAGAGCTTTCCATATGCATTCATCACTTAAGCCTATCAATTAAGGCTAAACAATTTAACACCTACATTCTTCTAGCATTCCTCCTGTTATTTTTAAATTATTTTATTTCTATGGAGTTAGTTTACAAACTAAAACAACATAAGACACAAAAGCTACATAATTTTGGAAGAATGGCTGGCTTCTGCTTAAGAGGTTGTCCCTTCCAGAACATCCAAAAAAGAATAACGCTGCCATCCTCTGCCAGGCCAGCCCAATCCTAAACTGTGCCCGGAGTTCCTTCCAATCCAAAATACTGTCCATTGGGAAATGCAGGCAGCTGCAGCAGGATCATCCAGGCATCCTCAAGGAAGAGAGCCAGAGAGAGCTCGAGAAAGCCTGGGAGACCTTCTTTTTATTTCAAATCTTCTGGGCCATACGTCCATGTGCTCTGGAGGTGTTCAGCTTCTCAGCCAATCCTATCCTAGGATTGCCTCTGGCAACCTCCTCCTATGCCCCTCTCTACTCCTCCTCCTCAGTGATCTGATCAGGTCTCTCTGTATCAGGAAGAGGATCCTAGTTTCCATCCCGCCACTCTTCCCGATCTCCAGGAGTTCACCAGCCTTGAAGTTCCCAGAGTAATGTTTAATACACTGCTATCTCCTTGCTGCAATGACTTTTACTTTCCTGAGGATTAGAAGGAGGTTGGAACAGAGGGTAAGTATCAAGTTCATTTGCCCGCATTCCATAGCTGTAAGTGCTACCAGGAGTCTGAGCTCCACTGGGTATAAATTATAGATAGAATTCAGAATATGGTTATCACTTTTCAAATCTTCATGGTAAAATGGTTTAGAAATTTGCCAAAATAAGATATAATTTCTTCCTGGGTAAAACTTTAATTATTTCAAAACTCACAATCTAAATTTCAAAACAGTTACAAAAAGAAACCAGTCAATTGGTACTTGACTCTTCCATTTATTGTCTATTTAGCACAACTCAGAAAGTTAACATTTCTCACATTTTAAGTGAGAGATTCTGGTTTAAGAACATTTTTCCCTATCCTAAAACCATAAATATATATGTATGTATTTATATATTTTTTAATAATTTAAAGTTTTTTTTAAAGATCCTTATTAATCTGTAATGCATTTGTGAAAAGTCTAGTGAAAAAAATAAGTTACTGAGGATGAAGACCATGGAAGGGCTTGGGGAACACAGGAAGATAGAATATATTACAATATCTATCCAGAGATGCTGGTCAATTAAAAAAAAAACATAATGAAGGGTATTCTAACCAGTGTTGCTCAGCTGGTTGGAGTGTTGTCCTGTAACCAAAAGGTTGCAGGTTCAGTTCCTGGCCCAGGCATGTATCTGGGTTGTGGGTTCAATCTCGAGTCTGGGCACATATGATCCCCAGTCTGGGCACATATGGGAGGCAACTAGTTGATGTTCTCTCTTGCATCAATGTTTTTTTCCTAGGCAGAGAACCTGAACAGACACCTCTCTCACGAAGACATACAAATGGCCAACATATATATGAGAAGATGCTCAGCTTCACTAGCTATTAGGAAAATGCAAGTCAAAACTACAATAGAAAACCACCTCACACCTGTTGGAATGACCATTCTCAACAAGACAAGTAATAACAAGTATTGGAGAAGTTGTGAAGAAAAAAGAATTCTCATTCACTGCTGGTGAGAATGTAAACTGGTGCAACCACTATGAAAATAGTGTGGAAGCTTTTCAAAAAATTAAGAATAGAGTTACCATACTACCCCTCTTCTGAGTATCTACCAAAAATTTTGAAAACATTTATTTGCAGACACATATGCACCTTTATGCTCACTGTAGCATTATTCATGGTGGCCAAGACATGAAAATGACCAAATTGTCCTTCAATAGATAATTGGATAGAGAAGATGTGATATATATATACATATATATATATATATATATATATGTATATATATATCGTCGGCAGCCGTCCGTCTCGAGAGACGATGGTGTAGCTTCTTAAGAGTCTATCTGCACCGCCGAGAATGGCTGTGCAGTCCGACTCAGGAGTGACACGGTATCTGTCTCCTCCCATGTTGAATCGACATCTTGCGATGTCGCTGGAGTGTCCTCTCCAGTGAAGCTGAAGCTATAGAGCCTGGGCAGGGTGATATGGAGGGTCTGCTGTTGCCCATGCAGCAGACCCCCCCTCTCTTCGCAGCTGAAGGGTCCAAGGGAAAGACGGAGTCGACACAGCTTGGCTTCAGGTGCGCCGCAGGAGTTGCCGGTGTTGACTACAACGTCAAACCGCCTTAGGGACTCCGGCTCCGGATTTTCTGTCGGGGTTTACTCCCTTAGCCTTTCCCCTGAAGAGGTATGCCGCAAGGCAGCGGAGGTTTTTTTTTGGAGTCAGAGTTTTCCTTCTCTGATATATACATATATATATATATATATATACACATACATACACACACACACAATGGAATGCTGCTCAGTAATTGGAAAAGATGAAACACTGCAATTTGGGACAACATGGGTGGGACTTAAGACTATCATGCTAAGTCAGAAAACATTAAGAACCATATGATTTCACTCATATGTGAAATACAAAACTGAAAGCAATACATGAAGAAACAAGAAAAACAAACAAAAACTCATGGACAGTAATAGTATGGTGGTTACCAGAGGGAAGGGAGGTGGTCAGGTGTGAAGGGGGTAAAATATAAGATGACTGGATTTTGGGTGGTATGCACACAATTCACTATGAAGATCGTGTATCACAGAAATTCACACTTGAAACCTATATAATCTTACTAATCCCCCAAAATGAAACAAACAGAAAAAAAATTGTGCCTGTTCATAGCATAATACCTTCATTGTCTTGTCTGATAAATCTAAAAAGCTAAATAGCCTTTCTTTCTGTCATCCTCTCTTGATACGCTTCAATTCAAATTGACAATGTTTCTGCTTATATAATCCCATAATCTCTTTATCAAGATATAGTCTAGTTACACACTTGCTATTCTCTTCTGAATAAGATTTCTCTCTCTCTCTCTCTCTTTTATTTTTTCAATATGGAGAAGCTGAGAATTTTCCAAACCTTTAAGATCTCATTCCTTTTTGATTAGCAGTTCTTTCTTCAAATCATCTCTCTCTTCTCACATTTTACTCTTAATAGTCAGGAAGAACCAGCTGCTCCTTCAACATTTTGCTTAGAAATTTCCTCTCCTAAATGTCTACACAAACACAATTCAGCTAAGTTCTTTGCCAGTTTATAACAAAAATTGCCTTTTCTCTAATTTCTAATGGTATGTTTCTCATGTCCATCTAAGATTATAAAATGGTCTTTAACATCCGTATTTTTTACCAATATTCTGTATTGGTATAATTATGTATGTATTCTCTAGAAAGAAGGATGCTTTCTATCTAGCTCTCTTTTTATCTTTTTGAACATTATTATAATCACCCTTTACATTCATATTTCTGGTATGCACCTCAGAATTCCTCCGGTCTCTACCCATTACTCAGTTCCAAAGCCACTTTTGCATTTTTAGTTACTCAACTTCTTGGTATAAAATCTTTAACAGTCAGCTGAGGCTATGAAACTATAAGAAATACATTTCTGTTAAATTACATAGACTAAATACATAGACTAAGTGGCTTAACAGGAATTTATTTCTCACAGTTTTAGAGGCTTGAAAGTCTAAATCAAGATGCTGGCCATTTGGTTCCCTGCTGAGGGTTCTCTTTTAGGCTTACAGACATTTACCCTGTGTCTGTGTCTTCATATAGCAGAGAGTGGGAGGAAGAAAACTCTCTGGTGTATCTTCTTTTAAGAGCACTAATCCCCACATGAAGGCCCCACCCTTATATACATTATATGTCATGTGATATTGTATAGGATATCTTACCCATAATATATATTTATGTACATAAATATGTATATAACATATAAATATATTGTATACTTAATATATATTTAAATCCAGCATTATTATCTAAGTCAACTAAAAATCAACATGCTATAAAGCTGAAACCAACTTAGTAAGAATGCATGATCTTTATTTTTAAAAGTTGTATTAAGTTTGTTAAACAAATTTGAATAAATTAAAAGATATATCACATTCATTGTGGAATGACATAACATAGTAAATGTGTCAAATATTATCAATTTTCTTCTAATTAGCCTATAAACCCAATTAATTTTCAAAAAAATACTGCTGAGTTTGGGGTGTAATTACCAAACTCATTGAAAAATTTATGTTGACTGAAGACCTATAAATTGCTAGGTTTACTTTAAGAATATTAATGAAAATACTGAGCAGATAATAAGATATTCTGAAAAGCTATAGTTATAAAACTAATATCTTTATGCAAGAAGAGACAAGTAGATAAATGGAACATAACAAACTTTAGAAATAAATACATGCATACGTGGAAGCATGCTATTTTATGAAATAGCATCAAAAATCGATGGCTAGAAAGTATCAGAAAAACAGATTGTCTGCAAACAAACACAGGAGCCTGTCAAGATGAGGAGACAGAGAAGTATGGCCCAAAAGGGAGAATGGATCAGGGTTCCAGTGGGAGAACCAAGTGATGAGGAGGTAGCCAACTTAACAGATGGAGAGTTCAAAACACCTGTGATAAAGAAGCTCACAGGTTTGACAGATATGCTTAAGTATAGCAAATGCATAAGGGAAGAACTGAAGGCTATGCTAAATGAAACAAAAAAAAATCCACACAGAACCAATGGTGAAGGGAAGGAAACTGGGGTTCAAATCAATGATTTGGAACATAAAGAGGAAAACAACAGTCAACCAGTACAGAATAAGGAAAAAATAACTGAAGAAAAATGAGGAGAAGCTTAGGAGCCTCTGGGACAACTGTAAACATGCCAACATCCAAACCACAGGAGTGCCAGAAGAAGAAGAGGAAGAGCAAGAAATTGAAAACATATGTGAGAAAATAGTTAAGGAAACTCCCCATGTTTGGCAAAGGAAATAGACATACAAGTCCAAGAAGCACAGAGGATTCCAAACAAGCTAGACCCAAAAGGGACCACATCAAGACACATCATAATTAAAATGCCAAAGGTTCAAGATAAAGAATCCTAAAAGTAACAAGAGAAAAGCAGAGAGTTACCTACACAGGGGTGCCTATAAGACTATCAGCTGATTTCTCAAAAGAAACTTTGCAAGCAAGAAGTGACTGTCAAGAAGTATTAAATGTGATGAAAAGCAAGGACTTACAACCAAGATTACTCTATCCAGCAAAGCTATCATTTAGAATGGAAGGGCAGATGAAGTGCTTCCCAGACAAGGTAAAGCTAAAGGAGCTCATCATCACCAAGCTATTATTATATGAAATGTTAAATGGACTTACTTAAGAAAAAGATCAAAATTATGAACATTAAAATGACAACAAACTTACAACTATCAACAACTGAATCTAAAAAATAAAAATAAAATCCAACTAAGCAAACCAGAATAGGAATAGAATCATAGGTATGTGACTCATTTGCAGGATTATCAGCTGGGAGGGGGGAGGGGGAGAAATAAGGAAATGGTGCAGGAATTAAGAAGCATAATTGGTTAGTACAATACAGACAGGGGAAAGTTAAGAATAATATAGGTTAAGATGAAGCCAAAGAACTAATATACATGACCAATGGACATGAACTAAGGAGGGTGGGATTGCTGGAGGGAAGGAGGGTACTGGGTGGAGGGAAGCAAAGGGGAAAAAAATTGAAACTACTGTAACAATATAATCAATAAAATATACTTAAAAAAACCCAGATTCTCTAATGAAGAAAAGTAAGACTGAGTCTTTCTTATTCCTGATACAAAGGCAGATTCCTATGATGTTATGGACAAACCATGTGAAATTTTTAGCATAAACATCATACTCTACAAAGTTATTCTTAAAAGAAGATTAGGAGAATAGCCTTGTGGTCCATAGGTAAGAAAAGACTTACGTAAGAAGATCTCTAAAGCACAAATTTTGATATAAAGGAGCCAATTGTTATGTTATCAATTAAAAAAGTTTTATGCTCAATGAAGAATACACTTGATAAATAAGAATGCTACTGGCTACATTTAAAACTAAGGGATTGCTATTTGTTATATAGAAATAACATATTAATCAAGAAAAAAACTAAAACTACAGTGAAAAAAATGGGCAAATGAATGAGTAAAACTACAATAGTCAACTTCACAGCTAATTAGTACACAAGGAAACTCATATTCATTATCATACAAATGTAAATCAGAACAGTTAGAGGTCACTTTACTCTTATCAGAAACACTATAATTAAAAAGGAGAAAAATATCAAGTGGTAGTGAATGTGAACAGAGTGTTAACTTTCACTCACTTGCAGGAAAAAGTCTGGAAAGTACTTTTTTCTAAATTAAATATTAATATGCCTATGATCTTATGATCATATATATATATATATCATACAGAATTTTTTAGAAATGCTTATACATAGATGAGGACAAGGGTATTGATTGTGATATTTTTGTGGTGACAGAGTTGGTGACAACCTCAGTATCCATCACTAAGAGATGTAATGGATGTTTAAATGTGGTGGATGTTTACTAAGTTTCATTATGAAATAGTAAGAATAAATGAACATTTTCCTGCAACTCTGAAAGACTCCTAATTAGAGGTTTGGATTAGAAAAGCAGAAAACAGAGTAAGGTATACACCATATGGGTAAATTAGTAATATCCACAAAACACATTACACATTTTATATAATTATTTTTAAGGGCACTGATGAAGTCCATTAGCTATGGAATAAGGAGAATAGGAATAGTGATCATGAAAGAAAGGTAAAACTACGATAAAGATAACTGGCAGATGTAGATGAGAGCAATGTGCTTTTTAATTAAAAAGTGTGGTTAACTCAATTCTTTTAAACTGAGCTCCAATAGGGAAAAAGGGGGAGGAGGGAGAAAGGAATGAAAACATCCCTAATTTTTGATGTTGGCTACTGGGAGTTTGGAATGTTTTGTTTAATACTTTATTTTAAATCATTTTAATTTATTGGGACTGGTAGGAAAAAAAGAGTAACTCCTGATATATTTCTAGATCTGAAATTATTTTTTATTACTATTTTTGTACCATTATTTATTGTTACTGTTGTTTATTACTGCATTATTATCATTATATCACCACAATACATTAATATAGTGATTAATTCTTATTTAAACTGCTTGCTATTCTGTGTATACTTTCCATCTAAAGATTCATGTCTTCCAATTGTACTATAATAGTCTCAGCCTAATCTAAGTGTTGTTTCTTCAATACTTCTTCAGTTGTCTTTCTCTTGCATTCTTATTAAAGATAGATTAAATCCTCTCCCTAAATGTGTCATTTGACATCTGCCTATGAACTTCATTTTTTGTGATTCTACTCTTTATTTTACTAGCTCTTCTGAGTTTGGCATGCATGCTTACAATAAGTAGCACATAACTTTAATCCTTTCTCTGACTATGTTGCTTTTCAAGTTAAATAATCTCTTAATTTTTAAATTTTAGTGGTTTCATTTTTAATCCCTGGTATTTGCAACTATTTGGTTTTTATATTACCCTGCTTTGTGTTTCCTGATTTCCTTTCTCCTGTGCCTTTGAGACTCTGAAACATATTTATTTTGTACTATATCCATAGTGATAATCTGTTGAATTTTGATTTTGTTATTGTTTTTGCATATTTTTTCCTCATTTGCTTTGAAATTTGCTTTTGCACATTACTCTTCTGGAAATACTAGTGAAACCTAAGATGGAGACATGGCCCAGCAAACAGCTTGGTACTTATCCTTAGTGGGAATATTTTTCTTTTTCTTTTCTTTTCTTGCTTAGGTACACCTCTTTATATGTCATTTCTTTGGGTTGGGAAGAGTTAAACTTTTCTTTGCAGCATTTTCACGGGCCTGGGTAGAAATAGTCTACATTCAGGGCCCACCTCTATGAGGCATTTTTAACCTCTGCTGTTTGCTGTCTATTCTGCTTGCTGCCCAATAGATATGAAGTTTCAACTCTGCTTTTTTTCCCCACAACTGATTCCATTTCTGATGGCCATAGATGCTTATCTTATTTTTGAGGATTGCTATACTTCAAAAAATTTTTTTCTTTTCCAGATTTTCTCTATAATTGATATTTGTTTAATATATGAACAGAGGCTGTCTCAAAGAATAAACTGTTTTTTTGGTCTTCTTTGTTATTAAGAAATAAAAATAAATAAATAAATAAATAAATAAAAAGATTTAAGAGATTCTCTTAAAGTCATTTAAAAGAAACATTTTCTCAGTCTTAAAATATGTAATTATATTCTAGTCTCCATCTAAAATCTTTCATCAGAGTGATGTTTCACAAATTATTTTTCTAAATTCATGCAAATTGTTTTTGATCTGCTAGTTGCTAGTCAAGATTTTTTAAGTTTAAAATGACATAATTATAGCTTTTAGAAGTTCAGTAATTCTTTTTTGATGACATAATTACAAATAATACTGCTTAAGAGACAGATATTTTAGTAGCTTAGTCAAACTTATTTTCATGGATTTGTAAAAATATAACTTGGGGATTGAATGTGCTTTATCTCCATTATTAATTTCAGCCAATCTATTCATTGGAAAGCACAGTTTTATATCGCTTTTTGGCAAAAGCTAAAATTTTGAAAGTACATTGAAAATAATGAATACTTATAATTTTGTATGAATAATTAGATTACAGAGAAATGATCTATGTTAATAATAATAGAAAGATCTACTCAAATGTGTAGCAGCTATGTGTTGTGTTTTTACAACAACAATGTTGTAAAAGTACTCATTTTTATGAATTATCTTTTTCAGATATTTGTCATAAAAGTATTTATTCATTTATTTTGTCTGATATGTTTAGAGACTACTAAGTGCATATTTATTTTTCAACAGTTGCTAACTTTACCTTCATAAAAAATAATAATGTTGGAGTTAAAGACATTGAAAAGAAATTATTTTACTCCCTATTAGGAACAATCAAAATAAATTCCTATTATAAATTAAGTTGCATTTGAGTGATTTTGTCCTCTTTTAGTCTTTAGTATTTAGCTAGTTCTGACTTCATATGTTCTTTAATTCCATATTATTCATTTTATTAACAAGTTGATAATTACAAGTATTTAAACCATCATCAGTACTCTTCATCTTAGTAGTGTAATTTCCCATTACTCTTTAAAAAAGCTTAGTCATTAATCGGGTACAGAAACAAACCTGACCAACCTTACATGAATTAAATATGAAAAGAACATGGTTTCTGGTGTTGGAGAGACCTGAATTTGTAATTCCATTTTTACCACGCAATGCCTCTATGACCGTAAAAAAGTTATTTAAGTCACGGGTTCATCATCTGTGAAATTCTGCAAATAGCACATAACTCCCAGGTTTGTTGGAGAACAAAATGCAGTAATATAAAACCATTGGCCCAATACCTACCCTATATTAGGGACTCTCTCAGTGATGATTGTACCACATATGAGAGTTATAAATTTGATTATCTGATTCCTTGAAACTAAAACATCTAAAGCAAACTAATATCTTTAAAATATATGTATATATGTATTTTAATCAATAACCACTTTCTGAGTAGTCGCTCAGAGGTCTGTATAGCCCTAGTTATTGTTAGTACAAACATGAGCTTGAATTCTTCTCTGGGGAGAAAGAACATGTATAAGTAGAAAAATTTACACAATTTCCAATGAAAGGGCAAATGGAATTTAGTCATGGGAATAAGAACCAAGAACTGTAAAGTAATAAGACACTATTATCCCTATTTTTGTATTCTGTCTTTCTTTTGGGGTTCATATTTTCTCTTAACCATGCTTCTTTTGTGGCTCGGCTTCTTCTTCTTCTTTGCATCTGATTTCTCTGTTTATGTTGCTCATGGCAGCCTGTTAAAGCCACATAAGACCCTTTCAGCACAGAGACTGCACCTTCTAATCTCTCTAGATAATGACTCCGCATTCCTTGAAGACAAATAACAATTGACCCAGTTTTGGCTAACTGTCCAACTGATGCAATTGGCTGTGGCAGGTTGCAAGGTCATAGAATTGGCTGCTTACTCTGAAGAAGGTGAAAGGATGTAAGGATCTAAAGAGGTGGTCAGTGCAGGCTGAAATGGAATAGTTTCTAGCCACTAATAAATATTCTTAAGAAGGGAAAATATATTATTGAGAGAAAAGAACTAAAAAAAAAAAAAAAGATACCATAGAGAGATTGAAATAACATCAACTATGTCATATCTGACTTCATCTGAATTTTTCCTCATCCAAGTGTCTTATTACCGTGCAGTAACAAAAAGCGAAGTTATTTATGGGAGTTGATGAAACTGTTTCATGAAGCTAAGAATTCCCTGGCAAAGACTTTTGGTGTCTTGACAAAGTGTTGTAATTGTACAAAACCTTAGACACTTTCATAAACCACATTTATTTGTTAGCTCATTTGTTTCAACTGCCTTGCCAATGTGAACAAGGACATAAAACATTTGGCTTTACTCTTCTTCACTGGTACAAATTGTTTCCAAAACCCCAGCCAAATAGAATTTATTGGTCTGAAAGATGAACAAGTGAGACTCTGTATATATGGATTTTAAAATATATGCTTATTCAAAATTATTTGAGAAAAGATTTATGGTAGCGTATTCAATATTGCATCAGAAATACTTGTTTACCAGGAAAGTATTTCAAACAGCATGCCCCACTAAAAGTGGTTAAAGAGCATCACTCTACGTTGCACACAAAAAATCAATAGCATTATCTGGAATTTAGATGTAGGAAAATAGAAGTTGTGGCATCCAAGGACAAGGAATAAGTCAGGCAGAAGTAGAAACATAATTTGGATTCTTAACACCAACCCAACTAATTCTATAGTAAGGGCAGTGAAATTTAAAACAACTTAGAGAGGAGAGCTTATTTAAATTTAAAAATAAAGCATTTTTCAGACTGTGTGCCCACAAAGAGAATTAATAATACATTATTTACATGGCTGAAAATCACTCATTTTTATGAATGAAATTACTTCAGTAATGTTTAGATCAACCAATACTGAATGCTCAGCATATATAAGATTCCATACTAGATTTTGAGGATAAAGAGTTAATAAAAGTTACAATGGCTTCCTTTAGGGATTTAAAATGAGGATATTAGATGAGGGAGACATGGATATACATAATTATTAATTCACTGCTACTTTCAGAAATATAGGAGCATTCATGGAGTATAAAGATAATATGAAGAAAGGTTGAAACTACCAGAATGTAAAGCAGAGTATGGTTCGCTAATCATATAGGTTCCAGATATATGAAGGCGGGATTCACCATAAATCTTAATGTCACCTTTCTGAAGTGAATAGAATTGATAACAGATTTCTTTTCCATGGAGGGTCAAAGCTTTAAGCCAAATGTTTGAGGCATCAAATACTAAATTTGATACTGTATCAAATACAATCAGTCAATGAATGAAAAAGTTTCTTTTTAAAAATAGGACATTCCCATGCTTCTGAAATCAAGCTTAGTAGACAATTGCCTACTTTGTGCCTTGTACATGGAATGGGTTCTCTTTCAACATAATTCCACTTGGGACTCCTGTTTGTGACAGCTCTCAAACAATTTTCCTATCTTTCTTGTCTTTATTTTTCATTCCATAGCCACATTTTATTCATGCCTGTGACTTTGTATGATCTTGTGACCTCCTGCTGTAGATATATTTGAAAACTGTACCCCATTTGCCTGCTCACACTTGTCATCCATGATATTCCCTTTGTTTAGTCCTGATAATCTAACCTCTGCCTAAGCTTTTTCTAGTAGATCTATGTCTGTTGACATTATTATGTATTGATTGAGACATATAATTTTTCATGCCTCAATTACTTGTCCCAGATACTGTCTTCTTTTCCTTGCAACTTGCTATAAAACTTTGGAATGATATTAGAGATATATAATAATTATCCTGTATTGCTCAAAATTTGATTTATATTTGGTTATTATATCAAGGTTTTGCAAACTGTAAGCAAAGTCTTTAACTATTTTTATTCTCATTGTATCTGCAGATCCCATCAAGCCTACTCCCCTTTTTCTCCCAGTGCCAGTGTGACGCATCTTGGCTAAGTCTGTGATTAGAAGCTTAACATGGGATGTGCTCCAAAAATACTTCCAACAGCATGCAAGTGAGTGGTTTGGTATAGGATGGAAGCTAATGCGGGCTTCTTTAGTACCAGGCTCTCATCTCTTTGAAATGTTATTTTTATTCTTAGATATTTGAGTTGAGTAAACTCCATTAAAAATACAAGTATTATTTAGCATAAAAATTTCTTAAGAGTTATTTGACACAACCTCAATTATGATTATATACATTAGTAATAATTGTGGGCATTTCCACTGAGGGAAGGTGTGGAATGCAAGACAAAGACATGGATAGGAGGGAGGCAGTGTTAGAGAGAAGTGAATAGAGGACTCTAGTTATACCATATACACTAATTACTGTAACTGGCCATTAAAAAATCTCCATCTTAATCTTAAATATGCCTCTGACTATAATTGGAAACCACTGAATTTTCATATTCAAAATTTTCTTTTGAAAGTAAAAGATATTAAGTTTAATACTTGAAGATGCCTTTGCTCACCATGTGCAAAGTTAAGCATGGGTGTTAAAGCTTCAGTTTTTGCTTTTGATGAAATTTTATGTGACAATATAAATATTTTTATTGCTTTAAAAATTCCACTGAAATGATAACAATTTATAAATGATAAAATAATAAAATAAGATATAGAACATCAACATATTTTAAATACTTTCGAGGTGTGAGAGTTACTTGTATTTAAGTATCTTTTAAAATATGGGATGTTAGTAAGAAACAATGCAAAAATACAGAATCAACAAGTGTACACATTGCCGACATTGAACATTCTCAATTCTTGTATTTCATGTTCTTTCAATTCTCAGAGTTACTCTGTGTTCAAAGTTTCACTCATTCAGAACTCTCAAATTTTGATCTCTCTCTTTCTCTTCTAGTCAAGGATTTACAAACCATATGTTATAAGCTGTAAATATAGGATAGAAGTTAAATTTCTTACTCTTCTCAAGAACTTAAATCAAGCAAGATAAGCAATTGACTATTTCACAGAAGGACAATGCTGTTCTAATATTTATTATATATTCTCTTATATTTGAGAAAAGTTTATATTTAAATTGTTCATAACACAAAATTTGCTTAAATTGTATTTTATTTTTCATATCATTGATACAAAGACATTGTTAAACAGAACAAATCATAAAATGCACTGAAACTGAAGTAAATTGAATTTCATTTTACCTTTGTTATCTAAACCAGAGACATATTGGACAAGTCAGAATTTTTAAAGTATATGAATTTGCATGCTAAACAGGAGGAGATAAACATTACTTCACATATAGAAAGTTAGAGTAGATTACACTGCTGAGCTTAGACTGTTGTTGGAGTGCTCTAGCACCATGATATGTTTGTGATACTCACAGATGGTATGGAAATCTGGGCCTGAGAAAATGATCTTGCTGAAATGGTATAAATGCTATCCATACAGACAGAAAGTGATGGAGTTTAACAGAGCAAAGGCTGTTGACCATTTTCCGTACTTCCGTTGTAGATTTTTTGGTCTTAACTTTTATGTCTTGAGAGAGTTAATTTTACTGGTGTTCCCTGCTAATGTTTTTCTTTCTATTTCTATTGTATTATTTGTACACAAATCACAAGATAACAGTTTGCAAAGAGAGTGTTAAAAGCAAAGAGAAATTAATTTGATTTGTGTTTGAGATTTATTACCTTGAAAAAAGAGACATAGGAAAGAAATCCAAGAACTTCATTGTACAGCAAATTGAATGAGACTGAGAGTTGAGCTGTTAGAATATAAACTAATTGATTAATATGTAATCTTGTAAACAAACATTATGATGCTACCTAAGTTCATCTCTCTTAAAATATATACTTTCTGCTTGAAAAATATGCCTACAAATTAAAAATATAGTAAAAGCATTATTCTATGTTTTTATAATATGCATAAATTTTGTCCTAATATTTAAAAGAATACTTTACTTACAAGAATTGATCTTTAGCCCTGACAAGCAGTTGAATTAAATTGTCACTAAGGCAGAATTATCTTCCCATCCATTAATAATGTTATTACTTACTCTATATTAAGTATGGACTTCAAATTTAGCTTTCTAGAAGGCTGAATTAACAATATCTATGTTGGTTTGTATATGATCTTGTATATTTTATTTAAAAATGTGTAAATTTGTCATTATCCAATACTTAAAACCTTACCTATAATTTATAAGAATTACAACTTACACAGAGATATTATTCTGGAGATTTTCATAGGGTCTCATTCAAGTGTTCAGTTTAGCAGAAACTACATGATTCTAGGCAAATAATCATCTTGAATGAACAAAGGGAAGAATCCAGAGAGTTTGTGCATGACCTGGAAAAGTTGGATTTCCTACAATCCAGAAATGCCTCGGTAGTGAGGTATTGCTTCAATAGTAGGGAAAATCATCCCTAGATTAAGGCTGCTTTTGCTCCAGATTATACATTTTAAAAGTATGCTTTGAAAAGTTCAAAATGTTTTTAATAAGAGTTTTGCAGGAAAAAGAAAAACTCAAGAATATATAGGGAATACAAATATATCAATCACCCAAAAAGGTAAAATTCAAAATGCTTGACTTGTAGTAAAAAATTAGGCATACCAAAGAGCAGAAAAATATGAAATAATGAACACACACACACACACACAAACAAAAACAAAAACAAGGAAAACATACCCAGAACTAACATATGAGAGAATTTATAACAAGTGTATGAAAAAGATTATTATAACTATTCCGTATGTCCAGGGAGCTGAGAGGGGGGAAAAATAAACTTGAGCAAGTTTAGAATTAATATTGAATTTATATAAAGAGTTCATATAGAAACTTCTAGAAATAAAAACTAAAAATTTCTCAGATAAAAAGAACGATAGAAACTATCTAAAATGAAAATCAAAAAATAAACAACTTTAAAAATATGAACAAAGGAACTAAGAACTGTGGGACAAATTTAAGTCATTTAACATAAGTAATTGAATCTCAAAAGAAAGGTAGAGAATAGAAATATACTTGAAAAAATAATGGTCAAAAATTTTCCAAATTTGATGACAGTTTTAACCAAACAAATCCAAAAATGCAATAAAACCCAAGCACAAGAATCTTAAGAAAAGTACAGAGAGGCACCTCAAAACTTGCAGCCAATATTGGTTGAGATAGTTTAATGCCATCTAGGTCAAGGAAAAGAAAAACCTTTAAAATAATCATGATTCTTGCATTAGTTCCTTATTTCAGTTCAGAAATTTTTCAAGAAGACTGTTGGATAGTAAGTAGTTCAAGTTTTCCAGGACTATATAAAGAGCACAAGAGTAAGGAATTGTGGAGAAAAAATTAATTATTTGAAATATAATTTTGCTCAAGGGAGTAAGTGAAGGAGTCAGGCATAGGTTTGGGTACAGATTTGGGAATTCTGAGCATGGATAGGATCAAATGCTTATGTGGAAGATTTTTCTGATCTTTCTCTCATTTGTTATTTCTTTTCTTGTTCTAACCCTATCATCTTTGGTACTCTTTTTGAAGGTGTGAGTAGATAGCAAAATTTATTTACATTTTGATAACAATATTTTACTTTGGTAACTAGGAGTAGGATACCAAAGCAACAATAAAGTAGAGATAAGTGAAATATTTTTAGTATAGTTGGCCAAAGTCTGAGTGAGGTACTACATTTACCTCAGGAAATTGTGCTTAATAAAGAGCTTTTGAGAATTAGAGCTGATTACCACAATTTACATTTTCATAGATAATTATCAAGAACAAAAGGAATACATCTCTTTTCTGGAGAAAAGTGTGCTTTTGGAAGGTTAAATTAATTAATTAATTAAATAGCTAATGAACAGGCTTTTATTTTCAGAATCTTGGCCCACGAGTCAGAATTATTTTCTCTTAGAAAATACGCTGAATATATATTTTTAGAAAAGCCAATAACTTGATAAAAAATGCCTTAAATTCCATTTAAAAAAGGTAGATATGATCATATGGTCATTTCCAAATGTTAATGCAATTCAAATTAATAATAAACTTTAAAAATCAAATTTAGTTGTTTCAAATCCAAGAGATTTCAACTAAGAAGAGCAGAAGTATCTGAGACTACAATGCAAGGCTTTTGACGGGCTCAGATTTTAAATGTACCTTTATAAATGATGTAGATAATAAAACATACCCATAATGAAATAAAAATATCTCACAAGAATAGAGTGAACAGCTATGGATCATAAAAGTGATGTTATGGAATGATGGATACTTTAAAGATTATATTCAGAACAAGAATAAGAAAAATTCCAATTTGGAATAAATAATATAAAATTATCAAACAAGATAAAGAATGAGAAGGAGAGACAGAAAGACACGGAGAAACAGAGAGAACACACAACTACTACTTTTTGTTTGTTTGTTTTAGGTCATTTGCTTCCATAAAAAGAAATGTGTACAGATTATTAATATAATTACACAATTATTCAGGTAATTGCATTTAGGAACACTGAATACCTTAAATATTGAAGGTGTGACTGTAACACCACTGTTGGGAATCTTTTAGATAAAGTAGACATTGGTGAATACACTAGAAGAATAAATATTGGTGAATGTTTACATTATTTTTAATAGAAAATAAGTAGACTGAATATTATGAGCTTAATCCTTGGAAGTGCATGTAAATATTATTAAAATGAATTATTTTTAAGTTATTTAGAAGAAAAAATAACATCTTGCTTTATTAAGAACATTTTTTCTGAGAGATATTTTTCCTTTAAAATTTTTAAAATTTGGTTAAGATCAATGTAACAGTCAGCCAAAACATGATTTCTTGATCTCTATTCCAAAAGACTAACCTTATCTAAATAAGAATGATTAAATGCAAGCTTACTATAAGCCAAGATTGTATGACTTTAAAGTAACATAAAGAAATTCCAGCAATTTGAGTGGAGAAGAAAACAAGACTCATACATCTGTTGCCTACAAGACACTTACTTCAGACTGAAAGACACGAAGACTGAAAGTAAATGGGATAAAAAAGATATTTCATGCCAATATCTCTGATGAACATATATGCAAAAATCCTCAACAAGATATGAGCAAACCAAATTCAGCAATACATTAAAAAGATCATACATCAGGGTCAAGTAAAATTTCATCCCTATGTTCATTACAACGTTATTGACAATAGCCAAGATATGGAAGCAGCTCTAGTAGCATCAATAGACAAGTGGATAAAGAAATAATAAAATCTTACCATTTGTGACAACATGGATGAATCAAGTGGATATTATGCTAAAGGAAATAAGTCAGATAGAGAAAGACAAATACCATATGATTTCACATAGATGTGAAATCTAAAAAAGACAAAATAAATAAATAAAACATAACCAAACTTGTAGCTACAGAGAACAAACTGATGATTGCCATGTGGGAGGAGGGTTTGGGAGCTGACGAAAACGGTGAAGGGATTAAGAAGTACAAATTGGAGGTTACAAGATAGACACGGGATGTAAAGTACAATATAGGAAATATGATCAATAATATTGCAATAAGTATATATGGTGTCAGGGAAATGCTAGACTTATCAGGAAGGTCAGTTCATAAGTTATATAACTGCCTAACCACTATCATGTCACCTAAAACTAATAATATATTGAATGTGAACTGTAACTGAAAAAAAAAAATTAACTGTTGCAGTAATAAAGAACTGAATAGAAGAACAAGACATTAAAAGAAAAACCTCATAGACTACAACTTCATTAAAACCAGGTGACAGAGGATTCATTTTTTATTAGGATGTAAAAAGATATATATAGCCTTCACTCTTGTGGTAACACAAAGGGGAACCTAGAAAAAATGAAAAAATCATACTTATCTATATGACTATTGAAGAGCAGTTGATGCAAGAGAGTTTTGATGAAATGATTCCCACAGAGAGGATTGGTTGAGATGTGAGCAGTAAGCCCCAGAACAGTTCTGGAGCAACTGCTGGGTCTCATTCCGCCAGATAGGAGAAAGTTTGCCAAAAAATTCTTAAGAACTTGATTTACTGAGGATAAGCCAGAAAAAAAAATGTTAAATGTGGTGGCTGACTTCCCATTACAAACAATGCATTCCAAAAATTATGAAATGACACCTTTAAAGTGGCTGAAAAACAGAAAAAATCCTAAAAACAAAGAGATCTCCTTGTGATAAGTAGAAAAAGAGCAAGGTGCCTCTTAAACTTAGAGTAGAAAATTATAAGCAACCCTCCCCAAACCAGCTGTCACCTGCCCCACCCCAACAGCCAAACCACAAGAATTATATGCCCCAGATGGAACTAGAGTTAGACAACCATGAAACAAACAATGTAGTGGAAGTCTGAAGGGTGCAAAATGTTATTACCAAGCAGGCTTGAAGTGGGAACCTATCAGTTTTAGACACCTCGTACTTAAAATGTAACTCTGGAATACCCAGCCAATGGGGAAACAGGAGAGGGCACCCTGCATTAGGGCTTAAATATTCCTGTTTGTCTTGACAACAGTGTGCCTGCCTCTGGCTGCACACCTGTTTTTGCAGAATCGTGAATAAATGCCTTGCTTTGCTGCTGAAGTCCTGTGTCCTGCTGTGTTATTGTGAGCATTTCTCACATCCCCAAAAACAAAAGCAAGAAGGCAGCTATAAACCTAGATTTATATATCCAGGATAAACACTCTTTCAAAGTAAAGGTTAAATAAAGACATTTTTAGGAAAGTAAAAGCAATAGGACTTGAGGCCTACAGTTCTGTGCTATAAGGAATGCTAGAGGAAGTCCTTCAGTCTGAACAAAAATAATACAAGTTGGAAAGGTAGACCTAGGAAGAATTGAAGAACACTGTATGTGGTAAATAAGTACATATAAAATACTTTTTATAATTTCTTCAAAATACAGTTGTCCGTTAAAAGGACAAACAGTAACATTTTGTTGTGAGGTTTGTAGCACATATAGTGATAAATTGCATCATAACTAACAAAAAGGATAGCAAGGGAGTAACAGGGAAGATTACTTTTGTAACTGTCTATATTATACCTAAACTGGTTTAATCTTAATTCAGGAAAGACTGTGATAATTTAAGAATACTATTTTAGTTCTCAGAATAAACACTAAAACATTAAAACAAACAGGTATACATATAAACAATGAAGGGAAAAAAATGAAACACACAAAAAAAATTGAAAATACTCAATCTAAATAGGCAGAAAAAAGGATCAAAAGAACAAAGCACCAAGGAGAAAATAGAAAACACATATCAAGAAAGTCAACAAAATCAATCATATAATTACATTAAATTAAGCTCTCCAATTAAAAAGTAAGATTTATGGAATAGACTCAGACAAAATAAAAACAATTCTGATGTTCATAAGAGCTGCATTTTATTTTTATAATATTTTCTTAGCTTTTTATTTTGAATTACTCTCTAATATTCAGAATGTATGAGAATGGTAAAGTGAATTCCCAAATATTCCATATCTAGGCTGACTAATAGTCCACACTTTACCACAAAACAATTTCATGAAAACATTTAAATCCTCTTGAGTCATCAAGGCTCAGAAAAATTTAAATAACTCTCCTGAGGCATTATAGCTGTTAAGGATTGGTGCTTCAATATAAACTCAGTCTTTTTTTAAAAAGGATATGTTATTGATTATGCTATTAGAGTTGTCCCAATTTTTCCCCTTTACCTTCCTTACCCAGTACCCGCCTTTCATCCAGCAATATTCCCCCTTAGTTCGTGTCCATGGGTTGTACATGTAAGTTCTTTGGCTTCACCCTTTCCTATACTATTCTTAACATCTATTTTGTACCTACCAATTATGCTTCTAATCCCTGTATCACTTCCCCTTTTGTTCCTCATCCCCCTCCCTGCTGATAACCTTCCAAACTATTCCTGTACTTACGATTCTGTCCCTATTCTGGTTGTCTACTTGGTTTGTTTTTGCTTTTATTTTTTGGATTCAGTTGTTGATAATTGTGAGTTTAGTGTCATTTTAATGTTCATATTTTTTATTTTCTTTTTCTACATAAGTCCCTTTAACATTTCATATAATAATGGCTTGGGGATGATGAAGTCCTTTAGCTTTACCTTGTCTGGGAAGCACTTTCTCTGCCCTTCCACTCTAAATGGTAGCTTTTCTGGATAGAGTAATCTTGGTTCTAAGTCCCTTCTTTTCATCACTTTGAATACTTCTTGTCACCTCCTCCTTACGTGCAGTTTTTTTTGAGAAATCATTTGATAGTCTTATGGGAACTCCTTTATAGGTAACTCTCTTCTCTAACTGCTTGGCATTTTAATTATGATGTGTCTTGGTGTGGTCCTTTTTGGGTACAATTTGTTTGGGACTCTATGTCTATTCCTTTGCCAAATTAGGGAAGTTTTTCTTTATTATTTTCTCATGTAAGTTTTCAATTTCTTGCTTTTTCTCTTCTTTTTCTGGCACCCCTATGATTTAGATGTCAGTACATTTAAAGTTGTCCTTGAGGTTCCTAAGCCTCTTCTCATTTTTTTTTCAATTCTTGTTTGTTCATTTTATACTGGTTGACTGTTTATTTCTTCCTTATGTTCCAAATCATAGATTTGAACCTGGCTTCTTTTTCTTCTCCATTGGTTTCGTGTGGATTTTCCCTCATTTTACTTAGCATAGCTTTCACTTCTTCCCTCATGCATTTGCTGTACTCAAGCATATCTGTCAAGTCTGTGAGCATCTTTATCACCAGTGTTTTGAACTCTGTATATATTAGATTAGCTATCTCATTGTCGCTTAGTCCTCCCACTGGAACTTTGATCTGCTCCCTCTTTTAGGCTATACTTCTCTGTCTCCTCAACTTGACAGGTCCTTGTGTCTGCTTCTGTGTCTTAAGTAGAGCTGTCACACCTGGGACATTGTAAGGGGCAGAGCCTTAAGTATTCATCAGTACAGGGTGACCTGTTTTACCATGTGTGATGCTGTATGTGTGGAAGGGGTCTGAGTGGGAATAATGCTGCTTGCTCAATGCATCCCTTTTCCAAGCACTTCATCCACTTCCTCTATGGGACAGGTGCCCCTCTAGCTGTTGTCCTGGTGGTGATTCCCAGAGTGGGTGGGTTTGTGGATGTTCTAGGGCATGAGAACCTTCTAAATAAACGGACTCTGATGAGAGACTGGCAGTTTCTTTCACCGCCCCAGCCCCCACTGGTGTTCGCAGTCAGAAGCAATGAGGCCATGAGCTACAAGGTCTGGTCTGCGGCTGGGATTGCTCCCCAGGTGTCTCTCTTGACTTTTATTATGTGTGATTGTTCTTTCCGATGGCTGGGCACAGCCACTGCTTTGCTTCTGCTGCCACCACAGCCCCCACTGCTGCCACTGCCGCCATACCATGTTCTCCCCTCACTGACTCTGCTCCTCCTATCTGTCTGGATGAGTATTACTTCTTTGTATTTTTGTTCATTGGACTTCCATGCAGTTCAATTTTTTGGTAGTTCTGGTTGTTTTTAGTTTTGAGATTGCTGTAATCCTTCTTATGGTTGTGGAAGATGACAAAGAGTAGATCTACCTACACCCCTGTCTTGGCTGGAAGTCCTAATCTCAGACAGTCATAAGCCTAGAAGACATCGCAACTGAAACACAGGTCTGGCTGTCTGCTGCAATGAAAGCCAGTACTTGAGAGGCAGGTGCTGATATAAAAGAAAATGCTTTATTTTCAGGTGCCAGCCACCTGGAAGATGGGCTACTCATGTCTCAAAGCCCATCTCCTGGGAAGATGGGGGACTCATGTCTCAAAGTCTATTGCTTCATCTCAGTGGTGGCTGAGGTTTTTATAAGAAGGGTAAGGGGTACAGAACAAATAGTTCAAGGGAGAGGGTTGGAAAGTTCTTTATATGCAGACGAGCATAATCTGTTCCCATAAGAACAGTGATAGTCCTATATGCAGCATCCTGGTTTAGTCATCTTGGATTCCTGTTATCCTGGCTTCACGTCATGCTGACTCCAAGGTTGAAGGTCAACGAATCTCATGGAGCTGGGTGCCTGAAGGTCGAGTCTGTGTCTTTTAAAGTTAGTTCCTAGGGTCTTGTACAAACATGCTGTTCATCTACAAGCTACATATTAGAGTCAGTACTTACAGAAACCGTGTCACAAGAATAGTGGGGTGGTTTATACACAGTTGTTAATTCATTCTGGAACTCATGACGAGTGCTGAAACCAATAAGTACAGAGCAAGCGACGAGAGATGAAGCATTTTCTCTTGCGGGGTGGCATTATGACTCATACAAGTTCAGCTAGTGTGATGGGTGGTGAGCAAGAAGAGTGTTAAAGCTTTTTTTCTCATCAAAATGCAATGAGTACAGGGTTTGACAAGTTCTAAAACCACTGAGTACAGGGTTTGACAAGTTCTAAAACCAATGAGTACTGAGGTATGACTATACTTTCCCACCATTAGAATTTATCAGTTATGGCATATTCTTAAATACTATGTATATAGTTATGTATATAAAAGCAATTGGTAACTGCTGGTGTCAATATTCAATTGAAAGTCAGGCTGGCTTCATAATACCATTTTGTATTTCAATGTAAAATAATTAGCCACCCATAAAAGGTTGGTCAAAACCTGTTGTGATAATTCATAGAGTACAATAGCAATAAGCTTATCACAGGTGTTGTTCAAATAACAGTATTTCATGGTAGTATATATAGAGAGATTCTGCCTTGGATAAATGATCAAATTAAATGGAAAAAAATGTTCCTTAAAACTCTGAGAGTCTATTATATTTTCTACTGTTTTTTTGGAATGCTCACAATTACAGTTCTCTAATTTGTCCTTTCCCTCCAGTCCAAAAAGGATACAAGCATATTATATCCTTTAGAAGTCATCTTGGTTTATCAATAGATGTCCATTGCATTCACAATTGCCTTAGGAATAAAGGTATTTTCCAAATATTGAGAAAAATTTTCATAATTTTAACAGAAAGGAGGTCTTATGTCTCATTAAAACTTAAACTTCATTAACATTTTCAAGCTCCATTAAACTTGGTTAAGCCTCATTAAATGAGGCTTAGTGTCATTAGCCCTTTTAAAACAAACTGAGACTATCTAAAATTTAAAAATTCTTATGTTTTTAAGCTCAAAAGACTAGATAAGACTGATTAAGCATCTAAAGCTAATCAACCTAGCATCATTTAACATCTTTTATTCATGGTTGACAGAGCACTGGTTTGTTAAATCAATTTGGATTCCATTAAATAACTTTAAATATTGTTAAAATTTGTTAAGTATCATTAATCCAATTAATTGTCATAAAGATAATACACACTTAAACTTTTGTTTAAGTTTTAAGAAAAAGTTTTGGACAAAAGTCATTAAATTTATGAATAACATTAATATTTCTTTCTTTAGAATTATTAACTTAAGATACACCTATTTAGAGATAAGGATACTGAATCAGTGAAATTTTAAGCTTTTACTTTATCAACCTATACATCCAAAGACATAGAAATATTTAAAACCCACTGTTTATTATTCAGACTCTATCTATCTATCTATATCTATCTATATCTATCTATCATCTATTTATCAATCTATCTGAATAATGAATTAATGGATAAATATGGCAGATATGGTCATTCTATGTAAGCAATTATTTGTTACTGAAAGGAAGAGAATGCATAGCAAAAGGCACCTGAAGGAACCCACAGTTATTTTTCGGATCACCATCTGCTATGTTGGGTCCTTAGACTATTTTTTGTTTGTTTGTTTCAGTATCATATGAATTGATACTTAAAATGTCTCTACACTCTTCATAAAGTTAAATATTCTTAATGATTTTCTTTTACCATATTTTCTTTTTCATTAAAGAAAATGTATCAATCAGAACAAAGTAATATAAAAGGGAAATGAAATGTTTTTAAAATGATAAAAAGTAACATTTATTCATTCTTTCGAAACATATTTTCATTTAAGCATGGGATGTTGCTGCTCATATCAGCTCTATCATTCAATGATCAGATAATACCCAGGCCACGAAAAATAGTAAATTTGAATTTATCGCTTATGGCCCAGGCCAGTCTCTACCAGGTTGCTGCAGTAATCTGAGAACTGTGCAGAAGAGGGCATGTCCTTAATCCAAAACCCTACCCTTTAATGTGGTATAGCCTGCCAGATGCTTTATATAACATCTTTTATACTTTTATTTTCATTGCTATTGGGCATGGTAGGTATTGTAATAAGGCCTGAATGGCAGGGGCAATTTGTCCTGTAATCTGGGCCCACTATGAGTCCTTTCTCTATCAAATCCCATGCTAAACTGGCTGGTAAATGGCAGAGAGATTAGTTCCTAATGCTATGTGTTTTTTTCAATTATGCTAAGAATCCAAACACACATAGTGCTTCTTTCTTCATAGGGTATGGTGTAAATTGCCTTTCACTTTAGAAAGAATATTTCAATATACCCCTTTTCCTAGAAATTGTACAGATGTATCAGACTTTAACTTTCACAGGGTGCATCTCATATCCTCTTGCGTTATGTGACTTACTAAGTAAGGCAGCCAGAGAGTTTGTCATATCCTGCTCTCAGGCAGTTCAGCATAATGTCATCAATATAATGAACCAGCGTGCTATTCTGAGGAATAACAGATAAGTGAAGTCTCTCTAAATTATAGCATAACCAGGAGCAGAGGAGTTGACATATCCTGAGGTAAGAAAATCAAGGTGCTTAGCTCTTTCTGTGAATGATTATCTTTCTTGATAGAATTCTAAAGAACATAATACAGGTGTGTTGGGATATAATGATTATACCCACTAAAAACTCTATTTTTTCATCACAGCTGTGATTGGTAAATACTGATTATGTTTGCAATAATATCCAGTCATTCATTTTGAAAGGCCTGTCTGGCTTTTGTATAGTATTACCAAAAAGATAAATTAATGGGCATGCAGTAGTAATCATTACCACTAAATTTTCCAGGTACTATTAGATAATAGCACTGATTTCTGCCAGTCTCTTGGGATGAAAGCATTGCTTTTAATGTACCACCTTGGTGCAGGTGTGATTTAATGGCTTCTATTTGACAAGCCTACCATAATGACCCTCACCGCACAGGAACAAATCTAGGCGTTCTAGTTACTAAGTATGTACTCTAGGACCAAGGAAGGAAGCACAACATGTGGCCGATATTACACTGGATGTCTTATCAGATGACTCAAACTACATCTTCATTTTGAAATGAACTTCCAACTCTATTTATTATGACCAGTGAATGATGGTGGAGTTTGGGGCTCTAAGAATTAGATTCAGTTCAGCGACAACCTGCAATAATTCCTGGAAGGTCTGGGTGTTTCCCTTGCCCCAGACATGTTTACCTTGGTAATATTTACATTAGCAACTTCCTGCACTTTTTTTGGGTGAAGGCTCTCTTTTTCTAGAGTAGGTCTTTTATTTTTTCATTTGGGCTAGATAGGATAAAAATCTGTTGTTATGAGCCTTCTGGCAATGAGAGGTGGTGAGATTAGGTCTGTATGAGAATCAGGCCTCCCTGCAGCAAGTGCCCGAGGTAGAAGATTTTATGGACAGTAATGTTGATTCTCTCATAAATAGAGTAGCTGCTTCTATAAGGAAAGAAGGTTTAGGATGATGTAGGGATTCAGAGCTCTTAACTTACCCATTTTTATCAAAATGACCCTTTTTTTAAGTACATTTTATTGGTTATTTTGTTACAATAGTTCCAATTTTTTCCCCTTTGCTCCCCTCTGCCCAGCAACCCCCCACCCCCAACAATGCCCCCGACCTTGTCCATGCCCATGGGTCGTACATACAAGCTCTCCTGCCTCACCCTTTCATATATTCTTCTTCTTCTTTTTTTAAAAATAAATAAATAAATAAATAATTATTTTAACAATAAAAAATAACAAACCCTCCCTCTCAGACTTAAGACCCTTTATAATTTTATAAAGGACAATGGGCGAAGGTCTCGAGCTCCTCTAGCTGTTTTAAGCTGGACATGGTCGTCATGCTACATACCCTTGGGTCCAGAAATCCCTAATAAGAGTGGGGGTGTGGAGGGGAGGGTGGCTTTCCCACATGGGGAAGGATTGTGCAGACTCCAGGTCAGCTGGCTGTCCCCGGACAATGGCATGCTTGATTTAACAGGCTGGCATCCTTGTTGTATTCTGGGGGCAATGGATTTGGCAACAGGGTTAAGGGACATCATTCAATCTCGAACCACTAGATGACAAAAGACAAGTATTAATTTTTCAATGTCCCACATTAGGGAAAAGAAGGGCTTCTTTGGAGGAAGGTGTGTCAGGTACATCTCACTTGTCCAAAACCCTTTTGCCCATTATACTTAGTTTTGACTGAGGGAAATATTTTAGGTTTCCCCCCTCTCAGGCCTCTGGGCTCTTTCTGTCCAAGCCTTTAGGACAGAAAAGAGATACCAGTTTTAAAGTGAAGTCCACAGACCACCCCATTCTTCACCAACCCAGCGACTTAGTTCAGCCAAACCACTGAGTCTCAGGAGGCAGCAATGCAGACAGGATTAAGCGAGGTCTATATGTACAGACAATCACTCGCAATGAGATCGTAGGCTTATGCCCTTTGAAAACAGAAAACGCATGTTAATTTATGTAACATAACCCACATACAAGTCTCTAAATCTGTAGGACTGTCTTATCAGAAAGACATCCAGTTGCAAGGCACTTGACATTCTTCTTGCCTGTAAATTAAACATCCTTGATAATGCCACAGACATAGTTTAACTTTCAAATGAAAACAAATTTTAAGTGAAAAGAAACCTTAAAGATGGTTAGCTGCACTACTTTACAGTCCTCCACTAAGCATTGTGATTTTCCTTGAATCGCGATTTTTCTCCCTAGGATTACCCTCCTTGTCATTAAAGGGACTGCATTAAGTCTATTTTTAATTTATCCTGTTCATTTGCATAAACACAACAAGAGCAGAAAATGATCACTTATGATCTTTAGTTCTGCTTTGCTGGAGCTTACGCAAGGAACATTTAGGGTGACCTTCAGTCTGCCCTTCAGGGCACAGAAGCTGAGCCACATACCTGGCATTCAGCCTTGCCTGTAAACACCTGTCTTTTCCAGGTCCTTCTGGTTTTCCATTGTGCCTTAAGGTCCCATCTAGCCATTTTTCAGGAAAACAACCTTCATTCCTTCCCTGGAAAGATTGCCATGGACCGCGCATCCATCCAAGGTACCAGGCCTTTTATCTCGTGGACTTTTATTACCTTTGAAAGTCAATCCCAGTTCCTCAGGGCTTTTTGGTAACAACCAAAGCCCAAGCATGTCTCCTTCAGGCATAATATTCCAGTCAAAGTCTTAGTTAAAAAAAAACAAACCTCTATTAACAACTGGTCTTATTAGTTTTATGCAAAGAAACCTATGTCACTACTTACTTCTCTAGAATGACAAACTCTGGAGGGATCAGATAGGAAGAAAAATATACAGTGTGAAGGAAAATCCTTGTCCTTCTAATATTCACTGAACTTGCATTTCCATCCTTTATATTTTATTTTTTTCTCCCACTAAACATTTTTTTTTTGTTTTTCCATTACAGTTGTCCCACTTTTTTCCCCCTCTTCCTTCCCTGCACCCTGCCCCCCTTCTCCTACATTCAGTCCCCACCCAGTTGTCCATGTCCATGTGTCATTTATACATGTTCTTTGACTAGACCCTTTTCCTTCTTATCCCCTTCTCCCTCCCATCTCCCCCTTGGTTACTGTTAGTTTATTCCTTGTTTACATAACTCTGGTTCAATTTTGCTCATTTATTTGTGTTGTTCATTAGTTTCCGGTAATAGGTGATAGCATAGGGTATTTTTCTTTCATTGCCTGGCTTATTTCACTAAGCATAATTCTCTCTAGTTCCATCCATGTTGTTGTAAATGGTAGAAGTTCCTTCTTTCTTTCAGTACTTATTCATTGTCATTTTCCCCCTTTGTACTCGTGTTCCTCTCTGTTTCTTCAGAAAGCAGACCCTTTAGCATCTCTTGCAATGCTGGTTTGGTGGAGATGTATTCTTTCAGCCTTCTTTTGTCTTGGAAACTCCTTATTTCACCTTCCATTTTGAATGAGAGTCTTGCTGGGTAGAGTATTCTTGATTGTAGGCCTTTGTTTTTCATTGCTTGGGATATTTTTTGCCATTCCCTTCTGGCTTGCAGTGTTTCTGCTGAGAAATCTGATGATAGCCTTACTGGAGCTACCTTGTATTTTATTAGTTGTTTCTCTCTTGCTGCTTTTAGGATTCTCTCTTTGTCTTTGAATGTTGCCATTTTAATTATGATGTGTCTTGAAGTGGGCCTGTTTGGGTTCATCTTCATTGGGACCCTCTGTGCTTCCTGGACGTGCGTGACTCTTTCTCGCCTCATGTTAGGGAAGTTTTCTGTCATTAGTTTTTCAAAGAGGTTTTCTATCCCTTGCTCTTCTTTTTCTCCTTCTGGAATTCCTATGATACGGATATTATTACATTTCATGTCATCCTTCAGCTGTCTTAGAGCCTCTTCAGTCTTGTTTAGTCTTTTTTCGTTTCGTTGCACTGTCTGGGAGTTTTTGTCTACATTGTCCTCCAGCTTGCTGATCCGATCTTCTGCTTCCTCTAGCCTGTTTTTAATTCCTTCTACTGTGTTCTTCAATTCAGAGATCATATTCTTCATTTCCTCCTGGCTCTTATTGATAGCTTCCATGTCCTTTTTGATGCTGGTATAATTCTCAGGAAGTTCCTTATAGTTCTTCTGGAGTTCACTGTAGTTTTTCTGGAGTTCTTTGTAGTTTCTGCTGAGCTCATTGAGCTTCTCCATAATACATGCTTTCAATTCCATATCTGATAGTTTGCTCCCCTCTATTTTATTTAGCACTCTTTCTGGGGATTCTACCTTTTCTTTAAATGGAGGGTTGTTTCTCTGTCTCCCCATTTTTGTGACTCCTATTGTTTGTTGGTGCTTCTTAGAACGATCTGCACTTCCTGGATCTGCCCCTGGTGGCGTCAGATCCTGTACCAGGCTGGGCCTAGGCAGCCTGTTGGAGACTTCCAGGGATCTACTGCCTTTGTCTGTCTCCTTTAGTTGTTAATCTATTCAATCTGTGATTAGCAGTCAGGCTTAAGGACTGTGGTTGTGGCAGTTTAATTCCTGTAGGCAGGGCTTTTGCTTCCCCTCAGGTTGACGCCACTTGGAGGGGGGGGGGAATGGTCTGCCTGCAGTGTGGGTATGAGTCAGCACTGGGACCTGGTCAGCTGCCTCCCCAGCTCTCCCCTCAAAGCCACCACACCAAACTCTTCCCAAGCGTCTCCAGTCCTCTCTGCCTTCTCTCCGCTCAAGCCCAGGGTAAGTGGGGGCCAAAATATTTTGGTATGTGATCCACTTAAGAGCTCTTTTTCTCCAGCTGTTTCTCTCCGGCTAGCAAGAAACCCTGTGGCTTTTCGCTTTTCTCAGCTGGTTACTATTTTACTTTCCACTCTGTTGCTGTAGGCTGGGGAGCCCAGCTGGGGGTTTAGACCCTGCCCTTCTCAGGGGGGATCACCAGCGGCTGAGCTGTTTCTCAGTCCCTTTGGCTGCCACCGGTGGGAGCCCAGCCAGCTCTTCCGCGTCTCCGCACTCCCTACCAGTCACGTTGTGATGTAGCGGCCTTTTCTGTCTCTCCGTGGTTATAAGACTTCTCTTCAGCTAGTGTTCAGTTGGTTATTCCAGATGATTTCTCCAAAATTAAGTTGCAAGTCTAGACTAGTTCTGGGAGGAGGTTAGTGTAGCTTCCCCTTACTCCTCCGCCATCTTGTTTTTCCCAAAATGACCCTTTTTTCACGCCATGCCTTAGTGTTAGTGAAGGGAACTACAGAAGCTCCACATTGAAATGGCACTGCAACCTTGTAACATTTATGATCAGTGTTATCTTTTTTGTGGCTGAGCAGAACAGGGAACCTTTGAAAAATTTGATAGAGATTTTAAATTTTAGTTCTGAGCTAGGCATTCAAAAACTTGCACTTCTCCTCTTCCCTGGGTACCAACTTGGGTTTTCAGAAGCAGCCATCCTATGCCACAATCTTTGTAATCTCTGTATGACACAATTACTAATGAACAGTCACTTGATAATAAAATATCAATATAAGCACACCAAATATATATCACATTTTCCCTCAATTTACATCATAGTTTAATCTTTCAAGATAACTGATTTTATAAATTGGAAGGATTGTTTAGTGGGGTCACAAAATCTATGTTAAATCAAGTATGGTCAAATAACAATCACCTTTCTGTTACTAAGAGAGCAAACCCAAATTTAAAACTCTCCTCACTAATTAAGCCTAAGTTTAATTAGTCAAGCAGCTGAGCTAACTCTAAAATACAAGTAACAGACATTAATAAAATTCCTATTGCATAATGTGGGGAATTTGTGAAATTATAACTGTGTAAAATGAAACTCATATTATCATGTGAGGTGCACATTAAGACGACATGCTGACCTATGCCCGATCTAGTACGGTGATGGTTTTCAGTATTCTCTCCAATTTGTTTGAAGTCTTTTAAGGCCCATAAAGACCTTCAGGTTTGAAGCTAGGTCATGGACAGGTGGGGAAATAAGCAGGGGTTGGGTAAAATGGCAATCGTGTATTCAGTGGAGTTTGTCTAAGCATCCAGTCTGTCGTTTGCTTTGCTTCTCTCTGAAATACTAGAACCACAAACTCAGTTTTTCTACCAGCATTTTGGGGCATGGATCGTCTCCATTATTCTCAATAAGTACCACTAGCTGTTTGACTCCTTGGGGACTCATGTTACAAAATTAGAATGTGTTAAGATTTCTGCTCTATAAATTTTTATTAATGTTCAGCCAGATTTCCCTCATCTTCTAAACCCTGTTGAACAATGTTAGACCTGCACATCTTCAGTACCTTCCTTATGCCAACAGAATGCAGTCTGGTACAATTGCCTATTATTTTCATATTAACAAATGAAACTGTATCTGCACTGCACAAGAAGAATTCCTTAGTGTTCTAGGTATCATCTTCCACTCATTTATAAAAATCATCAACCTTAATATCAACCTACTCAAATTTTGCCTTTCAGAATGTGAAGAAATTACCAATCAGGAATAGTATCTGATAAAGGGAACATTATGTTCTAAGTTGTTTCATCTAAAATAAGAATAGGTCTATCTAAATAATTTAAAAGATTTTTCTTACACAGAAATTGTTTTATAGCACTGCTATCATGCTATATTCATCCTTGAACTAGACAGTTTCTATAGAAGTGAAACTTAGAAAACTTAATTTAACTAACAGCTAAGAATGATTTATAATTAGTGTATCAATTATTCATATGTAAATGTTTCCAGGCTACAAGAAATATGTATACAATTTGTCACAAAAGCAGGGCAATTTCTTCACAAGATAAATATGCTTAGCAAATTATTTTCTCATAAAGCAAAGGTGAAATTAAGCTGAACCCGTACTGAAAAATCAAAAATGTGAATTAGTCAGGCACAAATTAGTTTTTCCTGTAGGCTTAAAAACAGTATCTAATAGCTCTACAATCATGTGATATTTAATATCCATATATTTGCATATAAATTACTCTTTAAGATATCTTTAATATTTATATGGAAAGACTGCTGAAAATGTAGTGAATGTTAAAACCAGCAATAAAATGCATCTATTGTTTGAAAAATTGTTCCTCTTGAGACTGCATCGATGACTTCCACATTACATTTTCTTAGTTTATGCTACTCAACAATATTTTTCAAATGCTCTAATGTCATAAACATAGCAAGCCAACTGCAAATCACACTATTTATTTTGCTTCTAGTCACTAACACTAAAGCAAAAATTTTGGAGCTAAAATTTACCTGACAATTTTGCAGATGATGCATGAGGAAGATTATTGGTATTCTTTCAATGCAATGCTGGTCTAGCATACCTCCTTTAATTTTCCTTCACTGTGGTTATAATATTGAGAGTGAAGGCCATGCATGTCTACATTCAAACAAAATTATGTAAAAGAATAATCACTGTGCATCATGAAAAGTGCAGTTGCTGTGCAACTTAATCTGCTTGCCTCCCAGTGTTTTGGACTCAAGCCTCTCTAGCCATATGGGAAGAGCTGGATGATTGTGGTACAATACTTGGTATTGTGGGTTGAATTGTGCGCTCCCAAAAGATATGTCAAAGCTCTAACACCTGGTACCTGTTAATGTGATCTTATTTGGAAATGGAATCACTGAAGCTGTAATCAAGTTAAGATAAGGTTACACAGATTTAGGGTGAAATTTAATGCTACATGACTGGTGATATTGTAAGAAGAGAAGAGACACAGAAAACCGACAGGGAGAATGCCTTGTAATGATGGAAACAGAACTTGAATGATGCTTCAATAAGCCAAGGGGTACAAAGAATTTCTGGCAACACCGGAAGCTAGAAAAGGCACAGAGCATCTTCTGTTGGGCCTTCAGAGTGAGTGTGGTTTACTGGTATATTCTAGTCTCCAGAACTAAGAGGAAATACATTTCTGTTGTTTTAAGCCACCCAGTTAGTCGTCATTTGCTACAGCAGACCTAAGAAACTAATAAACCTGACTTTTTATGAGAGGTGCTTCTGTTTATTAGACACAAGAGGCCTTTATTAAAATGTGTTTTTTTAAAGGACAATGAGTTGATTAGCAACTATTAATATATTTTTTTGAAAAGAGTATCTGAAGAAATGAGACAAAATCAGATGCATTTTTGATAATGAAAATTACAAAATATGAAATCTATGTAAAATAAAGTGACATAGCTGGGGCCTGATTATTGTATTCCCTGTGTATTTACCGGGTATGGTAAGAGTTTATTAACTGAAAAAAGAAAAAGAAAATGTGGATTGGGTGGCAGTAAGGATGTTAGAAATACCCCTGTATTTTCACTCTGTATTTAGAATCTGGACAAAAGCATAAAAATTTCCCATGATGTTCGCATTAAAACCAAGGGTAAAAGAAAATTGGATGAAGATTAAAAACTCATAGTATAAAACAGAAAGAGAGGTCTTTAAGCATTATAATTTTCAATATTTGCTGATATTAGAATGAAATGTAGGCTAGAGGACATTAATGGAAGTAATTAGTATCCAATAAATTGAACTAAATTATTATTAAAATGTATTATAGTGATAATATCAATACAAATGATATGGTAATAAAGAAAGAATATTCATATGCTAAGAATGGAACATTTTAAAACTAATCATCTGGAGTAATTTGTTTTATTTTATCTAATTCTCACATAAAACTTCATTAGATTGTATGGCAGCTTTAGTTATTTAAGTAAAAGCTCTGAAGTTAAATTATTATAGGAAAGAGCTACTCTAGAAATAAAATTTTATAATTCAAATAGAATATAACTCATAACTATCATTTCAACCTATCTTGTAAAGCAATTTTTTAGCACATTTATTTATTTTGTTATTCAAATGATGAATAAGACCAGGTGGTAATCCAGACAATTTAAGATTTTGCAAAATACAAGCTTAACTGATTTTGGCATCAAATCTTTGGTTGTTTAACAAACTAACTATATTATTTTAATAAAAACAAACTGTGTAGAATTTATTTTTCTTCTCAGGGATTTTTTTTCTTTTATAAAGTCTTGGAATTCACAATACTAAGTAGGTGCTAAAATAGGTGATTGATAAGCCAGCCACAAATAATACAGATAGTTGGGGCTACTTAAATAGAGGCCTGATAAAATTCAGAAGTTTGTTTATATATAAATGTCAGAAAAATTATTTCAAATTCAAATAGCCAAGAAAAATTGGTATTCTTTCAATGCAGTGCTGGTCTTGACTAACTATTGACTATGCAATTTTCAACCCTGAAGGGATAAGAGGTTAGCTTGTGGATAATTGTCTGGATAAGAAGCAAATAGTCTGTCCAGAGGAACAAATAACACTAAAGATTATAATCTGGAGACCTGTTCGATATAAAAACTTTCACATGGAACACAGGAATATTATCCTAATATTTCTTTAATTCCTTGTATACTCCTAACTTCTTAAAGAATCTATGACCCAGTCATAATTTTTACTGGTTTCCTTATTAATTAATGATTTAAATAAAATCTTTGACATGTTAATTTTATATAGTATGAGAACCATTTCTTTTTTAATTTTGAAAATTATACTTTATTTGTTTTGGAGATTGTCCACTGAGGTGCCCAAGTGGACTCATCACAGAGCCAAGTAAATGGTATTGTAGGAGATGTGTGTGCCATGGGAGGTTTGAATCCAGGCATAACTTTTCTTGGTTCCTCAAGTGATTATTAAGTGGCAATCATTTTTAACTATTCTTGTTAGTGTAGGTAGTTAGCTAGTTATTAATAAGGAAGGAAGTGAAAGGGATCAGATAATAAACTGGGAAGCTGAATCGGATATTAGACCAGCATTCTATTAAGCTTACTAGGAAGCTATGGCATTTACAGACTCATTTTCACACTCCAGGGGACTGCAGCCAAGTAGATTTAGTACTGTAGGCAGAGAGAAAATCTCCCCAGGTGTGCTGTCCTGCCAGGTATCGGGTATCAGAATTATTGGAGGGAGGAGGAAGGGAAAATTTCACTGCTGGGCACATGCACAGTAGAAACCAGATGATGTAATGGAACTTTTTGACATGAGAATTAGAAATCAAAATTTCATGGGGGAGGTGTTTCTACTTTTGGACATGCCTGGTAAGAGCTGAAATGGGGGCATAAAAGTGCAGAACCTAGCCTGGGGAAAACTGGAAAGGTAATCAGATTGGATAGTTATATGAAAAGGTGTCACTAATCATCAAAGAGTTGCAACTTAAAACCACAGTGAGATATCGCCTCACACATCTCAAAAAATACAAGTGCTGGCAAAGATGTGGAGAAAAGCAAACCTTTGTGCACTGCTAGTGGGAATGCAGACTAGTGCAGCCACTGTGGAAAGCAGTATGGAGTCACCTCAAAAAATTGAAAAGGGAACGTGATTCCACTTCTGTGAATATATCTGAAGAAACCCGAAACACTAATTTAAGATAATATGAGTGTACCCCTATGTTCATTGCAGTGTTATTTACAAAAAGCAAAAATTGGAAGTAGCCCAAGCACCCAACAGTAAACTAGTGGATAAAAAAGATGTGATATATTTTCACAATGGCGTACTATTTGGCCGTAAAAAGGAAGGAAATCTTGCCCTTTGCAATAGCATGGATGGACCTGGAGAATATTATGCTAAGTGAAATAAGCCAGTCAGAGAAAGACAAATACCGTATGATTTCATTTATATGTGGACCCTAACAAACAAAACAGAAACCGACTCATAGATACAGAGTATGGACTGAGAGCTGTCAGAAGGTAGGGTGGTTGGGTGCTGGGTGAAAAGGGTAAATCAATTAATACAACAGACAGAAACAACAATATGGCTATTGTCAGAGAGAAAGAGGGTGTGGGAGGCTGAAGAAGGTAAAGGGGCCATAAGTGGTGACAGAAGGTGACTTGACTTTGGGCGGTGAACACACAATATAGTATCCAGATGATGTGTTATAGATTTGTGCACCTGAAACCTGTATTAACCAATGTCACGCCAATACGTTCAATTAAAAAAGATTTCAAGAAGGGAAGTTCTAGGGTTTTTATGTGATGCTTTGTGAGGCTACTATTCTTAGAGACACTAAAGCCAACTCTCCTCCATGAAAAGAGAAGTCTAAGAGCTGAAGATGGTCAAAGGGATAGTTGGAAAGGACTGGGTCCTTGATAGCATTGCTGCATCATTGATTTAAACAATGCTGTAACCATTTGGTCTCTTTCCTTTTTGTAATATGCAATAATAAATCTTCCTATGGTTTAAGCCATTTTGAAAAAAAAAAAGAAAAGGAGTAAGAAGCTGTGGTTATAGAAAGTTGTGTTATATATAGTTATAAGCTTTGCTGGTCTGCTAACATGTTTGTATACGACAGTTTTCACTTCTTTGACCCTCAGTTTTCTCTGTGAATAGAAGTTATTATTTTGGTGAAAAACTGTAATTAATACAGGTGGGTGAAATTATATTAGGAACAAAATGACAGAAATACAATGACCTGTTTTTTAAAGAAGTTTGAAACTTTTACTATCAGTTATATTAATGTAAATATTAAATTAATGATTTCTTTCTGATCACTTGTTTCAGAGTCTTAACAAGGGGTAGTATGAGTTACTCTTTATCTTCTGTATAATGTGTCCAATAGCAGAGGCTCTATATTTTTTTCTGTATAATTGTTTTTTATGTTGACTTTTTCATGTCCTCAATTATGAAAAAAAGCAAGTAAACATTTTATTTGCTTTTGAATGTGCTATTTCCTTAAAATCATGCTGCCCTCTTCTATGTTTATCTTAAAAAATATTGTCCCTTTGGTTATGTAGGTGACAGAATATTGTTTTTTCCGTCAACCCTGATTCAATATTAATCTAGTTACAAATCTTCTTTGAGAACTCTTGATTTTTAACTTCCAAGTGTCAGCCCTAAATTTAGAAAATAATGAAATAAAATTTTACAATATATTTCACAACTAAAATTATCTTTGAAATTTTTCATGGTATTATTTGAAAATTATAAAGGTAGCATTTTGTCTTATAAGAAGGAGGCTGCTATAAGTAACTAGGTTTGCTTGATGTGCTTCATATTTCTTAATTAGCTCAAAAGTTGTCAAACCCAATGAGCACAGAGCTTTCTGTGTTTAACACGAGAGAAATGTCAAATCAGAAGAATTGTTCATCTTTCCCAAGGTTTGTATAGGTAAAATTCAATTAACATAAGTGTTTTAGTGAGGGTGAAGGGAACCAAGTTTTGCTACCCTGAAATATGTTCTTTGTGAGATATTGTTTTAAGCTGGTTATTTTGAAGAAATGAAAGACTCAAGCAGAGCCTACTGTTTTAGCACCCTTTGTTAAATCTCTTGTACATGGGTATATTTTCTATTTAGTTTACTTTACCTCTTTGTCAAGAACCAGTTGTCCATATCTATTTGCGTGTCTGCTTAAGCACTTGCTTGTTTTTCATTGATGTTTCGATCATTATGCAAATACCACATTGTATTGATTACTGTACCTTTTATCATGAGACTTGAAATGAATCAGTTTTAGTCATCAAACTTTCCTTTTATTAAAGGTTTTACTTTTGAAGCATTGTTAGATGCACAGAAAAATTGAGAGGACATACAGTGATTTCCCATATAGTCCGTGCTCCGATAATACATGCCTGGCCTTCCCAATATCAGTACCTCCCTACAGAAGGGTACATTTACTATAATAGATAAACCTACATTGACACATTATTATAACCCAGAGTCCATAGTTTACATTGTATAGTTTACATAGTTTATATTGGTATTTTACTTTTTATGGGTTTAGACAAATTCATAATTACATGTATCCACACCATTACACAACAGTTTTAGGGTCCTAAAAATTGTCTTCTTTTTAGAAGTAGTTTTGGTTGTTTTAGGTTCTTTGCATTTCCATATTAGTTTTAAATTGGCTTATAATTTACATGAAAATAAATGAATTCTCTTCATTTATTTAAGATGTCCTTAATTTTTCTCAGCAACATTTTGCTATTTTATTTTATTTTTTATTTTTTTAGTGAAAAGAAAAAGAATTATTTATTTAACAGTTATATAGATTTAGTTATTTGAGGATTTCTGTTAAGTCTTATGTTCTTTAAAACACCCATAAACACATATCCTTGCCTCCCCCCTACCAAACCAGGCTAGTTTTAGAAAAGTCAGAGAAACCCTTTCCCTGGTTTCCAAACACAGTTCAGCTTTACCAGTAGCTGACAATCATTCAATCCTGACTGGGGAGACCTCGTCTGTGTTATGGGGTCCACCAGCTTTTTAACCCAGAACCTCGTGGAGTCTCAGCCTCCTTGTAAACTGCATAGTTAGTCCTTTTGTAATCCGCACAGTCAGTCTCAGCCTCAGTCAAATGCACATAGTCAGCCTCAACCTTAGTCATATCCGCACCAACATTTTGCTATTTTAATGTACAGGTTTTGGATGAGGTTTGTCCAGAAAAAGTCCAACCATTGTTACTATAATGAGAATGGTTTGTGACATCGATGTAACCTGGCTGCCAAGGAAAGTGGACTAGAATGCACATGCACAAACAATGACAACTTCACTGTATTAGTCACTGAGGGTGTAGACATAGTTGAGTGAGGATGGGTACTATGTGGCTGTCACATTCAAAATGACTGAATAGATAGAACAACAGATCTGCATCAAATTTTGCATTAAACTTGAGTATTCCTATGCAAAAACTATCTGAATGACTCAGAAGGCTGCAGCTCTGGGCAACTGGTGATTGGCCACTTCATCACAGCAGTGCACCCACTCATGCATCATGTCTCGTGCAGAGTTTTTTTTTTTTGTGAAACACCAAATCACCCAGGTGACTCAGCCCTCCTACAGCCCATATTTGGTGCCCTGTGACTTTTGGCTTTTCCTAAAGGTAAAATCACCTTCAAAAGGGAAGAGATTTCAGATCATCAATGAGATTCAGGGAAATATAATAGGGCAGCAGATGGCAATTGAAAGAACTGTGTGAGGTCCAAGGCTGCCTACTTTGAATGAGACTAAGGTGTCAATGTCCTATGTACAATGTTTTTTTGTATTTTCTTCAATAAATGTCTCTATTTTTCATATTACATGGCTGGATACCTTCTGGACAGACCTTGTATATCTTTTGTTTGTTGAACATAGGATTCATGTTTTTGATGTAAATAATATTAACTTTATAATTTTAGTTTTCAGCTATTAGTTACTAGTATATAGAAATACAATTGATTTTTATGTATCTCAAAAGCTTGCTAAACTCACTTATTAATTCTTGTAACTTTCATATAGTATAGAGCCCATATGATTTTCTATAAAAATGATTTGGTCATTTGTAAATGAAGTCAACTTTACTTCTTTGTATCTAATCTCTTTTCCTTCCTTCCTTCCTTGCTTCCTTCCTTCCTTCCTTTCCTCCTTCCTTCTTTCTTTCCTTCCTTCCTTCCTTCCTTCCTTCCTTCCTTCCTTCCTTCCTTCCTTCCTTCCTCCATTCTTTCTCTCTCTTTTTTGGTTTTAGTACTATTGCATTGGCAGTGTATTTTATCATAACTAAATGGGCAGACCAAACTATATTCCTATGAGAATCAAATAAGGATATGTTTCCATATTGGGTTTCGAAAGGGAAAAAAAACCCACAGAATAAATCTGGTATGTGTTCTAAGAATATAAAAATTGGTAGGGGAAAAAAAAATTGGTAGGGGAAAAAAAATTGGTAGGGAGAGATTTGAATTTTTATTCTTTAAAGGATTTATAACTAGTATGTATAATAAATGCAGAAAAACCTTATTTTTCAATGTTAATCAATCAATTTGGGGAGCAATAAGTTGTCTTACCTTCAAAACATTCCCCAAATTGGACTACTACCCACTTTCCACCATTACCCTAATCTCCTACTTGGACTATTGTATTGGTTTCCTAACCGATCTTCCTGTTCCCATTCATTACAGTTTACAGTTTTTTCCCCGTGACAGCATTTGAAGAAACTCTCTCAAAACCAAAATGTCAATGAAATCATGTTATTCTCATTAAAATAGTCCAATAGCTTCCCTTTTCTTACAGTAAAATTCAGTGGACTTACCATGTTTATTTAAAGGTCATATATAATTTGGCTCTCAGTTATCTAAGTCTCCTACCACTTTCCCTGCATTGCTTACTCTGCTTCTTTTTTCTTGAGTATAATGTTAACACTTCTACTTCCGAATCTTTGCATTTGTTATTACTTCTCCTTGAAATGCTTTTTACTGATATCTATATGACTCACACTCTCATTTTATTTATGTTCAAATACCTCCTCACCTGAGAAGCCATAGCTAATGCATCAGTATGAAACACGCCATTCTGTTTTTTACCCTCTTTGTTCGGTTTATTTTTATTTTTATTTTTTATCTCTTCCCAATTAGATTACAGGTTTTGTGATACCAGGGATGGTATTTTGTTTACCACTGTATGCATATATATACCGCCCTGGTGCTTAGAATAATGCCTGACATAGAGAAGATATTCAATAAGTATTATTGAATAATGATTATTTTAGAATGAATAAATTAATTTTATCAACAGTACTGGCTTTTAGATACTGAAGTTCTGGTGAGTGATCAGCTAGCCATTATGATTTCCTAAGAAATGAGTATATCTGTATTATACAATTTTTAGTGAACTAGTCAACATAAGAATCAACAGTATAAAATAACAAACAACATAGATACGGAGAACAGACTGACAGCTGTCAGAGGGTGGGGGGTTGGGGTACTGTGTGTAAAGGTGAATGTATTAAGTAGTATAAAATGCCAATGCCGATTAGCCACAGAGATGAGGATTGAGGCATGAAGAATATAGTCAATAATGTTGAGATAACAGGGTATGGGGCCAGGTGGGTGCTTTTAGCAGTGAGCTGGCCCCTCTGTAGAATGCATGGTTTCCTGGCCACTTTGCTGTACATCTGAAACTGGTCTGGAATGGTATTAAATGTAAACTATGGTTGAAAAATAATTTTTTTAATAATCAACATTTACTTTAACATATCAGGTTTTCATGCACCCCCAATTTATACTAAATTTAATGTTTGTTCTAAAAATCATAGGACTACCTTTATTTTATTTTATTTCATTTTTTGGAAAATTATAACAAACCCTTTATTCATTTACTTTTAACTATTTCATAAACATCATAAGAGAAACTGACTCATTTGTGATGAAACTTAGAAAAATTTCTTTTTCCAGAGAGCAAACTTATAAATCCCTTTGGCTCATTTTCCTAATCCTCCTTCACTGTTCTGAAGAGATCCTGATTCTTCTAGATTTTTGGTTAGATGGATCGTTTCCAAACTAATTGGACTCTCCATGTAGGTAGTTCCTGCATAGAGTTTTCCGGTAACTGGATTTATGACTTGTCCAACTTTGAAAATGATCTCAGCCAGCTCATGTTTCACATGTTTCATTCGTTCGTGGAACAGGTAAAGCTTTTGAGAAGCACAATATCCCCAACTGTGCACTGCTGGAGAGCATCGTGAGCAAAGTAGGTTTTTCGTTTGTTAAAATACTTTAGTAAATAGGGATCCAGAACAAGCCTGGTTGTTCTCACTTTAGCGGTTCTTTGCATTGCTGTCCCAATCACTTTCCCCACGACCCATTTGGCATGGACAGATGTACGAGGTATTGACATTTCAGGTGGCTTTAGTCAACTCCAGGTTCCGATCCTACCTTTAGATTAATTTCTTGCCACAGTGAATTACCTAATGAATATTTGTATGAGTTTCTTTCTTCATTTACCTTTGAGCTTTCAACTCTGAACATAAATCGGTGATTAAAATGAGAATCATGAAACTGGTGAATACATTCAAGATATTAAACAAAATTTAAAATAAGCACAAAATTTCCAGATGTATAAAAAGATTTGGCCTCATCTGTAAAACTGCTTTGATACAAAGAATGAATCAGTAAGAACAGTTCTAGAATCTTAGTATGTATACAGTTGCTACCTTATATAACGATTTTATTATTGTGAAATTACCAACAAGTCTAAATATTCTTTGATTTAAAAAACCACAGCAATAACCTTATGCAAGCATTGCATTTTACAACATGCAATGTTTTGAGAGAAAATCTTAAAAATTATTTGTAACTGGAAAAAAAATTTCTTGGTTAATAACAATACAATTTAAACCAAAAAAAAAAAAAAAAAAAAAAAAAAACCTAATAAATCTTGTTTGATGGTTCTTTCAAGAACATCTTGGATAACAGAAGTTCATGTAATAAGAGAAAATTTAATGAAGCCATTTTCTGTAATTATAAGGCAAAAATATACCAACTAGAAAAGGTCTTATCATTTTCTATGGTTTCCTACACTTTTTTTTCAGAACCTTACAAGTATTTATATGTTAAAACAAGGATACTCCACTCTTAAGCATTCCAATGTGACATTAATTAAAATGAACATAATATATAAAAACATTTTTCTATTCAAAACCTAACATCAGCTGTTTCTCTACTATACTATCCAAAAACAAACAAAAAATGAAACTAAACACACACACACACTCAAATCAACCCAGTTTATTTCTTATTTTGAATTATTTGTTGTCCGGATTTCCTCCCCATCTTCACTTATTATCTCTTTTGCTGACAAGGACTTTGTCTTTTTCTTGTTTCTGCATATATGTCCCTTTGTATCAACTTTATTATTCTCCAGTACATAGAAGAATATTTTGCATTTCAATACTTCAATAAACAGATATTTTATTTTAAAATCCACAAACAGATTTCAGTGGTGCATAGGCTTGATATATGATAAAGTCAATAAAGAACTCTTTCAGAATAAATAATATATCAATAGCTTCATGACAGCAAGATAGATTAGCTCAAATTAATACCAAAATAAACTATGATATATTGGTTTTCGAATAGTACTTCATCTTTCACAAATAGGAATTGCACTATGCAGTGTAGCTATTATTTAGAAATCTTTGAGTTCTCAAATTTGAGTGACTTGTATACATAAAGTTTATGAAAACAACTGGAATTAAAAAACAGAAACTTACAATTTCTGTGACAAAATGACCTGTTTTGGAGACATCAATGTAAGTGATAAAAAGCTATAAGAAATTTTCTTAAGCTGAAGTGATAAAATTTTGACTTTCAAGTTTTGAAATATGAAAGTCCAAAGTTTCAATTAATTTTTCACATTTTGGCATCAAGAATACATATAGCCTTGATATCTAACTGTGATAAGAGGAAAAGCCACAAGAAAATGCAAGCTGTAGAATAATTTAAAAGACCCATTTTCTGATCTCCCCAATAGTTGAGAGGAAAATATGAAAGAAATATCTGTGTGAAGAAAGTTGTCATTTTTAGAAAAATTACTTTCACTATTTCATTTAGATACCTTTAGAAACAAATAATATAAAACTATTTTAAGTTATAAACTTGTTATTAATTATTGCTAAAATAACGAAGTAAACTCAGTGATTCTCACTCTTTTCCCCAGTAACTCTTTTGCCTCTTGTCTCTTCCTACATATTGTTTTCATCATGAGATTGTTACTAAGATTGTACAATTAGTCCCAGACTTCAGATCAATTTATGACAATAAAACAGAACAGACAGAGGTTATTAAAATATTTCCAGAAGAAAAAGTAAATATGATGTCACAGTTTCTCTGAACATCTTTTCTCACATCTTTTTGGTCCAAGCTGTGTCATTTGTCCATTCTTAAACCAGTTGTTGATGAGGGAGGGTGGGGTTACTTTCAGTTCAATTGGGATCAGTTTAGCAGCTGAAGGTGAAGTCAGCTTCTTCAGACACACAGGGAATATATGAGAAAAAACTGATACCTATACAAAAATAAATAAACAAATAAATAAAAGGAAGAAAAGAAAAAGGAACTCTGCTAGAGATGAGATGGAAGAATTGATAATAAACAAGTGAATGATAATGTACACAACAATCTATAAAGAAAATTTATCTTCGTATTCTTGGTGACAATACACCAATGTATATTTTTTTGAAAACTAAAATTTACAAATAAAATTTCAACTTATAGCCAATACTAGGTTGCTCTTGTCAGTATTTTTTTTCCCCATTAGAGAATTAGATTGCCTTATAGGTCACAAAATTTTCTATTATTCCAAACAAAAAGAAAAAGAATGGTTAAAACCATAATTAAATTAGCCTATAAAATAATCAATTGAAATGCTATTCCTTACTTATGTATTCTTCATATATAATAAAGTTCAACCAAGCCCCCCCCCATAATTAAATTTGTATCTATCGGGGTCCATTCCTAACTTAGCTCTACTTAGTATTGAAGATTAAAGTTCCTCATCTTGCAGATTCTACATTTTTTCAGTTCCAAATCTATTAATAAATCAAAAGCCCAACTCCTCTAAAAAGTAAAATTTGGCATATTAGATGAATGTTTCATGTAAAGTGTATGCTGTAGTTGGACTCATATTTGGGCCTATGAACTCCAGTTCCCCCAACTCCATCTCAGCACACCATACACTTCATCATTTGTTCTGAAGAGATCACAGGCCTACGGACCATATATTTCCAGTTAAGATAAAAACAGTGGTGATATGTAATGGATATATGATGTAATCTTCTCTGGTGTCTTTTTTGCCCAGCTGATCATTAAGCATGTAGATTAAGCTGCAGACTATTAGTTAAAATGGAAAGATTTTAGGACAAGGTATCTGAAAGGGGTGGGTTTTAAGTGTACATTTTTCCTCTTTTTAAAAAATTATGTTTTATGGAAATATGTAAAATTAAATTTTGGAATTTAATTTTTTGATGATGTAGTCTGTTGATCGTTCAATTTTATTAGACTTAGCTGCCTTTGGTAAAATAATTGAGAAGTGTTCACCTGATCTCAGACACAATAAAGCAGTGATACTAGGGTTCAGCTACTGTTGGGGGTAGATGTGGAAGTGGGAGTACAGTAGAGTCAGGTATTTTTATCCATCATCCTTAATAAATGAGGTTCCTATTTGTTCTGCAACATTTGAGTCTATAGAGACCCTTAGAAAAATTTGCCTATGCAGCAGAGAAACCTAAGGGAAGAAACGTGACTGTCCACTCTTCCAGCTAAGTGTCTTGGGAGTAGTTTCAGGAAGAGAGGTGTAACCTATTATACCTGATTTTATCCAAATATGCCTTTTCTCTTTTTATTTTTTTTTATAGCAAAGATGTGTAGAAAACCTTGGGATAGGAGGTTGGCCAGTTTCAATGGAAGTAGTCTTTTTTCATATAGCTATTGAAGTCACCTAATAAAACACTAAAACAATAATAATGTTTAAAGATTCTTAGACAGTTTTATCATCAAATTGTAACTAAAATTTTATTTTTGTTTAACTTAAAAGTTCTAATTCTTTTATTAATTTAGCAAATATCTTGTATCTTTCTAAAAATTATGACTTAGATGCTAAGAGTTTTTGTAATATTAAGGCAAGATCTATTTTAGAATAAAAAGTATATGTATATTGGGATTGAGCAGATAAGTAATTAGTAATAACCAAGTTCCTCACTTTTGGAAAGGGAAAGCCACAGGCTAGAAAGAACTGTGTGGAACTGGATTAGAGGTAGAAACATCAGTATGAACCCATGTTTAATTTAATGTAGATGGATAGATACAGAAATAAGGACTGATTTGTGTGTCTATATTTCTTAGCTTTGCTCACAGGGCCTAGAAGCAGTGGGGCACATTAAGTACCTAGATTATGGTTTACTCTGACAGAGGGAATCAGGAGTCCATGGAGAAATGACCGACCCTAAGGATAAAAGAGGGAAAATACAGGATAAAGAGAACTTTTGTAGTGCCAGAAATTAAGGAAGGGCTCAAAAAAAGGGGAGGTGTATAGAGACATGTCAGAGGGATTCAGGAAGCAACCAGAAAGAGTTCCTAATGGCAAGAGCTGGAATAACTTGAGCAACAACATCAACAACAAAAAAAAAACATAGCATCAGATTATAATCCAAAGTATAAAATAAACATTCATGAATATATACTATATACTTAAATGGCTGAATAAATAAATAAGTGGAGGAAAAAAGACAAACCTTCTTTATGGAAGAATTTCAAAGAATTCATATAGCTACTTCTGTTCTAGGATATTGGGCTTATTCCCCACCTCTACATGCTCTCTCCCTGATGTTGTCTGTGCTTAGTGACTTGCTTCCAGAAAGAAGATATGAAAACGGGAGAAATAACTTTCCTTTGGAGAAACATGACAAACTATGTTTGCAAGGTTAACATCATAAGTTATGTTGATGGTAGGGGCCCGTGATGAAAATGATCTTCCTTCCAAAAACTAGTATTCCCAGGCTAAGCATCAGTCAAACTCACCTGAGGAACATTCTACAAAATACCTGAACTTAAAACTATAAAGCACTTATAAAACAAGAAAAGTGTGAAAATGGTCATAGTCCAAATAAGACTAAGAAGATATGGTGACTAAACCTAATCTGACATGGTGGATGGGATCCTGGAACAGAAAAAGGATACTAGTGGACAAACTTTTGAAATTTGTATAAAGGGTGGACTTTAATTAATTAGTAATGTATCGAAGTTGGTTTCTTAGTTGTGACAAATGTACCATGGTAATGTAAGAAATTAACAATATAAGAAACTGGTGAGGGATAGATAGGGAATCTGTATAATATTTTTACAACTTCTCTAAAAATCTAAAACTATAATATATGTACTTAAAAAATTAAATCTGTATGAATTGAATTGACAGACCCCAGTCTGTCATTTTACCTCACAGTGCAATGATCTAAGTTAAAATTGAAATTATGTCATGTGCAAGTAAATCCCCAAAATTTAATCCATGTTGTCTTAAATGGGCACTCAGTTGATATGAGCAACGGTTTTATATGCCATGAAGAAAATGCGGGAGAAAAGAGTCTTTGCAATAATTACATTATTCTTAAAAAAAAAAATTTTTTTTAAACAGAAAAATTCCAAATTATAAAATGTATTGCATGGAGTCATAAGTCTATAGTCTTTCAGATACTCTGATCAACAGATATAAAGGATACAAAAGATATAGTAATTATTACAAAGTAATATTTTAGAATTTTAATCTGTTATTAAACAGATTGGATTCTTTCCCAGTTCCTCAATATGTTCATTCATTGTGCTCTTTTTATATTCCATATAACTTCCCTAATTTATCAAAGCTATTTTCCTAGAAGAATCCTTGAGTAATTTTTACAAAGTAAGTGTTTTCTGGAAAAGGACTCTTAAAATAAATTTAATAAGATTTATTATATTTCTCTAAAGTTTCTGGGTAAGAATACTTTAAGAGTGAAAAGTATTTAAAACAGATGATTCTAAGCCTTCAGAAGGTGGCTGATCCAATTAAAGATCAATTAGACTCATATTTCACAAAGCACTTTTTTGAGGTCAAAGTCACAGGAAGATTTTTTGTAAAAGGCTCAGTCACTGCCATTGCAGGGTTTAGGAGGCATACTGTTTAGCACACAGGTTTTAAGTCAGAGCTAGGATTGACTCCATCTTCTTCATGTACTATCTCTTCAACCTTTGGGCAAATAGACATTTTTTAACCTCTGGTTCTCCATATAAAATGGGGAAATAAAAGTAATTATCATACCAGGTTAATGAATGAATTAAATTAAATAGCTCATATGTCAGCCCAGTTCTTAGCAGTTATTAAAAAATTCAAAATATAATGCCTGCTGTTATTAAATGTTCATGATTCCTTTTCCCCAAACTACAACTGTAGGCCTCTTCTACATATTAGCAAGTGATGTTACATACAGACCCTACTATTACACCAGTCTTTCATGGTCTAAGGGGGAAACTGGTGGGAGACATAAACTCTCAGGAATTTGTCTATGACTGATGGCAAAGCTGTGTCAGTACCATGAGGGTGTTCCTTGAGATAACCACCAGCCCTGAGCTTCAGAAGCAAACAAAGAAACTAGGAGAAGAGGTGCTCAGAAATACAATAGGGACTATGGACAGACCACCAACTGTGTGCTCTCAGTCTTGAAAATATGTTATCTTCTCTCTTATAACAGAGTGTCCTGGAACACTTTCTATCTTCTGCCTCTTAGATTTCAGCTCAAATGTCACTGTACTAGCAAAACTTTGTCTAATACAGCTAGTCTAAGCCTTTCAAATATCATGACCTCAAAATAGTATTCATATATATTATCACTGATTTTTAGTTTCTGACAATATACATTTATCATGTCTATTTGCCTAATATTTTACCTTCCCCATATCATCCATAAGCATGACTGTATCTACTTTTGCTTATTGTTTTACCCTGGATGTTGACATATAGCAAGGCCCTCAATAAATATTTGTGGAAGAAGGGACAAGTGAAGGCAGAGGAAAAAATTGGAACCCAGGTGCTTAAGAAGTGGCCCTGGGAAACTTAACTTCAATAGGAATTTCACAACCCTTCCTTGTGATTTGGATAATTTGATCCCATTAATTATATGCAGTTGTTTGTAAAGAGAAAATTGACTCCACATGTGGTCAGATTGGGTTGTTTTTTGCTGATGATCACAGACTTGTTTAGGAAGTTAAGGCAATCTGTTCCATCAAAGATATTCCATGTTTTCCAAAGTCGCAATCTCGCCAATGTATTTTTAGCTCAATAACTCAGGCATTCGTCCAGCCAGTCTTGACTGAATGCTGGCTTTGTAAGGAGCAGTGGGAGTGACTACAGATACTAAGATACTAGGAAGATATATATCAAATTTTATATTAAATAAATGAGGACACATATTTGCTTCAGAATAGTTGATAACTGATTTGAAGGTAAATTATGGCCATAAATTATGATAATAAATAAAATAGTATTAACAATATACAAATACATAATACATAAAAGTCTAGATGGATTAAATAGCTCAAAGATTTAAATATATTGTTTTGAGGAACAAAAAACAAATTTTGTAATACTGTGAAAAACAGGCTACTTTTGAAACGTACTGCAAACCAAAACACCATAAATAAGTATTGTAATTTTACCACTAATTCTCCTTTTTACTGAATGCAAAATAAAATTATAAATGACAGAGAATTCCCTTTTGAGTAGAATTTATAGTTCTACTGACTGATCTTCCCCTTTGTACAGTCAACAGAGATTTTGAAGATCATTCTAGCTGGTATAATGAATGAGAATCTAGAGAGGTCCTATACACATGGCTGATTTTACCCACACAGTTGGTGTGGGAGATTTTGAAGCTGCATGTAACAAGAACCTAATGAAGTATACTCAAAAACAGACATACAGAACGGAACATTCCTCTGTCTTTGAATGAGGCAACAGAGACTTGCTAGAGTCTAAATTAAAAGATTGAGTTGGGGCATATTAAAGAAATAAAAAAGAAATGGAAGTAGACTAAATCTACTCCCACCTAACTCTATCCCTAATTGAATGGATGAAATCAGCACTTCGCTCTATTTGCCTGGCAGAGCAAAGAGGAGACCGTCCTGGGAGAAAAATAACATCCACAAACTCTGTAGTTTGTTAATGCACAATATTTAGTGTAAAATAAAAATCACAAGTTATACAAATGGGGAGAAAATGTATGCTTAAAAACAGGCAATACAGTCAGACTCACAGATGGTATATACATTGGACTCAGCAAGACAAAGACATTAAAATGACTATCATAAATATGTTAATGAAATAGATTAAAGTATGCAAATGAGTTAAAAGATGCTTAAATTAACCAGAGAATTTAAATATATATATTTTTAAAAACAGGCTTTCTGGAACTGAAAATACAATATTTGAATTGAATGATTCAACACAGCAAATGTCAGGATTAATGATCTGAAAACAAGCCAATAGAAAATGTACAAACTAAATTACTGAGAGGAAACAAAAGAATGGAAATAAGACCAGTACAGAAATCTGGGACATACCCAAATAGAAATGGAAAGCATTCTATAATCTAATGATTAAATATCAGTTAGGTTATTGTTTTTGTTTTTTTTTGTTGTACTGAGTCCTTGGAATGTTATCTTCAAAAGCATTTCTTAGACTTTTTTTTTTTTTTCTCTCCTCTTAAGTAACCTAGGAAGGCTACAGGGGTATGAAGTTATCTAGTTTTATTGTCTTTCCCCCAAGTCAGATAAATCTCTGGCACAGTAGTTTCTCTTGAGGAGTTTCTTAAGGTAAAACCCATGAAAGTGTGTGTGTGTGGGGGGGGGGGATTCCCTTAAGACCAGGCCCCCACAGGTTTTTAAGTTCTTAAACCAATCCCCTCTCAGTCTCCAGGAATTAGTCAATTACCCTTTAAATTGTTCCTGCAATTGCTCCTGGCTCCAGCTGGTAAACTGATCTCAGCTGCTGTTCTTTATATTCACCTTCCTCTTCAGTTTCAAGGCAGTAGTTTGTTCTGTGACCTCAGTTCTCCCACGGATCTAAGAAGCGTTGTTGATGTTAGATTGTTCAGTGATAACTTTGATGACTCCCGAGCTCTTTACATGTCAGAACACAAACTGTAAGTCTGATCACTTGTCATTAGTTATTTTGCTTTGCAGTTTTCCTGACATAGTACATTCACAATATAAACGTATGTAAATGAAGTCTCATTTTAGAAATTCCTGAAATTGTTTTTTCACTCTATGTCTGAGATGAGATTGACAAGATTGTTTTTTTGGGAGGGGGATGGAGGGTCTCTCTTCCTTGCCTGTACCATATTTTCTAGTATTTTATTTCTCTTAGTATGTTGTCTTTTTAAATCCTTATTGTTTTCAGAGTTCTCAATTCCAGTGTCTTATGTGTTCTGCCACAAGACCTTGTCTTTTCACTTACTGTGTAAAAGTAACTAAGATCAGTAAAACCCTCCATTAGGCACAGCTTCTGGACCAATTTACCACTCTGTTTTTCTGACCCTGCTTTACTCTTGGCTCCTTACATTGTTCATATGAGAATTTAAAGATTGTTCCATTTTTAATCTGAAACATTCATGTATTTTTTATTTTTTGCAAGCATGTTCTCAGTTTCTTTTTATTTGTTGACTTGTTTTTGATATCTCATCTAAAAGCCTTTTCCTTTATGGTTCACAACTGTATTGTGGAAAGTTCAGATCATGCACTGAGATGTACTCATCATTCTTTAATGGAAGCAGTTATTCACCCTATAGGTACCAGACACATAATGCAAGACTGAACAAGAAGTCATTAGGTAAATTCTATTTCCTCTAAGAAGTGTCTATCTAAACAAAGTGTTGGAGAGAAAACTTTTTTCTTCGTCTTTTCTAGGTTCTTTGGCTGGTCTAATAATTAAATTGACATAAGATAGATTAACAGGAGTAAGTGTTAATTTTGTATACATGGGAACTTCCATAAAAATATGAGACTCAAAGACATGACAAAAGTAGGGAACTCTTATACCCTTTAGACAAAGAAACAATAAAATTATGAAGAGTTGACAAAGCAAAGAGGTTGGGGTTATAAATTAGAGAGGAAGTAACAAGGTTTATTTATACTGTCTTCTTGGCCCTAAATTCCCTATTTCTATTCTCCTGGTACAGGGAGGTACTTTTTACATGGAAGGTTTATTTTCTGCTTCCAGGAGGTACAAAGGAAAATCAGAGTGTTCTTCTTGCGCCGGCTGTGTCAATAAACAATCAAATATACCAGGCATATTTTAGGGTGGCATAATCTTCTCTCCTTTAAAAAAAGAGGCATTTAAAAACATGTCTAGGAAAGCAAAACAAAGTAGTAGTAGTACATGTATAGAGTGTTAAGAGAGGACAGCAAAGAAAGAATGCCTAAATATGTCATATTGGGGTGAACACTGGGGATGGCTGAGGGAAATCTGAATGGAGAAGGCAATAATTGAGGGAAACTTGAAAAGTAGCTAGAACTTTTCTGGATCTAAAAGGATATGTAGGGTTTTCCAATAATCAGAAATAACATATGCACAGGTAACAGGGAAAATAAATGAATTTCACTGTGGCTGGCCAGCTGTGTTGGTGGGAGATTAGAGTATAAGAACAATACAGGAATCAGACCACATGATGGTTTTTATGTTAAAATGAGTCTGGGTTGTGTTTTTAAGATGAAATAGAAAGTGTTGGAGTATTTTAAGCAGAGGAACGGGAGTGTGCTGAGAAAGGTGTTTTAGAAAAACCATGATAATGGATGTGTGGAACAGTGGTTCTCAAAACTCGGCAGGTATAAAATCTCCTGGAGAGCCTGTTGAAACCAGACCACTGGGCACAAAACCCCTAGGTTTTCTTTCTCAGCCTGGGGTCAGGCCTGAGGTTTGCATTTCTAATGTGCTCCTAGCTGGCAGTGATGCTCTTGGCCCAAGGGTCAGACTTTGAAAATCACTGATGTAGAGGATGAGTAGGCTAAATGCAGGAAAGGCACTGTAACAAGGCCAGTTAGCTAATGTTAAAGCTAAAATCCATAAATCAGGCATAAACAAAGTGAAACAAAAGCAGCAACAATAAAATTGACTCAGTTTAGTTATATTTTAGTAAAGAGACAAATTTAAAACATCTTGCGATAGCATATATTCCTAATTGATCACTGTGACCTCCTTTTCTTCCTTTCTTCCCTTCTTTTTCCTTTCCTTCATGCATTCTTTCCCTTGTTCTGTAACCAGTTTATCATGCTCTGAAGTGAAGTACCTGGATAGTGGTTCAGGAATAGATAAGGCTAAAATATTTAAAAAAAAAAAAAAATGGAAGAAACAAGAGAAACGGGGTTACTACATAATTTTTATGCTTCATTTAAATGATTTTACGTTTTATGGCACAACTGTTTCTACATTTTTGTGGGCCAACCCATCATAATTTCAGGTGCTAAGGCCTTTTTACATCTTCATCTGGCTTTGAGTACATGATCTGGAGAACAAAAAACAAACAGAAAGAAAATATTCAAAGAACTTGAGAGGAGATAAAGCATGCCAGGTCATGAAACAGGGGAATGAAAAGGGTAAAAAATGAAAGCTGAAACAACAACAAAAAAAATAGATACAATAACATCGTTAGTTTAGTAGGTATGAATGACAATGAGGTTACAGCATTTGTTCTGAATATGTTCTCTCCCAGTAAGTAGGGGTCGCTTTGCAGCTGTAGTTAGTTTCAATCTGTTTAATAGGCCTTTGGAAAGGCAAATGTACTATCTTGAAACTCCTTCCGGAATATAAAATTACTTGGCTTAGTGGTTACCAAGTGAAGACTGTGAATGGTTTTATTTTAGGTTCAAGCAGAAGGCAAAAGTAAAGGAGGAAGAAAACCTCTGGTATTCTGAAGTCTGACACCATGGTCAATAGGATATAGGTTCCCATGAATAGGGTTTTTTCATATCACTGCTCTTAAAATATGGTTTGATCCAGAATCTTAGTAAGTCTTGTGGATGCAAAATATCTACCATACTGGATTCTGAGGATAAGAATAGAAAGCATCCACTCTTTTTCATTATTGGATTCCCTTGGTTGTCACTTAGTGGTCTGCTTAAATCGGTGGGTGTGGGCAGTCCCCTTGGGGGTTGCCATCCTGCACAGCGTTGGCACAATGTTATGAAGCATTAAGTAGACCAGAAGTGTAGGCCAACTTTTTAAAGATTGTACATATGGCTTGCTGAACTTTCTGGGATGAAGAAATAAGGTACTATATTTTCTTTTAAAAATACCAACAACACATAACTTTTCCTTGGTTACTCAGAACTCATTGAATTATCAGTTTGATTGCCTTTTAATTTTGAAAATCTGATCACTTTATCCTCATTGACCTATCTCCAGCCTTAAATTCTGTCTTGGATGTTCTTACCTCCCCAACTTTCTGCAAAGATTTTCTTTTCTCACTCAACTCTATATAAATTGCTTTAGTCACTTTACTACATAGTTGTATTGCAGTGTTTTTTCCTTCATGTTCCCACAACACATTTTATTGGTAAAAGGATTGTAAATTCTTCCCAGGTTAGGAAATATTATTGTATACTTATCTCTGTATATTTATTAATTTAAATGTATTTATTATCTCAAATGTTATTTTCTGTCTCTTCTTTGACAAGGCTTTGTTTCTTCTTTTATTATGCTCTCCTTTTACATCCCACTGAAACATATGTGCTGCATATTCTAAAAAAAACTGTCTTGTCATTGTTTTATTGAACTCCTGTCTGATCTATAAATCATGTATCCAAAATAAAATGGACATCATGAGAAGATAATAAAATTTGAAGTAACTGCAAAATTGCAGTTGATAAAGTAGAAATCACGATATACCACTATTAACACTAAAATTATAGAAATTTGTTTAGCTTATAAAACAATTACATATAAAACTGAACAATGAATGGGAAAGTTCAATATTCTCATAGTATTTGGCTAAATACAAAATATTTGGAGAGGCATTTCTTAAAAATTACTGCTATATTGGGACGTGAAATACAAATATATTTTTATACCATTTATTCTGTTTCAAAAAATTGTCATTAAAATAATTGACCTTGACTCTTCTACCATATTTTTCTCTACATTCTAAATCACAAGAAATGATTAAAAGTATTTTGTACACAGTATAATCTGCTATGCTTAACCTTTGCAAAACTTCACAGCTTGAGTGAATGGCATATTCATATGTACTCATAATTGGCTTGTTAGTATGATATAATAATAATAATAATAATGATAATAATAATAATAATAATAATTGAACATGAATTTTCTTAGAGATCTTTGTATCTATAGCAAGGGTCTTAGCTTCTGCATTGCACAGCTTATCTTTTAGATTTATAATTTAATCTCCTATTTTTAGTTCTTGAATAATGTAAAAATCAGGCAAGTTACTTAAAAGGGTCTTGCCATTTATTTTCACAGCAGCAGCAACAAATGCTGCTACTGCTGGCCTCTTGTTATTCATATATAAGGACATAGCTGAAAAGACAGATTCATGATCAAGCAAGAGTTAACTGTGAGTCTAACAGGTGTTATAGGGCCATTTAACCAGAAAATGTAAAAATAATTTTTTTTGAAAATCAGCGAAATCTTTCCTTTCAGCATTTACTCTAAAATGCACATAACTGAACTACATATTAAAACAGTGACTTTTACCTTGGCATTTTCTCTTTCCTTGACCATCACTGGTGATTTTGCTAAATTAAATATGAGAACAAGGAAAATTGTATGACTGATGAGTTTAAAATTCTAGGCACTGAGAAAACTACAGCCACATTTCTCCTTGAAGCAAACAGCATAGCACAAAGCTAACATGCTCCCATTACCTAGAGTCTGAGTAATGGTACAGTACAGACCCACTGCTATGAAGAACAGATGTTGGCAGATGTTTAACATTTTGTGAAATGAAGCAGTTTTAACAAATGTTATGTGTCTGAATTAAAATTGTGGGGTAACTTGGCCCTTTTTCCAGGGTTTCTCAATGTTCTTAAATGAACAGATTAGTTTCAGTTAACTTGACTCTTTATAGAAGAAAGTAGCAAAACATTATGAGTTGTTCCCAAGCACAGGATCATGTTTTTGTGGAGGATAAAATATCTCTTGTGTTAAACATTTATTTTTTGTATTCCAAAATTAGGTGGGGAGTATCATTAACATATGACACAGAATCTGCCTCATCTATTAGAGTCTCCAGATGGTTTCTACCTTGCACTAGATCATTGCTAGTAATATTCACCTTCCATAAATTGATTCAGAGGAGAATTTCACTACTGATGCTATCAATTTCATCTAGTAAAAACAAATAAAAAGAAAATTAAGATATATTTTATTAGGAAATAATTACAGTGTGTTTCAGAATAGAATGCTCTTGGATTTGAGAAAGGAATAAGCTTTGTAAGAAATGTATGTGAGCATAAGCAGTAAAAATAAAGAAAAAAACTACAGCATTTTAGTACGCTAATTTGACATTATGTGATATATAATTTATATGTACTCTAGTCAAATCACCTGCAAGTAAAAAATAGAATAACCAGAACTTTGAGTGGTATTTTCTGTAGTTATACTCACATGTTTTCACATGAGAAGGGCATTTTAGATTTTATTTCATAAAATTCTATGTATCTTTTAAGAGACATTTAAGGGCTTTTAATGATATACTTTCTGTTATCTCTTAGCTGTGTGAAGTTGTAGGGCAATTCATAAACATAGTGTCTACTTAAGGTCTTTTAGTCACTTTATTTCCTTTTTACAGAAAGTAACATATCTGAGAAGTTTCCATTTATTTTATATACACTTCTGGATATGTAGCTATATTCACATCCATAGCTATTAACAAGTAAGGCAGTATATATATCCACCCTTATATGCAATCTTATAAGAATGGTGATCAGAGTCTTAGAGTTTGAGCATTGCTTATATCCTTAGAGTTCATGTTGTCTGTATTTCTTATTTTATGTATGAGCTGGCAAAGCTATCTTTTAATCCAGAGTACATACAGTACATACCTTGCTGTGATAATGACAGTTACAATAAGTCACTTGTATTGAGCATTAATTATGTTTTGGTTGCTTTACATTTACCCTTCTGATTTTTCAGATGAGGAAACTGAAATAAACTTTCTTAAGTTTAGTAACTTCCCAAGTTCACATAGCCATTTCTTATCTGAGATGTTGTAGTTGGACCCAGTCTCATGAGACTCAAATCGGCTCATTCTGCCATGCCACAGGGGTTCTTCTCATTGTGCTCTTTTCTAATGAAAGCAAAAGGGCGATTGGTCATTTTTCTACACTAGGTTTTTCCATTTTTTCACTTAGCAGTGTTATCTAAAGGAGAATTTGAAAGTAGGCAAAACTGGGAGGTAAGCAAACTTCTACTTCCACATTTCCTATCTTGACTTTTGTCAATGGCCCCATTTTTTGCATCTTTCTCCCTCTCTAGACATCCTGGGCCTACTGGGTGGCTTTGGTGGCCCAGGATCCTTGATGTCAGAGGAACATCATGGTGTCCTCTCTCAGCAAGAATGTTTAGTACTTCCTTTTATCTCTCCCAAAGCCTGTTCCCTTGTTAAACTTTAGCTTTTCTATGACAGAAGACTGAGGATTGCACTCTGTTTTCTAAGGTGACAGTTGACAAGTTAATTCCTCATACCAGGGCTGATAACGGTTATAGCTGGAGGGCTGTGTCCTTTCCACAGGCATATACATTGTAACAGGATATTCACAGAATTATTTGAAAAATGTTGTAACCCTTTAATGATGGGATATGTGAGAAAAGCAAGAATTTAAAGGAGAGATGTTGGGTGAGGGGACATTATTTGTCAGACACCTTAAATCTCAGTGCACTTGTAAGTAAAGGTAATTCTAGATATTTTTTGTTTTTGTTTTTTAATTTTAAGAAAATTGATGGTAAAGAAATAGACCAGTGTTAAAAAATGGGGAGACAGAGAAACAACCCCTCATAGAAAAGAAAGATAGAATCCCCAGAAAGAGTGCTAAATAAAATAGAGGGGAGCAAACTTTCAGATATGGAATTCAAAATATGGATTATGGAGAAGCTCAATGAGCTCAGCAGAAACTACAAGGAACTCCTGAAAAAATACAAGGAACTTACTGAGAATTACACCAGCATGAAAAAGGACATAGAAGCTATCAATAAGAGCCAGGAGGAAATGAAGAATATGATCTCTGAATTGAAGAACACAGTAGAAGGAATTAAAAGCAAGCTACAGGAAGCAGAAGATCGGATCAGCGAGCTGGAGGGCAATGTAGACAAAAACTCCCAGACAGTGCAACAAAATGAAAAAAGACTGAACAAGGCTGAAAAGGCTCTAAGACAGCTGCAGGATAACATGAAATGTAATAATATCCGTATCATAGGAATTCCAGAAGGAGAAGAAGAAGAGCAAGGGATAAAAAACCTCTTTGAAAAACTAATGACAGAAAACTTCCCTAGCATGAGGAGAGAAAGAGTCACGCACGTCCAGAAAGCACAGAGGGTCCCAATGAAGATGAACCCCAACAGGCCCACTTCAAGACAAATCATAATTAAAATGGCAACATTCAAAGACAAAGAGAGAATCCTAAAAGCAGCAAGAGAGAAACAACTAATAACATACAAGGGAGCTCCAATACGGCTAGCATCAGATTTCTCAGCAGAAACACTGCAAGCCAGAAGGGAATGGCAAAAAATATTCCAAGCAATGAAAAACAAAGGTATAGAACCAAGAATACTCTACCCAGCAAAACTCTCATTCAAAATAGAAGGTGAAATAAGGAGTTTCCAAGACAAAAGAAGGCTAAAAGAATACATCTCCACCAAACCAGCATTGCAAGAGATGCTGAAGGGTCTGCTTTGAGGAGATAAGGAAATGGAGAGAGACAGAGAGGAACACGAGTACAAAGGGGGAAAATGACAATGAATAAGTACTTATTAGTAATAACCTTAAATGTAAATGGACTAAACGCTCCAATCAAGACATAGGGTGGCTGAATGGATTAGAAAGAATGACCCACATATATGCTGTCTACAAGAGACCCACCTTAGAACAAAATATCTACACAGACTGAAAGTGAAGAGATGGAAAAAAATATTTCAAGCAAATGGACATGAAAAAAAACGGGGATAGTAATACTTATATCAGAAAAAACAGATTTCAGAGCAAAGGCCACAAAAAAAAAAAGACAATAAAAGGACATTTCATAATACTTAAGGGAAAAGTCCATCAAGAAGATATAACCCTTATAAATATATATGCACCCAACTTAGGAGCACCCAAATATGTAAGGAAATTTTTGAAAGACTACAAGGAAGATATAGACAGCAACACACTCATAGTAGGGGACTTTAACACACCATTCTCAACAATGGACAGATCTTCAAAGCAAAGAAACACCAAAGATATTGAGGCACTGAACAACACTCTAGATCAAATGGACTTAGTTGATATATATATATAGAACGTTTCACCCCCAAAAAGCAAAATATACATTCTTCTCAAGTGCACATGGAACATTTTCAAAGATAGACCACATGGTAGGACACAAAACAAGCCTCAACAAATTCAAGAAAATTGAAATTATATCAAGCATCTTCTCAGATCACAATGGCTTAAAGTTGGAAATCAACCTCAAGGAAAAAACTAAAAAACATTCAAACTCACCGAGAATGAATAACATGCTATTAAATAATAAATGGTTAACAATGACATCAAAGGAGAAATTTAAAAGTTTCTGGAAACTAATGATAATGAACACACAACAACCCCAAACCTATGGGATACAGCGAAAGCAGTCCTGAGAGGAAAGTTCATAGCAATACAGGCCTACCTAACAAAGCTAGAAGAATCTCTAATAAAAAATTTAATCACACAGCTACAAGAACTAGAGGAAGAACAACAAGGAAAGCCCAGATCAAGTAGAAGGAAGGAAATCAAGATCAGAGCACAATTAAATGACATAGAGACTAAACTAACAATTGAAAAGATCAACATAAGTAGGAGCTGGTTCTTTGAAAAGATAAACAAAATTGACACGCCTTTAACCAGGCTCATCAAGAAAAAAAGAGAGAGGACCCAAATAAATAAAATCAGAAACAAAAGAGGAGAAATCACAACTGATGCCACAGAAATACAAAGAATTGTAAGAAATTATTACGAACAACTGTATGGCAAGAAATTTGACAACCTAGAGGAAACGGACAAATTCCTGGAAACTTATAGTCTTCCCAAACTGAATCAAGAAGAAGCAGAAAGCCTGAATAGACCAATAACAACTAGTGAAATTGAAGCAGTAATCAAAAACTCCCAGCACACAAAAACCCTGGACCGGATGGCTTCACAAGTGAATTCTATAAAACATTTAGGAAAGAACTAACTCCTATCCTCCTCAGACTATTCCAAAAGATACAAGAAGAGGGAAGACTCCCAAACTTGTTCTATGGAGCCAGTATTACCCTAATCCCCAAAACAAGTCAAGACTCAACAAAGAAAGAAAACTACTGGCCAATATCGCTGATGAACATAGATGCTAAAATCCTCAACAAAATGTTGGCAAACCGGGTCCAGCAACACATTAGAAAGATCATACACCACAATCAAGTGGGATTCATCCCAGGGATGCACGGATGGTTTAATATTCACAAATCAATAAACGTAATACACCACATAAACAAAATGAAAGACAAAAACCACATGATCATATCAATAGATGCAGAAAAAGCATTTGATAAAGTACAACACCCATTTATGATGAAAACTCTCAACAAAATGGGAATAGAGGGAGCATACCTCAACATAATAAAGGCCATATATGAGAAACCTGAAGCCAACATCATACTCAATGGGCAAATCCTGAGAGCATTCCCCCTGAGATCAGGAACAAGACAAGGATGTACACTCTCTCCACTCCTATTCAACATAGTCTTGGAAGTCCTAGCCACAGCAATCAGACAAGAAAGAGAAATAAAAGACATCCAAATTGGAAAAGAGGAAGTAAAACTGTCATTGTTTGCAGATGACATGATAATGTACATAGAAAACCCTATAGACGCCACAAAAAAACTACTCAACCTAATAAGTGAATTCGGCAAAATAGCAGGGTACAAAGTCAATATTCAGAAATCGAAGGCATTTCTGTACACCAACAATAAAATCTCAGAGATGGAAACTGAAAGAAAAATCTCATTTACCATAGCAACAATAAAAATAAAGTACCGAGGAATAAACTTAACCAAGGAGGTAAAAGACCTGTACTCAGAAAACTACATAACATTGAAGAAAGAAATTAAAGAAGATACAAATAAATGGAAGCATATACCATGCTCATGGATGGGAAGAATCAACATCATTAAAATGTCCATACTACCCAAAGCAATTTAAAGATTCAATGCAATCCTTATTAAAATACCAATGACATTCTTCACAGACCTAGAACAAATACTTCAAAAATTTATACAGAACCAAAAAAGAGCCCGAATAGCCACAGCAATTTTGAGGAAGAATAACACAGTAGGAGAAATCACAATACCTGATATTAAACTATACTACAAGGCCATGGTAGTCAAAACAGTCTGGTACTGGCACAAGAACAGACATATAGATCAATGGAACAGAATAGAGAGCCCAGAAGTAAACCCAGGTCTATATGGTCAACTAATATTTGACAAAGGGAAAAGGAACATCAAATGGAGTGAAGAGAGCCTCTTCAACAAATGGTGTTGGAAGAACTGGACAGGGCCATGTAAAAAAATGAAACTAGACCATCAACTTACACCATACACCAGAGTAAACTCAAAATGGATCAAAGACTTAAATGTAAGCCGTGATACCATAAAAGTCCTAGAGGAAAAAATAGGCAGGAAAATTTCAGATATCCCACGTAGCAACATTTTCACTGATATATCTCCTAAGGCAAGGGAAATAAAGGAAAGAATAAACAAATGGGACTACATCAAACTAAAAAGTTTCTGCTCAGCTAAAGAAAACATCAGCAAGATGAAAAGGGAACCAACCATATAAGAAAATATATTTGCCAATGATACCTCAGGTAAGGGATTGATATCCAAAATATATAAAGAACTTATATGTCTCAACACCAAGAAGACAACCCAATTAAAAAATGAGCAAAGGACCTTAACAAACACTTTTCTGAAGAAGACATACAAGACGGTCCATAGGCATATGAAAGAATGCTCAAGATCACTAGCCATCAGTGAGATGGATATAAAAACCACAATGAGATACCACTTTACACTAGTCAGAATGGCCATTATCAACAAATCAACAAACAACTTGTGCTGGAGAGCATGCGGAGAAATGGGAACCCTGGTGCATTGCTGGTGGGAATGCAGACTGGTGCAGCCACTATGGAAAACAGTATGGAATTTCCTCAAAAAACTAAAAATGAGACTGCCTTTTGAACCAGCAATTCCATTGCTAGGATTATATCCGAAAAATCCTGAAACACCAATCCAAAAGAACCTATGCACCCCTATCGATGTTCATAGCAGCACTATTTACAATAGCCAAGTGCTAGAAACGACCTAAGTGCCCATCTGTAGATGAGTGGATCAAAAAAATGTGGTACATTTACGCAATGGAGTACGATGTAGCAGAAAGAAAGAAGGAACTTCTACCATTTGCAACAACATGGATGGAACTAGAGAGAATTACGCTTAGTGAAATAAGCCAGGCAACACAAGAAAAATACCTTATGCTGTCACCTATTACAGAAAACTAATGAACAACACAAATAAATGAGCAAAATTGAACCAGAGGTATGTCAACAAGGAGTAGACTAACAGTAACAAGGGGGGAGGGAAAGAAGTGGGTAAGAAGGGGAAGGGTCTAGTCAAAGAAAATGTATAAATGACCCATGGACATGGACAACTGGGTGGGGACTGAATCTGGGAGAAGGGGGGCAGGGTGCAGGGAAGCAAGAAGGGGGAAAAAAAGTGAGACAACTGTAATGGAAAACCAAACAAAAAATTCTTAGTGGGAGAAAAATGAAAATATGAAGAATGGAAATGCCAGTTCAGTGAATATTAGAAGGACAAGGATTTTCCTTCACATTGTATATTTTTCTCCCTATCTGATTCCTCCAGAGTTTGGCATTCTAAACAAGTAAGTAATGACATAAGTTTCTTTGCATAAAACTAATAAGACCAGTTGTTAATAGAGGGTTTTTTTTTTTACCAAGACATTGACCGGAATGTCATGCCTAAAGGAGACATGCTTGGGCTCTGGTTGTTACTAAAAAGCCCTGTGGAACTGGGAATGACTTTTGAAGGTAATAAAAGCCCACGAAATAAAAGGCCTGGTACCATGGTTGGTTGTGCGGTCCACAGCAATAAAAAAGAAAAGAAAAGAAAAGAAATAGACCAGTGTTGTTTTCTATAGCAAGTAATGGAAAAAATCATTAAAATCACAGTACCTTAGCCCTAGCCAGTGTGGCTCAGTTATTTGGAGGATCATCCCATAAACCAAAAGGTCATGGAATCCATTCCTGGTTGGGGAATATACCTGGGTTGCAGGTTTGGTTCTGTTTGGGAATTGTGCAGAAGGCAACTGATCAATGTTTCTCACATCGTTGCTTCTCTCCCTCTTTCTCTCCCATCCTTCTCCTCTCTAAAACCAATAAGCATGTCCCCACGTGAGGATTAAAAAATATCACAATTAACAAACATAAGGTTGAACTTGCTGTTTTAAAAGATACAATCAATGAAAACATTAACTTGTAGCGGTACCTGACACATAAGCCAAAAGTTGAGCATCAGAAGAACACCATTTTCATTAGCATCAGTGAAGAAGGATAAGAAGTGATTGGATGGAACTAAGACTGTAGGTTAATTTTCAGGAAGTGGTTTTATGGAATAAGGGTGAAAATTATTTTTCTTTTGCTTATAATTAATGTTTTTTTTTAATTGCATGAAGCAGGTTCTTTATTACACTAACAACCTCTGGTTAGTGGGTCACACATAATTAATAATACAGATAAAAATGCTGTCACTATAAACCAACTGACTGACATTATTTATGCTGTCGGCAGCCGTCGGCAGCTGTCCGTCTCGAGAGACGATGGTGTAGCGATGGTGTAGCTTCTTAAGAGTCTATCTGCACCGCCGAGAATGACTGTGCAGTCCGACTCGGGAGTGACACGGTATCTGTCTCCTCCCGTGTTAAATCGACATCTTGCGATGACGCTGGAGTGTCCTCTCCAGTGAAGCTGAAGCTACAGAGCCTGGGCAGGGTGATATGGAGGGTCTGCTGTTGCCCATGCAGCAGACCCCCCCTCTCTTTGCAGCTGAAGGGTCCAAGGGAAAGACGGAGTCAATACAGCTTGGCTTCAGGTGCGCCGCAGGAGTTGCCGGTGTTGACTACAACGTCAAACCGCCTTAGGGACTCCGGCTCCGGATTTTCTGTCGGGGTTTACTCCCTTAGCCTTTCCCCTGAAGAGGTATGCCGCAAGGCAGCGGAGGTTTTTTGGAGTCAGAGTTTTCCTTCTCTGATGTGCCCTGACTGGAAGATCGAACCAGCGACACTTAGCTCGCAGGCCGACGCTCAATCCACTGAGCCAAACCAGCCAGGACATTTATGCTGTAAATATTAAGATATACCTAGAAGAAAAAAATTCAGGAGTATTTTCCAATAAAGTGATGCTCAGTCACAGGTGCTCTAATCAAGAAAAATTCACCTAATTCCATGGGCATTTTTTTTTTTTTTTGAAGTCTCCTAAGTGGATTTTAATGTCATATCAGAATTGACCAACTCCAGCGTAGGCTATGTAGATGATAGGATATATAGAGGGACTGACTGACAAGTAGAACTTACTTACAGTTTAGTAAATATTACTGGTGCTTGCCAGCATTTTTAGATCTCTGCCTGTTTCCAAACATATAGAAGAATTATCTGTTGAACTTAATCAAAGCTGCCTGACTTGCTTCAGTCAGAAAAATAAGAGTGATAGCTCCAAAAGTTAAGATTCCCCATATTCCTGTCCCTTGCTTAAATGAACCCTTAGCATTGTGTTAAAAGAGAGGTGCTATGAGAATGCCTGGAATTCTGAACTACCTCATGAATGTTAACCATTTTTCTGCCTTTGCATGAATGAAAAATGAAATTTCATAATGTTAAACCACTGAGGTTTTGGTGCTCTCTGCTAATTAATGAGGTTATAACTCAACCGACTGACACACATGTTCACATGTGTTCATAACTCTCGTCCTCCAACCTTTTAATTTTCTCTCCATTATAACAGAGTGCACTTCTTGTCTCTAAGAATCTATCAATTTTTGTAATGTAAGTTACATAAGGAAAAGGAGCTTTGCTAATATTGTTTGCTTTTTGTTTTGTTTATTTGTTCCACTCATACAGCCCAAGTATTTGGGAAGATTTGGATCTCAGTAAGTATTTTTTGACTGAATAAATATGCTTTGCATCTCCTTGCCTTCATATCATCAGAAATGTAACTTCTGCATTAGCATTTGAAATTGATATATTTCTTTGACTCAAGCTATTGCACCTTCTCTCCCCTCCATTATAGCCAAATGCTGATGTCATGCAATCACTTTTCCAAACCATCTAAAATCCCACTCATGTCACTCTATTAAACTTTTAAAAACTGTAAACTGTATCAATAATGACTTGCTTATCTCTAAATACAATGGACACGTTGCACAGTCCTCCTTTTACTCAGTTTTGACCAGCAGAAGCCAATGCTAATGACCACGTTTTCTTCTTTTGACTGCTGAATCATTATCCTAGTTATTATCCTCAAACTTTGGATGAAACTTATGTTTCCTTTCCAGGTTTTTTCTTCTCTATCAATCCATTAAATGTTAAGATTTCTTAGGATTCAGCCTTCAGCTTTTTTCTTTTTTCGGCTATTCTTTCTATAGGAAATTTACCAGAGGCAATTACTATAAAATTCATTTTTCCAGCTCATATCTCTCCATGAGCTTAATGTTTATTGAACTTTGTGCAACAGACACTATTTTAAGCACTGGGCACATGGAATTATGACTGGCCAAAACATCTTGTTATGGTACAGAGTATAGTCTAAGAAGCTGAAGCCCATTTCAGCTGTGAATATTACATTTATGATGTAATTACTTGTTATTTCCCTCCTCCTCCATTTGAGTGTTAGTGCCTCAAAAGCAGAAACTGTATCTTATTTTTTCATCATATTTTCACTTCCCGAGATAGTGCTAGTAGGAACTCAATAACTCTTTGTTGACTGAATAAATGACTGAGTGCTTGCACAAATAGTTCATAACCATATTTTATGTGAGAGACTACTTTAGCTTCATTGTTTATTCCTCTGAATAAATCTTTTGCACCCTTTTATACTTGCTATTCAAGTACACAGATACCTAAACTAAGAAATGCAAACAACTTCAAATCTATCCTGGGATTCTTGATACAGAGCTTGAGAAGTTTTCGCATCCCCTGTGGGTTCTGTGCATGGAAATTAAGCAAACAAACCAAACCTACATGACTATTAATGGTAAAGACATTTGCTGCTCTGTATCTATTGTAAAAATAGCTATTTATATTTTATTTCAGATGGAATATTTAAATCTGAATTAAATTTACACCATTTGTCCATATGCTTAATTTTTTCTTTTAGAGTCTCCAGCACAGGTTTGTGTCACTTAAGGAAAGTGAAAAAGAGTAAAGAAAAATAATTTTAACAAAGCCTTGTACCCAAACCAAGAATAACAAAATCAGCATTATTTATTCTGCATGTACTGCCATTTACCTTTTCAAGAGCAGGAAATCAACTAAATTACATTAGAAAAGTCTATTCCCAGTAGAAAAAAATAAGACTAATAATCAACTTAAAATACTGATTTTGAAGAATTGCAGCTATACACCTTAATGATTCTTGAGATGGTAACATTTACCAATGACAATTATAATTTTTCTTCTTTATTATTTTGAAAGGGAGTAACATTTTACAAAAATTGCACCTTCATCTACTGTTGTAAAAATACAGGCTTACATTTACATATATTATATGATATTTTGTCCACAGCCTTTCACCAAAGTTTCTTTTTAAGATTTTCTAAAAAAAATTTTAGTATACTCAAAGTAATGCAACCATCACCACATCAATTTAAGAACATTTATATAACTTCAAAAATAAATTCTATACCCATTAGTAGTCATTTTTTAATTTCCTCATGAATCCTGCAGCCCTAAGCAACTAGTCTACTTTCTGTATGTATACATTTTTGTATTCTGAACATTTTATACAAATAGAATATGCAAAATTTAGTCTTTGCAACTGCTTCTTTCATTTAGCATAATGTTTTCAAGATTCATGCATGTTGTAGCATGTCAGTACTTCACTTTATTAATTGCTAAATAATAACCCATTGTATAGATATGCTGCACTTTTGTGTACACTCACCAACTGATGGACATTTGAGTTGTTTATACTTTTTGACAATTATGAATAATATTGCTTTGAACATTGGTATACAGGTTTGTGTGGTTATACGTATTCATTTTTCTTTGATATGTACCTAGGACTGGACATGTATGGTAATATGGTAACTTTGTTTACACTTCTCAGTGACTGCTGGAATGTTTTCTAAAGAAGTTACACCATTTTACATCCCCACTAGTAGTATGAGAGTCATTAGCTATGTATTTATTATAAACATGCTAGCAGCTGTGCAGTGGTATCTCAATGTTTTAATATAATTTCTCTGATATTGAGTATCTTTTCATGTGTTTATTGGTTATTTATATATCTTCTACTTTCTTACAATAATGTTTTGTAGTTTTCAAGGCATCAGTTTTGCAGTTATTTTGTAACGTTTATTCCTATTTTATTTTTGACATTATTGTGTTATAACTACAGTTGTTTTCTTAATTTTATTTTCAGATTGTTCCTTGTTAGTGTATAGAAATATAGTTGATTCTTGTATATTGACCTTGTATTATGCAACTTTTTGAACTCCTGTATTAATTCTAGTAGATTTTTCTTTTTAGTGGATTCCTTAGGATTCTCTGTATACAAGATCATGTCATCTGCAAATGAAGTTTTATTTATTTATTTCTAATATATATTCCTTTCATTTTATTTATTTATTCTTTTTGCCTAATTGACCTGGCTAGAACTTCCAGTATAATATTGAATAAAAATGGCAAAGTATTGTCCTTTTATTTTTTTCTGATTTTACAGGGAAAGCATTCAGTTTTTCACCATTAGGTATGGTGCGTGTATATGTGTGTGTGTGTGTGTGTGTGTGTGTGCATGTGTGTGTGTGTGTGTGTAAATATATTTTATTTCATAGATGCCATATCAGCTTGGCTAAGTTGTTTTATTTCTAGTTAGTTGAATGTTTTTATCGTGATGGTCTGTTGGTTTTTGTCAAATGCTTTTTCTGCATATATTGAAATGGCCATATGTTTTATACCCTCTATTCCATTTTACTTCTTTTCAAAAGACTTCTTACATTTTTTTATTTTTCTTCTAGTGATATGATCTTTTATGTTAATTGGATTTTCAGATACTAATTTAACCTTCCATTCCTAGGACAAATCCTATTTTTTCATTATGTATAATTTTTTTTATATGTTGTGTTGTTGAGTTTAATTTGTTCACATTTTATTGAGAATTCTGAGTTTCTATCAACAAAATACATTGATCTAGAGTTTTGTTGTGATAGCTTTGTCTGGCTTTAGTTTCAGGCTAAAACCAGCTTTATAGAGTGAGTTAGGAAGTATTTCCTCTTCTTCTGTTTTTGTGAAGCATTGGTAATATTTTTTCTTTCAACATTTTGTATTTATTCATCAGTTAAGTGATCTTAGCTTGAGCTTGTATTTGTGAAGTTTTTAAATTGCTAATTCCAACTGGTTGTTATAAGTCCATTTAGATTTTTGTTTGTTTCAGTTTTAGAAGTTTAAGTCAGTCTGGAAATGTGTCAATTTCACATAGTTTTATTTAATTTCTTGGCATAGAATTCTTCATTGTAATCTCTTTATATACCTTTTATTTAAAAAAAGAAAGTGTAATGCCTCCTTTTATTTTAAAAAAGAAAAGTGTAATGCCTCCTCTTATTTTTGAATTCATTAATTTGAAGTTTTTCACATCTTATTTGATCAGTCTAGCTAAATGTTGGGTTTCTTTTTATTTCATTTTCATCTATTAGGGTGACATTAGTCAATAAGATCATGTAGGTTTCAAGTGAACACATCTATGATATATACATGATTTGTACATTTCATTGTGTGCCCACCAACCAAAGTCAAATCATTCTCTGCCACCGTATACTTTGCCCCTTTTACCTTTACTTCCCTACCACTCCCTTCCTCTGGTAACCACCATACTGTTGTTTGTGTCTATAAATTTCAGTTTTATATCCAACATATGAGTGAAATCATATGGTGGTTGGTTTTTTCTGACTGACTTATTTTGCTTAGCATAATTTTCTCAAGATCCATCCAAGTTGTCACAAATGGCAGCATTTCATCTTTTCTTATGGCTGAGTAGTGTTCCATTACATATCACATATTCTTTGTCCAATCCTTTATCTAAGGACATTTTGGTTGTCTTTGTGTTTTGACCACCATGAATAATGATGCAATGAACATGGGGTACATATATCTTTGAATAAATATTTTCGAGATTTTTGGATAGGTACCCAGAAGAGGAATTGCTGGGTCATATATTAGTTCATTTTTAATTTTTTGAGGAACCTCCATACTTTTTTCCATAGGGGCTGTACAAGTTTACATTCCCACCAGCAGTGAATGAGGGTTACTTTTATTTTATAACTTCTCCAACACTTCTTGTTGATAATAGCCATTCTAATAGGTGTGAAGTGGTACCTCATTGTAGTTTTGATTTGTATTTCCCTAAGAGCTAGTGAAGGTGAATATCTTTTCCTATACAGTCGTCGGCAGCCGTCCGTCTCGAGAGACGATGGTGTAGCTTCTTAAGAGTCTATCTGCACCGCCGAGAATGGCTGTGCAGTCCGACTCGGGAGTGACATGGTATCTGTCTCCTCCCGTGTTGAATCGACATCTTGCGATGACGCTGGAGTGTCCTCTCCAGTGAAGCTGAAGCTACAGAGCCTGGGCAGGGTGATATGGAGGGTCTGCTGTTGCCCATGCAGCAGACCCCCCCTCTCTTCGCAGCTGAAGGGTCCAAGGGAAAGACGGAGTCGATACAGCTTGGGTTCAGGTGCGCCGCAGGAGTTGCCGGTGTTGACTACAACGTCAAACCGCCTTAGGGACTCCGGCTCCGGATTTTCTGTCGGGGTTTACTCCCTTAGCCTTTCCCCTGAAGAGGTATGCCGCAAGGCAGCGGAGTTCATATACAGTAGTCCCTCGCTATATTGCGGTTCACTTATTGAGGCCTCACTGTATCGTGGGATTTTTAAAATTATTATATTTAATTATCGTGGGTTTTTTGCTATATCACGGGATTTTGCAGTACTATATACATATGTTGTTAAAGTTACATAGGTTTAAGAGTGTAGAATAAATGTAAGGTTCCTACTTCGTGGGGGGGGGGGGTTTGGAACATAATACCCATGATAAGTGAGGGAATACTGTATGTCTTGCCCTGGCTGGTTTAGCTCAGTGGATTGAGCGTCGGCCTGCGAGCTAAGTGTCGCTGGTTCGATCTTCCAGTCAGGGTACATCAGAGAAGGAAAACTCTGACTCCAAAAAACCTCCGCTGCCTTGCGGCATACCTCTTCAGGGGAAAGGCTAAGGGAGTAAACCCCGACAGAAAATCCGGAGCCGGAGTCCCTAAGGCGGTTTGACGTTGTAGTCAACACCGGCAACTCCTGCGGCGCACCTGAACCCAAGCTGTATCGACTCCGTCTTTCCCTTGGACCCTTCAGCTGCGAAGAGAGGGGGGGTCTGCTGCATGGGCAACAGCAGACCCTCCATATTACCCTGCCCAGGCTCTGTAGCTTCAGCGTCATCACAAGATGTCGATTCAACACGGGAGGAGACAGATACTGTGTCACTCCCGAGTCGGACTGCACAGCCATTCTCGGCGGTGCAGATAGACTCTTAAGAAGCTACACCATCGTCTCTCGAGACGGACGGCTGCCGACGACGACTGTATGTCTAATGGTCATTTGTATGTCTTCCTGTCATAGGTGTCTGTTCAGGTCTTCTGCCCACTTTTTAATTGGGTTGCTTGTTTGTTTGGTGTTGAGTTGTATGAAAACTTTCTATATTTAGGATATTAACCTCTTGTCAGAGCTGTTGTTTGCAAATATCATCTCCCATTCAGTTCATTGCCTTTTTGTTTTGTGTCAGTTTCTTTTGCTGTGCAGAAGCTTTTAATTTGACATAGTCTCATTCATCTATTTTTGCTATTGCAGTCAAATTCATAGAATATTCTCTACAATCAAGGCCCATAAGTTTAGTGCCTATGTTTTGTTTTACATAAATTATTCTTTCAGACCTTACATTTAGGTGTTTGACTCATTCTGAATTAATTTGTGTACACAGGGACAAACTGTAACCTAGCTTCATTCTTTTGCATGTGGCTTTCCAATTCTTTCAGCACCATTTATTGAAGAGGCTTTTTTTTACCCTCCATTGTGTTTTTGAATTCTTTGTCAAAAACTATTTGCACATATACATTTGGTTTTATTTCTGGATTGTGAATTCTGTTCCATTGGTCTGTGTGTGTGTTTTTCTGCCAATACCATGCTCTTTAGATTATTGTAGCTCTGAAGTATAATTTGAAGTCAGGTAGTGTGATACCTCCAGCTTACTTCTTTTTTCAGGATTGCTTTGGTTATTCAGGCTCTTTTGTGGCTCCATACAAACCTGATGAATTTTTTGTTTTATTTCCTTAGAAATGTCATTGGGATTTTGATGGAGATTGTGTTAAATCTGTATATTGCTTTGGGCACTATGGCCATTGAACTATGTTGATTCTTCCAATCCATGAACATGGAATATTTTTCTGTTTCATTCTGTCTTTTTCAATCTCTTTTAATAATGGTTGTAGTTTTCAGAAGTAGGTTTGGAAAAGTCTTTACTACTTCTTCATATCTAAAGGACAATTTGGGGGAATATATTATTCTTGGCTGGTAATTTCCCTCTTTCAGTAGTTTGAATATTTGGTTCCATTCTCTTCTAGCTTGCAGAGTTTTGCAAAGAAGTCCAATGATAACCTAATGGTCTTTTCTTTACAGGTTACTTTCTTTGTTTCCCTGACTGCCTTGAGAATTCTTTTTTTTTTTTTTTTTTTGTCATTAGATTTTGACAGTTTTAATACAGTGTGCCTTGAATTGAGCTAACTAGGTGTTTGTTTCTCTCTTTTTTTAATATGCTTTATTAATTATGCTATTACAATTGTCCCAATTTCTTTTCCCTTTGTTCCCCTCCACCCAGTGACCCCCTCCCTCCAGTTGTCCTCCCCCACCTTAGTCCATGCCCATTGGTTGTGCATATGGTTCTTTTCAACATCTTCCTGTCTACTCCACTCCCTCCTACTATGCTTCTTAATTCCTGCACCATCTCCCTCCCTTTCCCCCCTTCCCACTTCCCACTGACCTCCCCCCAATATGTTCCCCATACCTATAATTCTTTTCCCACTCTCATTGCCTACTTAGTCTGCCTTTGTTTCAATTCCTTAGCTTCTGTTGTTGGTTGTTGTGATACAGTTTTAATTTTGATGTTCATAGTTTTGATCCTCCTTCTCCTAAACAAGTCCCTTTAACATTTCATATAACAGTGGTTTGGATCTGATGAACTCCTTCAGTTTTACTTTGTCCTGGAAACACTTTCTCTGCCCTTCTATTCTGAATGACAGTTTTGCTGGATAGAAATCTTGCCAGTCCCTTCTTGCCTGCAGAGTTTCTTTAGAGAAATCAGCTGATAGTCTTATTGGGACCCCTTTGTATGTAATTCTCTCTTGCTGCTTTTAAGATTCTCTCTTTATTCTTAATTTTTGACATTTTGATTCTAATGTGTCTTGGTGTGGTTCTCCCTGGGTCCAGTTTTTTTGGAACTCTCTGTGCTTCCTGGACCCGTAAGTATATTTCCTTCCCCAAGTTAGGGAAGCTCTACTTCATTATTTTTTCACATAATTTTTCTATTTCTAGTTCTTCTTCTTCACCTTCTGGCAGCCCTATGATTTGGATGTTGGCCCGCTTATAGCTTCTTGATAAGTTTCTGAGCCTCTCCTCATTTTCCTCACTTCTTGTTTCCTCTTTCTGCACTGGTTGACTGCTTGTTCCTTCCCTATGTTCTGATTTGTTGATTTGATTCCTGGTTTTCTTTCCCTCACCACTAGTTTCATATGTGTGTTTGTTCATTTCAGCAGGACTAGCCTTCATTCCTTCCCCATCTTGTTTAAGATCTGCTGTTAGGTCTATAAGCATTATCATAACCAAAGCTCTGAACTGAGCCTCAGAAAGCTTTCCTATCTGCTGCTTCATTAGATTAGATATTTGATGTATGGTCAGCTGTATCACCAGGATCTCTCTCATGATCTGTGCCATCCTGAAATTTCTGTGTTTACCTTTGCTTCCTGGGCAGGGCTGCCACACCTCCTATGCTATAGGGGTGGAGCCCCATGCACTCATCACAACTAGGCAACCCTTCTCACCACACTATGGCATTTTCTGAGAGGGTGGGGGTCCAAGATGGGTTCTTGCCATTCACTCTTCACTGAAAGACTGGGAGCCTCCTCCTCCATCCGCACCCCTCCAGGCCTCACAGTCCAAGGCAATGGGGGTCTGCCTTCCCCGGCTTTGGAATTGCAAGCTGACAGATTTGGTCTGCAGCCAGGGGTGCTCCCCAGGTGCTTCTCTCCTCTCCCTAAATACGGGTGTCTGTGCTTAACGCTGTCCTGCCTCTGTCACTGCTGCTGCCGTGGACAGCACAGCTTGACCTCTCCTCCCCAGTTCACCCCTCCTACCTGTCTGGACAAGCACCACTTTTTTATAACTTCATACATTGGACTTCCATTTATTTTCTGGAACTTCTGATTATTTCTGGTTTTGCAGTAGTTGTATTCCTTCTTAGTTGTGGAGGGAGATGGAGCATGTCAGTCTAGGCCTCCATCTTAGCTGGAAGTCTACGTGTTTGTTTCTTGAATTCAAGGATGTAGCTCTTTTCATAGGTTTGGGAAGTTTTCATCAACTATTTGTTTGAATAGGGTCTCCATTTCCTTCTCTACCTCTTCTTCTTACGGTATGCCTATTATTATTATATTGTTCTTTCTGCTGTAGTCAAATAGTTGCCATAGAGTTTTTTATGCTCAAGTCTCTCTCTTCTTCCCTCTTCATAATTTTTATATTCTTATCTTTGATATCACTAATTCTTTCCTCCATCTGGTCCTTTCTATTTCCTTTGTTTGCTAGTTCATTCTTGATCTCTTTTATTGAGTTCTTCATCTCCAGAATTTCTGTTTGGTTCTTTTTAAAAGTTTCAGTCTCTTTGGTAAAGTACTTATTTTGTTTGTTGATTTGTTTTCTGAGCTCCTCTCTGTATTTTCTTGTTTCCCCTTGAGATTTTATCAGAACTGCAATCTTGAATTCTCTGTCATTTATTATCACATATTTCTATGTCTTAAAGTTTGTTTTCTGGAGACTTTTAATTTTCTTTCTGAGCTGCCTCACTGCCTTAGTAATTTGTGGTATTTGATTTATTCCTTCTGTGTCTAGACATCTATGTATGAGTGGCACTTCTCTAGCACATTAATATGAAGCGGTCTTTCTATTATTTTCCAGTAGGTGGTGCTGAATCACAAGGTGTTTTTTTTTTGTTGTTGTTGTTGTTGTTTGATTTTAAGATTTTATTTATTTGTTTTTAGAGAGGGGATAGGGAGGGAGAGGGGGAGAGAAACAGCAATGTGTGAGAGATACATGGATCCGTTGCCTCTCACCCCTGCCCCACCCCCTCACCTGGGGACTTGACCTGCAACCCAGGCATGTGCCTCGACCGGGAATCAAACCAGTGACCTTTTGGCTCACAGGATAGCATTTAATCCACTGAGGCATGTTTGTGCATTGAGTAGGGAAGCTTTGTTGAGTGATAGCTGTTCAAACTGTTGAAATTGCAAGGGGAGAGACCAAGAGAATCTCTCACATGGCCATTCTTCTAAAAGTATACTCATAAAAGCTCTGATTAAAAATTTAAATGGTCTGTTTCTCTTTTTAATCTTATCACTTTTGCTTCATGTATTGTATTTGGGACTTTGTTGTTAGATTTTCTATATTTATAATTGTTAGGTTTTCCTGATGGATTGGCCTCTTTGTTTTTATTATAAAATATTCTTATTAACTCCAGTAACATTTTCTGTTTTAAAGTCTATTTTGCCTGTTATGAGTATAGCCAATCCATCTTTCTTATCATTGCTATTTGAATGATATAGCTTTTTACATGTATTTACTTTCAAACTCTATGTATTTTTGAATCTAATGCTCATGTCTTCTGTAAACAGCCGTGTCTCCTGTAAACAGATCATGTTTTTTTATCCAATTTTACAGTCTTTTCCTTTTGCTTAGATTGTTTAGCCCTTAATATGTATCATTATTTTTGTTATAATAGGGTTTAAGTCTGTCATTTTATTGTTTGTTTTATATATGTGTCACTCCTCCTTTACTTCTTTTTGAAAAAGTGAATATGTTTAGTGTAACATTTAAATTCCTTTGATGGTTTTTACTATATGTTAAAAAATCTTAATAGTTAACAACAGCTATCATAGATATTAACTTACAAAAATCTATTTCACATTTACACTAACTTAATTATAGTGAAACATAGAAATGTTCTTTCTATATAGCTCTATTCCTTCTGCCCCTTGTTTTGCTATTAGTTACATATTATACATCTATGTATTTTACCAAATAATACATTGTTTTAATTACTATTTTGTATAATTTCATGTCTATTAAAGTTGAAAAAATATAGGAAAGGAAGTATATATTTATAGAGTTTGTTGTATTAAAATTCTTATTTGCCATTTTGGGTTCTTTTTATTGTTCCTGTGGATTCACATTACCATCTGCTGTCAATTACTTACTCCAACACAGCTTTCCTCCCACCTACATTCTCTGCGCTATTATTGTAAAATTCTTTGCATTTCTATGTGTTGTAGCTCCAACAATATAATTATAAACACATTGTTTTACATGGCTGTTTTTAAAATAAATTAAGAGAAAGAAGTATTCATTTATATTGTGTTTTATAATTACATAATTACCTTAAGAGAAAAAAGTATTCATTTATATTGTGTTTTATAATTACATAATTACCTTTACCAGTGCTCTCTTTTTTCATATGGATTTGAATTATTGTCAGTGTCACTTGCTTTCAGTCTTAAGATCATACTGTAACAGGGGTCCCCAAAAGTCCCCATAGCCCATGGTTTTGGTGGGGATAAGGGAAGGGGATATTGCAGCTTTTAGGGTACTTTGCATTTCTATGGCAGGTTGCTAGTTTCTTAGTTATGCAGATAGTGGTGGCCACTGCCTGATGTTAGGGATGTGGGAGGAACTTTGACTATGGAGTGGCATCAGAGAGCTCAAGAAATGAGAGGAGCTTTGACCACAGAATGGTGACAAAAGAGCTTGCGGAGCCTGCACAAGATTCTGCGAGTGGCCAGGACAGGTGTCCACACTGCATCACAGGCCATAGTCAGGGTTTAAAAATAAGGTGGCAACCATGTGAGGAGGAGAGCCCTGTAGATGTAGCGGGACCTCCATGAAGTCTGGTATGAGAGAGACAGGGTCATAAAGTAGCAGCGCTGCAGTTTGTAGTGAAGCTGCTCCATGGTAAGAAGGAAGAAGCAGCAAGCAGCTATGCAGTTCGTAGGGATAACCTGACCATGTGGTCTGGGCTAGTAAGAAGCAGGCATGCTGCTACTTTAATCGTGCCTGCTCCAGCTGACTCTGAAGCCAGCCTTGCAGACCTGGACTCTATATGGACTCTTGGAACGTGGGACATAAGAAGAGGATACTCTTTTAGGACTTGTGCCTTTCCTGGACTTCACGATGATCAAGTGTAACACAGCACCTGATTTTCTGGACTATTATACAGAGGCTGATGACAATGTACCCCAGATTCTGAAGGAGAGAGCTGACATATAAGGAATGGGGAACTTCTGGGCATGGTTTTGGCTTCTAGCCTTTTGGGCAACAAGGGAAGTGCTGGGTCCCATGGGAGAACAGGACTTTGAGCAGAAGTGCTCACACACTGCCCCTGCCCCGGAGGTTGGAATATTATAAAGACCTGTTTTTCTTGACACTAATTGTTGGGTCTTACACCAAGGCTCCATGTGAATGAGCCCCCCTTTTCTTGGTAACATTACTTTATTATTTTAATCTTTTTTTTTTTTTTTGTAGATGTCTTTACCTTCATTTTGAAGATAGTTTTGTTGGCTATAATATTCTTAGTTGACAATTTTTCTTCTTTTATACTTTCAATATGTCATCTACTATCTTATTACCTCCACTGTTCCTGATTAAAAATTAATGTTAATCATACTTGAATTTCTCTATATGTGAAAAGTGATTTTTCTCTTGTCTTATCAAAATTTTCTCTGTATTGGGCTTTCAGCGTATTTTCTTTGATGTGTCTGGGTGAGGTCTTTTTTATGTACATATTACTGTAGTGTAGGTGTCTAAAAATTACCTTTTGATTGTAATGTTTCTGACATTAAAGTTTTAATCTGAGGCATTCATTTTAAAGACATATATCTCAAACACATGCCAGCCTCAAGACTAGATTAAGAACTAGGCTACTCCACCACTAAAGTTCCCCTTTTAGAAAGCCCTGGGTTAGGTAGGTAACCCCCTGCTTGAGTAACCCTGTGTTTTGTCTTCTGCACTTTAATTTCTGCTCTTATGCTTCAAGTTCACCCATAAGGAACAAATTCATAAAACCCTAGGCACTCCACTCTTGATCCTAATAAAGGCAGAAGCCTGATTCCACACACATTCTCTATTCATGACCTAACTGTGAGGTACTAGGTGTGTTTTTCTTTTTTTTTTTTTTAAGTTCTCCAATGTTTGTTGCTGAGGTGTATCTTGTGAGCATAACAAGAACCACAAGGGCTGGTCTATACAAAACATTGGCTTTTGTCAGGGACGTAAACGTTGGTGGGGGCTTGTCATGCGTAGTATAGGCCCAGACATTCCTAGCTGATGGCATTCCTGTTGATAGGCTGAGAGCAACATAAAACAACTACTTGGAGTTCAGTGAACTTCTTGGATGTTTCAATTAATGTTTTTAATCAAATTGGTACATTTTTAGTCATTATTTTTCTAATAATTTTTCTGCTTTTCTTTATACTTCCTGCTACTTCTATTTTGTATATCTCAGTGCTTTTAAGAGTGTCCCTCATTTCTCTGAGGCTCTGTTCATTTTTATTTCATCTTTTTTAAATCTCTGTTCTTCAGATTGCATAAACTCTATTGATCTACTTCAAGTTCCTTGATTTTTTTAACACCAGTCCAAATATACTATTCATTCCTGCTAGCAGTTTTGTTTTCCTGTGAGTTACTATACTTTTCAACTGCAGTATTTCCATTTTTTAAAATTCTCTATTTAATGTAACATTATCTTCATATCTTCCTTTTATTTTTTTTAAGTCTGTTCCTTTCAGTTCTTTAAACATATTTATGACTTCTTTGAAAAATATGTCAATTAAATGTGACATCTGGACCCTTTCACAGTTCCTATTGCCTGCTATTTTTCCTGTTTTTCCTGGGTATGGCTCACACTTTTTTGTTTCATTGTATATGTCCTATTTTTTTCTGGACACTTTATTAATATAGTGTAGTAATTTGGAAACTAATTCCTATCTTTCATCTTTGATATGTTATGTTGCTGTCTATTAATTTAATGACTTGATATATTTATTTCCTATTGCTCTGCAACACATTTTCACAAATTGGGAAATTAAAAGAAAACAAATTTATTATTTTACTGTTTGGAGGTCAGAAGTCCAACATGATTTTCCATGGACTAAAATCAAGACAACAGCTTGGCTAATTTCCTTCTGGGGACCCAAGAGAAGAATCAATTGCCTTGCCTTTTGCAGCTTCTAGATTTGGCCTACAGTTTTCGACTTGTAGTTACCTTCTATTTTCAAAGCCAATGATAGGTAGTCAAGTCCTTCTCATGCTGCATTACTCTGACACTGACTTTACTGCCTTCCTCTTCCATATTATGAGGACCCTTGTTATTACATTGGGCTTACCTATGTAATCTAGGTGACTCTCCCTGTCTCAAAAGTCAGCTGATCAGAAACCTTAATTCTTTCTGCAAACCAAATCCCCTTTTGCAATGTAACCTAATTTATTTACAGTTTCCAACAATTAGGATATGGTAATCACGGGGAGTCATTATTCTGCCTACCACACTCAGCTAAAATATATTTGTGAAGTGCATTTCTTTATTTACAGTATGAAGTCTCTGAAGTTACTCTTTAAGAGGAGCAGCCTTGGGCATGTGTACAATCACCCTAGATGACTTTATTTTGAATACTGGAAAACAATTCTCCATAAATATCAAAAATCCTTTCCAATGTTATATAGGTGTTTCTAAGTAGAGCTCAAACTAAAAACTAGTTATTTTGAGTTTTCAGTTCAGTGTATATTTTTCCTCATCTGTTTGCCTTTCAGATATTTCCAAGTGAAAATTATAATGATGGTAGCTACATAGATTCATTTTTCTCCATGAAGGAAATGGTGTTATTAATATGTGGGCACACACACTCATTAGATAAGAGACTGTCACAGCTAAATCTGTTCATAACCTAAATGATAAAATATTTGTCTTAAAGGAAACTTTTTTACTGTGTTGGGTACTATTGGTTGAAAAAAGGAACGTAGAAATAATTTACAAAAGGAAAAAATGTTAAATTTATAGCTGTTTGCTGTGATCAAAATGCATTATGAATGTATTTCAACAATTGTGAGGTAATCTGTGTTAATTCGTACTGAGGTAATAAATGCAGTCATTACAAGGGTAGTCAGAAAATATGTGTCTATAGAGAATTATGATAACAGAGATCAAATTGCAAGACACTAAGTACATTATAAGCACTGATTTTGCCATATCCACCAAATCTAATGTTGTAATGGTTATTGAATAATTAAAGGGGTTATGATAAATTAGATGTATACGCACCTTTATAAATGTTCATACTATTTTCTTTGCAATTCATCTATAAAATGAACAGTTAATTATGAAAATTAGAAATTTGCCTGAGATATTTATTGAATGGCTGTATTGTCCAGATCTGCATGAAGAGCTATATATTCTTAACATTGACAAATTTTGTGAAAATTTCTCTTAAATAGTTTTTGTTCAGTACTGAATGAAAGAGAACTTTTCAAGTATCACACCATTTATCATAGACAAACTTCACAGCAACTGAATGAGTTCTTAAAAAACAACACATGTGTAGTTCCAGCAGCATATAAAGACAGTGTACAGTGAATAAATCAGGACTATCAATAGCAAGGTCTGATATATGAAGTGGAAGAAATAAGAGATAGCACCAAAGGAGGATAAATCTATTTAGAGACAGAATTGTAAATGAGATGGAGAATCTAAATGGAGCCATGAAAAAGTCAAATTATTTCAGATGAAAGATACTGCAACAACCAACAATCGCATGAATTTATGTGAAGGCAAAGAAAGACTGCTGTTATATAAGCTTTAGCTTAATTGTAAACTCCTTATTGTATTAATCATAAAAGCTGTTTATTAACAATATTAGTTCTTAGTTCTTAAATGTGGTGTTTTCACTACTGAAATAGCTATTAATATAAAATAGGCTCACCATCGTTTTGCTTTTTTTAAAAAAAATCCTCACCTGAGGACATTTTTTCATTGCTTTTAGATTGAGAGGAAGAGGTGGGGGTTGGGGAAAGAGAGAGAGAGAGAGAGAGAGAGAGAGAGAGAGAGAGAGAGAGAGAGAGAGAGAGACATTGATTGGTTGCTATCCATGACCACCAGGGATAAAACCCACAACCTAGGAATGTGCCCTGACTGGGAATTGAATCTGCAAACTTTTGGTGCATGGGTTGATAATGCTCCAACCAACTGAGCCACCCAGCCAGGGCTGTTTTGATTTTTATTTAAAGGGTCAAAGCCTTTTCAAGTGAAACCTAAAAACATATTGAAATTCTAATGGTTTCACCATGTGTCTGAAACTTATATAAGGTGATGCGTAAGTCCATCTACAGTTTTGCTGTCCCTTGACTAGGAAATAATATCTGTCCATCAGTATAGTGAATGGTTACTGTGAAGGATACTGAAGGAAAAGACAGAGTGTATCATTACAACTAGAAAGCAAAGAAGCTTGCTTTCTTTTGTGGACCTTCAGCATAAGAAAACAAAGATATATATGTATATATGTATACATATATATATTCACACACATATATGCTATATAATTAACTAAGAGAAGGAAAACTCTGACTCCAAAAAACCTCCGCTGCCTTGCAGCATACCTCTTCAGGGGAAAGGCTAAGGGAGTAAACCCCAACAGAAAATCCGGAGCCGGAGTCCCTAAGGCGGTTTGACGTTGTAGTCAACACCGGCAACTCCTGCGGCGCACCTGAAGCCAAGCTGTATTGACTCCGTCTTTCCCTTGGACCCTTCAGCTGCGAAGAGAGGGGGCGTCTGCTGCATGGGCAACAACAGACCCTCCATATCACCCTGCCCAGGCTCTGTAGCTTCAGCTTCACTGGAGAGGACACTCCAGCGTCATCGCAAGATGTCGATTCAACACGGGAGGAGACAGATACCGTGTCACTCCCGAGTCGGACTGCACAGCCATTCTCGGCGGTGCAGATAGACTCTTAAGAAGCTACACCATCGTCTCTCGAGATGGACGGCTGCCGACGACGATATGCTATATATATATGCGATATGTTTTTTTAAGAATGATTGTGAAAAAAAAAGACTATGTAATATCTACCTTGCCTAATGCATGATCCTACCATTGATATTATGAACTCATGCATAAGGTAATGGTATGCATTGCTATCCAGCGTAAAGGCAAAAGGCAGTAAATTACGTCCATTGTTTCTACAAGTGGAACCTTGTACCTCAATGGTTTTCCTTTGCAGGAACCCAAAGGAGGTTTTAAACTTTACTTGATTTGTTTCTTTGAATTTGTGTAATGCTGCAGACCTCTCAAAGTTGAACAAACTTTGTGCATGAACCAAGTGAGCAACGGGAAATGTAAGATCGTTTGTGCAGGAGCTGAGTTAGGGGGATGCTGACTGGGGCAGCACCACTCACTTTTCATGGACTGGTTAATCAGGGTAACTGGCTTAACAGCTTGTGCCTAAGCAATCTTCAGAGAATATCTACTTTGTATCATTGTATGGCTCTAATATTAGAGGTAGAAGAGACCTTAGAGATCATTTAGATAAATCGTTGCACAACTTATAATAGGTAATACTTTAAAATAAATAATCAGGTACCTGAATTTGACAATAAATAAGTTTTATTAAATTAAATTATAGCTAATTCACGGCTTAAAAGCTGGAGAGAATATACTTCTCATTTGCATATATTTGAATAACAGTGAAAAGGGGGTGATTTATAATTAATGTGGGAGAGAATGGGTAGATATTATCCAAAAGAAAGTAAATAATACCTGTTGTGATAGGAAAATATCTGAGACTTGTCAGATTTAGAATAACCTGCCAGAGAAGTTGCTCAATAAGAAAATAACAGCTGAACTTCAAAAGTCTGTCATTTTCCTATCACATCAATCTCTTTGTTTCATATCTTTGGGATTCATAAAATAAACCAATAGGAGGGGCAGCAAGCATTCATCTTTCATTGTCTATCCCTCTGTGGAACATCTAAAGAAATGGTATGGCAGCAGCAAAGCCAAGATGTGGCAGAACAGTAGAGCTGATTCAAAATTATCGCAAGCCAAGAGAGCAGATGAAATAGCTGTGACTTTGTCATAAATAATGATGAGGGAAAAATCCCTGCATAGTGTGCCACGCAAGGCTCAGAAATCTGGATGTGAGCGGAAATCTGGATTCAGCTTACTGAATATCAGAGGGGGTGTCACATCCAGAAAAAGGACCACAATTCAAAAACAATAGCACTGACAGAAAGACTATCCTTTCGAAGTACTGTAAATTTATATCCCTGCCTCACACCATAACCCCCCACAAAATGAGGAAAAGAAAAAATAGATTAAAGATCTAGTTGTAAAAAATAGAACTACAGAAGAATTACAAGATGGAACTAATACTTTTCATTTTGCCTAGACTCCTGTATGACTGTATTACTTTGTAATAGTAACTATACATCAGATTTAATTAAAATTTTAAACATTTTAAAAACAAAATTATGTGAAAATAATGGCTGGTATCTGCATAAACAGCAGCATCTTACTTCCCATGTGGGAGACTATGACATCTGTGATAAGTATATAGTGTTTTCTTTATGCATTTGTTAATCTTATTTATAAATATAGACTTTAAACCTTACCTAAAAATCATAACTTCAGGTAATCTACATTTAAATCACTATTTTCTGAAGCTACTTTAAGCAAGATTAACTTGTAATAAAAATGTCAAGGATATAATCATTCAGTACAGAACAGCCCCAAGTTGACAGTTAGGAGCATTTTCAAATAATGCAAAAGCAAAAGCTCTTGTTAACAGGGTGCTGTAATTACAAGACAGCTTGTAGTGCTAGGGAACAGTAAATTTATTCTTTTAGAAGAGTGAACTGTGACTTAGCATTTGAAAGACACCTCTATTCCTCTTAAATAAGAGTCTTCTTAAAAAAATCGAGCAGCATTGTTAATGTCAATGTTGCTGTTAAATATCATCTTCTTTTGTAGTGATAAATTTGGAATATGGAAGTATACATAAGATTAAATTTTGTAACACTGAGCATATCACACACACAAAAATTAATAATTATATAAATATTACCATTTCTAATGTAGAAAAGAAGTAAATTCCTTATCTCCAGTTCACTTAATGGAAAAGATCTAGTAAGAGAGGAGTGTGGAAAGAAATTAAGAATTTTGTTGGAGTCATATTAAAATTGAGATGTCTATCAGATACCCAAGTAGAGATGTCTGTTGAAAATATGAAGCTCAGGGAAGTGTTTAGCACTGAAATAATAAATTGAGGCTCATATAGGAATTGGGATAGAGGGAGAAGATAATAGATAAGTGTTTATTGAATATAAGTATCCATTATTTCTGAGGGAAAAGTAGATAACTATCATATCCTGTTGGGAAGTCACTACTGCACAATTTTTAAAAAGCCATTAAGTGCTTACTATGTGCCAGACACATATATCTTACATTTGTTAAAATTATATTTAATTTTATGAATCTATTAATGCTTGTTATCAACACATCACAACATGGCCAAGGCCAGTTAACATATAGAGGATAAGAAATTAAATTTACCAGCAGCCTGAAAACAGTCTAAATGCTTTTGTTAAACTCCACAGAAGTTTTCTGGCTGTCTAAAGAGTCCTGAGCTCCTGGGGTTAGTGGCCCCTTTTATTCACAGGTGGAGGCTCTGAGCTCACTTTTCCCAATTTGAGACTAATCACCCTTGCAAAGGCACCTGCAGGACTGGGTAATACCCACATCTGAGCTGATGGTGACATTGCTTACTTTCCTTAGAGCACTGGTATATCACAAAGCTTTTCTGTTCAATTCCCTCATGTGTCTGAGAAGGATTAAAAAAACAGTTCATATTGAGTGGGCCTTTATCTTTTGATCTTACCATTTTAGAAGGCAATTCTTGCCCTGCTTTGAATTGTCCTGATCATCAAAGGCAAAATCCTGGTCTTCATTGATCACAGTTGTGACCCAGCTTGGCAACTTTTAGGAAACTGTTTACTAATGTAAAGCAGATGAAACATATTTGCCTTGTGTCAAAATGACCAGGATATAAATGAACCTAACAGACATTGGTTAGAGATTACCTTGGTTACAAAATTTCTGCAGAAATTAAGTTGACATGTTAGAATACATTCAATTTGGTTTTGTTGTGGAAAATATAGGCAAAAATTTACTATCAGATACACACATGTGCACATGTGCACATCCCCACACACACACACCGGGTTTTGAACTTGATACTCCACACAAACAAATGCACAAAATTTTGTACAGAGGTCTGGCTGATATTCTTTTCGTCGACAATAGTGGCAATTTCCAAGCATAAATAATGAAATATGAGATTCATGAAGTATGCTGATGATAGTGAATAATGACTATGTAAAATTTAAATCTGACTTTCTGTGAAAACCAGACCTCCTAGAATGATGAGTAATTTTTAAAACTCCCATTTTATGGGACATATTATATTAGAGGTCATTATATTCATAAAAAAGAAAAAACATCGATTTCACAGAATGAGAAAAGATTGTGTTTTAGTTTGTTTCTACTCGTAGATTTTTCTACTAACTGATTTCCACTGTGGGCACCTAGGACTCACATTGAACTCTGCAGTTTCACACATGAGAGGCGTGCATGGAGTTACTGACATTTCCCCTTACACTGTTAGAAATGCAGAGAAAACAATTTACAAGGGATTGCTGTGAAAAGCTGTAAGGGGTGAGGCTATTTCCTCTGAGCCAGATTCTCTAAAAGCGGGTCTCTGATGAGGTTATGATTCCTAGTTTCATGCTCTATGATTCTTTGCTGGAAATGCCACTGATTTTCTAAGAAGATTGTAAGGAATGGATTTTGGAGCTGAAGAGCAAGCACTGCTTAGAAGTCGTGTGTGTGTGTGTGTGTGTGTGTGTGTGTCACTTCTATTCCTGGCTCATTCTCTTGTTTATTAAATTGCATAATCTCTTCTAGCTTCAGTTCTTCTATATGTAGAATGGGGATACAGTGGCTGTTCTTGTGGTGTGATTGTGAGGATCAAGTAGTAAATATATGGATAGCACAGAACCATGAATACAGTATAGTTATACAAATGTTGAAATAATTTATCTTTAGTCACTTAAGCTCACACAATCCAAATGAAATATTTTACTATTTAATAAAGCACCAAGTAAATATTTTTTAAAATGATTGATTTCTAAAAGACAACTTAAAAAAAAATTTTTTTGCAAAAATACAGATGAGTATTGGTTCCTCAGTAAATTAAGTATGCAAAGACTTAATGCAGCAAAAGCAATTCTTAGTAGAGAATATTTTGAAAACCATAGTAATATTGAAAATATTTGTGAATAATTTACTTTTTTTCTGAGGTCTTTTACATTTGAAAGAACCTTGATTACTTATTCAAATTTGCTCATATCTTCCCCACTATTCTCAAGCAAAATAATTTAAGGTGGTATGGACAATGGGGTTGTATTCAAGCAAAACAAAACTGACATCAAGAAGCAAAACACTTGTCATATTATACCCTTCTTCTAAGGTCATGACTCCTCTTTTACTTAATATCTTTATAAAGCAGGACATGTAATTTATTCATTCATTTGTTCAGCTATATAAAATATTGGTTGAGCATTTACTATGTGCTGGGTTAGTGAAGAGAGAGCTGTGATAAAAGCAAACAAAGTCTTTGTCCCAATGGAGCTTGCATTTTATTGTTGAAGTTCGGCAATGAAGTAAAGGATGAACCATACTAACATGAGTAAAGGGCCTTGTCAGCAGAGATAACAGCCATTGCAAAGACCTTGAGGCAAGCATGTATGGCGTATTGGAAGAACAAGAGGAGATCAGGATGGCCAGAGCAGAATGAGGATGTTGGAGCAGTAGGCAGGGCCAGATAATGTGTAGGAGCTGAAACAAAATACATTGAATTTGGTAGACTCAGTGCACCTAAAACTCTTAGATTAATGATGTTTTGCCACTCATTTAACATAATAACTTTTTCTCAAAACACTAAATAAATGTGACATGGAACCTGACATTTTTGTATCACAATTCCAGGCAGACACACTCACCAACTTATTTGGCACATCGATTCTATTCAGAGAATAACGTAACATGTGAGTTGTGCATCATTTTAGGATGAGCCTACCATGTCTGGATTTGTGTAACTACATGAAGCAAGAGGAATAGAAGGGTAGCATCTTCTACACTCTTCTATTTGTTGAATGCTTATGCTCTGTCCATGTGTTTCAAAGCACCCCCCCCCCCCTTGTTTAGCCTGAATTTGGCTCCAAAATTCTCCTGGTGCTATACTGTAATTTTTAAGTGAAGTTTGAATACAAAATAATCAGGAGCCCTAAAAAATAGTTTTGGAAGTTTTTAAAAAAGTTTTAACAGAAAGAATAGTTCATCTACAAAAGATATTTCCTTTGCAACCTAATCTATCACCCACCATTCACTGTCAAGACTCTAATCCTCCTTTGGAAACACCTCTTTAAAAATATATGTTATATCAAATTGTGCATATTGTATTTATTTACTTTCACTTATTCGTTGTTTATTTAAAATTTTCTCATTATTTAATAATATGTTTTTTCTAACCTGAAACTTTCATTAAAATTACTGGATTTTAAAAATGTAGGTAAGCACTTTTTATTTATAGCAGAATGTTGAGGAATAAATGAAACTCATTAGGTGAGAGAGAGCTGTGTTCTGAGATGGGAGGCCCATGGGGAGCCCAAATACTTTTAAAAAAGGTTGTTTATTTCAAGTTGACTTGCTCTCTCTAGAACTCTAGATACAGTGATGTTTAAATGGCAATTTCTTTTACTGATAATAACCATGGACAACAGCAAAATAATGAAGGTTCTGCCTTTAGGGACACACCTTCATGTTTACTGAGCTAGACACAGCTGCAAAAAAAAAAAAAAAAAAAATCTCAAATTTTATATTCATCACAACCCAGAGTAGAGATAGAATACCAACCATTTGAGAATTTGTTTTTGGTTTTATATATATATATCGTCGTCGTCGGCAGCCATCCGTCTCGAGAGACGATGGTGTAGCTTCCTAAGAGTCCATCTGCACCGCCGAGAATGGCTGTGCAGTCCGACTCGGGAGTGACATCGTATCTGTCTCCTCCCGTGTTGAATCGACATCTTGCGATGACGCTGAAGCTACAGAGCCTGGGCAGGGTGATATGGAGGGTCTGCTGTTGCCCATGCAGCAGACCCCCCCCTCTCTTCGCAGCTGAAGGGTCCAAGGGAAAGACGGAGTCAATACAGCTTGGCTTCAGGTGCGCCGCAGGAGTTGCCGGTGTTGACTACAACGTCAAACCGCCTTAGGGACTCCGGCTCCGGATTTTCTGTCAGGGTTTACTCCCTTAGCCTTTCCCCTGAAGAGGTATGCCGCAAGGCAGCGGAGGTTTTTTGGAGTCAGAGTTTTCCTTCTCTGATGTACCCTGACTGGAAGATTGGAAGATCGAACCAGTGACACTTAGCTCGCAGGCCGACGCTCAATCCACTGAGCTAAACCAGCCAGGAGTACCATATATATATATATATATATATATATATATATATATATATATATATATATATATATATATACAAGCAACTCTAATGACCCAGTGGTCTTACTGATCCTTTAGTATTAGGGATCTTTTTCTTCCCCTCTAGCACTTTACATTCTACCAATAAAATTTTCCCTATCACTCATTTGCCTTTTCCTGCCACAACCAAAATATCACTCTTTTTCCTCTCCGTTTTTCTCTCTCTCATTTCCCCCACCCCATATTCCTTACCTGTCTTTTTTATATGTACCATTAGCTTTTGTACTTCAACTCCCTAAGAGACTACCTTTTTGAGTTAGCCATAGACAGAGCTTTTATAACTAGGCTCTCTGGAGCCACTCGTGATCCTATAGATAATCTAGTTTATGTACTAAGCCCTTATCTAATTTGTTATATCAAGGAAATAGGATAAAGTGGTACACAGCATTTCAATCTATGTGTACAAATTCACTTTAAGATTCCTGTTTTTTTTTTTTTTAAACTGTTGGTATAGCAAGAATGTAAGGATTTTTCTATCCAGAATAATTTTAAACACACACACACACACACCCGCTCACTTTACCAGGATTGCACTGCTCACAGACAACTTCTTGCTTCTGCCATTTTTCAAAGAATAGCTAAATTGCTGAAGAAATCATATAGCATTATTTATCCTCATTTACTTCCTACACTGTTACATGCTGGAGGCATATTCTCTGACTGGAGGTACAAATCATTGCACTGTTAGGATTGTGCAAAGTGAGGAGCTTGACTCTTTCTGACTCAGAGGATGATTCCCATGTAGTTGGGTTGTGGATGTGCAATTTTAGAGTTAAGTTGCAATTGAATCCCAAAGAACTTTAAGCTATTAGGATGATTTAAATATTTCCTTTATTCATTGAGAAAAACAATGTTATTCTCTCTACAAGGGTAGATTACATGCAATAATTAATCCATTCCCAAATGGATTAATTAGATTACATGCAATAATTAATCCATTCCCAAAATGAAGGTAAATTATTTAAATGTTATTATGTGGAATTTCTTCATTATTGTCTTATACTGCAATGGCTAGGTGTTTTTGGTTTTTTTTTTTTCAGTTTGGAAATATTTATAAGTAATATACTTAATATGTTAGTCATTTTCCAAAAGCCCCTTTTAGTCTGCTATCAGATATACTCAGAAGTACAAACTCAAATGATCTAGGCACCAAACAGGTAACATAAATGAATGGAAAAGGCAGAGCATAATATGGTAGGGAGAGGGGGAATCATGGTCAAATAGGAATATGTGCCATGTCTAAAACTGTCCAGGTTAAAAGTTACATTTTTCAAAACATGATTGTAGCATAATGAATACATTTGTGAGTCACACTGATATTGTGGACTGCCAGATTGTAACATCCACCTGTTTATTGTTTTTCAAATAACTCACCTAGTAAGAGAAGAAGAAATAACTAGATATAGTCCAGGGTAAGAGAGAATTTCTTAAACTTTATTTAAGGTAGAAATATCAGACTGTATTTATGGGGGGAACATACTGTAAGTTATGTGAGAGAAGAAGAAGAATGCATTGAACAGCTCCTAGTCCTGGAGGACACCTGTGGAGATGGAGATTTCAGCCCTAAGTAAGAGGGTAGGTTCTCTTTTGAGCCTGAAACCAAATTCTGAGATTCAATGAACTTCTCTTCTCTCGTCTATGCTCAAAGCTAATCTTAATGAAGCCTTCTGTGACCAGTGCATTTAGCATTACAAGGACAGTGGCACCCCTCATCCCCTTAATCTTGCTCTACTTTTACTTTTAGTACTTATAACACTGATCCATACATAACACTAATGCCCATCTTCCTTCTAGGGTATACGTTAGATGAGGATCAGACATTATTGTCACTTTTATCCTCTGATGTATCCTAAGGTCCTAGAATAGAACTTGAAAATGGTCAGCTGTCAATAAGTATTTTTTGAGTGAATGAAAATATGAGAGAACACATGTGTGGATAATTACAGGTAGCAAATAAATTTACTGTTGCCTGATTTCATATTCTTGAACAGAAGAGTCATCTGTTCGGAGATAAGGATTTGAAGGAGTAGCAGGGTCTTTGAGTGAAATGATAAAGTTAATAACTTAAGAAACTAAAGTCATGGACAGAAAATCATCTGGTCTGCTCCATTGAAACCTTATCTGAAGCTGGACACTCTAACGCTGCAATGGTAAGCTTGGTTCTGTGATTTTATCTAGCAGGACCCTGAAGCCTCTGGCAAAGAAATCATGTACTTAAATTAAAGTAGTGGATTGGAAGGGGCCCAAAGTTAGGGAATATTGATAAGATAACAAGCCGATGATTAAAACATTGATATAGTTAGAACCTAAAGAGTCTAAAGAAGGAAGTAAAGCCAGGATCAGGCATTACCCTGGGAGAAAATTAAGGATTTATTAAGTACGAAGAGATATCAGAAAGATCAGCAGGCAGGTATACTTGAAAAAGGGGATGAGAATGTTGTGGTTAGAGTAGTCCTTTGTTAAAGCAACTTCATGAGAGCAAGGATTTTTGTCTGTCTGGATCATTGCCGTATACTCAGAAGTGCTTGGCACATAGTAGGTCATTTATACATGCTTGGCAAGGTCAAGAATGTGACTATAATAGCAGATTCCTGGATAATGGAGAGGTAAAGACTTGAGTTGAGAGGGAGAAGAATATCAATGATCAAATGGCAGAACGACTTACACTTGGCCTTAGAAGCTTCTGTGAAGACAATAGTTGGAGGCCTGGTGTTAAGAATCTTAAAGAACAAGGTTATATAGCTAGGAAGTCTGCATATGGCAGGTTGGATAGAGGGTAGATGTTGTCAACCTTGAAAAAAGAGGGATTTTCTGTATCAAAGAAGAATAATAGTCTTGGGTGACAAGCGTCTATTTGATCCATAGTAATTTTGCCTCCAATATCTGAAATAAAGAAGAATGGCTGATAAAACAAAAGAAAGTTATAGAAGGAAAAAGTCAAATTTCATTTAAGGTGAAAGGGGAGAAGTAGCATTCTGTGAACACTTTGACATATAGGAAGGTTGATTTACATTGGATGGGTTTTGCTAGGGGAGGCATGGGAATGATCAGACAGAAGATTGGGGAAGGGACAGAGGTAAGTGAATGGGCAATGACAACTGATCAATATCCCTGTAGAAGGACTGATAACCTTATCCTAGGGTAATTACTACTCATTACTTTGAGAGAATTCAAAGTGAATTTTACTGATGATAGCATATTTTACTTATAAGTGAAACAAGGTTATCGTTATGCTCTGAGTGTGTAACTGTAATATTTATTTATTGAGCATTATGATAAGCATGCCATTGTATTATCTCATTTAATTCCTATCCTAGAAGGTAACTATGGTCATTATCCATAACTGCGGCTCAGTGAGGAGAATAGCTCGCTGAAAGCTCCTCATAACAAGTGAAAGAGTTGCGACTTAACCACAGGAAGTTTGATTTTAGAGCCCACGTTCTTAACCACAAATAAATCTGCCATACTTTAAATCCCCAATTTTTCTTATTTTAATATAAAATACATGTCCCTTCTTAATTTGCATTCCAGGTTTTCAGCGCACTAGAATATACATTCCAAGTGCATCTGACTCGACTAGCCTCACTTAGACACAACTCCCAGTGACATAAACATGAAATCTAAGGTAATGCTCAATTTTGAAGATATGTGTTGTGAGTAAAAAATAAAGAGCTGTTTTTAAATAGAAACTATAAATCATTTGAAGTTTTGGTGCCAATATAAATGAAAATAATTTCACTGAAACATTAAACAAATTCTAATTTACTGGCTTATATTAGGAATTGGGAAAGGGAGCAAAGATAAGAAGAACAAACCTTTCTTTATATGTACATTATATATTACAGACACTTGATTTATATGCATAATATAATTAAATTCACTAACAATTGTGTAAAATATGTATATGAAGTAAGAAACCGAGTTTCAAAATGGTTAAGGTCATATAGCTGTGAAGTGGCAGATAATGAAAATTTTGAAATCAAGTGGAGCATATTTCAAATCATTTTCATCAACTATCCTATGCTTTCTGGTAGAAATATGATCCAGTTAGTGGAATTTAGCTAGTGCACACATTTTATGGAAAGTTCTATGTAAATGAAAGGACATTTGATTAAATATTGGAGTTCAGATTGTTTTAATACACATTGCAGACCAAAATGGTTGAAGTCTGCCTCCCCACAAAAAAGGTAAGATGCATTATATGGGAAATTTATTGATACAATTCAACATATTCCATTTCACTTTATGTCATGAGATTTAATTATAATAATAGTAACAATAATTAATCTTAATTGAGCCTTGACTGTGTGGCTAGGCACTGTGTTAGGTACTTTACATACATAAAATTAGTCATCACAAGTCTACAGGGACCTTGCTATCCTGGGATCTGACTTTCCATCCTTGATCAGCACTCTTTATATCAGTGACTTCCCCAATGCTGATCCACATATTGATGCTAGTCTAACCTCAACAGATACATTTCAGATCTAAGAAAGTAAAAATGCCAGGAGAAGAGCCTAAAATATTCATTTAAAATAAGTTTTCATAACAAGTAAAAGCCTTCTTCAACATGACAAAGTTTGTATCTCATGGATTTAATATTCAATTCATTGCATTAATCAGTCCATAGATCATTCATGGCTCTAACACTTAATCCTACATGAGTTGAATAAAAACATTACACATGATTTTTTAAAAAATGCTTTATTGATTATGCTGTTACAGTTGTCCCAATTTCTTTTCCCTTTGTTCCCCTCCACCCAGTGACCCCCCTCCCTCCAGTTGTCCCCCCACTCAGTCCATAACCATTGGTTATGCATATAGTTCTTCTCAACATCTTCCTATCTACTCCACTCCCTCCTACTATGCTTCTTAATTCCTGTACCATCTCCCTTTCACTTTCCCCACCCTGCTGACCTCCCCCCATAATGTTCTCCATACCTATAGTTCTTTTCCCACTCTCATTGCCTACTTAGTCTGCCTTTGTTTTGGTTCCCTAGCTTCTGTTGTTGGTTGTTGTGACACAGTTTTCATTTTACTGTTCATAGTTTTGATCCTCTTTCTCCTAAACAAATCCCTTTCACATTTTATATAACAGTGGTTTGGATCTGATGAAGTCTTTCAGTTTTATTTTGCCCTGGAAGCATTTTCTCTGCCCTTCTATTCTGAATGACAGTTTCACTGGATAAAGTGAGCATGGTTGTAGGCTTTTGCTTTTCATTCCTTTGAATATTTCTTGCCAGTCCCTTCTTGACTGCAGAGTTTCTTTTGAGAAATCAGCTGATAGTCTTTTTGGGATCCCTTTGTATGTAGTTCTCTTCTTCTCTCTTGCTGCTTTTAAGATTCTCTCTTTATCCTTAATTTTCGACATTTTGATCATAATGTGTCTTGGTGTGGTTCTCCCTGGGTGCAGTTTTTTTGGAACTCTCTGTGCTTCTTGGACTGTAAGTCTATTTCCTTCCCCAAGTTAGGGAAGTTCTGCTTCATTATTGTTTCACATAATTTTTCTATTTCTAGTTCTTCTTCTTCACCTTCTGACAACCCTATTATTTGGATGTTGGCCTGCTTATAGGTGTCCCATAGGTTTCTGAGCCTCTTCTCATTTTCCTCACTTTTTGTTTCCTCTTTCTGCACTGGTTGACTGTGTGTTCCTTTTCTATGTTCCAATTTTTGATTTGATCCCTGGTTTTCTTGCCCTCACCACTAGTTTCGTATGTGTTTTTGTTCATTTCAGCAGGACTAGGCTTCATTCCTTTCCTGTCTTATTTAAGATATGCTGTTATGTCTTTAAGCATTATTATAACCAAAGCTCTGAACTGTGCCTCAGAAAGATTTCCTATCTGCTGCTTCATTAGATTAGATACTTCCTGGCTGGTCAGCTTCATCACTGGGATCTCTATCATGATCTGTGCCATCCTGACAGTTTTGTGTTTACCTTTGCTTCCTGGGCAGGGCTGTCACACCTCCTATGCTATAGGGGGCAGAGCCCCATGCACTCGTCACAACCAGATGACCCTTCTCCTTCTCACTACACTGTAGTATTTTCTGTGGGGGTAGGAGTCCAATATGGATTCCTGCCATTCACTCTTTGCTGAGAGACTGGAAACCTCCTCTTCCATCCACATCCCCTCTGGCCATCACAGTCTGAGGCAATGGGGGTCTGCCTTTCCTGATGTTGGAATTACAAGCTGACAGGTCTGGTATGCAGCCGGGGGTGCTCCCCAGGTGATTCTCACCTCCCCTTAAATACAGGGGTCTATGCTTACTGCCATCCCACCGCCATCGCCGCTGTTGCCACCACCAGCACAGCCTGACCTTTATGCCTGGACTTCACCCCACCTACCTGTCTGGCCAAGCACCACTTCTTTATAACTTCATACATTGGACTTCCATGTATTTTCTGGAACTTCTGTTTATTTCTGTTTATTTTTGTGGTACTTGTAATCCTTCTTACTTGTGGAGGGAGATGGAGCGTGTTAGTCTAGGCCTCCATCTTGGCTGGAAGTCCACAACACATTAAACATGTTTAATACATCTGGAGTAGTATATTTTAATTTTCCAAAGTTTTGGTCCAATCTTAGAAATGAAGATTATGTCCAGGGTACCCAACTTTCATAAAGTATGGACAGCTTTTTTTTCCCTATAGATGACATTATTCAAATATGATTTATTTGATTAACTGAGGAGGTATGTTACTTAGTGAAATATAAAATACTCAGATCATTATCTAGCAAATTACAGAAGAATCCCACTTCTCTAACAGAAGGATCCCCTTCGGCTATGGGAGTATACAGGATAGGACAGAAGTAGGTTTACAGCTGTGAATACATAGAATAAGAGTTATTTTTTGTAATATTATTTATCAATTATTGTGTTATTTTCATACATACAACTGGAAACCTACTTTTGCCCCACCCCCACCCCACTCCGCAACTACCGCCACATTTACTAAGTATAAGGAATGAAGTATATGCCAGTAAAGTTGCTGAAATCGATGGTGACATCTATCTGATGTAATAATTAGACTCATTCCTTTGTGTCTTTGGAGTAATTTAGCATATCAATTTTCCCAAATTATAGGTCTAGAAAATGAGGATGCATATAAAGTCACATTATAATATTATAATATAACTTTTTTTCCTACAAGTCTGACATTTATTGATATACTTATTTGAATATTTTCCCTCAATATTGGCTATTTGGTGAACTTCAGTGATATTTATGTACAGAGTTAGCCTTAATTAGAACAGGCCTACCAACTGTAATTTAAAGGATACCCAATGGTATGTCCGTTTTTCAAAATATTTCTCTGTTGGCACTACCTTCATGCCTAAAAATTTTATTATTTTTAATCAAGACCTTGAAAGTCACTGATAAAAGACATATGTTACTTGTGAAAGGACAAGTACTACTTTCACATTGGAATTCAAATGTTATATTTATAACATTTTAGTCACTGCTATTGGACTATCGTCTTTCCCTATTTAACCCAATTTATAGCACTCAAAGAATTGCACTATGATGTTTATAGATTAAGCAAACAAGAAATGCATTATCTCTCTATGTTTAGGTATGTGTACCTATACTATATATATACATATGTATGTATTCTTTTAAAAATATGCTTTGTTTTCCAGAAAATATCTTGAAATTATCTCTTCATTCTTCCTTCCATATTACTTTGGATTCAATAAACTGTTTTACAGCCCATAATAGTGGAGTGACTAATATTTGGGACTAAATGCATTGAAATGATTCTTAGTTTTCCTCATAAAGAAACAGTTGAATTATATTCTCCGTGGTAGATAAAGATGCTGAAGAGCCTATAACTGGTGAAGGCTCACAGTGAATGTCTAATTTGAACATTTTAGTTTTGTTTGTAGAATACTGTTATGCCAGATTAAAGAAAGAGTTGACTATAATCCTCTTATTATTTCCTGCATAGGCTTTCTAAATGACAGTTCGGCTGCTTTTGTTTTCTAATAATACATAGTGTCTTCAGTAGATAAGTGTTCCATGCATTGTTGAATGAGACTGACTATTCAGTAAACAAAGCATAATCAAAGTTTGTATGTGTTTCCATACAAAGAGGAAGAGTTTATTGTATTATATAATTACAAAGAATATTTTATGGATTAAAAAGAGAAATACAGTAATTATATATTCTGTGTCAGACAGGCTATGCTAAATTTTATACTTCTTTTTGGACTTATACATGATAATGTATATGATCATCACAAACTCTTGATCTAGTATCAGAATTGTTCATAGGTATTTTTTATTAAGGGGGGTTCCACATTAGAGAGGGAAAAGATAAGATATTATTAGAATCGTCCTTTGCATTTAGTTACCATTCTCATTTAAATGCTTCCTTTTTTCTTTTTCAGAATTTCTTCATAAAATTTCATCAACTAAATGACTAAACTGAGTGGAAAAATAAAGAAAATGCTTCATGCATGTATTTACTCTTTCATCTAGATTGTATTCGTTAAATATCTGCCTTGTGCCAGATATTGAGACACCACAATTAACTAAACATATGTTTGCACTCAGAAGATTTCAGCGCAGTGCAGAGAGTCAGGCAAGACATAAAGACAAGCACAATCTTGGCCTTCTTAATTGCCTTCAGGAATGGGATGGTAGATTTGGGATTGTGGTAAACAAATTTCCAGGAAAGCTTCCAAGAGGCAGTGAAACATTAGTAGTCTTAAAGAATAAGTTCAAGATGATCAGCAAGGTAGAAGAAAGAGGTTCCAAACAGTAAACTACAATAAATGGTGCCACAAAAGAGCATAGTGTGTTCAGGGAACTGAAGTAATTCAGGATGACTGAATTGAGGTGATTAGGAGAAACATGGATACACAATTGAAGACATGATAGAGACCAGATAGAAAAGGGGCTTATAGATTATAATGAGTTTAAATATAATATATAAAAGCCTATGAGGAGCCACTGAAGAATCTTGAGCAGAAAAGGGTGAGAGTTGTATGTTGAAAATCTTATTCTAGCATGAGAGAAAAATAGAAAGGAGGCCAGTTTGGGGACAAAATTGTTAGTCAGAAAGTTTTAATAATGGTGAGATTCTGTTCTAGTGCAGGACAGTGGGCATGTTAGAAGGCGACAATACAGCTGGATACTTAGGAGTTAACATAAACATGACCTTGTAACTAACTAATGTAGAGGTGAGAAAGCAGGGTGAGAAAGTTTTTCTAAGAGTGGCCCTAGTTTTACTTTGGATTTTTACTGGTAAGATAAAAATGATAGCAGGAAAAGTAGGTTTGTTGAAGACCAGAGAGGCTAGAACTCAACCATGTACATGTTGTCCCTAAGCTACTGCAGGACAGTCTTGCCAATGGCTATGGCTATCAGGAGAGAAAAGCTTGGTGATTACGAACACAAACTGTGAAGCTGAATTCTCTGGGTCTGAGTCCTGGATCTACCGCTGTTTACTAGCTAGGGGATATTTGAAAGAGTACTCATGCTATATAAGCCTCAATTTGCCCATGTATAAAAACAATTGTTATAAACATTAAATGAAATATTTCATAGAAAATGCATACCAGTGCATGGCAAAAACAGGTGCTTAACACATTTTGTTGCTGTTATTATTATCAACATAAAAATAGGAAGGATTATTTTTGAGTCTTATGTTCAAGAGAAATAAATGGACTAGAGAGATGGATTTGGAACTGTGGACTTGAGATGCATCAGCATATGACAGGTTCTTTACTTTTTCACCCAGTTATCTATTGTTCCAGTCTTCTCTTGCTGTAATAATCACTGCATAACAAGCAAACCTAAAATTCTTGAGTGGTCGGATGAACTGTCTACCTCTTCTGCTTTTAGCTGTGCTCACTTATATTGTTGTAGTCAGCTGTGGGTTGCTAATTTGGTTTGGGGTCACTCATATGTTGGAAGGTTGGCTGGCTATTGACTGGTATATAATGACCTTGGTTATTTTTCATGTGTCTGAAATTCCTCCACTAAGTTATAGTATGTGCTCAGGAAGAGGTAGATGTATGAAGCAAACAAGGTCAACTGAACATGAAAATATGTCATATTCCTATCAAGCCTTTGCTTGCATGATGATTTATGACATCTCTTTGGGTTTAAGAAGTCACATGGTTGATCTCAGAGTCAGACTGTGAGGGGATTGTAATGTTAGAGGACAAAGGGGCGTAGATACAGGGCAAAGGCATTAATTGAGACTATTAATACAGTCAATTAATCAACAACCTATTGACCTAGAGCCATAAAATCATGCTTTAGTTATAAGTTAAAATTATATTTCCTCTTCCTTTCATAAACTTGACTCTTTCTATTGTATAATTTCCCCTCTCCCGCCTCAACCTGAATTGTGTGTGTATCAGATTTCTAAAGTTGAGCCATTTTAAGATTTTCTTTGTTAAAGGCAACATTCAACATAGCATTTTCATAAAAATTGTTACTAGCCTTAAATCATTCACTCCATAGATATTTATAGAACATTTGCAATCTTCTAGATCCTGTTTTAGGTGCTACGAATAGTGGTGAACAAAATAGGCATGTTGTTTTATGTCATGAATTTACATTCTAGTAGGGCAAAGAGGCAATAAACAAGTAACCAACAAACACGTAGGATATTTTTCTGAGCAGAATGTAGTATATGTGAAAAATAAGGTAGAATGAATTCATCAAAAATGACTTAGGGTAGTTAGGAAAGGCTTACACAGATGGATATGTTTTGAGCTGAGACATCCAGATTGAGGTCTCAGTCATGTAGAGATCTAGGGGAAAAGCACTCTTGGAGGAGGAAGTAAAAGGTTCTGAAGCTTAGTTCATTGGCCTATGGGAAGCCAATTAGATTGCTGAATGAGTGTAAAATGAGAAGAAGAGGTCAGACTTTTGGAGCCTTGTACACCATAGTAACATTTGGAGCTTATTCCAAATACAAAGGGAAGCCAATGGAGAGTTTTAAGCAGAAGGGTGATGTGCTGTGGTTTTTGAGCAGTGAAGATAATTGGGACAGTCTAATGACTACACCTCTGCCTCATGACCCAGAACCCTCATCTGCTAGGAACAGATAACACATACAGATCTATCCCATACAAGTCAATTCTGTTGATACCATGGTTTTCTAGTCACTGCCAGTTTAAAATTTAGTTTCTCTATAGAAACTATTTAGACAAATTAAGGTGTTATCAAAATCTGTTACTGTTTATGATTTAATACATTTTCTCTCAATCTCTTCCTCATTGGAACACTCTAAGGAGTTTGTATTTCACCCATCACCTAGAAAGTGAACATTGCTTACATGGAGTGCAGGGAAGTAGGAGGAAATGGGAAGGTTTCCTAGTGGGTGTGTGATCAGTTCACTGACAGCCCTGTCTGTTAGTGTCCACCCTGTACGCTGCTGGCTCTACTCTGCATCCGCCATGACTCCCCTCCATAGTTCCCTGCTATTGGAAAATCTAGGAGGCATGTTGTTTTTTTTCAAATATTCATTCTTAAGCAATAGATTTATTCTTCATTCCCAGCTGATAAAACCCATCGGCCCCACTGCTTGGTTTCTTGGTGAATGTGTGGGAAAGAAAGTAGGAAGGAATGGGGGTCAGGGGTGGAGGAAGAAAGGACTTGCAAACTTCTATCATCCATGGCCTATGCACTCTCACTGAAAACCTAGGAATTACTGTGAAACTAATAGCTGCTCTCCAAGAAACAGAGCAAGCTTCATCCTGCCATGAATAGCTTTACATTTTGACTTCCCTCCACACTTGTATCCTGTGCTTCAGGAGTTAAGCCTGTGCTCAATAATCTACAGTGGCAAACTAGCCATAGTCATTATGTTTAGAAGCATTTCCTGACTCCAATTCAAGAAATATTCTCTGGTGGTTGGGAAAATATCTTCAAGGGAAGATTCGTGTGAAAACTGGACCTCCCAATGAAAGAACAAATCTGGAAAAGAATGTAAGTTATGACAATGGGCTCTTCTCCAGGGGAAAATGCAAAATAAATAAATAAATAAATAAATCTAATGCTCTAAAAAGGCTTTTTCCTCCTAGAAAAATCCTCTCTTATGTCCAGATTATTTTACTCATTTCCTTCCACAGGAAGAAGAGGAAAAAAAATCAATCTCCCCCCGACCCCTGGTTTTATCAACTATTCTCTTTGCTTTTTTTTTTTTCTTTTTACGTGTCTTTTTTTTTTTTTTTATGGATAGGGCTAGGGAATGTGTTATTTTTCTTTCTTTTTAAAAACATTTTATAATTTTTTACTATTATACTTGACCCACTTTTCCACCATTGCTCCCCGGCCCCCGTTGTCCATGTCATGGGTTATTTATTTACACTAATTTCTTTACTAGACCCTTGCCCTTCTTTCCCCCCTTTTACCCCCCCCCAGCCCGTTCACTGTCAGTCTGTTCCTTGTTTATATGCAATGAAAGACAAATACCATGATATCACCTAATACAGGAAACTAATGAGCAACACAAACAAATGAGCAAAATGGAATCAGCTACTCTTGTCTTACCCCAGGGAATACTTAAATTCAATTCAGCTATTTGCATTTTTTAAAACTGAAATCTAGGAATTATCACAAGAAAGGAATGCAGATATCAAATTATTGCCACAGATAAATACTTTATATGCTATACTATTACATATGATTTTAATTACGTATGATTTTTAAACAATAGATGTTATGCTGTGTAAATAGCATGGGGGAGTGGTTTGGGGCAGGGTGGGGGATGAGGTTCATCTAAAAGTAAAGAAATAGGTTAGGAGACCATTATGGATAATTAGGTAAGAGAATAAATTAGACTAATCAAAACTATGTTGTATTTTCTTCCATAGGATATTTGAAAGAGAAATAGGTACATTATAGGCACAGAACATTTCTTTGTTGGCTTATCATTTTGAGGGACACATGTAACTCTTATCTAAGCTTTAGGCGTACTCCAAGGAAGAGCAAGGAACCCTGTGCTGGAAAATAATTACAACATTTTAGAGGTATCTGAAGCATTAACTTTATTGCAGAGATATACAATCTAGTAAGAATATTCATATGAAATGGTTTTAAGAAAAGTATTTCTCCACAAGTCTGAAATTTCTGACTATACATTTAATAGCTGGATTTTATAATTGGTTTAAATAGAATATAAAATCTAAGAGAAAAATGAATTAATCTACAACCTAAGATATAAATATGTAAGCAATCACTAGTTAGTAAGCAATTCTAAATGAAAGGACTAAACAAAATTTAATACTTTTTGAAGGGTCTTAAGATGGTGATTATATGTTCTTTAGAACAAGCTATAGGGATATTTTTATTTGAGAATCTGGGTTGATTTTTTTCATTTTAAAAGAAAATATATTAGAAAAAATGGATGGTCATAGTGTCTTTATTTTAATAACCCCAAAATATAGGTCATTTGCTTCTAGGAGGCATAGTCTCAGAATAAAAATAATAATAAAAAGGCTTTACCTTTATAAAATGGGTAGAAAATATAATTATTATCTTTATTTGAATGGATGCATTATGTCAATGCCCTGATATTTTTGCATCAAATTCACTAAGAGCATTTAGTGTCAAGTTTAATTTTTAAGTGTACATGTCCAGTGAGCAATAAATTTAAAATAAAACCTCATTGCAATGTATCTCGGTGTTCATGCAGTTACTTACACATAAACCCCTAACAGCCCAGGAAGAACCTCTTAGGAACAGAGCTTCATTGACCTGTTATGTGTATATTTTTATACTATATATAATTCAGTTGGACAAATTCTCTTCAGTCTCCAATATCACCTTCTCTCTGTATCTTTGTGTCTGCTTATACTGTAAAAATATGTAATAGTTTAGAATGACACAAGTGCAGAGTAGAGCTGAATGGTCTGATTTGTCATAGCCAGCTGAATTGAGAAGTTAGTATTCCAGAAATGTGCTGTGGTTAAAGTGGGGGTGGGGGCCTTAGTGCTTGATCCTCTTGCTCAGACTCCTTTGGGAGGATCTGTGTCAAAGACTGTACCTTTCCCACAGGGCACAGGGGGTGGTGAAGGTATAGGGGTGGCAGTCAGCAAAACTTAGACTTAATGGGTGAGCATGTGTGTGTGCTTGTTGTACCTTAACCATGGTTAAAGTGCTGCTAACCCTGCCTCACATCAGTCTGCAATACATACAGTTGGGACTTTACTATATATAGCTTAGAAAGATAACACACCTGGTTGATGTTCATATCAGTTGGCAGAAACAATACTCCTAGAACCTTTAATTTAAAGTATCATGCATGGAAGGGCAGCATCAGTATGACCTGGGAGTTTTTTACAAATTCAGAATCTCAGGACCTGCCTCAAACCTACTAAATTAGAGTCTTCTTTTTAATAAGATCCTTAGATGATTTTATTGTATATTAATATTTTGGAATCTCTCCTTTAGAATAGCAGTTCTCAACAATGGTTTTACATTAGAATCTTTTAAGGTGCTTTCCAAAGCCTGGCAACCAGGTCCCTTCCTCAGACCAATTAAACAGAACGTGTGGGCTGGACATCAGGTATTGGCATTTAAGAAAAAATGTTTCTTGAGTAATTTTGAAATTCTCTAGGGCAATGAGTCATGAGATGGCTTAAAGCCATGGAGTTTCAACATGGAAGAGATCAATTCTAGAGATTTTATATGCTGTATTTTATGTTATGTTTCTCCACTGATAAAATATGGGATCAGGGAAAAAGTAAGTTCAGAAAGATAAGGAGATCATATTGATTCAGTCCATCTCCTGTCTGGGAGAATGGCTTGCTCAGTTACCCATGCCAATCAAGGTTCTCTGAGTTGTGAGCCAGAAGTAACAGAGTGTATGATGGATTCCCATCTTTGGACCCAGTGATTTCAGAATGAGATGACTTGGAATGCTCCTGGAGCTGCAAGGCTTCTGTGACGCGTTTTTAGGGCTGTACTTAGGCAGAGAGGAGATTATACAGGAAGAATCTATGAGGCACAGGACTCCAGCAACAATTCTAGAAGCTTAAAATTCCTTCTTAAACCACTACTTTAAGAGTTGAAAGCTTCTAATCTAAAATATCTCATTTTCTTCCTGAATGCTACACTGTGAGATATACTCTCCTGGATTTAGCTAAATTGTACATTTTCTTTGCTACACATGAAACTGTAGAATTTTATTCCTGATCTAAGCAACCTACTTCAGGAAACAGGGAATGGAAAATTTACCTTGCCTGTGCACTATTTGTTTTTTTGTTTTTGTTTTCTGATCCAACTGAATGCCTGTAATATATCAAAACTGTTGACTTCTGGAAGGCAGGGAAATATCACTTTCAGACTGACATTTATGCTGGAAGTTTTAAATAAAGTCTTGTCTTTTTATTTGTTGTTTTACTCTAGTAGTTTCTCTTTAGAGACCTGTTGGTCAACCTTGTGGCTAGCTTGCAGATGCTGCATTCTGATTTCTTAGAAAAACTTTGGACAGGTAGGGTAAAATTCAAGCTGTTGGGAAGCAGCTTCAAATTTTTGACATGTATTAGAGGTATGAATTGATGGTTTTATAGATATGGTAAAAAGAAATATAAACCTTTGAAGGTGAAAACTGGTTAGAATAAATTAATTTAATAAAAATAGAGTAGGGAGTACCAGGAATCTGTCCCTCCACCTGGACAACAATTACACTGACAGGATATGTGTAATGCAAATATTTTGAACCTCTGAATTCTGTTGAAGGCTTGCAACTTCCAGGGGAAACAGGAACATATAATCTATTCAAAGGAAAAATATAAATCAACAGGAACTGTCCCTAAACAAGACCTAATGACAGATATGCTAGAAAAAGATGATAAGACAGACTTCTAGTCAATGGGTGCGGGAGGTAGATGCTGTGCTCACCTCCTTCCATGACATAAAAATTACAATAAAATTATAGAACCACCATCATTGAGAAGCACCTGAAGAGTAGCTGAATGGAATACCTATAACTGAGGATACGAAGAAGAAGCCATGCTGATGCTGGTAGGAGGAGCAGAGACATTGAACTGGCTGGTCCTACACACCCATGTGTGGTGGGATATGTCAGCTCTGAAGATTTCTACGCTGAGGAGTGAGGGATCCCAGCCCTACACCAGTCTATGCAGCAGGGACACCAGGGCTAGGAAGAAATATCCCATTTGTGGGTATAGTCCCAAAAGAATTGAAGACAAGCTATCAAAGAGATATTAGCTCATGTTCATAGCAGCATTATTTATAACAGCTACAATATGGAAGATCACAAGTGCCCATCAATGAATGAATAAGCAAAATGTGGTTTATACATACAATGGTATATTATTCAGCCTTAAAATGGAAGGAAATTCTAACATATGACACAGCACAGATAAACCTTGAGGACATAATGCTGGGCAAAACAAGCCAGGCACGAAGAGACAAATAATATATGATTCCACATACATGAGGTATTTAGGGTAGTCAAAAAATCATAAAAGCAGAAAGTAGAATGGTCATTTCCAGGGGCTGGGTTTTGCCTAATAGTTATAGATTTTGCTTTTCAAGATAAAGAGTTATGGAAATGAATGGTAGTGATGGTGGCACAACCTAATGAATGTATTTAATTCCACACCACTGTACACTTAAAAATGGTTGGTGGTGAATTTGACAGGGTTTCACAATTGAAATAATTGCAACAAAAATTTTAAATTATATTAGTCTCTGATATATTAATGATTAGTAAATGGCTCTGCTCCCACTTAAACCAAGAAATTCTTTATTATATCAACATTTCTAGATATAAAGTGCATTTCTTACTCTTCATCATACAAAACTGATAAAAAGAATGCCTAAAAGAATTCATAAATGAAAAAGATAAAAGAAAAAAGCTTAAATTGAAAATTGTATAAGGATATATAAAAGTTGCAAAAGAGATTTTTGGACATGCTAATGAAAATTACTAGTTATTGAAAACCCAGTTGACTAGTAATCTTTTATTTCGGGGGAAAATTGTTCAATTTGATTTTAAATAAACTTGATACTTTAGCTCTTAGCAAGGAAGTAATTCTAAAAGGTATACTTTGGAGCAAGGTAAAAATCACTCATTTTGGCTTCCAAATTTTACTTAAAATCAAGCTTATCTGCTTAAAAGAAAACTTTTTCTTATGAAAGGACTTAATGATTTTGCATATTGGAAAACTCATTGGAAACCACTTTAAATAAAAATGTTATTTTGATCCATATCTCCCTGCTTCTCCCATGCCATTAAGAAGGGGTAAAAAGAAGGTTAAATGCTTGCAAAGTTTTTCATTGCTGGTACTTGCCATTATTTTCCATGATTCACAAATTGATTTCCTGGCTTTATAGATATGAGAGACAGTAAGCCTTTTTAATACTATAATTTTTCATAAGCTGATGAGTACAGAGATGATGAATGAGTGTTCATCCCAGAGTCTCCTCCAAGTGGGCTCTTTAAAAAAATGTTGTTGTTTTGAAGTTATTTTTATTTCATTTTACTATCTGTTGCTTTGCAGAGCCTCTGGAAATTACATTCTTTTCTTATCAGGTAGTAGTAAGACCTACAGATTTCTTTTTGTCCCTTTCAGGTATGGAGGCTATTTTTTAGCACATAGAGCTGGAGAATGAGACAGATGGTCACCTTGTGCTAGCCCACATCCAAAGATAAGACAGACAGGCGGTATTAATATAAGGTTGTGGCTATAAATTATTGATTAGGAAGGTGGTTCTAAAAATATAGATGAATAGAAACAGAAATGAATATCCTAAAAAAGAAGGCCAGCATAGAGAAATAAAAGGTAATATTGGGTTGGTCAAAAAGTTTTGTTTAGATTTTTTTCTGTGCAATGGTTCTGGAAGTGCTTGGTTGCCTTTAACTTCATTTGAAACAGTTTTGTTAGGTTGTATTGTGACAGCTGTCATATCAATGTGCATTTAAAAAACTTATAAAAACTGGTGAATTTTTGTGCACTCGTTTTAATATTGAATATGGAAGAAAATATGCAACATTTTTGGTGCATTATGCTTTATTATTTCAAGAAGGTAAAAACTCAACTGAAATAGACACACACAAAAGATTTGTGCAGTGTGTGGAGAAGGCGCTGTGACTAAAAAAAATGTGTCAGAACTGGTTTGCGAAGTTTCTTAGTACAAATGACATTTTGGTCAAGTAATTCTTTGCTGTGGGGCTGACTTAGGCATTGGAAGATGTTCAACAGCACCCCTGGCTTCTACCCACTAGAAGCCAATAGCGGGAGATAGCTGACGTACTCAAAATATTCAAATCAATAAAGTTGTTGGTGAAAATGAAAAATGTGTCTTTTATTTAACAAAAACAACAACAACACTAAACTAAATAGACTTTTTGGCCAACCCAATAATACTTCAGCTTCCTTCTCTCTAGTCTCAGGGTCCAGCTTTAGGTAGGCACTTAATGCTTGTTACAAAACGCAAGTTTTCAGAGATTACAGTGCAGTCATGTGTGCCTCCTCTCTATAGCTTCCTCTGTTTACTGAAGGGGATCCCATTCAATGTCCTCAGATATCTATATAGTTCTTGAATTCTTTCCATCTTCCCTAAGGTATATATTCTCAGGAAAATAGCCTTGTCTTTTGACAGGAGATAAATACAATTAGGAATATATAGAGAGGAACAGATTGATTGCATTAATATCTTAAAAAAAAATAAAGTGAACAAGCATAGAAAAATCTTCCTTTTGTTTGTTTTTTCGTCTGTCCATTCATTTATCCATCCATCCAACCATTCACCCAATCTATCTATGCTGTCTATTACCCTGCCTAGCTCATTCATTTATGCATTTTTATACAGTACAGTTTACTGTATTCATCCTTTCTAGAGTAAAGCTTTGAGAGTATTGGCAAATTCAAATATGCAAACAACAACACAATCAAGATAGAAAACTGCTGTACTTAATCACCACCACCAGTAGTGACCACTGATGTTTTCTCTTCCTTCAATTATGCCTTTTCCAGAATGTCATATAAGTGAAAGTATATATTACATAGCATTTAGAGTCTCAGTACTTTCATTACCACAATGTGTTTCAGGTTCATTTATTTTGAAATGTGTATTAGTAGTTTGTTTGTTTTTTTGATGAGTATTATCTCCTATGTGGGTGTACTACTGCTTGTATATTCATCTTAGTTTTGGGTGATTATGGGTAAAGTCTCTGTGGACATTCAGAAAAAAATTTTGTGTGTCTTTCTCTTGGGTAAATACTTAGGAGTATAGTTCTCTCTCACCTTAAGTAATGCATGAAGGCTATACTTTTATGTATTCTCTTTTGTGAGTGTATCTCAAGAGTTAAGGCAAAAACACCACTAGACCTGAGTGTACGGATAAAATTGAAGTTCTGAACTTACAAAGATGAAAGCAGTAGGTTAAAATCTACTTAGTCATGCGATATTGTCCTTTTATATATACTTCTGTAATTATTTGCTAATATAACTTTTAGAACAATTTCATTGAGATATATTTCACATCCATAAAACTCACCCTTTTAAAAAGTGCATAATTCAGTGAGTTATTTTGTATATTCACAGAATTCTGCATCATTCCAATTACCTAATTTTAGCACATTTCATTGCCCCCAAAATAAACCACTCATTCTCCACTTACCTATTCTTATGCCAGTTACTTCTCATTTTCCTCTACCATCAGTGCCTGGAAACCACTAATCCAATTTATATCTCTAAGGATTTGTTTATCCTGGACATCATTTAAAAAGATTCACACAACATATGGTATTTTGTGATTGATTCTCACACTTAACATGTTTTCAAGGTTCATCCTTATTATGATATATATCAGTACTTCATTACTTTTTATTACCAAATAATGTGGATATGTGACATTTTATTCATTCATTCAACAGCTGAACATTTGTTTCTTTTCCATTTTTGGCTACTGTTAATAATTCTGTTATGAATATATGTATATACACTTTTGTGCAGACATATGCTTTACTTTTCTCTGAGCACATTACCTAGGAGTGTGATTGCTGAATCATTTGGTAATTTTAATATTTTGAGAAAATGCCACCTGCTCGGCACTTGCCCAGTTTCCAGTCACTTCACCTGTTTCCCGTATGCAACCGGCACCCCTCTAGCTGTTGCCCTGGTTGTGGTCTCCAGAGTGGGTGGGTTTGCCTACATTCTAGAACTGTGGGAGCCCTCTAAACAAATGAGCTCTGCTGAGAGACCAGCAGTTTCTGCCTCCGCCCCAACCTTCACTGGGTTGCACAGTCAGAAGCAATGAGGCTTTATTTTCCCAGCGCTGGAACAGTGAGCTGCACAGTGTAGCCTGGGACATGGATTGCTTTCCCAGTGTCCCTCCCAGCTTTTTTAATGTGGGGTTGCTTGTTCAGCCAGCCAGTGGCAGCCTGTACCTTGCCAACACTGCTGCTGTCACACATATCCTCTCTGCTCCTGCTGCCCGGCTCTGCCCCTTCTCCCTGTCTAGATGAGCATTACTTCCTTAAATCCTTATTTGTTAGGCTTCCAAACAGTACAATTAGTTCTGGTTGTTTTCTTTGTATTGAGGTAGTTGTAATCCTTAATGGTTGTGTGAGGAGACAAAGCACGTCCACCGATGTCTTCATCTTGTCCAGAAGCTCTGTCTGTCATTTTTAATTTTAGACATCCTATTAAATGTGGGTGGTTTGTCATTATGGTTTTGATTTGCATTTCTCCACAGACAAATAATGATTTTGAGCATATTTTAATGCAGGTACTGACCATTTTTATATCTTCTGTGGAGAAATATCTATTCAAATCATTTGTTCCATTTTTAAACTTGGTTTCTTGTCTTTTTATCGTAGAATTATAAATTTTATTATGTATTCAGATAGTAATGGAAAAATACAATAAAGATGAAATATTAAAAGAAGAACATGTATGTCCTTGTCAGGTATATAATTTGAAAATATTTCCTACCATTTAAAAAAAATTCTTTATTTCATTTATTTTTATTCTAAACTTTTTTTTATTTTCATCCCTCTGCTTGCTTTGGATTTAGTCTGCTTTTTTTCTACTTTCCTAAGATGGAAAGTTAGGTCATTGATTTGAGATTATTCTTTTTTAAATTTTTGAATTTACAGCTGCAAATTTTACTCTAAGCCTTGATTTAGCTGTCTACAGCTATACTCCTTAACCCATATGTTATTTATAAATGTTTTGTTAATTTTATCATATTCATGAGTTTTCTAATCCTCTTTTTGTATTTGATTTTTAATTAACTCCATGTTGCTTGAACGAAATAATTTGTGTGATTTAAATTATTTTCAATTAATTGAGGCTTCTTTTATAACCTAATATGAGGTTTATTCTGGGGAATATTTCATATGCACATGCAACGAATGTGTATTTTGCTGTTGTTGGCTGGAATGTTCTGTATATGTCTATAGTTTATTGTGTTGTTCAGATCTTCTGTTTATTGGGTTAGCCAAAATGTGTATGTGTTTTTCAGTAAAAGATATATTTTTCATTTTTACCAATAACTATTGATGTGGATGTTTTGAGTATGCCAGCTATTTCCCCCCACCCATGGTATAATGTTGATTGTTCTCAATTGATGTCTTGATTTGATCACTATCAATGTCAACCAGTCTACTGACTGTGGCGCATCCTCCAGCGAGAAATCTCCAGCACAAAACTTTGCATACCATTTTTGACACTTCAATCAGGCACAACGTGTTCTTCATACACCGCACAAATCTTTTTTTTTTTTTTTTTTACATTTCAGTTGTGTTTTTACCTTTCTTGAAATAATAAAGCATAAAATGCCAAAGATGTTGTACATTTTCTTCCATCTTCAATATTAAAGTAGCTGTACAAAATGTCACCAATTTTGGTAAGCTTTTTTTCCCTAATGCATATTGATATGATAGCTATCACAATATAATGTAACAAAACTGTTTCAAATAAAGTTAAAGACAGTTAAGCAATACTAGAGCCATCCTATGGAAAAAACCAAGTGAACTTTTTGACCAACCCAATACTTGATTTTCTTTCTAATTCTTCTATTACTAAAAGTGGGCTATTGATGTTTCCAACTATAATTTTTATTATCTATTTCTTCTTTAAGTTTTTAGTCAAAGTATTCTGATGTTTTGTTAACTGTATATATGTTTATAATTTTTATATCTTCCTGATTGATTTTATCATCATTATAAAATGTACTTCAGGTACATAATAAAACATTTTGTCTTAAAGTCTGCTTTTCAGATATTAGAATAACCACTATTTCTTGCCTTTGTTTACTGTTTGCATCATATATCTATATCCAGTCTTTTTTTTAAACCTTTCATTCTTTGCATGTAAAGTTTGTCTCTTATATACCACATGTATTTTGATCATGTTTTATCCATTCTGTCAATCTCTGCTTTTGATAGAAGATTTTTAAAAAACGTATTTTTTCTTTTTTCTTAAATCCTCACCTGAGGATATGTTTTATTGATTTTGGAGAAAGAGGGAGAGGGGAAGAGAGAGAGAGAAATAAACAGTCATGTGAGAAAGAAACATCAATCTCACCCTCACACATGCTTTGATCAAGGATCCAATTGCAACCTAAGGTATTTGCCATAATCAGGGATTGAACCCACAACTTTATTGATGCATATGATGATGCTTCAACCAACTGAACCACTCAGCTATGGCAAAATCTTCTTATTCTTAATGTAATTACTGATAATGTAGGTTTTATCTGCCAATTTTGTCTCTGTTTTATGTTTTAAATATTTTATCCTCTCTTCTTACTGTGTTACTGCTTTCCCTAGTTTTATATAGACATTTTATAAAGGTAAAATTTAATTCCTTTTTAAAATATACATACAGTAGTCCCTCTCTATATTGTGGTTCACTTATCGTGGCCTCGCTGTATCATGGGATTTTAAAAAATATTATACTTAATTATTTATCGCAGACTTTTTGCTATATCATGTGATTTTGCGGTATTATATACATATGTTGTTAAAGTTTCGTATGTTTAAAAGTATAGAATACATTTAAGAACATAAGTAGTGTTTATAAAAGTGTGGAAAAGGTTAATAAGGGAGTGGGAAAGGTTAATAAGGGACTGGAAATGGTGTATAAGTGTGAGGAAAGGGTTTGTAAAGCCTTAAAATATATATAAATACTAAAATAAATGTAAGGTTTCTACTTCATGGATTTTCACCTATCGCGGAGCGGGGGTGGGGCGGTTGTTCTAGAATGTAATATCCACGATAAGTGAGGTATCACTGTATTTCAGTTTTCATAGTAATTGCTCTGGAGATTAAAATTAACATCTTAACTGAAGGTAATCTAATTTTATTTTGTACAACTTAATTTATAAACTACATAGAAACTCTGCTTTAATTTAACTTCATTTTCTCTTCAGCACTTCCCAGTTCCTCTTGAGGGTCCCTCCCTTCTCCAGGGAAGGCAAGCTCTTTCACCAGCTACCACTTCAATTCACCACCTTGGGGTTTCCTACAACCCCTCTCTTCTCTGGGGAAGTGCACCCTCTAATATCAGATTGGGTTCCTCTGCTCCCCAGTGATCGGGCCAAACTTGCTCCCTGTTACGATGGCATTATGCATTTTCCTTCCAAGTCTGGCTTTTGCCTTGGGCTTCTGGAAGGTAATCTCTTACTAAGCCCCCAGGATGTCATGCCTGATGCTCCCATCTGTTTGTCTGTTTGCCTTGGGGCCTTGGGTCAATGACGGCCCCAACAGAAAGACCAGCAATGGGATTTAGTGTGCCGACTTTGAGTCATGTGGTTTCAGTGCACCTCTAGAGGTGTGTCTGACTGAGATTAACCCTGGAGTGGTCAATCAGTGGAGCCCTGACAACAACTCTGAACTCTGAGGCTTGGTTGAGCTTTCTTGCCTGGCACTATGCTGTATATAACTGATACAGAGTGGGGGTCTCCAAAAATCCCTAGAGCCCGTGAGTTGGGGAATAGGGAAAAAGGAACAGCTTTTAAGATGTCTTTGCATGACTATGGCTAGTAGCTTAGTGTCTCAATTATGCAAATGGCTTTGGTTCTTCCAAGGCCCCAAGAAGATGAGAGGGGTTTTGACCATGGAATGGTATGGAAAGAGCATACAGAGCCTGTGCAAGGTTCTGTGAATGGTCAGAACTGGTTACCACACCCACTGCATCAGAGAATGCAGTCAAGAGTTTAAAAATAAGCGGCAGACATTTTAGCTAGGAGCACCATGTGGTTTTGAGGAAGAAGAGAGGAGGAGAGGAGATCCACGTGGTTTGCAAAGAGGGCAGAGGAGAACTCCGTGTGACTTTGAAGGAGCAGAGAGAGAACCATACGTGATCCAGTGCAACATGGCACATGTTTTCCTGGACTGTTATATGGAGGCTAATGACATCGTACCCCAGATCCTGAAGGAGAGAGCTGACAGATAAGGGATGGGAAACTTCTGGGTATGTTTTTTGGCTTCTAGCCTTTTGGGGAGCAAGGGAAGTGCTGGGTTCCATTGGAGAACAGGGCTCTGAGCTGAAGTGTTCACAGCCCTACCCAGGTTGGAATATTGTAAATAAAGACCTGTTTTCCTCAACACTAGTTGTTGTGTTTTACACCAGGGCGCCACGTGAAAGAACTCCCTTTTGCTCTGTAACAGTTTTGGCGTCCCCAGATGGGACTGATGGAACCTGTAGCCAGGTTCACTCTGTAACATTTTCACACATTGAGGGCAGGAAAGAAACTTGTCTGTGAGTCCATGTGGAAAAGAGAGTAGAAGTTTTAAATTTGCTGTCCTTTCTGAACTCTGCCCTACATGATTTTAATCTCTATTCTTTCCCTGTAATAAGATATAAATATTAGAACAAAAGCTTTCAGAAAGTTCTGTGAGACCTTCTAGTAAATTATAGAACTTAAGGGTGGTGGTCTTGGAGACCCTCAAATTTATAAATGGTGTCAGAACTGATGACAGGCTTGTGTGGGAATTGTTCCCTTTAAACATACAGTTGGCTAAAACACTTTCACCTTTTATTTTTCTAAATAGGAAAGATTCATGCTATCATTTTTGGTGTAGACCATTCTCTAATGGAATGCAGTGTAAAAAGTAAAATTAGTGAATACAAATTCTGACATCTTTCTGTGTATGTTTATGTTTGTGCAAGTGGGTTGCTGTGTGTTGACTATATGCTTAGTCTTCATATGTTGACTCAGATACTCAAAGAAGTATAATGAACTTACTTCTGGACTAAGAAAAATATAATGACTTTTATAGACTTTCAAGAATAGTGGGTTACAAGACTGGGGACTGTAATTGACTCACACAGCACTGGAAATTACAGCCTTGACTCTGGATTGTGAAGAGCTGACGTGGCAGCTATCACCTGCTCTCAAAACTGGAGCTAACAGGTGTTCATGCTATCTCCAAAGGATTCTACCATCATGAACCACAGATCTGAAGGACCCCTTCATTTCTAATGGGCTGCAGAATTGTGCACAGATCCTTGACGGTTCTTTATTGTCACTAAGGTTTTGAGTAAGCATTATTAAAAATATAATATAGAGAAAGCAAACAAAAATTTTTGAATTGAAAACAGAAAACTTAATTTGAGTCCCACTTTTGCTTTTAATTAGCTGTGAAACCTTAGGCAAACTGTTTTAATGTTCTGTGTCTTAATTTTTCTATTTTTTCAGCAAGCAGTTGAACTAGATTCCCTCTTAGGTCCCATGTGGCTCTAAAGTGAGGTGGTATGCAAGTAATTTCAAAACTTAGCTTTTAAACCTGGGCCAGATTTCCTTGACTTCTCTCTGTGCCTGTTACTCTAAGAACTGAAATTCAGCTGCCTTTCTCCCTCCAGAAACAGGTGCAATTTTGTATCTCTGTCATAAGTTTTAAGTTTTTCCATTTCAAACAAGTTTAGAAAACACTTTTATCCAAATGTTTGGTCACATGCCTGTCTTTTATCATTTGGAGAATATATTTTTAAATAATATATTTTATTTTACAGCTGGAATTATTTTAATAAATGCCAAAGCCTTAATTTACTATTTTAAAATAATTTGTGATAATTAAAATCTCTACTACTAATTATAATATGTCTTTTATAGTACCTTGTATTTCATTTCAATTTTGCTTCACCCTAGCATTTCCAAACCATGAACTCATATTATGATATGTATCAGGCTGTTAATAGGTATCAACATGGGATAGATGGAAAATGGAGCAGATTACTTGGCGTCAAGGAAAGAAAGGAGTGGAAGAAGGCAGGAAAAAAAAAAAAAACAACAAGACAAGTGCTTAATTTCTCTAAAAATTAAGTACCATGATGGTTTCATTGTATTTATATAAACATTTGTCTGTGAGTGGATGCATGCACATAATTAGAAAACTTGTGTTGTAAATGAATGTTTGAAATCTATTTACAGATATATGGAAATAGCTATTTAAAAAATGGAACATGAAAACTCAGATTACAGATACAGTCATTTAGTGTATGGTGTGAGTCAGTTCTGAAAACAAACAACTATGTGGGGGTATGTATTTGGGTATGTGTTTGGATGAGCAAGAAAAACTTGTGAAAGTGCATGTACCAGGCTGCTAATATGAATTTTGCAGGCAAGTAGGATTTGGTAAATGAGAAAGGAGGAGATAACAATCTCTTATAATAAAGAGGTTTTTTTTTTTTTAATTTGATTTGGTACATAATTTGAAAAACATCAAATTGGCTGCAGAGATGTAAGTTGCTAGTACTTGTTAATTTTCTTTTCAACATATGAGGGACTGTACATTGATGTATCAGCACTGCTGTATCTGTGTTATTTAGCTTAATACTCATTTTATATGGCATCTTTATTTCATAAAAAGTTGAAAATAATTTTCTTAAGCATTTAAGCATGGATAAAATATATTTAATTAAATTTATTGAGCTACTAAAGGTATAATCTCACTGAGTATTTAAAACATTTTAAACAGCAGGTATAACATACACAAATACACTAATTATCAAATATTAATGTACATTAGTCACCCCTTACCTATAAGGTATATGTTCCAATACCCCCAGTGGATGCCTGAAACCACAGAGAATACCAAACCCTATATATGCTATGTTATTTTTAAATACATGCATGCATATATACATACCTTTTCACTTAAAGGAAGCACTATATGGCTTCTCTTTGGCATATTCAAATTGCCAACATCTATGTGTGTGCTTTTTAAACTCAGTTCCTTTCTTCTAAAGTGGACATTGTATATGTATGATATGATTGTCCAGTATTATATATCTGATAAGATTATTATTGTATAATATCTGTATGCTCTCTTAGCATTATTAAAATGTTAGGAATGCATTATTAGTGCAATTATAATTTGATATTAACCCATAATATTAATTTCTTAATATATGAAGGAATAATTCTGAGAAGTTAACCTATCTCTTTAAAACATTTCTCTAGTTCATCATTTTAGAATATAATATTGAGCCCTCTTTCCACGTAGTTATAATAAGAATCCATTAGTGCTAACCAGTTCCTTACATGTAGTTTATCGCGTTTACACTTATCTGCATACATACACAGAAAGGAGTAAACAACTTATACATTATAAAATGACATATACTTAGTAGAAGAAGCAAAATGCCTATGTGTTTAATATTAACTAGTTTTTTTTGTTTGATTTTTTAATTCTCACCCAAGGACATTTTTTCATTGCTTTTAGAGAGAGAAGAAGGGGTAGAGAGAGAGAAACATTGATATGAGAGAGAAACATTAATCAGTTGCCTTCTCGTACATGCCCCAACTAGGGTTTGAACCGCAACCTGGGTATACTGTATGCCCTGACCAGGAATCAAACCCACGAACTTTTGGTCTATGAGATGACTCTAACTAACTGAGCCACACCAGCCAGGGCTTGACTGATGTTCTTAATTATCATTATTAATTTAATAATGTTAACTATTATTGACTAATAAATGTGTATTGGTATTGACTTTTATTAATGATTAAAATCTAAAACATATCCTTTAATACATGGTTTGCATAGCTAAAACTTATTGTGAAATTTATATTAGTTATTGCCTTTCAATATAATAATGAAGCTCAATTTGTTTCCTGTGGGAGACCGTTATGTATGGTACAGAGGGCTGTAGCTACTGCGTGAAGGCGGGACCGAAACAGGGGCCCATGAGCCTTGACCAGCTGGTGAACATGCCCCCTATACCATATTGCCGGTCCCACTCTCCAGGGGATCTTAGGAAAAAAGATAGGAATGCAAAGTATTTTTGAAGCTAATGAAGCTTGCCCTGCTCTATGAAGCCCCAAATTCTTATCAGTAGTATGTAAAAACAAAATGTTTAGTGAAAAGAGACACCTGGACTTCTATGATATGCCTTGGTGCCTCACAGTCTGGCTACCTATCACTCTATGTTGATTTATGTTTTCCTTTGTTGTTACTCCCAACCATTTGGTGGAGGTCTGCTTGCTTACCCCATGTATTTGTGCATATAGCCAACTCAATAAAAACCCTAAATGAGAAAAGAGTGATCAGTGATCTCCTCTGAGAGACACTCACCCGATTCTCTCTCCCCAGATAATTCATCTCTGGGTCAGTTTTTTTTTTTTTTTAATGTGTTTTATTGATTATAATATTACATTTGTGCCAATTTCCCTTCCCTCTGCTCCCCTCCACCCGGTGGCCCCCCTCCCTCCAGTTGTCCCCCCCTTTTATATCATGTCCATTAGTTGTGCATACAGTTCTTCTCAACCTCTCTGTCTATTCCATTCCCTCCTACCATGATCCTTAATTCCTATATCATCTCCCTCCCTCTCCCCATTCCCCCTCCCTGTTGACCTCCCCCCAATATGATCCCCGTACCTATAGTTCTTTTTCCAGTCTCGTTGCCTGTTTAGTTTGCCTTTGTTTCAATTCCCTAGCTTCTGTTGTTTCTTGTGATGCAGTTTTCATTTTAGATTTCATTGTCTTGATCCTCCTTTTTCTAAACCAGTCCCTTTAACATCTCATATAACAGTGGTTTGGATCTAATGAACTCTTTCAGTTTTATTTTGTCCTGGAAACACTTTCTCTGTCCTTCTATTCTGAATGACAATTTCGCTGGATAGAGTATTTGTGGTTGTAGGTTTTGGATTTTCATTACTTTGAATATTTCTTGCCAGTCCCTTCTTGCCTGCAGGGTCTCCCTTGAGAAGTCAGCTGATAGTCTAATTGGGACCCCTTTGTACATAATTCTTTTCTTCTCTCTTGCTGCTTTTAAGATTCTCTCTTTATCTTTAACTTTTGACATTTTGATTATAATGTGTCTTGGAGTGGTTCTCCCTGGGTCCAGTTTTTTTTAGAACTCTCTGTGCTTCCTGGACCTGTAAGTCTATTTCCTTCCCCAAGTCTGGGAAGTTCTCCTTTATTATATTTTCACTCAATTTTTCAAGTTCTAGTTCATCTTCCTCGCTCTCTGGCAAACCAATGATTCTTATGTTGGGCCTTTTATAGCTGTCCCAGAGGTTTCTGATCCTCTCATTGTTGCTTCCCATTTCCTCTCGCTGCATTGGTTGACTGCTTGTTCCTTCTCCATATTCCAGTTTGTTGAAATGAACTCTGGATTGTTTTTCCTCACCATCTGTCTCGTATGTGGTTTTGTTCCTTTCGTTATGAGTGTTTTTCGCTTCTTTCTCATCTTTTTCCAGATCTTTTGTGAATTCTGTAAGCCACCTGATAACAATGGCCCAGAACTGAGCCTCTGACAGGTTTCTTATCTGTTCATCTGTCAGGTTCTTCATCTGTTGCCTGGTGAGCTGCGCCACCAGGATTTCTATAGTTGTCTGCCTCAGTTTGACAGATGCGTTTTGTTTTCTTGGGCCGGCTGTAGGGGGCAGTGCCTGTGTACTCGTAATGACCCAGCGACCGGCCGCCATTCGGCAGCCTTTCTTGCTGTGCCGTGGTGCTTTGTTGTCACAATCCAGCGACAGGTGCCTGTCCGCGACCTGTGGCGCTTTCTTTGGGGGCGGGGGTCCAAGATGGATTCACACAGTTATTCCGCTAGGAGACCGGGATCTGTCCTCCCGCCCCCCTGGGCCTCACTGTTCAAGGCGATGTGGTGGCTGCTTTCCCCAGCGTTGGGGTCGCGAGCTGCCGAGGGTTCGACTGCAGCCGGGATTGTTCTCCCCACCGCTGTCCCAGGTGCGACCGCAAACACCGCCGCCCCCTTTCGCTCTTACCTGCCCAAAGGGTGCCGCTGGTTTATAACTTCATACGTTGGGCTTCCGTGTAGTTTTATTTTCTGGAATTTCTAGTTATCCTTTGTTTTGAAGTAGTTGTATTCCTCTCTAGTTGTAGAGGGAGACCTAGCGCGTCCGTCTAAGCCTCCATCTTGGCCGGAAGTCCTGGGTCAGTTTTTTCATCTGCACCGAGAGATCTGTGGGATCAGAAACTCTTGCAATTTCCATTATTCACAATATTAATAAAGATTATGACTACAGTGGCTCAAATTATCACACACTGGAACAAAGGTAGACCCATCCAATTCTCTTTTGTGTTTTTTATTTACTACCAGTCATTCCTACAAGCATCCTTGTTTTCTGACAATAATATGATATTCTAGGAGCATTCAGAGTTCTTCCAACTCCTAAGCATAGCATCAGCTAGACTCTGAGGATCCCAATCCATTTCAGTAGAAAAGGGACAAAATTTGGAAATTTAGACTTCACCAGACTGATGGTGGTGGGTCAAGTCCTGCTGCTGTTGTTAGCCAGGTTGAAAGATAACATTTGAAATGCCACATGTTCACACTAAATCCAGGAAAAGTCTCATGCATGTGATGACTTAGTCAATGGTAGAAGTGCCAATATATATTGGAGAAAGGATATATATTCAATATATGTTGTTGTGACAATTGGCTATCCACAGAGCAAACAAGTAAATGCTAAACACCTAAATATAAAACATGCAATTAAAATACTTAAAAGAACCTTGAGGATGTTTAGTTAATGATTTTAATACCCAGGAAGCGAAGGACACATTGTGAGCAAATATAAAAGGTGGATCACGATACTGAATTACTAAGATCTCAATGACAAAGACACAATAAGCAAAATGAAAAGACTTTGAAAAGACCCAGTTGAGAGAGAGTATTTCCAGCACATATAACTGAGAGAAGGTTAGTATCAAGAAAATATATGTTTAAAAGTTCTACATAACATTAAGGGAAGGAATTGATATTAAAAGAAGCAAAGAATGTAAGCAAGCAATTCACAAAGGAAAATAACATATTGTCAATATCGACACGGAAAAATGTTCAATCTTTCAGATATCACACAAACACAAATTAAACAACTAAAAACTAATACCATTCAGATTGACAAATCAAAAGGAGTCTGATAATTCCAAGTGTTAGCATGAAGGTGGGAAAATCAAATCTCTGTGCAGCGCAGATGAGGAAGGGAGATATAAATTGATATAATCGCTTTGAAGAACAATTTTTTCTTATGTAGTGGAGCTGAATTTATAAATACTCCATGTGACCCAGCAATTCTGCTTCTCAGTATATAAAGCAGGATGGCATTTTTTCATACCTTTTCAACACCTGTGCATAGACATATGCAAGCTCACACAGAAGTTTCAAGAAATAATTTTTATATTTTAACTTGAAATGCACTGTTGTTTTTATTCCATTTTTATCACTGCATAACATGTCCTATCCTATGCAGAACTGCACAGACCCCATGGTACTGAGGGGCAGGATGATCTGACACCCTCAGTGTTAATGGTGACAAGGTCCACGCCAGTCGGCACTCCCAGATTGGTAGAGCTTAGCGCCAGTTCCCATAGAAAGCCTCCCGAGGACCGAGCCTGACCAGACACAAAGGCTCATTCTGGTATAGGTCCGTTCACACACCCAGCATCTCGGACAACTGTTGCTGAGGAGAGGAGCATATTTATCCTCCACCCACCCTTTTAGGAAGCTGGGGTAACAGTATGTGATTTGTCTTTTCTGAGTAATTTCCGGGGGTCCTCACAGACTCTTTCAGAGGGGATGTTTTCATTACTCCAAGGCGATTTTCTGATTCCCATCTCACAATAAAAAATATGTGTGTATGTATTTATTTTTTTATATAAATAAATTTGGACAGGGCCCCAGCCACAGATAAACAGCAAAAAATACTACCAAAGACTCCCCACTCTCCTCTGTGTCTGCAGCCCCTTGCTGTTCCCCACACAGCTGCCTTGCTCTTTGCTGAGGCTTTGTTTCCTGGATCATTTGGACTCAGGTTCGCTTGTCTTTCCAGACCACTTACCGTGTGTCCCACACCACTGCTTGGGTAGCAGCCTGCAACCATCCTCTCCGACCCTCCCTCCCACCTACTGGTCTTACCTTCCGTTACTCTGTATTTGCCCACTACTGGGAGAACGGCATCTAAGGCAGTGACGAAGAGGAACTTGCCTGTATATTTCAACATTATTATTCAGTGAGAATTTGCCTTGATAAAGTAGTTTTATTTTCAAAATTTAAAGGAAGTTAAAGAAGATATTTGACACAGATTTATCCATTAAATAATTAATGATGCAAAATGTGTCTATCAATGTTTATGGCTGGTTGTTCTTGATCACATAATTTAAATGGCATCTTTCTGTATTTTAACTTTATTTGATGTGCCTCCTACATAGAGTCTCTTAAAAACAGTTGTTACAGGACTGTATGTTTATCTTCAGAAACACCATTCTAGATGGATTTTCCAAACGAATAATTCTCAGTAAGAACTTTAAGGCACCAGGGATTCATTTCCTTTTGTGTGTTCTCTTTAGTATTCTGATTCCAATATAACCAATTCATATTTACAGTATATTTTAATTGTTCATGATTATTGAAATAACTCTTGGATTTAAAATTTTCTTGCTCTGTGTATGTGAATACAGCAAGTGGAGAGGCACCCTCTGACAGCCTCCTGTGGAAAATAATCTGCAAAAATCAAAACAAAACAAAAAAACACAATGGCAAAGAATAAAGTTAATGACTATAGCCTGGCCCTGAGAAGTAAATGGTTTTCATTGTATGTTTTATTTTCTTTACATTGTAAACACAATGACTAGATGTGTCAAGCAGGTTGCAATGTTAATAACATTTATAGGTGGATGATTTGCAGCAAACACCTGAACTGAGCCCTTGGCAGATGGCATATTAATATGTCCTGTTTGCTGGTTGGAATGCATTTCGTTTGTCACTATTTGATGCCTCAGAAGACCAAAGGATACATTTTAATTAACCCTGGTGAGGTGCAGTATACAGAGTTGTTTTGTCTTTTTTTTTTTTTTTCCTTTTAGTAAATTTAAGAAAGCATATAACAGGAGTTTTAAAACCAAAGGCAGGGTTCCCCTTTGTGAAAGCATGTCAGCAGTACCACAAAAGACTTACTGTGAATAATTTACTGACTTCCTACAATTTGTATGTTATAATTTATAACACAACTCTCAGGACAGTTTGGGGGTGAGTCATACATTTAAGGAAAATATGTATCACTTTATGTCTCTGATATGATGGTAGAAAAATATGCATATGTATTTTGCTAATTATTGCTTTAAGTATGGTACAGTAAACAATGCTTGAAAATATATTTTAAGAAGATAACATTCTCATCTTCAATAAGAAAATAAAATATTCTTGAACTACTGGAGAAAGAATTTAAAGGTTAGAGATGAATAACTTCTTTAAATGAAATTTGCTTATCATTTGAGTTTTTTGTGAGAAGTAGATAAAAGGCGTTTAAATGAATTAATGATATAAAGGGTCTAATGTGGTATCTGACACTTTAGATCCCTCCTTTACAGGACTTGGAGTAGTTTGATGCAACGTGGAGTCTGGACATCTCTCTAAAATGAAAGAAATAGTATTCCATCTCAACTGTGGTGACCACCCAATTTTGGCATATAAGAGTCACTTAGAGAACTTTTTCAACCCAGATTAGCTAGCCCTTCTTTATAATCCACTCTGAAGATTCTGATAGGCTCTCTCCTCAGTGAAACTAATGGAAAAAACAAAACAAAAACACAAGGATTCTTCTCTAGAAAGCTACCCTAAATTTTTTGATGACTTCTCTTTTTTTAATTTTCCCTTCTTTCTATGTCGCCCACACATCTTAGAACTCAGTTTGGACTATGAGTATGTCCAATTATTTTATGCCATATTTACTTATCTGTAAAGTGAGTGAATGTTCCTCACACAAATATTTTATAATGCAGACTATTTACGTTTCTCCTTTCTTGTTGAAGGAGAGAATATAGGAATTACACTTGAACAATTCACATACTGATTTGGTCATTGTAGTGAATGGATATGTTATGAGGAAAAGTTCTAGAACAGGTAGAAAGGGTGGTTTGGTTATTTGCATATTATAAATAAGAAGGAGGGTTTGGTGGTTGTGATGGTTAATATTATGTGTCAATTTGACTGGTCCCAGACAGAAACATTATCTCTGGATTTGTTTGGGAGGGTGTCTCAGGAGTAGATTAGCATTTGAATTGGTAGATGGAGTAAAGAAGATTGTTTGCACCAATGTGGGTGGGCATCATTCATTCTGCTGAGGGCTTGAATAGAACAAAAAGGTGAAGGAAGTACAAATTTGCTCTTTTGCTTGAGCTGAGATGTTCATCTTCTGCCATAGACAGGGATATTCCTGCTTCTCTCACCTTCTGACTTTGACCAGGACTTGCACTACAGGCCCCCAATTCTCAGGGTTGTGGACTTGAAGTACATTGTTCATGCCCCTGGCTCTCAGGTCCTCAAACTTAGACTGAATTGCACACTGGCCTTCCAGTTTGCCAAGGGCAGATGGTGGGACATCTCAGCCTTCATAATCATGTGAGCCAATTCCTATAGTAAAGCTCCTCTTATCTAACCCTGATATATCTATATTTTATATTTATCTCTATCTCTGTATATTTACCATTGGTTATGTTTCCGTAGAGAATCCTTACAGTGGTAAATCAAAGGTTGATTTTAAAAAATATTACTGCTAGACTAGTAGTTAAAAACTGCAATTATTTCTTATTTTTCTCTATAAAATTACTTCATCAATGTAAGCTAGTCATGTAAAGCCTCAGCCTAATGTGGTCATCCATAAATGAAGGAGTCGAACAAAATGAACTTCAGTGTCCTTTCAGCTCTAAAAATCTGGATTTTATTATATCTTTTTCAATAAACTTTGATTGTTAGGAATGCTAAATGTTTCTTGTCCTCCTGCATTGCTTTCAGTTTCTGTGTGTGAGTGTCTTTTATACTCATCAATTCTAATAATCAACCCTATTTTCTAAGATTCCTGTTTAGAAAGTGGAAGCGTAGTGAATCCACAGATTGAATGCACGCTTTCTGCTTCATTTTTCTTTCTATCCAAACATCAGCTATGGAGTGTGTCTTCTCAAACTCATGACTAAATTGCCTCAACATCTCTCATAATTGTAAAAAACATAGTCATGAGTTTCAGTGTTTTCAGACTGCAGCAATTTCCAGATATTTCTGAAGAGTATTTAGGAGACTGTGAAAGAGCTATAACAGTTGTCAGTTTTACTTATCTGTTTGTTTGCCAGTATTTACTGACAGTATTTACTTGTGTCTGGTTTGCTAAATGATGGAAATATGTCAACTTTCTTTGTCTTATCCATTAATATTACTTGGCAAGGGCTTATTCTGAGTCTATTTTGCACCACTGTAATTTTAAAGTCTTGTGTCAGCTGTGTTTTTAAAGATACATAAAGAATATTCAGTGTCTAGAAATGGTTTCTTAGGAAATAAAATGTACCTTGTCATTTAAAAAATATTGAATTATCAATGTGTTTTTTTGTGTTCCATGTAGTTTGAAAAATCAACATTAAATAGCTCTGTGGGAGAGGAATTTATTGATATTCTAAAATCTGGACTGCCTTTGGTTATGCTTTTCTGATTGCTTCTCATTGATTATGGCATACCTGCCATGGTTGAAATGGTTAGATAAACACTTTTCTATCATTACAAACAGAGAATTTTATTCTGTGGATTTAATGAAACAGAAAAGGGGGTTTATGGTACCAGTCATAAAATGATCTATATACATTTGACAGTCTGTTTGTATGATATAGACAATTTATACTATTGAATTATGAAGTGAAGAGGGAAGGATAATAGAGAAATGAAGTTACCAATGTGGTCAGAGTCTGGAAAATCCAAATTTCTGTCAGCTAGTGCCTGTATTTCTAGGATCAGATTACTCTGTTCAAATCTCGACTCCACATCTTACTAGCAATGTGATATCGGTCAGCTTATTTAAGTGGTTAAAATTATTGTATGACATGGATGTACTCCTTGTCTGCATGCTACTTCAGTTAGATCTTAAACTGTTAGACTCATTCACGTAGCATATATACTGTTCTACTGATCCAGCCAGGAGCTAGAACTACAGTCCGTCCAAGCAGGTAAACGTGTTTTTTGAGTGTTTTCTTCTCTGTATGTGATAAATACACTATGAAGGAGGTCCGCTGTCCTTATATAGGTTAATTTGGTCAAGTCATTTATCTGTTCTTTCTCAGCTCCAATTCTTCTCAGCTATAATTTGTTTGGTGCTGAGATTCTGCAAACTACCTTTTTTGACACTCCCTTGTTGGCTGCTTTTCTATTGGGTTACAACACAGGAGAATTTGAGGGATATCGGGAGGAGAGAGGGTGGGAGAAGATACTCCATTTCTATTGTACTGTCACGGTTCACATAGTTTCTGCGACCACAGTTGTGTTAGCCTCCAACTTCCTTCAACCAGCCCTGCAAGGTCGCCTCAGTGGTTCCAAGAGCAGCTCAAAGGCTCTAGCTTGTTAGAACTCTTGCCATCAGCTCCTTGAGACCTTCCTTTAATATCTTGTAACTTCACCTCTTTCTCTTTTGTTCTTCCTGGACTTGTGTTGTGACTGCTACCTGCTGTTATTTTATCTGGATTATCTCAGTATAAATTTAGGAATAAAACCTTTCATACTAAGAAGCTTTGACAATGAAAAGGTCAACAATTAAAAAGCGTTCTTTTTATGGTAATGGAAGGAGACTTGACTTGGGGTGGTGAATGTACAATACAATATACAGATGATGTATTATAGAATTGTACAGCTGAAACCTGTATAGTTTTATTAACCAATGACACTCCAATAATCAAAAATTTTTTAAAAATGGCTTTTGTTTGGAATGGCTATACTTACCCTGTGACTATGCAGTTGGTTATGAAAGCTATGATGATAAAAATGCCTCAAAATTAAAGAGCAGGTGTTCTTATGTTTCTCATGGCCTTTTCTTACCACTAAAATGTTACCTGTGCAGATAACAATTAACTCTATTTGTTTATGCTATAAGAATTACTGTATTTTCTCCTTCTTTCCATAATATGACATGAATAGCTCTATTGTAATATGACTGCTAGTGCAGTAACATCTATTACCTTACATAATTATAGAACAATATTGTTGTTTATATTCATTACACTGTGCATTAAATCTCTGTGGCTTATTTATTATTCATTACAACTTTTTGCCCTTAAGCTCCACCAGTCTTATCACACATGCCCCCCTATCCCCAGGTAACATTTTACAGGTCTCTGTTTTTCACAGGTTTAACTTTTTTAGAATTCCACAAATAAGTGATATCATATAGTACTTGTCTTTTTCTTCCTGATTTATTTCACTTAGAATAATGTGCTCAAGGCTCATTCATGTTGTAAATGGGAGGATATCTTCCTTTCTCATGGTTGGATAATATTCCATTCTGTATATGTACTATATATTTTTTATCCATTCATCCATTGATAGGCATCTGGGTTATTTTTATGTCTTGGCTATTGTGTATAATGCAGCGATAAATGTGGGAGTTCACATATCTTGTGGAAATTCTATGTTCATTTCCTTTGGGTATATACGCAGAAGTGAACTTGCTGTATGGTATGATAAATCTCTTTTTAATTTTTTGAGGAAATGCCATATTGTTTTCTGTAGTGATTGGACCAATTTACATTCCCATGAACAATGAACAATGAATGAGGGTTCCCTTTTCAGCACATGCTCTCCATCACCTGTTGTCTTTTGTCTTGATGGCAGTCATTCTAACAAGTGAGAGATGATATCTCATTGTGATTTTGATTTGCATTCCCACGATGATTCATGATGTTGAGCATCTTTTCATGTGTATGTGGTCTATAGAACAGGAAAAAAAATATTTGCAAACCATATATAGGATATAAGGTTAATATTTAAAAATGTAAAAAGATCTCTGTCAACTCAACAATAAAAAATGTGGTTAAAAATTGGAAGAATAGCTAAATATAAATGAAACAGAGACAATGTTTAGGTGTAGTTCTGATATCTCATCTTAGAAAATATTAGAGGATTAGATCCCTGAAAAAGGATTTATGAAGTTTTTATGAGTTTTGTTTTGTTTTGGAAGCTCTGCTTTTAGGTAGATTAGGAGTTTCAGAAACTCATATGCCTTAAGTTTAAAATAATATTTATGTGAACCCCTATATGTCCATATGGCCCAGGCAGGGCACCTGCAAAACCACCCCAGGGCCAGCGAAGGCAGGCACAGGAACCAGTGCATGAGCACAAGTCTGGTGAATTTCCTAATCAGCTTTATTTTTCTGACTCTTCACTGCAGTTTCAGAAGGCGTGTGTTCTAGGTCACTGATTCCTTGGCTTTTCTGAACAGGGTTTGGAGGTGAGTAGAGCAAAGGTGGTCCTGCTTGTTTATGAAGCCCTCCTCCCACCCGAGGAGCCAGAAGGGAGGCTGGGTGCACTGAAGGCTCAGCAGCACCAGCCTCTGGGGTTCCCTCTTAGCAGATGCATGTTTCAGATGAGTCTGTCACTGCACCAAATATTCCACCTCAAAAGCAGGGTCAGGACAGAATGAAAAAGTGACCCTATGCTCATCAGATTTGTTTAAAGACAGTTTTCACTGTCTCCACCCTGAAAGATGAGGGTTTAGGGCTGGGAATGGCACAGGGGTCAGTATGCAAAATGAGCGTGGGATAATACAGAACCTTATGTAGAGGAGAGAAAATATTCACGTGGACCTAGCCCTGTTTCCAAATGATTATAAATTATTTTACCTGTGCATTTGCATAGGTTTATAAAAAATCTATTATATATTTTCCCCTTAGATTGTAGAGATTCCAGCGTGACAGGTAATGAAATAATGATTTGTTTCAGATGCCAGTGTTTAAGCTGTATAAAGTTGATTTTATATATTTTTCTTGTCAGCTTCATTGAAGTCAATGAAATTAAACACACCCATTGCATTTGTCATCAAGAGACAAGAAACTGAACACATTACTGCTTTATTTTTATAATAAAATAAATTGCAGACTACTGCATTTGAATGACCCCGAGAGGGTTCACCCAGGAGCAAAGGGACTATGGGCTTCTAGGTGCAGCTCATCAGCTCCAAGGCTCAGCTGGGAGTATGACACCTGAAATCTATGGTGTGAAAAAAAAATGAAACTTAAGTGGGATCATTCTGTGCATCTTTCCAGAAAAAGGATCTTTAATTTCACTAATAAGAACATGAAGAAGTTTAAGAAGTCTACAAAACAGTTATCTACTTACATAAATAGAAGAGTTGGATGAGCTGTGAATAGCCCAGATAAACTACATAAGGTGATGTCCTATGGGAAGAAAGTTCACCATCCTTTTCCAGATGCTTGTTATAAAAAGAAACAGCCTCCTAGAATTTGGGGTTGTGATATGGAAAATAAAGAAAATGAATTGACTTGTGCAGCCACTTGCCTGAAAAATTACACCATGATAGTCAACATATTTGCTTAACTCCAGGGATGATGGTTCTTCACAGTCAGAAAGCCCATCATCAAAATACGGTGTTATTTATTTGTTTGTTTGTTTTCTGAGGTTTCTCAGGGCCATGAAACAATGGCACAAGTTTTGTTCAGCAGGAATTTGAGATTGGGTGTAATTTGAACTTTCTGGAAAAAGAGAAGTATAGGTGAACTTGTAGCTTATTTGGTGAGGATGGAAAACCTTGGAGTGGTAATGGGTTGCCTTCTTGACCTCATCAACAGTTTACAGGAAGAAAAATTATACATCTCACTTGGCTGCTGTGTAGACCTGTCTCTAGTAAAGTCACTAGTTAAAAGGAAATTTGAAGAATATATAATAGTTGGCTCAAACTGGCTTCAAGCGGTCATGTAAAGATGGTGGTCAGAACTATCAACCAAAACAAAAGTTGTAAATAATGAAAATATTCACATTTTATTTATTTATTTATTTATTCATTTTTATGGTTATTTAACTTTAATTTTTTATTATTATTTATACTTTTATAGTTGTCCCAATTTTCCCCCCTTTGTCCCCCTCCACCCAGCTCACCCCTCACTTCCATAGTCAATCCCCACACCACTGTTACAGAACCCCTGGGCTGCTCCAGTTGAAAACAAACCCGTGGGCTCTTTAGTTAGGGGCCCGATTGCCCGCCGCCAAAATTATAACTCTCAATACCAGAGTTTAGTGAAAAGAAAAAGAATAGTTTATTTAACAGTTATATAGATTTAGTTATTTGCGGATTTCTGTTGTTAAGTCTTATGTTCTTTAAAACACCCACAAACACATATCCTTGCCTCCCCCCTACCAAACCAGGCTAGTTTTAGAAAAGTCAGAGAAACCCTTTCCCTACTTTCCAAACACAGTTCAGCTTTACCAGTAGCTGCCAATCATTCAATCCTGATTGGGGAGACCTCGTCTGTGTTATGGGGTCCACCAGCTTTTAATCCAGAACCTCATGGATTCTCAGCCTCCTTGTAAACTGTATAGTTAGTCCTTTTGTAATCCGCACAGTCCGCCTTAACCTTAGTTAAATCCGCACAGTCCGCCTAAAATGTCTGCCGCTTATTTTTAAATCCCTGACTACATCCTCTGATGTAGTGGGTGCGGTAACCAGTTCTGACCATTCACAGAACCTTACGTAGGCTCTGTGTGCTTTCTCCATACCATCCCCTGGTTCAAGACTCCTCCCATCTGCCTGAGGCTTTGGATGCATTAAAGCCATTTTGCATAAAAAAGACACTAGCCACCTCAGGCATGTGGAGGCATTCTGAAAAGCTGCTTCCTTCTCCCCATCCCCCAGCTGCAAACTCTGGGGTTTTTTGGAACACCCCTGTTTCTGTAACACCACTGTCCATGTTCATTGGTCCTTCATATACAGGTGTCCCCCATATAACTTGGTACTTTTATAACATGGTTTTGCTCTAACACAGTTTCACTCCAACATGGTTTTGCTCTAACATGGTTAGGGAATTGGGGAACCCCCCCTGTATAATGTGATAAAAGCTTTTAAGAGCAAAAGATAACTCATTTAAATTTTTTTATTTGGGTGTGTACATCATATCAGTTTACTCTAAAAAGCATAAAGAAAGGCCTAGACTTAGCTGAACAGTTAGAGTTATATTTCTCAAATGAAGGTCCTTGCACCGAGAGGAGCACAAAATTTAAGAGAGAACTTCAAAAGTGCTTAGCACCATATAACAAAATTTATAAAGATCTCTCAGCTAAAAGCAAGCAATATAAAATAACAGATTATTTTGCAAAAAGTAGAGCATAGAAATCAAGATAATGCTGAAGAAAGTTCAGAGGAAGAGGATATCTTGTCAAAAAGAAAACATATTCCGTTAATGGAGCTTAGTAGCGATAACAAAGAAAACATTACTTAATTCATATTAATATGTTGTGCTTTTGATGAAAATTGCTTTAATAAATATATTTTTCATAATTATAACATGTAATAGTTTTTATTTTTTTAATTTTTGGAACCTAACCCCCCTTTTTGTACTATTTCTTTGTTTCATATAACACGGATTTACATAACATAGCATTTGTTAGGAACCTTAACAACTGTTATACGGTGTTACCTGTATGTTCTTTGACTAATTCCTTCACCCTAAAATTACAATTAAGTGGACTGTAGGAACAAGAGAACCATCTTACTTTGGTTCCAGGATATATTGATAATATAGCTAAGGATGTAGATGCCTATCTATTATAGTTGCATGGAGAGACTTCATCTACTAAAAAGCATTTGGTCATTCAAAACATTCCTGAACTACTTGATTTCCAAAATATTTCTCATAAAAAACTGTGAACTGTAGAAGACAAAACATTTTTTTAAAGCCACATGATGAAACCACCAACAAAACTGTAACAATCTGCTTTGTATTGAGTGGGAAAATACCTGAAAGGAGCAGCTTCAACTTCAATAAGGTGAAAGTGCACTATGGAGATTGTTCACATTTGCTGCATTGGGATTTACATGGTTATTTGGTAATATTGTTTAAAAACCGTTAGAACTTAATGCCATGCTGCCTAAGAATATACTTTATGTTATGTCAAAAAGTAAGAAAACATTATTAGAAACCACAAAGATCATTCATTATTACTTTTATTATGATTGCAGTTTATAAGAAAAAACTTGAATCTATGCAGCTATTTTCTTATGTTGAAAAGACTTTGAAAAAGACTATGTATTTGTATGAATCACTTAGTAAATTATATAATGTCTAACCACTGGGTTTTACACCTGAAAGTAATATAGTATTGTTATTTAAGGAAGAAAGCAAAACACCATGTGAAGATGCAGACACAGAGGAAGAACACAAAGTGTTACAGAGGCAGAGGTTGGAATGATGCAGCTTCAGGACAAGAACATCAGGGGTTGACTACCATCACTAGAAGATATGAATAGACAAGGACAGTTTTTTTTTGCCTGCAGGTTTTAGAGAAAGCATGGCTCTCCTGTGGGGTCACAAATAATAACTTTTTCCCACTGTCTTAAGTTCTAGATGGCCCAGTAATCACATTAACAGAGACAGATTAACAAGAGAAAATGTACAAAGTTTATTATGGACGTACATGCCATGGTTGTCATAAGATACAGGATCGAAGGCACACTGGGCAGTTGACGTTTACATGCTATTCTGGACAAAGGAGAAGGGGAGCAGGGATCTGGTATTTCAGAAGGAAAGTAGGTAATTCACAGGTAGAAGAAAGAACAAACAGATGGTAAATGAATTCTTGCCAAGCAACCCAGAAACAGTGGGAGCCAGAAGTAAATTCAACAGGCAGGCTTTGCTAGATGTCTGCCTGTCTGCCACATTTAGTTCAGACATGCTAAGGTGAATATGCTAAAGTGCTTCTTCCTTACATTCAGCAAGTTTTTCCTTCTGAATTTTTTAGGTAAGAAAGGGGAGAGTTAAAGGTTCTTTCTTTGTCTTTTGTTTCTTAATAATCAGTTTAAATTTAATATCCCGAGTGGCACATTTTGGATGGCAAAACTTTTGTTCCCTTTACTGACTACATGTTAAATTTTAGACTATATCTTCAAGAACTATGAGATAACACATTTCTGTTTTCTTAAGCTGTGCAGTTAGTGATACCTTGTTATGTCAGCCCTAGGAATCTAATATAACCAGGTATGCTAAACCTAAAAAGTAACTTTCTTTACCACAGCATTTTTAATTTTTATAAAAATTATGTAGAATATAACTGAAAAAAAATGAAAAGAAAAAGAGATACACACACACACAAACACACACACACAAACAATTTAAACCAAAACTGAGACCACCTGTATTGCTTATAAATTGATTTTTCAACTTGAAAAGCAGGTTTCGTTGGTCTCATAGGCCCAAAAATAAACAAACAAAAAAGATTGCAATTTCTGTAAGAAAAATTTCAGCAAAGATTAACCAGATCTGAAGCTGTTTTGTGAGTAGTAAATTATTTACCTGATTCATTAATAAATGCTATCATTTATTCATAAACAAATGACAAATTGTTCAAAATACAGCAAGTGATATATTATATATTTATCTCTGCATCTGTTTATTACCACATATAAATCAATTCAAGATTCTATTGTTTAGAAGAAGCACCATAAACTGACAGAGTGGCTCAAGGGTATGACAATAGTGATACATTTTCTTACAAATACTTACTAAATTCTTTCTAGTGAAAGACACTTCAGATAAATAAATATTGAAAAGATGTGCTTTTTCAGGAACTTTCATCTAGAAAGGACAGGACCAATGACAGCCTAAGTAAAGAGCTTGAACACACCAATAGAAAAGCACAATAGGGTATGTACAGGAAGTAAAAATCGGCTCTGATGGGATGAGACATAGAGTTTATAAACAAGAAGGGTGAGAGACAACGCTCAATGGGTAAGCTGGAGAAGGATTATGGGAGATTCTGAATAACGATGAATAATACTAACATTAATTGAATATTTAACATTAGTCCTATAGTTGCTTTGTCGTCGTCGGCAGCCGTCCGTCTCGAGAGACGATGGTGTAGCTTCTTAAGTGTCTATCTGCACCGCCGAGAATGGCTGTGCAGTCCGACTCGGGAGTGACACGGTATCTGTCTCCTCCCGTGTTGAATCGACATCTTGCGATGACGCTGGAGTGTCCTCTCCAGTGGAGCTGAAGCTACAGAGCCTGGGCAGGGTGATATGGAGGGTCTGCTGTTGCCCATGCAGCAGACCCCCCCTCTCTTCGCAGCTGAAGGGTCCAAGGGAAGACGGAGTCGATACAGCTTGGCTTCAGGTGCGCCGCAGGAGTTGCCGGTGTTGACTACAACGTCAAACCGCCTTAGGGACTCCGGCTCCGGATTTTCTGTCGGGGTTTACTCCCTTAGCCTTTCCCCAGAAGAGGTATGCCGCAAGGCAGCGGAGGTTTTTTGGAGTCAGAGTTTTCCTTCTCTGATGTACCCTGACTGGAAGATCGAACCAGCGACACTTAGCTCGCAGGCCGACGCTCAATCCACTGAGCTAAACCAGCCAGTTGCTTTGTATACATCAATTATTGAAATATTCACAATAATGCTCTGAAGTAGATACTAATATTAACATCAAATTATGTAAATCAGGATATGGAGGCACAAAGAAGCTAGGCAATTTACTCAAGAATAACAGCTGGAATTCACAGGACTTGAAACTAGGCAGTCTAGCTGCAGAGCTCTTAATTATTGTGCAATGCAGGCATTAAAAAAGAATGGCTACATGGAAAGCTGAATAATCTGACACATTTTTGCAGGCAATGACATATAAAAATAGGTAATTACAATGAAGTACGTGCCATGTGGTAGGCACCCTACTAAACACTTTGCATGTGTTACCTAATTTTAATCATCACATATTCTTATAAGCCACAGGACTAAGATTTTAGAGCAAATAATAAAATTTACCAAAACATTAAACTGATATTCTGGGGAAAGTATCTGACAAGTTGTATACTGTATCAATGTGGAGAGCTAAGAGGTGAGAAAATCAGTTATGAAGGTATACAAACCCAGAAAAGAGAAATAAAGCTTTAAATTTAGGGTTATGGAAGTGGGGGAGGAAAAAACTAATAGGAAATACTGTAGGAGTACAGCAGATATTATGTGGGCAACTAGTCATAACAGAAGAGAGTGAAAATTGTTGACAAATCTTAGATTTGGAACCTGGGTAACAGACAGAATTGTGGTGCCCTTGATAGCAGAGGGGACAGGGAAAGAAGAGGAAGAAAAGTTGATGCTGTTTCAGCATGGGCAAATTTAAAAAGTTGATGGGGCCATTCAGTGGGAATGGTTTTGGTCTTCAGAAATGTTGACAAAAGCTCAGAGAAACTTCAGGACTGGGGAAATAATCTTAGAAATGATCTTCATAGAAAGCAATGGTGTAAGATTAGAGAAAGCTAACACAGAAAAGAAACAGACACACAGAGAGGGTCCTGAAGGGTTACTATGGGAGAGTCTTCTCATTCCATTTCCTCCTCTTATTCCTTTTCCTCTTTATTCCCATTTTCTCCTCTTCCTTCCTTTACTAGTATCTTGGTATATAGTAGATGCTCTGTATTGGATAAATGAATGATAGAATAAAGGAATGAAGAAATAAATGAATGAGGGAAACTCAATACTTATAATTGTCAAACTCAAGAAATCAAGTCAGAGAACAAGAGAAATAAAAAATAGTGAAAGAATCAAGAATTTAAAATGTGATTACTTATTTATTTTTTAGTCTGTAAATTACTAGATCCTAAATATAGATGTAAGTTTCCTTCTGAAAGCATGTGTAAATACATTTCTTATGAATTTAATCTTATAAATCAAATATACTAGAATACTTCTTTAAATAGCAGGAATATTGTCATTATTTCTAGGGTAAACTGAAAAGTCATCCAACATTGAAATTTTGAAGATATTTGCATCATAATATAATAGTATTTTTTACAGTACAGTTTTACTTGTTTAGAAATTAGCTTTCTTTCTAGGAGAAAGTTGCTTTTCTCTTGTAGTTTATGTAACAACCCTTAATGTAAATAAAAAGATAAAGAATTCATTCTGTGAACTTATGTCTCTATTTCTTGGGTTTTCTGATGCATAGGAGATAAGCTTGTTTTTCAAAATAAAATTGACTAGAAAATTTATGTTACATATAGAGGTATATATTATATATAATTTATACTCAGTCACACAAGCATAAATATGTTTAATTACATATAACACTATGAAATTGATATGTATTTCTCATCTCGGTGCACATACCTATAAAATGTTATGTATATATATAGCTCATATATAAATACCGTATTTTTTGCTCCATAAGACACACTTTTTCCCCAAAAAAGTCGGGGTGGGGGAATGTCTGTGTGTCTTATGGAGCAAATATTGCGTCAGAGACCATGATGTGTGTTACCTAATCTGTCAGCGGTGGTGACAGCTGTTAGAAGAGGAAGCAGTGGGCCCACACAAAACCTCTGGGGGTGCTTAAATGTCCCACTTTACTGCTGAATCTCAGGGCGTTTGGTCAGTATGAAGTAGCAAAGAAAGTGATAGCAGTAATTGTGAGCAACTGAACTTCATAAATTCTGACACTAACAATGATGAGTTCTTCAGGTTCCCAGAAAACTAGAAGAGTACTTGAACCTTAAAGTCTCTCCTCATTTGTTAATGACAGTGATGATGGTTCTTAATACTGCTGTTGATTGCTGTTCACTTTACATGGTTGAAATATTATTCTGTTATATTTTATTAAATATTTTAGTACACCATTTGGTTAAGAATTTTTTTTTCTTGTTTTCCTCCTCTAAACCTAGGTGTGTCTTATGGTCAGGTGTGTCTTATAGTGTGAAAAACATAGTAATTTAATATGTGTCATATTATATACATGATATACACATCTTATCTGACATACATATTTTACTTATTTAATATGTAATTTGCCCTATCATATACTCATTCTGATGCTACTTTCTATATGTTTGTTTCTCCAAACAAAAATTTCACACCTATGTGCATCTCTCAAAATCTGAGTGTTCTGAGTACTGACTTGTGATGTTATCATGCATTTCAGCATAATCATATTGTGGCTAAGGTCATTTTCTATATTCAACGTGTAAACTAGCATAGGTGGTTCATCACATATCATGTGCAATATTTTCTTTCTTCTCAGTCTGCATGTGAGAGCCCATGGGATGCAGGTGTATTATCTATACAATGTACTTGTAAGGATTGCTTTTATGACAGGAAGACAGACTGCTGAGACAGGCACTATTCTGCCCTCTTTTCACTCTTAGAAATCAAATGATGTTTGATTTTGCTGTAAATACACATTGCCTTTAAAAAGTGAGACAATATAAATGGATTTTTGAGAGTACCGTAGGATTTCTTAGGGTGATAGAATTCTTAGGATAAGATAAAAGAGAAAACAGTTACCTCATAAAGCTCCTTATTTAACTGAAGGGGAAAGCAAGTCTCAGGAAAGGCGAACAATATTTTGCCCAAACTGGCACAGTTTTGGATGGCTAAGTTGGTACTAGAATTGAATTTTCTTTTTTCTCTTCTGCTTTGTTGCCTCAGTGACATGCATATTGAATCCTATTTTTCAGTTACACTTAATCACATGAGTTTTATTTTATGAGAAGAAAAAAAAATGAATTCATTCTAACAAGAAACTTTTCTTTCTAACTTTGTATAGCAACGGTATCATACCTACTGATGGTTCTAGATGGTTTAGGAACATAAAACAGGCATCAAAGATTTCCTCTGCTGCACTGTTTCTTTCATCCAAAGTGCTCAATCTATGGACAGCCAGTCCCTGCTATTTCTCTCCTTCCTACTCACAAGAGATTTAACCAAAGTGAAGGTATGAAAAACTGTGGTAATTTTGTAAATGCCTATGTTTTATAAGAACAGATCTGCAAATGTTGACTCATATTTTACCTCAGCACTTCTGCATTTCTATGGAATTCATACTGTCCCTTCCTGTCAGCTTGGCTGAATCTCCCTTTCCTGTTGGTGTACTAGGTTCTCCATGTTAGACTATGTTTGCTTGAGCAAGCAGAACAGACTTAGAAATCTGAGGGGGAGCAAACACCATCCTTACTCCGCCACTTTTTTTTTTTTTTCCTGGCATTATAAAAACATGAGTTGGATAAAGTCAAAGTGAACTATCATTTTTTTTTTTTTAAAGCCAACACTGATCTTGAAGAATTAAGAAGCAGTTTCTACCCTGATGGAGCTTGTGATCTAGCAGGGGAGAAAAGGTTAGCTAGTTTAACATAATTCAACAACATGAAATACTATGGGAGGCAGAGGAGAGACAGATAATGATACAAAGAAATAAGATTTTTCAAACAATCTTCTTAGCCAAGAGAAAAAACATTTGGGGATGCCTATCACATGGCAGAGATCTGTATTTTTCAATCTGCGTTTCTCATCCTAAACACAGTTCTTCCAGAGGTTGGACATGCCTAGTACTATTTTAGATTTATAGGAGAAATGGTAATTATTACATATAATGGATGCCTTAGGACATTGGGGCTTAATTCTTCCATGGAATCCTGGTGAGACAGCTCAGATACCTCCCTGAAAAGGCCAGAGTATTGGTCATGCTAGTTTTGGTCTTTAGAAGGAGATGATTTGTTCAACGGGCCTAATTTTCTGTGTGAAGAGAGACTCAAAAAGAGCCGTCTTGTTCAAAACGAGAGAGATTTGTGGATGTGAGAGTTTAAGTTTTCTTACATTTTACAAATAATTCAATCTGATAAAAAGAAACAAAATTATTAAAGTGAAATTCTATATACTAGTAGTCTGGAGTGCAAACCTAAGGGGGTCTGTGTATTGATTAGAAAATATAACCATCATATTCTATCACATCTTCTCCAGAATTTTGACTGTTAAGCTAAAATAAATTCCCTGAACACAAATTAGAATTTGCAACACACATTCTAATTTCTAGTGCCCATTGCAACAACAGCAAAAATTTAGTATTTGTTTCCAGACGTTTGAAGACAAGTCCAATGAACAATTCATTTCCCATCCAATCAAGTTGCCCAGTACCTATGTTTAGGTGAACTGAAAATAATCATTTGATGACTGCTGACTTTCAGTTACACATTTGTCTGCTCCAGGGGCTTTGGCTTCTTGTGTCTGGCATAAGGTTAGAGCCAATTCTTTTTCTCACAGGTCACTTGGCTCTCCTCAAAGACTCCCTGCTGAGCTTCTCTGTACACAAATCCAATATCTTGAGTGTGGCCTGTCTCTAGCTTCCTGGCTGCCCACCTTCCACAAACTCTTTCTTTGTTGGAGTCCCAGCCCTTTCTTCTGGAACCAGGAGTAAGTTCACCTTCCCATGTAGTCCACATCTCTTCTATGTAATCATCAGTGCATGCTTAACTCTGATAAATTCTGGGAGTTCAGTCTGAGCCCAATATATGATTTTTTCTTCATATTGCAACTTTCTATGTCTGCAAACACCAGAGGCTGTCTCTACAATCTCACTGAAGTCCCACCAAACTAAGCTTATGGCTAGCCAACAGATTTCGCTATTCCTTATCTGAGGATGAAGCTGAGGGGCTCACATCACTTCACTGCCTTCTATTGGGTTGGCCAAAAAGTCCATTCAGGTTTTTTTTTTTTTTTTTCTGTAAAATAAAAGGCAGAGTTTTTATTTTCACCAATAAGTATTGATTTGGATATTTTGAGTATGTTGGCTATCTCCTGCTATTAGCTTCTAGTAGGTAGAAGTCAGAGGTTCTGCTAAGCATCTTCCAATGCATAAGATAGCTCCACAGCAGAGAATTATGTGGCCAAAATGTCAATAGCACCAAGAAAACTCACAAGTAAATTTTGACACATTCGATCAGTCATAGCACCTTCTCCATACACTGCACAAATCTTTTTGGTGTTTCAGTTGGGTTTTTATCTTTCTTGAAATAATAAAGCATAATATGCTAAAATGTGTATTTTCTCCCATCTTCAATATTATAATGGCTGCACAAAAGTTCACCAATTTTGATGCTTTTTAAAAAAATGCACACTGATATGATAGCTATCATAATGCTATCTAACAAAATTGTTTTGAGTCAAGTTAAAGACAACTAAGTACTACTAGAACCATTGTACAGAAAAAAATAAGCAAACATTTTGGCCAACCCAGTACAAAGAGAAGCTCCCCAGAAATGTTCTCTTTATAATCTTCTCTCTGCTAACAACTGAAACCTCTTTTTATAGACACCATCTCTTTGCAGATGTAATAACTCTGGCCTATTTTGTGAAATTTGTCATGTAAAATATTAAAAATGTCTTCACTGTGCAGTCACTGTAAATTACCCTATTGTGAATGTGTATCATAGTTTGACAAAAAGAATTCACCCAGATAGATTCAATTATGCTATGATCACCCAGTAAGTGTTATTTGTTATGCCAGCCATCAGAATGGTTTAAATCAATTATAATTGTTAGTTGTATACATATTCAACTTAATATCAAAATAAATAAGTTAAAAACATTAAAGAATTAATGTTAGTAACTAAAGAAATAACATACTCTTAATCACATGAAGTAGCTGACATTTGTTCATTTATTTTCCCTTTATTGTGAAAACCTCATATTTTTTGTCATATCAAATTATTGGGTTAATAGTCCACATCTTCCACTATGAAATCCTTAATGGGAGATCCTTCCTCTCCCTCTTCTCTTTAAAACCAACATGAAAATACTATGTTATACAGATCCTAAATATAGATGAAAGTTTTCTTCTGAACACCTTATGTAAATAAGTTTCTTATAAACTTAATCTTAGAAATCAAATATATTAGAAGATGTTTTTAATAGCAGACATATTATCATTATTCTTAGGGTAAACTGAAAAGTCATTTCACATTAAAAGTTTATTTATTTCTTTATTTAATCATTGACACTTCAAGAAGTAATATGCAAGAGAGGCAAGGATAGTTAGAAACTAAGTAAGTACAAGTGATATGGTGATTAACTTATATTTAATTATTGCAGATTTTTCATTATATCAAGGGGTTTTGCAGTGCTGTATACGTATGTTGTTAAAGTTACATAGGTTTAAGAGTGTAGAACACGTTTAAGAACATAAGTAGTGTTTATTAAAGTGTGGAAAAGGTTAATAAGGGAGTGGGAAAGGTTAATAAGGGACTGGGAATGGTTTTTAAGTGTGTGGGGAGAGTTTATAAAGCCTTAAAATATATATAAATACTAAAATATATGTAAGGTTCCTACTTCACAGATTTTCACCTATTGTGGGGGGTCTACAATGTAATACCTGTGATAAGTGAGCGAATACTGTATAGAAATCTTTAATCACACACACACACATAACACTTATTCTAAATAAAACACTATTAAATCCCCTGAGAACACACAGCTACAAGGGAGAATTTGTAATAGTGTAGAGGACTAGAATGATTCAACTGAAGTTATTCATATAAGACTCAAGACCTGGCATTGTCTGTTATTAGCTGAGTGTTTTAAAACACCTTACATAACTTTGTTCTTCATGGTACCATCTTGTGAGGAGCGTATCTGTGGATCTGTAGTGCTTAGCAGAGAGCCTGTCTGAAATTATAATAGGTACTAAATAGAAGTTAATATTCATAAAGCTAGAGGGTATTTCTATTTATTTCTTGTATTCTTTGAAGCAACCCTTTTATATTGTAGGTGAGGGTTACTGTCATCACTGGGTATCTCACAAAAAGATACATTTCAGACATCGCTTTCTCCATAATGTGATTTATGGCTTAGAAATGACTTTTAAAACACATAATAAAAAAAGGATAACATCAATTATCTGAAGTTAATGAGGACATAGAAGAACTTTACTTAATTACAGACCATGGGAGACTAGTAATAAGTAGGTTAAACAGTGTTGGAACAGATAGTAAAACACAATTTTGTATGATGGATTGATTTAATCATAGTTATTTTGTTATTAAAAATCAATTACTATAAAACAAGGTGGGAAAATGTTGCCCATGTTGATACCACACTATTAAAAAACACTGAATTTAAATAGTCTAATGAGGTATTTATTTATGATATTCTCCTTCTGATCCATTATTCCCTTTAGGATTGATTACCTTCGAAAGCTTTCCTGACATAAACTTTTATATGCTGACAAAGGGTGGGGAAGCAAACTATCTTGATTAGTTACATTGTAATCAATATTTAATAGAGCTTATCAGAGCAAAGAACACATTGCATGCACTTAGAGCAGTGATTTTCAAACACTGTGACTCAAGGAGTTTTAAAACATTCAATACCTGACTACTTAGTCAGGGGCACTGACCTCTTTTCCCTTAGATTATCAAGTAAAAAAATAATGGCCAACACAATAGCCATCTAGTATAAAGGAATCAAAATTATACCTATTGTCTTTTGTCAGATCAGTATATATATCTATCTATCTATAGATAGATAGATAGATAGATAGATAGATAGATAGATAGATAGATAGATAGATATTAGCATGCTGCAGAATTTTAGCAATTAGTTCATAAGTGCCATGAGATGAAAAAGGTTAAAAATTATTGACTTGGAAGATGCCTTCCAAGACAAGCTGCAATAGAAAGCTCACTTTGCTTTTAATCATATTTTCAGATTTAATAAGTTTTTACCAGAAGTTCTGGTACCATCATGTTAACTCTTTAGATATTGCCCCCCCCCAATATAGTTAAAAAAAGAACAGTGTTATTCTTTTTATTTTATTTTTTTCAAGAAATCTGAGACATGGGCTTTTATAGATTTGGGCTCCAGCTGAAGCTCCTCATTATACTTTATGTGCTTGCTTAAGTGTAAGAAAAATGCAAGCACTTCATTTGAATGGATGTATATGATGTGGTTAAGTTTGTTTTGAATCTTCTTTTCAGAACAGATTTTCAAAGAAATCCTAAATAATCTCACTTTTAGCAAGAGGATCCATATTTCAGGTTTTTGAAGTCTCTTCAACACTGGTTTATTTTTACATGAACTAAAGAGGCCCACAATGTGACCTTTAAAGATCAAGGATACTTGGAACTGAGTGGCTCACTGAACTAAAGAATAGCTCTGGCTGTTGCTTAGACAGCATCGTGTTCCAAAAGCAACACAAGACTTTTCATATTTATTAGAGCAATTGGGTAAAGTACACAAGAATAATATTATTGAAATTAATGATCAAACTTGACCTTGAATGTGTTGACTCTTCAAGATTTATACATGCATGTATACATGCAAAGAAAAAATGAGTATTTTAAAAAGTATTAATAATTCAACTTCTTTTCAACATTTGATATTTTGTATTGGGGAAAATAAAATGTTTTTTATTATATAGAGCCATTACTTAATAAGAAAAGCATGAACATCAGAGACAGCTTTGGGTTGGAAATTGCTCTAATTCTTAAGGTGTAGTATAGGGCAAAGAACCTACATTTTCTGAGTCACACATTTCTCATCTGTCAAGTGGAAGTGATAATAACTACTTATTAGTGTTGTAAAGGTAAAGCACTGATTTCCTATTTGATGTGTAGGATATGCTCAACAATTGTAATTATATTGAGGGCGGTGATACTGATAATTATGTATTCTTTCTGTATCAGCCTCTCTTAGGTAAGTGATCATGAACCTCATTCCTGCCTACAGTCATGCTTCTGAGCTCATATACAGAACATTACAAACAGCTGCTTCTGGGCACTTAGTATCTGTTCCAACCTATCGGGCTTTTCAAATAATCTGTCCTTATAGTCTGCACATGATAAAAATAATTTTCTCTAGTTTGATAACTCAATTTCTTAAAAATTTTATGACTTGGTCTCTTATTTATATCAAACTATTTAGTATTAAAGTGTGGGGGAGGAAAGAACTTGACTTTCTTAGTTCTTTTGGCTGATCTAATTATTAAGTCTGCATGAGACAAATTAACAAGAGAAAATAACCAAATTTAATTACATATGTACATACGGAAATCCCACATACATAAGAGGTTTGGAGACAGAAAGGTGAAATGAGGTGTAAAAGGCATTCTGAGCCAAGGAATGAGTTAAGGTGCTGTGTGACTCCTGAGCGGAGAAAAGAAATTCACAGGACAATGAGGAAGGCAGATGTTCAGTGATTTGCCCTGCCATATAGATAGTTATTTTTTATCATAACTCTTCTTATGGGCAAGGCCCCCAATTTCGAGTCTTTTAGGTGGTTACAGGAGGGGCAGGAGTTTCTCCTGGGCCTGAAAGCAGGGTCTCAATTACCTTCCATTCAAAATAGTTCACATGCCAAAGTGAACATAGTTCATATGTTCAAAGGCTTCTTGGGGAAGCCTTGTTCTGAACCCCTCCAAAGGTGACTAGGAAACAACCCTTTAAGAGACTACTGACATTCTATTATTTTATATTCTTCATGTAAAAATGAATTGTTGCAATATATGTTATAACTTAATCACTTAAGTAGTCCAGAGTATATGAAAATTCATCTAATGGTATTTTATAGTTGTGATTCTGAAAGTTTAGGAAGAATGTTCTGGACAATAATAAAAATATAGAATGGGAAATATTTTACCTTGTATATGTGAAAACTTGGCATAAGTGGAGCCTTTTAAAAATAGAGCAAGGATATCCCATTCTAGAGGACCTTCCTTGCACCCCTTACTTCTCAATCCTTTGGAATGTTTGAACTGGGCAAAATAATTTTTGGATTGGGCTAAACCAGCACTGTGTTTCAAATAGATATTTGCAAATCTAACAGGAAAGCAGATATCCTGACTACCAGACTGAATGAAGATGTTCTTTTCTTAATTAATTAATTAATTTTTTGAGGGGGCCCTACTCTGTAACAATTTCCCCCCTCTCAGACTTAAGACCCTTTATCATCTTATAAAGGTCAATGGACGAAGGTCTCGTGCTCCTCTAGCTGCTCCAAGCTGGACATGGTCATCGTCCTACCTACACTTGGGTCCAAAAATCCCTAATAAGAGTGGAGATGTGGAGGGGAGGGTGGTCTTCCCACATGTGGAAGGATCTTGCAGACGCCAGGTCAGTTGGCTGTCCCTGGGCAATGGCATGCTCAGTTTAACAAGCCGGCATCCTTGTTGTATTCTGGGGACAACAGATTTGGCAACAGAGTTAAAAGGCATCATTAAAACCATAACCACTAGATGACAAAAGGCAGGTATTAATTTTTCAATGTCCCACATTAGGGAAAAGAAGGGCTTCTTTGGAGGAAGGTGTGCCAGGCACATCTCATTTATCCAAAGCCTTTTTGCCCACTATACTTGGGCTGAGGGGAATATTTTAGGTTTCTCCTCCTCTCAGACCTCTGGGCCCTTTCTGTCCAAGCCATTAGAATAGAAAAAAGAGAAACCAGTTTTAAAATAAAGCCCAAAGACCACCCCATATTTCACCAACCCAACCACTTAGTTCAGCCAAACCATTGAGTCTCAAGAGGCGGTGATGCAGACAGGATTAAGTGAGGCCTATACATACAGACAAACACTCAGGTAATGAGGTCATAGGCTTATGCCCTATGAAAACAGAACACACATGTTAATTTATGCAACATAACTTACAAACCAGTCTCTAGATTTGTGAGACTGTCTTATTGGGAAGACATCCAGGTGCAAGGCATTTGATGTTCTTCTTGCTTGTAAATTAAGCATCTTGAATAAAGATATTCTTTAGAATTAGCACCACCATGTATAGCTGAAGAATAACTTAGCTTATTTGGACCTATCAAAATTATTTCACTGACCTATTAAAACTAATATAAATTTCTTTCTATTTATGTAATTATTTCCCTTCCTTTTTTCATAAAATCCCAGTGACTTCATCCCCTAATTGGAACATTACTTGGATTTCTGCCTGAATCAGTGCTTCCTGAATAGCTATTTTCTTATCTTAAATAAATGCTTTTTACTTTTTACTTTTCACTTTGGCCTTTATTTTTAGGTTAGCATATATATGTGAAATACCAAATAAAAAAATTTTGGTTATATTCCTAAATCCTATAAGATCCTACAAGGATCCTAAGCAGCTTTGCTGCAGTATTATGCTTAGGAATAAATGCAACATATTCATATATTTTGCAGATGTTAGAATTATAAAATATCTGCCCTAATATTTTCAGAATTTAACAGTATGAGGAAAGAAGGGGTAAAAGGTTGGCAGAAGATGGAATGGAGAGTAATTTTTAATATTTGATTTAATGTTTGCAAAACATGTTCATTGCCAACTAAATATTCATTGGTATACAAAGGCAGCAGACTGTTTCTCCCTATTGCTGTTGCAAACTACTTCAGTATTTCAGTGAAATACATTTATTTTTTATTTTTTTTTAAAGATTTTATTCATTTATTTTCAGAGAGAGGGCAAGGGAGGGAGAATGAGAGGAAGAGAAACATCAATGTGAGAGAGAAACATCAGTTGGCTCCCTCTTGCACGCCCCCATCCAGGGATCTGTCCCTCAATACAGGCATGTGCCCTGACTGGGAATCAAACCAGCGACCTTTCAATTCGGAGGCTGGTGCTCAATCCACTGAGCCACACCAGCTAGGGCCATTTAGTTTTTAAATGCAGATTACAGAATTCCACTTATGCTAAAGGAAGAATAAATTTTGTTTGTTTTGATTTTGTTTTTTTCATGTTTTTAAGTTTTGTTTTTCAATGTTTCTTTTCAATGTAGCCTATATGTACACTCTTCTTCCTTTTAACTGGAATCCAAGACCCAAGAAGCAAGTACCAATCTAATTTTTGTCTGGAGTCGCTGGTTTCCAAAAGGCCAGCAGAGGGCAGCAAAACCTAGACATCAACAGTAACTCCAGCACAGGAAGAGCAAGGCTGGGAAATGGCCTGCAATCTGGTTTGGCTTGAGTAAGATGTACACAGCGGATGACAGTTCCTTTGGATAGGTTATTTAAGATTGGTTGGAGTGGGTCTTAGAACATGAAGACATCATATAACTGTAGTTTATCCACACAGATTGAAAGCTCCTGATTTTATAGATAAGGCCACTGAGGCTGTTTTTTCCAGTGAACAACTAGCCTATTGAGTAAATGGTCTAAGATATGTTGAGCAAATTGATTAAGAAGGAACAGAAAGACAGAAACCCTGAGCTCAGTGAATGAGACAATAAGAGTGACGGGTTGTCTTGACTCTTCCCTCTTTCCAGGATGTCTCTCCTCTTACTTGATGCGCTGTCTTCTGTCTCCCACTGACAGATACAAACCAATCTGCTGCTTATCATGTTGCCCCTTCAGGAGACCTAAACTGGAAGGGTCTCAAAACATTTGAGTTTTTCAGGTTTAGGTGTGTAAGTTTGCTCCGTAAAAACAGGAGAATTGATCAGTAAAATGTATTTAGCAAAGTTGGTATTGCTTTAATAGAAAAAAATCCATTACCACATTAAATACTCGGTAGACTAAGTAGGGACCCAGCCATGTCTACACCTTTAACTAGAAAAATGTTCATTATCTCAAGGATGTTTATTTAATAGTTAAAATAAGAACTGAAAATCTAATGGCCACAAGGAATGGAACTATTATTTTCTGTCATTGTTATCTTCAGGAACAGTGTGTTTTTAGAGCTAAGAAGCAAATGAAAATTTTCTTAGGGAGTGTTCATTTCTATCAGTCCACTCATCAAACCACTGGGGGTAACAAAAGTATGGTTATGCGATAATTGTTTTGCAAATGGGGGCCTTCTTTTAAATTCTTCATCTAGTAGGAGGTCCTTATACCTGCTGGGAAATTTTGGAGACAAAGCACAACAGGATATTTTTCTCTCTAAAAACAGTTTCTATTAACCTCCTGAAGGTTGGCTCAGAGGGTTGTGATTATGATCCTGCTGACGTCAACCACCCATCTAAAATAAAGGAGCAATGTTTTGGCTCAGTAGTGAGAGGCTGAAGTCTTGGATGTTTCCTACTTGATCACGTAACTGTGTAAGAATTAAGTGTAAGGAAACATGTTGTGCTATCCGCCTAGCTGTCTAGTGTTAATATTACTTAACAAATTCCTAAGGTGTTTCTATCATGATCTTAGTAATGCATTGGGTCCTAGAAGGTTACAGAGAAGCATTGGGCATGTCACGTGGTTTTTGGAAGCTTGTAATAATTTCCACATAATTCCCAGTAATTTCCTTATTGTGGAAATGAGGATCACATAAACACAAAATGCCACATGATTTTTAAAATTTATTGTTTTTTCTATTACAGTTGTCCCCATTGCTCCCCCACACCCTGCCCATCCCTTCCTCCACAGTCAATCCCCACCCTGTTGTCCATGTCCATGGGTCATTCATACTAGTTCTTTGACTAGACCCTTCCCCTTCTTTGCCACATGAATTTAATGCTAGGTTGAAGGGATTCCTGTCAGAAATCAAGTGTGATTTAGACATTAAATGAATCTGCTTGGTGTTTAAGAAAGGAGAAAAAATTCCTCAGGCGAAGATACATATTGGAAAACACTCTAACTTGCTGTCTGTTGCAATTTACATATTTCAAGTTGGTTAAATAAAAATATGCATCACTCTATTTACATTCTGGCATTCTGAGGAGTAAGCCCTTCTACTTTTCTCATTTTGTAAATAAGGCAATCAGGATGTTGGGAGATTAAGTGATTAGCCTTGGGCCAAAAGGATTAAGAATTAAGGTTAGTATTTGAATATACACTCCTTGAATTTTTTTTGTCTATTGCCCACCCCAGAGTTGTGAAAGCCATTGAGCAAACCTTCAACAGTAACTATGTTAATAGATTTATTAAATATCAACTGAAATATATTGGCTTACTTAGGATAATTTAAAAAGTCTTTCAGATTAAGGATGAAATATTAAACAAAATCCATAATAATAAGAAAAGTAAACTAGGTTCTTCAGGCACTGTGACCATGCTAAACTGAGATGAAATACTATTAAATTTGAAACTGAGTGATTTTAATCTTTGCCTCTCTGCAGTAAATATCCTTCACTGATGCTAAAACCATCTCAAGACTGCCAGTTTTCACCCTGTGGATCTTCACACTTTTCTAAGGCAGGCATAATGTCTTATAAAACCTGTAAAACCCTACACGCTGTTATTGCCCACTAAGAGGAGAGGGTTGACTTGTCCAACACTGATTATCAGCAGGCTGGCCTCCCGGGAAAGGAGTTGCCTTTCCTGGGAAGCTCCATGAAACTGGCAACGGCTGGTGTTTAAGGCAATTAAGGTCAAGGACAAGGCTTGTACTTCAGTTTCCATACGATGTCAAGAGGAAAGGGTGTTTCTTCACCACCCATGATTGGTGATGTGGCTAATTCTGCTTCTACCTGTAACATCATTAAATTGCAACCACAAAGTTTGGGCCCTAGCCCCTCATCAACCCAGAGCTAAGCTGGTAGGACAGGACTGGAGCCAAGATTCTCCCTCATTGTATTAATATTTTACCCTAGTCCTTGACCACAGCAGGATAGGGGCCATTGTTTTTCTAAGCATCCAGCTTAATGACCCTAAAGTATGAGAGATGGGGTATCTCCACCTTTAGAGTACTAAAGGATGGTTACAACTCTTCAGTATGTAAGGCAGGGGGGATATTAGAGGTGGACCTGTCCATTCAGAAAAAAAAGGGATTAAGTCCACCCCTTACAAATGAGTTTAGGATAGCCAAGTAGTCAGTTTGATGGAGTAGTTCCTGGGTGGGTCACTAGGCTACTGATCCCTGCAAACCTCAGAATCATCTAGTTTCTTGGATGCTAGGCAGAAGCTTTTGCTGTCCCTACATAGCAATCACATCTTTGAATGGATTGTAAGTGATGGCACCTTCTTGTTGGGAAATCCAGAATTATTCCCATGGATAACTCTGTGATTTAGGCATTATGACACTGGGCAGTCCAAGGTGTCTGTGGAGTATGTTTATATTCCAGATACCTCAATGTATCTATTTCATAGTATATACAAGGGTGGGAAAAAGTAGGTTTACAGTTGTGCATATGGAAACTATACAATAAAAATAATAATATAAGAATAAATGTGTTTTGCATACTCACAACTGTCAACCTATGTCTATATTCCATATATCTCTATCTATATTTATATCTATAGAGACCTAGAAGAGTTGACTCAAAGACAAAATGCACCTGTACTGGCCTTGTTTTCACTGGGAGGCTGGCTGTACTTTTTGCTTAAACAAGACAGTCTTCTCTTGAAGGGGTCCATCTCCTCTGAGCTTTCTCAGAAATTGGAGGGTGATAAGAAATTCCTGGAATGCCACAGATCTGTATAGGGATCTGATCCATATAAACTTTTCCATGTATCTTTTCTTCTGTACACAAAATTCCTCAGATAATTGGCAAATCTGAATAGCACTTGTTATAGGCTCAAGGTTCATGTGCTTGGCACTGTAAAAGGCTAACACTTAAAATGTCAGAGTTCGGAGCAAGGAAGGTTTATTGATCAAGAAGGAACCAGCTTGGAAAAATGGGGGCTTCCTCAAATTCATCTTTAGAGAGCCTAGAGTTCAGGCTCCTTTTATACCAAGGAAGGAAGAATGAGTGGGGCAAGAGGAGAGTGATGATCACAGGCACTTGGGCACCAACAGGGATCCAAGGACATGAAATCTCCAGATCTTCTTGTTCCCAGTTTATTGACCCCTGATGACCCAAGTCTGGTTTTGAGGCTCCTGCATACCTTTAATGAACAACCGCTATTTTCGTAGATATTTCTTTATTCCTCAGGAGAAGTATCCTCTGGAAAAGGGTCCTGTTCATAAAGGAAAAAAATAAACTCAAGCTGCCAGCAGAATTTCTCTAATGATCAACTTGTCTATATTTAAGACCACAGCAGGCTTGAGCAAGACGGGGTCAGAGAGGCCACATATTTCACTCTGTTATGCACCCTATGCCAAGGAAAGAGCACACACACCAATCCAGTAAGCACTGTTACTGACTGGCTGGCTGTTTTTGACCCACGCACTTGAGGCTGCATCCATTGCCTTGCCTCTCACTCCTGACATAGCAGTTCCAGATCTAAACATTTTGTGTTGAACCTTCCACGCTGGCCTCCTCACTTGGGTTGTAGCTTCTAGATGTGTGCACTCAGCTGCCACAGGGTCATGGGTGTGCAATGGCTGGCAGTGATGGCATGACCTCTGAATAATCCAAATAGTTCTTGCCTGATAGAAACATGTATCAGGTGCCCAAGATCATGCTCAGGTTCAATGATTCTCTGGGAAAAAATCACTGGGCTTAAAAGCTATTACATTCAGTTACAGTTTATTGCATTGGAAGGATAGAGATTAAAACCAGCAAAGATAACAGGTACGTGCAGTGAAGTCCAGAAGAAATGAGGTGCAAGCTTCCAGATATCTTCTAGTTAAGTCACACAGGGACACGTTTCAATCTCTCAGTGACAATATGGTATGTGACAACACATTCAAAGTGTTGCCACCAGGAAAGCTCAAGCATTGGTGTTTAAGGTTTTTATTGGTGGTCTAGTCATTCAGGCTTGCCTTCTAGGAAGAGAAGTCTGCTACTCAGACTCCAGTAAACAACACACACACAGCCCAAAGCAAAAACAGGCACTTGCCAAAAAACAGATTGTTAGGATAATCCTATCTGGTCAAACTGGTGCAACATGGTCTCAAGGCCTCAGGCACAAAAACAACAAAACCACTTATATCATACAGAATATTTCCAGGAGCTGGCCAAAAGCCAGGCCTGAAGACAGCTTTTTTTTTTTTTTTTTTTAATTTTTATTTTTAATTTGTACAATTTGAGAAACCAGGGCCTGTGAAGTTAAACCTTCTCTGCCCAGAAAACAACACCTGAGATTATGTAAGAAAAGAATGCATACTAAATTTTCTTGCACAAAAGTCTTCTAAGATAACTGTTGCCTGGACTTCCCTGAATTCAATATGTGCATCTCTAGCAAGTGGTAGCCCTCTCAACTACTCTCCTGATACTGAGCTGATGACCAGTACTGACATGTCACACAGAAAGCTAGTGGCCATCCCAAAGTCTACTAATGGTACTGTTATGCTCCTGGAGCCTCCCAGACTCCTGGCAAACATCTCTGAATTATAGCACTCAGTACCTGACAATCTATTAACAATGCTGGTAAGGCCAGCTGAGCAGGACTTATGGTTCTTCCTTCTCTAGTCTTCAGGGGAGATTTGGCAGTGTGCCATTTCCCAGCCTCCCTGCTGCTGCTGTGCATGGCAGCTTTGTGACACTCTCTGGACTGGACATCATACATCTCTTAGTCTATACTTGGCCTCCTACTTTGCTTTGGAAGAACATGACTTGCTCCTGGGGGCTTGTCTTCTGGCTATTCCTAATCATCTTCTGGGTTTTTTGCACCAGCTTCCAGGTCTGGTCTCATAGCTCTTAGGCGTTCAGACAATAGGGATTTCTGACAGAATGGGGTATGACATTTGTAGTCCATTATTTGACATCAGGGAGGTGAACTGAGAGAATACAAGACTGAATCTATGGGCTGGACTCACAATGAAAATAAAAGTCACAGTGGCAATTTGACAGATCCTTCTTGCCTATAAACTGAGCATCTCTGATGATGTTACAAACCCAGTTCAACTTCCAAGTGAAAACAAATTTTGAAGACAGTTAGCTGCACTAGTCTAATGTCAACCATGTGATTTTCCTCCAATCATAATTTTTCTCCTTAAGATCACCCTCATTGTCATTAAAGGGACCGCATTAAGTCCAGTTTTAATCTTTCCTGTTCATTTTCATGAACACAAGAGCAATGATTGATCACATATGATCTTTAAGTCTGCTTTGCTGGAACTCACATAGGAAACCTTTAGAATGACTTTTTAGTCTGCATTTCAGGGCACGGAAGCCTAGTCACACACCTGCCATCTGGCCTCACCTGTGCCACCTGCTTCTCTCAAGTCCTTGAGGTTTCTATTGTGCCTTTTTAACCATCATTTGTTCCTTCCCTGGAAAGATTGCCACGAACCACACAACCTCACTAGCTTCAAAATCATTCCCAGTTCCTAAGGGCTTTCTGGTAACAACCAGAGCCCAGGCATGCCTCTTTCAGGCAAGACATTTCAGTCAAAGTCTTGGTTGACAAAACCACCATTAATTAGCAACTAGTCTTATTGGTTTTATGAGAAGAAACCTTATGCCATCATTTATTCATTTAGAATGCCAAATTCTGGAGGGATCAGGTAGGGAGAAAAACATACAGTGTGAAGGAAAATCCTTGTCCTTCGAATATTCAATGAAATTGCATCTTCATATCTTATACCTTCTGTTGCTAAACTTTTCCACAGTGTGAAGATTTAACTCTCCCTGGGAAACCTCAATTTCCTTCTAGAGCAGGAACAGAGCAAATATCAAAGCAAAAACAAAAGTCTAAAAGAAGAAGGGGGACTAAAAGTAGCTCTGGAATCTTGTCTCATTTAGGCACTCTCACCCACCAGCACATACACTGGTCTCCTGGCAGAGATAGGTCCTCTCACTACCCTGTCTCTTGGCAGAGACATCCTCTCTTGTCTCAAGCCAGATTCCACCAGCACCAAATGACCCTTTTTAGGTCCCAAATGGCAAAGGCATTCTCCCCAACCAGTTTACAGATGGCCTTCCCTGGGTCTTCTTGGCTAAAAAGCAGAGACAGAGGATTCCCGATGTACCCAAAACAGCAAAAGTCAAGCCATGTCCCTATAAGATCAGAAAACAAGCAGCTGAGATTTCCTCTCCTCCAGGTTTCAAACTTTCACAACCTTTCCATTGATATTTACAGCTTTCTACAGATCTTCTACAAAATTCACAAACTTTCTAAATACCTTTACTCCTTCAGATTTTACCATAACTCTCTTTTGATTCTTGTTATTTTCCACAGTGAGAAGGACTATACTTAAATTCAGTATCTGCCAGCTAAAAGTCCCTAGATTTACATGCACATGAATAAAACAAAAGAAACATTATCAACCTGTGTTGGGGCTCACAGTCCTTTTCTGGAAGAGGAATTTCAAATCTTTCAGAGTGCAAGTCCAGTGTTACCTTTCCCATGGGTGTTGATTTTTCACTAAAACTCCCTTGATTTGCAGGGACATCCTGCAGCTTCCTGAAGCTTAGACCTTGCAAATACCCTGTCATGCAATGACCTGAATGCTTGGCCATATACTGTCTCATCCCACGTCCCAATTCATAGGCAATAAAGTTCCAACTTCATGATGGATTTGCAATCTAGAGAACTATACATGGGTCATCTTTCCCCATAGACCAATGCATATGTAGGCCAAACTGTTGCAGTAAAAATTTAATTCCTCCTAACTGATTGGAGAATGGCTGTACCTGTTCTAGTCCACCAGAATTCTATACATAGGGTTCCCCCTAGGAACCAACACAGGATAGCCACTGTTGGACCAGAAGTACTGCAGGCTCAAAACAATGAACAGAAAAATCCAGGCAATCTGGGCACACACAAACAAAACTTGAATCCAGAACTCTAACAAACAAACTTTGGGGGCCACATCTATTGCTGACCCATGTTGTGGACTGTGGTCCTCAAACTGTGACCTCTTAGAACTTTGATGCTCCTTTTCCAATCCTGGATTCATAGCCTTTTTCGGGACCCACAGGTGGGACCAGGGGGCTAAATAGCGACTTCTGGTTAGTGGCCTCCCAAGGTGGCCCTCACCTCCTCTAAGAGTCTGTCCCTCTTCCAGACCCATTTCCTCAGTGGCCCCCTTTAGTCCAGGCACTTCTCATGCAGAGCCCTGTCTGTGGTTCCCAGAGCAATCCCCATTGGATGCTGGGCCATGGCATACAGAGCTTGGATGGCCATCCTTGAACCCCAGTTCATGGCCCTCAGTTCATGTCCCTATTGGACACCTGTTCATGGCCTTCAGGATCAGAGCCCAGTTGCACAGAGAACCCTACTGGTGCAGTGCCCATACAACATATCACCTGAGGAGAGCGCTTAGCCCTCCACCTTGCCCACTTCCAAGATGGCAGCACCCTCATGTGTGGCATCATCCAATATGGCAGAGCACCCACATGATTTACCCAAAATGGCAGCACACCCATGCTGCTTAGTGTCTGATCCCCATCATGCATGTGGGTTTGACTTATAGAGCCTAGAGGTTCTCTTTCTCCCCAAACCTATTTTCTTACACCATTGTGGGGTTCCTGGCAACTGACAACTTGAGCTGGGGTGCAGGGCAGTTCTCTGAGACTGAAAAGTCCCAGAACTATGCTCTAAGGGTCAGTCTGCCCCACATGGCTGGACTCTTACTACAGGTTTTCTTAGTCCCATCTGGGTCACCAAAAGTGTTACCAAGCAAAGCAGGGCTCATTCATGTTGGTGCCTAACAATTAGTGTTGAGAAAAACTGGTCTTTATTTACAATATCATAACCTTGGGAGGGGATGGAGGGGAGCTGGGAACACTTCAGCTCAGACCCCTATGCTTGCCCAAGACCCAGCACTTCTCTTGCTCTTTAAAAGGCTATAAGCCAAAACCAAGCCAAATAGTTCCCCATTCCTTATCTATCAGCTCTCTCCTTCAGGATCTGGAGTATGTTGTCATCAGCCTCCGTATAGTAGTCCTGGAAAGCATGTACTGTGTTACACTGGATCATGGTGAAGTCCAGGAAAACACAAGTCCTAAGAGAGTTTCCTTTTCATATGTCCCAAGTTCCAAGAGTCCAGGTAGAGTCAAGATCTTCAAGGCAGAGTCCTTGGTGGCTTTGAAGTCAGCTGAAGCAGGCACAATCAAAGCAGCAGCATGCCTGCTTTCCTACTAGCCCAGGCTGCATGGCTGAATCCTGACTACAAACTGCATAGCTGCTTCTTCCTTCTCACTGCAGACTGACTTCACTACAAACTGCATAGCTGCTACTTCACTATAGGCAGCATGGTTGAATCACTGTTCAGCTCATGGCCCCTTCCTCATGGCTACTCCTTCTCTTCTCTTCTACATTCACTCTGGCCACGTTGCCCTCTCCCATGGCAGACCAGCTTTCCTAGAAAGCTGTCTAGCTGCTACACCATGGCTCTCTTCCTACATGCCAGATCTTGTAGCCAGCTCTCATCTACACGCTTTCAGACCTTGGTTTCTCTCCTTTTTGACTGCCTGCCCTTATTTTAAGTGCTGACCCAGAGTACCATATGTCATTGTTATGAAAAGTATCTTAAGCCTATCATTTACCCTTTTGCCCTGGGCTGCAGTACAGCTATTATCTAGTTACCAACTTTCCATAGATATGCAAAGTACCTTAAAAGCTGTACTGTCTCCTTTTCCCATCTCCAAAATCATGAGCTGTGTGGACTGTGGGGACCCCTCTTCTCTGTTACACTGTCCTGGCTGGTGTGGCTCAGTGGATTGAGCGCTGGCCTGTGGGCCAAAAGGTTGCTGGTTTGGTTCTTTGTCAGAGCACATGGCTGGGTTGTGGCCTGGGTCCCTGGTTGGGGGCCTGCAAGAGGCAATTAATTGATATTTCTCTCTCACATCCATGTTTCTCTCCCTCTCTTTCTCCATCCTTTCCCCTCTCTCTAAAAATAAATAAATAAAATCCTAAAGAAAAAAAGGTCCTCTCTGAATTTTCATTTTACCTTGGTCCACTGTTTATAGAAATCAAATCTGGACCCTGGCTGGGTAGCTCAGGTGATTGGAATGCTGTCCTGATACGCCAAGGTTGATGGTTTGATACCCAGTCAGGGCACATACAAGAATCAACCAATGAATCCATGACTAAGTGGAAGAACATATCAGTGTTTCTCTCTCTCTTTCTCTCTCTCCCCCTACTCCTTTCTCTCTAAAATCAATAAGTTAAAAAAAAAATGTTTTTTTTTTAAGAAATCAAACCTGGTTAACTATAAGAAGTGTGAAGAATAGAGACATTAATGATCTATTTTCAGGGTAGTATAGTTAATGGAAAATAGCATAGTGGATGTGCCCAACTGCAGGGTGCTGGTTAGAGGGTCTCTAAGGAAACCAGAGAACAAAGAGGGAGCAGAATCCATGAAAGGGGGCGTGGCAGCGGCTGGAGTCTTCCTCAATTTTCCATGAAGGCCTTCGAGAACAAAGGGAAGAAGGAATAACCAATCGTTTTTTAGACACAGTTGGAAGGCTTGTGCCTCCCAGAGTACTCAACCAATGAGAAAATGGAGGAAGGGACCCCCCCCCCCAATTAGGGAATAAAAACCTCTGCTGTGCCCTGACTCGGTGTACCTGACTACATACTAGACAGACACCTGATCTTGCAAGGTCAATATTAAAGTCTCGCTTTCGCTACACCCTTTTGTCTCCAAGTCCACTTCTTGAGTTTTGGATGGCTTGAAGGCACTTCTCACAATAAGCATGCCAGAGTGGGCTTGCTGCTTTGCTACTCATAAGTGTTTGTTTGGTAAATCCTGCCACAAGCTTGCTGTGTCACACAGGTGGTCCTTGCCCAAGCCATCGGTGTTCACCTGGCAAGAAATGGAGCCATATTATCAACACATCATACTGCTTTTGAATCATGACTCCTAATCCCAGCAGGGAAGAGTCAGTGCACCCCTAATCACGCATGTTAGAAGCTCTTACCACCCAAGAAGGCGTTGTCCTAGAATCTGATGTCCAGCCCTGTCAGGTTTGTGTGTACTAGGCAAAAATGCACTGGAGTTAGGAAGCACTCACATTCCTGCTACCAATCTTGCCTGCATTACAAGTCTCTGGATGAATTCTGCTATAGAGCAACTGACCAGATTTGAGATGCTCAAAATCAATGACAAAATGGCCTTTTATCTTGGCCATTGTTTTGGTTTATATTTTGGTATTTGCATGATACAATTCTCAGCTCAGTTTTAGAACATACTTGGAAAACCATGTATAACTTATTTATGTGTTTGTTTTAAGTCTAGACTGTAGGTGGGGGCAGTAGTTCATTATTTGTAACCTAGGTGTACTATTTTCTCCCCTGCCCATGATGGGAGCTAGTTTTAACCTCTTTAAATCATTTTGAATATCTGAGAAAGTGGTTAATAATACTTGGCTATTGAACTCCTTGGACTATTTATTGGTTTTTGTATCATATTAGCAAAGCACTTAAAAGTGAAAAGTACTGAACACATTTCTCATAAAAATAAATGCTAGGAACCTATATTTCTTGCTTTATCCTTTCAAGCATTGAAAGGATTATCTTTTTTTTTTTTTTTTTTTTTTTTGTGACAGGGGCAAGGACGGAGGGCTGAGTTTTTGAAAAGCAGAGAACAGATAGTTTAAAAACTAAATTAAAAGACCAAATTTGGAGATACTGTGTGCTATAGTCAATATTCTAGGTAGTTAAAAAGTCTGAGAACTCACCTAAGGCACAAAGGACTTTGCTGTATGATTTATGTACTGGGTTACTTTATTATGCACTGTTGTGAAAAGAGTATAAAATATGGCTCAGGCAGCCATTTGCATTTGGGAGCCAAATAATTTACATACTGATAATGTGATACTTTCTGAAAAGAGTGAGAAAGAGAACTTCAGGACTCACCTGAGACAAAGGAATGAGTTAGATATTCTATGGTTTGGGACATATGAGTACAAGAACTGCTTTGATACAGTTCCATTTTTTGAGTAATATATCTCTTGCTCTATTGAAAGAGAACTTGCTCTATAAAAACCTTATAAGCATTGAACTGTTTATTTCAAAATGAGGCTCTGGGGAATAATCTTATAAGAAACACATCTCACATTTGTAGAAAAATCCAAAGGGATAGTGTTCATGAAACATTATCCCAGTGCAGATTTAAAAAATGAAAACCATTGCAAACTCATCAAGCATTTGAAAAGGAAATGCTTGATTACAGAAATTTTTTTTCCTCCCCTGCCTCCTGCTATTCCCCAAATGCACAAATCCATCATTCTGTGTTATAGACAGACTGATGGTTTTCTTCTCTGTTCCTATATAATTGTCCTCTAGTTCCCAAACTACTACCTAACCAAGCAAAGCAAAAGTAAAATTCATGACAGACCCTAAAGATTTTTTTAAGTTATAACTCAGATCTTTTATGTCATGCAGTCTCTATTACATGCTTTGTGAATAATAATTCTTGTTATAGGTTTAACTCGTAAGGTTTAACTATGGTATAGGAGCACATGGAGATTAGTTGTAAGGTGTCAGGTGTTCAGGTGTTTGAAAGATTAGCTGTCTTATAAATTATAGTGGATTCAATGTTACCCCTATACTAGTGTCATGTTCACTGACTTGCTTTTGCTTTTCAGAGTCAGAAAGTGCTGGAATTACAATTAGCTGAGAGCACTGAGCTGAACTACAAGCTTATGCAGGAGCCTGGAGAGGATCACGAATGTGACCTTTATCCACGAGATTGGTTAAAACAGGGGAGCCATTGTCCTGGATACCCTAGTTGGTTTGATGACATAGTGCCATATATTCCTTAGTCTAAATTCTGTGGGTTCCCTCCCTGCCTTCTCTAGATAGTTTTTAAAATATATATATTTCAGATTCTATTCTAAACGGGTAGCCGATAAATAATAGAAGCAAGCAGTTGCTTTTCTTTCTTTTTATTTTGCTCACCAACCCAAGAGGTAGCTCAAGAAACTATAGAAGCCAATGTATGGGCAGAATTTCAAGCAACATCATGAAGGAGACAGTGAAATTTGCAAAAGAGCTTTGGCAGAATTCAAATCATAAAACAGACAGAATGGTGTGTAAAGTAATGAAAATAAATAAAAATGATGACCAGTAACCCGTAGAAAATAAATACATATCTTCTTTCACTAAAGAGTGTAGACCTTCTTCAGTTTCAGAATAATGATGGAAAAGGTTCGAGGGAATATGGGGACACTGGAACAAAGTTACCAAATACCCAATATGATGTCATTGTATTGGTGGCCCAGAAAGTTGGTCAGGTTGAGAAATGGTGATAGCCATATTATATTTCCACAAAGGCATCATATTGCATCACAGAAGTATGTTTTTGATAGGAAATTTTTTAATATTAATAGTGGAGAGGTGTGATCATTTTTCTAGGCAACATGAGAACTCATGTATTTTAAGTAAATATACTGCAGGACTTTGAGATTTCTATTCCTCTGGTATCTTGTAAGTATTAAAACACTGCAGTGGTAATCAAAAGAGCTATAAGAGTTACAAAGGAAAAGAGAATTCAAATAAGTCATCATGATGACTTTCTATATTCAAAAGACCCTAAAGCAAAATCCTTTTATTGAATTCTATGATTGGGGGATTTTCTGTGATGTGAGTTCTCCTATACACATTCAATTTTTCCATGAAAAGAGAAAGAAGGAACGATCAATACTATAACTACTGCTTCTCAAGTTTTCCCTATTGAATTACCCTGATGGGATTTTAGTTTATAAGCTGACCACAAAGGATGACATGTTTGACCAAGGTCAAAGAAATTTGAATCTTTCATGTCCCTGCATGTGTAACACTACAACAGAAGGACTGATATCCAAGCTAGTTAGGATTTTGTTGTCATGAGCTGGAAATTGGGCTATGTTTTTCATAGACCTCTGCTATAGAAAATTGCAAACCAAAATCTGATGGCTTCTATGATTAGAACTTTCTGTTGCTCTCCTTTTTGTTTCTACTTTCCCTTGCTGAGGATTTCTACCTAAATGTAAGGATATTTTTCTGACTCATCATGATCATCAGGTCACACCTTCTGGAACTGCTTTTTTTTTTTCTTTCTTTCTTTCTTTTTTTTTTTTTTTTTAGAAGATGAGGATTACAGGCTTTTCTCAAGAATTTAAAGTGAAAGAAATAGAATTGTCCTATAAGAGTTTAACTTTAAAATCAACATTTAAAAGCCAAGTATGAAGACCACAGGTCTTAGGCTGTAAGGTTTACTTGTACTCTGATTAAAGTTAAAGGTAATGTACATGGATTCATAGGAAGAGGCAAACACTAGCTAAAGCCACCCATTGAGTAAGAACACATTGCTCATGAACACATGTGTGTCTGGTGCAGGTGGCAGTTAATGACTTTAGGACAGAGTGAAAAAGTATAAACTTTCTTTACATGGTTCAAAGGTTTAATAACATTGGGTCACACAGCCCACTTATTCTGGCCACGTACTCACTGGGCAATTTTCCAATCATGATTTAGCTTTCCATGGAGTTTGCTTACTGAGAGATAACATATTGCCTGCAGAATCCCACCTGTCTAATACCATTGGCAGATATAAGGCTTTCATATTAAATTAACAAACTGATTGATATCCAGATTTTAACTTGACAACTCTCTCTCCAGTTGCCTAAAGGGGCAGTCAATATGTGTTTTAAAAAAGATGACCCTAGGGCTTTTTGTCTCAGCAAGAATGATTCTCTGATATAGAGAAATTTGGCATTCTGATTTTAAACTCAAGTCTCTTGAGTTCAGTCAATGTGAGTCTGTTTCTAGAAATGGATTCAGGTCAGGAACAGATAAAATCAGTTTGGTTAGCCTTCGAGGCTAAGGCCTCTTGACTTCAGACTATATATAGTACTTTCAGTAACCTCATGTTACCCTGTCTGTTGCTACTTTACCAAGCAATATGCTCTCCCTAGGATTATTCATACTCTGTTGCTACCATTACTTAGAAATACTGCTCAGAATTACTTAGAATTAATTAACTTATTTCAATGATCCAACTTTTTAATTATTAAATTTTTCTATTGTGCCATATTCAAGTAAGAAATGATGTTATGAATATTGTTTAGTCCTCAGGTTTTTACTTCCTAGTGAATCCATAAAAAGGATTTGAAATTCCCAAAGCAGAATGAAAGCTGGAAAGAAGTATTCTATAATTCTAACATAAAGTTATCTCCAAGCTGCAAACCAAGCCTGTAATGAAATATAGATTATATTCCCAGTTAAGTTTCAGAGAATGAGACTTACTCAAGTTAGATGACTGATTCACATGTGGAAGCTATCCTTTTTAATTCAAAGTTTATATTTATTTGTCTTTCAGTTGTTTCTTCTTCTTCTTTAAGATCTAGATGGATTGATTCAGATGTGTGTGTGTGTGTGATGGAGGTAGGTAAATTCAAGAGCAGAGTAAAGCTAAAGTTAACTGAGAAAAACTTTTGGTAGCACAAGGTCTGTACTCAAGGTATCCAGCCACGTGATGTGGAAAATAAAGACATTTATTGAAGAAGATACAAAATACAGGAAGCATTGTACATAGGACAATGATGCCTCAGCTGTCTCCCAAGTAAGCACCTTGAGACCACACACAGTTCTCCCAATCACCATGAGCTGCCCTATTGTATTTTTCTGAATCTTATCAACAGTCTGAAATGTTTTCCCTTTCAAAAGGGATTTTAGTTTGGGGAAAATCCAGAAGTCGCAGGGCACCAAATCTGGGCTGTAGTGAGGCTGAGTTACCTGGGTGATTTGAGGTTTTGCCAAAAAATAAACAAATAAATAAATAAATACATGAGATATGATATATGAGCAGGCATGTATGTTATCATGATAAAGCTGTTAATCACCAGGTGCCCATAACTGCAGCTTTTTGAATTATCTGAATAGTTTCCATGGATGAATGTTCAAGCTTAACTCAAAATCTGATGCAGATTCGTTGCTCTACTCGCTCAGTCATTTTGAATACTACAGCCACAAAGTACATGTGCTCACTCAACTGCATCTACCACCCCCACTGACTAGTACAGTGAAGTCATCATTGTTCATGCATGCACATTCCAGTCCACTCTCCTTGGCTTCCAGGTTACACTGATGTCATGCAAACTGTTCTTGCTATATTAACAATGGCTGGATTTTTTCCAGACAGACCTCATATAGTATCTATTGAGTGAATGCCTCAAGCATGTCATCTTAGTTAAGGAACCCTCTAGTTTATTTTATTTAAAATTATTTTTATTTTTAATTACCATAAACTCCCTATACCCTTTAATCCCCTATAATCCTCTATATCTGATAAATTACTTACCCCCATTTCATTTAGTTCTTCTTCTGGAGGATACTCTTGTTCTTTTATTTGAGGGCTGTTTCTTGCCTTCCCTTTTGGCTGCCTCTTTTTGTTTGTCTCTATGTATTAGGTAGATCTGCAGAGAGTCTTCTGGAAACCTATGTCTGATGCTGCTCATGACTGGCCCTGTGAAATCTGTTTGGAGCTATCAGTGATCCATAGCATGTGGCTTCCTCTGTGGGGCCTAAGGGTGTGCAGAAATAACCAGGCTGTGCACTAAGGCCAGCTTTTACCAGCGGCAGCCCAGGAAAAGGCCAGCTAAATTCTCAGAGCACCCAGTGATGCACCTTAGTTGTTAACACTTAATCACTGAGATAACCTCTGGGTGTACTCCTTTGCAGCTGTGCTTAAGCTCCACAGTGTGGGGCAGAGTGATTCCTGAAGATGGGGCTATTGCTTCCCCTCTGGCTGATACCACTCAGATAGAGTCCTCTGCCTGAGAAATGTGGCCTCTGAAGTATGGCGAATGACTCAGCACAGGGATCTTGGCAGCTGTTCCTTCAGTTTTCTCCCCAAAGCCACCAATCCCAGACTTTCCTGAGATTTTTCTAGTCCACTCTGCCCTCCTTCTGCTGGAGCCCAGGGTAAGTGGCTGAAAATGGAATTTTGTGCATTGGCCCTTTAAGAGGCTCTCTGTGTATCCAGCCATATCTCCTTGCTAGAAAGACACCCTACTGTTTTTCACAGCCAGATGTTGTTTGGGTTCCTTTCCTGGCTCTATTGCTGTAGGCTGGTGAGCCCAGGTTGGGGTTTAAGCTTCACATGTCTCAGGAATAACACCCTGGCCACTGAAATATCCCTCCAGAATTTCAGCTGCTGCCCTTGGGAGCCCAGTCAGCTCTCTCATGCTTCCTTTACATTCTCGATCAGTCTCTTCCGTTTTCTTTACTTGGTGGCAATGTTTATTTTAGGACAACATAGTAAATATGTAACACATGTGTTAGTGCTTAGTCAATATAAAGTTCTACAGGAAAATGATAGGTGAACCTCTAAACTGAAGATTTAATAGATAATGTTTCTATTTAGCACATGCTAATAGTTGCCATCTTTCAAAAAAACATATTAACATTATAGCATTATTCTAAGGGGTCATATACATAGCATTAAGAAGACTCTATCTTCACCATTATAAAGTATTTTTATTGCAGATCAGGTTGAATTGCAGAGATACAGGAAGTTGATATTTCTAAATTACTGCCTTAGTTGAGTCTTAAATGATTATAAGGCAGGTAGTTTTTGTGGGTGTCTCACTTAAAGTAAAAGAGGTGGCTTTAATATCATCTTTACAAAAAGGAAGGTGAAGCCCTGGCTGGTGTTGCCCGGTGGGTTGAGGGCTGAACTGTGCATTGAAGGGTCACCAGTTCGATTACCTTTCAGGGCACAGACATGGGTTGTGGGGCCAGGCCTCTGGTTGGGAGTGCATGAGAGGCAACCGAATGATGTTTCTCTCCCTTTCTTTCTTCCTCCCTTCCACTTTCTGTAAAAAGATAAATATTTTTAAAAAAGAAAAGAAAAGGGATGTGAAGTCTATCTGGTATGATTTTATTACAATTTTTAAAAATACTGGCTGTAAATTCTATAAATCTAAGATATTTTTGCCCTTGAAACCTGAATATTTAGAAGGTAGAGAGATGAGGAAGGAGAGCATAAACAGACAAGCCCCTTCTCACCCTCACGCAGATCATTTGCAATAATTTGATAGTGGCCAGGAATTGTGTTAAGTGGGTGCTTATTATTTTTTGGTTCTTATCTTATGTTTTTATTATCTCTCTCTCCTCACATGGAGCCTGACTTAGCTTTCAGACACCTACTATTTTGGGTCTGGTCCCTCTCTGATCAAGTATACTTCCATCCTTAATTAATAGCTAAAAAGCTATACAAGGAGAGCTTTCATTTCCCCAATAAAGAAAGGAATTTTTACTAGAAAAGGATGTGCAGATCGACAAAGTTAACTAGATTTATAAGCTATGATTATATTTTATCATGAAATAAAAAGGACACATTTTTATTTGAGAAACTTTTTAAAATAACAAAGCATTATTTGTCTTTTGAAGTTTATGCTCTAAGATTGGAATTAAACAGACATGAAATTATACTAAGTATTTAGATGCTTTGCAAGTATAGTGGAGAGTTCTTTGATTATTTACTATTGTTTATTCAATTAATTGTTATTTAATTAATATATAATAATTCCATGCTAACAGATTAATAATACTTTATATGTTACATTACATTGTTATTTATAAAAAATCCTGTTAATCAGAATATTTAACTAATAAGTATTTCATATTATGTAACAAGGCAAAAGTTATCCATCCACTTATTCACTTATTTATCTATTCGTCAAACATTAATTAGGTTCCAATTATGTGCTGCAGATACAAAGATAAATAGAACAAAGCAGGAGGACATCTCATTACCACAGTGTAGTACGTGATGAAGTGGAGGTAGGAACATTTCATTAAGGAGAACAGAAAGGGTCTCTTGGTGTTATCATAGGATGCTTCTGGAAGATGAAGCATTTGAATTCCATGTTGAACAAAGAGTAAAGGTTTTTCTTAATATGAAAGTATGTGTCAGTGGAGATGCATTACTGGTGAAGTGGGAAATGAGAGAAAAGATAATTTAGGCAATAGAGAAGGTGTAGTTGAAGATAAGAGGGAGAAAAATGTGTGGAATATTTAAGAAACTGCAGAAAGGTTATTATGCTTGGAGTTCTTGGTGCATGTGGAAAGATGCTGGCAGGGGAGGGAAGCTGGAAAGAATGGTGTTTGGACTTGACTGTCTAGGTAATGGCATACCATTGGAACATTTTAAGCTGAGAAGCTAAATAATTAGTTTCTTAACTTTAGAAATTCTGCTCTGATTACACTGTAGATGGATTGAATGTAGGGTGCTAGAGAAAGTGGAAAGATACTAAAGCAGTTCAGGAGAGAAATGATAATGGCATAAGCTAAGACAATGACATGGAAGTTGAGAGGAGAAGATTGGTCGAAAAGATTTCTAAGCAGTAGAATCAATAGCATAGAGTTAATAATTGAATATAAGAGGTGAAAGAGAAGAAAAATATAGAATTATTCAATTATTCTCAGTTTTCTAGCATGGTGGTATAGTGGAAAATGTGCTGATAACTAGAGTGGCAGAAAATATGCAAAGTTTCAGAAAAGTCTGTGAATGGTATAAATGTATGTTCTGAAGATTCATTTTGAAATAATAACTGACATACACATAGTATTGTTTGCATTATAGTAATTTGTTTACATCCACAACCTCTACTGTTTGTATTAGCAAGCTCTTGAAGGTAGAAACTATGCAAGTGGCCAAATTTTTTTGGCCAAGTTTCTTTATACAATTTCGACTCAAGTACAGACAGTTTTAATGATGATAAAGCTACAACCAGGAAAACTGGATACACCCTTAGAGCAGAAAACACCCCATCCCCCATTAAGTTTTGAATCTTACTTAAAAAGCTTTCAGTTTCTAAGTGGAGTCAGTCTTGAAGATGAATGATTGTATTTCAACATTAATCAATTTCAAGCATAGAAGCAAAATAAATTTATGCATTCCTTAAAGATAACATTAAGGGAGCAGTTTAACCTAAATGGTTTCAACTTAGGATAGCATAGCATGTAAAATTCAGTCAGGTGATTCATTTGGCATTTGGTGTCAGTTCATTTGGTGTTGCCAAGATGAAGACCTGAGCCACTGACCACAGTGAGTAGTGGATACTGTTACAATTATAACCCCATTTTTACCTACCTAAAATGCAAAGAGTCTAGAAAATGCTTTGTTAAATGAATAATCACCCTGGGAATACTCCTCACCTTTATTCTTTAGTGTAGGGTGGGATTTCTTTCAGACAAAAGACTAAAGGAACGCAGTCAGCAGGCCTATTGTGGTTGATGAAACAGGTCTTTGATGATTTTCTGTTAAGCCCCATCTCTAGTCAGAGGAACATATATTGCCTTTGTTGACTCTTCCATTAATTTTGATTAAATCAGCCAAGAAAAGAATGGAACACTTTTTGTCAGATTGCCTATATGGTTATTTTCTAACTGAACCCATTTGCTCAACTTCTCCTTAATCGTTCCAACCCCCACTCCCCAACCACACTACAGTCAAGTACAAATAATTCAACAAGGGCATGGGATTTAGCCCGAACTGACTACAACCATAGTAATTATTGAAAGGATTAGCACTTTTTCCTCATCCCTTCATTCTTTTGTATAATGCCTTCTCTCTTCTAGAGACACAGTCCTTTGGTTTTAAACTGAGAACTGATGCGTTGTGTGGAAGGTCCCTTGGCTCACTCAGTTTCACCTGGATGCATAATTTTGTTTTCTTTATGTATGGAATCTTGCTCAGGATTTCTGACGTGGAAATCTATGCAATGCCCATAAATATGTGAAGAGTCTTAAAGCTAATTACTATGCTTACAAAACCCCCATAACTTAAAAACACAATTGGGAGGAATGAGGCAGAAGGGAACTTAAAGATTAAACTTAAATCACAAATTTAAAATTGTCATTTGGTTGAGTAATGATTTTTGTGACTATTGAATAAATAGGAGTAAAATTCTCATTTTTTTGTAATTCTGTGGCAGATTGCCCAAAGCATAACATAGGATGAGTGCCTAAATCATTATGCATTTGTCATTAAGAATAATGCATTTCCTGTTTCACCTAGCTAATAAGGACCTCAAAATCAATTTGGGTCTCTTGGGATTAATGCATAACCTTAATTCTTGCTGAAGGTCTTTGAGGTTGAGAAGTTGAGTTTTCTGATGTTTTTTGCTGTTGAGTGAGTATGAATACTTGATAGGAAAAAGAAAAAAGAACATTCACTGCAGCAAGGAAGTTAAAGAAAATATGCAAATGAAATTTATTTTATTACATAATAAAGATGTAGTGCAGAAACTAATGTAGCTGTCAAAGTAGCTAAACCTGACTTGAAGGAAAAGGCTGAGTATAATAATCATTATTATACTGAATTTGTTTCTCTCTAGGCAGATATCTTGCAACTATTAGATTTTCTCACTTTGTAGCATGAGAAACCATTTTAGGCTGTTAGCCACCATTTAATTTAATTCCTACTTCTTTTGAACTAAAAGAAAATTGAAAACATTTGCAAATATCACCGAAGTACTGTATATCTTGAGTTGTTTTCTCCTACTTCACTAATTGGACAAATTCTCATGGTGGTTGATAAAACATTGCCTTATTGTAGTATTCAAGTTATTTAACATAACAGAAGTCTTTTTAAAAACACGTATTTATTTTGCTTAAGAATTGTGCAGTATAAGAAGTGGTAACTGTTTTCTAGTCTCAGCTCTATGGAGTCTTCTCTAGTCATAGAAATGGCGTGCAAAGTGGGAAGTATCCCTGAAAATATTTTCCTCACAAGCCTATGGTTGGGGGAAGGGAGAGCTGATGATACAGCTTAAGATACTTTACACACAAAAAGCAAGTTAATAGCTATGCTGCCCTCCCAACCCCTACCCCCTGCAAAACGAGGACATGATCTGAGAGCATTCAGAGACTCATGATGCAGCCGGGGGAGCTTACAGTGCCTGCACTAGAGGCAGGGAGGCAGAGGCCACTGCGTCACTGAGAACACTTGCTCTGACTAAAGGTGGCAGCCGAAAGAAGGTAAAAGATATAGGGGAACTGGTAAAAGTAGCTCATGTAGGAGGAACCGGATATGAGGTCAGGTAGGAAGCTCTGGGTCAACATTTAAATAAGGGCAGGCAAAGAGGGAGAGGAAAGCCATGAGGAAGGAGCCATGAAGTAGCGGGATTTGGCCATGAGCTCTGAGACAGGAGGCAGCAAGCTGCTATGCAGTTTGTATTCAGGATTCTGCCATGCGGCCTGCTGTAGTGAAGTAGGAGAGAATTCCGCCATGCGGTCTGTGGTGAGGAAGGCAGCCATGCGGGTGAGGAACGGGTGTAGGGAGAGAGCTGGTGGAGCTCTGCGGGAACCTGCAGAACCAAGCACAGATGAGTGGGAAATGCCTGGGATCCCACATGTTTTCCTGGACTACTACATGGAGGCTGAGGGCAACATACCCCAGATCCTGAAGGAGGGAGCTGCTGTCAGAGGATAGCGACTCTGAACCCACGAGTGTACCTTCCAGAGGGCATGGCGAGCTGTTTGTGCAGCTGGCTTAAGAACAGATAAGGATATGGGGAACTTATGGCATGTTTTTTGGCTTAAAGCCTGGTGGGGAGCAGGGGCAGTACTGGGTCTCATGGGAGAAAAGGGCTCTGAGCAGGAGTGCTCCCAGCTCCCCCCACCCCCGAAGCTGGAATCCTATAAATAAAAGCCTGTTTCCTTCAATACTAATTGTTGGGTTATACATCAAGGCAACATGTGGATGGGCCTCAGTTTGCTCGGTTATAATAGGTCCTCTCTGAAACAGAACTCCCAGTCTATAAAATGAGGATGAGGGACTCGCATTGCATAATTGATGCTTTGTTTTCCATTACTAATCATTGCAACAATTTTTTCTTTAAAACTGTAGGTATCAAAGAACAAAAATCTTTTGCCCTATTTGCTTTTACAATGAATGGATCTGTAAGTATAGAAATATACATATTAGAAATGAAGTCTTTGAATGAAATCCTCTCTCTTATGTGTGTAGCCCTTGATTTTGATATGTCAGATGACATTTTGGAGTTTGGGGTGCGGAACTGAACATAATACATTCTCCAAAAGATGCAGAGGTTGGAATAGGTAAGGAAAGTAGAACAGTCCATCTTGGCATAGGTTTGTGGAAGGAAGATGGAGTACTCAACAGTGTGCATGACGTTGCAGACCAGATTATCACTGGTAGATGATGGATGAGTAAATGCTGACATTTTTCATAGAGAAATTTGCCTGAAAATACAATATTGTTGAAGTATTTTGACATGTAACTTCTTTTATCCTTCTATAAAAATACTTAAAGGCCCTAGTTGGGATATATATGAATGTTCAAGAATGTGATGGTGATCTTAATGTCCTGTCCTCGTTTTTGCTTCTTCTTCTATGAGTTAGTATTATAAAACACTGGAATTCGGTTTCCAATTTTTTTGTTTCTGTTGAGAATTTCAAAGGAAAGAAGACACACATTGTCTATTGTCTTTTCTTTTCTCAAAGGGGAGTTGTCTGAAAATGTTCTTCTCTCTCTTCTTACCTTGCCAGGTTAGCATTTTGTTTCATGAAAACATGAGAGAAGAGATAAATCTTTCTTACAGAATAATTCCAAAAAATTTACTTAGGTATTGTTCCTACTAGTGCTTAGAATTGAGGTCACTCCCTTTCTCCTTTGGTGTGGGCTGCAGTTGGTAGCTCAATTCTAAGAAATAGAGTGTGGAAAGGAGGAGTCCCATTATAGTGGAGAATCCTGGAAAACACTATGTTAGCAAAGTGATCAGAGTTAGCATCACCAATGATAGCTGACATTGATGCTGTGCACCATTGATATGATGGAATAAAAAGGGCATTTTATTGCTATTATATTCTTTCTCAAAATCCATAATGCCAACCTAACCATGAGGAAAACATCACATGATCCCAAACTGAGGGACGTTCTGCAATGTAATTGACTAGCATTCCTTAAAACTGTCAGTGTCATTTTAAAAAAAGAGAGAAAGAGAGAAACTGTCTCAGATGAAATGAGGCTAAGGAGACACAGTGACTAATATAGTATTCCAGATGGGACTTTTAATATTAAATAGAATTCTAGAAAATAAAAAGGGACATTAGTGGAAAAACTAGTGAAATCCCAATTACATCTGGAGTTTAGTTTGTGCCAGTATTGGTTTCCTGGCTGTGGCAAATGCACTATGGTAATGCAAGCTATTAATAACATGGGAAGCTGGATGAGGGGTATTTGGGAACTCTTGGCTATCTTTGTACTTTTATGTAAATATAAAATAATTATAAAATTAAATATTTATTTAAAAATGGAAGCCCAATTTCTTTATTTTATTAGTGTTACAAACTCATTTGTCTCACTTTATAATCAAATATCTTAAATAACTTTCAATTTTTGCCATTATGTTTGTGTTAATTCTTCAATGGTTTGAAAGTTAGGAGGCACTACATAGAAAAGATACTGAATTTAAAAATGATAAATTGTTATTTGTGACCCACAATGAGTAAATAAATAAGGAGGAATGGCTTTTTAAAAAATGGATTTACAGAAACAGCCATTTCACAGTAAGGAAAATGGCTCGAGAAGTAAAGTTTTAAGGGAAAAATTGCATTAGCCTATTTCAATGACTTAAAATGTCAGCTGATTCAAAATTTTCCAAATTGGACTTTAATAAGATTTGAAATATGAGGGAAAATACTTTGTAGAAAGTCATACTATGACCTCACAAAGTCAGTGTTGAGGTCATTGAGTATTGACCATGGTGCAGTTAAATAGTATCAACATATTAGATAAGATTTAAAAATTGAATGCTAAGAAATTAAAAGAAAAAAATTAATATATGGCTTCTTTAAATGTGGAGTTAAAGATCTGCTTCCTAAGCAATATTTTTTAGCTATTGCAAAATCCACTCAACGAATATATTAAATATTCCATATTTATAAGGTATTGTGCTAAGCTATATTTAAAGTGTTGTAGTAACAACCAGATCAGTTTTTAATTGAATTTCATATTATTTAGCTCAGCTTAAATAATATTGGGATTCTTCATTTGCAGCATATTTTACATGGAATCTATTACCTTCACATCATTTTTTCTTATTGATTTATCTTGCTATATAAGATATTATGTTAAATCTCACTAGCAGAGTAGATTTTATATCTTCTCAAATTCCAGAAATATCTTCCATTGTGTTATTGTTATACACCAATTAAAAAGAAAATAATATTTATCATATGGAAACACCACTGTAAAACAATACTACCAAGAATCAGAGTGTAAGATAAATTAACTTTCCCCCAAAGCAAAACAATATAATTGCTGTAATTCATATATAAAATCAACTCGGAAACTCATTATTTCATGCCCCCAACTCTGAAGCTCATTATTTCATACCCCTGTACTATTCTCTAAATAATAATTAGGATGAAATGAAGAATTAAACAAATGTTAAAATTTCACAAGGAAGCTCAGGCTTATATAAACATTTGAAAATAAGTCTCATATAGGGCAAAGTTGTGAAGTTTGCATTATGAAAAGTATGACTCGAAATGTAGCTTACATACTGATAAATTATATTGTGTATTTATGTAGAGAGAAAACAGGGTGCCTTAGAGAAAATGGTTGAGAATAAAAATAATATCTACAGTAAAGCAACATGTTTAGATTTAATTTCTTTTCATAAGGCAGCTACATGTTGTTGAGCGTACAGGGAGAACCAAAATTCAAGGAAAAATAGTCCCAGGAAAACAATATAATTCTAAAAGTATCTTATTGCAGTCAACTAAGAGATGGGTGAATTATTAGGTGACATTTGTTCATTATCTGAGCTAAAAGCAAACCCACTAGTCTTTGGTTTTGTCTGATTGTAGCAGAGCTCTAACATGGTGCTTTCTTTGCAGTTTTCAAGGTGACGCATGGTTCAATTTGTAAAAACATTATGTAGAGAAGGAAGATGAGACATATGATTCAAAGACAATCTTTAAAATGTGCTTAGGATTTATGGAAAGCAAGTCAAGGTCATCTTTACGTCTATGCAAAGGAAAAAAATCTCTGCAGAGAGAAATGAAAAGAGTGAAAGTTTTAAATTATTAATAAAATTTAATGCATTACAAAACCTATTCTTAGAGAACAGTATATGCACATCTATTCTGTAACTGGAAATTGTTGATCTTGGCTCTCCAGAAATCATTTTCAAACCATACCCCTTAATTCCAAAGCAGTGTTGAAGAAAATTGTTTAAAGGTCAATGAAAAAGCATAATTATGTAAGAACTTGATGAATAATATATTGGCTTGCCACCTGCCATCCTATATGCATTCTAGCACAATCTGAAGATAGCTTTATTTTGTATAATGCTTTCAATCTCTGAGAGGGAAATATAAAGGAAATGGTCGGTAACTGACAGGAACTGAATCCTAACTACCTTATTTTAAATATAAATTACAGTTAAATGAAGCAAGGTTCTGGTAATATATGATCTGTACAAGTAAAATCAGATAATAGTATATAGATTGCTTGTTCCTTACATTTTCTGTGCTTTGAATATTAGCATTTTATGATTTTTATCAATAAATGAGACAAACACAATGTTAATATCACTTATTTCAATATTTCAATACTTTTCTCTTGTTCTAAAATATAGGCCATCTATATTATGACTTTTTTGCTGAAATGACAGCATTCAGAATTTGGTGACATTGGCATTGGTTTATCAGGTTTCTGTTACTTTCCTTGAATATATTTATATATCTGTAGTTACTTTTCATATTTTCTAGTTTGCCAGAAAAAAAGGTGAGATGCTTGAATATATTTAAAAGCATAATAATTCAAGCTGCTGGAGAATTGAAGAGAGGTAGGATTGTGTAGTGGTTAAAAGGAAGGACTTTAGAGCTGAATTTCAAACCTGGCTCTTTACTTTTGAGTTTTGTAAACTGGCGTAACATAATAAACTTCACTAAGCTTCAGTCGTCTCTTTAAGTTGAGACTTACAACATAAAAGACTATCTTTCTTTATGGGCCATTGTAAGAAGTGACATGATGAAAACATTTTTAATAGGTCACTGTTAAGATTAGCAATGATTATTATGTATGGATGGTAGACTTAAAAGAGAATCACAAAAGATATGTATATTTGCACCTTTATATATTAAACTTTACCGTGGAGAAACAATATCTATTGCATATTGCACTGTGTTAATACTATTGGACACAGATTTATTTGAAAAATATACTAATTTAAAGATAAAAAATTCTTAAAGTATCCTAGGGGTGAATTATTCAATTATTTTATTTTCTAAAAAAATTCCACAGACGTAGGGTTGCAGGGCAGGTCCCTAGTTGGGGGTGCACAAGAGGCAACCAATCAATGTTTCTCTCTCACATCAATGTTTCCCTCCCTCTCTTTCTTCTTCTCTTCCCCAGTCTCTAAAAATAAATAAATAAATAAATAATTTAAAAAATTCATTAGAAATAGAATTTATAACCACAAATGATGAACATTAAAAATACTATAATGTAGTATTGTCTAATATATGTAATAGATCTAATATATGTAACCTAAGATTTACTACTGACTTCTTTCTCCTTTCTTAAGTGGAATTGGATTAGAACTTTTCTAAGATTCCTTTTTTGTGCTAAGATATTGGCACTCTAAGTTCCTCCAGAGCATAGCAATCCCTTACATGTTTATGACACTTGGTAGTTTACTAACTCTCATTAGATTCTTACAACAATCCACTCAGGAAACATTTAAATCCTGTTCTTCAAATTAAAATGGAATAAAATGAGACTCAAGAGCATCGAGGATCATATCCGAAGCCACATGACTAATAACAATTAGAACAGGGGTAGGAATTGTCCTCCACATTCAGGTGTCACTGCTTAGGAATCTGTGTATTTTTCTCAATCCTATCTTTGAGGGTCTAGAATAGGATCTTGAAAATAGTGGGTGTTTAATAAATACTTTATCAATTACTTAATCAAAAAAATAAATAAATAACCAAGATAGAAATTTTCATTTTTCTAATACAATTTAATCTTAATTTCCTTTATGAGCTCCTTCTATTCCTTTATAGCAGCAGAACACTTAAAAATGCCTTCACTTCCTGGCTGGGTGGCTCTGTTGGTTGAAGTGTCATCCTGTGTACCAAAAGTTTGCACGTTCAATTGATCCTTGGTCACGGTGTCTTTGGGAGGCAACCAATCCATCTCTCTCTGTCTCTGTCTCTCTTTCTCAAAAAGCAATAAAAACATATCCTTGGGTGATGATTAAAAAAAAGTGCTTTCACGTAGTTTCTTTGGAGTAAACATTCAACCAAGTGCAACTACTTTCCTTTAATCACTAATCACAATTCCTTTTTAAAAATTATTTTCCTCTTCTTAAGCATTATTTCTTCCCCATGTCCTGGTCTCACTTCTATTTTTCACACGGTTCTCTGTGTTATTACTCAGAAATAACAAGAAGGAAGGAATCACTAAGAAGGTTATAAAGGCTAGGTTTACTTTGATGGAAATGGAAGGGAAAATCTAATCTCTCATATTACTTTGAATACTAGGGGGCATTCAGTAGTTGATGTCTATCTACATTTGGATCAGGGCAATAATGCTCTAATATGAACTCGTAAGTGGCACATAAGGTGAAGTTTAGGCACCAGCTTGGCCACATGGAGTCTTCTTGGCATAGGTTCCACTAGAGAGACATGTAGCTCTATATCATCCTTATAGACAATTCAGCCCCAGAGCACCAAAGGCATGATGTTACTCTCACATAGCAGCCTTCTGGGAGGTGACAGACTGTGTATGCTCCAAATTACTGAGAACTGAGAATCCTCGGAACCTGAATTCATGGGAAGTTGGAGGTGATCTTTGCCTTTTCTCTACTGGCTCTGCTATTGTGGTGTCTTCCTTCAGATGCAGGATGGTCCTGTGGTTTCTTTTATTCATCATGTTAAGAGGAAATGATGTACTTTTGGTTTACACTGATCTGCAAACATTAATGAATATTTTCTTTCCCCTCCTCAAATACCTGGAGAGGATTAGGTAACTATGCATTCCATTCTTATACAGAATACAATACAAACTCCTTTTTTTAACTTCTGACCAGGCTTGTATACCAAATGCCCTAGAAGGCATCCAGTCCTATTTTGAACTGGATAATTCTTCATTGTGCAGAACTATTCCAGACAATACAGCAGGTGTTTTATCACTAGACCTCGGGTACTATGTACAAGGAGCACTACCCTAATCCCTCTAGAGATAGCTAACACCTTTGGTTGAGGATCTATGGAGATACCAGAGGTTCTCTTTCCCATATCTTTCCCAATTACTTTTTCCTCTAAACCTGACCCACTGAATGTGACACTTTGTTATTATGTCTTAGTTCTTAGCTATGGATTTTTGCTTTGCATTTAATTATGTCTATATTTTTCAGCATTATTGAGATACGATTGCATATAACACTTTATATGTTTAATGTGTGAAAATGCTGATTACATACAATAATATATTGCAAAATGATTGCCACCCTAGCATGAGCTAACACCTACATCATGTCACATAATTACTATTCTTTGTGGTAAGAACATTTAACATCTACTCTATTAGCAACTTTCAAGTGTATAGTACAGTATTATTAACTATAATAATCATTTAGGGATACATTTTTTTGTATGTGATAGAGGTGAAACCTCAGAATGAAGAAATTAGAATTCATTCAATTATAGTTATGAATAAACACTTCAAAGATGCTCCCAAAAGTTCAGGTAAATGCAAAAGTAAAAACAAAAATTACAACAAAACCTATAAACCAATTTCAGGAAAGCCAATAGAAAATTGAATATTTATAAAATTATCAAAGCATTTCTGTAACATTAAATATTTGGTGGAGTGGGGAGGTAGCATAATCTTTTCTGAAAAGAATGATTTTTTAACACTTAGAAGTTTTGGAACTTCACCAATTTCAAGATTATGTTCTTAAAGAATCCCACAAAAATGGGGGAAGGGAGGAAATCAATCATTTATTTTTAAAAATAAATTTGAAGAACAATTTTTATAAGACAGCTCAGTAATAAGACCTCTAAATCTTAGGCCAAAGACTCTACATATTATGTCAAAACTCTTATCTTCTTGCTCCTTCCCACATTCTATCATACCATCCATTTGCTTTAATTCTCAGCATCAAGAACATGGAAAAGAAATTAAAATATCAATATGCTAATGTTTTTAGGCCTAGTCTTCCACAGAACTCTGAAATGGAAATACCAAAGAAGGACATAGAAGTATTAATAACAAAAAAGGTAGAGGGTGTGGAGTACAATAAAACTACAATACAGCTAATAGTGCAATTCTTGTTATGAAGGCAGGAAAACCAACACAGATCTTCTTAAATTTTAGGCAGAGAAATCTGTTGTACATTTATGATTTTAGGGCTTTAGTTTGGTTTTTATAGTGAACTTATGTGTAATTGTGTTTGTAGAGTAAATGACAATTCTAATTAGAGGGTGGAACACTCAGTCAAACAGGAAAAAAAAACAAAACTGAACACTATGTTATAACCTGAGTTTGATAATACAATTAAAGGACATCTAGAATATTTAGAAATGGAACATGTTATAATATTTTATAGACAGAAAAAAGACTAAAAAGGAAGGATTTAGTTGCAATATTTTATAAATAAAAATGTGTCTTTACTTACTAGATTCAAACTAAGAGAAACAAAGTCCCCAGATAGCAAAAGCTTTACTCTGTGAAGACAAAATCAAAATGGATGATTTTCACTAAGCAGTCATATTGTCACTATTTACTTCACTGATTAAAATGTTTAAGTTCACTGTGCCAGATGTAAAAGACTACAGAAATATGTAGGTGTAATATTACTTCGTGAAACTTGTAGAAAAGGAACTTGTATTCTGATTTCATTTTGTGACAGTATATCCAACTAATGACATGAGAAAATAAACTCTAAAAAAAATATATCTGAACTTTGGATTTTGTCCCTAGTGATGGTTTTTCATTCACTCATTTGGGAAATGTAATCTAGATGCCAGTTTGTTGTTGAACAGAGAGGGATGCTTCTATGCTACATTAATTAGCACCTCTAAAAAGCTCAAATATGTACAATATTACTTAAAAGAAAGAGTATGTATGCATAATTAAAACATATAAATATATATATACACATATGTATAATATATATAAAATGACATATATAAATACAGGAATATGAATATATATATATACACACACACATATATATGCATATGCACATACACACACATAGAGGAATGAAGTGGGACAGTTCTTTGAAGTGCATATAACATTCGTATCTATTTTTCAAAAAGAGACCCAAGGCAAATATGTACATTTTGGCATCAGTTGCATTTGAATGGTTATATAGGTGCCATTCATATCTATTTATATAAAGCTTTGTATGTTTGAAAACTATATGAATACAAACAATACAATATATGAACAAATAAACAAACAAAGGCAAGGGAAACTATCATTCCAAGAGAAATGTCAACATGTTCTTACAGACAAATAGTGCAATGAGAGGTAAAGGAAGAGAGAAAGTATCTCCCAGATTCCAGCATCTTTGTAGTTCCTGCCTGTTCTCTTTTCGGTGACACTGTCTGGAGTATGAACATTTCTGTGTGTAGCTCCAGACTTCAACATTTACTGTGCCAGTTTAGGTTAAATCTGTGAAAGCACTCTCAACATTTCCTGCCCAAAATAAGACTTAAAAATATAAAGAAAAAAACAGAGAGTTAGGGTTTGAGAGCAAGAGAAAGAATAAGTGAAAGAAAGCATAAGCAGCAGGAAGAGTAGATGCAAATCCTGTGGTTTGTGTCAGGACTGTAAGCATGACAGCACATTCACACACACACACACACACACACCCCTAAACTAAGATATGAAAGACAAATATAGACACTGGAAACATTGTCAATCGTAAAAAATCAGAGTTCATTTCAAGAGTTGATAATAATACATTTGATAAAAAATTACAGAAATACAACATGGAGATAGAGAAAAGTTAAATTATATTTTAAAAGGTATGTATGGAAATCATAATACAACTAATTGGAAAAGAGCTTTATCTTTTAGAAAGAGAATATACAAATTTGGGATGTTATGATAACAGGGTAATAAGTAAATATTCAAATGGAGGCTATCAAATTATGCAAAATCATTTAAGAAAGTAAAATTATTTCTTATTTTAAACACTTGCTTTTATAGAAAATTTAGGTTATTAATACATAAAAGTATTGCATAAGTTTGAGTCCTTGTTCTTATAACATCAAATGTGATTGATAAACCAGTAAAACATTAAAGCACTTAAAGTTTAAAACAAAAAATAAATAAAACAAAACCAAAACCAAAAATGATTTCAGTTCCCATTCCTGCCTCTTTAATCTGTTTAATGACTGGCCCTTACTCCCTTTGAATTTTGTCTATGTATAAAATAAATAAAATAATATCTACTACATAGGGTTGAACAAATAGTATAACATATATAAAAAGGTTTGAAAAGCTGCAATATAAATACATAAACCTATATATGACTCTTGTTAAATAAAACAATTTACTGACAAGAGTCATCTCTATAATACACAGAAGTCCAGCAGTATTTTTATTGACTAGGTGTGAAAGTATAAATTTTACTCATAAATCTGTTAACAACTATCGTAGTAGGAATTTGTTCTGCCACGGGAACATTCATTCCCATCTTCCGAATTTGTTTTGGGAAACTATCTCTTCCTCTTTGGATGCAGCATTGATGATACCATCTGCCAAGGTACGCATATTCTCCAGATTCTCTTGGCCAAGGGTTGGACTCGTGTCCTAATGGAGTATGTTTCTAGGAACTTTAATATTAAACAGTAATTGAAAAACAAACAAACCTGAAAATAATTGGAATTTTTATGTTTTCAAAGTTCTACCCTGAAGAGACCGGTCTTTATTTCTGCTCCTGAATCCTCAGCCCTGGATAGTTGTTTTTCCTGTTGTTTCTAAGTCCCAGTCTTTCAGCTTTCTTCCCCTGTGAACTGCTCCTAACACTTCCCATATACGGTAATTAATTTTTAGTAAATTAGCTACAGTTGATTTTTGTTGCTAGCTTCCAAGAAAGCAGTTGGCACAATTATTCTTTTTAAATGGAAATTCAGTTTATCTTCAGCTTTTAGATATATACCTACTACTTACAACATTAATCAGTTGGACATGCTATATCAGTTTTATTTCACCTGGTTTTTAGATGCATAACTAAACAATCTATAAGCAATAATAGAGATAAAAACGTAAGGAAATGTATAGAAATTCAAACTTCACTTCCATATGAGCTGTGCTGTACTCTCCACACCCCCTTCTTTTCTTCCATTCAGTATTTACCTTTCTATGGAGAAAAGATAGAATAGGGGGACAAAATCTGAGAGAACTTTAGCTTTGCTTCCACCCAGTTATTTGACACTACCTAGAAAGAGGAAGTAAATTGGTAAGCCAGTTTGTGTATGAACCTCTGCAAACATAGAAATTTATCCTGTACAGAATATATCTCATTGAATGTTCTAGAAGGAGGTAGATAGCATAAAGAAGAATATAAGGAAAATGCTTTAAGTTATCAAAGTCGTACTTGGGAGGAAAAAAGCTATAATTATCCCTTCATCTTGCTGACATGGCAGAGAGACACCATATCCAATATCATCTTAAAGAAGAAATCAGTATTTTCAGCCAATGCTCCTTTGCAAAAAATGATTACTAAGAAACAAAAATAGTTTGTAGCCACATAATGACACTATCATGTAAACTGTGAAAACTATGTTTATTTAATTACTGAATTGATAGGTATAACTGTTTCTTTTAATGAGCTATAAAGAGAGCACCATACAGTATGTCCCTTCCAGTGTTGTAAGAAATATGGCTGACATATCTCCTAAATTGTTTAGTTGTAGAGATTTAAATAACGCAAATGGAACAATTAATTGTTAATCATATTCTAGACCTGCTTGGAAAGCTAATTTTCAATAAAAAGAAATATTATAGGGCTAGGGCAGTGACCTCTATTTCTCTGTATTCTTCAGTGAGTGCAATACAGTGCAGGCTATTGGTAGATGCTCACAACTGTTTCTTGACAGTAGTCCTGTCAAAGTACAGGCTTGAGAGGTCAGCATGAAGTTATTTTGATTACATATAAAAACAATTTTTCAGAATAGTCCTTTAAGAAAAACTGTAGGTTGCTGGATCATGAATAGAGACAATTTCAAAATGTTGCATTTTTTAAAAATCTTTCTTTTCTTTCTCTCTTTCTTTCTCTTTCTTTCTTTCTTTCTTTCTTTCTTTCTTTCTTTCTTTCTTTCTTTCTTTCTTTCTTTCTTTCTTTCTTTTCTTTCTTTCTTTCTTTTTGAAAAAGAGAAAACACCAACCTTGAACATACATTTCACTGAATGCTTGTACATCTGCTGTATTTTGTAAGAGAATATTTTAGCTGAGTGAAAACAGAGTCCCAACAGAGGAAAGGTTAGAAGGGACTGTGAAAAATGTTTGGGGATGTACTGTGCTCAAATGTAATTTATTATGCATGATGTGAGGATGCCAAATCATCAAGTTTAGTACCAGGCCTTCTGCTTTCAGAGAACTTGGAAAGGACATGGTATCCTTCACATTTATTTCTGCTGCTATTAAAATGAAACTAGTTTAGCTTCTCAAATTTCTTGCCACAAAATCAGGTTTGCTTGTCAAAATATGTTATGGATGAGAGTGAAGCACATAATAACAAACAAGTTAGATAAATGGATTAATATACATAATCACTTAAACATTTTATCATTTGTCAAAGGAATTTGAATTAACATTTTGTATTTGACATATGATATTATGTTTAAATTAAAAAAAAAAAAAAACCAACAGGTTTTATTAGCACCAGGTGACCATTACCTCTCCATGGTAGTAATCAAAGTCCTAGTTAATGTGTTTTTCTGAATGAGTATTTTTTAACATGCCAACTAATTTCAAGTACAAATATGTGTAGAATCTAAATTGTTAGAATCTATTTCAAAGATCATCCACACACCTGTTTTTAATACAAAGTCTGAGCTACTATAAGAATGCATTTTATACAGTTGCCAATACGACAATTTGCATTTATATAAGACCAGTATTGAACTTATCATAATGTGAAACATTAAGTCTATTTTTGTTTGACTACTGAGGAGATTTTGTTAAATGTTAGACATACTGTCAGAAATATGTCAATAATTCCACTTATTTTTGAACTTGATAATGTTAAAAAAATGACTGTTTTAATAAAAGAAAGCCTCGGTTTTCTACATTAGGTTTTTAATTTTATGGCAATCACTTTGTGGAACTAGGTTGGCTATGTTGAAAATTAAAAAGGGAGTCATAAAATAATGTATTATTTTTGGGATGCATATGTATATATTTTGAAATATAAATGAAATTGCTTACCTATTGCATAACTGCTTATTATTTCTCTAATTAATTGCAGAAATAAAGAGGAAGTACTTTTAAGTTTATTTCACATTAAAAATTAACCTTCCCTTCTATTGGGGAAAGGTATTATAATTTTAAATTATATCATCAAAATCTAGAAAAAGCTATGCAAAATGTCTTATAAACATGAGAAAGCACTCATCTTTGAAAAACATGTCAAGATCACAATTTAAATTTTCTGTCTTTGAGGTATATCTTGATATATTTTGAAAGCTAACTGATTGCAAAAAATAAATAAGTAAAGCTGTTTTCACTGTTTACAAACATCATTCCCTGGACTTCAAAGTAAGAGATTGACATATTATAAATGATAATTCAACACATTTGTGCTTCCCATAAATTAACATTTAAAAGGTAACTTTTAAGAATGTATTCGAGACATTGTTACTGTTTAAGTGCACATGGCCACAATTTCTAATATGGAGGGAATTTATTAAGATGAATAGACATGATAGAAGATTTATGGTTCTGGGCTCCATTGGCTTCCATTGTCTTTAAAGAAGCCTCACTGTGTCTTATTTTCTGAATTTATAAACTAGAGCGTATCTATAGATATAGAATCCTGAGACCTTTGAACAGAAGTCAAATAGAAGGTGCCACATAACAGAAAAGAATTATTATTTAGAGAAAAATCTTATCTTGTTCACATTGCCATTTATCTTTCTCTGCCTATCAATCGATAAGTAATAGGAAGAAGGGGAAGTGCTGTTTCCAGCATACTGATGATCTAATTTTGTTGTGTTAAATACCTGCTGACTCCTGGTCCCCTTAATCCTTTTTGTTTCCCTTCATCATTTTTCCCACCAAGTAACTAAAATGTAGTAAGCCACAGAGGACTATACTTATTATTTTAAAATTTTACAATATTGCTTATAGAATTAATTGTGTATGGGCATAAATAGAAAACCAGATATATCTAGGAATTCCTCGTAGCACTGAATCTGTAAAGACTATCAAGATTGTTCTTGCTCTGCAAATATGGTATTAATTTTTTAAACTGTATCTTTCTTTGAGAAACCACTTGAAACATCTATGGAAATTAAAAATGTGCAATTGCTATGACCTCTACTCCCACTTCTAGGAATCTGCTTTAGCATATATTTACTCATATGTGGAAAGAGAAAAATTCTAAGATGCTCATTTAGAATTGTTGAATACCAGTGAAATACTAGAAACAAACAATACATATGCCCATCAGTAGAAAAATAAATCAACAAAAAATGTTATATATACACAAATACTTTTAAATTTTACATATTCATAAAAATTATATCTATACAGATCAATGTGGAAACTTTTGAAATATTGTGGAGTGATATTTCAGAAAAAGCATGTTATTCTTTATGTAAAATAATTAAAATGCACAAAACTATACATTTATTCTGAATATATATGTAAAGTTTTAAGAAAAGGAATGGAAGAATAAATCATAAACACATAGCAACTGAAAGTTCTAAGTAGGCATCAAGTAGATGGGAATTTAGGAAGTAATCAAGTGAGCTTCACATTCTGTTGTCTGCTAACAATTTCTACTGACAATGTATTCTGGTAGATACCATGTAGAGTTATTGTAACACAGGAGCTCAGCTCCGGGCAGGTTTACTTTGGATTTGGGGAGACCAAAAAATGACAGTGGAGCATTGGAGAGGGAATTCATACCAAGTTTTATTATCCTAGCGACAAGCAAGAATAGGAGTCAAATCCACCTTCAGCTCCATGGCAGCAGGCTAGGACAGGAACAACAGGATCTGCCTTCAGTCTAGTCTTGCGGCAGTGGACGAAGACAGGCACCAAAGCAGCCGTGCTGCCTGAACAGCAGGGGCTCTTACATGCACATGAAGTGAACAAAGGTGGCACGTGGCCAACCAGAACTGTGTAACACCGATGCAATAAGGAATTCCCTTAGATAAGGGTGACCTAAGAAGATGAAAATACATGCATGTGGAGGTGGAGATCCTGGCTATGGTGACCCTGACTTGACAGCTATAGTCAACTGTGTATGACATAAAAAAAACAAAAACAAAAACAGAAATTACTGTGGTTTATAGAAATTAGAAGTTGATTTCTCTAGAACATGAAGGAGGCAGGTTACCAGGGCTGATACAGTAACACCATGGTGTCATCAGGCAACCAGCCACCTAATTATCTTTTCTGCCATGCTCAGAATTTTTACGTCAAATTATGATCCAAACTGGTTGTTGGAGCTTTAGTTATCATTTTTGCATTGTAAACTAGTAGCAAAAGGGAGGCTTTATAAAGGCATATCTTCTTTTATTTAGGGTTATAGACTTATCTTTGTTTCCATCTCATTAGCCAGATTAACTGTATAATAACCGCTGGTGATAGGGATACTGAGACATGTAGAATTCTAGCTTGTTCTGATAAGGCCTAGAAGAGAAGGGGTGTAGGAGAACAACTTCCATTTTGGGGGTGGGGCGTGCAGGGTGGAGGAATATATGCAAGAGCGGATAGTAGTTAAATTTGCCTGAGGGGATATAAGTGGCTATATTATTTTGTTATCGTCGGCAGCCGTCCGTCTCAAGAGACGATGGTGTAGCTTCTTAAGAGTCTATCTGCACCGCCGAGAATGGCTGTGCAGTCCGACTCGGGAGTGACACGGTATCTGTCTCCTCCCGTGTTGATGACGCTGGAGTGTCCTCTCCAGTGAAGCTGAAGCTACAGAGCCTGGGCAGGGCGATATGGAGGGTCTGCTGTTGCCCATGCAGCAGACCACCCCTCTCTTCGCAGCTGAAGGGTCCAAGGGAAAGACGGAGTCAATACAGCTTGGCTTCAGGTGCGCCGCAGGAGTTGCCGGTGTTGACTACAACGTCAAACCGCCTTAGGGACTCCGGCTCCGGATTTTCTGTCGGGGTTTACTCCCTTAGCCTTTCCCCTGAAGAGGTATGCCGCAAGGCAGCGGAGGTTTTTTGGAATCAGAGTTTTCCTTCTCTTATTTTGTTATACTTTTTAATATTTAAAACATCCCCTTATACTTTAAAACAACAGTGTTAAATTTGTCTTTTTTTTTTGAATAAATTACCAAGCTCAATCCGGTGAACAATATTGCATCCGTAAAATGTAGATAATAAGACCATCTACTACATATTCCAGAGAATGCTTTCCGGGAGTCACTGGGCCTTGCAGCAAGAAGCTGTCAGGGCACATGCTGGCTGCCAAGGTGAATGCTGGCTGCCGAAGAGTTATGCGTGGTCACCAATGATGTATGCTACTGATGCCTCGAGTTCCAAAAGATGCATCTGACTAAGTCTGTCCCTACGGGTGTTTATTTCTTTTTGAAGATGCTTAGGTAGGGAATGGTTATTGTCCTTGGTGAGTGGATATTGAAAATTTAAGTTGTAATTAGAGTGGTGTGATTTTACTCCAATTTCATTTACTCAAACTGGTCCTACAGCATGCAGTAAAAGGAACAAAACAGATATTCCAAAATTTGTTATTCAAGTGCTGTTCACAGGGGGGCATTACCAAGTATGTTCCTCTGAGCGTCTGTACCTGCGACCCTGAGATGGCAGTTAGAGCATCACTGTGTATAGAGGTGCTTCTCTGATGCTTTTTCCTGGGATCATAAACACAAGGTGGATTGATAGTTATAAACTCCAGAATAACACGCATCTCTTTGTTTTCTCCTCTTGTCCCCAAGTATGCAATGGACATATGAAAAATACAAGTTCAGATTAATGATTATTTGACTGTCAATATTCAATACTGTCTTTTTGTTTGCCTTTGTTCTCTCTCTCCCTCGCTCCCTCCCTCCCGTCCTTCTATACCTCTTTTCAATAAAGTAGACATTACAGATAGAGCTAAACCCATTTCCCCTTATATATTTCTTCTCTCTCTTTTCTGAAGTTTATCACCCCAGAAAGATGAGTGGCATTTTTTTGTATTTACACATTAATAAAATCATAAACCTATCCTTATTCATAAAGCCTATTCTTGCTTTTTTGCTCTCATTATGCTTTGGAAATGTATATATATAGATCTAGCTAGATTGTTTGATTTAATAGCTACTCTTTACAAAAAGATATTTTATTATAAAGCTCTTTACTAAAACTAGTAAATGTAAAATGTGAATTCTAGCTATAAATGTTTATGTATCTATTCTAGTAGCCTTTATTTAGTCAATCATTTTCATATTAGATAGATTATATAATTGAAAATTTGGCAGTCTTAGCAGTAATAGATTTTGTAAGCTTTTAAAATAAAATGGTTATGGGATTTTAGAATGCCTTTAGGTCTATAAATTGGTCAGAAACCTCACCATCTTTTTGTATAATATTTCTGATTTTGACCAATGACATTTTTATACTTTTTATATGACTATTCCATTATTTAATAAATGCTTTCCATTATTTAGAGTTATAGCCTATTTTTTTGGTCCAATGTGGTATATTGTGTTTTCAGCTCTTAAGTCATTTACATGAATCGTTTGAGTGAGAATATTTAAATGCATTTGAGTTGTCAGGGCTAGGATATACTATTTTAAATGCTGAGCTATAAGGTGTGTTCTTCCAGCAAAGACTGTATTGCACGTTGTTAGGCAATAGGTAATTCAATATATTTATCTGAATAAAGGCACATAAACAGATTATATACTCAAAATGTAAAATTGTATGTAATCAAATGAACCAATCAAGATAATTAAGTAGCAATACGGCATCTAGCAATATCACCAATTGGCCAAGAATAGTCTCAAAAGGTAAACTTAAATGCAGATATATATATTTTTTAAATTAAATATGTTAAGTAACAAATAGACAAAGAATCAATACTTGTAAATCCTGGTTTAAGAAAATGAGGTCTCTGGAGGTGTTGAATCTAAATACTTTCCATGAAACATTGCAGCACTTTTACATTTAGTGGAAAAATACAGAAGAAATAAGAGACATATCCTGGGCCCATCGGGAATCTATGATTAAATACAATATGAACATAAAATGAAATAGCACAACGGAACAACTTGTCAAATACATGTTGCTATTGTGGAAACTCTTTGAATTCTCAGTTTTATCCTGAATTATTTGTATAAGCTCATTCATCTAAAAGAATTTCTAGCTAGCTGGAATATTGAAATGTCAATTATCTTTAATGTAATTATTTAGATGAAAACCATATATAAAAGAGGACATACTTCCTAAACAGAATATTCTGGGCTTATTTGCTGTGATGAAATAATTTTTCTGTCTCCTTTTGTGATATCAACACATCTACTTTCATTCCTCTATTACAAAAAGTTCTGAAAAGAAAATGCTAGTGTGTGTTCCCCACACTGTGCAACACAGAGGGAAAGATGTTGAAAGATATTTAATGGAAGGGTGGGGATTTTTAGAGACAATAGCCCATACTGAAAAAGTTTTAGAGACAATATGTTACATAAAACTAAATAGCTGTATTTGCTTTAGAATCACTCACAGCCAATACACTGTTAAAAATTTCAGTTTGAATATTTTGTTTGCAATATCTTACCAATTTTATTATGTCACAGAACTCATAGTGGTATTTTCAAGGCACTGGTGTTCCATAAAACACAATTTTGGAAATACCTACTCTCTATATAACTCCCCATTTATACACAAGTGACTTATCGCACCAATATGACACATATGTCTATAGAAAACTTTAAGTTTAAATTTAGAAAAAATTAAATATTGTTTAGGCTCTCTAAGTTCTTTGAATCTTCATATACATTTCAAATCAGCTTGTCAATTTGTACACAAATGCACAGTGGGATTTTGATTGGTATTACAATGAGTCTAAAGATCAATTTGGGGAGACCTAACTTCTTAATAATATTGAATCTTCTAATCTATGAATGTGGTATAATAATATATTTATTTAAATTGTCTTTAATTTCAGTAGTATTTCTTCAACATCTCTTGTTGAATTCATTCCTAGAAATGTCATGTTTTATGATGCTATTGTAAAAAAATATTGTTTTAACATTTCCATTTCATAATATACAGAAATGTAATTAATTATTGTCTGTTGACCTTATATCCTGTGATTATGCTAATTTTACTGACTAATTCTAGGATATTTTATAAAAATCTTAAGCCTTTCTAAGTAAGCAAGCGTGTTCTCTGTGAAGAAGACAGATTTATTCTTTCTCTCTCAGTAATATTGCTATATTTCAACTGCCTAAAACCCTCAGTGCAGTATATATAAGCAGTTGGAGTGGACAGCTTCGCATAGCTCCCCGTTTTAGAGATTAATTATTTAATGTTTTACCACTAAGTATAATAACAACTGTAGCTTTTTGGAGATGCCCTCTATCAAAATGAGGAAATTCTCTTATTTTCTGAGTTTGCTGAGAAGTTTTTTTTTTTTTTTTTTAATGATGGATGTTCAATTTTGTCAAAGTTTTTCTCTGCATCTGTTGAATTGATCATGAGTTTTCCCCTTTATTCTGTTAATGTATTGAATTACACTTTTGATTTTCATTTATTGAGCTAATTTTCATTCCTGAGTTAATTCCCCGTTGATCACAATACATTTTACTTTTATGTAGCTCTGTGTTTGATTTTCTAATATTTTTCTAATGATTTTTGTGTCTATGTTTGTGAGGACTGTTGGCTTATAATTTTCTTATAATGCCTTGGTCAGATTTTGGTGTCAGGACTATGCTGGCACTATATAGTAATTTGGGAAATATCCCCATGTCTATTTTCTAAAAGGGGTTTTATAAGATAAGAATTATTTTTCTTACATGTCTGGCAAATTTACCATGCAAATCTTTGCCTCTGGAACTTTTACTGAGGTTGAGTTTTTTAAAAATTATTATGACTTTGATGACTTTTATAGATAGAATGCTATTTTGACTTGTTCAGAGTAGTTTTGATAACTAATTTTTCAAGAATTGTCTTTTTACAACATAACAGGAGCAAATGCTCTACCTAAGACACAGAGGCAAACACACACAGGAGACTTCTGGCCAAGATGAAGTCCGAGACTGACATGCTCCATCTCCTTCCACAACTGGGAAGGAATACAACTACCACAAAACCAGAAATAACCAGGAGTTCCAGAAAATAAATGGAAGTCCAGCATATGAAGTTATAAAGAAGTGATGTTTGTCTGGAAGGGTGGGAGGGGTAAAGCTGGGGTGGAGAGGTCAAACTGTGCTGGTAGCTGTGGCAGCAGCAATGGCAGAGGGACAGCAGTAAGCACAGACACCCGTATTTAAGGGGAGGCGAGAAGCGCCTGGGGAGCACAACCAACTGCAGACCAGACCTGTCAGCTTGCGATTCCAATGCCAGGGAAGGCAGATCCCCATTGCCTTGGACTGTGGGGCCCAGAAGGGGTGGGAATGGAGGAGGAGGCTCCTGGTCTCTCAGTGGAGAGTGAATGGCAGGAATCCATCTTGGACCTCCATGCCCACAGAAAAAGCTACAGTGTGGTGAGAAGGGTCGCCCAGCTGTGACGAGTGCATGGGGCTCTGCCCCCTGTAGCATAGAAGGTGTGACAACCCTGTCCAGGAAGCAAAGGTAAACACAAAACTGTCAGGATGGTACAGATCATGATAGAGATCCTGGTGATGCAGCTGACCAGCCAGGAAGTATCTAATCTAATGAAGCAGCAGATAGGAAATCTTTCTGAGACACAGTTCAGAGCTTTGGCTATAGAAATGCTTACAGACATAACAGCAGATCTTAAACAAGACAGGGAAGGAATGAAGGCTAGTCCTGCTGAAATGAACAAAAACGCACATGAAACTAGTGGTAAGGGCAAGAAAACCAGGGATCAAATCAACAAATTGGAACATAGGGAAGGAACACACAGTCAACCAGTGCAGAAAGAGGAAACGAAAAGCGAGGAAAACGAGGAGAGGCTCAGAAACCTATGGGACAGCTATAAGTGGGCCAACATCCAAATAATAGGGTTGCCAGAAGATGAAGAAAAAGAACTAGAAATGGAAAAATTATGTGAAAAAATAATGAAGCAGAACTTCCATAACTTGGGGAAGGAATAGACTTACAGGTCTAGGAAGCACAGAGAGTTCCAGATAAACTGGACCCAGGGAGAACCACACCAAGACACATTATGATCAAAATGTCGAAAATTAAGGATAGAGAATCTTAAAAGCAGAAAGAGAGGAGAACTATGTACAAAGGGGTCCCAATAAGACTGTCAGCTGATTTCTCAAAAGAAACTCTGCAGGCAAGAAGGGACTGGCAAGAAATATTCAAAGGAATGAAAAGCAAAAGCCTACAACCATGCTCACTCTATCCAGTGAAACTGTCATTCAGAATAGAAGGGCAGAAAAAGTGCTTTCAGGACAAAATAAAACTGAAGGAGTTCATCAGATCCAAACTACTATTATATGAGATGTTAAAGGGACTTGTTTAGGAGAAAGAGGATCAAAACTATGAACAGTAAAATGAAAACTGTGTCACAACAACCAACAACAGAAGCTAGGGAACCAAAACAAAGGCAAACTAAGTAGGCAATGAGACTGGAAAAAGAATTAAAAGTATGGGGAACATTATGGGGGGAGGTCATCAGGGAGGGGTAAGGAGGGAAAGTGAGGGAAATGGTACAAGAATTAAGAAGCATAGTAGGAGGGAGTGGAGTAGATAGGAAGATGTTGAGAAGAACTATATGCACAACCAATGGATATGGACCAAGTGGGGGGACAACTGGAGGGCAGGAGGTCACTGGTTGGAGGGGAACAAAGGAAAAAGAAATTGGGACAACTGTAACAGCATAATTAATAAAGCGTATTTTAAAAAAAGAATTGTCTTTTTTATATAAGTTTTTGAGTGTCTTAGCATAATGCTATTTATAATATTCCCTTTTTTAAAAAATTTTATTTATTTATTTTTAGAGAAGAAGGGAGGGAGAAAGAGAGGTAGAGAAACATCAATGTGTGGTTGCCCCTCAGGTGCCCCCAACTGGGGACCCGGCCTGCAACCCAGGCATGTACCCTGACTGGGAATCGAACCAGCAACCCTTAAGTTCGCAGGCTAGTGCTCAATCCACTTAGCCACACCAGCCAGGGCTATAATATTCCCTTTTAATGATTGTAAGTTCTGCAGTGATATCACATTCTTCATTCCTGTTATTAGTATTTTGTTATTTATCTTATTTCTGTATTTGCTTTGCTAGATGCCTATCAATTTTATTAATCTTTCCAGAGAAACAGATATTGGCTTTGCTGATTCTACTATTTGTTTTGCATTTCACTGATTTCTCCCACTTGCTCCGGGTTAATTTGTTCCTCTTTATCTAGCTTCTTGGTTGTAAATTTTGATAATTTATTATAAATATTTCTTTCCTTTTAAATACAGACATGGAAAGTTACAAACTCTTCTCTTAAGATCTGTTTAAACTGCATCCCACACATTTTTCTTTTTGTGTTTTGTTATCATTTTCTACAGAATATTTCCTGATTTCTCATGAACTTTTCTTTGACCAGTGGATTATTTTTCTCATTACTTTTAAATCAATAATTTAGGTCAAGTATGAGCATGTCACTGGCAGAAATTACTATTCCTGGCCTATAGGAATAAATGTTGTTTGTATATTTTACCAAAAGAGCTGAAAGATCTGATTAATAGGTATCAGCAGGAACTGGAAAATGCCAACATGGTATGGGATGTAAGAGTTATGGAATGAAGGCTGTATAAAAGAAACATTGTTACATGGAATTCTATCATGACTCATGATTTAACATCCTAACAATGATAACTGGAGCCAGTCCTAGTGTATTACAGTTGAGAAGAAGTCCACATTTTGGGACCCATGCAGTGTGTTCATTTCTCCCCTTATTACTGCTTCACTCATAGATTAGTCACAGGCTTTCCACAAAAAATCATGGATGGAGGGCTGAGGTCTTAAGAGACTGGTTGATCTTTATAGGACCCTCTTTCTGGTTACTATGCATTTCCTTTGTGTGGCAGGTAGATGTCTCTGGTGGGCACTAAGGAGTAATACAAAGATTTACACACTTCGTGCCCACTCTCATAAATCATGCTTAGTTTCCAAAACATTTTCCTCTGGTTTTCCAATCTTATATTAATACTTTCCAGACCCCTGACCAACTAACCAAGTCATTTAATATTGTTCAGAATTTCATGGCTATCCATATTTCCATCCTATTTTCCCTCTATAACAAGTCAACATGTATATAGCTCACATATCTGACTAATGGGAAGACTTTTCTTAATTGTTTTATTTCAGGGTTACTCCTGATTATAATTGGAGTGCAATAGTAATATATTTTTATTCTCTCCATCATAAGAAGGCAATCCATTCTGAACAAAATCTGGGTAACTTTATTCTTAGGTCAGCCGGTCATAAGGAAGTCCCCAAAAGGCCTTACGGTGTGACATGAAGATCTATGGATATACAGTGCGACAGAGGTTTACCACTTGAATTTCCTGGCCATCCTGTTGTTGAAACCTACTTGTGTACCTTAGACCTGCTTGGGCCCAATCCCCAATGATTTCTATCATGTCACTTGGATTTAAGCCTGTTGGGGAAACTATGTGAGACAGTGTAGGATACATGTCTCAGATATATACCATCTAAAAGATGGTCAAACTTATTTAGATATCAAATCCTGTCACTCTTTGTTTAGGGGCTGTTCCTATAAGACACCAATTTGCAGGTACTTCTGGCCTACCACACAAGCAGAGGCAAAGCAGGCTGTGATATTCAGAGAAATCTCTCAGGAAGTTGGGAACTTGTATTTGGTCTAGTGTGAGTGAGAAACAGAGAGCTTAAGTAATATTTTGTGTAATTACATGATAGTAAAAAATTTTAATTGCAGTTGGCCACAGAATTTTAGAGTATACTCTTTAACTTTAACATACATTAATTTTTAAAAACAGGAATAAATTATCCCAGTTCAAATTATAAACAACACAAAGGGATTTGCAGCTAAATGTGTCCCAACAGCCATTCTGCTTACCTCTCTAGATACAGTCATTATCTAGAGAGTTAATAATGAGTTTATAGGCATAAATGATCCATATGTGTTATCTAGTTCTATTTTCAATTAATTTTATTTGCCAATCTGAAAAGAAAAAAATAGTACTCTAATTTTTATTTTCATTATCTTTTTGGATATTTGCAGGCTACTTGAATTTACTTTTCTGTGGGTTATTCTCATGTCCTCTGTATATATTCTACTTTTACTTGGTCAGTTTTTATAATTGTTAGGAATATTTTATATACTAAATAAATTAGTCTGGTGTTATGTAATTACCAATGTTTTCCTTTGTGTGTGTGGGTTTTGCAATGTAGAATGATTGATTTACACATTGCTGGATTTACTTCTCTTTTATTTCTAGTCTTAGAAAAGTTTGTTCATTTCATGGCTTAAAGAAATGCTCCCATGTTTTCTTATATTGTTTTAATTTTATTTCTCCATATTCTTATGTAAATATTTCTTTTGTGTAATATACGACTATCAGATATACTAATAACATTTATTAAAATCCTTATTTGGACCATGAATTCAAAATATAATCTTATATTATGGGTTTCTGACTGTAAGTACTTTTAAGTTTAAGAATCTGTTCCAGTAGCCTGTCTATAAAATGCTATTTTTAACCTTAAAAAAGCTTAAATTTCCTATTATTACAAATTATTACAAATTTTCCTATCATTACAAATTTATTAGGTAAACTTAAGTCTCAATGCACAAGTTTTAAAGCACATATTAAAACAACAACAGCTTTACATTCCTCTCATCATTTATAATTAAATCAGACTTTGAAATATTAGGTGCAGATGTTGTAATATAAGGACTGGAGCAATAGCCAGATAACAGGTTTCCTAAAAAGTAAAAATTTCTTTATAAAAAGTTTTGTTATTAACATCTCATGTATAAAACCTCTGTAGTTTATTTCATTATGTGATGTATTTTCTGTTTTAATATATTTTTATCTAAAAATAAGTCAGTCAACAACTCAGAAATTAAAGATAAAATGTACTGCCTTGAGGCTTCCAGATTCATCCGACTTCATCTGGATTCATTTATCTTCTGCAGTTAATAATATGATAAAATAGAAAGTCAAAATAATTTAGAATACTAATAGTTTCTTTGAATTTAAAATATGCAAGGTGGGGAAGACTTGCTAACATTGAAAAGTTTGGTTGTGTGGTAGATTATTCATTATATATCCAAAAACCTTTCCATTTACTTTCTAAGACCTGATTTTTCAAAAGATGGAAAGGCACTTCCATTTCTAGTCATAAAGGTCAAATCAGATCAGTCTAAACCTGTCAATGTTATCTCAGGGGCTTTCTTGGGCTTCGGGAGGACCATTAAAATATAAGCAGTTCCAGCCAGAGAGCTTCTGAGATTTCCTTCCCTCAAGAGAGAACAGTGCTTGCTAGTGCCATTTCTTCTTATTTCTTCCCACCTAGAACTAAGGCATGATGCTTGGCAGTAAAATTGCACCCTAAAGGAGAAACCCTGAAGATCACAAAATGGTCATTATTGTCAAGAGATTACATTACTGATTTACTGAATCCATCACTATATGTTTAGGAAACTATAGCTTTGTGTGTGGGGGGGGGGATCATTATGGAACCAAAAATGACTTCAGGGCATGCACTTGTGGTTCTTCTTGATTTGATACATTACTTTATTTAAGCATATAATACTGGCAGGTCTATTACAAAAAATATTTCAAGTAACAGATTCCACTGACTTAAAAAATTTGATGTCAGTCTTTTTGGTATGATTCTGTCAGAGCACAGAACCCAGAGCACCCTGTTGTTTTCAGTATTTAAGCATCTGTGGCAGCCCTATATCATGGTGGTACCCTGATGACCCCAGCCTTCTGATATTCATGCCTATATATTGTATACTTTCCTTCCCTTGAGTGTGAACTGGATTTAGTGACTTGCTTCTAGAGAACGATGTAATAGAGGTGATGGATGATTTTTTCTGAAATCAGGTTACAGGAAGACTGTGGCATGCATCTTGGGTGATCTCTCTGGCTCTCTTGCTCACTCCCTGTGCTGTACTGAGAGCTGCTGTATAGGAAAAAGACTCTCTGTGTGTTTCTCCTTTACTCTCACTGTACTGCCTCACTTACACCATTTCTGACACCAGATGTGTGGGGAGAGAGGGGTGTGTTTGACACCAAACAATTCTCTGTGATACCATTTAGGTGTCCACAATTCAATCAATTCTGACACTAAGTGAAGTTAGTACAAACCCTATACATTAAAGGCTCAGTTCCACAAGGCTCCCCATCGCATCCCCCAACTCCTTACTGACTTCAGACACCAACTGTAAGTAGTAGGCCCCAGGTTACCCTCAACTGTCTGACTTGGCTGCATTATCAGAGGTTCCCATGACCCCCTATTTGGATTTGATCATTTGCTGGAACAGTTCACAAAACTCAGGGAAACACATTTACCAGTTTATAAAATAAACAAATAATAATATATCAAACTAAAAATATTTTGTACAGCAAATGACTATGAACAAAATAAAAAGACAACCCACTGAATGGGAGAACATATTTGCCAATACATCTGATTAGGGGTTAATACCCCAAATTTATAAAAGAGTTTATAAAACTTAGCACCAAAAAACCCCCAAACAATGCAATTTAAAAATGGGCAAAGGACCTGAATAGACACTTTTCCAAAGAGGACATGCAGATGGCCAATAGACACGTGAAAAGATGCTCAAGGTCACTAATTATTAGAGAAATGCAAATTAAAACCACAATGAGATATCATCTCACACCTGTCTGAATGGCTATCATCAAGAAATCAACAAACAAGTACTGGTGAGATTGTGGAAAAAAGGAAACCCTCTTGCACTGTTGGTGGGAATGCAAACTGGTGCAGCCACTATGGAAAGCAGTATGGATTCACCTCAAACAATTAAAAAACAGAACTGCTTATGATCCAGAGGTTCCACTTCTGGGAATTTATCTGAAGATACCCAAAGCACTAATTTAAAAGAATATAAGCACCCTTATGTTCATTGCAGCATTATATACAATAGCCAAGATTTGGAAGCAGCCCAAGTGTCCATCAGTAGGTGAGCAGATAAGCAACTATGGAGCATTTCCACAATGGAATTCTACTTGGCACAAAATAGAAGAAATGTTTACCCTTTGTGACAGCATGGATGGACCTGGAGAATATTATGCTAAGTGAAATAAGCCAGTCAAAGAAAGACAAACACCGTATGATTTCACTCATATATGGAATCTAATGAACAAACTAAACTGACAAGCAAAATGGAGAAAGACTCATAGGATGATAGCGGGTTGACAGCTCTGGAGTGGAGGATCAAGCGAAAAAGAACTCATGGACATGAACAACAGTGTGGTGATTGCTGTGGGGGGAGGGACAGGGCGAGGTGGAAGAAGCTATAAAGGGGAAAAAGTAGTGGAAAAAATACCTGTTAGAAATAAATAAATAAAGGTTATGGTAAAAGATACAGGTGAACAGCCAGACCAAGAGAGACACAGCATACATTTTGAAAGGCTCTCTAGCACAGAACCTCTGTTTTCATGGTGTTGAGGTACATCAGCGTCTTGTTACTGGATGTTTCCACCAACCTGGAAGTTCCCTGAACACCATATTATTGGTTTTTATATGGAGGCTTTATCACGTATTCATGATAGGTCATTAACTCCATTTTCTGCCCCTCTCCAGAGAATGGGAGTCGGGGGCGGGGGGGAGGCTAAAAGGCCCAAGCTTCTAATCATGGCTTGGTCTTGTGATTAGCCCCTTCAAGGAGTCACCTAATTAGAACAAAATACGTTTCCATCTCCCAGGAAATTCCAGGGGATTTCGGAGTTCAGTGTCAGATGTTCCTATCACTCAGGTAATTACAAAGGTCTTAGGAGCTCAGCATTAGTAACTGGGGTCAATGACTGAATTTAGAATAAGTGACTTTCCAAGATACCCTATTTAAAAGAGTTTTAGGAGCTTTGTGTCAGGAATAGGGAAAAGTCCAACACCTAAATTTCTTATTATTTTATAGCTTCCCTAAATGATGTCCATGTAGCCTGGAACTTACATTTCTGGCCAATGGGCACCAAGAACCTGAGCGTTTCCTAACACTTACATGGCTGAAGTTGAAAGCAGATCCTCCGCAAAGGAGCCTTAAGATGAATAAAATCCAGCCAACACCTTGATTACAGTCAGGGACTTTCTGCTTCATGTACAAAATTAGGAAAATCATGAAAAATGTTGCACAGCTGCTGCTCATTAGTGTCATCATTCACCACTTAGTCTCCCTTTACTCTCTGTCTTTCTCACTTGGTGCATAATGGTTATTCATTAGCATACATAGCCTCTAATTCCTCTTATCTACATTAATTTATATGTTAAAATTTTGCTTGCACTAAACACAATTGTAATGAAAGTAAAATATTTTCTTTCTTTCAGTGATAGTCTTTAAATAGTGGTGATTATTATATTACATTCACTTATCTTTCAAGATTTTTTCTTTCTTTTTTCCACTGAGAGATGCACATCTAGCAATAACAAAAGCTAAATACAGTACAGTAAAATTATGTGGGAAGGGTTTAATTTTCACAGTAAAATGGTAAATTTATTATGAAATATTTACATTTCCCCCCTCATCTTAAACATAACTGTATTGGTAAGCTATTGTTTCTCAGCTACAAATTCACTATGTTTTGATACTGGGGGTGATGTTCTGGGAACCCCATTTCTTCTATGCTGGCTGGTTCCCTAATGGTTCTGCCGGTAGGGACCTAGAGTAAGTACAGAAAACAGAGAGAAAGGGGTTTCCCCTTCCTGTTCACTTGTTGTTCTTGTTGGCATTGCTCCAGCATTGCACTTCACCTTGGGCAACGTTTCTAGTTCCCAGCTTCATCACTACTCTCAGAAGCAGCCTTAGCAGCAATGCCAGCACCAAACAGCTGGCATCCCTACTTCAGGGTCTGGGCCCAGCTACCCAGGGGTTCTCTTTCAGGTTCCAAGGTATTAGCGTTAGTCCTGCAGTGTCTACTCCTCAAAGTCCTTGGTTTTAGATCTGTGGGGTCCTTCCTCCAAACTGCTAGCTCTGATAATCTCACATCTTGGATTCTGAGTCTTAGGGGTATTAGTTACTTCTTATAATTGTTATCTCTTTGCATCTCAGTATTGCTGTTTGTTTGTTTGTCTCCTAATTTCCTGTACATAATTCTTTTTTTTTTTTTTGAAATAACTAATTTGGTTTCTATTTTCCTATCTTGGCTGTGTTTGGTACACAGTACAATAATAGAAGAATTTACTTGGGGAGGATTTCAAATTTATAAGAAAATAGTACATAAAGCAAAAACATAGGTCCGGTTAACTTTGTATTATAGGTTGATTGTTTTGAAGTGTGTTTTGAGTACTGGTCTTAGAACCCAAATGCCCTAATGACAACCTCTTTTAAAGGAAACACTTAAGATGGCAATGATCTGTTCTCTAATGTCCTCCTGATTCAGACAAGACCTCCAACCTTCACTAATTTTCCCTTCTCTGAATTTACATTTGCTTTACATACTCTGCTTCCCAATTTGACAGCTCTCATATAATGTATTATTTCTGCTTTCCCATTTTTTTCTCCCAAATAAGACTGGAAGCTCCTTGTGGGTAATGAATCCTTTTCCTTCTCTTTTCTCTCACACTGTTCCTAACACCACTTTTTAAAAATATATTATTTATAAAAAATTATTAAATAAATTTGTCCACAATGCTCTACTTTTATCTTTATAAAAAAAGATATCTGGGAAAAAAATATCAGAGGGAAAAAAAAAGAGAAGATTGAGCTAATAAAGATTGATAGATTATAGTTTGTTGTCATAATTTAATAAAAACAATTTGCTGAATTATTATTGAAATATGTACTGCTAAATGTTTGAAAATGACATCATTTTATGTAAGTCTACTAAAAATTGATATTTCTATTTTACATCTAAGAGAATTTGCTATAGTCACAGCAGAGCAGGGAAGTCAACCCAAACGTTGTAAAAGTGTCTCATGATTGGGATATTTATACCTCAATAAGTGGACAAATAAAAACTTTGTCATAATTTTTACACTGAAAAAAAGTTTGAAGGTTTAAAAAAATGATTTCTAGTCTTCAGAGGTTACTTAATTTTTTGCTAAAAACAATCCTGTGGTTAGAAAGACCCCTGTCATATTTCACAGCAGCTGCTTCACAACTCTGACCTCCAGCCAATGATTTAACCTCCTATTTCAGAGTATCTTCGTATGAGAAATACACTTAGTAGTAATTTTTTAAAAGATAAGATGAAATACTACAAAGTCAACTCAGCAAACACAAGGAGATTATTAGATATATGCACATATGATACAAAGCACACTGCCAAGAACGTAGTTGACACTTAAAACTATACACTTTTGCTGGAATGTATGTTCAACCTAGCAAATGCTTTTTTTTTTTTAAATTGAGGTGTAATTGACATAACATTATATTAGTTTCTGGCATACAACATAATAATTCAGTACTTATACATATTGTAAAATAATCACCACAGTAAGTCTAGTTAATATCTTCACCATACATGGTCACAAACAATTTTTTTTCTTGTTATGAAGACTTTTAAAATGGATCATAATAACTTTCAAATAGGCAATACAGTTTTATTAACTATAGTCACCATTCTCTACATTACATTTCCACGACTTTAGCAAATATTTTTTATAAGCCTAAGTTGCAGTCCATTATCTGTCTACTTAGAAGAAAACTCAAATCAACTTAAGGTGGAAATACATGGAATTGTCTACTAATCTAAATGCTTTGTAGAGTTTTTGATCCTTTTGGCAGTTTTATTGTATATACATATAATTTTTATAATATGTAAAATGTTAGTCTTTGAAATAGCAGGGTTTTTTAAATTAGACATTTGAGTGCAATCTTGAATCAAGGAAGAACTGAAAATAGAGAACAATGTAGGACAGATAAAAGGATTCAGATAGTCCTGACATGCTGGCAACAGAGTACTTGTGTTAGTGAGAGAGCGTGGGATGTTTTATGATATCAGCGTGATTGAAATCCTATATAGACATCTCTAAATTAACTGGAAAAGACCTACATCTTCACAGAGGTTTTAAATCCTTGAAAAACATTTTAAACATCAATTCTAAGATGCTCTAAGAGAGGTCAAGTGGCTTAGATAAAACAGAAATGTATTTCTCTCTTGTGTAACAGTCTGCCCAGTCCAGGCCAGGGGACAGCTCTGCTCCACAAGGTGGTTCAGGTAACCAGGCTCCTTCCACCTTACTTGTCTGCTCTCTCCTAGGTGCTTTCCTTATCTGCAGTGTTAGAGCGGGTTGATGCCTGCCGCAAGTCCAGCTTACAGATAAAAGCAAGCAAGCAAGCAAATTTAAGGCATACCTCACACTTGTACCAAGGGATACAGGGTTTGCACTCATCACTTACCCTCCATTTTATTGGCAAGAGTTAGTCACGTAAACAAACATAGCTTCTAGGAAACTATATTTCACTTGTGTCACAGGATAGAGTACAACATGACAATTTTTAGAAAATTTATTTTGAGGTCTAGTATCTAATCAAGTTCTGTGAATGTTTCATATGTTGTATTCTACATGTTCTAAAATACAGTATTCCCTCACTTATTGCGGGTATTACGTTCTAGACGCCCCCGCCATAGGTGAAAATCTGTGAAGTAGGAACCTTACATTTATTTTAGTATTTATATATATATTTAAGGCTTTATAAACCCTTCCCACACACTTACAAACCATTCCCAGTCCCTTATTAACCTTTTCCACTCCCTTGTTAACCTTTTCCACACTTTTATAAACACTACTTATGTTCTTAAACGCATTCTACACTCTTAAACCTATGTAACTTTAACAACATATGTATACAGTACCACAAAATACCGGGATATAGCAGAAAATCCATGATAAATAATTAAATAAAATACTTTTAAAAATCCTGTGATACAGTGAGGCCGCGATAAGTGAACTGCGATATAGAGAGGGACTACTATACATACATTTTACTTTTTAGGGTATAGGAGTCTCTCTCTCTATGTGTGTGTGTGTGTGTGTGTGCGTGCGCGCACACATGTGTGTGTATAGATATATCACATACTGTCAATTAGTGATGGTGTTTACATTTCATATTATTTATGACTGTGTATCAGTGTCTGATAAAAGAGTGGTTCATTCTTCCACTATGAGTATATGAATATAGTTTTGTTTTTTCTTTTTTAAAAAATTTTTTTAACAAGGTTACTTTATTTTATTTTATTTATCTGTTTTTAGAGAGAGGGGAAAGGAGAAAGAGAGGGAGAGAAACATCAATGTGCGGTTGCCTCTCACGCAAGTGGGGACCTGACGTGAGACCTAGTCATGTGCCCTGACTGGGAATTGAACCAGCGACACTTGGTTCGCAGGCCGACGCTCAATCCGCTGAGCCACAGCAGCCAGGTGTTTTTTTTTTTTCTTTGTTACTCTATCAGTATAGGGTTTATCTCTTTCTAGGAAATTTACTAGTTCATACAAGTTCATAAATATTATATCTCTTCATGACTTGGTTCCCTCTTTAGCTACCGTAACACTTTTGCTAAAATAATACTGTCCTTTTTTTTCACATTTAGTATCTCTTAAACTATAATGTAGTCATCATACAGAGAGCAGAAACAGGGCCGTCTTGCCTAAAAAGATCTCTGCATTTTCCTTGTTTTCATGGGTGATTTTGTTAGTATTGTTACAGAGCAAAAGGGGGTTCTTTCACGTGGCACCCTGGTGTAAAACCCAACAACCAGTGTTGAGAAAAACAGGTCTTTATTTACAATATTCCAAGCTGGTGAGGGCTGTGGGCACTTCAGCTCAGAGCCCTGTTCTCCCATGGGACCCAGCACGTCCTTTGCTCCCCAAAAGGCTATAAACCAGAAACATGCCCAGAAGTTCTCCATCCCTTATCTATCAGCTCTCTCCTTTGGGATCTGAGGCACAATGTCATCAGCACACAAAAATATGTGCTGTGCTATACTGGATCATGCATGGTTCTCTCCTTCCTTTCACATCCACATGGTTCTCCCTTTTCCCTTTCAAAACCACATAGTTCTCCCCCTTCCTTTCAAAGTCACATGCTTTTCCCCCTGCAAATGGCTGCCACTATATTTTTAAATCCCTGAGTGCAGCCTGTGAGGCACTGGGCATGGTAACTGGTTTTGACCACTCACAGAACCTCACTCAGGCCTTGTATGCTCTTTTTTCACTACTCTATGCTTAAAACCCCTCCCATCTCCTTGTGGCCTTGGAAGACCCAAAGCCATCTGCACAACTAAGACATTAGTTACCAGCATAGATATGCAAAGACTTCTTGAAAGCTGTTCCTTTCCCCCATCCCCCAACAGCAGGGTCTGGGGAATTTGGGGGACCCCCGCTCTCTAATGGTATGATTGCAGCTCATTCTTATATCTTCACTGGCCTTTCCCAGTTAATATTAAGATCAAAGCCAGCTGCAGAAATGTCTTAGTGATTAATAATAACATTTAATCCTTAAAGTTTCCTATAAGAATGAGAATTTCATGAAAATAGAAGGATAGCTATAATTATATCAGGAAGAGCAAATTCTACAGATTAAATAAATGTGTGCAAATATTAGATATGTGTGACATTTTATATGCTTAGAATATTTTGAAAGTCATTCACAAAGATAAAACCATCAGAGATAAACCATTGCCCTGCCACCTGCTCTTTAAATAAGTCCATGAAATATGAATTTTGTTTCCCTGAAATCACTCTAAAGCTGTCAACCATCTCATTGCTAACTGACAGAAGTTTGCTTGAGCTGAAAACAATCTTTGGGCATTTCTATGTCACCTTCCTCAGTAGATGAAGAAACTCTGGCTCGGGAGCAGGTACAGTTCATCCTGTTTGCATCTTTAGCTTTTCTTAAAATCCAACTATTTACAAAACAGCATTATCCGTTCTGTTTTTTTGCCCTTTAGTGCCCTGCTCCTTTCTCCTCTTCAGGATCTCCTATTCTGAATCCAAAACTTTAGTCCTCTCTTCTCAGTACATTTTCTTCCTTAGTTACTATTCACCATCATGGTTTTGGTTATTATTCTCATCAGGTATTTTACAAATTTAATCTGCAGATGTAGCTTCTCTCCAAAGGATGTATTTTTGAATTCTAACCAATAGCCCAGCATTGCCACTGGCGCTGACACTGAACACATTCAACACCTCTTTTTCCTTTTCCCCTTTCACTTTATTAGTTATTAACTTTAATTTTTCCCTAGAATTTTACACTTTCGAATGGCATATGTACTCTAAATACATATATTTTTTTATTATCAAATGTGAAATATTAACTTCAGTTATGTTTCTGTAAGGAAGATACTGTAACTTTTCAATTTTATCAAATAAAATGCTGACATTGATGATGGTTTAATATACATTTGGCACTTGGATATCTAATGCATGACTGGAGCAATTGGGAATAAGTACTCAAATTATCCACTTGCCTTTGTTAATTTTCCTTTGTTAACTTGGGACTGCTTCCTCCACAATATCTGTTTTCTACGGTGTTCATTTGAGATATAACTATTAGCAGAGCAGAAGGTGACTGTGTCCTTAATGAGTTGGCTTTTAGCTCTTTGAGAGCATATTTTTATCTACTCTTACAGCATCTGGTTATAAACTTATAATTTATTTAGGACCATGCATATGTGTGTTGTGTCCCCTATTTAAAGGTGAGAACATATTCTTATGAGTATCATCCATTTGTTAGTGGTATTTAACATATAAAAGCTTTTTTTTTTTAGTGCTTGAGCAGTATTGCCAGGATGTCAAAAAGCTTTAAAAGTTGTTTAATATTTTTTGAGGCAGCTCTCCTCACCTAGTACATTTTCCTCTACTGCCAATTAAATACCAGCCATCTGGAATTCTATTGCTATTGAAGGATTCATTTAAATAAAGTTCCACAATTTAGTTGGTTAATAATTCATTAAGTATCATTATACTGAAGAAATAATTTCACTGACTAACTTTTTAGAGAAGTAGGCCATATATAAAACTTATCTCTTGGCCACCTAGGCCTTAGATATATCAGAAAAACAATTTAAGTGTCTGCACAAGTATATAGATATATATTTCTTATTAAAAGGGAGGTACTCATAGACATAAAATATGGTATGTTCTGATAAGCGCAATTAAGAAAATAAAAAATTAAAGTATTGTGTAACTTAGTGGTGTAAGTCAAGTATTCAAAGAACTTTAGGATATTCAGTAATTATTCTGTCAAGATATCTAAATGAATGAAAGTCATAAATTGGATACTTTCAAATGAAATGTATAAATCTTTTGTCTTACAAATTGGAGTTTAGGAAATTTGTAAATTATTTCAGGAGTGTTAAAAATCCTTAGCTTTGACTATAAATCAAACCAGAATTGAATACGTTAGTAGAATTGGGTTGTAAACTGAGCCTGGCTACTAAAAAGCCACATGATTTTTAGGGGTTTCAGTTTGTTTCGTCACTCAGAAATGTGAGGATTGGGTAAATAAGAGTTCATACTAACAGTGGTCTCTGTCTTCCTAGTATGTGAATCCAGGTGTCTCTCCATGCAGACCCCACCACTCACTGCTTACCTTAGCTGATTACTATGAAGATACTTGAGTTTGTCTCTTTTAAATAGCTCATTTCAATGGTCTTTTTCTAAACTAGAATTGTATCATTCTAAAAGCCATGCATACACCAGTAGAATTAAATTTAACACATCAGAAAACATTCAAGGAAGACACAAGATTTGGGTTGCCTAAAACTTGACACTTGTCCTATCTGCATTACTGAGGATATACATCAGTCTCCTCCCTCCCCACCCAATTATGGTCCTAAATTTAAATCTCTATCTTTATCATTCTTACTTAGGCTTTAGGTGTTGTACAGGAAGAGCTCTAGCTTATGTAAATGTCCCTGTATCCTTGTATAAAAATAACCAATGACCTCTAATAGCAAGAAAATGTTGGTAAAACGGTAGCAGATAAGTGATTCACCCATTAGCAGTATGTCATTGATACCATTTCCAACCATATGTTCTCTGGAATTTTGCAACTTGAAGATGTTTCAAGGGGAAGCCGTCAGCAGGGTTGTCTCTTTGATCCACAGTTGTTCCAGAGCATCCTGCATGTATTATCATAAGACTTAGTCAATGCTGGTAAATTTCAGAAGGTGAAGAGTAAATTCATAAATTGTTACTTTGGTGTCACTTTGATAAATATTGCTCTCTGTGACAATCATTCCATTTTGGGGGACTAAATATAGGTGCTTCACACCAGACTATAATTAATATCCTTATTATCAATCATTGTAAATCATTCATAACTTATTTTGACTCACTAAATTTCTTTAAGGTACCCACCAGAGTGTAAGCTTTGAGACTATTTTGATGTATTTACATTTTCTGACCCCCGAGTCACCTATTGAAATAAACCCAAAGCAGACTTTCTCATACCTACTTTGTTTTAGTATATGTGTTTCTGAAGCGAGTGCCATTCCTACTTTATTTTATTATGTAATTATACTTTTCTAAAATATTATTTTACTTTTTACATCAATGAAGTTATAAAATACATCTCAGTTATTGTACAGACAAAATAAAACCTTTAGATCAAGTTTTCTATGTGAGCAAGGGGTGTCCCATTTTGCAAAGTGGTTTTGCTGAATTGATTTATCTTGTTTAATATTCACATCAGTCCTAATAATTGAATTGGAATATGATTTCCACTTTATAGATGAAGATACCAGTGCTCAGGAAAACCAATAACCCAGCCATCATCAGGTCCTGACTGGCAGAGCAGCCTCTTCCTGATGTCCACCCCAAAATTCTGTCACAGGGCATGAACTCCTCCAGCAGAGCATGCCAAGGCACACCTCACATAAAATCAAGTATGGAGTGACTGGCTCTCAAACATTAGTGTGCATTGAAATCACCTGAAGGGCTTATTATAAATGCATCATATGTTCTCAGTCCCTAGAGATAATGACTTGAATAGGAACCAGAATTGGCATTTTAAATCAACAGTTCTGGATATTCTGTTTCAAGTGGACAGAAAATCACACTAAGTGAAATTCTGATTTAGAAAAGTGTACCCCAAATATTTAGCAGTTTATAAAGTAATTTAGACCTAAACCTTGTGATATTTGAGTAAAACAGGGACATTTATTGGGTAAGTTTTATGCCTATTCATCTAGGTTTCCTGTGTAAAATCACAAACTGATTTGGATAACAAAGAGTTCATGTTGTCTAATTACATTATTTTATGCCCTCGAATAGTAGAGGCAGTATTCTTGTATGTGGCATATTCTCGAATGACTAAAATTAAGAATAATTTATTTAAGCCATAATTTCTGTTCTCTCTTCCCACTCCCTCCCCATGCTAGTATGAATAAGCAAGTGGTATAAAGGAGGCTTATGGTAGGATTAAAATGAAAAGCCATTAGCAGAGTAATTAAAAATGGGAACTGACAATGTGCCTTGATATGCCTGATATATAAAATATAAATATTTCAGGGAAATTTTTTTGTTATTTAAAAAAATTATGAATCAAATGGGAAGCACAGAGTGTTGGCTCTCAGTAGCTCCCTAATCACCATTGACTTACCAGCTGTGTCCCCAGCTAGAGCCAAGAAGAGAAATGCAAAATATAGTTAGAGAAAGAACTGCTACTACCAGAAAATAATATTGAATCTTTAACTTCTTTGCTTGTGATAAGTGAAGAAATGATCTCCATATGTACTTCTTTCGCCTGAGTTAAGCGGAGCTCAATGTTCTTAAGTGGTAAAAGGAGAGGCTATACAGAGTTGTACCTCTAGCCTGACACTGAGGTACTCATATGCTTCTGAGTGAAACTAATCTAAAAAAATGAAGAAAATACAAAAAAGCCTGACTATTTAAAATCTCTGAAAATGACCTATGAGCACAAAGCAACTTAAAAAAATAATAGATTCAAGAGAATCTACTTAAAACTTAGTAAGAACAGGGAGAGTCTATCGTATTTAAACCAGGCCTTCTCTCTTCCAGACTAGCTGATACTCCATACTGGTACAGTGAAAAACAGGGCTCATATTCCCACCAGTTTTCATTCCAAGAGCAATGTTTCCAGGAGATGCAAGGCATGAGTAGTTCTCATTTTGCCTAAGCTACCTGTTGCTGAAGCTAAGTTCTAGGTGAGTGTAGCTTAGGAATGGGGGCTTCTTCTTCTTTTACACCAAAAGGACAGAGGCTTTACCTTAAACATGGCACGACTAAGAATACTGGGCCCCAATCACTGTGGCCCCAGTTCATGGGTGAAAGGTTCAATGCTGAGAGAAGCAAGCTAAGGAAGCCCGGGGAACCCCCATCCTGCAAGCACTCAGCTTTTAAAGTAGGGGTGTCATTCAGAGAGAAGAATACCATTATTTCTTCTCCCAGCACAAGAACCTTGGTTTGTAGATTTTGCCTGAAAGGAGAAGCACACCATAGAATAGAGAGCTCCAAATTCCTCCCCAGTATAACTAAGTGACTTTCTTTGCAATCTAGAATGGAAAAGTTCAAGCTTAAAGACAGTCTCCCCAAACTGGAAACCATGGTGAAAGGCCATTGGAAGGATGTTAGAGTTATAGAGTACTGTAGAATAGGTAGTTTCCCAGAAAGAAGAAAAGAGTTAGGAAGAACCCTTCACGGGTCAGAACAAATCTGTCACTGGCTTGGGGAACTATCCCTTCAAAGTATATGGATTTGGCTGGATAAATCCAGAAAGCAATTTATGCCCTAGTGCATTTTTTAAAAAAGAATTAGTGGAGCTTAACAGTTGGGTGTGGTCAGGGAACTGAGACAAAGAGAACTCTACCATAACTTTTAATTCCAAGGTGACTGAGCATACTCAAGGCTCTGTTACCTAAGAAATAACATTAGAGGCTTCACACCAGTGCCCATATTATGGGGGGAATAAGCTACACTAAAATAGCCACTAAATAAATATACAAGTAAATAACAATGAATACATTTCAGGGGGTGGGGTCAGGGCTCAGACTTGCTAAAATATGTTATCTAACATCCCAGTTTTCAACAAAAACTTTAGAAGACATGTAAAGAAACAGAGTATGACCCATACACTGAGTAAAAAGCAAGCAACAAAAACTTTCTAAGTGAGCAAACAGATATTGAATTCACAGAAAAAGACTCAAAGAACTAAAGGAAACCATAAAGGGTATGATGACAATGTCACATCAAGTAGATAATATCAGTAAGGACATGGGAATTATAAAAAAGCCAAATGAAATACTGACGTTAAAAAATACAATGACTTAAATGAAAAATATACTAGAGGACCTTAATTATAGACTTGAACCAACAGAAGAAAGAATTAGCAAACTCTGAAAACTTGAAGAATGATAGAGCTGATGTATGCTGAAGAAAAAAAGAAAAAGAATGAAGATAAATGAAATAACCATAGAGAAATGTGAGACACCATTAAATGCATGGCATTTGTTTATATAATGTGAATATCAGGAAGAGAGCATGAAAGAACAGAAAAACATATTTGAAGAAATAATGGCTAAAATTCTACCAAATGTATTGAAAATCATTGGTCTACATATTTAGGAAACTCAATGACTCAAAGTACAATAAATTCAAAAAAATCCAAGACTAGACACATCATAGTAAAAATTCTGAAAGTCAAAGTGGGGAAGACTATCTTAAAAGCAGCAAGAGAAAAACAACTCATCACTTACAGAGGAACTCTGATACCATAGCAGTTGACATCTAATCAGAAACAATGGAAGCCAGAAGATAAGGGCTAACACATTCAAAGCTCTCAGAGGAAAAAAAAAAAAAAAAAAAAAAACTGACAATAAAGTATCCCGTACCCATTAAAGCTATCATTCAAATTGAAGATGAAATAAAAACATTCTTAGATAAATAAAAACTGAAAAAATTGGTTTCTTGGAGATCCATCTTATAAAAAAATTTTTTCAGGCTAAAAGGAAGTGACTTCAAAGAGCAATTGGCATGTACATGGTAAAACAAAGAGAACTGGTAATAGGCAGTATGATGTTTATCTCGATAATCTGCCAAAGAATTCTCAGGAAAAAAAAGAGCAGCCCTTGTGGTAGTTTTGATTTCCTTGGGCTAAAATCCTATGTAGTAATAGTCATCTAATTGTAATCTGATAGTACAAACAACAATAATGGTGCAAAAGTAACGTCCGACTTTTTTAAAGGAAGTTTTAGATAGCATTTATTAAATTTGTGCCTTTTCTTATAATTTTTTGATGTCACAGAGATTACTTTATACCTTATTTTTTCAGATTATTGAGGTATTATTCATAATCATCCTCAATATTTGCATGCATGCTTGTCCCATCTAAAGGCCACATTAGAAATGTTTTACTCTATGAGTTTCATAAAGGTGCCAATGCAAGTACAGCAGCAAAGTCTATTCAGAGCGCTTATGGGGACAATGCAGTGACTGAAAGAAGTTGCAGGAGGTGGTTTTCCCATTTCCGAAGTGGGGATTTTAGTTTGGAAAATGAGTCAAAAGAGAATCGTCAAAAAAAACTTGATTCCAAAGTGTTGGAAGCTGTTGTCACAGAAAACCCACCATTACCTCTAGGGAACTTGCAGAACAATTTAACATAGCCCATACAACTGTGTTACACCAACTGAAAAGGATCAGAAAGGTTTCAGTAATTGAAAAATGGGTCCCATACAAACTGTCTCCAGAGAATCTGCAACAGCATGTTGCTTGTTGTGAATCATTGCTTTCACGACACCTTCAGGCACCATTTTTAGGTAGGCTTGTTACACATGCTGAGAAGTGGATCCTTTACCATAACGTTAAATGCCTCCAATTGTGTATCAATTGAGGAGGAAGAAGAGTTCAACAACCAAGAGGAGGACTTCATCCAAAGAAGATCATGTTGAGTGTATGGTGGGATATGGAAGGAATTGTCCATTACGAACTGTTAAACAACAAATCAAATAATTACTACTATCTTTCTGTGAACAACTTTGTTGTTTGAAAGCTGCTTTGAACCAAAAGCGACCCTCCTTAGTTAACAGAAAGGGTATCATCCTCCATCACAATAATGTTCGTCCTCACACAGCTCAACTCACCAAAAATTTCTTGGAAGAGCTTGGTTGGGAAATATTGCTTCATCCTCCATATTCTCCTGACCTTGCTTCTTCTGATTATCACTTGTTTTGGGGACTACAGAATCATTTTGATGGTCTTAGGTTGACATCAAGAGAAGAGATTGAGAATAAGTTGGACTCATATTTTGCTTCAAAACCTAAAGAATTTTACAAGTGGGGCATTTATAAGCTAGTTGACAGATGGAACGAGGTTGTAGAAAGCAAAGGAGGTTATGTTAATGAATAAATATTTTCATAATCATGGACTTTTTCATTTTTAAAATAGACCTTGATATTGGACATTATTTTTGCACCACCCTTATATAATTATCAGTATCGTGTACTGCTTTATGACACTATTAAATTATAATTTGGCTTCTTATGCATGTTCCTCTTGATTCCTCATCTCAACTATAAACCCTTTTTTATATTAAACTGGACATGATATGCTTTTTTCATTTTTCAAGGTTTATAGAACAATACTGAAGGTCTACTAGGTCCTCTAGTATTTATTAAATATTATTCTGTGAATTTGTCCTATAAAATACCCCATTCATTTCTCATATTGTAAGCTGGGCTCTTCATAAATCAGACTTCTGGAATATAGATACGCATATATTTATATGAGAAATATTGAAGCTGTACTTGACAGTCAAGGATGTGGGTTTAAGACATGATTATCTGTGTCTTGTCTATGTTTTTCATTTTAGCCATTCCCTAGTGCTTGACCGAGGGAACAGAGTCCAGATTTCCTCATTCAGGAAATCGTGTGGCATCCCCCTCTTTTCCTCCCCCCATGCTTCAAGCAGGGGGTTTAGTTTGTATTCTCCAAGTGATAGTTCTTTTCCTACTTGTGTGTTGTTCTTCCAAATCTATTGCCTGTGCTTGGAACGCTTTCAAATGTTTTAGCATTTAAAAGACAAAGTCTAATCCTTTATTTCTTTGTTTTCTCTCACATGTCTTCACTAAACAGGATGTATCCTGATTTTCTGAATGAGATATAAGAAACTATGTATGTTTTTAAAATATGTGTCCTAAATAAAATTATGTATTCTACTATAAAAGGATTAAAGATTTTATCTATTTTATCTATATAAATTGACCGTTAAAATATCCATTCATAAGGAAGCTTTTTATCTTTGAATTTCAGAAGAATCCCTCTGTGATCCTAGGTCAAATGAGTCTCCAAAGTACATTTTTACATTCGTAAAATGGATGCTCAGCATGTAAATAGATGCCTGCTCTGAATAAAAAGTTAATTCATTTTTTTAAAGTGACCATATGACCTTATTTCCCTCAGTTCCTGCATGTTAAACTGACAGCAGAGATGCATGTGAAGATAAGCACAGAACCGGAGAATGAGCTCCTGCTTGCAAACCAGGCAGGTGTCAGGAGCCACTCTTAGTGGTGTCATCAATGATTTGATGGTTGGGGAAGATAACCCTTGAGAGGTCACCCAAGTATCTCTTTGACATAGATTTCAGGGCTGGGATGCCTACTACCTTTTACTAGGGCACTCTCACAGATCAGGGCCAGGTACTATAAAGTGGTAAAGTGTTGTGGTAGAGATCACTAGAGGTTTATTTATTTATATTTACATACTATATGTTTATTTATTTACACATTTACTTAGCCAATCATCTGTTTGGTTTACAGAACTCAGGGCTGGGATGCAGGATGCCCTTTTAAAGTACCCATGCAGATTAGTGTCATAGACCATGAAATAAAGACTAATAAATATTCACTAAAATTTGTTTCCTATTTCTCCTAAGCAAAGAGACTACACTCCTGAGCTCTCTTGTTGTCCAGGGACTAAGTGCTGGTCCATGGAATGATATCAAAAGTGATGATTGTCATTTCTAGCCCTGTCTCACAAAACCTTCCTTCTACATGTTCTCCGTGGTCCCTTTTTCTTCCAGTCAATTGCGAAGGAGATGAACCCCTCAGGGCAACTTTGGGAGCCATGCATTGAAGAGCCCCAGCGCTGCAGACAGCCTAGATACCAGAATAATTTTGTTAACCAGAGACCTCTCATTATCAAGGTATATCCACCCTGTCTGTTGCATGAGCCACAGTGCACTTCTGCCGTGTTTGTGTCTCGTTTGAATCTTTCTAATTCAGCCATTAGCCTTACTCTAACTAGTTTAAGAGGGAAGAGTGAAGGTGTAATGATTAGAAATTCTGTACACCTAGCCGAGGTTTACCTCTGACCATCAAACAACTGAAAAGTGGCCATGGACAGGTCACAATACCTGTTAGAACTGTAATTCCCTCATTATGCAAAGAGAGTGATAGCTCCGTTGCTTTTAGGCCATTCTTTCCTTTTCCAAATTATAGTGTGGAATGTTTTATTCGATTGCATCAATAATATGTCTTTATATTTCAATGCAAGAACACTAATGTATTTACCATTGGCATGCAGCTAAATGTCTATTTTTTTATTTTTAAATCTGAAAGTAACTTGTCAATAACATTCTAGGGATGTCTGGTCACTGTTATTGGTTGAAATTCCAAGCTGAGCTGTCTGGGATGCAAGTGCATTCATTTGAACAGGCTTCTTCTAAATGACTGAAGTCTATATCTATCTTTAAATTTTCTCTCAGTTCAATAGCAAAGTAGTACTTGTTTATTCAAAGGGTAGCATCAAGAAGTTGTTACTATTTTAACTATTATTTTTATCCTGTATTATTGAAGAAAAGGATGCTTTTGAACAAAGTCTTTCTATGCCTGGAATCTATGAAAATGGTATTTTCTTTCTTTTACAAATTTGAGTGAAATTGACTCTTTCTGATTATTTTGAGGGTACCCAAAGCAATTTTTTTACCTTAAGGAGAAAAAACTGCTCAAATATTTTTAAGCTTATGTAACAAGTAAAAGCAGAAAGACATAATGTTATTCTTTGAAAAGTGAGTTTTTTTGTTATGTGTTGTAAGTAACAGCAATGTGTACAAAAATGGACTTAGGTGTAATAGACTGAATTGGCCCAACTTTAGGTTCATTTCTTTTCTTTGAGAGGATTTTCAAAAATTCTAACACTCATGAGCTTCACGGTTTCATATAGTACAATCCCTTCTATTTGGCTGATTGATAATTTTAAGTGATCAGCATTATCTATGACACATTAACTATTTTTTAAATATTTAACTATGTCCTTCATAATAGTCTGATATAAGAATAAAAAGCTGACTCGTATGTTTTATAAATTGTGATGTCTTTGATTTAAAAAACTACAAATTACAGAAGAACTGATGTTTTTATTAAAAGTACACAGTTGACTGATTAGTTAGCATTACTGGTAAAGGAAATTTACTGATTATATTCATCCATTACTTTTCTTTTTTTAGAATTAGTGCATTTTTCTCTTCAAGTGTAACTTTGGACATACCACTAATGGCAACTGGTCATTTCTGACATAGAGGTCATTCAAGTTTATGACATTTAGAAATGCTTTTAATAATCTTTCTCAATTTCATAGCTGACAAATACAAAGCCAGCCAAACAAGTGGCATCTGAAGACCAGAATGATGCAGAACATATGTAATAGAATAAATTACTCTGGTCCTCTGTATAGTGTTAATCATTCAACTAATAAATAAAGGCAGGAAAATCACTACCTTAAATTTGTTCAGATCAGAATGACAGGATAAGTGTAGAACATATTTTTTAATCCAATCTCTTCTAACTAAAACAAGGAAGTTAAATGTCCACAGGCCTTTTTAAATTTATTTTTTAAAATTAAAACTGGGAAAACCATTCATACTTCCAAATAGTTTTTGCTTTTTTCATATGTAAGTCCAAATAAAACTTATAAATAATTTGCCTCATTCAGTTCAAATTTCTCATTTTTAACTTGTTAATTGCTCTCCTTGATTTTAATTTTAATAAAATATCTCCCAACTTCTGGGTACTAATCGGTCCTATAAATTTATCATTTTCTCTGACCTCAAAGAAAATATTCACATTGCCCAACATGGCAGCGGGAGAAGACGGAAAGGATACTTGAAAGCAGTGTTATTTATACACTGAATATGCATCCAAATGCCTTTGCACATTGAAGGGTCTACAGATGACATATATAAATAGAATAGTCAAGGGGTTGAAGCTTTCTGTAGAACATAATAGAAGAAATCAATGAACAATTTCTTTAATTCTCTAGGCCAGTGGGGAAGGCCTATCTTTAACTGTCAGACCTATTGTAGCCTGTTTGAAAAGTACCAGAAAGTTGTAGCATCATAAGTTACACAGTAATAACTTACTGTGTAAGTTATTAGAAAAGCTGCTTTAAAGAAATATATACTGGATTTCTTTTAAAGGATGACAGCTTCTTACTACTAATTCCTGTCAATCAGAGTACTTCCCCTTCTCTCTGCACTTTGAAACTCCAGAAACTCATATGCAAATGAGTCATTCCTTCCTGTGGAAGTGTAGAGGTCGCATTACCGTCAGCAACAGACATGTGGCAAATGTTCCCAGAAAAGGAGGAATTAAACAAGATGAGAAAGACTCTTAACTAGATTATTTTGAAACTATCACGACTAAGATCATTTTCAAGTTGTACAGGAAATTAACTTAAAATGATTTCCACAAACACCTTAAAATGTGTGACATGTGACCTTTAAAATCTGCATATTTTTGTTATTGTGCAAATGTTAGTATATAATTTTAAACTAAAATTTAAATTTAAAAGCAGTATATAAACATGCCAACAAAATAAAATAGTGCAGAAGAGTATAAAATTGAAATCTATGTTTCTATCCCTGTGATTACTAGTTTTTCTCTCCAAAGATGATGGTTGTTATCAGGGTTGGGGTTTTTATTTTTTTCTACCTTTACTGAAATATGTTTATATGTATACAAAATTGTGTGCTTGCAGAAACAATATTAGATTAATACAGCCACGCTATATGGACTCTTATGTACATTGCTTTTGTTGGTTATGCTCTACAAAGAGTTTGTATCTATGGATTTCTCTCTCTCTCTCTCTCTCTCTCTCTCTCTCTCTCTCTATATATATATATATATATATATATGTGTGTGTGTGTGTGTATATACACACATATCGTCTCAAACAAACATCATGATATATCCAGACTTCTGTCAACTCAGTGTGTCATATTTGTAACTAAAGGGATAATAACTTCAGAAAACATATTCATACAATGATTAGCTAAATATTTCTAAGCCTACCTGAAAGTTATAGTGAGAATCTCACAGCACACAGCTTCATGACATTTTTTCCTTAGAAAGCGTATGGCTGTATGTGCAGATGTGCAGGATTTAAACAAAATTTTTCATACGTTACTGTCTGGCTGGTGCTGAAGCTCAGAGCAAAAGCCATCAGTACATCTTACACTACAGCTTGGCCTTCAAAGTCCTTTATTTTTTTCAAGCTCCCTCAATATAAGGCAATAAGAATTTTAATGCTGAATAACTTAATCATCTAAGTAGTTGGCTTTTTAATGGAAAATCAATATAGTTCTCAGTAATAGTCTTTCTTTCTAGTCTGCTTTTGATATATATGATAATTGTGCCTATACTTATCTATACAATGGTTTATTAAGAAGATTAGATGAGTTAAATTTAAAATATTTTGAACAGTAATTGGCACATGGTAAAAGCTCATCATACATTGATGGATGGTGATTATGATGATGATGCTTTGAGATCCAATTTTTTAGTTGATTTGTAACACAGCTTATTTTTCTCAAGACCAAATTCTACGCTATTAAAATGTGTAAGAAGTCACAATAATAATCACTAGTTCATGATATAAGAATATATTTAATCACTTTATATATATAATACAATCCTACTGCTACTCTTCCCCAATGTAGGGGATACCTATTTGGCATTAGAGTGGACATATTATTACTTTTCATCAGAAACCATTCCCAATATTCTGGAGTAGAACTTTGACATGATGGGAATTTCCAGGAATTTTGTTTCTTAATTCAGAGGCTTTGTGTTTCCAAGGTCATTTATTGAGTGACTGCAGAGGTTCTGTTTTGCTGTCATGATGATCAGGGTTCAAAGCAGATGTGCCATTGTGTTTGTTTGAGGATAGGAGGCAAATGAAAAACATGCATAAAAGACATGTTATATTTCGAATTGAATGGCAAGAAGAAAAGCTGCACTTTATAAGAAGTTCTGCCTGCAATGGGAAGCTGCTTACCTGCAGCGAAGAACAATACTGTCACTTGACTCAAGTCCAAGTGATACTGGTATTCCGTAGCAGTTCTGGTATTCAGAAGACCTCACAGGAACTGCACTACACATGTAAGGGTCCTGTCTATCTATTTTTTCACAATTTTTTTGAACTTGCAGCAGCTTAAACTTTAGAGTGACACTATGTGACAGGACACTGTCTTGAATTCAGCAGTAGTAGGCTTTGAAAACAGACCTTTTCTGATGATGTTTGATTCACAAACAGCAGTGTTAGTCTGAAAATGTCCTGTAAGTATGAAGAGAGGTATAAAGTTTAAAAAGAGATTGGGGTTAAAATAATCTAGAAAAGGCTTGGACATAAAACAAGAGAATGTCAACCCTATTGAGTCTTAAAACTGAGGTTAAAAAAATGAGAAAAATCATATGTAGCTATTTTTTCCTAAGCAGAGTAATAATTGATGGTATTATTGCTGCAGTTTTTATTGCTTTTACTGTAACTGTTAGATTAATTTTTAATTTATTAAAAGACAGGAACCAAGTGATCACCTGAAACAAGTTTTCGCAAACTACAATGTGCATCTGAATAGCAGACAAAACAGTGCCCCTCAGCGAACTGTTACTGTCCTGTGTAGCTATAGAGATGAGAGTAAGCTTTTATGAATATTTATAGTCACTGGACATTGCTACAGAACTTAAGTTTGTGATTGATGGATATATCTTATTGAATAGGGCATAATACATTTCAAATGTTGTTTAGTTCTCCTGGTATAAGCTGTGTACTAGTCATGTGTGATAAAATCATGTATCTATTTATGACATATTTGGAAGAATGAAAAGAAAATAAAAAACTGGTCCTTTTACCAAGGTAGGTTTAGAAGCACTGACCTGGATGGTCTGAGAGACTTAAATACCCTAAACTACTTCTACAGTTGAGTATGAAATAGCTACATTATTAATATCTTTTGCTTTCTTGTGTTAAGGCATTTAAGGCTCTTAAAATACAAATTATTTATGAAAGGAGTCATAGTAGATACTGCATTGTACAATTTATATAATTCCTACTTCAGAATTAAAGGACCTATTCCCGCGCTGCTGAGAGTGCCGACCCCTGCTGGCTGGCAGCTGAATATTCCCTCCTGATGTTTGCTCTGGACTGAACGGTGCTGCTTCACCTCATAGCATGCCCCCATTCTAGGGGCAGGAGCTGGGAGGGGGCAGCAGCAGTAAGACACAGGTCCTTAATTTGTATAGGAAGGGATTCTAGGGTTATAATTTTCCTTCTTCATTACCAGGGATAATCTTTCCTTTCTATATATTCACAGATTTAACTACAACTCAATTTTCCTATCATAGAGTTGCCTGGGATTTTAGAGCTGGTATTGGCCCAATTCTGAACTGAATACTGAGTCCTCACAGAGCACTAAACTCCATTTTAATCACAGGTAATTCTTATTCACACTGGTGTTTGTGAAACATTGCTCTATGTGACTGAATCCTCTGGAGTTCTTAATATTTCAGCTTGCATGGCTATATACAATAACCCTAATATTAGAGGCAAGTTCTTCAATGCTATCTTTCTTATTCACTCCAATTAATTATCACAGTATTTATGTCATATAAGAATATTGGAGGCCAGGATGATAAAAAAAGAAAGAAAGGAAAAAAAACATGCTATGTCTTCCATGATCCAAAAATTATCTATACACCTAAAGGAAAAGAGCAGTCTATTAAGACACAGTCCAAACTCTTTAAAATAACTCACAAGAGTAAACCTGCATAAACCCACTTCCCTTTTCAACCTTATCTTTTGCTACTCTCACCTCAAGTAAATGCACACACACTCATTCACTCACACACATCTAACCTGGTAAACTGATCCATTTTAAGTTTCATCTGAGCATTGCATGAGTTGTCTCTTTCTGAAACATTATTTGTTTATGCTCCTTTCATGTAAAAAATTTATATTCATGTTTCAAATTTCATATCAGATATCATTCTTCCAGAAAGCCTTTGATAGCTCCAATAAGATACTATATTTCTTCCAAATTCTTATACAGTATAGTGAGTGCCTGATCCATTAGGCTATAAACCTTGGTTTAGCACTGAACCTAGGACTCAGCACAGTGCGTAAGCACATATGGATTGAATGGACAAATGAATAACTTAATATAAATAGGTGTATTAATATTCTATTGTTAAATAACAAAATTACCACAAACTTAGCTGCTTTAAATGACACATACGTATATCCTATGTTGTTTATGGGTCAAGAGACCTGACATAGCTTAGTGAGGTCCTCTGCCAGGCTGCAGTCGAGGTGTTGGCCAGGCCTGAGTTCTCATCTGGAGACTCCAATGGGACAAATCTGCTCCCAAGCTCTCTAAAGTTGTTAACAGATTTCATTTTCTTGCAGCTGTACGATTGTTTTTCCAAGCTAGTAACGGAGATGGAAACACTGGTGAGAGACATATGCAACACTCTAGTGTAATCACACACACCTAATGTACATCAGAAGCAAGTCACAGGCATTGTTCAGAAACACATGGAGGGGATTACATGAAGTTGATTACAAAGGGGTGGGGACCATGCATGCCCCCTTAAATCACAAAAGGTATTGTTAAAATGTTTGTTTTGCTGTTGTTAATTTTCTAATTTATTTAAAAAATTAAAGTTTTCTGAGATTCAAATTAGTATCTTGTAAAACAACTCTAGGGAAATTTTCTCAGTTTGATTTCCTTCTCTTTAAATCTCTGCAGTTGGATTATGCACCTCTGAATAAACCAAATTTTCTCTCTAGAAATGGCTCCCCTATTCCATAAGAAAATACTGCCTGTGTGTCAGATAGGTATAACATGTATATCTTCCTAACTTGAGCCTTAAAATATGTTTTTTTTTTCTGCTAAACTTGGTCAATAATCAAGTTTTTGCTTAGCTGAAAATTTAAAGCTGGTTGGCAACTCCATGTAATTCTCATATATTTTTCTTTTCAGCTCAGTAGTTCTACTTTTCTCACATTCCTCTGATTGTTTCTAAAGAGTTGCTAATAAGCTGTCAGTCACCTGTGTCTACAGAAGAATATCAAATTTGCTTCTTCCAAAGGTGCACATTTTCCACATTTTGCACAACTAAACATCTTCCTTATCTGTAGAAATAGTGTAAGTTCTCTTGAAATCTATTTTCCTCTCCCTTCAAAAAATAACGAGAATCACACCTAGTCATTTATTTAGGAGAGTGTTAGGTATTAGGACAAAGAAAAGTAGAATAAATAATAGTTTTGATTATTACACTTAGGAAAATAAATTCTTATTTCACTTTCTAGTAATATGGTGAAGTTTTACTCAAGCTGCTTGCATCTTTCCAGTGAGTTCACCTTTTCATGTTTATAATATATTTATGTGTGTGTCTGCTTTAAATTTTTTCCTCCCTTCCCATCTTACACTGGTTTCTCAAATAATGGCTTGAACAGGATTTGTGGCTATTACTGTCAAGGTCATCATCACTGGTGTAACCGTAATTTTTTAAAAAAACAAGAAATCATTGTCAATTCAACCCAAATTTCTGAAGTAAGTAAAATGTAAAAATAAGACAATATAGTATAGAAAGTGGAGAGGTGAGCAAACTTAATTATGTTAATGTTCTTTAATTATATAAAAGGAAGGGAGATATATTAATTTAATTTATTTTTATTTTTTATTTTTTAAGTTTAAATATGTTTTATTGATTATGCTTACAGTTGTCCCAATTTCCCTTCCCTCTGCTCCCCTCCACCCTGTGGCCCCCCTCCCTCCAGTTGTCCCCCCCTTTTAGTCCATGTCCATTGGTTGTGCATATAGTCCTTCTCAACCTCTTCCTCTCTATTCCATTCCCTCCTACTATGCTTCTTAATTCCTATACCATCTCCCTCCCTTTACCCTTTCCCCCTCTCTGCTGACCTCCCCCCAGTATATTTCCCTTACCTATAGTTCTTTTTCCACTCTCATTGCCTATTTAGTTTGCCTTTGTTTTGATTCCCTAGCTTCTGTTGTTGGTTCTTGTGATGCAGTTTTCATTTTAATGTTCATAGTTTTGATCCTCCTTCTTCTAAACCAGTCCCTTTAACATCTCATATAATAGTGGTTTGGATCTGATGAACTCATTCAGTTTTACTTTGTCCTGGAAGCACTTTCTCTCCCCTTCTATTCTGAATGACAGTTTTGCTGGATAGAGTATTCGTGGTTGTAGGTTTTTGATTTTCATTACTTTGAATATTTCTTGCCAGTCCCTTCTTGCCTGCAGGGTCTCCCTTGAGAAATCAGCTGATAGTCTAATTGGGACCCCTTTGTACATGATCCTTTTCTTCTCTCTTGCTGCTTTTAAGATTCTCTCTTTATCTTTAACTTTTGACAATTTGATTATAATGTGTCTTGAAGTGGTTCTCCCTGGGTCCAGTTTTCCTGGGACCCCTGTGCTTTCTGGACCTGTAAGTCTGTTTCTTTCCCCAAGTTCAGCAAGTTCTGCTTTATTATTTTTTCACATAAATTTTCAATTTCTACTTCTTCTTCTTCACTCTCTGGCAATTTTATAATTTAAATGTTTGATCTCTTATAGCTGTCCCAGAGGTTTCTGATCCTCTCCTCATATTCCTCATTTTTTGTTTCCTCTTTCCACACTGGTTGACTGTTGTTCCTTCTCTATGTTCTGGTTGTTGATTTGATCTCTGGATTTTATTTCCTCACCACTTGTCTCATATGTGTTTTTGTTCATTTCAGTATGAGTGGCTTTCTTTCCTTCCCGGTCCTGTTCCAAATCTTTTTTTATTCGATAAGCCACCTTATAACAATAGCCCTGAACTGAGCCTCTGGAAGGTTTCTTATTTGTTCGTCTGTCAGATTCTTCATCTGCGGCCTGGTGAGCTGCATCACTGGGATTTCTATCATTGTCTCCTTCATTTTGGCAATTTCTGTTTTGCTTTGCTTCCTGGGCAGGCTGTGGGGGGCAGAGCCCCATGTACTCGTCACTACCTGGTGACCCGCGGCTATCCCTACCTTTTTCGCCGCACTGCAGTGCTTTGTGTGGGGGCGGGGGTCCAAGATGGATTCTTGCCATTATTCTCCACTGGGAGACCGGTATCCATCCTCCTGCCCTCACCGTCCGATGCAATGGGGGGGCCGCCTTTCCCCGCATTGGGGTCGCTAGCTGTTGGGGCTTGACTGTAGCAGGGATTGCTCCCCCTGCTCTCCCCACTGCTACTGCAAACAGCACCGTGTTCTGGTTCCAATTTCGCCCCTCCTACCCTTCCAGGCGAGCACTGCTGGTTTATAACTTCATATGTTGGACTTCCATGTAGTTTTATTTTCTGGAATTTCTGGTTATCTTTTGTTCTGAAGTAGTTGTATTCTTTTCTAGTTATAGAGGGAGACTGAGCGTGTCCATCTAAACCTTCATCTTGGCTGGAAGTGAGATATATTAATTTTAGACTGCATTAAGACAATTATTTGAGGGTAACCACTAAAAATTTCAAATATGGTTTAATCTTTAAACAAGGAATGGGGAAAAGGAAATAAATTATTTTAAATCAATGAAAGTTAGGCATGAAATATGGAAGAAAATAGGGATTAAAAAACAAATTAAAATTATAGAAACAAATGCAGCACATGAATATAATACAAATAGGCTATTTTCACCCAATAAACTAGAGGCTTTCTACAATTAGAAAATAAAACAAATCTACTTAAGTGTTATTTTCATTAGATATCTAGAAAGGGTAGAACTCAAAAAGTAGAAAATCAGTATGTTACCAGTATAATCCCATACCTCTGTACTGCACCCTCCAAAAAAACTCAACTGGGACTAACTATTAATATCGTAATATTAATAAAATAAAATAGTATTTCAAGGCTCCTTGGTGATGATGCAGGAAACATACAAGATAAATATGGAGCATCTTGTAATACCAAAATTTAAGGAAATGCTATAAACAAGGAAACAAAATGGCAAAATATATAAGGCAGTATTGGATTATAACCCAAAGTATAAAATAAATATTCATGAGCTCACACTGATATAAATAAATGACTGACTAAATAACTGAGTCGGGGAGAAGAGACAAATGTTCCATGCAGAAAATTACAAATAATTTATGTAGAAACTCCACCCTGAAGGAGGGGGAGCATAACTCCCCACTTCTTCAGTGTGGGCTGCACACAGTAACTTCCTTCCAAAGAGTGCAGTATGGAGAGAGGGGTAATAGTAACTTTACAGTGGAGAATTGTGGCAAACACCATCTCTGCTGAATGATCAAGGTGAATATCAACAGTCAAATTTTGTTGATAGCATGCACCTTGGGTATAATATCATGAAAATGGTACTTTGCTTCTGTGAACTTCCTCTCTCAAACCCATAGCCCCAGTTTTATCAAGAGAATCATATCAGACAAATTTTAATATGGAAGCATTCTACTATATACCTGACCAGAACTACTCAAAACTGTCAAGGTCATCAAAATTATGGAAAAATCTGAGCAACTGTCACAGCCAAAGAGCCACTATATTTCCAAGAATTGCTTATAACTTTTATCTTTCCTTAAAATTAGCACATAATTACCTAGCATGGCCATCTAGTTTGATTCACTAAACACCCTGTGTATTGATCAGCGTTCTCCAGAGAAACAGAATCAATAGAATTACATATAAATAGAAAGAGATTTATTTTAAGGAATTAAAAGATGGCAAGTACCAGGATCTGCCGTCAGCAAACTGGAGACTCAGGGGTGTTGATGGTGTAGTTGCAGTCTGAGTCAATGGCCTGAGGACCAGGAGAACCAATGGTGCAGCTCTAATTCAAAGGCAAGCAGGCTTGAGACCCAGAAAGAGCCAACATTTCACTGTTAGTCTGAAGGCAGAAAGGAACAATATTCTAGCATGAAGGCAGTCAGACCTGAGAAATACTCTCTTACTTAGCAGGTCAGTCTTTTTGTTCTAATTGGGCTTTTAACTGATTGGATGAGGCCCACCCACATTCGGGAGGGCCGTCTATCTTTATTCAATCTATCGGTGTTAAACTAATCCAAAAATACCCTCACAGAAATACCCAGAATAATGCTTGACTAAATATCTGGGAACCCTGTGGCCCAGTCAGATTGACACATAACATTAACCATTATACTCTGATTTCTACAGAGCTTTAGTACATGCCACTCAGAGGGAACTGATTTTCAAAAAGTTAGTGTATATCACTCTACTATCATAAGATTACTAAGATCAATGACATTGTACTCTAAATATCTAGAAGTTCTACCTAAAGGATACTTCCTAAGTTTAGAACACTACAGGTCTGGACTGTCTTTCTTTATGAGCTTACAACATGTTGTATTCTGTGGACGTCCATCTCTGTCTAGACTGGCCATGGTCTGGGACTGGCTTGTGCCAAGTGAGGTATAAATATGAGGATCCTGAAAATGACTGTTGGTATGTGTGCTAGTGGTGGTTCTGTTACAGGTGACCTCCTTGTGATTACTATGTTTTAATTAATTAATCTTAACCTTTTTCTTGATGATATACATCAGTGTCACCATCTGCCTCTATCTCTGTTATCCCAGTTTCCATCTGTCATTTTGTCTATCTCTTTTTTTCTAACTCTGTTACTTCAATTTATTCTTATTTACTCTCATTTCTAAAATATAATGATGAGAATAATTAGGAAATCAATCATAAAAGGAAAGCTAATAGGCCAGAGTAAACTAGATCCTAATATATAATTGCCACTAGAAAACATTTTACAAGTCAGCCAAAAATATTGTCTTCTTTTTTTTTTTGACCCCATAAAACAAAGAGATATTTTTCAGAAGAAAATGCCTGTTGCACTGTCTTGGATTATGACTTCTTTCTTACTACAAATATGCAATGGTTTTGAATGCTAGACTTAATTTTTTAATAGTTTATTTTTATTGTAATTTTTTCCATTACCAAAAATTTACTGTGAATTTTTCATTTCAGTAAACATCAAGTGTACACATAAATTCATAAAATAATCATTTACATTATTTGGTACCCCAATAGCAGCATTCAAAATATGCAAGCACCAGAAGATACAGAAATACTTATGGATATGTTTCACATGGTTGAAATCACACCAACAACCAACGCAGTTTTAGAAGAGAGAGTTGACTCATGTATTTTATGAAGACACTGACTTCTGTAGAGGCTGTGTCTAAGACATTCTAGATCAGTAGTTTTCTGTTCAGCTGTGTCTTCTGATACTACTACAAACTCATAGATTCCAAATTGCTGACTCTCAGTAAGAGCCTCCTTGTCTTCTACTGATAAAATGAATTATGTTGCTTTCATAAATGACCTTGAATTCAGTGCATTTTTCTTAATAGGACACATATATATGTCTTCCTGGAAACTGGGCATGTTTGTTCTCTATCAGTCATAGAAATGAGGAAAAATTTTTTATATTGTTTTATACTATATTCCCTTAGGGATTTGTGTGAATTCTAACTACTTCTCCATCATTTAACATTTATGCTGATTTAATCACATGTATGTGTGTGTGTGAGGGGTGTCTTATTTAATACTATAGAGATGTTGCTATGATATTTACTATAAATTCTGAACTAGAAGGGACTTGATATGTGGAAATAACCAACAAATACAGCATTAGTAATATAGGCATATAAAATGTTAGAGTTAGAAGTGATCCTAGATATTGTCTAAACCTCCTCTGTCCATCATATCATAAATGAATAAACTGAGGCTCAAAAATTGTGAGTGGCTGACCAAGGCCATTATGCTAATTAGGAAGAAGTAGAATCCTGGCCACTCCTACCAACATATGCTTTCTGGACATTGTGCTGCCTCAAATGTTTATACTTCAGAAAAAATAAGTTCTTAAAAAAAAAAGCGAAGCTTCTTAATAGATGAAGTATAAAACACATTTATTGAATGAGTTAGTGCATTTGTCAATGTCTTATTCCATTTCTTCAAATTAGCTAATTAATTAGTCTGATTAAATTTTAATTAATATCTAATTAATATAAATCTTGATTGGCTGCCTATATATTGGTCAAATTGCTTTGAGCTAAATAGACAATGTTGCTTGACCTCCTTGACCCACTATAGCCCTTCTTCCCCACCTTGCCAACCTGGGCCCAAGTTTTGCTTCAATTTTTTCTGGATTCTGCCATATTTAAAGGGTTATATTAGAAGTCACCCATTCCCCCAAAACAATTAAAAAGCTAAGTCTTGTGGGGGGGGGGAGGAACATACTAACAATGGTCTGTGGGGCCACATCCAACTAAGACATAATACCATTTCCTCTTCTGCAAATAGAATTAATTCATTCTTCCCTTTGAAATTTGATTTAAATAATTAGAATAAATACCTATTCTTTGACCTCAGCTGTCACCAAAACTCACAGGAGCTAATTTCTTTGTTGTTATTTTTCTTCCTTTGTAAGATAACATTGAAATCAGATATATACAATAACATGTTGCTTTAGGAGAAGATGATCAGTCATCACTTGGAAAAAAGAACACATAAATGAGAAGAGATGACATATACATACACATTATTTAGATTAATTGTGATAATTTAATTCAATTAAAATACATTTTGTGCAATGGTAACTATGAAGAATATTTTTTGTTTACATTTTTATTTTATTTTATTACTGTTCTCTCCCTGTAAATTTTCCCTGTATATCTAAAATATCTTAATGCTTCAATTTCTAAATTGTTTGCTAGAGAATTTCAGAGCCTAGAAATCTCCCATTTTCTATATTAAGTTGAATTAGGCTCTGTATTGATCAATACTTAATTACATATTCACAATTTCTTAACATAGACAATGTTTATGTATTAGATATAAATTAATATCTTCATTCTCAAATTGTTTAGGACATAAATTCTCTTTTCATAAAGTTTTAATAAATTAACAAATTTTTTTGAACCTTCTAAGGAAGATAACTTTTACAATATTATACATCTAATATGGTGTAGGGCTCAAATACAGAGTCACATGGGACTCTTAACTGTTGGAATACAGTACTGTTAAAAAATGTTGTAAAAAAAAAATGTTGTCATCCTCATATAATGCATATCTTCCAGCTTGGTGAAACTTAGGAGAATTGAATATTTATGACCTAGGTTTAAAGTGTAGATGGGCATTCAAGTTATGAGAGAACAAAAGAAAGGGAGGCCTCTAAGTTGTGTAGTTTCTTATTAACACAATAATAACATGCAAAATAAATATGCTCTGGTTCACTGTCAAGAGAACATCAGAAAACTGCACATAAGGAAGTAATTTAGTCACTTCAATAGATATTCAAGAATAAAGGCCAACCCCCAACCCACAAGTTCAGTAAAGAAAAGTACAGATCACTGGGAGAATTTGAACTTTTAAATCTGACATCCAACAGAGAGAACTTTCTGCTTGCAACAAATAGCCAGCAGGCTACACAAACTATTGGGTGACTTTGAAAAGGCAAGGTTCTAATTATGACTTTCTCTAGCATACTTTATTTATATAACTTTGTTTAGAGGATATAGAAGGAAAATTCTAGAGGGAGTTTTACAGAGAGAGTTTCAGAGAAATACTAATAAAATTAATAATAGTTATTTTTGCTAAAGTGATTGTTTCATAATTATATTGTATGACTAAATAGCACTTTGCCTTCAGGATGTTCAAAGAATTTTGCCAATATAGTTAAGAACAAAACTACAAGACAAAATAGTGACAATGTTAATGAAGCTTTGGGTTTTATATAGATATTAATATGTCTTTTCCATGTATCAAGTAACATTACAAAGAAATTTCTAACCAGGGAGCGTGAATGGAGTGATTTAATCATTTATTTATTTTGTGTGCATTCATTCACAAAACAAAAATGTTGTGTCTACTGTACTCCAAGTACCATGGTAGGCTTTCATGATTACAATCAAAACATACTCAATGGTCTGTTCTACCCTGATCAAGCACAAAAAACTCTTTGGATTATAGAAGCAAGAGAGGCTGGTGTAGTCACACTAATCACACTCTTTCTCTTAGGTTCAAACATCTGCTTAGAAATTTTACTCCGGAAGAAACACTTTGTTCTTGTTTTCTGTTCAGTGATACTTCAAAATAAATCCAAGGTCTATGTGAGACATAACATGAATAATGACTTAGAATTCATTTCTTTTATATAACTCATTCTTCCAAATATGGCTTCCTCTGTATCCCAAATGGTACACAATAAATAATTTAGAGTTATGTAGAACATTGACTCTGCATAAAGTTGGCTCTCTTGAGTAGAGTAGCTAAGAGATATCATCTGATATTGATTGCTTCTAAAATATTAAGGAATCTTATTCCCAGAATACATGAAAAGTGAGGCAAAGGATACAATAATTTTTCAGGGAAACATGATAACTGTTTCCTAAGTTGCATGCACTGAGGGAAAAACCCAAATCTTTCACTTGAACGGCATGGTTTTTCAGTTGTTTCTTATTCTTGGGTGTGCCTGCTTGTGCCCATCTGTGAAGAAAACTGCAATTGAAACAATGCCTGAAAGGGCAAGAGCATGGAAGAATTATTTACTAAAGGGTCGTTTTATCCTGTTCATTGATTATATTATCAGAAAGAATACAATTAAAAAATCAAACTTGATCATAAACTGATAGTGCTGTAAGGGACATAAAATCACCTAGATCAATTCTCTGATATCAGAATTGATTATGCCAGAACTGAGGCTACTAAGATAAAATGGTACTTATTTATGGACTAAGGACAACCAAGTAAATATTGACAAGGTCATAACTGGGCTTCATTATATCTCAAAATTCATTTTGAAAAATTAATCTATCTTATAAGTAAATGCAGCCTATGGTGCCATCAGGATTTGTAAATATATAATATATTCTAGTCTTTTATTTTGAGAGATGGTTTTAAAAAGTTCAATTTGGAATGCATGTGCATCTATTTTTCATAATTAATATATGTAGTAGTTAACTTATAGATGATAAATAGGTAGATATCTAGCTAGACATACACATACATATGTACACAGAATTAAGTAAATATGAACACTATGCATTTTATCTCTATTGGGGAATTAATTTCCTTCAAAATGATATTGGTCTTCTATTATAGTTAAATAACCTACAGCACTTAAGATAGCATTTAGAAAACAGCATCTGAATATAAAATATGAATTATAAATTACTTAAATTAAAAATAAAACTTTATTTTAGTGTTCTCTCTATAAGTTTTAACTTAAAAGAACAAAATTGACATATCTGTGTTGAAACTCTGTTTTACTCATTCTTCTCTTTACATTTAAGCTTTAATGAACAGATTTATCATGTAAAGGAGGCATAAAAAGTTCAGGATAATACACTGAATAGATTATAAACATGCATAATTTTACATAAACATTAATAAACAAATATTTTAACATTGAGTACTATTCACCTTTTTATAGTAAAGATGAAAATATTTGTAGCTCCAGTGTTATGAAAGTCTATAATGAATCCTCTTTAGAAATTGTTCTCATTATTTTTCCTCCAAATAGGAAGTCCCTTTGGAGAAAATTTATAATCTGCCACTATAGAGGAAATTTCTGTAACTCACACCTGGAACAGAAACCTTTACTGTTCTAATTTTGGTATAGATCACAACCTCCCCGCTTCCACTCCGACTCCCTGCTCCCCGACCCCCCACTGCGCACACACAAATTATACTTAGTTTTGAGAGCCATTTTCTAGCCTCTTTTCTCCTAGAAAACTTATTTGCTCTTTCTTAAAGTCTTTCTGAGGAGGACCAACTTTACAAAACGTGAAAATGCATTTTTCAGATAAAAATATTCTGGAATATCTAGAAGAAGAAATAGAAGCTAAATATTGGTGATTTGCTTCAATTGAATAGATTACCCGAGGGTATGAACTCAGGCAAGTGGGTATTTTACCTTTCCACCCATTCTGTTTATCAAATCGCTGGGGCCTGGACATGAAGGGAGCATTCGAGTGATTCAAGTCAACCAAGTCAAGAAGTTTTATTATCAAGACAAAGCAAGTAGAGTAAATCACTGGAGAATCACAATATTGCTCTTGATACATATAATACATAGCTTCCATATAAAATGTGATAGTAGGTATAATTTCTCAACTCAGAAAATATAAGGGAAAATATTCCATTTGGATAGGGCAACATATTATCAAAACCCTCTAATGATTATTTTTGATAATGTATTTGTGCTGCTTTACAAATACCATTGTGGTGGCACAAAATACACTAACCCCCTAATTTCAAGTAGGTGTCTAGGCTCTACTGGCACCCAGATCTTTGTTTCTGATAACATTCTCCAAGCAAAGGAACCAGAGCTCTTTGGAGAACAAGCTAACACTAGGAATGGGGTTGGAAAATTATACAATAAACTTGTAGCATCTTATAAATCACTAAGAAGTGAGAAAGTATCAAAGAAAAAAAAACCCCTCAATTATGGACGCATATCACAGGGTCACAAGAGCCAACTGAAAATGTTTCCAACTGCCAGATCTGAATCAATTTGAGCAACAAAATAATCTTGAAATATAATCCAAAGTATAGAATAAATACCTAAGAGTCCATATTTAATAAATAAATTTGAGTAAATTAATAAATGGGAGAGAAGAGACAACTCATGAAGAAGAATTTCAACTAATTTATGTAGATATTTTGTCCTAAAGGAAAGGGAGCATATCTCTCTACTCCTTAAGAGTGGGCTGGGCATAGTAACTTTCTTTCAGAAAGGATCATAATAGAAAGGGGGAGAATAATAACTTTACAGTGGAAAATTCTGACCAGCACTACCTCAGCCAAGTGATCAATGTCAACACAGAGTCATAAATCATATTGATAGCAGGTACCATTGATAAAATGTGATGAAAATGTCATTTTACCTTTCTAATCTTTCTCTCCCGAATCCATAACTCCTACCTAATCTTGAGAAAAGCATGAGACAAATTCCAGTTGAGGGACATTCTATAATTCTTAACCAGTATACCTCAAAAATGTCAAGGTCATCAAAAACAATATAATGTGAGAAATTGTCACAGCCAAGAAGAACCCAAGGAGACATGAACTTAATGTGATGTCCTGGGTGGAATCCTGGAATAGAAAAAGGATATTGGTAAAAACTAAGAAAATCTGAATAAACTATGGACTTCAGTTAATGATGTATCAATATTGGTTCATTAATTATGAGAAATGTACCATACTAATGTAACATATTTAAAATAGGGAAAATAGGTGCCAGGGTACATGGAGCTTGCCAATATATTTTGTAAATCTAAAACTGATCTAAAAAAATTCTTTTATTTAAAAACAAGGCTTCTTAAAGTAGTCTACAATAAAAAATACGGATAATGCAAGCCTGAGGATGAGTAAAAGGCCAAAAAAAAAAAAAAAAAAAAAGAAAGGAAAAGAAGAAGAAGCTGTTCTTAGGCATTGAAGAAGATGCAGCATGTATATCCAGAAGTATGTAAGCAGGATTTTATGTATTTATTTCATATTTATTCCCCATTTGTACCCTGGCTGGTTTGGCTCAGTGGATTGAGCGTCGGCCTGCGAGCTAAGTGTCGCTGGTTCGATCTTCCAGTCAGGGCACATCAGAGAAGGAAAACTCTTGACTCCAAAAAACCTCCGCTGCCTTGCGGCATACCTCTTCAGGGGAAAGGCTAAGGGAGTAAACCCCGACAGAAAATCCGGAGCCGGAGTCCCTAAGGCGGTTTGACGTTGTAGTCAACACCGGCAACTCCTGCGGCGCACCTGAAGCCAAGCTGTATTGACTCCGTCTTTCCCTTGGATCCTTCAGCTGCGAAGAGAGGGGGGGTCTGCTGCATGGGCAACAGCAGACCCTCCATATCACCCTGCTCAGGCTCTGTAGCTTCAGCTTCACTGGAGAGGACACTCCAGCGTCATCGCAAGATGTCGATTTAACACGGGAGGAGACAGATACCGTGTCACTCCCGAGTCGGACTGCACAGCCATTCTCGGCGGTGCAGATAGACTCTTAAGAAGCTACACCATCGTCTCTCGAGTCGGACGGCTGCCGACGACGATTCCCCATTTATAACATGCTTAGATATAAATTGTGAGTGAAAATCTGGCATTGGATTAAATCAAAGTTTCAGTCCTGGAACAGCATTAAGCTTTCATAGATTATTTAATTCATCTGGCCCTTAGTTTTCTTAGAAAGTAGAATAGTTCACTTATGAAATAATCCAAAACTCTAATATTTTATATTCTAAATTGCTTGATAGATATCATTAATAGTTTGAAGAAATTACCTTCTGATCAGAAATTAGCTGATCTAAATCAGCTAATGCAATTTGGGCATGTCATATATAAATATGCCTTTTAATTCCTTTTCAAGTTCTCTTGTTATTATATTTTTATAGGATACAATATTCCAACATTAAAATAACCACTGTAAAGTGTTGTTCACAAAGCAGTGAAACTTCATGTGATGATTTAGCAGAAAAAAACTTTTTGTGTAATGAAAAAATAAAGGAAAAAATGCATTTTATAGGTATGCCCGTGAGAATTAGAAGTGGCTGAATACAGAATCAGATTACATCTATTCGTCTCAAGTTGTGGGAGCAAAAAGTAATGTTTGCTTGAATTTTTTCACTGCAATGATACTCAATGCCAAAATATAACAGATCACCCATTATATTCACAAAGGATAAATGCTGTGGCCTCTGTGAATTCTAAATCAATCATGCCATTTTAACATACTTTTTACATAACATTCAGTAAAATATACTTGACAATTTTAAGTGATATTTTCTGTCTTCAGTACTTTTTTATGCACAGTAATAAATGCATTTATGAAGCTATTAAAATAATTTTCACTGAAATTTCACACTACCTGACAATAATTTTTCTCTTTATTAACATTAACTTAGAGCTTAACTGAATGTCAAATTAAAGTGGTGATAATAACAAATGAAGTCACACTCTTTGGGCAATAAGATATACTCTTTATGTATGACAATGAATGATGTATGTATGAATACAGAACAATTAGGACATATTCTTTTCAGTAGGATGAAATCAGTTTACAACAATTGAGAAAGTTCTTCCTAATATATTTGTGAACCCTCAGTAAAAACCTTACCAAAATTCAGATGTTGAATAAGGGTGCATTTGGTGTATTTGTCAATGATAGGATTCTCTTAAGGAAAAAAATAAATTCAATTCTTACAGGACCTGTAGTTCTCAACTTTCTGCTTACCCTGCTTTCCCCCAACCAAATGGATACTTATTCTCAACATGGACTTGCCTCTTATTCCCACAATGCTTCTATTAGTACCAGATTTATGGACTTTCTGAATGCCTGTCCATCATCATGCTGAATCTCATCAGCTCCAATATTGCTTTTGGTCAAGAACTATTTTTTAAAAATCAACTATATTAAATTTTACCTTGTATACAATAAAACACACATTTAAATGTAGAGTTTAATGAGTTTAGACAAATCCATGTGCTTTTGTAACCACTGCTACAATTAACATGCACCATTTCCATCAACCCCAAAATGCCCCTTCCCTACCACCACCCTCCACCTTGGCCTCAGGCAGAGACTGCTGTGTTCTCTATGACTGTAAGTTAGATTTGCTTTTCCTAAAGTTTAATATAAATGGAATTATACATTAGTCTTTTGCTTCATGCTTTCTATATTTAGCATAATGGTTTTGTGGAGAGTTGTCCATATTGTAAAACATCTCAGTGGTTTATTATTATTATTATTATTATTATTATTATTATTTGCTGAGTGGGAATCTATTGTTTGTTCATTCTCCAGTTGACAGATATTTTGGTTGTTTTAGTGTTTGCCTCTTGTGAGTAAAACGGCAATGAACATTTTTGTGCATTTTGTAAATACATGTTTTTATTTTTCTTGTATAATACCTAGGCTTGGTATTGTTATGTCACAGATAAGAGTACTTTTCTTTTACACAAAACTTCTTAAACTTTTTCTAAAGTGGCAGTACCATTTTTACTTGCACATATAAGGTATGAGTCGTCTAGTACTGAAATCTCAACAGCTGATTTTGACAATAAGTTTAATATTAGCTATTCCAGTAGATATAAAATAATATCTCATTGTTTATTAACATTTCTCTAATGACTAGTGATGCTGAACATCTTTTCATATGCTTATAGGCTGTACTTGTATCTTCTTTTATTAAATGTTTATTCATATCCTTTTAAAAATAGGGTTGTTAGTCTTCAATTGTAAGAGTTCTTTATATATTCTAGATAGAGTTCCATTGACAGATAAATGTATTGCAAATATTTTCTACCAATCTGTGGCTTGCATCTTCCTCCCTTCCACCCTTCCTTTTGCATATCCTCAGATTTATTGAGGCAACTCCTGCATTGGGGAGCAAGAGGAGGGTTTGGGGCCTCTGCAGGGTCCATGAGGTGCAGTCCTGGTCCTTTTCTGCTCAGGAGCCAGACGAGGACTTGCAGGTCCTTGCTGGGCTCTACACAAGCAGCCTTGTTTCCCCTTCTGCGGGGTAAGTCTGTCCGCAGCCAGCAGCCCTTTCCCTCAACCTCCTTGATCACCATCAGCAGCACCTTGCACTGTCCCTGGGCCAGGCCAGTGGCTGGTAAGGCCGTGGTGCTGTACTCGTCCCCCAGGGCTTGGGGTATGTGCAGCTTGGATTCTAGGTTGTAGCAGACACGGCCACCTGGCACAGGGCCACCCTGTGTCACCGGCTCATCAGCAGGGACAGCAGCTCCAGTGACATGGGCGAGGGCAGGTTCAGGATCAGCCCGACAGAGCCTGCTGGGGCAGGGGCCTGCTTCTGTCCCACGACACTGAGACCAGGCCTCATGGAGAGGCTATGACAGAGGTTCAGCCCGAGTCTTTAAGAGAACGAAAGTCTTCAATTTTTTTATGCTAATTTTACCTGTTTTTATTGTTTTTGCTTTGTATCTAAGAAATGTTTTCCTACTCCACAGCTGCAAACATCTCATTTTATACTTATAGCCTTCATGTTTAGACCTATTATTTAATTTGGGTTAGTTTTTGTTTATTGTGAGAAATAAGTAGAATTTCATTTATTTTTCACATGAATATCCAGTTGTTCTAGCATCTTTTATTGAATATCCTTTTTATCCCCCATTGACTTACTTTGACATCTTTATCAAAAATTAATTTACTCTATAGATATGGGTCTATTTTGGAATTCTCTATGCTTTTTCATTGACCTCTAGCAATTTTTGTCAAAGCAACACTATTTTGATTACAGTAGCCCCTCTTATTTGCAGGGGATAGGTTCGCAGACCACTAGTGGAAGCTTGGAACTACAGATAGTACCAAACCCTAGATGTGTGATTTTTTTATACATACATACATACATATAAAGTTTAATTTATAAATTTGGCTCAGTGAGAGATTAACAATAATAAAATAGAACAATTGTAACAATATATTGCAATAAAGATTATGTGGATGGCTTTGGAAAATAAGGTTTCTTGAACACAGGCACTGCAATATCATGACAGTTGATATGATAACTGAAAAGGCTCCCAAGTGACTAATGGGCAGTTAACCTGTATAGTATGGATATGCAGGACAAAAACTGGTTCACATCCTGGGCAGGATGGACAGAGCAAGACCATGTGAGATTTCATCACACTACCTAGAACAGCATGCAACTTAAAATTTATAAATTGTTTATTTCTGGAATTTTTTATTTAATATTTTTGGACTGCAGTTGACCATAGGTAATCGAAACCATGAAAGGGTTGGGGAGGGGCACTACTTTACAATGTTTGCTTTATAGTAAGCCTTCAATTACAAATTTTTTTTTAAATGGTTTTTTCATATTAGATTTTTTTACATGTTCATATACAGAGTGGGCAAAAGTAGATTTATAGTTGTTCATATGGAAAAATATATAATACAAGAATAAACTCTGTGTTATGAACTCAGAAATGTAAACCTACTTTTGCTTACCCCTGTATATCTTAAAATTCACTTGTCAATTTCTTGAAAATAATCTGTTACAGTTTTGACTGAGACTTTGTTTTAACTGATTTGAAAGCAGAGTGAGATTAAGTGCTCACACCTGTGGGATTCACTGATTTTTACCATATACACAATATGTGGAAGCAACAGGATTGAGAGAATAACGGAATGATTACTGTGCATTCAGTTATGACAATGGTGGATGATGACAAAACCTTAAGGCCTGCATGGTGCTATACTAATTTTAGTATATGCCCAGTATAAACATATTAAAACATTTATCCCATGTCCAGAAGAAAGCATGTGTCCTGGATAAAAGTATGGAAGTGAAAGTAGCTTAAATAATTTGTGATTCTCTGGATTTGGTTGAAATTTTAGTTTCCAAGGAAGCTATGATTTTATAGGGACACAGCTATTACCAGCTGGAATTCAAATTTGAGGCTTTCATCTGGCCAGATTAAGTACCTTAATCCTGAACCAATAGGCAAAGATGGTGAATTTCAACTATCAAGATGAATTATGATTTCTGCTGAACAAAGTATGTCTAGAACCCAAGGAGTTCTTTGAAGATCCTATTACTGTGCCCATTTCCAGTGGTAAAGTTAATGTAGACCTATACCAATCTCATACAGTCAGGGGAAGAGTCATATTAGATCTTCATGAATGAAGATTTTGTTTATCCAACAAGTGAAGAACTATTAATAGTGGGATTCTTATGAGAGAGAGAGAGAGAGAGTGACATAGAATGAGTAGTGGCAGAAGAAAGGCATTTGTAAGGTATTTATGGTGACACTGGATACTTGCAAAAACAAGAACGGCAATAGCCAGACATATCTATCTAATATTGATCAACAGTCCATCTACACACACACACACACAAACAAACACACACAGAGAATTTTCTCTTTCTCCTTCCTTCAATAGTTTACGCAAGGTGTTATTACACTATATTGGTATTTAAGTTACATAATATATCATTGGAGGATTGTGACTGATCAAGTATAGAAAGATGTATCAGCTAAAAACAGTTGTTTATAAAATTTATTTTATTTTATTTTTTGAAATTTATATCATGAATAGATGTAGCATGTTGTGATTTAGTAATTCAGACATAAACAGAAGTGCTTGAGGAAACTAATTAGGCAAAGTGGTGGAACAGATTATACCAAATATTCTCTGTTGATGCTCAGTACCATCTCTACCCTTTTATGTTTCAATCAATCTCATGAATTGCTATGGATATTATATTTCTAAGATTCTTTTAAATAAATGTTCAACCAGTGAAAGTCAATGGCAAAGAATTTGAAAGTCAGAAAAGAAGCCATTATTCTCTGGTGACAACTGTGGACAGAGGCTTGGACAAAGGCAAATGACAAGCCAGTTTTCTGTCTGAGACACCTATTTTTATGCTGCAGGAACTGAGCTCATTTATGATGACATCCTTTGTGTTCTTTATTCAGATTTCCTATAGGCTAGAAGTGGCCTCAATGACCTTTGCACCTCAACTATTCCAGTTATTCTATAAATCCTATATAGATATTCGTGGGCAAAGAAGTGACAGAAATAGAGCATGATGTGGGTTTTTGAGGTACTGATAATATTCTATTTTTAAACCTGGGACTGCTACATAGGTATGTTTACACTAGGAAAATTCATTAAACTGTACATATATGTCTATTTCATAGATACACATTATACTTCAATTAAAATTTTAGATAACACTTCCTTCTTAAAGAGATGTAGAATAGCTTTTATTATTCTGGTTGATCCTTGACTGATAGACAAATATAAATCAGTAATTGTGAGCTATATTATTGTTGCAAATTTCTTTAGTCAGTCTTTCCGTATCAGTTTAGCCATGTTTACCACCTATTTTTGGTGATACATGCTGAACTTCACTTTGCTTTCTGTGGAAATAAGTCACTTGAAGATGTATAGTTTTTCCTCCTTTAGTACTCTTATGGAAATATTTGCTGTTTCTGAGTTTTTTCCTTATTCTAACATTAGTACTCATACAATGATCCAGGTTTTACTTTCTCCAGCATGAACTGCCAAAATGTTGAAGTCTTTACCCTGATTTTTCTGGTGGAGATAAATATATAATATATCTCATATACTATGAAGTAGTTTATAACACCATTATTGAAAAGATGAGGACAACAGCAATTTTCAAGGAAGGAATATACAATTAATGTTCAGATACACAGAAGCAGACTTGATGCAATGTCTAGAATTTTTTCATGATGATTCAAGTTTCTGAGAAAGAATATATTTCTTCTTTCAAGTACATTCTACAACTCTATAAACAGTTGATCCATGACTCAAACATTGTACTGAATAGCTAATATGTAAGTCAGAAGTTCTTAATCTTGCTTCTTCATTCTCTATGGCTTCTAAAACAGTAGAGCCTGCCTGACATCATCATTGATTGTGCAGCATGGTTGTGAAGCAAACAGTCAATCAGCTCCTGCTCACTAACCTTTGTGTTTGCTCTTCCTTGGAAATTTATGTTGATGAGAGTGTTCTTGTTTTCTTTCATCAGAAGCCTATTTCATCTGTTCTGTACATGTCATCTAGCTTATAAATGTTCTCCTCCACACTTGTTCAGCCTGAAAGGGAAGGTTTCTGCAGTAGCATGGTCGACAGAAGTGATCTAGTCCATAACTTCAACTTATAAAAGAAAACTTGTTCTTAGCATTTTCAGAGGAGACTTCACTTACCATGAAGGCAATTAGTTTCAAAACTACTGCACTTCTTGTGTTTCTCAGTTAAAAAAACTGGTGTGAATTAATATTCAAAAATTACATTTTTTCTTCATAGTTCTTTATTTGAAAAAGTTAATTATCTTTTTCATTTTAACTAAACTTCTTGCTCTCCCTGTCTGGAGCCAGTGTTGAAACGTTTCCATCTCTCACCTTCTCCCATTTTTATGAGAGAAAAGAGTTAGTGGTTAAAGCCAGACTGCTGAGGTTCATAACCTGATCTGCCCTCTGTTAGGTGTGTATTCTGGAGCAATTTACTCAACCACACTGCTCATTTTCCTCATCTATAAAACGAATATGATGATAGGACTTACCTCATGAGGTTGAAGAAGGATTAAATGAGTTAAGATTTTCAAGTTGTAAAAGTGTATGCCATATAGTAAAAATTATATAAATTTTACTTTGTTAATATAAATAAAGAAATGCCCATATACATAAAAACATATATACATACATACAAAAATACATAACACATTAAGCAAACAATTCATTGCTAGACTCTATGCTCCATGAGATTGGCCTACACATTATTTTGGCCGGCATTATATCTTTTATTTTAACAGTACTTGGCATGGAGTTAATGTTCAAGAAAACATAAAAGATTGACTACATTTAAAGCCACAAATTTAGTATTATAATCTTAGATTCACCCAAATTTTCTTTTTTCTGATTGATAGCAATCTCTACTTTAGACCTCTTTGCTTTCTCTTTATTTCTACAGCAGTACTACAGCCAATTTCTTGTAGGGACTATTTCTCTTGGGGAGCAAAGACTTATTACTTCAAAAAAGTTCACTGGATATGCAACATCCAATAGAAAACAGCCAAGTCCTATAGAAAAGGATATGCTTTTCCAAAGTGTTGAGTTCAGTTCAGGGCAGCTTCCCTGTTCTGTTAATTAAACTTTGGGACATTGAAACACAGGCTAGGGGAGATGGTTGGATAGAAAGCATTGTTCTATTCTTTTATCTCTCAGCCTACAAAAATTAAAAAAAATTAAAAAAAAGAAAGAAAAGGATATGCTCTGAGGTCTGCTGGTGTCATTTACCAGCTGAGGCCTTCCTCTGTTCCCTGGCCTCAGTGTAGGCAATTCAAATGCATGCTTCAAGCCAATGAACTGTTCATTGTGACCTTCAGAATCAGGAGTTAGTTGTTATAAACACAGATGTTGAATTCATTTATTTTAAGTCTACTGTAATTCTAGGTTTTAAAGCTAGTTCTGATTTTTAATTTTTCTAAAAGGAGTACATGTGCATGAAGATATTAATATAGTGTTTCAAACGAAACAGAAAGCAAAAGAAGGAAGAGTAGAAGATTGGAAATTCTCCCAGAATCTTTTTGTAAATTATATTTTAATATTATGTATATATTATATATACCATGTATAATGTATGCATATATCAGCGAATGAATATAAGCATAAAAGAAAACAGGAAGAATAAATTTTACATAAGATAATAGCTAAGACACCAAAAAAAGTTATAAATTATCATTTGGATAAGCCTCTAAAAAAATAATTTAATAAAATAGATTTAGAATATGATATCATATACAATTAAGGAAATATTAATTAATATTAATATTATTTCCTTAATTGAGATTATTATCATTGAATCTATATTTATACTTTCTCTTTTTTTAAAGTATATTTTATTGATTATGTTGTTAGAGTAGTTCCAATTTTTCCCCCCTTTGCTCTCCTCTGCCCAGTTCCCCCCTTCCCTCCAGCAATCCCACACTCCTTGGTTCATGTCCATGGGTCCTGCATATAAGTTCTTTGCTTCACCCTTTCCTTCATTATTCTTAACTTCCCCTGTCTATTTTGTACCAACTGATTATGCTTCTTAATCCCTGCACCTACCCCCATTTCTCCCCCTCCACCCTCCCAGCTGATAACCCTCCAAATGATCCTCATACCTATAATTCTGTTCCTATTCTGGTTGGCTTAGTTGGATTTTCTTTTTATTTTTTAGATTCAGTTGTTGATAGTTGTGTTTGTTGTCATTTAAGGTTCATAATTTTGACCTTCTTTTTCTTAAGTAAGTTCTTTTGACATTTCATATAGTAATGGTTTGGTGATGATGAGCTCCTTTAGCTTTACCTTGTTCAGGAAGCACTTCATCTGCCCTTCCATTCTAAATGATAGCTTTACTGGATAGAGTAGTCCTGGTTGCAGGTTGCCTTTCATCACATTGAATATTGCTTACCAGTTCCTTCCTGCCTGCAAAGTGTCCTCTGAGAAATCAGCTGATAGTCCTATAGGCACCCCCCTGTAGGCAACTCTATGCCTCTCTCTTGCTGCCCCCAGGACTCTCTCTTTATCTTTCACCTTTGGCATCTCAATCATGATGCATCCTGGTGTGGTCCCCTCTGGGTCCAGCTTGCCTGGGACCCTCTGTGCTTCCCAGACCTGTATGTCTATCTCCTTCACAAAATTTGGGAAGTTTTCCTTATTTTTTTCAATTCATGCTTTCTCATTCTGCACTGGTTGACTACTTTTTTCTTCCTTATGTTCCAAATCATTGATTGGAACCCAGTTTTCTTCCCTTCACCATTGGTTTTTGTGGATTTTTCTTTGTTTCACTTAGCATAACCTGCACTTTTCTTATGCATTTGCCATACTCAAGCATATCTGTCAAGCCTGTGAGCATTTTATCACCAGTGTTTTGAATTCTGTGTCTGTTAGGTTGGCTATCTCCTTGTCGCTTAGTTCTCCCACTGAAACCTTGATCCATTCCCCCTTTTGGGCCATATTTCTCTGTCTCCTTATTCTGACAGGCTCCTGTGTTTGTTTGCCTCTGCATCCCAGGTAGAGCTGTCACTCCTGTTATGTTGTAAGGGGCAGAGCCTTAGGGGTTCGTCAGTGCAGGGCGACCTGTTTTATCATGTTGTGGTGTTGTATGTGGGGGAGAAGTTCAAGAGGGAATAATGCTGCCTGCCCAGCACTCACCCCTTTTACAGGCACCTCTCCCACTTCCACACCAGACTGGTGCCCCTCTAGCTGCTGCCATGGCCATTGTTCCCAGAGTAAGTGGGCCTGTGGATGTTCTAGGACCATGGGAGCATCTACCAAGCCTGCGTACCCAGCACTCTCCTCTATGGCAGTGAGACGTGGACCACCTACGCAAGGCACGAAAGGAAACTCAACAGCTTCCACATGAGGTGACTGCGACGCGTCCTGCATGTCGCCTGGCAGGATAAGGTCCCCAACACCGAGGTGCTGAAGCGAGCCAACATGAGCAGTTTGCATGCAGTTCTTAGTGAGAGACGCCTCAGGTGGCTCGGCCATGTCAAAAGAATGGATGAAGGCCGTATTCCCAAAGACCTCCTCTACGGTGAGCTAGCAGAAGGCCAGAGGATAACAGGGCGCCCAAAACTGCGGTTCAAAGACATCTGCAAAAAGGACATGACACAATGCTCCATCAATCTCAACACATGGGAAGTTCAAGCAGACGACCGCCTGGCCTGGAGGCTCGCGGTCAGGCAAGGTACGTCACGCGCAGAGGCTGCGCGCAACGAGGAGGCGGTCCAGAAAAGATCGAGGCGGAAGCAGCGTCAACAGCAGCAACAACAGCCATCTGCCTTCACCTGTAACAAGTGCGGCAGGGATTGTCACTCCCGAGTCGGACTGCACAGCCATTCTCGGCGGTGCAGATAGACTCTCAAGAAGCTACGCCATCGTCTCTCGAGACGGACGGCTGCCGCCGCCGCCGCCGCCGACGAACAAAAGGCAGTATTTAGTAGGAATCTCTGGCTTTGGATTTGGTTGGACAAAGGTAAAGGTAGTTGTGAGAAATTCAATGGGCCATAAACTTGAAATGGTGGTCTTTATGACAGTCTTGTCTCAAATATGTTGGAAAGTCCAAATTAGTAAGCTAAGAATGGCTGTCCTTTGGAACTGGTTCAAGGTAAAGAGCAAAGTGCATGGTGTTTGAAGATGAAAGTCACTCTTTTTGAATGACAACCAGACAAAGTTGTCAAGTATAGAGCTTGATAAGTAGCACTAAAATACACGATCTCTTTAGGACCTAGTGAAGCGTATCTATTTCATCTATCTATTAATTTACTCATCAAATACTAATTTTGATAATATATACCATACTCTTCTGTGCACAGATCCTGAAAATACAAAGAGAAATGAAAGCACATATGAGTTTACAGAAAGAAACCATCAGAAATATATAGAAACTAATCACCTAGTGTTGTATGTAACAGGAAAGAAAATAACTGTGCGATCTGAGATGCTATACTAAGGGGGTAGGAATGTATATTAAGGTATCAGGGAGAGTTTTTCTTTGAGGAAGTGTCATTGAAACTGAGATCTGAAGATGGAATTATCGAGGTAGTGAGTGGGGAGAAGGGTCTCATAGGTAAAGAGAATAACAGGTTCAGAAGCCTCTGATTCAGGAAAAGGCTTGTAAGGTCATCAGAAACAGGAAAATGCAATTAGGCTTCAGCTTTATGAAGAAGAGATAGTAATACAAGGTGAGGATGTTGAGGTAGGTGAGTCCTGAAGTGCTTGTAGATCATGGGAAAATGTTACGTTCATCTTTTGTGCAAGTACAAAAAAATAATTGATGTTTTGAGAGAGAAGAGATGCACATTTCATTTATGTTCTTCTGGTTTATGTAAGGAAATGGATGGTAAATATATTTAAAGGCCAAGAGTGGAATTCAGTAGTAGGGGTCTAAACTAGTGGTAAAGATGATGGCAATGTCAGTGGAAGATGTTGGCAAGTAGACAGATTCTGTGTTATGGCAGTATGCTAAGAGCATTAGGGAAGCCTCAGACCTATGGGGCCAGGAATGACATGGGCCTGCTTGGCAGGCTGGACAGCAACAGCTATGGTGACTGGTAGGAAGACATGTATAATTAATTTTAAATCCTGCTGATCTAAGAAATAATGAAAATTATTGCTAACATCTACAAGTGCCAAAAGAACATCTGGGATCTGTCTAGGCTTTAAATTTATGAATTTTAACTACAGTAAAGAGTTGAAATCATACAGTTAGTAATCTAGTTAAGTCATTGAATCACTGGCAAAGTTAGAATTCTCTTAGCTAATCTGGGAACCTATACACATTTATGAAGTTGTTTCTTTGGAGCGGGGGAATCCTTGTACATCAGAAAAGACAGGGCCCGTGAAAAGTAGAAAGGTATCATAGAGAATCCACTTTATAGTTCAATAAATAGAAGGTCCAAATAGAGCTGTTCAATCTAAGATAAGAAAGAATGACTTAAAAGTTCTAAAAAAACAATTTCAGTTAAAAAAATTAAGGATAATATATAAGATATATCCTTGATTTTTAAACAAATAAACCAGAAATTCTTGCAAAACTAGGACTGGAAAGAAAAGCTCTGAAGTGTCTTTTTATTTTCTTTTAATCTCTTGTCTAACTTTGAATATTTTGAAGTTGAAGTATTATTACCATCAAATTTGATATTCTTAGAGCCATTTTAATGGAAAGATCAACAGATTAATATTTAAAACTACAGTTTGGTATGGTCAGAACTGCAGTGAAAATTTAATTCATCATTCCCGATAGATGATATAGAATGTATATAGTCAGTAACATAAAGAAAAATGTGTCTCTTGAAAAGCAGTGGGGAGAAGAGGTGAAGGACACCTTAAAGTTGAAGTCAAAAAGGAATGAGAAAAGAGGCTTGGGGAAGCAGCGAGTAGGGACAGTAAAACAAGAAAGGAACCCAGGACAACAAAGGTGTGTCTGACTTGATCAGTTGCAGCCTCAACAGAGTAAAAGAAGGGGTAAGGTCACGGGGAGCAGAAGACAGAGGAGAGCATCAGGTAACTCTTACAATTACCCTGGCTCCAAGGAAACTTGAACTCCAATGGGAGAGCAGGTATATTTAAGGTAGTCCAGGGACCTTTAAAATATATGAGGAATTCGATCTCCGAAAATATTTTGTGATGTTGCAATGAGATCTCTGTTTTGGTGGATTTATGCCCTAAGGAATACAGTGCAAGTCCTGTCATTTGAAACATGTTGAATTAGAGAGGGAAATCTACTAAAATACTCTGTGAGGAATTACTCTGATGACATCACATCATTTATATCATGGTTAAAAAGTTGCAAATTCTGTTTTGTTTTGTGACTCCGCAGCCCGCTAAACAGAGATACTGTACCTGAAGTTAGTCAGTTAGAGGTATTACTATATGTGTTTGGATGGAACTGTTTTTTGTTTGTTTTAATATCTGTTGACTCCACATTTTCTTTCTTTATATAAATCTAGCCAGCTGGGAACTCAGAATCCCTCAGATAACTGGACCATTCAATTAGGGCAACTAAATAGCCTGCATAAAGCACTTGGGTAATTGGCCCTTCATTGGACCATGTAAGGTAATGGAGTAGAAATAGGAAATAGACATCCTTTGTTGCACCTCACAGTTGGGCTGTCATTTGCGCAACTCTCTATGGGGCAGGTTGTTCCTTTGTGTTGGCTGTCATACTAAATCAGGGAATGTTTGTCACTCACCATAGTGAAACATTTCCTCTTCCTAGGGATGCACGTTTGTGCAGTTTTGCATTAACAAAAAGAAACAGTGTTTGCAAATAGCCTAATATATTTCAATGGGAGGGCAGGAACACAACAAAGCACCTAAGCAGAACTCAATTTTTCTTAGCAAACAGAAGTTACCTTGTTTTATTTTGATAAATGATGTTAATGAAGCTTGGGGACTTTTACAGGTGTGTAATTCTTCATTTCACTTCACTTTTGTTTTTCCATTATTTTCTGTTAAGGCACCTACATGCTCTTAAACACAGTCTGTTAGACAGCCAACTTTCCCACAGCATTGTTTCTGGCACAATATATTTAGAAAATGAATAAACAAAGATGAATTTACCCCAATTTTTCTTTTGTCCCATAGTGCTTCTCGCCCTCAATTTTTCTGTTGCAGATAGGTCAGGGGGCATTGTCCTTTCCCTCAGTTATCCAAACTAGCAAATGGGGACTCATTCCTTTTATACAGTATTGGAGTCCACATTTGGGGGGCCAAATTATCTTTACTGACTTACTAGAAGGAAAGGAGAATTTGAAAAAAAAATCATAGATAAACACAGCCTGCCAGTGCAGTTTAGTCAGGGATGGTGTTGCTTTTTGAAACTGCACAGTTTACTAGTTTGTGACAGAAACATTTCATGAAATCCTACTGGTAAATCAGTCTGTGGAGATGGAATACATAATATTGCCAACAGAGTCTTGACCTTGAGTGTTAGTTGCTTTATGGGCACCCATACTTTTCCCAAAATCTTTTCCTCTTCATCTTGAAGAGATGGAGAACTTATATCACAAAAGACCAGTGCAATGTCACAAGCACTCTGTACTTAGGGACTGTTCTAAAAAGTAACCAAAGATATGGGCTGGGAGAAAAATAAAGGCCCCATCTCTTTTTTCGTTGGCACCTCTTCAGCCCTGAGAATAAATGTGCCTGTTAAGGACTCCTGGTGGCTAGCTGGGCTCTTATTTATAAACAGATTCCAGTAGTCATTTCTGAACAGGCACCTCTCATAGTCTAGGCACTTCAGGGAAACACTGCACCGAGCTGCAAGTCTCCCTCACTGCACTCCTGCCATCTGAGCTGAGACCTTCCCCATTTAATTAGAGCTGCACAACCGTATCCTCATTTGCATCTTCACTGACCAATCAGAGAAGCTCCATTTCATTAAGTCTTGTAATTTGATTGGACCGATCAAATTACAAGAATTTGAAGTCCTCATTTGCATGAGCATATACCAATCAGAAACAAGGGGTGGGAACTTCTCTCAATATAAGGCAGCTTTACCTCCATCTAGGTGGAGCACAGATTCCTTTTCCACTGAAGATTGTATTTCCCATGTTTCCCTGTCTGGACCTGAAGCACCAAAGATGTCCTGGTGGCCCAGAGCATAGAAGAGCCATCTGGGCAGACCAACCAGCCTATAGCAGAGCTATCTAGACAGAGAGGGGCTAAGCTACAACACCAGGCCGAGCTTCCTTGCCCACACCACCTCACAGCCATGCTGTTTCATAATTGAGCTGTAACACTATTGAGCTGTTTCACAGTGGTGCTATATCACAGTTGAGCACTGAATACTGTCTTCCCTGTTATAGCACCCTAAATTGGGGATTTTTGTTGGCATTGAAATGGCACCAGCAACTACCAGTTAATAAACTCTTGGTCAGATCAAAGATATTCACCACAATATTGACAAGTTATGGCCACACATAAGGGCCACAACTGACTTAAATATGTATCATTATGCTGTGTATGTGGAACTACGGAAATATTGCCTACTGATTTTTAAAATTCAAATAGTTAAAATATGCCAAAGGGTAAAAATCACCCACACTTTCTTTCTTGTTCTCTCTCTCCAAAGGAAATTGTTTGAAATATCTTTTCAGAAATGTTTCAGGGTGTATATAAAGATTCTATTAAAATAATAGCCTGTGGCCAAATTTTAAGCTATATTTACAGTAATAATGTACCCAGACTCTTCTTGACCTTCTAATAGATTTGTGATTCTGTCAAATTTTCTCATTCAAAATAGAAATAAGATGACTCTGTCAACCAATAGGCAGTCATGTTGGCAGCTGAACACCATTGACTCTCATTTTTCAACTACATTCTGCTTAGATTATATGCAATCTCAGTGGTGAGACTGAAAAAGGATGGTGCTAGAATGCTGTCTCTATTATATTATCTAAATCATGGCTTATTTGGTTTATATGTACGTAGTTCGAGGCAGTTTATTGAAATACAAGGTTTCTTATTGGATCCTTTAGCATTTCACTAAATCACAGAACAACAAGGAACTGCATCAATCACATAACGCACCCTTCTATGAATGCCAAGACACAGAGCAGTCAAGAGACTTGTCTGAAGTAATTAGTGGCAAGTCTAGATAAGAATGCTTACTTCCAGTTTATGTTCAATTGCACATTATTTTCTGGGATGAATCGATACTTTCAAACCTAAGGTTCCAAATAATAGTTTGTCCATATTACTTTTTAAAATCTGCTTTTTACCTTTTTTCCATTTTAAGGGAAAACTCCATAAATTTACTCTGCTTCCACAGCAGCTTTCACAACCATATGAAATATCAAGTTCCTCCCACAGTAGATATTTGAGTGCTGATGGTAAAGCTGTTCTACAAGTCCTGTGAGGGTGTTTCTTCTGTGCTAGTTCCCTTATTGGCATACCAATATTGGCTCAATCTAATCCTAAAAGTTCCCCTTTGTGCCATTGTCAAAATGATATATAAATTTAACCCACGGATTGTATAGAATTCATTTCTTTACAAATTAAGAGGATCTAACTTGCTTGAAAAGCTTTCTTATCAAATATTTGTGAAGCCCCCAAATTATGTTTTTATAGAAAACCTAATCCTATTTGATATCTGTTTACTTAATGTCTTCATGTGTTTCTGGCTCCAGACCCTGGGTGAGTTGTCTTTCTTTATAAAAGCAGTCTTCAGTGTTTATGTGGTGATGTGTGTAGTCTGTCTATGCAAAGGTCACTTCAAGAAAGAAAACTTTCCAAGACCTCAAGAAATGTTCTAGAATACTTCGAGAGGGTTTAAAATTATTAAAACTTTCCTCTCCAGTAGTGGGACCTGACTGACATTATTGGGCTGAGGTCATTCTGAATAGCAACTACAAAGAATGAACTTGATAAACTATTGTCTTATTAGGAACCATCTTGGCATTTTGTTCCTCAGAATGTTAAAAGATTTATTCTTAAGAGCCCGGGAAGGAAGGCATCTGTATTTTAGTATGGTCAATCAGAGACTTCCTTCCAGGCCTGGCTGTATTTTTATACTATGTGCTAATGAATGACCCAGGTCTAAAGAGTAATGAGAAATGAAAGATTGTAGATCCCTGTTTATCTGATCTCTAGCTTTTAATTGTGACTGTTTTATCCACATATAATATCACAATTGACATGTCAGAGGAAACTAGGCACCAAACTATTTACTGGCAATTATCTTGAATTGAGACTAACTTAACATCGTTGTTCTTCTTGTCCTTCCTGATTTTAATTTTTCTACTTTGTATTCTGATTCTATTTTCTATAACTTCTTGTGATATCTTAAATTTTGGCAGTTAGTCTGAATTTACTTTTTGACTTATAAAAAGTACTTACCATTCAGATGGCCTTTTTTATACACTGTGATTTTTAGCCTTAAAAACTCATATGAGAAATTGTCACACTCAACCCCAATTTTAAGTAACATAATTGGTTGGTTTAGTCCCTCCCTGAGAAGGGATTTGGCTGTTCTCAGCTTTCCTCAGAACCGCTCTGTCTCTATTCTCTTAGCTTTACCAACACCAGTCATCCACGACTAATTCAGGATGTTCATAATCATGCCTAGAATGACCTGGAGGTTCACAAACCTCAACCATTTATTAAATATACCTTTTTTCCAGTTTGTCACTCATTCAAGTAGTACATGCAATACAGGGACTTAAAACCTTTGTCAATGTTATTTACATGAAGATTATAATCATTTTTGAGTCAAGTGTATGAACCCAAATTTACAACTTCTATTTCCTGGGAAGTATATTTATTTTAATATAAAGCACTATCAGTGAAAAAGGTTAACCTTGATATTCAGGGATTTATAAGAGTATAAAAGACTTTAGAGATGGTGGTGAATTGTTCAGAGAAGTGAGGTCGGGTGAAGGGAGACTCTCAAGAGACCCTGTGTACCTTAAATGAATATGACTGCAGAAGAGGAAACACAGAGCCGAATGACAGCCCCGAGGGAGAGAAAGCACCCACCCTGTCACTGCTCTTCCCAGGAGCTTCCTTTCTTCATATAAATGTAAAGAACAAGATATTACAGGTCCAGAAAAATGCTCATTTTGTTTACATTATTCTTTGTCTTTTTTTTCCTGTCCTTCTTTTCTTCTTCAAATAGATGACAGATTTGTTTACACTGTAATTTTCTCCAAAATTTGCTTGGAATATGCATGAAAGTCTAAGCATGTAAAACTGGGAAGGTGTAGGAACTTATACTTAATGATTGGGAAAGAAACTAGGAAACATAAGGTAGGTGGAAGAAATAAAACCCAGCTTATTCATCCATTCAACAACTATGTTATTGAGATTCCACTTGTGGTCTACTTTGCATAGTGCCCTGAGTATCTCAAAGAAAATAATATATTGTTTTTGCCTTAAGGAATATGTAGTCTAAAAGGAAGGAAGACTCAGATAATCAAGGTCTATAATAGACAGACACACGGATTACAGTGATGAAAATGAGGAGAGCCAAAATTTATTAACTGGATCAGGGAAAGAAGTCTTCTTAGAGGGCTCATGGTAGACATTATATGGAAATGTCCAGCTTGCTTAAAATTATTAATTCATTCCATTACTCAATTTCTGATGTACCAGTGAGGTCCTTTATTACTTGGTCCCTCGACAATACTTCAGTCTTTTCTCACCTCACACCTTTCCAGAAATCCAAAATACTCAAGAATTTTTTAATTGTCCATGACTTAGTTCCTTTTGCAGCTGTTTCTCCAAAAAAGAAATTCTTATGCTACATGTTCTTATTAAAAGATGATGATGTAATAATAACAATAATGACAAGGGAAAACTTTTGGAGGTAATGGAGGTTTGTAGCATAGAGTGTATTGATGGTTTCATGGAGATATACTTATATCCAAATTCATTAAATTGTATTTATTAAATATGTACAGCCTTTTGTATGTCAATCATGCCTTATTAAAATGGTTTAAAAATTGAAGGGGGAGAAATTCTCATTAACCAAGATTATAGTGCAGGATTTCTGAAGAGAAGTACTTGGGTAGATATCAATAGGCCTCACAAGATGGCAGACATCATTCATTACATCTAGCAGCCATCCTCACCCCCCACTTACACTTGTCAGCAGTGTGCCTATATATTTTTTATTGGAACTATGCCCAAACTGTGAAAATAAATCAGAATTGGTCTCAGTCAATCAGTATTTTTTGTTAGCAAATAGCCTAATGTGGCTACATGATCCAGTGATGTAAAGAGAACTCTACTTGGATTTATGGGGGAAAAAAACAACAACAATGACAACAACAACAACAAAAAAAACCCAAACCAAGAAGTCCCTTTTTGTCTAAGTCTCTCCTGCCTTGTAGTGTGAGGTATTCTGGCAGCCATTCTGTAACCACAAGAAGCAATATTTTCAACATACTGCATTGGGCAGAGGAGAAAAAAATAATAAAGTGGAAGACAGCATTGAGCTACTACATCAATTCTTGTAATTATTGACTTCTAAACTTTTTGTCATATCAGATGATCCAAAGTTTTTATTTTTGCAGCCACTGTGAGCCAAGTACACGGGGGACCCCCCAAAACAGAATTTATTTATTAAAAAATTGTGTATAATATTACATGTTTAAACTTCAGTCGCCTTCAAAGTACTCTGCATTTGAGGCAATACATCTATCAAGACACTTTTTTCACTGCTCAAAACAGTTTTTGAACTCATCATTTGGGATGCCTTTTAGTGCTTCTGCCATTTTTCGTTTCACCTCTTCCACATCAGCAAAACATTTCCCTTTGAGGACTTTTCTCATCCAGTTGCTTGAGTTAGATGGGGTGAATAAGACTAAAAGAAGAAAGTGACATGCTAATGAATCTAGTAAAATGTCTGCTATATAGTAATAACTACTCCTTAAATGTCTGTTGAACCTAATTAAAGCCTAAGTTTGTGTTTCTTGAAGACGGTATCCCTTATAAACAGATCAATCAAGAAAAAAAAAAAATAACCCATAATTGTCCCCACGTATTAGTAATACAATAATTCCTTCTTTGTTCATTATCTGACTTCTGTCCCAGGAACAGAATTGGCGACATGCACTTGAGTGAATAATAAGCTAACTGGAAACTGTCTGTAACTGGTGGGGCAGTCTGGAAGCGGTCCGGGGAAGGGACAGCAGTCCATAAAGGGTACTGCACTGAGCCACCTGCCCATAGCGGGCCACTGGAGCATAAGTCCATGGGAAAATCCTGGGAATGTGCAAAATAGTTGCCTCAAAATTATATCATGCAAGGAGCCAGGGAGTCTGTCACAAGCATATGTTTGGTGATACAGTTTTTCCTATAAGCCAGTCTTTGATTCCTGCTTGGGTCAGCTGATCCAGGCCTTACCATCCAAAAGCGTCAAGCTGCCTGTATGACCACCAGCCCTACATGTGACACCAACACTGAGAAATAACAGGGAACTAGCACAGGTGACTGTGCTATTCACTAGGCTTTTATTAATGCAGATTCACTCAGCTTTTATTAATGTAGATCCAATCCAAATCCATACTAATCTAATTACAACAACAATTACTCAGAAACAATTAGTAATAACATCACACAAGAGAACTGGGGGATAATGAACCTGAGTCCCTGAGTCTCAGTCCACGGGTGTGGGAGACAGGACTGTATGCAGGGGAGCCATCAGCATCTTACAAGGCAGTATCTCCAGAGCCAGGTCGGCCGTGGAACAGATGATGTCCTCGGTCCAGCAGGGAAGAGCCTCTGGCAGCGTGGCAGTCTGGAGATCAGCACAGCATGCAGCAGCACCTTGGTGTGTGGAGCTCAGCTGTCTTGGTAGTGGTCTGAGGTTCCCATTCTTGATAAATGTCTTGACACCCTGTATAAGTCATTGTGGAATTCCTGGTGGGCTTATCCTGGGGCATTCTACTGTTATAGACTGTTCAGGACACATGTGCAGATATATTGGGCACTCCACCCTGCCGGACATGACTTTGGTAGTTTTCTTATTGAAGCAGGTTCTACTGCATATTCTCTAAACACGGCTTCTTAGTTGACAGGACTGAAGCCATCTTAGTTCAGGCCTGCTCTCCACAGAGGCATTGTTTGAGCAGCAGTAGAAAGGAGAGAGAGAAGTAATGGTTTCTTGATATTTGTGGTTTCAGGAAGGGAAAAAAAGAGAAAGAAGTTTCTGGCACAGATGAAGATCTCGACAATTGTCAGTCAGCTTGAAAGATCTGAGGTGTATGACCAAGGCATAGTCAGTCTTTGTGACAAATATCTTTTAATTATATCCTGCTCTACCAGTTCTTCATGCTTTTCCTTACTTTTCTGGAAATATGTGATACATCTGGCAGGAGAAAGTGTTGGGTGAAAAAAGAGATTAATAACAATGATTAGATACATTGGAAGATGGTTGACAAATGTTCCCCTCCTGCCTACTTTTGTCTTGCTTCTCAGCAAATTGAAAGTGAACCTAGTGTGAGTGGTGCCTGAGACAGACCTGTGCAGTCCTCTGCCAGGTGCAAGGGTGTGGTTTACTGCTGCCTCACTTTCCCTTCGGGGTTTTTCTTCCACTGCTGGAGAACCCCCTTATCTGATTCCTGCATGTCTAATGTCACCATACTGCTCTCTGGTTGGTGTAAAGTTGTTTCCACCCACCTAATCATCATAGACATTCCCAGTGTTCTAGAATTATGTTGTTTCATGCCCTCTTCCCACTTCTCCATTCTCCTCTTCTATCAGTGTCCTCAGCTAAGAAACATTGGAACAGCGATACTAAAGTGCACACAAAGAAGCACCTTACATTAACTCTAAACTTTTGCTAGTTAACTCAAAGCAGTTCCCCTCTGGGATTGTACGAGAGCAGTGTGACAAGCCAAGGGAGGAGATTTTTGGTGAACAGAAGTTGCCACAGTCATAACTCATACATTCAAATCTGGTTCTATTTAGTCCCATATCCTAGTCTTTGAAAATGACTTAAGCTAGAATTTCAGAGAGTAAATAGCAGGCTGTAGAACAATCTGTTGAAAATCGTTTTAGCTACTTTCTTTCCTTATAAAATATTATTATATTCCTGTAGTACATCCTGGTAAAACTAGGCTTTTAAAATGTTAATTGTTCATTTAAAAATCACTTCTGTGTCTCAGTTTGCCTTACAGTGTAATACCCAGCAGGAGTAACAAGTTGTTTGCTTAAGTCTGACCAACTCAGTATAGTGTGCATAATGTTTAGTAATTTGACCCTTAATTTTCTATTCTCTTATGAAAGGGGAAAAAGGGGGCATTACTTATTTTTTCAACTTACACTTCTGTCAGCTAGGAAGGGCAACTGGAAATATTTTGACTCGGTCTCTCTGACCTCTGCCATCTTCCTGTTCATCTGTGTTTCTCCTGTAGAGAGAGGATATCAATCTTTTCTATCTGGAATATACTTCTATCAACTTTTCTTTTAAAAATTCATTCAAAATAGATGACTATGTAGAGCACAGTGTGTTTTTTAGGGCAGTGGAACTATTATTGTAATGATAGATGTGTGTTATCATGTATTTACTAAAACCCATAGAATGTACAGTATAAGGAGTGAACCCTAATGTAAACCATGGACATTAAGTAACAATAATGCATTAATGGTACTCCATTAGCAACATATGTACTGCACTAATACAGGATGTTAAAATAGGGGAAATAGAAGAAGCTGAGGAGATATATGGGAACTCTACATTTCACTCATTTTTTTCTATAAACCTGAAAATGCTCAAAAATATTAATCTAAAAAGTTAAAGGTATATTTTGATAACCAGCCTTTCTACTTATAGACATCTAAGAAAAATGAAAACATATGTCCATGCAAAGACTTATACATGAATGTTCACAGCAGTATCATTTATAATAACTCAAACTATTATAATAAGCCATATGTGCATCAAGAGATGAGTGGATAAACAAATTATGGAAAATATGTACAATTGTATATTTAGCAATAAAAAAGAATTAGCAGATGAATCTTAGAATAATAATATGAAGTAAGAGATATCAGATGAAATAGAGGGGTTATGAAGGAGATTAGGAACCTTTTGGTGATGGTGATATGTGATATGTTCATGATCTTGATTGCTGTGATGGTGTCAGGGTATTTATGTGTATTGAAACTTATCAAATAGTCTACTTTAAATATGTGAAGCTTATTGTATGTCAATTATACCTCAACGAAGATATAAAAAGAATTCAGAGAACATTATACCTTCCTCCACCTTTCCTCCTTACAATGGTTGTTTTCCATGATATTTTCTACCCTCCCAGACTATACACCACTCCTGAGATATTTATGTTGCAAAAAAATATCATTTGTCAAAGTTTTCCAAATTCAGACTTTATAACTTAGGGGGTTGCATGTCACAGAGGGAAACAATCATGTTGTTTTTAACACTTGGGAGCGGGGTGGAAGACTTTTCTCTCACTAATTTTTCAATGTCCTCACTGTACATTGCTCTGCCCTATGCTTTCTGTATGGTGAGAGAAAGATATGCCTGAAGTCTGCTTCCCTACTCAAATTTTTAACCCATCACATTGCCACTAAGTTTAGAATTCTGTGGAGAAAAAGAATGTATCATTCAAGGGAAAGTTCAAAAGGAAGGTAAATTTTTAAAAATAAGGAACATTTTCTGTAGCACCATTTCCCAGTGTAATTCCTTACTGTGTATCACTAAGATGCCAGTAATACTCTCTGATCCTTTAGAGGTCAAATGACATAAAACGTCAAAATTATTCATCACAATAATTCATATTAGCTTATTTAAAAAAAAAGAGAGAGAGCATAAGCCTAGTCTCTTTCTGTAGGCTGAGAGGAAAATTTTAATCTGTTTATTTTATTGTTATTTTTTCTTATTATTTTTCATTTGAAACAATCTATTTCTTTCAACAGGACTATTGAGAAATAATTTGTAGACTCTAATACACTATAGAATTTTATGCTAGTTAATAACAGTACAATGTTAGGTAGGAGCCCTCCTTAGAGCAAGCCTGCCTGGATTTAAAGAACAGTTTGCCAGTCACCATCATGTTAATACCCCCTGAAGGTTTTAGTGTCTTTATCTGAAAAATAAAAGAAATAATAGAATATGTCATAAAAATATGGCATTTTCTGTAAGGATTAAATGAAATATGTTGAGCAAACTCTCAGACATAACAGGGCATAAACATATATTTAGGTAATGTGATTGTTACATAATCATAATGGCACGTAATATTTTGCTACTCATGCTTGAATTACATAACAAAACTATTTCCTATGATAACGTACTGATTAAAGGCATTCATTTCAGTCCTACAAATGTTGAGCAGTAAATGACAATGGTCATCATTTCCCAAGAAGTTCAGATGAAATGTTAGTTACAACTAAATAGCACATCATAAACTAAGGATGTATTGTTACCACACACATTCTTTATGGAGGGTCCAGTTTGTACAATTGTAACCTAGCATTGAGCAAACTGTGAAAACTGTGATACATCCTAAGAAATCTGCCCACTTATTAGAGACTTGCTGCCTAATCATTCAATTATTTATTTAATGAATATATTGAGAACTTATTGTATGTCAAGCACCATTCAAAAAGCTGAAATATAGCAGCAGCAAGATGTATACAATTCTGCTCTCATGGAATTCATAGTCCAGCAAGGAAGGGAGAACATGACAAGTAATTAATTACTGTTGTGAAGAGCCATTGAAGAAATATGGAGTTAAAAGACGGTAAATAATAAGGTGTCTCAACCTGGTCTGTGAGGGTGATGCAGATAGGAAAAATTTGTCCCACAAAATGTGCCTTCAAAACCTGATTAAAACATGTTTAAGGTAATACTTCTTGAATTTGGCACTTACTAGCTTTGAGATTTTGGCTAAGGTACTTAAATATTCTATAATTCAATTTCTTTGTTTATGAAACAGATAATAACACTTATTTTAAAGGGATAATTTAATGATTAGAAAAAACTATGTAAATTACTGGCCAACACTAATCATTGAGTGTCTACTTATGTGTCAAAGTGTATCTGTAGCCAGCTCTTGGAATCAGAGAGACATTTAGATATTAAACTATTGAAAGTTACTGTGATTTACCTAAATTTTATAAAGGTAAATATTTCTATATTAGATGGTTGTAATTTATATTTTTCAGAATGACTAAAGGTGCAACATTTATGTGTATGTGTGTGCATGTGTGTGGGTTCATTCACATGGCCTCTGTTTCCCTTAATGTAGAAGAGAATTCTAAAGTGGAATTTTATACAACATTGGCAATTGTAAATGAATTATTAAATAGCAATAAGGAGAAATTGGTTGCAATGATGAACATGAAGACCTGGTAAATCCTGATATATATATATATATATTCCCTGAAGCATTAGTCAAATATCATCCACATGCAAATATGGAGCCAATGGCATCCTAATATGAGCAGGTGATGCATTCCAAAGCAATTCTGAATACATCTGAGAGGAACAGTAAGATCCTCTTTTCACTTAAGGAATACCGCTAAAGATATACCTTTACACCCTTTGCAACAATTCTCTCTCTGTAGATAGGAGAGAGCTCCAAGAATTTTATTGTTGTTGTTGTTTTAATAATCATACTCTGGTAGGATTCCAAATTTATAGGAAAAATGGAAAAACTATTTTCTTTGGTTCAGCCATTATGACTAAAAGTATACCTAAAGACTATCCCTTAGTTTAGAAAATCTTATTGCAAATGTTTCCAATAATAAATCAATGCTGGTTTGGTGTAGTCAACTAGAACAAATAGTGTTCACTTAAAATAGTGGTGTGGGATTGAAAAAACATATTTTCTAGGTGAATAAAATAATACAATCTTTGAACATAATGTACGGGGTTATGTGGAATTAGATATGTGCTATAACCACTAGTTAGGAGAGCAGATCTTCCAATATTTTGTCCCTATGGCTTTTAAAATACACTTATATTCATTAATTATGATATATTTTCTATGGATTCTAAGATGTGCCTATCTATCTATCTATCTATCTATTTATTTATTTATTTATGGTTTCATGAACACTTCAAATTTTGTTGACTTCCTTTGCCATACCTATGGGTCCCCAATTAATTTTTTAAAATATTCTTCTACTTAAGAATATGGTTATATTTAAGACATTTTTTTCCAGATTTTTTTCTATGATTAAAAAACCATCAGAATTTAAGAACATCCTGGTGTCTAAAAGAACCAAAAATGTTTCAAAAAGAAAAATAAAGTCCGATTACAATTTTTTTTTTTCAGATTTAATGTGTTTTATTGATTAAAATATTACATTTGTGCCACTTTCCCTTCCCTCTGCTCCCCTCCACCCGGTGGCCCCCTCCCTCCAGTTGTCCCCCCCTTTTAGATTATGTCCATTAGTTGTGCTTACAGTTCCTCCCAACCTCTCTCCGTCTATTCCATTCCCTCCTACCATGATCCCCAATTCCTATATCATCTCCCTCCCTCTCCCCACTCCCCCTCCCTGTTGACCTCCCCCCACTATGTTTCCCTTACCCACAGTTCCTTTTCCACTCTCGTTGCCTGTTTCGTTTGCCTTTGTTTCATCTCCCTAGCTTCTGTTTTTTAAACCAGTCCCTTTAACTTCTCATATAACAGTGGTTTGGATCTAATGAACTCTTTCAGTTTTATTTTGTCCTGGAAACACTTTCTCTGTCCTTCTATTCTGAATGACAATTTCGCTGGATAGAGTATTCGTGGTTGTAGGTTTTGGATTTTCATTACTTTGAATATTTCTTGCCAGTTCCTTCTTGCCTGTAGGGTTTCCCTTGAGAAGTCAGCTGATAGTCTAATTGGGACCCCTTTGTACATAATTCTTTTCTTCTCTCTTGCTGCTTTTAAGATTCTCTCTTTATCTTTAATTTTTGACATTTTGATTATAATGTGTCTTGGAGTGGTTCTCCCTGGGTCCAGTCTCTTGGGAACTCTCCTTGCTTCCTGGACCTGCAAGTCTATTCCCTTCCCCAAGTCTGGGAAGTTCTCCTTTATTATATTTTCACTCAATTTTTCAAGTTCTAGTTCATCTTCCTCATTCTCTGGCAAACCAATGATTCTTATGTTGGGCCTTTTATAGCTGTCCCAGAGGTTTCTGATCCTCTCATTGTTGCTTGCCATTTCCTCTCGCTGCATTGGTTGACTGCTTGTTCCTTCTCCATATTCCAGTTTGTTGAAATGGACTCTGGATTCCTCACCATCTGTCTCGTATGTGGTTTTGTTCCTTTCGTTATGAAGGTTTTTCGCTTCTTTCATATCTTTTTCCTGCTCTTTTGTGAATTCTGTAAGCCACCTGATAACAATGGCCCAGAACTGAGCCTCTGACAGGTTTCTTATCTGTTCATCTGTCAGGTTCTCTATCTGCTGTCTGGTGAGTTGTGCCACCGGGATCTCTATATTTGTCTGCCTCATTTTGACAGATGCGTTTTGTTTTCCTGGGCCGGCTGTCGGGGGCAGGGGGCAGTGCCTGCGTACACGTCACAAATCAGCGACCAGCCGGCGCCTGCCTGTCCGCGACCTATTTCGCAGCCCTGTGGTGCTTTCTGTGGGGGCGGGGGTCCAAGATGGATTCACACAGTTATTCAGCTAGGAGACCGGGATCCGTCCTCCCGCCCCCCCTGGGCCTCACTGTTCAAGGCGATGCTGCGGCTGCTCCCCAGCGCCGGAGTCGGGCACGCCAGGGGCTTGATTGGAGTCGCGCACGCCAGGGGCTTGATTGCCTCCGGGATTTTTCGCCGCCCCGCCCCGCCCCACCGCTCCGCAAACAGCTTTGCCTTCTTTAACTCTTACCTGCCCAAATGGCACCGCTGGTTTATAACTTCATATGTTGGGCTTCCGTGTAGCTTTATTTTCTGGAATTTCTAGTTATCCTTTGTTTTGAAGTAGTTGTGTTCCTCTATAGTTGTAGAGGGAGACCTAGCGTGTCCGTCTAAGCCTCCATCTTGGCCGGAAGTCCCGATTACAATTTTTTAAAAAAGGAACAGCAAATTTATTTTAAAATCATGAATATTGATTAAAATAACAAGAAAATGCTAAAACAAGATACTGTTAATTAATGAAATAAATTATAACATTGGATTATGAGGCTGATAATATATGTAGATGTAAAATATATAAATTGGATAATATAAAATGGATAGATTAGGAGGGTTATAAAAATAGAGAGAGAAAAAAATATAAAAAATATATAAGGTCTCTCCAGAAGGTATCCAGCCATGTAATATGAAATAAGAGACATTTAGTAAAGAAAATACAACATACAAGAAACACTATACATAGGACAATGACATCAGAAATTCATTGCTGGTCTGAAATCTCTTTCAAAGGTAATTTTAGTTTTAGGAAAAGCCAGAAGCCGAAAGACACCAAATGTGGGCTATAGGGGGCCTGAGTCACATGGGTGATTTGATGTTTCACCAAAAAAAAAAAAAAAAAAAAAAAGTGGGGAAATAGAGAAGATGGCAGAGGAGTGAGGGGAGGCTGTGCTTTCTGGCTCCCGAGACCTGTCTGTAGTTTGGACTAATTGCAGACAGAACATCTCAATGAGCAGCTGGACACTGGCAGGAGTCGAGCCTTGGCACTGCTGGATTAGAGAAAACCATCTGGGAACGACCTGTTTTGTGAGGATCGTGGAGGAAAAGGGGTTGAGATGGGGTTTCTGACTGGGTTGGCTCCCTGAGCTGCGGCTGGAAGTACACAAAGAATTTTTGGTGACCACAGGCTTCCCCAGAGAGGAATCAGGAGGAGAGCAGGTCTCTGCCCACTGGCAGAGTTAGACTGGACCAGGTGGCATCTGACGCTGAAAGACAAGAAACAGCATACTACTGTGCATGTGAGAACGTGATTTTTCTTTTCTTTATATTTTTCTCTTGTGTACTGAGGAGATGGGAGGAAAGATCGGGGGTGATAGGACATTCTTGAGGAGCGCAGGCGCAGAAGTGCGCTCACCCACTCCCGAACCCTCCCCTTGGGTCACGCGGGTGCACACACGGAAGTGCCCTCGTTCACTGGCCCAGCTGTGCTGGGCCACGTATCCAGGTGCCCCTGGGACACACTCCAACAAACATAAGATCAGTGCCCCAATGGGCACATGGACAGCTTGCTGGGCATGCAGAAGACCGTGCGCAGACACCCCCAGCCAGCCCCAGTGGGCGCCAGGCCAGAGCACAGCCCACTTGCACTAGCTCTGCTCGTGCTCGCCCAGTTGGGTGTGGGAATGGCAGGCGGCTGCAGCACGGGAACAGCGGGCAGCAGGGATTCACAGATGTTCACTTTCATGGTGCACAAGTATCCGGAGCCCCGCCCCAAAGGGCGAGAGACCAACTCCTGGGGCACGGCTCAGCAGGCCTGAGGCTATCGCGAAGGCCACCTTGTGTGCATGTGCGCATGCACACAAGCATCCGGGCCAGCTCCAACAGGAGTCAAAAGAACGCCGGCCACCGCGGGCGCACACAGCTGCTGCAAGGAACAGGAACCTCTGGCCTGCCTCAGTAGACCAGCTGTGCATCCAGAAAAAGAAAACGACACACAAAAGCTGAACTGAGTAAAAACTTTTCTTTTATATTCTTTTTTAATTTTTATTTCTATTTTAGTTTTTTATATTTGTATTTTATTTTTTTAATTTTTATTTTTAATTTTAATTTTTACTTAAAATTTTTTTTAAACTTTATCTTTAATTTGTTTCATACCATCTCTCCTTCTCATTCTTCCTCTTTAATTTTTCTTTATTTGTTGGTCTGCCTAGTTTAGCCTCACTTTCACACTAAATAAATAGGATATAACTACTATATAAATCTAATACTATACAATTCCACTTTCTTACTATATTCTGCATTCTTCCCTCTTTTTCTTTTATTATTATTAACATACAATGTAAATATTACCTACTGTCTTGCATAGTCTTGACACTACTTGCTACTATTATTAATCTATTATCCCTATCTCAAAAATCCTATTTTTCCTTTTTAAAAACAACTCTTATCTATTCTTTCTATCGTATGAAAGCCCAACTCTCTCTACATTTATATTAATACTGGCTCCTTTGCTGATGGTAGTGGGATAGAGGGTGCGAGATATTTTTGAGGGTGTGGGTTTCCAGCCTGGGCTGTGTGTTTATATTTTTAACAGCATCTCCACAAAAGAACTCAAGACAAAGTGGACAGAGTGACTCTCAATCAAATAGCCAGAGGGAAGATCCTACCAAAGAGCATCTGATATATAACCAGACAGCATAAACAAATGACATAAAGGGTAACCCAAGAACATCAGGCTCAGGAGATCAAAGAGACTGCACCGCTGAAACCCCCGAATCTCCTATAAAGAATCTCATACCACAAAGATGGGAAGTCAAAGCAGACAAATACAAAAAACAAAAACAAACAAGAAGAATCTAACATGGTAAGACGCAGAAACAACCTCTCAATGAAAAGAAAAGAGGAATCCCCAGAAAAAGAGGTAGATGGAATAGACATAGCCCAAATGTCAGACATGGAATTCAAAACAGTGATGGTGAAGAAGCTCAATATATTCGACAACCTCAAAAACAACTATGACAACCTCCAAGGAAGTTACCAACAGCTCCAAGAAAATTACAGGGAACTTATGGAGAACTACAGCAGCATAAAAAAAGGACATAGAAACTATTAACAAGAACCAGGAAGAAATGAAGAATACAATCTCTGAACTGAAAAACACAGTAGAATCAATCAAAAGCAGGCTAAATGAAGCAGAGTGTCAGATCAGTGAGTTAGAGGACAATGTAGAAAAAAATTTCCACACAATACAACAAAATGAAAAAATATTGAAAAAATATAAATAAGATGTAAGGGAATTACAGGATAGCATGAGAAAAAAACAACATCAGGATCATCGGAATAAAAGACGGAGAAGAAGAGGAGTGAGGAATAGAAAAGCTGATAGGAGAAGTAATGACAGAAAATTTTCCCAGCCAGATGAGAGAAAAAGTTATGCAAGTTCAAGAAGCACAGAGAGTCCCAATGAAGTTGAACCTAAAAAAACCCACTCCAAGGCACATCATAATTAAAATGGCAACATTAAAAGACAAAGAGAGAATCCTAAAAGCAGCAGGAGAAAAACAGCAAATAATATACAAGGGAGCTCCGATAAGGCTATTGACTGATTTCTCAACAGAAACACTACAAACCAGAAGGGAATGGTCAAAAACATTTCAAGCAATGAAAAACAAAGGCCTACAACCAAGAATACTCTACCCAGCAAGGGTCTCATTCAAAATGGATGGTGAAATAAGGTGTTTCCCAGACAAAGGAAGACTAAAAGAATATATCTCCACCAAACCAGCAATGCAAGAGATGCTGAAGAAATGTTTTAAGAAAAAGAAGAAAAAAAGAGGAGAGGAACACAGGTACAAAGGGAAATGAATAAATACATGTCAATAATAACCTTAAATGTAAATGGGTTAAATGCTCCAATTAAAAGACATAGGGTAACAGAACGGATAAGAAAACAAGTTTCACATATTTGCTGTCTACAAGAAACACACCTCAAAACAAAAGATTTACACAGACTGAAAGTAAAGAGATATAAAGAAGTATTTTAAGCAAACAGACATGAAAAAGAAGTGGAGGTAGCAGTCCTCATATCAGACAAAACAAATTTCAAAGCAGGGGCAATAAAAAGAAATAAAGAAGGACATTTCATAATACTTAAGGGAACAATCCATCAAGAAGATATGACACTGATAAACATATATGCACCCAACGTAGGAGCACCCAAATACATAAAGAAAATACTAGAAGACCACAAGAAGGATATAACAACAACATACTCATAGTAGGGGACTTTAACACTCCATTATCAACAATAGACAGATCATCCAAACAAAGAAACACCAAGGATATACAGTCATTGAACAACACACTAAACCACATGGACTTAACTGATATATATAGAACTTTTCAGCCCAAAGAAGCAAAATATACATTCTCTTCAAATGCACATGGGACATTTTCAAAGATAGACCACATGATAGGACACAAAACAAGCCTCAAAAAATTCAAGAAAATTGAAATCATATCAAGCATCTTTTCAGACCACAATGCCTTGAAACTAAAAATCAACCTTAGAGAAAAAAATCAAAGACATCCAAACTCATGGAGAATGAATAACATGCTATTAAATAATGAATGGGTTAACAATGACATCAAAGAACAAATCAAGAAATTTCTGGAAACTAATGATAATGAGCACACATCAGCCCAAAATCTATGGGACACAGCAAAAGCAGTCCTAAGAGGGAAGTCCATAGCAATACAGGCATATTTGAAAAGGATAAAAGAATCTCAAATAAAAAAATCTAACCCTAAAGCTACAAGAACTAGAACAACAACACCAAACAAAGCTTAGGGCAAGAAGAAGGAACGAAATCATCAAGATCAGAGCAGAATTAAATGACATAGAGACCAAACAAACAATTCAAAATATCAATGAAACTAGGAGCTGGTTCTCTGAAAAAATAAACAAAATCAACAAGCCTTTAGCCAGGCTCATCAAGGAAAAAAGAGAGAAGACACAAATAAACAAAATCATAAATGAAAGAGAAGAAATCATGACTGATACCACAGAAATACAAAGGATTATAAGAAATTATTACAAACAACTGTATGGCAAGAAATTTGACAACCTAGAAGAAATGGACAAATTTTTAGAAACATATAACCTTCCAAAACTGAATCAAGAAGTAGAAAGTCTCAACAGACCAATAACAAAGAAGGAAATTGAAACAGTAATCAAAAATCTTCCTGCACACAAAAGCCCTGGACCAGATGGCTTCACAGGCGAATTTTACAAAACATTTAAGGAAGAACTAACTCCTACCCTCCTCAAACTATTCCAAAAAATCCAAGAAGAGGGAAAACTCCCAAACTCTTTCTATGAAGCCAGTATTACCCTAATTCCAAAACCAGGTCAAGACACAACAAAGAAAGAAAACTACAGGCCAATATCACTGATGAACATAGATGCTAAAATCCTCAACAAAGTATTGGCAAACAGGATCCAGCAGTACATCAAAAAGATCATACACCATGATCAAGTGGGATTCATCCCAGGGATGCAAGGTTGTTTTAATATTTGCAAATCAATAAATATAATACATCACCTAAACAAAATGAAAAACAAAAATCACATGATCATATCAACAGATGCAGAAAAAGCATTTGATAAAGTACAACACCCATTATGATGAAAACACTTAGCAAAATGGGAATAGAGGGAGCATACCTTAACATAATTAAGGCTATATATGAGAAACCTGAAGCCAACATCATACTCAATGAACAAAAACTGAAAGCATTCTCTCTGAAATCAGGAACAAGACAAGGCAGCCCACTCTCTCCACTCCTGTTCAACATAGTATTGGAAGTCCTAGCCACAGCAACCAGACAAGAAAAAGAAATAAAAGGCATCCAAATTGGGAAAGAAGAAGTAAAACTATCATTATATGCAGATGACATGATAGTATACCTAGAAAATCCTATAAACTCCACCAAAAGACTACTCAATATAATAAGTGAATTTGGCAAAATAGCAGGGTACAAAATAAATATACAGAAATCTAAGGCATTTCTGTACACCAACAATAAAATATCAGAGACAGAGACAAAAAAGAAAATACAATTTACTATAGCAACAAGAAAAATAAAGTACCTAGGAATAAACTTAACCAAAGGAATAAAACACCTGTACTCTGAAAATTACATAACATTGAAGAAAGAAATTCAGGAAGATACAAATAAATGGAAGCAAATACCATGTTCTTGGATGGGAAGAATCAACATCATCAAAATGGCCATCCTACCCAAAGCAATTTACAGATTCAATGCAATCCCTATTAAAATACCAATGACATATTTCACTGACCTAGAACAAATACTTCAAAAATTCATATCGAACCAAAAAAGACCCTGAATAGCAAAAGCAATCTTGAGGCAGAAGAACACAGCAGGAGGAATCACGATACCAGACATCAAACAATACTACAAAGTCACTATGATCAAAACAGTCTGGTCGTCGTCGGCAGCCGTCCGTCTCGAGAGACGATGGTGTAGCTTCTTAAGAGTCTATCTGCACCGCCGAGAATGGCTGTGCAGACCGACTCGGGAGTGACATCGTATCTGTCTCCTCCCGTGTTGAATCGACATCTTGCGATGACGCTGAAGCTACAGAGCCTGGGCAGGGTGATATGGAGGGTCTGCTGTTGCCCATGCAGCAGACCCCCCCTCTCTTCGCAGCTGAAGGGTCCAAGGGAAAGACGGAGTCAATACAGCTTGGCTTCAGGTGCGCCGCAGGAGTTGCCGGTGTTGACTACAACGTCAAACCGCCTTAGGGACTCCGGCTCCGGATTTTCTGTCAGGGTTTACTCCCTTAGCCTTTCCCCTGAAGAGGTATGCCGCAAGGCAGCGGAGGTTTTTTGGAGTCAGAGTTTTCCTTCTCTGATGTACCCTGACTGGAAGATCGAACCAGCGACACTTAGCTCGCAGGCCGACGCTCAATCCACTGAGCTAAACCAGCCAGGGCCCGGGTATAGTAGTATATATATATATATAAGACATCCTGAGCTAGGGATGAGGTGAGGTGTCTTGGGGGCTTCAAAGGGTTATTGGAGGATGATAAGAGCAAATGCTTAGTAATTAGAAGTTTGTCCTAGAGAGGTCAAAAGAGGTTATCTCTGATAATCTATCATGGGTGAGGCCTCTAATTCGAGTTTTTCTAGGTAGGGGCATAAATTTCTCTTAAGCTGGGGGCTAAAGCTGCCTTTAGCTCAAAACAATCAGCATACCACAAAGACACATCCTGGGGTGACTTGTTCTGAGCTCCCATACTGACAAATGACACAAGCTCCCAACTGTTTCAGGCACATACTGCATAAAGAATTTAAAGTTGTTTCATTATTTAGTCACCCATAGCTACTATGAAGAGAAGCATTATCTTGGATAAACAGTCTGGTACTGGCATAAGAACAGACATATAGATCAATGGAACAGAATAGAGAGTCCAGAAATAAATTCAGGAATATATGGTCAACTAGTATTTGATAAAGGAGGAAGAAATATAAAAGTGGAGTGAGAAGAGCCTCTTTAACAAATGGTGCTGGGAGAACTGGACAGGGACATGCAAAAAAATGAAACTAGACCACCAACTTACACCACACACGAGAATAAACTCAAGATGGATCAAAGACTTAAATGTAAGCCGTGACACCATAAAACTTCTAGAGCAAAACATAGGCAGGAAAATTTCAGATATCCCACATAACAATATTTTCATAGATACATCTCCTAAGGCAAGAGAAATAAAGAAAAAAATAAACAAATGGGACTACATCAAACTAAAGAGTTTCTGCTCAGCAAAAGAAAACATTAGTAAGATGAAAAGGAAACCAACCGTATTGGAAAACATATTTGCCAATGATATCTCAGACAGGGAACTGATTTCCAAAATATATAAGGAGCTTATGTGACTCAACATCAAGAAAACAGACAAACCCAATTAAAAAATGGGCAAAGGAACTGAACAAACACTTCTCCAAAGAGGACATACAGAAGGTCCATAGACACATGAAAAAATGCTCAACATCATTAGCCATCAGAGAGATACAAATAAAAACCACAATGAAATACCACTTTAAACCATCATCAACAAATCAACAAACAACAAGTGCTGGCGAGGATGTAGAGAAACGGGAACCCTACTGCACTGCTGGTGGGAATGCAGACTGCTGCAGCCACTATGGAAAACAGTATGTATGGAATTACCTCAAAAAACTAAAAATGGAACTGCCTTTTGAACCAGCAATTCCACTGCTAGGATTATACCCAAAAAAATCTAAAACCCTAATTCAAAAGAACTTATGCACCCCTATGTTCATAGCAGCACTGTTTACAATAGCTAAGTACTGGAAACAGCCTAAGTGCCCATCTGTAGATGAGTGGATCAAAAAACTGTGGTACATTTACACAATGGAATACTATGCAGCAGAAAGAAAGAAGGAACTCCTGCCATTTGCAACAACATGGATGGAACTAGAGAATTATGCTTAGTGAAATAAGGCAGACAAAGAAAGAAAAACATCATATGATATCACCGAATACAGGAAACTAAGGAACAACACAAACAAATGAACTAAATAGAACAAGGAGCAGAATAACAGTCAATAGGGTGGAGGGGGAGGGAGAGAAGGGGGATAAGTTAGGGAAAGGTTTAGTCAAGGAACATGTATAAATGACTCATGGACATGGAAAACGGGGAGAGATATGATTGTGGGAGAAGGGGTGGGCTGGGTGGGGGGGGAGCAATGGGGGGAAAATGGGACAACTGTAATTGAAAAAACAAAAAATAAAATTAAAAAAAATGCACAAAATATGATGCATGAGCGGCTGCATCGTCACGATGAAGCTGCCAGTCACTATGTGCCCATAGCTGCAGTCTTCTGAATCATCTGAACAGTTTCTACAGAGGAATGTTCAAGCTCAATGCAAAATCTGATGCAGATTTGTTGTTCTACTCACTCAGTCATTATGAATGTGACAGCCACACAGTACACATGCTCATTCAATGGCATCTACTGCCCCCACTGACTGGTACAGTAAAGTCATCATTGTTCATGCACACACATTCCAGTCCACTTTCCTTGGCTGTCAGGTTATATAAATGTGGTGCAGTTCATTCTTGTTATAGTAACAATGGCTGAACTTTTCCCTGACAGACCTTGTATACTGTCTACTTAAAATGAAAAAAAAAAAAAAAAAATTGCCCTGGCTGGGTAGCTCAGGTAGTTTGAGCATCATCCTGACATACCAAGGTTTTGTGGTTGATCCCCAGTCAGGGCACATACAAGAATCAACCAATGAATGCATAAATAAGAGGAACAACAAATCCCCTGTCTCTCTCCTTTCCTCTCTCTCTAAAAGTCAATCAGAAATTAAAAAAAAAATAAAAAGTATTTTTAATTCAAAGATTTGGAGAGGTTGAAATGAAAGTGTGAAAAGAGATATGCCATTCAAAAAGCATAAGAAAGACATTGTGTGTATATAAATATCAAATTAAGTAGATTTTAAGATGCAAGTTATATTTCCAATGATAATGATGGTTATTTGGTGATAATAAAAGATTAAATTATTTCAGAATGGCATTAAAATAAAAATGTCAAAGCATATGAAGCAAAAAATGACAGATTTAAAGGCAGAAATAGAAAACTTTGTAATGATAGCTGGTTCTATGTGCCCCTCTATCACTAATACTAATAACTGATAGAATGATAAACAAACATCAATAAATGTTTAGAAGATTTCAATGACATTATCAGCTACTTGATCTATTTAACCTATTTGATATTTTTAAAATACTATGACCAAAAACAGGCTTCCTATAGAAAAGACTCTTCAAAAGCATATAAAGTAGTCCCAATTTATAACATATAATAGGCTGCAAAATAAATCTCAATACATTTAAAAAGTGAAATATTATGGAGTATTTATTTGATCACTGTCAGAACTAACAAAGTAAGAAACAGAAAATCTGACTACCATATAGCTATTAAATAAATTAAATATAAATTTATGAACTGTCATTCAAAAAGAATTTTACCATACATCACATGCATTCATAATAAAAAGAATAACACGGTAAATTAGGAATAGGTAAGGATATCTGCTTCCACCACTTTTATCAACAGCGAACTGAAGTCCTGACTAGTTCAATAAAAGAAAAGAAAGTATGTAAAGATTGGTAAGAAGTAAAATTATCACTATTTGATCATTTACATTAAAAATTCTAAGAAATCAACAAGACAAAAACAGAATAACTGGATATAGTGACATTGCTGAATACAAAGTCAATTTATATAGTAGGCAGAATTCGTAGATGATCCCAAGATTCCTGTCCTTTGGTGTATACATACTTACTCCCAGTCATTAAATAAAATCATAAGCTCAGTTGGCTGCTATGAAGGAAGTTTGCAGATACAAATAAGATTTCAAATTAGTTGTCCTTTAAATACAGAGATTACCCTCCTGCATCTGGTGAGGCCTGGAATGAAACAGGGTTCTTACCAGTGAGAAAAATAATACAAACCCTATGGGTGATTTGACATAAGGGAGATTGCCCATTTTGAAATAGATGGGGCCACAGAGCAGGAATGTAGTCATTCCCTAAGAACTTGGAGCCATGTCCAGCTGACAGCCAGCAAGGTGATGGATGCTCAGTCTTACAGATGGAAGGAACTGAATTATGCCAGCAACCTACATGATCTTGGAAGTAGATTCTTTTCTCCAGGCTCTAGACAAGAATTCAGTATAGCTGGCACTTGGATTTAAACCTTAGGAAACCCTGAAAAGAGGAATCAGCTATACCATGTCTGGACTTCTTACCTACAGAACTAAGAGGTAATAAATGGCTGTTGTTTGAAACCACTAAGTGTGTAGTAACTTGTTACACAGCAATAGAAAGTTAATACAATGTATAAAAATATATTGTGATTCTATACGCTAGAAGCAGATATTTGGAGAATGAAATAATGAAAAATATTTTGGTTTATAATAGTATCATCAAATAGTTGGAAATAAAGTCAATAGAAGAGATGCAAAACTTCTAAACTAATGACAACAAAATGCTGCTGAATGAAACTAAAGACAAAATGACACTATCTATGTATATTATGTTCATAAATTTTCAGAATTAGTATGAAGATATCTATTCCCTAAAAGTTAGTCTAAGTTTCAATAAGACCCTGATTAAAATCCCCAAAAAAATATTTCTGGTAGGATTTCGCAAGTTTATTTTAAATTATATTAACATGCATAGTAGTCAAAATAATCATGAAAGAAAAAGTCACACTATTTGATTTCAAACTTAATATAAAGCTATTATTTAAAATTATGTGGCATAAACATAAGATTAACAAATGAAAGAAAAAGAGGATCATGAAACAGACCCAGACATAGATGACTTTCAACAAAGATGCTGAGATAATTAAATAAGGAAGGATAATGTTTTCAAAAAACAACACTGTGTAAACTGAATAAATAAGGGGAAAAATAAATCTTCACTCCTACCTCATAGTAAATTGAGATGGATCACAGACCTAAAGGTAAGTGCTAAAACTATAATGCTTATTTGAAAAATATGACAGGAAATATCTTTATGACCTGAGATAGATAAAACTTTTTTAGAAGGGACACAAAAAGCACCAACTATAAAAAGAAACATGATAATTAGAATCCTATAAAAATTAAATATTCTGCATGTTAAAATGCATCAATAAAAGAATGAAAAAGTAGTACAGACCAGGGTAAATTATCCTCAGTACATATATTTGACAAAGGCCTTGTCTTTAGAATATATAAAGACTTTCTACAAATCAATAACATAAAAAGCAAATAAATCAACTTTTAAAATGAATAAATGAACTTGGCAAAATAACATGTATCAGTAGCTAAATAATTATATAAAATGTGTTCAAAATCATTCATCATCACTGAACATCAAATTAAACCAAAGCATATACTATATCACATGTATGAAAATGGCTAAAATTAAAATTACTGAAATCATATCAAATTCTGATAAGGGTGCAGAGCATCTGAAACATTTGTTACTGGGGGTGGTGTAACATAGTACGGCTATTTAAAAAATATTTTGGCAATTTATTTTAAAATATATACTTACCCTGTTATCCAGCAATACCATTTCTAGGGCGAAATAAAATGCATGTCTGCTAAAAGACAGTTTTATTTTTACTTTCCCAAAATGCAAACAACACAAATGTTCGATTACCATGAAAGTGAATAAACAAATTGTGATATATCTAGTCAGTAGAATACTAAGCAAGGAACAAAAATAAATAACAACTATTGGGTTGGCCAAAAAGTCTGTATTTTTTTTTCCATAAATAAAAGACACATTTTTTATTTTCACCAGTAACTTTATTGATTTGGATATTTTGAGTATGTTAGCTCTCTCCCACGTGGTAGTGCATTGATTGTTCTCAATTAATGTCTTGATTTGATCACTATCAACTTCAGCTGGTCTACCTGACCCTGGACCATTGTCCAGAAGTCGAAACTTTGAAACCACTTTTGACACATTCGATCAGCCATAGCACCTTCTCCATACACTGCACAAATCTTTATTTGCACTTCAGTTGCATTTTTATCTTTCTTGAAATAATAAACATAATATGTTGAAAATGTTGTATATTTTCTTCTATCTCCGGTATTAAAATGGCTACACAAAAATTCACCAATTCTGATTTTTTTAAATGCATGCTAATATGACCACTGTCACAATATAGCCTAACAAAATTGCTTTGAATGAAGTTGAAGACAACTAAACGCTACTAGAGTCATCTTGTGGGAAAAATAAAAAAAACTTTTTGGCCAACCCAATACATTGATGAATCACCAAAATATTTTGTGTACAATAAAAGCAAAAGTTGACTAGATATTCTGTCAGCAAAACATATTTATTCAGGAAAAAGGAGATTGCAATCTAGTACGTGTAGCTATGGTGAGCCATAGGGAGGAGAGAAAGAGAATCAGAGGCCCCCATATAGGAGGGGAAGAGGGAGTTAAGGGGAGGGGCTGGTACAACCACAGAGCTCTGTTGTGAACAGAGTTCTTCCTATAGGGCTCTCATGATTTAGAGTGTGATAGCTTCTCCCACAAGCTCTCTTGATTTCTGTCCAGGTTAAGTTCTCTGTCATAAATTTTAATAATTTTGTTAACTCTGCAGAGGTCACAGCTGATCTGAGAGATACCAACAAACTCTTTTCTTAAACAGAAGAAGCCAGACATAAAATGTACATATTGTATAATTTCCTTTTTATTAAGTTAAAATAAGTAAAATCATGTATTATTATAATAATAATCCCAGTGGTTGTATATGGGTATATTGGCTGGAAGAAACATTCTGAAATAATGTAAATGGAAGTATTCTGTGTTTTTATAAGATGATGGTTACATGGTTATAAGCATTTGTAAATTTCATCAAATTTTACACTTTAGATCTGTGCAATTCATTGCATGTAAATTTATATTTTAATTAAAGTTGTGATGCTGTTAGGGATTTTCTAGGAGGGCTGAATGATTTACATCATTTAACTTTGTTGTCATGTTATGTATAAATCTTTCTAGAAAGCTTATCATAAAACTTAATTTTTTAAAAATAGTAAATGAGGACCATCGGTCATTTGTTTAGAAGCTGCATACAATAAATGTCACGGCGGAAAGTGCCTGGCTTGATCTTTTGTGATTTTCCCTAATTGCATAATTGCTACACATGGTGTCTCCCAGAAGGGGAGAGGGCCTGGAGGTTGAATCAGTCATCAATGGCCAATGATTTAATCAATCCTGCCTTTGTAATAAAGCCTCCATCAAACACAAATGGACTGGATTCCAAGAGCTCTCAGGTTTATTTACTGACTACTCTACTCCTGGGACCTGTGTTCCACAGCCAGCCCTGTTCTAGACCTACAGCCTCTCTAGACTCTAGACCAGCGATTTTCCATCAGCGTGCTACTCTACTCCTGTAAAGGAGGAAAGAGGAAGGACATCTCTAAAATCAGAGAAGGAAAACTCTGACTCCAAAAAACCTCCGCTGCCTTGCGGCATACCTCTTCAGGGGAAAGGCTAAGGGAGTAAACACCGACAGAAAATCCGGAGCCGGAGTCCCTAAGGCGGTTTGACATTGTAGTCAACACCGGCAACTCCTGCGGCGCACCTGAAGCCAAGCTGTATTGACTTTGTCTTTCCCTTGGACCCTTCAGCTGCGAAGAGAGGGGGTGTCTGCTGCATGGGCAACAGCAGACCCTCCATATCACCCTGCCCAGGCTCTGTAGCTTCAGTTTCACTGGAGAGGACACTCCAGCGTCATCGCAAGATGTCGGCTCAACACGGGAGGAGACAGATACCGGTTATAAGCTCATCCGATTGGCGAAGGAAACGAGCGCCAGGGGTCTCCTCTGACGGTGGGAGAGGTCATCGCACCTCACTGGACAGCTACCGTCTCGCCATGGCTCGCCTGCCCCACTGGGTGCGTGGGGATCAGAGAGGCACCTCTCGAAAAGTGGGCCACAAAACACCCGCACCAGTTAATTCCAAGCAAACAACAAGAAAGAAGCCTCCGGCTCTTCGCCTCGCTAGCTGGAACATCAGGACCATGTGCCCCGGACTTACTGCAGACCTTCCGTGGATCAATGGTGCCAGGAAAACCGCTGTCATCGATAGGGAACTGGCACGACTAAACATCGACATTGCGGCTCTACAGGAGACCCGGTTGGCCGACAACGGAACTATCAGAGAAACCAACTACACCTTCTACTGGCAAGGGAAGTCTCCGGACCAACCAAGACAGCACGGTGTTGGGTTCACTGTGAAGAACACGCTTGTTAACTCCATAGAGCCACCCACAGGAGGCACAGAGAGATTACTTACCCTCCGATTGTCAACAACTTTCGGCCCAGTCAGCATTCTTAGCGCGTACGCCCCAACCCTCTGCGCCACCACTGAAGAGAAAGAACAGTTCTACCATGCACTGGACGAAGCGTTATCCAAGATCCACAGAAGTAACGCTCTTTATCTCCTTGGAGACTTCAACGCAAGAGTAGGAGCCGACCACATGGCCTGGCCCACCTGCCTCGGAAACTTTGGGAGAGGAAAGATCAATGAGAATGGTCAGCGATTGCTTGAGCTTTCATGTCACCACGGCCTGTGCGTGACAAACACATTCTTCAAGTGCAAAGAGATCCACCAGGTGTCATGGAGGCACCGCCGCTCCCGCCACTGGCACCAGCTTGACCTCGTCATCACCAGAAGAACGGATATTGGCAGCACCCTCCTCATCCGCAGCTACCACAGTGCAGACTGCGACACGGACCATGCCCTCGTGGTAAGCAAGGTGCGCATAATGCCGAAGAGGTTGCACCACTCCAAGATGAAGGGTCGCCCACGCATCAACACCAGTTGTGCCAGCAACCCAGTTAAGACCCAGCAATTCATCAACAGGATGGAAGATGCACTTGGCGAGGGAATGGCGGCAGACGACATCATCGAATCCAATTGGCCACGTCTCCGCGACGCCATATACAACTCCGCCATTATTGCTTACGGGAAGAAAGAGCGAAAGAACGCTGACTGGTACGAGGCTCACTGGGATGAAATGGAACCCGTGATCGAGGCTAAGAGGAAGGCCCTACTGGCTTACAAGGCCACGCCCACTCCCAGTACACTTCAAGCTCTACGGGCTGCCAGGAACAAAGTCCAGAAGACCGCCCGCCACTGTGCCAATACCTATTGGCTAAACCTGTGCAGAAGCATTCAGGAAGCCGCCGATATAGGCAACGCATGAGGAATGTATGAGGGTATCAAGAAGGCAACAGGCCCAATCCCCTCCAAGATCGCCCCCCTTAAGTCCAAGACAGGTGAGGTCATCATTGACCAGGAACAGCAAATGCGGCGGTGGACCGAGCACTACCTCGAGCTGTACGCAACGAAGAACACCGTAACAGACACTGCTCTTAACGCCATCCCAGACCTACCAGTCATGGAGGAGCTAGACACCCCACATACTGCGGCAGAGCTCGGCAAAGCCATCGACCGCCTCGCTTGCGGGAAAGCACCAGGAAGCGACGGAATCCCTCCAGAAATCCTAAAGAGCGGGAAACCAGTCCTGCTACAGCCGCTCCACCATCTACTCTGTCTCTGCTGGAAGGAGGGTTACATCCCCCAGGATATGAGAGACGCCAACATTATCACCATGTACAAGAACAAAGGAGACCGGAGCGACTGCAACAACTACCGGGGCATCTCTCTCCTCAGCGTCATCGGCAAAGTATTCGCCCGGGTCACTCTTGCCCGCCTGCAGACCCTTGCTTCCTGCGTCTACCCAGAGTCCCAGTGTGGCTTCAGAGCTGGCCGATCAACAGTGGACATGATCTTCTCCCTACGCCAGCTGCAGGAGAAGTGTCACGAGCAGCATAAACCACTCTACCTCGCCTTTATCGACCTCACGAAGGCGTTTGATCTGGTCAGTCGAAGCGGACTCTTCAGCTTGCTACGGAAGATTGGCTGTCCACCACATCTGCTTGCTGTGGTCATGTCCTTTCACGACAACATGCACAGCACGGTGTCCTACAACGGCGCAACCTCTGAGGCCTTCCCAGTCAGCAGCGGAGTAAAGCAGGGCTGCGTCCTCGCGCCTACGCTGTTCGGAATCTTCTTCTCCATGCTCCTCCAATACGCCTTTAAGGACTGCAGCGAGGGTGTCTTCATTCACACCAGATCCGATGGCAAGCTCTACAACCTGGCCCGTCTATGAGCCAAGACCAAAGTCAAAGAGGTGCTCATCCGTGAGATGCTCTTCACCGACGACGCAGCTTTGACATCACACTCCGAAGAGGGACTCCAGCAGCTAGTCACTTGCCTTTCCCACGCATGCAAGGAGTTCGGACTAGCCATCAGCCTGACGAAGACGAATGTTATGGCTCAAGGCACGGGGACTCCCCCATGCATCACCATCGACGGATACACCCTGGAGGTTGTCAACGACTTCACTTACCTCGGGTCCACCATCTCGAGCTCTCTGTCAGTCGACTTGGAGGTCAACCGGAGAATCGCCAGGGCAGCCACAGTTATGGCCAGACTGAACCGGCGAGCGTGGAACAATTCCAGCCTCACTGAGAAAACCAGACTGCGCATCTACCAAGCCTGCGTACTCAGCACTCTCCTCTATGGCAGCGAGACGTGGACCACCTACGCAAGGCACAAAAGGAAACTCAACAGCTTCCACATGAGGTGCCTGCGACGCGTCCTGCATGTCACCTGGCAGGATAAGGTTCCCAACACCGAGGTGCTGAAGCGAGCCAATATGAGCAGTTTGCATGCAGTTCTTAGCGAGAGACGCCTCAGGTGGCTCGGCCATGTCAAAAGAATGGATGCAGGCTGTATCCCCAAAGACCTCCTCTACGGCGAGCTAGCAGAAGGCAAGAGGATGACAGGGCGCCCAAAACTGCGGTTCAAAGACATCTGCAAAAAGGACATGACACAATGCTCCATCAATCTCAACACATGGGAAGTTCAAGCAGACGACCGCCTAGCCTGGAGGCTCGCGGTCAGGCAAGGTACGTCACGCGCGGAGGCTGCGCGCAACGAGGAGGCGGCCCAGAAAAGATCGAGGCGGAAGCAGCGTCAACAGCAGCAACAACAGCCATCTGCCTTCACCTGTAACAAGTGCGGCAGGGATTGTCACTCCCGAGTCGGACTGCACAGCCATTCTCGGCGGTGCAGATAGACTCTCAGGAAGCTACGCCATCGTCTCTCGAGACGGACGGCTGCCGACGACGACGACGACGCATACAATGAAGTCACTAGAAGAACTTTAAATAGTCCCACCATCAGCCTGTCCCACCATCAGCCTGATCTTGTAGTTATTTGAATCTATCACAATAGCCTTATTTATTGCCTTATAATTATTTAGGGCATTTGAGCTCATATGAATGGATCCAATTCAGGTGGAGTCAGTTACCCTTTAAACATTTGCTAAATCTTCTAGCAGAAATTATCAGAATTGCTATCTATCATAGCAATCCTTACAAATTCTTTCACACCTATTATTTTATGTAGCACTCTTTACAACTTGATGGGATAAGTCCTTTTATCCTGTTGACCTGAAGTGAAAATGGGCTATCATTGAGGTTAAGGGACTTTTCTAAGAAAATGTGAAACTATCAATTATCAGAGTCAAGATTCAACATGAGATCTTCTATTTCCATGTTTAGTGCTCCATCCAACATACCAGATCTCACAAGTGGGGGTAAACAAGGTGATTTTCTTGATGAATTTATAAAAGCAAGAAGAGAAATGAGAAAATCTTGGTTTCTGTAGGGTTGAGATAGTTGTCGTGTCTTAAATTATAGACTAACAAAATATTTTTCAAACTTTTAGATGGCCTTAATAAAAAGTTTACACAAAATACAATTGTTCAAACATCTGCTATCAATATTTGTTGTATTAGAGAGTAATTATGCTGAAAGATGTGTGAAGTACAACACAGTTTTCACCTGCCTTCACTTTGCTTCATCTACAACCTCTGCAACACAACCTTCCTTTCATTTGCCTACATCTTTAAAATATATTTTAAGATAGTGAAAGTAGGAGATACTTCAGTGTGTCTCAGAATTTATGATTCACAGAAATGAACACATGTGCCAAATTGATAGTAGAGCAGAAAACATCAAATAATGATTGAAGTAGTGGTAAAAAATTATTGTTGAAACTGTTCAGAGGAAAGATCTGATTAAGAGTCTCACCAAAACTTACATATAGCTTCTTTGGAGGGGATATGGGAATGGGTGGGAAAATTGGAAATTATTTGATCAATGGACAGTAACAATAAAAATCTAGCATATTTTTATTTCAGTTTAAAACCTTGAATGCTTCATTGAAATGAATCTTTCTCAGTTTCCTGCAGGTTTATTTACATCCTTCTTCTCAATATCATTTGCCAACTAACCATTACAAAATTACAGCTAAATTAAAGACACTGCCTGTTATTTGCTATATACTGGAACTTAGATTTCCCCTTAGAGAGCTCTAAACTCATTTAATGAGGCATAGCACTTAATTTCATTTGCAGAGTTTCTGCTATCCAACTTCCCACAAATTAAATGAGAGCATTCATTGCTTCTCCGGTAGGCTAATGGGACTTATATTGTTTGTCCACATTTAATGTCCTAATATCTTGGTTTCATGGTCTAATGTGTAATAACAAATCAGTAGTGGAATTGAATGTACTGTAAAAAAAATCCTTCAGCTTATTATTTTCCTATGGCTCTATGGAACCTTAGACTTCTAGCTCAGAGTTGCAAACTTAGATGCCTCCAGAGGCCAGGCAGCTTATACATGTGTGAGCTGTACTTAATGTAAGAGAATAAAGTAGGCTGGGTCCTATAATAACCTAGGTGAAATATTTCTTGTTGGAATGAGTGAAAATTAGAACTGAGAAAAAATGTATACAAGGAACACAAACATATCAAGTGTTTGTATACAAAATGTGCCCTAAAGCTTCATCAGTTTTTCAACCTGATCTTGCTTATGTCTTCCATTTTGAAAGTTGGAAAATAACCAATGGAAAAAACACTTAAATAGTTACTAAGTTCATTTATGATCCCTAGTATAGTGCTTGAAAAACTATACCATAAGTCTCTGCACTTGAGAGAAATTGCAATGTTCATAATTGTGACATGAAAGAGGGAGGGGACATGCATGTTAGCGGAAGAGAAGGGTGACATTGGATTAAGACAAAGAAACAAATAGGAGGAATCAGAGTGCATACTATATTAACAAGCAAATAAATAGAAATTGAATAAATTTATAAAGGTGGTCAGGATAGCAGGTGTAATTTAGATGATTCAACTAATTAAAGCAGAAGTATCAACTATATAAAGAGACCACATAAGCTAGTAGGAACATTAGACAGACTGACAGTTATGATCTTTGTTTTCCTCTCTTGGTTTTAAGCCTAAAGTCTTAGGTTTAGTAGCAGACATTTTCAAGCTACCAAACTACAAACAAAACTGGCAAAGAGAGTTTATATCTATATACTGCATGTGGTTTCAGTAATTAATTGAAATATGTTTCTTTATGAATTTAGGATTTGGAAGAGAATCACAGGATGTTCATATAAATTGTTATAAACAGTGAAAATTATTTGAAAAGACAAGGGAAAACATGGTATTTATATCAATTTTCAGTTTCCTAGGAAGGAGAGGTGATAAACCCAAGCATGCCAGCTCACGTGAGCAATATTTGAAAAAAAAGAAGATCAGTGATCCTGGGAATCAATATATATATTTATAGTCACATGATGGTTTTATACATATTAACCCTTCTGTTGTGAAGTTATACCAGCTCTTGGTATCTCCTTAGCTTCTTTAGAAACTGTTCACTCTTTTGGTGAGTGTAGTGCTTCAACAACTAAAAATATGTAAAACATTTTGGACAGGTGACATTTGGCTGAAGTTTTTAAATTTGTACTTTAACTGTAGGAGATGTCCTGAATAATGTTTTTAGTTATACTATAATAATAATAATTTTATTCACTGAAAAAGTCAGTAAAAGTCTTCAATATGACATTGTAAAAGAAAGCTTTCTGGGGACAAATTCATCACACTGGGGTTTTCAAATTTGTGATTTTTCAATCTAGGAGATGTTCCGAACAAATGTGTTTCTAGTTGTCTTCTAAAATCATATTATTGACTAAAAAAGTAGGCAGGAAAAAAATCTTCAATATCTGAAATTGTAAAAAGGAGCTTTCTGGATTTAGGCTACTTATGTATGAATGGAGGCATGTATTTAAAATTGAGAACTTGGTTTTTTAGTGTAAAATAGAAGAATATGAGTGAAGTAGGTTCCTTTGTAAAGCTGGATGAAGGGGATCAGAACAGCAGGTGTAGTTTAATGATTCAACTAATTAAATAAGAAATGTTTTACATAAAGAAAATGTTTCAGATAAAAGAAACAGTTCAGATGGAAAGACGGGTGAAGCAAAATTGTAGATTATATTGTCAGTGTCTCCTTCAGAAGTGGGAAAGAGGCAAACGGATCTGTCTCAGAAGTAAACTGCCAGGGAGCTAGCCTTAAATCTAAAGGTTTCAAGAACATCACAAGGCACTTGATACTATGAATAACAGAGAGAAAGGCAATTTAAATGTATTCAATAGCTACATTTTAATATTTGAATATAAACTAAAACCAAAGTGTTTTAAACAAGTGTTGAAAGTGACCTCAAGGAATGCAAAACTGGGAGAAAATTATGACTTTAGAGAAATTGTGAAACCAGATACACCATTTGAAATTAGACTTACTAGTGTTTTTGATTTCTGGTAATATTTGCATTTTAAAGCAGCTTTTCAAGGGCAACTTTTTAATGTTAATTTGATGAATGGACTTCTTAATCTGACAATTCAAGCTCTTTCTCTTGCTCTTTAGCTAAACAAAATTAGCTGATGAGGCAGCACACTGAACAATATCTTATCCAGTCTCACATACTCCAAAGCACTTTTCTACACACTTCTCCCTGCACATTTTCCTTGGTGAAAGTACTGTTTTCACTAATGAGAATGTAATCACATTCTAAATTATAAAGTTAGTTATCAATGGACTTCAACTTTCTGCAAAATATTTATTCCTTTAAATATTATAGTCAAGTAAAAGAACTTCTTAATTATTAACATAAATACAAAAAAAATGCATTTTTTTAAGGGAGAGGGCATATTTGCTTGTTCTGACACACCACATCGTCCATCCTAAAAATGACAGAAGAAATGGGGTCAGTGACTTGGCACAAGTAATTAAAATACTTACCAAATACTATAGACTGTTCTGTACTTATATTTTATATTTGTTATAAATATATGTATAAATTTAAAGTGGATCGTAAGCTCCTTGAAGTCAGATTTTGTGCCTTATCTTCCATAGAAGACCTGTTCCTAGCACAACGCCCAGTAGCTAGAATGTCTCCATAAATAGATCCGAAATGAAGTAATAATTATAGGAAAAATGAATTTTCATCAATATGTATATGATTTTATAAATGACCAATTTCCAGATTCTATTACCTTAATTAGACATGAAAATGTATAGACTTAGAAAAGACAGTAATTAACTGGCTTTTCTAAGGCATTTACTAAAATTTCATTATAGTTTAAGTGACAGATACATCATACTTGGTAGAGAAAAATCACCTTAATTTTGTATAACCCCTGAGGAAAAGGTAAGATAAAAAATGGATATTCTTGGCCTCTTCAGTGCCCCTCATAATAATGTGAAATACCATATTCATAATTCAATCACATACCTCTTTACATGATAGCTGATTATGATGGTGCTTGCTTTATGTTCTGAGAGAAGACTTAGTTTCTTCAACATTTAATGGAACACAGTTTTTTCCTCTATGAAAGTAATAAAAAAAGCCAACAATTATTAATCAAAGCTCTAATACAGGTGATTTTAGGCTAAAAAACAAAACAAAACAAAATTCTTAGGATTCTTCCTTTGGATTCTGCAATATGACGTACAAATTTACAACTAAGACATACAAATTTACATTGTTAATGGAAATACTGGTATATACATGAACTAATGAACAAAAGGCTCATAAAAGAAGAAATCAGGTATAGCAAATACTGTATGGCTCCTTAATCTTGGTGGCTTTTCCGTTTTTAAATTCAGGTAGAAACAACTCATCCCATAATACTGGGGTAGAATCTAAGATGTGTTCCTTGATTTTTTCAATAGACATCAATAGTCTTCAAAATATTTGATGTAGGAAAATGGTTTGAAGGAAATAAAAACATACTTAAGACATCCCAAAATGAAGAGATATTATAAAATTTTAAAGAAAAATAGAGCTAAATTGCAGTAAGGCTGGAAATTATGATGTTCTAGGGAACTCAGCTGTAGGAGTTCTTGGACCTTTGCTCTAATGATCTGCCATTAAGTCAGTTAGCAACTTATTAGTTTTCTGAACTTATTAGTTCAATTTCTCAAAAGGGAATCTGATTAATTCAGATTTGTTTATGGAGCTGTTCCTCTGGGGTGGGATAGCTACTCTTGGCTCAGTCAGCCATGGCAGGGAAATGACATGGCTAATTAAGGATAAGCAAGAGGAAATAAGATCTTCGTGTAATAGAGATATTTACAATGTCCATACATATTTATTTATATGTAAATGTATAATAGAAAACAGACTATATGGATATTAATAGACTGCAGTTATCTTATTCTAGGAAAGTATATTTATGGGCGACTTATTGACAATATTCAACATAAAAGTATGGCACACAAGCCCCATAATTGATAAAGCAAAAACCCACATGTCCTTCTGGACTTGTCCCCTTAATTTACCCTGCATATCCAATCACCAAATTCCAGATTTTCTATTTCCTAAATTATATATTATATTGAAATAATCTATCCATGAGTGAAACTTTCCTATTATAGTATAAAATCCATGGAAAAATTGATTGTGTCCAGCTTTTTAATATTTGTATCTCTAGTAACTAGCACAACGTTTGATACCAGCAGTCCTGGCTGATACATTGATTGTTGTTTTGTGGGACTGGTAGCAGTGACCTCAGCTAAACTGTGCCCACAAAAACTGTGAAATCATAATGGGTGTTGTTTAAGTTACTAAGTTGGTGGTTATATATTATGAAATAGATAATTTATATATTCAACTCTTTCTGCATTAAATGTTATTAAGTAAGTAATGAGAAATTCTCACTTTAAATTCTGAATTTATGGTTTTATTTCTTACAACAAAAAACAATTTAGTATTAAGTTGGCATGTAACTCAAAAAATGGTGAGGTGAGTCAGCAAGTGAAGACCAGATATGGGTAAATTATTGATATTTATCTTTAGGTTTCTCCACTCTTTCTCTCTGTTACCAAGCAAAAGGGGGTTTATTCACATGGTGTCTTGGTGTATGACCCAACAGTTAGTGTTGAGGAAAACAGGTCTTTATTTACAATAAGGGGGGATGGTGGTGGTGGTGAGCACTTTAGCTCAGAGCCATGTTCTCCCATGGGACCCAACATTTCCCTTGCTCGCCAAAAGGCTAGAAGCCAAAAACATGCCCAGAATTTCCTCTTTCCTTATCTTTCAGCTCCCTCCTTTAGGATCTGGGGTACATTGTCATCAGCCCCCATATAACAGTCCAGAAAAGCATGTGCCATATTGCACGAGATCATGGTGAAGTCCAGTAAAGGCATAAGTCAAAAGAGAGTCCTCTCCACATGTAAAAGTCACAAAGTCCAGGTCTGCAAGGCAGAGTCCTTTGCAGTCAGCTGAAGTCAGCACAGTCAAAACAGCAGCATGCTTGCCATCTTACTAGCCTAGGCCTCATGGCTGAATTATCCCTACGAACTGTTGCGTAGCTGCGCAGCTGCTCCTTCCTTCTCTCAGACAGCATGGCTCTCTGCCATAAAGGGCTGCTGCTTTATTTTTAAATCCCTGACCAAGGCCTGTGACTCACTGTGCAGGATGACCAATCGCAGCCATCCGCGAAATCTCACGAAGGCTCTATAAGCCCTTTCATCACCATTCTGTCTATGGTCAAAACCCCTTCCATCTCCTTGACGCCTTGGAAGACACTAGCTTTTGGCTACATATATATGTAAAAGCAACTCTCAGGAAAAATGACTGTGCTCCACTGACTCTCATCCCCCACTCCCCAAACCATGGGCTGTGGGGAATTTTGGGGATGACCTCCTTTCACTCTGTAACACCCCCACTCTGTCTGAGATTGACATCATAGGCCATGGTCCCAAAATATTTCAGTTCAAAAGTTGTTGTTTTAATGAGGATCATCACGGGACCTTCGCTTAGCTTCTGTGCCATGCTTCTTTCCTATAAAACGCCATGAAAATATCAGGTGCCTTGTTTTTGTCTCAACTTTAGATCAATCTTCCATAAGTGTTTCTCTGTTCCAGAAACTAAAAGAACATTTTACTCCTGTTCAAAAAATAGTAGATAGTTAGTATTCCCAATCTGTAAATTTTTATGTTGAAATAACAGAAATGACTCAAAATTATCATTTTCTCTTGATGGTCCCAGAGAACATGATATTCTAAGACATCTAAGAAATCCTGAGACCTGAAAGAAGTTAATTCTAACCAATTGGCTTAATGATATGTGTGGGAAGATGAATATTACCACTCAGATACTCAGAATACATTATAAAACTACATAATAGATGTTGAAATAAAATGAGAGGAGTGGTATTTTTATATTTGTGTTAGAGACCCTCCTGATTATTTATCATTACTGCTGTATCTGAGTATGAGTTTCTAAAGCTCTGTCTTCACCCCTCCTATCAGGAGACAATAATTTTCTAGATGGATGAATTCTTCCTCTTCTGCTTCAGTACTTATGTCCACTTTATCAAGTTTCCACTTGCTTCTAGAATTCCTGCTTCTAAGAATGTCAGGATCCCTCAGATTGCCCTGGTATAAGACAAAAACATTGAGATATCATTACCAAAGGCCTTAAGATATATGATAAACTGTCTGTAAAAATAAAAGATATAAAGAACTCCAGGAGAGCATTTTAGGTGTTAATAAGGTATTTGAGTAATTGATCAAAATTAAATAATTATGTATTCAGAGTAAGCGTAGACTGTTTAAGGCAAGAAGGCAGAGATATACTTTAAATTAGGAATTCTAGTCTAGCAAGAGACATTGAGTAAACACTGGAATTTCAATATGTGTACCTGTAAGTAACTCTGTTTTTGCATGTTAGATAATCATTGTCTTAGAGATAAAAGATCTATTCCCTTAAAAATGTGCTCTGGGTGCTATGATTCATAAACCACATTATATAAGCTTATTGAATCTTGAAATTTATTTAGATACCTTAGCATCTCAAAAATGATTATTGGGGATGAGATCTGCAAACAAATAAAAACATAAAATACTTGATTGTAAACATTGATTTTATTGTAAAGAGATCGAATTTTGTGCCTGAATAATTTGCTGCAGTATATGTTCATAGCTCAAAAGACAGAACGACTCTGACAATATTGAAGCAAGAATTCACCTGCAATGTGTGGTTCTGCGCTTCCTCAATTACCTGTAAATTGCACAGTCTCCCTTTTGAAATCTAAGACCCTGTTCCCCCCCTTTCTCCTTTATCCAAAATGACATACATACCCAGTTTTGCCTCACAGTCTTTGGAATTTTCATGCTTATATGAATTCCCTGCACATGCTATTAAATTTCTATTTTTTCCTGCTTATCTGTCTCTGTTAATTTTATTATTAGCCCAGCTAAAAGAATTTAGAAGGTGGAGGAAAAGTATTCTATCTTTTAGCTCCTGCATTGTGCTGCTGGCCTTGAAGATGGAGGAATGCAAAGAATGCAATTTCAGAAGCTGGGAGAGTCATGGGAACGGATTGCCCTTGACAACCGGAGAAGGGAGGGCAGCCCTTCTGACACCTTGCTTTGGCACTCCCTGAAATTCATTTTTTACTTCTGGTCTCTAGCATCAAAATAACAAGCTTCTGTCATTTTAAGCCACTAAGTGTGTGGTAATTTGCTCCAGCAGCAATGCTAATACACCCTCCACCCTGGTATAAGGATTCACAGACTGGGAGATTTAACAAAGATTTGATTGACTACGAGCCGGGGTGGGGAGTGTTTGAGTAACACCCATCTAGAACTTTGACAGCCTAAGGAGTCTGGGTCTTATGCTGTGAGTCATAAAGGAGTACAAATAGATTTTATGTGGAGGGTTAACTAGACAAAGAGTATTTTAGGACATATTTTCCTGATAGCAGAAGGTAAAAGAGAATGGGCTTGGAGGTTTTGGTGAGTAGCTGGCTGAGCCTATAAATAATGTAATAGGAATGTAGATAGCAGTAGGGAATACATGAAAGGAAAAGTAAATATGAAAAGGAATTCTGCAAACTAGGAGTGACCGTGATGACTACTCCTGGGTTAAGTAACAGGGCATAAAGATAAAAAGTTTCAAATGACTCAATAATGTTGAAAATGGAAGACTAGACTAGGACTGTGCTCTTTGGCAGGATTGGTAATTACCAGGGGGGAAAAATTAACAACAGACCAAACAAAATAATTATGGTGGGGGAAACCAAATGAGCCATTAGTTCATTTTTGCATTCTACATGCAGAGGTTGAGTAGACACTGAAAAATCTGAAATTGCTATTATGATGAATAAATTAAGGCTACAGATGGGTATGTCTGCATGGTTGAAGGCCTGGCAAGAGGTGAGCCATCTCAAAGGAGATAAATGGACAAACAAAGGTTAAAAAGTTGACGTAGAATGTGAGAGGTGAGAGAAGGAAATAAAGAATAGCTTGGGGAATATCACATAGCAAAAAAGGTTTCCAGCTGTATTAGTTCTACTTCAGTCTGACAGCCTAGATATATATCAGATTTCATAGGGTAAGGAACAAGCAGTTGAAAAGAAACAAACAGATTAAATCTGCATGTTTCCTCCTTATGATTCTTTCCATTTAGGTTACAAATAGTTTTGACTCCTTTTTTAAATTATATTTTTTATTGATTATGCTATTAGTGTTGTCCCAATTTTCCCCCTTTGTCCTCTTCCACCCAGCCTCCCCCATTCCCTCAGGCAATACCCACACCATCGTCCATGTCCACGGGTCATGCATATATATCTAATGGCTACTCTGTTTCCTATGCTGTACTTTACACCCCCATACCTATTCTGTAACTACCTATTTGTACTTCTTAATCCCTTCACCTTTTTCCCCCATCCTCCCGACCCCCTTCCTATCTGGCAAGCATCAAATTGTTCTCTGTGTCTATGATTCTGTTTCTGTTCTGCTTAATTGTTTATTTTGTTGTTTATATTCAATTGTTGATAGATATATATTTATTGCCATTTTATTGTTTATATTTCTGTTCTTCTTTTTCTTCTTAAAAAAGACTCTATAACTTTTCATCTAATACTGCTTTGGTGGTGGTGAACTTCTTGGTTTTACAAACTCCACAACTGATGATCTGACATCTTCACTAACAAGGATCTCTGGAGGGTTTGGTCATTACTTTTGTTGTTAATGGTCATCAGGGCTTGGCTTACTCAACATTGTGAGCTGTAATGTTGTGAAATGGTCCTAGTCTTATGTGTGCCTTGGGCTCCCAAGGGACTTATGCATTTGACTAGTTATCTTTATGAAAACCTTTAGGCAGACACTACTGTTAAGGCTAACTGTGTTGCTTCTCTCAATGTCTTTACATTTTATTTGGAACCAAGAACCTGTTGAACTTAATTTAGTAATTCAGGCATTCCTATACAGATTGTGATGGAAAATTCAGTTTCCTTCATTTATCTTTCCATTGCCTTCTTTTATTTGTTTTCTGTTCTTTTCTTTCCTTTCTACTTAATGGAAGAAATAGTGGCATACTCAACTTCATCAAACAACACTCCAAGGTTGGCCAAATCAGACAGCTCCTAGTAAGGTTAATTTCACATCTTCCAGAATCAACAGAAGATGGAGTGATGCTCTAGTGACCATAATTCCATCTACCAAAATAACAATTTTATTTTCATTGTGAAACTGCCAGTTTTGAGTAAAGTGCAAAATGAATCACCATGTTGTTTAATGCATTTTTGCATTTTTTCGCTTGAGCAAACATAGAACAGATGGCCATAAATTTAGGGAAGCTTAATGAATTGGCAAGTTATGACTTATAGTAACTTGAAAGGAGTAACTTAAATGAATAAAACAAAGGGGGAAATATCTTTATATTATTTAGAAAAATAGAAAAAAAGTAATTTATGATTTATGTTTTCCTTTCATTATTTCCTTGATGTAATTAAGAAAAACAGATTCAGATGAGTATAACTCCATTTTTAATTGTATTTTTCCATTACCATTTATCACCCTCTGCCCCCCACAACCACCACACTGTTGTCTATGTCCGTGAGTCTTTTTTTCCTTTTTTCTTAGTCCCTCATCTTGCTAACCCCCCAGGGCTGCCTGCTGAATCTGCCTCTGCTTGTTAGTTCATTTTGTTCTTTTGATTCTAATATGAGTGAAATCATATGGTATTTGTCTTTCTCCAACTGGCTTACTTTACTTAGCATAAAGTTCTCCAGGCCCATCCATGCTGCTGCAAATGGTAAAATTTTATTCTTTTTTATAACCAAGTAATATTCTATTGTGTAAAAATGTCCCATAGTTGTTTTATCCACTCATCTACTAATGGACATTTGGGTTGCTTTCATATTTTGGTGATTGTAAATAATGTTGCAATGAACATAGGGGTGCTTATACTCTTTCAAATTAGTGTTTCGGGTTTCTTCAAATAAATTCCCAGAAGCGTAATAACTGGGTCACAAGGCATTTCCACTTTTAATTTTTTGCATAAACTCCACACTGGCCTCACCAGTCTTCACTGGCACCAACAGTGCACAAAGGTTCCCCTTTCTCCAAATCTTCACCAACTTGCTGTTTGTTGATTTATCGATGATAGACATTCTGCCCAGTATGAGGCAATATCTTTATGTGTTCTTTAGCTTATTTTATTTTATTTTCATTTTTTAAATTTTTTATTGTTGTTCTATTACAGTTGTCCCATTTCCCTCCCATTGTTCTCCCTTGTCTTGCCCACATCCCTGTCTCCCACAGTCAGTTCCCACCCTGTTGTTCATGTCCACGAGTCACATATACTAGTTCCTTGACTAGACCCTTGCCCTTCTTTCCTTTCTTCTCTCCCTCCTCCCTCCCCTGTGGTCACTGTTAGTCTGTTCCTTGTTTCCATGCCTCTGGTTCTATTTTTCTCATTTGATTTTTTTGTTCATTAGGTTTCTATATTAGGTGAAATCATATGGTATTCGTCCTTTGCTTCCTGGTTTATTTCACTTAGCATAATATTTTCCAATTCTATCCATGTTGTCACAAAAGGTAGGAGTTCCTTCTTCCTTTCTGCTGCATAGTATTCCATTGTATAAATGTACCATAGTTTTTTGATCCACTCATCCACTGATGGGCACTTAGGCTGTTTTCAGCATTTGACTATTATAAATGGCGCTGCTATGAACACAGAGGTGCATAAATTCTGAATTGGTGTTTCAGGATTCTTAGGGTACAATCCCAGCAATGGAATCACTGGATCAAAAGGCAGTTCCATTTTCAGTTTTTTTGAGGAAATTTCATATTGTTTACCACAGTGGCTACACCAGTCTGCATTCCCACCAACAGTGCGCTAGGGTTCCCTTTTCTCCACATCCTCGCCAGCACTTGTTGTTTGTTGATTTGTTAATGATGGCCATTCTGACTGATGTGAGGTGGTACCTCATTGTGGTTTTAATTTTCATCTCTCTGTTGGCTAGTGATTTTGAGCATCCTTTCATATGCCTATGGGCTCTCTGTATGTCCTCCTTAGAAAAGTGTCTGTTCACGTCCTTTGACCATTTTTTAATTGGATTTTCTGTCTTCTTGGTGTTGAGTTGTATAAGTTCTTTATGTATTTTGGAGATCAAACCCTTGTCTCAGGTATTAATTGGTAAATATGTCTTCCCACACATTTGGTTTCCTTTTCATCTTGCTGATGTTTTCTTTAGCTAAGCAGAAACTATTTAGTTTGATGTAGCCCCCATTTGTATATTTTTCTTTTGCTTCCTTCTGTCTGAGGAGATATATCAGAAAAAAGTATTGCTGCAAGCAATGTTCAAGATTTTGCTGCCTAAGTTTTCTTCTAGGAATTTTATGCTTTCTGGTCTAACATTTAAGTCTTGGATCAATTTTGAATTTATTCTTGTGTGTAGTGTACAAAGGTAGTCTAGTTTAATTTTTCTGCACATATCTCTCCAGTTTTCCCAACACCATTTATTGAAAAAATTATCTTTAGCCCATTATATATGCTTGCTTCCTCTGTTGAATATTAATTGATTATAAAGATGTGGTTTATTTCCTAGCTCTCTATTTTGTTCTACTGATCTATGTATCTGTTTTTGTGCCAGTATCACGCTATTTTGATTATTATGGCCTTATCGTGTAGTTTGATATTAGGTGGCATGATTCCTCCAACTTTGTTGTTTTTTCTTAGGATCATTGTTGTTATGCTGGGCCTTATTGTCCAATATAATTTTTGAAATATTTGTTCTAGTTCTGTGAAATATGTCATTGGAATCTTGATAGGAATTACGTTGAATCTATAGATTGCTTTGGGTAGTATGGACATTTTAATGATGTTAATTCTTCCTATTCATGAACACAGTATGTGCTTCCACTAATTTGAATCTTCTTTATTTCCTTACTGTCATTATTTTCTGAGCAGAGGTATTTTACATCCTCAGTTAAATCTATTCCTAGGTATTTTATTCTTTTTTAAACAATTGTGAATGGGATTGGTTTCTTAATTTCCCTTTCTGATAGTTCATTATCAGCATATAAAAATGCAGCTGATTTATGGATATTAATTTTGTATCCTGCTAGTTTGCTGAATTCATTTATCAGTACTAGTAGTTTCTTGGTGGCATCTTTAGAATTATCTATATACAGTGTCATGTCAACCAAAGTTTGATCTCTTCCTATCCAATTTTGTTGCATTTTATTTCATCCTCTTGTCTAATTGCTGTGGCTAGGACTTCCAGTACTATGTTGAATAAGAGAGGTGCTAGTGGGCATCCCTGTCTTGGTCCCAGTCTTAAGTGGAACGCTTGTAGTTTTGGCTAGTTGAACATGATGCAGTAATGGGTTTGTTCACATATGACCTTTATTATGTTTATGTGTTCCCTCTATCCGATTTCACAAAGAATTTTTATCATAAATGGGTGTTCAATTTACCAAATGCTTTTTCTTCATCTATTGATCTGATCCTGTGGTGTTTGCTTTCATTTTATTTGTGTGATGTATCACATTTATTGATTTGTGAATGTTGTGCCAACCTTTCATCTTAGAATCAACCCCACTTGATCATAGTGTATGATCTCTGGTTTTATGCTGGATTCAGTCTGCTAATATTGTTTTGAGGATTTTACAAACTAAGTTTATTGAGGATATTGGCCTATAAGTTTCTTTCTTTGTGGTGTCTTTATCTGATTTTGGAATTAGGATAATACTAAACTTGTAAAATAATCTTGGGAACCTTCCCTACTCTTGAATTTTTTGGAATAGTTTGAAAAGGAGAAGTATTAGTTCTTCTCAGAATGTTTGGTAAAATTCACCTGTGATGACGTCTGGTGCAGGGCTTTTGTTTGTTGGGATTTTTGTTGTTGTTGATTACTGCTTCAATTTTGCTAGGTGTAATCTGTCTATTCAGATCTTCTGATTCTTCCTGATTTAGTTTTAGAAAATTGTATGTTTCTAGAAATTTATCCATTTCATCCAGGTTATCCAATTTTGGTATATAGTTGTTTGTAATATTTTATCACAATTCTTTATTTCTTTGGTCTCAGTCATTACTTCTCTTTCATTTATGATTTTATTTATTGGGGTTCTCTCTCTCTCTCTCTTTCTTATTGAGTCTGGTTAAAGGTTTGTCAGTTTTGTTTATCTTTTCAAAGAACCAGCTCTTGGGTCATTGATCTTTTGTATATTTTTTTAGAGTCTATTTCATTTGTTTCTGCCCTGATCTTTATTATTTTCTTCCTTCTACTCACTTTGGGCTTTGTTTGCTTTTCTTTTCCAAATTTCTTTAAGTGTAAAGTTAGACTGTTTATTTGAGCTTTTTCTTGTTTTTGAGATAGGCCTGTAATGCTATGAATTTCCCTCTTAGCATCGATTTCCCAGTGTCTCACAGATATTGGGTTGTTGTGTTTTCATTTTCATTTGTTTCAAGGTATCTTTTGATTTCTTCCTGTATCTCATTGTTAACCCATTCATTGTTTAACAACATGTTATTTGCTTCTATGTCTTTGTGTTTTTTTTTTTTTTTTTTCAGTTTTCTACTTGTGAGTTATTTCTAGTTTCATAGAATTATGGCCAGAGAAGATGCTTGATATGATTTCAGTTTTCTTAAATTTAATGAGACTTGTTTTGTGTCCTAATGCATAGTCTATGCTAAAAAACATCCTATGTGCACTTGAAAAGAATGTATATTCTGCCACTGTGGGGCGTGTTTCTTTGTCTTCCCATTGTGGCTGCCTCTTTGTGACTTTTTCTATGCATTAGGCAGGTCTGCATAGACTTGGGTTCAGGCTTAAGTCAGATTATACCTGTGGCTAGCCCTTGGCAACCTCTTTGAACCTTTCAGTAAGCCACAGCTGTGGCTCCCTCTGCTGGGCCTGGTTGTGTGCAGAAAGGACCATGCTTTGCACCAAGACGGGCTTTTACCACCACCAGTCCTGGGGGAGGGTCAGCTAAAGTCTCAGAGCTCCCAGAGATCCACCTTGGTCTGCAGGCTTTCTGTTAGGCTTTGTCTCTGAAATAGCCTCCAGCTGTACTGCTCAGCAGCCTAGTTTAAGCTCTACAGGGTGGGACAAATTGGATTCCATCAGGTGGAGCTACTGCTTTCCCTCAATCTGATGCCACATGGAGGGAGTGCTTTGCTTGAGAGTGGTGGCCTCTGCGGTATGGGGAATGACTCAGCAGAGGGATCCTTTCAACTGTTCCTTCAGCTCATTCCCCATCCTCCTGCATTTGGGCTTAAACTGCACAGGATGGAACAGAGTAATTCCTACAGACAGGGCTATTGCTGTCCCTCAGTCTGATGCTGTATGGAGGGGAGTTCCCTGCCTAAGAAGATGGCTTCTGCAGTATGGGGAGTGACTCAGCACAGGGATCCTGGTGGCTGACCCTTTAGCTCTCTCCCCAGAGCCACCAAGACCAGATTCTCCTCATGAATTTCTAGTCCACCCTGCCCTCCCTCTGCCAGACTCCAGGGTAAGTGGTTGCAAACAAAATTTTGTGTGTTGGCCCTGTAAGAGGCTCCCTGTGTCTCTGGTTATCTTTCCTTGGCAACAGAACCTCCGCTGCTTTTCGCAGATGTATGTTATTTGAGTTCCTTTCCAGGTTCTTGTGCTCTAGGCTGGGGAGGCCAGCTTAGGGTTTAGACACCCAGTTCTCAGGGGAAACCCTCTGGCAGCTGAAATATTCTTCCAGAACATCAGTTGCCACCCGTGGGAGTCCAGCCAGCCCTCTCACGCCTCCTCGTTTTTTACCAGTCTCATTGTGCTGTTATGGTTTCTTCCATAAATCTTTGGTTATAAGGTTTCTCTTCAGCTAGTGTTCAGATGGTTAGTCAGGATCATTTTTCTATAATTTAGTTGTAATTCCAGATTGTTCCTGGGAGGAAGCTAGTGTAGCTTCCATCTATTCCTCTGCCATCTTGGATCTCCCCTCGAGTATAAATTCTTCTATAAATAAATTCTATTGTGGTAATTTTTGGTGAAAATTGTTAGTGTCCGATTGTACCTGAACTGCAGTTTACCCCTCACCTCTCCAATTTCACCTTCAAGAGGTAAAATGCCATGTGCTTTGGGCCAGACATTAAGAAATGTTTCAGATTCTATAATAAATTTAATACTGATAGGGATAGACTCTGAGGCATAAAATAAATTCTCCAGGATAGGACTGAGTCATATAAATTTCTTATTGAAGCTTGATCTATATCCTAGAAAGAGTATAAAGCATAATAATTTTTATATGCATATGCCAAGAACAGAAAAGAAGATGAATGAGCATTCTTTGAGGACTAGGTGATTTGTGGGTAGTCTATATTAATCTCTTTTATCATATTCTTTTTAAATTACATTTTCTCACATTAAATATGCACTTATTGACAGACCTTGTCCAATATATAGAGATACTGGAAAAATGTTTGATGGTTGTTCTGTAAAGTATTTTAAGTGAGGCCTATACCCTCTTCCACAATGAGTCAAAAATAGGTTTTCCACCACAATGAGATACCACCTCATATTTATCAGAATGGCTATCAATAAATAAACAAATAGCAAATGTTGATGAAGATATAGAGAAAAGGGAACCGTAGTGTATTGTTGGTGGGAATGCAGATTCGTGCATCCACTATGGAAAACAGTGTGAGGTTCCTCAAAAATTAAAAATGGAACTGCCTTATGACCCAATTATTCTGCTTCTGGGTATACATCCAGAGAAACACAAAACACTAATTTGAAGCAATACATGCATCTATGTTTATTGTAGCATTATTTACAATAACTAAGATAGAAGAAACCAAGTAACCATAAATATATTAGTGGATAGAAGAGCTGTGGTACATATACACAATAGATTGTTACTCAGCCATTAAAAAACCAAAGTGTTACATTTACAACAGTATGGATGAACCTAGAAGGTATTATGCTAAGTGAGATCAGTCAGAGTAAGACAAGTACTATATGATTTCACTTATATGTAGAATATAAAGAACAAAATAAACAAAACAAAATAAACAAAACAGAACAAACTAATGGTGGCCAGAAAGGAGTGGAGTAGATGGGCTAGGTGAAAAGGGTGAAAGGATTAAGAAGTACAAATGGGTAGTTACAGAATAGTCATAGAGATGCAAATTACAGCATAGGATATACAGTCAATAATATTACAATAACTATGTACAGAATCAGGTGGTTACTTGAAATATCAGGGGACCACTCTGTAAAGTATATGATTGTCTCACCACTATGCTGTACACCTGAAGCTAATAATATTTAATGTGAACTGTAACTGAAAAATTAAGAACTAGGTTTTTCAGAGTGAGGATATACAGTATGAATATAACAAAGAAGTAAATTTGAACAAATTACCAAAAAACTTTTATGAAATGCTGACCTAGCACAAAACTATGCCAACTAGATGTTAATCCTTTAATACAAAGAATCCACAGGGAACTCAGTAGAGACCATTCTGTTCTTTAAATCAAGACATGTTATTGCATTTACTTTAAGTGTGGATACTTGGCATTGCTTACTAAGTAGTGCAAATGATTCAACTGCTTAGCAATATATGAGGTCCACCCACAAAAAGTCCAACCATTATTAATATAATGAAAATGGTTTGCATGGCATCAATGTAACCTGGCAGCCACGCAGAGTTGACTGGAATGCTCATGTGTGAACAATGAAAACTTCACTGTACTAGTCAGTGGGGGCAATAGACATTGCTGAGTGAGCATGTGTACTGTGTGGCCATGGCATTCAAAATGACTGACCAAGTAGAGCAATGGATCTGCATCGACTTTTGAGTTAAGCTTAAACATTCCTCCATGGAAACTATTTGGATGATTCAGAAGGCTGCAGCTGTGGGCAACTGGTGATTGGCAGCTTCATCATGACAATGCACCCACTCATGCATCACGTCTCATGCAGGTACATCGAGTCACCCAAGTGACTCAGGCCCCCTACCACCCAGATTTGGCGCTCTGTGACCTTTGGCTTTTCCCAGAAGTAAAATCATATTTGAAAGGGAAGAGATTTCAGACTGTCAATGAGATTCGGGAAAATATGACGGGGCAGCTGATGGTGATTAGACTGTGTGAGGCCCCAAGGTGCCTACTTTGAAGGGGAGTGAGACATCATTGTCCTATGTGCATTCTTTCTTGTATCTTGCATCTTCTTCAATAAATGTCTCTATTTTTCATGGTACATGGCTGGATACCTTCTGGACAGACCTTGTATATGGATCATTATTCAGAACGATTTCTGAAATAAAAGCAATTAGGTCTTTTTTCCTTTTCTATATCAAATGTATTGGGGTGACTGGTTAATAACATCATATAAGTTTCAAGAGTACAATGTTATAATACATCATCTGTGTATTGCATCATGTACCTACTAATCAGAGTAGATCCTCTTCATAACCATATATGTGATCCCTTTTGCCCTCTTTTTTCTCCCCCTGGGCCCCTTCCCCTCTGGTAACCACCATACTGTTAGCTGTGTCTATGTTTGTTTGTTTTATTCGTTTGTTGCTTTCTGTTTTTATATACCATATATGATTGAAATCATATAGTTCTTGTCCTTTTCCATCTGACTTATTTAGCATGATACTCTCAAGATCTATCCATGTTGTTACAAATGGCAGTATTTCTTATGTTTGAAAAGTATTTCATTGTATATATGTATCCCATTTTCTTTATCTAAACTTCCTCCAAAGAATACTTAAGCTGTTTTCATATCTTGTGTACTGTACATTATGCGGCAATTAACATAGGGATACACCATCGTCTCTCGAGACGGACGGCTGCCGATGACGACACACATCTTTATAAATACATGTTTTCAAATTTTGGGGGTAGACACCGAGAACCAAAATAGGTTGCTGGATCATATGGTAATTGTATTCCTAATTTTTTTGAGGAAATTTCTTGCTGTTTTCCACAGTGGTTGCACCAGTCTACATTCCCACCAGCAGCCTATAAAGGTTTCCTTTTCTGCACATCCTCTCTAACACCTGTTATTACCTGTCCTGTTGAGAATAGCCATTCTAACAGGTGTGAGGTGGTATCCCATTGTGATTTTGATTTACATTTTCTTATAGCTAACAAAGTTGACCATATTTTCATATAATTGTTGGACATTTGTATGTTTTCTTAGGAAAAGTGTTTAGCCTTCTAAAATTGATTAGGTCTTAATAAAAAAGTTTTCATGGTTCTAAGAGAAACAAAGAAATTGAAAATTTTAAGAACTGTAAGCTTCAATATGAAGACTGAAGAGCATTCATAGGATACTATACTATAAAGATTAGTTTGAGTTTTTGAGTTAATTCAGCCATATGGTAGGGCTGGAATCTAAATTATGGAGGGCTAACAAGAAAATGCCAGTAAGTAAGTGAAATCAGTGAGCCAAACTGTGTTTTCAATGAGCTTAACTAGAAATGGCAGGAGAAGAAAGATGTGAAAATATATTTTTGGAATCAGATGTTAGCATATTTTTAGTAGAATGAACCATGAAAAGAAGGCAGATTATTAGTAAAATAAGATCTCATTCTATATTATATATATGTAAGATGTTGAGAAGACCATACTTGGCTAGAATTTGGGAGGAATTTTTTCCCCTTCATATACAGGCATTGGCAAAAGTAGTTTTACAATTTTAATACAAGTAAATTATGAAATAATTAATAAATAAATAATATAAAAATGAATGCTGTACTCACAAGCATAAAGCTACTTTTGTCCTTCCCCGTATAGCTTTCATGATTTCCTTGGGGGCTATGTTTGCACATGTTTCAACAATTTTAGTTGTAACATCCTTTAGCTTTCATTACACAAAAATGTTTTAAAAATAATATGGCTACATTCAGGAGTGGAGAGAAAAGATATCCAAGACCTCCACAAAATGTTCATGTTAGAATCTCAAAAATACATTTGACTATTTTTTTGAACAAGAATATAGAATTAACAACAATCAAAGTGTCATATGTACTTCCAGTATTCTTTCCCCTAATAAAATATGGAACTACTTTTTAGGTCAACTTTAAGTGTCAAAATTTAAATTTTGAGAAAACAATGAGACAGTTATTAGAAAATGACATTGTTATTAAGTATATTCATTGGAGGGAAAAATTCCTAATGGACCTACAAAAACCAAAGGGAGTAATAAAGTGTAACTTGAGAGTTTCCGGAAATATTTTAGCTTCTTAATTAGAAGAAAATGGTTTTTTTGTTTGTTTGTTTTACTTTATCAGTTGGATTCAACAATTTATTTTTGTAAGCTTTATAACTTTTTCACAGTGTACAGGGCAATGTAAAGTGATTTTTAAATATTTTTCTTCTTAAACAAAATTTAAGAAGGTAGTAGTTGCTCAAATTTCTAAGGGTATTGGAAAACTTAGAAAAACACACTAAATTATTTTACTTAGGCAGAACTATTTTTAAAAAGCCTTTAAATTTATAACATTAATTTAAAGATTGAGATGCAAATTATGATCCTACTAATAAACCATCTAGAATACATGCTTTTATTTTAAAATATTTATAGACCATTTAAAGTAATATAATGTGTAATTAAAAGGAGTTCTTTGCCAAACTTTCTTCATGACCTTATACCAAAAGAAATGTGTTCTGTTCTTCTCTGTCATTTGTTATTTGTATTAAAATTGGAAACACCTAATTCTCTCTGAAATTCAATGTTTTTATCTACAAAATGGGAACATAATGTTTTCTTAAGGATTACTGTGAGAATCTAACAAAAACTGTGAGAAAAACTCATTTACAAATTGTAACTGGAACATAAGTTACTACTGTTAAGGGGGCATTTATTATTTTCTTCTCAAGTAAAGGAAGTTCCTTGAAGTATTTGTGAATTTTTGAAGCAGATTGTATATAAAATGCTAGTCCTAAGCATCAGACTTCCATAAAAGAAATTATACATATTGGAAGATATTTAAGCAAAAACATCATCCATTCAACAAGTATTTATGAAATGCTAGCTCATGCTGGGGATAGAATAGAGAACAAGATAGAAATGACCCTTTCCCTCACAAGCTTACAATCTAAGCAGAAACTCTTAAGACAGGGGTTATTTGACACATATTAAAAAATAAATAATATATATATATATATATATATATATATATATATATATTTCTGACCTTACCTGAGTTATTGAATCATAATCTCTGATAATGAAATAAAAACATCCTGAGAAATTCTTAGGCATACTAAAATTTGACATCAAAACTCGAAAATTTACAAGGGAGTTTCTGTGGACTATGAAGTATGATTTGTATTATTAGTGGACCAAGAAAGTGGTGGCTGTCTTTCCTTCACCTCTTGTTCTTGTGGTGACTCCAGTAAACAATTTGAAAAAGTATGGCATCATAGAAAGTGGTCAAGATTCTGAAGATATGGGATCTATCACAGAAATATTGCATTGGACAAGTTAAATAATCAAGAAAAATTTTATTCAAGACTATTGCAATAGTGGAAGGAGATTTGTCTCAACTCACTAAAGCAAAGGTGGAAGACTTTTAGGTGCTGGCACGAGCTAGTTGAAAAGTACTGGAAGTCATTAGTGGGGAGGATGGTCAATGTGATTAGGCCATCTGTGTTTACCAATTAGTGATTACTGGATTTAAGCTCCTATCCTTTCCCAGCGACTGGGAAATGGGGCACTAACTTTCTTAATGGATACGTTTCAAAGGCATAGCCCGCATTCCTGGGTTGTAAAACTCAAAAAAGGCTGGGAGAAGATTTAGTTGTCAAAAGGTCAGAGGAAGAATTTGCAATTTCAAGTTTTCCAAAGTGAATGGTCTAAAAAACAGGGAGGTCAAAGACCTAGAGTCCATAAGAAATCTGTCTGAAGTTTAGTCAAGCTGAGGGAAATGTGAATGCTATTCTTGCTAGTTTAACAACTGTCTCTGTAACTAATTGTGTGAACTTAAAGAGGCTATCTGCCCTCTTATTGCCAGGAAAATAGACTCTTTGATTACAGACCTTCTAGTAAACCTACAATGCAAAAAGCCTATGCTTCAAAAACTGCTACTTAGCCACTATGCACTGTTATTACCGATTTTTTAAAATATTATAATAATATTGCAATAATTTTGAAATTGTTTGTAAGTAGCCTCAGGCCCTCTCCGATACTCGTGGGCCTTCTCAATACATAGTCAATGCTTCCAGGACCCTCCTTCAATATGGTCATGTCTATCTGACATTAGTTGTTAAATATTTTGAATATTACTTATTTATGTTATAGTCTTTAGTTAGTCATAAATAACTAGCAAAAACCTGGCATTGGCAAAAAGGAATTAAGATTTCAATATGTCACATCTCTCTAAGAATCTGTTCTAGTCACATTCATTGCAGTATACTCTCAAAAAGTGTCTGATATTTGATAATATTTGCTTTCCAGACATTAAAGGCTTTTTTCCTTTATGCTCAATTAAAATCTGTTGAGTTTCATCCTTTGCAAAATGTTCAGGAGAGCACAAATGAGTTAAAATATTAGCTTTCTTATTCTACTAAAGGGAGAGAAATAAGTGATTTATATTCAAAGTGCTAAGAGAATCCTGATTAATTATGATTGTAGGTGATGATGAAGTAGAGCTGAGACGGTTGGGAGAATTAGGACCATTGAGGATGGTTTGCTTGGATAGAAGAAGATAATTTAGGGGCCCCATTAGAATCCTCTTCAAATATTTAAATGTTTTTCATGTGGAAGAAGAATTAGACTTGTTCTGTGTTGCCCTCAGGCTTGGAACAGGCTCAGTGGAGGAAAGCTTACAGGGATATTTGAGGTTAATGCAAGGAGTAGTTTTTAAAATCAGAGCTACTGCAAATGCCCTGTTCTATATTTCCATAGGTCTTCTGCCAGAGCACTTACTTTCAACAGTGAATTAAGTCAGAGATTAATTCATTGAATTCTCTCATTAGACTATAAGGTCCTGGACAAGGACAGTATGGGATTTAATCCAATATCTGTTGAGTTTTTTCAACACAAACTGGATCTCAGTTAGTGTGTGTCAAGTGAATAAATTAATAAATAAAAGTGAGTCTTTTTTTTTTTTAATGTCCCAGCCCAGTCTTGAGGGCCCATTCACTGATGCATGGTAGACGTCCAGGGCATCTTATAATTCTTCAGACTAGATGAATTAGCACAACCCAACAGAAATAAATCTCCTTATAACTCAATGTCCTGAAGGGTTTTGTGTGCTCATTCTGCATCTGGACTTCAGCAACCAGGTCGTTTAGATATATGTAATGGCACCTAGAGAAAGTCTTTGATTTATTTCCTAATGTAGACACCAACAACTAGCTGAGAATGAATAAGTGGATCTTTAAGAATGACTGTCTCCTCTGGATTTACTGTACAGTCAAATGTAAGTACTGTAGTTAGGCTCTGATATAAACTTGTAGTCTTTCTCATTATGAAAAGAGGGGAAAGTCTGCTATTCCCCAAACTGAATAGTCAGCACACCTCTGGTTTACTTACTAATCACATCACTCTTTAGAGTAAGCCTAGCTACTACAGAATAATCAGAATAGGTATATAAGATGAGAATTATTTTCAAGTCTTGGTCTAAGGAAATCCTCTATTGCCACTCTAGTATGCATTATTTCAAGTCTTGCTATGTTTATCTGTCTCCCGCTCTTAAGAACTTAAATTGTCTAGGTTGGAATGATAATGCACTGAAATACGCCTTTAAAAATATTTCCAAATACTATCTGTTAATATGATTCCTCAAAATTTACTTTAGAATCAATATTTATCAAAATTAATTCTAAAATGAATAATTTTCTTTGCCAAGTGGTATAATATTTTAATACATACTCAGATTTCTGACTTTCTGCTTAGGAACTACAAATATTTCACAAAAATAGGACTCTTTTTCTGGTTTGAGCACACTGTTTTCATCTTGTTAAATGTCCTGAGTCTTTGGAGATGAGAGGGACACATTAAACTCTTCTCATGAAAAGAAACACTTGGGGGCTCACACATAAAAATGTATCACTCACTAGGCAGAAGTGACAACTCAATGGCACATCTGGTTTCATGCCGTTAATACTCCCTACTGTCCTGGGTCTCCAAACCCCAGAGTCCAGAGAATTGATCCCATTGCAACATTACATGGACATTATGGTTCTCTATACCTTTTCTAGCTCTGAATCTTTAACTTGACCTTTATAATTTAACAAAGGTATAAATGAAGTCAAGAGGGAGAGGCATGGTCATTGGTTTTTTGTTTGTTTGTTTGTTTTAGAAAACAGCAAAATGAAGGTGATTTCTATTTGGTTTTAATTTTATTATTATTATTGTTTTTTTATTATTATTTTGTTTTTGGTAAGAAAATTATCCAAATTGGTCCTGCCACAATTTGGTCTTAGACTTTATTGTTATATCTAACCAGTCTCTTTGTCCAGTATCCCAGTTGAGTATCATTTCCAGACATATAAGCGCAATCATTAATAGGAGCTCCAAATGAAGATAAATGACAATCAAACTCTACTTTTTCTCTATATTATTAGGAATAGCCTGTACAGGTAAGCAAAGTCAGGATATATTTTGTCTATCATGTTCTCTGTGTCTATTGTTCTTATCACTATGCACAGAAGAAAATTAAGTTGATTTGACAGGATTTATTTTTCACAAAGCGAAGTAGATTTTACCCAATACCGCGTTATTTCCTAGGTGCTTGCAAATTGATTTCTTGATAATACGTTTCAGTAAGTTTCCAACTAAGTAGTGATGATGACAGGTATATAATTTTTAGGATTATCTTTCTATTTTTTAATCTTCCCCAGGGTAGGAATAAGAAATACAGAAAGACAAGCATTGCATTTAGTCTTTCCAATATAGTTGAATACCCCAGTTCCTTTTAAAGTAAAATATGTTGGGTTAATTGGTATTCATTGACTTTGGCAAACTCCTGGAAAAAAAAAAACAAAAACGTTTTAAATCATCAGAACTTGAAGTTCAGAATGCAACCAGTTTCTGAAATTAGTCTTACAATAGAATCTTTATATCACACCCTGTGTTTTTCCAACTGTTGTATGATAACTGTCCTATATTTTAAGCTTTCAAATAAGACTTGTGAAACTTATCATTTGAAGACTAGCTAAACTCTGTAGCTATTTATATGGTTTATAGTCCTTTTCTGTAATAAAATTAATTGGTTAAACATGTACATTTAAGATGATACACTAAAATGTATTTCTACCATTTGACTTATTTATCCAAAAAAAAAATAGGCAACATTTTCCTGAATAATACATTACTTTAACACTTATATATATAAATGTCCAGCCTGGAATAACATCTATCAGAAAGACCAAATAAAATCAGGTGATGAATTAGAATTTGTGATTATAGACCCTGAGACTTTTAATAAAATCTGTTGAAATAATATTTAGTTTAAAATATATAAAATAAAATTATATCAAAAACTGTGATCTTCTATAGTTTGATTTTCAAGAACTCTTTGGGTACCAGTTACTTCACTTAAATACTGCTGACAATTTTAATAATACTTGATCTCTCAGACTCCATTGCAGATAGGACTGGCTGTGGGATCCAGTTCTGGTCACTGAGAGGCAGTCAGGAGATTCTGGGTAGGAAACTAACAGAAAGTATTTTAACCAAGAGAAAGCATTTGGCCCTTCTTCTGTTTTTATTCTTAGAACATAAATACATTTTTTAGAGTGTGGAAGCTTTCTTGTAAACTTGAGAATGAAAACCACAAGTTCAGACTAATAAAGAAAGACTGATGGTGTAACCTATCCTGGACTACTTCTGAGTTCATGGTATGGTTTTCTGTTTAAGCACTGGCATAAATTTCTGTAATTTGTAGTCACATAAAATATTAATGGATTCCTAAATGTTAAGATGTACAGTGATTTCCAAACATCATTTTAGTTGTAACATGATTTCTTTAAATTACTTCATATACATACACCATAAGCATAAAGCGGTTATAAAAGCATTGCTTCTAAGTTGAGAGTGGGGTATTAAATGTGGACTTCTATTCTATAAGCAGTACTGACTGTCTTGCTTTGGAAAATAAAATAAACAAGAGGTTCAAATTAAAATAAGGCTTTTTGTTGACTAAAGTTTGGATTGTAGGCTAGAAAAAATAGAATGCTTACCAGCCAGGGGCTGAAGACAACCACACTCTTAACATACTGAAATTACAGCTTTTTTCTTATAGATGGAGATAATCCAATAACCACTTTTCTCATCTCCCAAAATTGCCTGTGTTTCCCTTAAAATGTAAGTCAGGTAAAACCCAGGTAGGAAAATGAGAACCTAAAAATACTTAGCACAAAAGGGAAATGTTTACCTTACAGTTCTAAGTTTGCAAACCTCCAAAGAGCTGGAAGAGCTTCTAATAAAATATATATAAAACAGATCTTTGTGTTTGTCCAGCAAAATATTAAAGGCTTTCTTGCAAAAACTTCTTTCTTCTTGGAGCAGGGGTGTGGGCAGGGCAGGGGAGAACAGTGAGGGAAAGTTGGGACAACTGTTATAGAACAATTTTTTAAAATCTTCTTTCTTCTTTAACTACTGGTAAGCATTTCTGTCTTTTTAAGGAGAGGCAGAGAGGCTTATATTTTCACCATTCTCCTCTTGAAGAGGTCCCTGCAGACCACATTCTGTAAATTATTGATATTGCCTCTGCTTTACTAAGTAGTAGCAAATCTTAATGGAGGACTGCCTTTCTGCAGATGAAAGCTGTTGTTCTCAATAGCTAGAGGAATGGCCATGTTCATCACAGTATAGGTGAAGATCTCATTAGAAGCTACTTCCCTCAGCAGTAAGAAACTTGGGGATGTCTAAAAACTGTGTTTATAAACTAAAATTCAAGGTAAGTAGTCCCATTTATGTTTTAAGATTTTTTTTAAAAGAAAAACATATTTCTAGATATAGGGAGTCTGAGGTTGGAGTGGGGAGCGAGAAATGATGTTTTTAAGTCTCTAAAAATAGTCCTGACCCAGCACTAATAGGCTGGGTTTTGCCATAGAAAGTGGCTGTGTGTGTGAACCAAGTTTTTCTTGAGGACCCTGTTCTAGTCAGAATAATTCTTGGAATGATTTGTCTCCAAACTTTGCTGCGAATGGACACGAGCCTAGAACTCACTTGGATCAGAGCAGAGGCCCCTGTACTTGTCATCGAGTGCTGGACCAGACTGTTGTAGACTGTTTGCCACGAAATAGGTGAGCTGCACTGTCCTGACATGTGTAACTCTTCCCCGAGGACTCACCAACCTCACCCCAAGCAGCTTCAGGACTTCCACCACGATGCTTGATAGTGGACCCCCACCACCAGAGTCAGAACGCCAAAATGGGACCTAGGGTAGTTGGACTCACCTCTCAGGCTGAGTTTCCTAAAAATGTAAAAGTGAAGAATTTATAAACTTTCTGCTATGACCATGGCATTCAGGGAAATGGACTGGGGCATATTCTTAGAATCAAAAACTCTATAAAGACCACCCAATTTATATTAGTGTAAAGAAAGCAAGGCCCTGAGAGACAAACTGACTTGACTGAATATGTTTAGGTGCACATTTGCCACTCTGGACAGGTGGCCCTCATCTCAGCATTTCTAGAAATTGTCTAAGGGCATAATTTAACCATATAATTCCATTTTAATCCTTTGACTTAGATGGACTTCATTTTTATAAATCAAATCCATCTTAACAGATGATCTATCTCACTAAAAATTCAAAATTACATCAATTTTATAAATTCAAAATTAACTGAGAACCTTTGGGGAAAGTTTTAGTATGTTTTTTATTGGTTTTCATGTTGCACTTGAAAGAAATGTCTCTATTGAATGTTATTTCTGATACCACAAAAAGAGACTATTCTGATATTGTGAAACACTTTCAAAGCTTTATATATTCCCTCTAAGACAGCAGTTCTCAACCTGTGGGTTGTGACCCCTTTGGGGGTCGAACAACCCTTTCACAAGGGTCGCCTAAGACCATCGGAAAACACATATATAATTACATATTGTTTTTGTGATTAATCACTATGCTTTAATTATGTCCAGTTTGTAACAATGAAAATACATCCTGCATATCAGATATTTACATTATGATTCATAACAGTAGCAAAATTACAGTTATGAAGTAGCAACGAAAATAATTTTATGGTTGGGGGTCACCACAACATGAGGAACTGTATTAAAGGGTCGCGGCATTAAGAAGGTTGAGAACTACTGCTCTAAGAAGTGATCTGTACAAGTATCCCAGGTCAGAGAATTGAGTCTCATTTTATTCCCAAGGAAACTGAAGTTCATGGCCACGTGGTGGCTGAATTTAAAAACAAAAACAAAAACAAAAAACTAGGGCGACAGTCTCTGTGTGCTGAGTCCCAGTCCTGTGTCGTTGGCTGCTGCACGCTAAGCAGCGTGCCTGTGTCCATATTACTACATCCGTCCTCCCTGCACTGCTTTCAGTCTTCACTGCGTTCGCTTCCTGAATAAGAAGTGATTTTGATGTTTTTGTTGTTGTTGTTGATTAGGGAACAAAAACCTTAGGTGCTCATTTGTCTCCTTATGTAATTTCAGCAATCTGGATCTATCATCATGCCTCAGGTGAGCTGGTATTTGCATTACATAATAAATTACCAAGTTCCCACTTCCCCTTCATCTGGGTGTGTTTGAGCAGGGAGGGGGCGCAGAGGGGGGACGCAAAACTGGGTTTCTTCGCCTTCAGTACTAATATAAAACTTCTCTTCACCAAGAAGCCTATTTTGTCTTATCACAGTAATCACTTTACCAGTGTACTTTCTACACTTTCTGGTTACTGTTTGCATGATTTGCAATGACATGTTTTTCTGGATTTTTTTCAGTGTGGTAAAATATGCATGTAATATATAATTTACTATTTTAACCATTTTAAATTGTATGGTCCCAGTGGCATTAAGTACATTCACATTAGTGTCCAATCATCATCACCATTGCCAGAATTTTTTCGTCATCCCAAACTCCCAAACTGAAACTCTGTACCCATTAAACAACAAACACCTCACCCTTCTCCTTGCCTCCCAGCCCCTGGCAACCGCTATTCAATATTCTATCTATAATTTTGACTGTCCTAGGTACCTCATATAAGTGGGATAGTGCAATATTTGTCTTTTTGTGACTGACATCTTTCACTTAGTATGTCTTCAAGTGTCATCCCTAAAATAGCAGGAGTCAAAATTTCCTTCATTTTTTTAAAATGGAATAATCTTTCATTGTATGTGTATACTACATTTTGTCTATCAATTTATTCATTGATGGACATCTTGTTTGCTTCTACCTTTTGACTATTTTGAATGTGCTGCTATGAACATAGGTGGGCAAATACCTGTTTGAGTTCCTGCTTTCAGTTCTTTTAGTTGTATACCCTGAAATGGAATTGCTGGGGTCACAGAGCAATTGTACATTTAATTTTTTGAGGAATCACCATACTGTCTTCCAGACCAGCTGCACCATTTTACATACTTTTGAGCAATGTACAAGGATTCCAGTTTCTCATGAACACTTGCTATTTTCTGTTTTTATATGTTGTTTTATAAATGCTTTGTAAGTACCTAGTATAGTACCTTTACCATAGTAAGCTAGCCACAAGCATTTATTGAATTAATGAAAGCTATTTTATATTTTTCAGTTGGTTGATAGTTCTTTTGATGTCGGAAGTGTTTTTTAAATTTAGGGTCCATAGGCTTCAGGCATCACTCGCAGTGCCTTGTAAGAAAGCAGATTCCCAGGCCACATTCCAGACATTGAATTTGGAACTCCCTAATCAGGACTTTAGAAAACTTTAGTGTTAACATCTCAGGTGATGTTGCTGCAATAACGGTAAGAAGCAGTGCATTTGACCAGGTTGCAAACTCTTGAAGGCAGGACTTACCTTTTCTAATCCTTTGGCAGCTTCTCACAGTAACTTTTCTTATTATCAACATTGATATTCATAGTTTAAACCTCACAAGAGCAGGTTTTGGATGTTTGCTTTTCCTACAGACATATTCTGTATGGAAGAGTGGTAGAAACTTCCTATGTGACAGAACATCAGCTTTGTGCTAAATAACAGGTATTGTCTGCTAATCAGCTGTGTGGGATAATCCATAAAACATTTAATGAATGTCTTCTTTTATTAAACACTAATTATCTACATCCTGCAGACAGTTTCTTAGGATGCTGCAAAATAGGTCCTTTGAGAATGAGTTTTTGTTCTATAGAATTTGGAAACAAAAGCTGCTTCAATCAGCCTTTACCTGGTAAACCTTGTAAACTGAGTACCCAGCACAAGCAGGGGTTATGGTCCAGAGTGCACCTCTCTCTCCCATGACTTACTAAATAATGTAGCTCCCAGAGCTATGAGAGATTTGGTGTCTTGTGACCGCTATCTAGCGACGTATGTCCATCATGCTTGATGTTCATTAGTTAGATGAGATCAGTGAGATAAAGAACTGTTAAATTTGTGTTTTCCTTTAATGGATATGTAACTGTGGTAGCCGAGTCACGAGTCACAGAACAGGAACTTGACAGAAAAGGACATGGCGGTAAGATAAGCTTATTTCAAATATACAACTTTATAACATTCTTTTACTAACTTGTCTTAGCAAGGTGCTTTGCCAGTTCTCTTAATAAATGTTAATGAGAAGATACAAGAAAGAAAAATAAACTAATTAATTATTCCTATATTTTTCTTTATGTATATGAATTAAGCATGCATCTTATTAGTGGAAAATTAAGTAATGTACTAATTTTAGGTAAATTTTCAGAAGGAAAACTAATTGAAAATCTGTTTTGATGAACTTAGAATAACCAGAAAAATTAATGGAATTGGCAACATCTAGTATTAAAAAGCTTTTGTTAGATTTTTAAATATTGAATATACCATTTCTTTGAAACTCTTAACTCATTTCTTTTACATTCTTATCAGGTAGATATTCAGCAACTGGTAGCCAAAACTAATTAAAATTTCCCTCTCCAAAAGATCAATTAATTTTTTTGACAAACATTTTTAGTTATGGCACTTAAAAATTTTTCCTCTCAGGGGAAAAGTGTTGTCTGAGAATATTTTGGAATCAAAACAAAAATACTGATACTTGGTTTATAACCAAAAGAGAAAAATAAATAAAGTTGCAATAATATTAGTGTTATAAACCCAATACTTTGGATGCTTACCCTTTTTGGAAGGTGTTGCTTGGATGTATTTTCCTAACCTTAGCTTGCTTGCTTTCCACAGTTGCAAGACTGAGGATTTCCTTGGCAGAGAATCTGGCTCAGTGACAACAAAAATTTGGCAGGTTCTTGGAACCCTTTTTGTTTTGTAGTTTGAAACTGTAGCTTGCTGATTTTGATACGCCTCCTGATCTTCTTATGTTCTGTCATCTTGTTGGGATCATTAGCTACTGTTTTAAGGCACTAGCATTATATTGCAAAATATTTCCCCTTCCACCATATAGTTGTAGTTACCAATGAGGAGACACCAATACTAAACAAAATTTTATTCCACAGTATATTTTTATTTCACTCTGATTTTTTAAAAAATTATTTAATTGGTAGAAACTTATTTTGATTAGCAAAACAATTTCCTTAACTTCAGTTGGTACGAAAATTTCTAAATTATATCTGAAAAAAATTGTATATTATAATCGTATTGACAGGGCTTCAGGAGCTGTTCGATCTCTGAAACGCAATGATTAAGAGGACAGTGTTTGTTGGGAAAAGAGAGAATGTGTAGTAATCAGGATAAATAAGGAGAAGGGAAACAGGCATTTGGTGCTTTTCCAAAAAAAGAAAAAAATTAAATTGATTTATTATTGAAATTATTACATGAAACAGCTCTGCCATGAAATCCAGACCCTATGCTGCCTGCTATGTTTTCAGAACTTCAAAATAAATGACTGAATAGAGTTAAACAGGATTAAATAGCCCCCTGAAGAGCTCCACCTGCCTGCACCTGGCAAAGACTTTCCATCTGGGGCCCCACAGGAAATATCTGGAGGAGCCTTCTCAAGTTCCTGGAGCTGCGTTTGTATTCATTTCCAGAGTAACCTTTGGCCGGTTACTTGACAAAGAGTGCCATGATTCTATAGCAATGGGAATGACAACATTTGCAGTCAGGCCCAGTTATCATTTCATAGAGGCTATATAAATATGTATTTGTATAAAACCACCAGAGGGAAAAAGGAGGTATCGCATGCTGATTCTAGGGAGGGTTTGGTAGTGCTGTAATTTAAAACAGAGATGACTGCAGTAAACTGACTCTTGGGTGTAAGTTACCTTCAGTGGTAATTCTCTGCTTAGTGAAAACTGAGCATATTGGAATTTGATGCTATAAATATGAGAGTAATGGGTAGATGAGAAATTTTAAAATATTCCAGAAAAATTCATAATTGGCTGTAAAGGCTTTTTTTCTTCCATCTTAGGAGATAGACAGTTTAATGCTGCTAAAAGACAGTGTTTATTTTTTCTTTAAAATATGGAAAAGCCAGTTGCCTCAGCTTCCAATACACTGACACAGTTATTTTCATCTTTTAAAATGCTTTTGGTTTTTGAACATATGTATGTATTTTAAAATAATGAAATGCATTCACTTCTGTGTTTTTCTTTGCTTAATGTTATACTGTAAATTTATTTCAATATTTCTATGTTTACTATATACTTACCAGTTCAGACAACTACCTAATTTTATTTGTGGTTAGCCTATAATTTATTAAATATTTCTCTTGCTTTGCACTTTAGGATTTTATCTTTTTTAGATGACTAAAAAGAATGTTGTCTTCAATTAAATTTTTCTTTAGAATAAGTTTTTCTTTTTGGAGATATAGGTCAAAGGTGTCATCACCTTTGTCACTCTTGTCATATATCAGGCTGTTTAAAACTTTTCACTTGCTATCATCCTATAAGAATCATGTATTTCTTAGATTTGGAAATGTGTTTCAAATTGATAAATCGTTCTGCTTTAATCTTTAAACCTCTTATTAGAAAAGTACCAAATTCAAAGTATGTTTTCAAATACAAGAAACGTAAGTGATGATTTATAAGAAGTCTTAGGAAATCAACCATATGTAACTATTTACAGAGCTTGTTTAAAATTTCACTTCAGGGAATTTCAGTGGAATGGGAAAGCATTTGGTAATTTTTCTTCTCACCAAGAATTACTGAGACAATTTTTCTTTCAGCAGATTGGTGTGCTTGACAGGCAAAATCATTGTTGTTTTATGAAATGGGCCACAAACCTTATAATATTGTTGTAATTAGAAATAATTTTAATGATTACAGTAATAGAGGCAGGAGACAGTTCTTAACAGTTACAGAGATCACAAGATATAAGGGCACTTTTATAAGAATCCAGTCTTTAGTACACTATCAACTTAGTTTTAGATAAGGCTTTCCTTTCCTTTCTTAAAAATTTTCCCTCTACAAACCTCATACTTTTTCACATGAGATAGCAGATCATCTCACAGCACCTACTGTGAATGCCAGTTTTTATGTATGTATTAAATCTTGGCAGATTTTCTATCAGTCCAGGCAAACAACTACTCTTTTTATTATTATTTCTTAAGGTTTGGACTTCAAATCACGTTCTTTAAAATCACCTCAGAGGCTTATTAAATAATTATCTATAGTATCTTTGGTAAATCAGGAATGATTCTTTGAGGAAGTCATGTCTTAAGTTGAGACTTGTAAACATAATTAGGAGATACCAGGAGAACAGGGGAGGGAAGAGTACTGAAGAAGAAGGAACAGTATTTGCAAAGGGCCTGTCAGAGGAGAGAAAAAAAGGAAGATATAAGACTGAAGGGAAAGAGTGATTAAATCCTGGAAAGGGAGGAGGATGGGAAGGAATCTTGGTTGAAAAAATTTCTGAATTTATCAAAACCATTCCATAAAGAAGGAAAAGTACAGAGTTCATTTACTTGGATTAGACCAAAACATTTTATATGTCATATGTGACATTGCAAATGCCAAGACTGGTTGTGTAATGCCCTGATACTTTTTTTTCCCACATCACTCATTATTCCTGTAGCTTCTATGGATATTTTTCAATCTCATTCTACCTCAGTCTACCTTCTACAGCCTCAATCTTAATGATGTAACATAGTGAAGGCACTCAACTTGATAAGGAAAAGCAAAGTCCAAAATTGCTGAACTCAAGTTGTTCTTGAGCATTGCTTATTTGAGTGGCTAGATAAGATAGCAGGTAGGCCCCACCATACCCAGCAAGAGCCTTCTGGATATGTGAACAGAAGTAAATCCTAAATGAATCAAAGTGTGTTTCAGAGTACGAGAAAGGGGATTCTGTAACCAATTGTCAACCTTTGCAAATGGTCACAGGGAGATCACCTTGGGTTCTTCATTTCAACTCAGGTTTTTTTCCAATTAAATTATTTTTGCTATTATAAAATATACAGTTATCATCTTCAGTTCATACATATCCAGGTTCCGACTTATTATACAATTCCCTGAAAGCTCAGAAAGTCTTCTTATTTTATACATAAATGTTTCAATTTCCTGTGTGGTCTTTAATAAATGCCAGATATTTTTTATTAACATAAAAGTACAAATTATTTTTTAAATGTGATAATTATTAATTTAAACACTTTTTAAAAACTTTTCAATGTCATGACTAAGTGAGATGAATAATTAATCAATTTCTATTACTATATACAGACTAAGAAGGAATCTGAGGTTTGCTTTATATAATTAGTGATTTTTGGTTTATGCCAACATTTACCAAAATGACTTTGATGGAAGACAACACCTGAGGATGTTGCAGGCACTTTGTGATAAAAGATTCTCTTGTGAAATAGGTTTAAAACAACATCAACTTACTGGGGCTTTTTTAAAAAGACTTTTCAAAGCCTTTAAAATGGAAGTGCACAGTGTAGATCTTTCAGAATGGGATGCATATCACCTTTCTTAAACTTGTTTAGATAATTCTTGCTACAATGTTTTCTGAGGAGTACCTTGGAAGACCTGAGTTTGGTAGGAATGTTACTGAACTAAAGGGGTTTGCTACTTGGGGTGCTCTATTCAAACACAAGATGTTGTTGTCACAAGGTACTTTTATTTATTTGTAACAAGTAAAGGAGAGAGTGGATTCATATCCAAAGCTCTGATTCTGGAAGGGAGACTTAACCATTGCTCATATATGCTATTTGGTCAATTACATGTTGATTTCTTGGCCACATTTATCTGATGGGATTCCTGTTAGCTTATCCTGTTTATGGTTGCATCTGCAAAATACTGTGCCACATCTTAACATTACAAAGTAACATTTAGAACTGCCCAGACCTCGAGACCCTTGTCCTGTACCCAACAGAACATTCCAGGAAATGCTCTTTTCTGCCATGTTGTCCTTCCTTGACTGGGAGAGGTATAGGAAGAAGAGTTGTTCACAATTACATGTCACACTCCAGGACACTTGCTAGTAAGAAGAACCATGGCATGCATCATCATGACAACACTGAAAATATGTGTCAGCATGACTTACTATTGGAATTAGAGAGTAAACATCTGTTATTGAACAAAAGCATTATAGCAGTTTGGGTCCAATCAGGAAATAGAAAGTGCACAATAAGTTAAACAGAAATTTAATATAAGGAATTAACAACTACAATAAAAGTTTAACCATAATACAAAGGAAACACTACATGGTCTCCAGGGGCCAAGGAGAGCCAGCAAGGGAGGACAAACCTGCAAAGGGTAAAGACCTTCTTGGAGGAGGTATGGTTCAGCCCCAGAGAGCAGAGAAGCTTGCTGGGTTAGCCAGGCTGGAGCCAGCCTGGAGTTCCTAGGCAAGCAATAGGCCACCCTCTGGGGTACAGACTGAGCAGGTGATTAGCAGCTGGTGGCAAAGCCATACAATGGGACTCAGAGCACCTGTCTGGGCAAGAGGCCTTCAGAGGACACTGGCTAAGCAGAACTGGCAGAGGAAGCAGCAGATCAGTGTTCGTCTGCTTGGGCCACAGGCAGGTTGCAGGCAGGCTGCTCAGAGGCTTACAGAAATAACAGCTGCTCCCTGTTTGACCTCCAGGCCACAGGCAGCTATTGGATTTGTTTCCATGTTGAGAGGGCTGTGGAAAGATTATCCCCCGGCTAATGCTATAAGATCATAGAGGAGTGGCATTCAATGACTGTGGGGAGCACTGGAGCCTGTCCAGCCACATCCAGGAGCCTCCTCCTCCTGCAGTGTTCCTCCAGTGCCCCCTACTGAAGAAGGTAAACATTGTGCTCACTTTAAAGGAGAAATGCTTAAAGGGATTCAGTTGTTTATCATGGATCATATATGAAGGATGCACTTGGAGTTGAGAGGCAATAAATTGATAACTGACACAAGTATGTCACTTATCATTTCTAATGGTGGCCTGTGTAGCACCTTGCCTTATCACCACCGTATGTCACTACGCATTGTGAATGCAGCTAGTACTGTCTGTTTCTCACCCTCCCCTCCAAGTGAAATACCTGGAGGAGTGAATACCATATCACTTGTTTATTTGTTTGGTTTTTAACATTTTATTTTGAAATAATTGTAGTTTTCAATGACGTTGCAAACTTTATCCAGTTTTCTTCAATAGTTACATCTTACAGAACATATTCCATTATTAAAACTAGGAAATCATCATTAAGACAATGTATGTATATAGTTATGTGCCATTTTTTCACATGTGGACCCTGTTACACTTTTTTGGTACTTATTGCTCCATGCGTATTGCCCTTGTTCTATTCTTTTATAGTCAAACCTACCCCAAACCCCACATTCATAACCCCTGGCAACCACTAATATGTTTTGTGTACTATCTATATTTTTCTTCATTTCAAGAATATTATATAAATGTAATTATACAGTATGTAATCTTTTGAGATTGGCCTTTTTCACTAGTATAATACCCTTTCATATATATGTGAGATAATGATTTTTATCTATAATCACTGCTTTTTCATTGTTTTTAGATTATTTACATTTCATGTAATAATTGCTATTACAGGCATGCACTGCTTAACAATAGAATATGGTCTGAGAAATGCATTGATAGGCAATTTTAAAGCTGTGTGAATATCATAGAGTGTACTTATACAAACCTAGATGGTATAGCCTGCCACAACCTAGGCTAGATGGTATAGCTTGTTGCTCACAGACTACATGCCTATACAGCCTGTTACTGCACAAAACAACACAAGGTTAAGTTAAGTACAAGAGAAAACAATGTACTGAAGAGACACAGTAAACATGAGATGTATGAGGCTGCCACTGGGGAAACAAAACATACCGTTTTATGGCAAATGATTTTTTATAAGTAGAAGGGATACACTCTAATATAATGATGAAAAGCATCGTCGTCGGCAGCCGTCCGTCTCGAGAGACGATGGTGTAGCTTCTTAAGAGTCTATCTGCACCGCCGAGAATGGCTGTGCAGTCCAACTCGGGAGTGACACGGTATCTGTCTCCTCCCGTGTTGAATCGACATCTTGCGATGACGCTGGAGTGTCCTCTCCAGTGAAGCTGAAGCTACAGAGCCTGGGCAGGGTGATATGGAGGGTCTGCTGTTGCCCATGCAGCAGACCCCCCCTCTCTTCGCAGCTGAAGGGTCCAAGGGAAAGACGGAGTCAATACAGCTTGGCTTCAGGTGCGCCGCAGGAGTTGCCGGTGTTGACTACAATGTCAAACCGCCTTAGGGACTCCGGCTCCGGATTTTCTGTCGGGGTTTACTCCCTTAGCCTTTCCCCTGAAGAGGTATGCCGCAAGGCAGCGGAGGTTTTTGGGAGTCAGAGTTTTCCTTCTCTGATGTGCCCTGACTGGAAGATCGAACCAGCGACACTTAGCTCGCAGGCCGACGCTCAATCCACTGAGCCAAACCAGCCAGGGGCTGAAAAGCATAGTGCATAGTAAATACATAAACCAGTAACAGTTGTTTATTATTAATATTAACTATTATGTACTGTAGATAATTGTATGTATTATACATCTATATGTCTGGAAGCACAGTAAGGTTTGTTTGCATCAGCATCACCACAAACATGTGAGTAATGTGTTGCACTGTGACATTACTATGGTTATGACATCGCCAAGCAATAGGAATTTTTTAGCTTCATTATAATCTATGAGACCACCATCATCTCAGTATATGCGGTCTGTCGTTGTCCAAAATGTCATTATGCAGCACATGACTGTATAGGGCTTAGGCCTGTTATTTTAGTTTGTTTTATCTTTGTTCCTTTTATTTTCAGTTTCTCTCTTTCCTTTCCCTGGCCTCTGTGAATTACTTGAATATTTCTTAGAATCCACTTTGGTTTATCTGTAGTGTCTTTTAACATTTCATATATAGATTTTTTTAGTGGTTTCTCTAGATATTACATTATATATACATACATAACTAATTCATCACAGTTTGTTGGTGTCAGCACATTGTTGGTTTCAGTAAAGGGTAAGAACTACCTCCTTTATATCCTTCTGCCCTCCCTAGTTTATAATATAATCATCCTAAATAATTCCTCTACACATACTGAGACCCATATCAGACAATGTTACACTTTTTGCTTCAAACATCAACCATAATTTTAAAAATATAGGAGGAGAATGTCTAGTGCATTTATACATGATTTTGCTCTTTCTATTGTTCTTTCTTCATTTCTGATGTTCAGAGAGTACTTCTTTGTAATTTTCTTTGTATTTCAAGAACTCCCTTATCTGTTCTTCTAGGGTAATTTTGGTGGCCATGAATTCTTTTAGTTTTTCTTTTAGAATGTCATCATTTTTCCCCTCCTGAAGGATAATTTTAGTAGAAATAGAATTTGGGGCTGGCAGGTATTTTCTTGAAAACAACTGTGTCACTTTCCCCTGGCCTCGGGGGTCTCAGGTGAGATAGCTGCAGCCATTCAGTTGTTTTTTCTCTCTGGATGGTGTCATTTCTTTCTGCCTTCAACTTTTTTTAAAATTTTGCTTTCTGAAATAGAAATTTTCATGTATCTTGAGGGTTATCTCATCTTTTTTATTATGTAGGTTTATATCTTTTGCCAAATTTGGGATATTTTCAGCCATGATTTCTTTGAATGCTTTTTCATTACCATGATCTCTCTCTTCTCCTTCTTCTGGGATTCCAATGGCGTGAAGGTTAGATTCTTTGTTATCGTCCATTGGTCTCTGAGGTTCTATTCCTTTTTTTTTTTTTAACTCTATTTCCTCTGTTGTTCATGTTGGGCAATTTTTATCATTTTATCTTCAAGTTTGTTTGTCCTTTTCTTTTGTTCTTTCCATTCTGTGGAGGCCATCCAGTAAGGTTTATTTTTTTGTTATTTATATCTCAATTCTAAAATTTCCATTTGTTTCTTCTTTATATCTTTTGTTTGCTAAGTGTTTTCCATTTATAAAAAATTTTTTCAAGCATGTTTGTAGCTGTTCATTGTAGCAATCTTATGATGATTACTATAAAATTCTTGTCAGGTAATTCCAAATATCTGATTTATCTCGGGGTTGGTTTCTGTTGATGGCTTTTCTCCTTAAAGTTAGGTTTTCCTGGCTCTCGGTATGATTATTGATTTTCAGATGTGTCTTGGACATTTGGGCAATTATGTTATGAACCTCAGATCTTATATCTGTTTCAGAAGATGAAAGGAGGAGTTGTCTCATTATTGACAAGTTGGGGTGCAACTCCACTTCTCCTAATTAGCCCCCTTTCATTTCCTGGAGTGGGGTGATCTACTACTGTTAGGTGGAGATGGGATTTCATTGATACTACCCTGGCTGTCTGTGAAGGGAAAAGCCCTCCCCCACTGCCCCTGCCCCGGCCCGTTGCTCTCCACGTTGCCTCCCCTGGCACCACTGATGCAAGAGAGTCCTCATCCACATTGGATGATGGTAAAAGTTTCTCTGATGCAAGTGAGGAAGGGGAGAAGAATCTCATTTCCACTAGGTGGTGCAGAAGTACAGAATCCTCAAATGGCTCTACTGACCCCTTAGAGAAGGGATGAAAACCCTGGTTCCCCACTCAGTCTTCTCTAACACCATGCCTGTGGTGGGAGGGGGAGAGGGAAGCGAGGGGTAAAGTCTAAAATTTTCATGGTGTTGGTGATAAATATACATATTTTATCTTTGTCCCTAGTTCTTGGCATACATCTCTTAAAATTCTTGAATATCTGGAGTGGTAAGAATGTCTTTTGTTTGCTAAGGGGATGACTGGTGGCCGGGGTCCCTAGATAGCTTCCTAATGGGGGTTGGTCACCAGAAAGACCAAACCATGATTAGGGGGTTGGAACTTTTTATACACCCTCTGATCTTCCAGGAAAGGAGAGGGGCTGGAGATTGAGTTAATCACCAATTGCCAGTGGTTTAAGCAATTAAACCTATGTAATGAAATTTTCATAAAACCCCCTAAATGATGGGGTTTGGAGAGCTTCTGGTTTGCTGAATACATCAAGGTGCTGAGAGGGTGGCACAGCTGAAGAGGGCATGGGAGCTCTGCAACTCCACTCCCCATACTTTGCGCTCTGCATCTCTTTCGTTTGGCTGTTCCTGAGTTGCATCCTTTATAATAAACCAGTACTATGAATTATTCTAGAAAATTACCAAATTTGAGTAGTAGGATCATGGCAACCTCTGACTTATAGCCATTTGGTCAAAAGGACACGTGACCACATGAAATTTGTGACTGTCTTTTGAAGAGGGGGGGACAATCTTGTGGAACTGAGACAATAACCTGTGGAATCTATGCTAATGCCAGATTGTTAGTGTCAGAATTAAATTTAATTGTAGGACATCTAGTTAGAATCTAGAGAATTTGAGGATTGGTTGATGTGGGAGAGAAAAACTACACATATAGTGGGTATATTTTAGTATTTTCCTGTGGTATAACAATTATGTTCTAAGCATTTTCTATGCTAAGTTGCCCCTTCCCAACTTCTTTGGCTAAAGAAAGCAGGATTTTCTTGAGGAATTTTCTTTGTTCCCATTGGAGTCTTTGGCTTACTGGCTCTTCCAACAAGTTCTGAATATAAAAAGGCTGAAAGAAAACCCAGGGGATTTACCACGATATTGTTTCCCATAGGCAGTCTGCTTTCCCTTTCCCTTTGAAAGTTTCTGTCTGTCTGTCTGTCTGTCTCTTTTTAATAAGAGAAATAGAAGAAGGTATGTGATTCCACCTTTATCTAGAATGAGAAATTCCAAATTGGTTTCAAATATTAGAATTTCCTTCTCTGTAGTAGAAAAATAATTTTCTTCCTTCATTTACTAATTTTTCTTCCTCTTAGGTTTTAATTCCTAGCTATGCAAAATTGCCTCAGAAAAAATTATTTTATTAAATGGTCTTACAAGGTCACTATAACCAGCTGTGAAAAATGTCTCAATCATTCCCTTGTTAATAAGATGTTTTCCAAAGTTCATTCACACATGAGACACAGACATTTCCAGCATATGTTCATTAAATTCTCAACATATACTAATTAGTTTTCCCCAAAACATTTTCAGGTCTTGTTTGTTTCTACTGTTTTATTGAGACTTTTTATAATAACTGAGTAATGCACATTTATTAATTAGCAATATTATTAAAACCAAATATTTCAGTCTATTAAACCTGGATTTGTGGTTTAAGATACCCTCTTTCTTTTCTCAAGCACTCCTATATGAGGCTTATGTGCAGCATAAATATCTGAGTGATTTAAATGATGTTGTTTTAATTAGTAATAGGGCTAGGAGTAGAATTAACATCTATTGGTGACAGAGGCAGGTGTAATACACACTAGAAGTTTTATATGCATTATCTAATATATTCCTCAAAATAAAGCCATGATGTATATAAAATCATTTACCAATGAAGCTTTTACAAGGTCACAGAGTCAGTAAAATCCAACCTGAGATTGAACTCTTGTTGTAAGTATAGATCTAGCCAGCAGTCCATGAACCATTAGTAGACCATTAAATCAATTTAGTGAACAGCAAACACTTTAAAAAAAAAAAAAAGACTGAAGCGTATCAGAGTAGAAAATGTCACCAGATATTTCAATGGTAAGGGAAATTATTGTTTAATAAAAACAACAGATTTCTTCTTTTATATGTTTATTAATGTTCTATATGCACTGAGTCCCAATGAATTAAATGTTTTTCATAACACACTGTGGTTTGCACAGAAGTCTGGAACCATTTTGTTAGGTGACCTTTGAGATACTTCCAGGCCTTAATCTAAGTAACACTGTTTACCATATCCACTGGGAAAATACTTTTCCAGGAAAATGCATCATCCCTCAAGAACAAATTTATTTTTCAAAGTCTGAAATTTTCTGTGTAGAATCTCTGGGTTAAAACAGGAAGTAGTGATTTTTATGGCAAAATTTCATGCTAGTGTGTAACTCTTGCTGTATATGATTTGTGTGTGTTTCTGTTAAGAGTACATTGTGCCATTTGACTTTTTTCCCTACTATCCTCAAAATTTTTAAAAATGGTAAAATTCTAATCAGTTTCCTAATGAGAAGTGAATTGGAAAGTGCAAAAGAGACATTACTCTCCAGTGATAAAGTGAACAGATTCTGGAGTCACATAGATCTATTTCAAATCTTGGCTCTGTCACTCAGAACCCTGGGCAAAGTATTTCTGAATGTTCTTACCTGGAAAGTAGTAGTAATAGTAGTAACTAACTCATTGGAATGCTGATGGGATTAAAATGAAAAATATATATAAAGAAAGAGGCAGATCACTCCAGATTGGAAGATGTGATTTTAGTAAACAAGGGAAGTTGCATATAAGACTTGTTTTGGGTGGACACAAGACAAGTAGATCTCTGCACCAGTCTGCCAGATTATTAAATGTTTATATAGAGGTCTTAATGGGATTCAGTCATGTATATAGTCCAGATGGTCTCAACAATACATTACTCTCTCAAGGGTATGTCCTTGAAATGGCTCCTAGTGCTAAACAATGAGCAGAACATACATTCCAAGGACAGGGAGAAGGAAAGGAGTTTCTGATGGCCTGGGTCCAGCTTGAGGGTCAACCAGAGGTCATGTCCTCTCAGTGGCCTCCTCCAACACTACAGCTGTACAAATCAGTCCTCTCCATAATCTAATTCTAGATTAATTGACATAATTTTATAGGGTCAAGTCAAGAGCCAGAAATTATATGGCAAAGTTTAATTTCTACACTGAAGCACAAACTCTAAGAGCTGGCACTTCTAAACACAGTGTTTTAAAAATGGCTCATACACCTGAGCATACACCTGATGAAAGGACTTTTGATATTGCAGGACAACCTGGAGCCATCCATGTTCCCGATGCAGAAGGGCTCCCTGAACCTCCTGAGGCAGAAATGGGAATCCAGTGATTACCAGAAAAGTGAATGTTGTCCTGGGGGCCATCATTGCAGGCTCTTCCAGCCTCAAGAAAGCAAATGGCTTGACCCTGAAAGAGAGGTGGTAGTGGCAGCACCTGGACCTCCAGATCCTTCAGGTCCGCCCTGCAGTGTAGAAGACATGTTGAGCTCAGAGCCTGAAGAGAAGGGCCCTGAGGACAAGAGTGACAATATCAGGGAGGGCAGCCAGCCCGAAGTACTGAAGGAGGATTCCTTGAGTGGTCGGCGCAGGATAGAGCGCTTCTCCATCGCTCTTGATGAGCTGAGGAGTGTGTTTGAGGCTCCTAGGAATGAAAACAGACAAGCTGGACCAGCTGAATATGGCCGAAAGGTAAGGAGCCACTAAATAAGAGTAAAAGTTTACAGTTGCCAAGTTTGGCAGCTTGCCTAGCCTGCCACTTATTTCTAAGCATGTACTTCCCCACCCCACCCCCGACCCACCTGTACTCTAGGCAGATGTCCTGAAGCAACCGTATAATATGGTGTGAAATGTGGCATCCTCTATTACTGACTTCCTCTATGGTTTGTTCCAGTGGGGACTTGACCTCCTTTCACTCCCACTAGAACAGCTTTGATAAGTCCTCTAATGCTGATGCTTCTTTGTGCACGTGCCTTGTTTCCACAACTAGGTTGTAAGTTCCTTAGGGGCAAGGACAATTTCTTAGCACCCCTTGTGCTTCCAATATCTAAAAAGTGGTGCTGCTTTTAGCTAGATCTCAGTGAGGATTTATCAGTAATGATGGTGAAATGGAACAAGTGAAGGCTTCAGAACCACAGTGACCTAGATTTTAATCCTAAAACCTGCCATTTACTTCTCTAGCTGCATGAAACTTAACCTTGAGAATACAAATGTATTAATCTGCTACTTTACCAGGATTGTGTGAGGATTATTAACAATATATTTAAACTAGTCCACATAGAGTCTGGAATAGTTTGCAGTACATGATGATCATGCCTCAATGATTATGGTGTACTGTGTCACTTATAAAATATGTCTGTTAACTAAAGGGGTCATTTAATCAAATGCAGAAAATTGGATTAACAACATCATGACTGGAGACCACATTTATACTTCTGTTGTCAGTTAAAACCAACCATTGTTTAAACTGGTATTGCTTGGATTTATTACACTTATTAGGGTCCCTACATAAAAGATTATATTTGAATTTCATAAATAATTAATAAATGATCTTGTGTTTCCCACTGGGAGGCAAACTCCATGCTTTGTTAATTTTTTACCTAGTGACAGTTATTAGAAAGGTACAGTCCTACTCATATTAATGGATAATTAGGCTTCACAGAAAGAGAAAATTGTTCAAAGTAAGTTATTTTGTTAATATTTGCTCTCAGTTTTCCTATTGGGGCATATATAGTAGTCATATTGAGACCATTCTTGTGCATCAAATAACGCAACTTGGTTTAATGAGAATCAGGAATATGAAGTTATATTTATGAGTTTTTACTGAACTCAGAGGATTTCTCAAATATGCAACCATTTGCCAATCCCTAATTTGAGAATTTTCTTTTCCTCCTTTCCATTCAACAGGTACAATTTTTTTGTTTATACATTTATAATATCTTTTAGTTGAATGTCCAGGGATTGGGGTACACTTAACATAGATATGTACAGTTTCATTTTTTAAATATTTTATCTGAATAAATTAAGAAAAGTAAAGCTGCAGAAAAGTTTCCATTCAATCTCTGTTGACTTTAGTGTAACAGATTTGGACATTTACTAGATATAATGATAAAAATATAGTCAAAGGCAGAAAAAATAATCCTTATAAATTATGTAATGTAATTCATCCTCATCTGGAAGAGATGTAGCCTCTTAAATGCAATAGTAAGAAAACAAGGCATTAATGGTTTCTGGTTGAAAGGAGAGATTTCTACTATTGGTATGGCATGGGATTTTGGACCTAGTGCCATGGAAATAATTATGGAAAGAAGCAGGTACCTGAAAACCACAATTTTGTTTACAAAAACAGAATTTAATACACTGTGTTCTAAGGTACTGTGTCATAACATGGCATTCCCTAAATGTATGAAACATAGATTGTGCATTTAGAAACGTCCTTTTCACAGCAGATGCCTGTGATTTTTAGAATAAGTTTACATAAATGAGTATTAGGAAAGTTTGCAAAACTCTCTTTATAAATCCCATGTTGCTTCTAGAACAAGGAGAATAAAAGGAAGAGAAAAATGAGAAGCAAGTGAGAAGTTAAACTGCTTTCTTCCAGTTAACTATTTTGTTATGTTATTAGGCATGTCAAAAGAATCTTAGCTCAACTTAATTCAAGATTATATATTTCACACCAAAGCATGGTAATTATATACAACTTAACCCTTTGTTTCTGTAGATCCTTTTCCTCTTTCTCTCATAAATACTCTGCTATTATTATAAAGTAATGAGATAATATTTATTTGCATAAATCATGCAAAAATATTCTAGCTACTTCATAACTATGACACTTATTGAGGTATTGATGATATGGGGAAAGGTTTTCAATATTCATGAAATTTAAAATAAGGCCAAAAACAAATTTTAGATAAGGAAATTTTTTGCAATTAGCAAATTATCTGAACAATAATAAACAATGAACTGCATTTTACTGTTACTATAGAAGGAAACTCCTCAGCAATAGACACTTGCTTAGAAAAACTTTATAAGATATTAAGGTTTAATTAAAGGTATGGAATAATATATGTATATATATATATTTATAGATACACATATTGGTTTAAAGTATTTTTAGAAAACATAGGAGAAAAATGTCTTTATTTATTAGAGTGCCCACTTCAGCAGAGTTTGGTTCATAAATGTATTTGGAAAAAGGAACTACGAGAGTCAGTATTATTTTCTGTAAGGATACAAACTCATTAGAGATTATTTCAAGCCCTATAAAATATTAACTCTATTTAGAGCTTTTGCTAAAATAATTTATCCTCATATAATTATAACAGAAAATTAATGGGAGTTTCTTAATTCTTAAAATTAAAGAGAAGTTCTTAGAATAATTTTATATTTTCTAAAGAGTGACACAACTTATTGTTATAATTTCTAAAACACCCTGTAAAAGCAATCCAGTATGAACTTTTAAACTGAAGATTATTATGCTCATGAGTCAGACTAATTAAAAAATATAAATTCGAAATATATAGGTATTATCTCAAATAAATGGTATGCAACATGATTTCTTTTTAAGTTTTAATAATTTGCAAGAATCTAAGATTATGAAATTTGGATAGAATGTCCCATTGACTTATGAAATTAAGTTATAAATTGTTGTTATATAATGCAATGTATCAGTTAACATTTGCTGTATAATAAACCACCCCGAATATCAGCTTTGAACAATAACTATTTATTATTGCTTACAAATCTTTGGGGAGCTGAGAAGTTCATTAACTTGTTTCTGGTCTCATTTATTCATCTACAGTCAGCTACCAAGTCATTAGGGTCAGGTTATTCTAGGGTGGCTAGAGAGTTAGGACAACTCAGTCTACCCCATGTGCTCTCTTCTCTTACAGCAGGTTGGCTAGATTTATGCATAGGTCATAGAAGTTTTAAAGGAGAAAGTGGAACAGCATGAGGCTTCTGCTGATAACTTGCACATCACTTCCCCATATTCTATTGGTCAAAATAATCATAATACAAGCCAGGTTAATAATGTGCTGAAACTGATTCCAACTCTTGATGAGAGAAATTTCAAACTCACACTTGCAAAGGTAAATCAGTACAAGAGAGGAATAACTGCAGACACTTCACAGAAAATCTACCACAGGCAAATTTACTCAGATACATTCAAGAATCAGAATGGTTTAATATATTACTGAGGGCCTTGGTTGACAAAGGCCATTCAAACATGAGCTGGACTTGATCAGAAAAAGTAAGCACAATCACCACATCTTAGTCTTGCTGCCTCAGAATGCATTGATTCCATCTCCCGGATGATTGCAGACTTGAAGAATAACATGAATATACAAGGCTAAGGGACTGTGGAACTGCATGTGCATCAATGATTAAACAGGATATAAATAATTAAATATGGTATAGTTTGCAGAATATGTTATTTTCATTTCTTCCAATAATCAAAGCCTCTGGTTTTTCAGTTAATGACCAATTTGTCAGCTGCTACTTTTTAATGCTGCATAAAATCTGTCCTTTAAAAGAACAGGTGAATCATGGCTTGTACTTTGGCTCCTTCTACAAAATCACTTGATTAGATGCTTGATGTTATGTTTGCTCCTTAAACCCAGGCATGTGGGGATTTGGGGATTAATTTAGTTCTCATAACAGAGCGGTAAGCACTCTTTTCTGTTCACAGCTTTCTGACTCTACCGCCTCCCACCCTCCTCTCAACAATGCTTCTGAGAAAATTTCTGTCCAGTACAATTTATTTTGTAAAATAATTTAACAGGACAGATGCTATTCTAATCGCCAAACTTTCAAAACTATAAAGATAAATAATTTTTTTCCTATGGGAAGACTTTTGAAGATCTTTGAAGAAATAAAGTGTTTTTTCTTTGCTTGAAAATAGGCAAGTAGTATTTTGCAGAACTGAAGTAAATAGTTTACTAAAAAAAATTACTACATTTGTGTGTGAGAGGATGTATTATAAAGAATCATAATTTTTATTTTATCACAGCATATAAGAGAATAATGTTTGATGACTAAAGGTCATTTGGAAGCCTTGGATCAGCTACTTCCTCATTGCATACATTTGAATGAGTTATTTCACCTTATTAATCCTTAATTTTCACATATATAAAATGAGGAAATTAATACAGCACAAGATTTTTGTGAATATAATACTTACATAACATCTAAAGGAGATATGATATTGATGAGGCAGCACTACGTGAAATTCAAGAAAAGCATCAAAATATCACCAAATGAATATTTCTTCTACTTTCTCTTGTCTGATATCATTTCTGTAACTCAGCACATGTCCTTGGGGAAATGCTCAATCTCAATGAATTTCTGTTTTCTTACCTATAAAGGCAAAAGCTTACACGATGGTTTATAAGTTTCATGTCTGATAACACCTTAGTCTTTTGCAAAGGCACCAGTTAGAGGGGCTTTCCTTGAATATTCACTGTTGCAAATGCTAATGATGTTTACCAACAGGAGATACAATTCCATTTTGAGATGATGAGAAAAAGAACTACAATTTGTTATAGTTTTCAAAGCTTTATTAAAACCCAGACAGCGATATGGTTGCGAGCTTAATTGTCCTTTCCAATTAATAGAAAATGTCACTGGCATTTAGGGAATCAAAATTTAAATTCAAAAGAGGTGCAAAATAGGGTATAAAAGTGTTTATCGTATTTATACACACACGCACAGAAGAATTAAACTTAGACTCAAATACACCCCAAGGATGAGTCATAATGTTTTCTTTTTTTTTTTTTTTTCATGTCTGTTTGCTTAGAATATTTTCTCCTTCCCTTCATTTCCAGTCTGTGTATATCTTTTGTTCTGAGGTGGGTCTCTTGTAGACAACATAATGTTGTGTTTCATTTTATGCAGCGTTTTCTTAGTGGGATCTTTTGTTGTTTTTTCAACTAATGTTAGTGTTCTTTGGTTGTTCATTTCATGTATTTATACATTATTTTACAGCCTCCTGTCCAGTGTTTTATGTTAGTTGGGGAAAAAATAGCTCTGTTGATCTGATGGTAAAATTCCCAACTGAACACATTTGCATGACCTTTAAGACTTACAGAGGAAACAGCCATCTTGTTTCATTAGTGTCTCCCAGTGATATATGTAGTCACAATATGACACTTTAAAATGTAGTGCCAATAACCACAGAAAGATGTTAAGCAATATTGACCCACTTTCAACTGGGAAAACTGCTGTCAATTAATGGATTGGCATTCTTTGACAGTTAGTTGGAAGACTAGTAAGGGTTTCCATCATTGTGTTATAAGAGTATTGATACCTGCTGCCTCTGTTGTGAAGTCACTTTCTTTTACTCCTTCCATAGATGCTTATCAAACATTTCTACTTTCTGAACAAATTAATTCAATGAGTTCCATGCATGACTCTTCTTCCCTTTCCCTGTTCTCATTGCTGATTTTCATACTCTACCAGGTTTTGTAGGAGAATCCACTCACCATTCAGGTCAGCTAAAGAGTAATTTTTTTGTTTGTTTTTAAGAAGTTGGTAAAATATTCTCATACACTGAGATGGATGATTAAACGGGGAGAACTTTGGTCTCTATTCAAGGTCTTTAACTCCACAAGGTCCATGGAGATGATGTCTCAATCATTGAGAAAGTCCACCAGCCATCCAAAGGCCATCCTGAAAGAAGTCAACATAGAAATTCCTTTGATAACACCCAGGCAGATACACTGCCACTTATTGTGGAGAAACCTGAAGAAACCAACTTAAATAATCAAAGTTAATGTATCTAGTAATAAGACAAATTGATATCTCATATAACTCCTGATATGATTTATGGTGAAAAGCAAAGCATCACTCCTGTGGTATTCTTGCCAAATTATGTAATTTCAGTTTATTCATGGAAAAACATCAGATAAATTCATGTGGTAACAGGCATTCTATAAAACTGTTGGTCGTTACTCTTCAAAAATAGTAAAGTAGTGTTAGACAAATACTGAAAACTGCCATAGGCTGGAAGCAATTAATGAGATGTGATAACTAATACGAGAATGATATCTGCTATTGAATCTTGGACCAGAAAGGAGGACCATTAGTGGGAGAATTGGCAAAATTCTAATAAGGTCTGATTACTTCCTGGTTTCAAAACCATACTATGGTTAAATAAAATGCTGAGGGAAAGCTGGACAAATGGTGTATGGGAATTCTCTGTATTATTTTTGCAACTTTTGGCAATTCTAAAGTTATTGCAAAATAAAAAGTTAAATAATTATCATTGTTGAGGCTTTAGCACTGCATAAAGAAAATCATGGTCTCTTTTGCTTTAAGTTTTCCAAAAATATTAATATTTTTAAAAATTTGGTATTAATATTTTTCATTCACAGATATCTCACCACTTTAACAAAAAGACAGATACATAAAAATGTACATCCAAAAAAGCAAAGTTTATAATGTTTAGTGTTTTTAAGCTAAAATACAAGAGAAATGATACATTTCCCATATCTATCATAGAAACCTCTGTAGTCTGGTGTTCTGTTCGTAAGATTCTGAAGTGAGATCGTCTGTGCTTAATTCCAACCTCACCACTATGAGAGTTTGAACTTGGGCCAGTTTTAACCTCTTAATGTTCTCAATTTTAAAATACACACACCATCATCATTAAAGAGCCTGGAAATAATTGACTAATCATGTACAACATCATTACAAATAACATGAAATTGCCGTGCCAAATGCCTCACCCAACAAAAGAATCAACCCACTTACTCACCAGCCACTGATTAGGACACTCCATCCCCGACCAGAGTACAAGGCCTTCCAGGGCTTGGTGGAGGGCAGACCCAGCAGCCCCTTCAGGCTAGGTTGTTCGAGGAGCTGTCTGCCAGTGGGAATGGTGGCCTTTTCCAGGGGGCCTGGCCAAGCTTGTAGCTGTCAGTGAGGAAGGGCTGGCCTGGAGGCAGAACTGGCTGGCAGTTGGGCTGGAACTTTGCCTTTTTCACTTGGAAACCAAAAGTGCCTTGGGCCATAACATTGGAGGTAATAGCATGGGTTCTGCCTGGGGCAGCTTGACTCTTGACCCGCAATTGATGCTGTGCTAGAGGCTCCACAACAGTAGTGCCTATTTGCTGTGGCTCTGGTCCAGGCCCCACCAAAGGTGTACTACTGCAGTGGCCGGGCTGTGGGTGGAGCTTTTTATGTTAGAATAATATTATATTATGTGATCCTTAGCTCCTTAGCCCTAAACTTCTAACCTTGGAAGTTTCAACCATTGAATATTTGCCTATAATGTGAGGATCTCTGCAATTAATTTTTTTCCTAGCAAAGAGAATTTAAGAAGCCTAATTATTAGTTCAGAAGCTGAGGTATGGACAGCCTTATGGTTAGAGCTGCTTTATATTAATATTCCATTTCTACTCACTGAGTTTCACTACATTTTCAGTAGAGTTCCAGTCTTGTTTCTATTGTTGTTGTTGTTGTTTAGACCCTTGGTTCTGTCTTGACTATAGTCCTTCCAAATCATTGCCTCAAATTCAAGGAACTCAAATGATCTCTTATCTCAAACTTCAACTCCAGTAGCTGTAACTATTGCCTTTCTTATACTGATTTGACAGCAAGCTTCAATCTCTCTAATACATTGCAAGCCCTCCAAAGTGCTCACATTCTTTTGGGGACAATATAATATATTGTCTTTTGATGGATTTCCCAATTGCTTCTAAGGTTTTTTCCTTCCTTTTTGGGCTAGGTCCTCTGAGGGACAAATTCCTTAACTCTACAGACTCTCCTGTCTGGCCTTCCTCATGGCAAACCAAGCCCCAGCGTTGATACAGTAAAATTTTCTTTAATGTAGTTGCCTTTTAAAAAAAAAAATAAAAAATTCAAACAAAGTTATTTAACTGAACTTAAAAGTCTGGCCTCTTTTTTCAGGGTTGAAATTAAAAATATTTAGTGTGGCATGCAGCGCAGGCTCTGACAATTCAGAATGGATGTGGCTATAACAATACGTACAGCATGTTAGTACCCTCTTTCTGGACATGAACCAACCTGTAGGCACAGAACTGTTTTTTATGTAGCATTTGTTTAGCACTCACTATGTTACATATGGAAAACAAATGGTTAACATAATTTCTTACTTGGAAAAATATTTCTCTATCTGTTTATTGTGTAGTGGGGAATGAATGCAATGAGTTCCAAACACCTGAAACAAATTCAAGCTCCATTAATATTTCACATCTATACCAAACTACCAAATATCATGATTTATGATACTTAATAGTATACTAACTTGTTTTATGTCAATGTAAGTCATTTATGGGATGCCATGAGACAAATTGCTCTTAAGCATAGTAATGCATCATAATGCATGCAGTTCTCTTTCTTACCCCACTCCCAACTTGTGGAAGTATGTCAGGAGCATACATTTAAAAGAATCAGGATATACTGATTTCAACCTTGAAATCATATTATTTTATTAATGATAAATATGTAAAACATTTGCATTTCTGATCATAATGATTTAATATTTTAAGATCTAATCTCTTTCCCATTTATCTTTATTTTTGTTTGTTAGGAGCAATTTTTTCCTTTTTTGAAATATGTTTGAGATTCTCATAGAACAGGAATTTCAAACTATGAAACAATAACAAACCCAAACCAGAAGTTCCACAGACAGGTCTCTCTGTCTCTTTCCCTCTCTGTCTGTCTCTGTCTCTGTCTGTCTGTCTCTCTCTCTCACACACACACTAATACATAGGCTTTAAAAAATATTTCATATTTAAAAGTAAATTGGAGAAGCTGAGGCACATGTGTCATTGTGTGTAAGACTTATTCATCCAAACCCAGCAAGTGTATTTTCACTCAGATATGTTTCCAGGTGTGCGGTCTGGTTTATGGCTATGGTCATGCTGCTTTTGTTTCTGCAGGGCTCATACATTGTTATTCCTGAATTCGTTGCCTCATCCTGACATTGGTCTGCCCCTAGACCACTAGAGGAGGTCTAATGGCGAGCAAGTGATAATTATTGAGCACTGAGTATTTGCCAGGCACTGTGCTGGGGGCTTCATGGACTTTGCTGCCATTTAATACAGTTATCGTAGAAGTAAGAATTATCATGATTCCCATTTTACAACTATAAGGTGGAGAGGTTAAACAACTTGTCCAAGGGTACACCATTGGAAGTAATCGAGCAGGGATTTGACCTAATCCAGACCCCACAATTTTAAAGACACTACTCCCAGAGTGCTCTCTACACTCATGCTGTCCGTTTTCATATAGGATCTCAAAGCTGTGTTTTAGGTACGAGTGGATCCTGGACATTCATAGAAATCACCACAACTTTTACACTTTTAGTGCCACAAGCACTACCATATATCCCTGATTCTAAGATACATGTTTTTTTAACATGTTAACATCTTTGATATTGACATTCTTCTTGTAGTCAATGGCATTTCATAGTTCATCAGGATTTTCCCCCCTTTCTTAGGAGTACATAAAACAATTATGTTATTTTAGCTTTATAAAAGATAATGTAAATAAAAATACATATTTTGACTACATATAATAAAAAATTATTGAACATCTATTGTGTGCCAAAAACATACTAAGCGTTTACATATATTTTCTCTCTTAGTTTTCATAACTGCCCTATTTGTTAAGGTAGATCAACATCACCATTATACAGATGAGAAAATAGAGGCTTAGTATACTCTTTTTTGTCTCTGAAGTATATCCTACCTCTGTGAAGAGGTGGTTGAAAAAGAAATCTAATCCAAACAGGCTAAGTCCAGTGGCCTAACTCTTAAATTCTGTGGAAGCTAGTTTTTGCATTATGCCTATTTGGCTAATATAGTTTAGAGTAAGTTGAAATTTTCTAGTTTAATGGACAAGTAACTTTGTGCAAAATAACTTTCATGCTAATAAGGAGCTTTACAAAGAAGTGGAAGCAATCAATAATGAGTTATTTGGTGGGAAGAATAAGCATTATAAGTATTTCTTTCTTCTTTTAGGGACTAGGAGTAAAAGCAGAAATGATTTTAGTGCAGCCTGACATAAAGAAAGCTATTTTGAGATATTTGAAGGAAAAAAGAGAGAGATTTGGGGGGTAGGGGAGAAATTTTTGAAGTTTATTTTAATACTTGTTACAAGGCAGAGTTAATTTTCTAATTAATAAAACCAAAATCTAGGGGGTGGAAAGCCTAACTATAGGGATTTTTGAAACCTAAGAGCTCTGGGGGAGTGCCACCAGAGTGGAGAGAGATAGCAGGTCAAGACCACATCTAAACTTTTAAAATTTAATAGCAGGTCTTCTTTTTCTGGTTTGGGTGTTTCTTTGTAATTCTCTGAATTTCTTACTGTGGACAGTCAGTCATTTAGATTCAGTCTTCTCTTTTCTTTTTATTTCAATTTTTGACTCAATATAGATAATTCTGACATATTTATCTCAAATCTTACCCTTTTACCTAGGTTCTGTCTCCAAATGTTCAACTAAAATCCTCTACCTGGATCTTTTTCAAGTATTTCAAAATGCCCAAGTATGAGCTCACCCTCCAAGTAAATGAACTTCTTAAGCAAGGCCCATGTATTTTCAATAACAACACCTTGTGTGCCACGACCGAGACTCCTCTCTGTGGCGATATAGCCACAGCTCCTCTGGTTCCCACAGCTGTGGGCTTTGTGTATCGTATCACATTGCATATATCATGTACATGCATTCTATTTTATAGTGTGCATTGTCAATTATGGAGTCTCTAGCCACATATAGTTACTTTTATTTCACTTAATTAAAATTAAATTAAAAATCAATTTCCTTAGTTATACTAGCCACATTTCAAGCTACACATGGCTAGAGGATACTATATCCAACAGCATGGATATAAAGCATTTCCATGATCACAGAAATTTTTATCTGCTATTGTACTCTAGTGGCTCCTATGCAGGGCTCCAACTTCCCCATTTAAAATGCTTCTAGAGGTTCTAGGTAATCTAGAGTTCTGATTTATTCCAGTCTATAGCTCTTCCTTTTCACTTAGTAATAACTCAAGTGCACTATGCCTAACTTCCTCTTTTTTACTTTGCTCCTAAATGCAGACATACACCGTATTGTTGGAACCTGTCCAAACAACAATGTCAGGGATGGAGAAGGCAATGCAACATGAATCTACTTTCAGTAACATATTTGTCATGAATGCCAAACACATTATTGAGTCTAACTGTAGCCCAGTTAATTCCCAAAAAGAGTTTTTTCAAGCAAGCTTGGTTGAATGTTCTTATTTAATTAAATTTTTTTAAAATCTACTTTTTTCTTTTAGCTCTTTATTCCATGCAGACACCTGTCTGGTGGTGCCGTCTTGGGCCTCTTTAGGCCTATAGAAATATTCTTTGGTTTCCTCCAATTATCATGTCGTCACAATATTTCAGAGCTTGATATCCCCTTTTTAAATATCAATAAATTTTCTTTAAGAGCAGTTTCAAGTTTAGAGAAAAATTGATTGGAAAACACAGGGTTCTCTTATGCCCTCTCCATCCAACCTGTAGTTTCCCCTCTTATTAACATCTTGCATTAGTGTGGTACATTTGTTAAAGTTGATGAGCCATTATTGACACATTATTATTAATTAAGGTTATTAGTCTACATTAAGGTTCACTCTTCATGTTGAATATTCTATGGGTTTTAACGAATGCATAATGACATGTATCCACCATTACAGTATCATACAGAATTGTTTCATTGCCCTAAAAATCCTTATGCTTTGCCTAGTCACCCCTCCTTCTTTCTCCTTTGAGGCCACTGGCAGAGCATAAACTTGTTTGGATAATACACTCTTTTAGTATACACACATACAGACACACACACACACACACACACACACACACACACACACACACACATATATCTATATATCTATATATAGAATGGATCCTGGACATTCATAGAAATCACCACAACTTTTACACTTTTAGTGCCACAAGCACTACCATATATCCCTGATTCTAAGATACATGTTTTTTTAACATGTTAACATCTTTGATATTGACATTCTTCTTGTAGTCAATGGCATTTCATAGTTCATCAGGATTTTCCCCCCTTTCTTAGGAGTACATAAAACAATTATGTCATTTTAGTGTCTGCTTTCCAAGTCGTGTGCTTTAGCATTACATCCTTAGGGCTCAGCTTCAAGGAAACCTTACAGCAGTTTTTCAGCCTGCATTGCCTGTAGCAGCACTACTTCTGCTCATTTGACAGCAGGTATTTGATAACCTGATGTCATTTGTCTTTTGCATATGGTCAACCCAGTACAAGCAGTCTTTTTGGTGGCCGTGTGCCAGCCTCTCTGGGTTAGTTAGACAACCTATCTTACCATTCTATATTCTTTATAAATGACACTGGTAAAAGTGTTACCTTTTTTATGTCTGAAGTCTAATGCTATTTTGACATCAAACAATGTCTACCAGCCTCCCAAAGGACAAACTGCCTGCGTGATTCATATTTATTCCATTTTCTCTGTGGTCTGAGTATGCAGCCAGTTTCAGAAAAAGCATTCATCTCTGTGTTGCATAAGCTCTCTTGGTAGATTCTGCCTCATGAATTGCCACTTGCAACCAACCCACTGCCAGTGTCAGCTAAAGTTCTTTAATAATGTACTGATATGTTTGGTCTGCTTTTCCTAATATAGAAATTAATTAATAATTATTACCTATACTTTAAAATTATGAAATATGTCAGCCATAGAGAAATATATGAAAATATATTCTTCATCTTCTTGCAGCTCTGTATCCAAGATGAAGCAATGAGCACATAGAGACTCTCAGGTAGTAAGGCTTTTTATGTATATGCTACCATAGTGGTGAAACGTTTTTTTTGTTTGTTTGTTTTGTTTTGGCTAGTAAAAGCTTTACCTAATGCAAATTTCTAAATTTCTCTTTTTCCATAATATTTTAATTTTCTACATAAAGGAAGAGAAAGAAAACTAGGCAGATATGCAAGACTCAGAATAAATACTAAATATATGCTGCCCCCCCATACATATACATGCATAACAGCAAAAATAAGCTAACTAAAAAGCCAGTTTTTCCTATTTTTTGAAAAAAAAGTTAACAAAAGGTCTATAGTACATATGTATACATAAGTGAAATGGTTTCTTATAGTCAAAGTGGCATTAGAACAGACTCATAGATCAATGGACCAGAATAGAGAACCCAGAAATAAACCCATGATGTTTTGGTCAATTAATGTTTGATCAAGAAGGCAAAAGCACACAACACACAGTGGAGTAAAGACAGACTCTTCAATAAATGATGTTGAGAGAACTGTACTGGTACATGGAAAAAAAAAAAGAAGAAGGAGGAGGAGGAGGAGGAGGGGGAAGAGGAGGGAGAGGGGGAGAGGGAGGGGGAGGGGGAGGGGGAGGAGGAGGAGAAGGAGGAGAAAAGAAGAAGAAGAAGAAGAAGAAAGAAGAAGAAGAAGAAGAAGAAGAAGAAGAAGAAGAAGAAGAAGAAGAAGAAGAAGAAGAAGAAGGAAGAAGAAACTAGACCACCAACTTATGCCACACTCCAGAATAAACTCATAAAATGGATAAAAGACTTAAATATAAATTGTGATACCATAAAAACTCCTAGAGAAAAACATAGACAGTAAAATTTTAGATATATTGTATAGCAATATTCTTGTTGATATATCTCCTAAGGTAAGGGGAATATGGAAAAAATAAACAAACGGGACTACATCAAATTAAAAAGCTTCTGCATAGCTAAAAAAAAAAAAAATCAACAAAATGAAAAGGGAATCAACTCTATGGAAGACATATTTGCCAATGATATATCAGACAAGGGCTTAATACCCAAAACATATAATGAACTTATATGATTCAACACCAGAAAGACAAACAATCCAATTTAAAAATGGGCAAAGGACCTGAACAAGCCCTTCTTTTAGCTCATACAGATGGCTCACAGACATATGAAAGGTTGCTCAACATCACTAGCCATCAGCGAGATACAAATTAAAACCACAATGAGATATCACCTCACACATTCCAAAGTGGCTATCATTAATGAATCAACAAACAACTAGTTCTGGAGAGGATGTGGAGAAAATGGAATTCTAGTGCATTGTTGGTGGGAATGCAGACTGGTGCAGCCACTGTGGAAAACAGTATGGAATTCCCTTAAAAAATTAAAAATGGAGCTTCCTCTTGACCCAGTGACTCCACTGCTGGGAATATTTCTTAAGATTCCCCAAAAACCAGTTCAAAAGAACCTATGCACCCTATGTTCATATCAGTACTATTTACAATAGGCAAGTGCTGGAAACAGCCTAAGTGCCTATAATAGATGAATAGATTGAGAACCTGTGGTACATTTACACAATGGATTACTACACAGCAGTAAAAAAAGAAGAAATTCCTACCTTTTGCGACAGCATGGATGGAACTAGAAACTAATCTGCTAAGTGAAATAATACAGTTAGTGAAAGACAAATACCATATGATCTCACATCAAAGTGGAATATAATGAACAGAATAAACTAATGAGCAAAATAGAAACAGAGGCATAGAATCAGGGAATAGATTGACAGCTGTAAGGGGACAGGGAGGTGGGGACTGATTGAAACAAGGTGAAGGGATTAGTCAAAGAACATGTATGAAGGACCGATGGACATGGACAATGGAGTAGGGATTGACTATGGAAGTAGGGGGCGAGCTGTGTGGAAGGGGCTGAAGTGGTGAAAATTGAGACAACTATGATAGCATAAACAATAAAATATTAAAATATTAAAAACACTAGGAAAAAAGTGAAATGTTCATACACATCGTTGTCCTGAATCATCATATGTTCTTTTTTATTCTTCATCAGTGAATAAAAACAAGGTTTTGTTTCCCAAGGGTGTTCAGCATCTGAGTTTCTTTGCTGTTAAAAGAAAAATGTTTAGGTGACACTTCTACCATTTCAAAGAGAATGAGGGGGTGGAAATGAAGGGAGAATGCATTGCTAAGAAGCACAGATCCTATTTTCTTAAAACGCCATTAATAATAACTTAGAAGTGGTAGCTAGAGTATAGATGCTGTACAAGCAAAAATAAATCTATACTAAATGGTTTTTAATGTTTGAAAAGTAAAAGTAACTGCAAAGTTAAAATCAGTTTACTGTTTACCTTCTCCATAGTAATATGTTTTACCAAAGCCCTCCCTGGAGTTTTTCAGCATATTGCTCAGAGATACCTCAATAGAATATTGAGATATTTTTCATTCATTATTTTCTACTAAGAGATGCTTTCCTGAGTACAGAAATTAAAAACTCTAAATTCTTCTAAAGAAATTATTTCTTTCAGATTAACATTACTAATAAGTCTTCTTCCAGCATGAGATTATACTGGCTTTTAACCAGCAAATGCAGTTTTAAAATAGAGAATCATAAAAACAAGAGGCAATCCAGTTTCCATAAATATATGACAGTTAAAGTGACTGAAGTATAATGATAAGAATCTTAAAGGAAAGAACTGACCTCGGATGACATTGAGTCAAACTCCCTCCCGAGACTGAAATCCATATTATATTCCAGACAGAGAGCAGCCCAGCTTCCCTTTATATACTTCCAGTTTCAAGGAGTTCATGGTTTTGCAAAGCAGTTCTTTCTAGTGTCAGATGTCTCTCTTTCTTAGAACGTTAATCCTCATATTGAGTAGAATGTGTCTCCTGGGAATATCTACATTTTTGACTAAAGTTTTGCCCTTTTCAGCAGCACAAAATATTCTCCCTTTGTCACTATAGGAAATGACAGGCTCTGTCTGTCTAACCTTGAGGACTGGGGACACAGCCCAGCAGTAGGAGGTGACGTTGAGATGCTCCTGAGTGACTTAGGAAGAATCAGGGCCAAACCTTTGCATGACAAGGGTATGACATGACTCAGCAGGTTCAGACTGAGGAAAGACAGGTGCTCTGAACACAAAACAAAACAAAATACTGAAAATTAATTAAGGAGTTTTTACTGCATAGTACAGTATATGAGAGTACCTTCTTTTGCAGATGTCTTAAAAATCTTTGTTTTGGGGTTTTATGGGTTTTTGTTTTGTTTTGTTGGTAGACATATCAGGAATACATTAGTAGACCCATTTCAGAGTGCCAGCAACTGTGACAGAGACAGATGCCGCTGACTGTGTTTTTCCAAGTGTTACAATAAGCACTTGGGTTAGGAAGGTAGAGGATTTGACAACTGTGGTTTGCATCCAGAATTTTTATTATCCTTCTTAAGTGCAGTTCATACTCTTCAGAACTGTTAGCAGCCTGCAGTGCTGACAGAATGTCCCTTTTGAGGTTTTGCTTTTTCTGCCTAGGCTTCAAACTGAGGACTTATAGCAGCTTTATTTGCATAAATAGATAACAAATGTGTCATATTAGTCTTTTTTACTGCTGTCTTAAAAAAAATCCTTCAATTATAACTCTAGTCACAAATATGTGTATACTAATTTTTTTCTGATTGATTGTGCTTACACACAGCCTCTTCCTCCCATGTCATTACAAGCAGGTTAAGGACCAGAATGGAAGGAGAAGAGGCTTTGTAAGTGCTTCTGCTGCTAGAAGCATATTTTGTAGAATGCCAAATAATAGAACATAATATTCCCTTCAACCCATCCCAACCAGGCCATACACACCCAACTCTGTCTCTCAGCATCCAGCTCTATGACACTTTTTTCTAGCTTTACAGAGGTAAAATTGACAAATAAAATTGTAAGATAAAGTATAAAATGTCGTCGTCGGCAGCCGTCCGTCTCGAGAGACGATGGTGTAGCTTCTTAAGAGTCTATCTGCACCGCCGAGAATGGCTGCGCAGTCCGACTCGGGAGTGACACGGTATCTGTCTCCTCCCGTGTTGAATCGACATCTTGTGATGACGCTGGAGTGTCCTCTCCAGTGAAGCTGAAGCTACAGAGCCTGGGCAGGGTGATATGGAGGGTCTGCTGTTGCCCATGCAGCAGACCCCCCTTCTCTTCGCAGCTGAAGGATCCAAGGGAAAGACGGAGTCAATACAGCTTGGCTTCAGGTGCGCCGCAGGAGTTGCCGGTGTTGACTACAACGTCAAACCGCCTTAGGGACTCCGGCTCCGGATTTTCTGTCGGGGTTTACTCCCTTAGCCTTTCCCCTGAAGAGGTATGCCGCAAGGCAGCGGAGGTTTTTTGGAGTCAGAGTTTTCCTTCTCTGATGTGCCCTGACTGGAAGATCGAACCAGCGACACTTAGCTCGCAGGCCGATGCTCAATCCACTGAGTCAAACCAGCCAGGAAAGTATAAAATGTGATGGTTTGAAATATTTACATTGTGAAAGGATTTCCCTCATCAAGTTAATTAACACAATCATTTCACATATTTATCACCCACCTTTTTAAAAATAACACTTAAGTTCTATTCTCTTAGCAAATTTCAATTATACAATACAATGTTATCAACTATAGTCACTCTGTCATATGTTATATCCTCAGACTTTACTCATTTTATAACTGAAAGTTTTACAAATCTCTTCCTACTTTCCCCACCCCCAGTCCCTGGCAACCACTTTCTACTCTTTGTTTCTGAGTTCAACTTTTTAAAAATTACACATATAAGTTGTACTATGCAGTATTTGTCTTTGTCTGGCTTATTTCATTTAACATAATGCCTTCCAGTTTCATCTGAGTTGACACAAATGACAGAATTTCCTTTTTTTAAAGCTAAATAATTTTCAGCATGTATATATCACATTTTCGTATATATAGTATATATATCACATATATACATATATACCACATTATACATATATATCACATATATATCACATTTTCTTGATTCATTTAGCCATTGATAGATACTTAGATTGTTTCCAATTTTGACTATTGTGATAATGCTATAGTAAACATGAGAGTACAGATAACTCTTCAAGAAAATGATTTCATTTCCTTTGGTATATACTTAGAAGTGGGATTGCTGGATCATATGGTAGCTCTATTTTTAATTTCTTGAGGAACTTCCATACTGTTTTTCATAGTGGCTGTACCAGTTTATATTCCCACCAACAGTACACAGTGGTTCCCTTTTCTCCTTATCGTCTCCAACAATTGTTATCACTTCCCTTTTGTAATGATAGCCATTCAAACATGTGAATAATGTCTTGTGATTTTAATTTGCACTTCTCTGATTATTAGTGATATTAAGCACATTTTCATGTACCTGTTGTTTATTTGTATGTCTTCTTTGAAAAAACATTTATGCAGGCCCTTTGACCATTTTTAATTGGGTCATTTGCTTTTTGTTATTAAATTGTTGGAATCTCTTGTATATTTTGGAAATTAACCTCTTATTAGATATAGGGTTTGTTTATTCTCTCCATTTAATAGTTTGCCTTTTCATTTTGTTGAGCACAATTATTTATTTTTTAATTTTTTTAGTTTGATATAGTTCCACTTGTTTATTTTTGCTTTTGTAGTATTTGCTCGTGATGTCATATTCAAGAAATCATTGCCAAGACCAATGTCACAAAGCTTACTCCTTAGGTTTACTTTAAGGAGTTTTATGGTTTCAGGTTTTACATTTAAGCCTCTAATCCATTTTGAGTTCATTTTTACATATGGTATAAGAGAGTTTCATTCTTTTCATATAGTAATCTGATTTTCCCAACACCATTTATTGAAGAAACTACTTTTTCCCCATTGTTTATTCTTGGCTCCTTTGTTAAAAATTAATTGACTGTATATAAATTGAATTGTTTCTGAGCTCTCTGTTCTGTTCCATTGATCTATATGTCTGTTTTTATGCCAATATTATACTAATTTGATTACTATAGCTTAGTAATATAGTTGAAATCAGGAAATGTGATGCCTTCTATTTTGTTCTTTCTCAAGATTACTTTTGTCATTTTGGGTCTTTTATGACTTCATGCAAATTTAGGTATTTTTTTTCTATTTCTATGGAATTTTGATAGGAATTGCACTGAACCTGTAGTTCATTTTTTATCTTCATTTTGTTTTATGAAGCTGAGTTTTTAAGAATTATAGGAGAATAATATTGCTGCAAGATTTACATGAAACATTTAAATTAAAAATTTATTGATGGTTCCATAGAGCTAACATTTATGTTGATTTTTTTCATCTAAATGCAAAGACAAGAAGAGAATTTATATTTTGTTTCTTGATCAGAAAATGAATTTTTATCTGTTTAATATTAAGAACTGTTACAACTTTAATACCATATAGGCTTTCATTCCTCTTTTCTACTCCCCAATACCTTGTGCCAAGCCTGCTCTACTACATATGCTTTTCTCTGTATTAAAAGTATTGCAGGCTATACTTTTAATATAATAGTAGCTATATTTATCAAAAATCTTGTCAACTTCGAAGTTGTTAGACAGCTGTCAGCCTACACTCGACATTGTTCTGTGAAATATCTGAAGGAGGGCTCAATATTAGTATCAAAGATTTATACAGTTTTTATTGAGCCATATAACTCAGTTTCTAAGTTAGAAATTTTACTTTTTTTAGATCATAAATTCTTCAAGCTCCTGTAATTACTGAATGAATGGACATGCACCCAGGAACATTATTCTGACCATTGTTAAGTATGTTTTGGGAGCTACAATAAAAAATAACACTAAATTTATATTTGAACTTAAATTTCTCATCTATTTTATTTAATAGATGCTGTAAGCACTGTAATCAACACACTGCTGCAACTATCTTTAAATAAATGTGTATCCCAATGTTCCCACCAAAAGATATTTATGTATATGTCTGATCCCTCTCCACTGTTCTCATGGGGAAAGACTATGTCAAAATTCATGTTGGTGTCCCTGTTGACTAGCAGGGTGATAAAACCAGAGCAATATGCAATCAATATTTGTTGAATAGATAAATCTATTTTTAAGCAATCCTCTGCCTTTGACAATTACATCTATAATATTTGAGGTACCTGAACTTTATTTTTGAAGGAATCTTCTGTTATTCCATTTATTCAGGGGTAGGTTGGGGTGGGGTGGGGCATATATTTACTCATTGTATGTTGAAACACAATTCTCAAATTTCTTTGTAAAGTGTTTTCCTGCCTACTTACCTTACTTCATTATTGCAACTCTAAATCTATGATTGTTGAAACCTGGCCAGAACAATAATCTATATCTCTATTCCCACCTAAAATGTAGGAAGCCATTTGTCTTGATTTAAAATAGCTACCATTCCAATCTGTTGCCACCTATCATTTCATCATTTCCATTTAAGAGAATATTTGAGCACTAGAGTCTACTTTATTGTGGCATTCAAAAGGAGCAAGAAGCCAACTGTAATAATCTCTTGTTTTGATAACAAGTAGCCAGATTGGTCTGTCTTGCGTAACAAAATCCTTTTACTCAGTGGCAACCATTTGTCTTCCAGATAGATCCACATTAACATTAGTGTTGTATTTGACAGGACAGAGTCACATTTTCAGTTGGCATCATTTCACTGTTCAAGCTTTATGCAGAATTTTTTCCTGATATCAGTTATGTTGAATGTTTACTTCCTGCCAAAGAAATAGAGTCTTATTGTCTAAGAATTTATTCAGTGGGCAGACTATAGAGCAAAGGAAACATCAACCCAGCACAATGTTTTTCAAGCATAAAATGTAGTCCAGGAGTCCACAAATAAATAAAACAGCAGCTTTCTACTGACCCAGCAGGCACAGTGCACCAGTCATAATATAGTCAGCAATAGCTCAAAATTCTGAGAACAATGTTTATTTTAAATAGTCAACTCTCAGTTGTTCCAGGTAATGGGAAGCAAAGATGAGCATGGCTCATTGAGTTGAGAATACAATGTTAAAAAATTCATGTTTACCATTAGTTTGAAATATTTCCTACTCAATACTATTTTTCTGGAGTTATTTTCAAATAGGAAAACTACTATTTTAGAATTTGTGTTTCTCTTCACAGGTATAGATTTTAAATCTAAGGCTTATACTTAGTAATTGAAGAAATGATCAAAGTAGAAACAACATAGACAATGGAGGGGTATGATGAGCATCACTTTAGGTTTATCAAGCCAATTTCCAATTTAAATCATGGTATTACTGTTCTGTTGGTGCTATAATAAATTACCTCAAACTCAGTGACTTAAACAATACAAATTTATTCTTACAGTTATAGAGCTCACAGGTCTTATATGAGTCTGATTCAGATAAATTCTAAGTGTTGGAAGTTCTACATTTCCTAATGAGGCTATAGGAGACAGTCTGTTTCTTTTCTTTTTCGGCCTCCAGAGGTAGCCCTTGTACCTTTGCTCATGACCTCTTTCTCCATCTTTAAATCCAGAAATAGCAGATTGACTTTTTCTCACATAGCATCACTGTGACCTCTTCTTCTGATCCCCCTTTCCAATTTTAAGAACTCTTAAATACATTGGGACAACCCAGGTAATATAATACAAGATAGTCTCCATATTTTAAAGTCAGATGTTTAGTGAACTTAATTCCATCTGCAACCTTGACTTCCCTCTGTGATGTAGGCTACCAGGTTCTAAGGATGAAGACATGGACAACCTTGGAATCCATTATTCTGTGTACCACAATTACATCATATTAAATCACAAATGCATGTTTTTCCTTTTATCATTTCCAATGTAGTATCTTTTCACAAGTTGGCCCGTAGCATTCATCTAGCTATAGAGAATATTAGAAATTTCAAAGAATGTTAAAGAAAGGCTTTTAAAAAATGTACCCTCTGACATTTAAATATGGAAGTGTTGAAAAAATATTTTAAATAAAATTTTGTTCTGCTTTTAGTGTATCAAGTTCTAAGGCTAAAAGAACTAGCTGAACGAGAGCCCTCATGTTATGATTAAATCTTATTTCTGCCTATGAAAGAAAAGCCATGAGGTTTTTTGCTCTAGAGTAGACACATTATGAAATTGGAATCGTTCAAGGAAAGTTAGCTATTTCCCAGACCCAAGAAGTTGGAAGGAAGAAAGGAAAAGAGAGGATGCATAAGAGTGGAGAGAAGGTGGCATGGAAATCACATGGCAGGCTGTAGGAAGCCAGGTCAAAAGCTGTTAGCAGGCACCACTGACCTCTGGAAAAGTTTTGAGGACAATAATTTGTATCACACCTACCCCCTGTATTCACAAGACATGACCTGGCAGGAACACCCAGAGCACACTGTGCCTCAAGATTCTGTTCTGATTTGGAAACTTTGTAAGACATGTCCTTCCATGTAGCATTAATACTATCCAGTGGAAAAGACTAAGGAAAGAGGAGGTCAAAGAGACTGAGCATTTTATTCAGAAAAACTAAGCATTACACAAAAGGATTCATTGTTCTGTTCTAACTGACTTTGTTTTAACTTAAACACTGCAAAAGAATGTGTGGAGCTTGTCACAAAACATGAAATTAGGGGCAAAACAACAAGAAGATTTCTGGTCACACTATATTCAGATAGAGAAAAATATATTTTCTTTAATTTTCTATAACTGATGTAAATATTCATCCCAAGTTCTTATCTACTGGTCACTAGGAAAAAAAAGTAGAGAGAGAAGGGGAAAATTTAATTTTAGACCTATTTGTTAAAACTTGTCTTATTCTGATAATATAAGCAATATCTCTCCCTGGAGAATAAAATTCAGGCTTTCTGTGTTCTTATTTCATAATCTTACAATTTTCTTCTTAACTTTTTTTTTCAGATTATGTCTATATTAGAGGCAGAGGGAAAACTTGCCATGCTTGCTCCTCTGTTCTCCAGAAAAACAGCCCACATTTCCTGACTGTAGTGTACCCTACTGGCCTCTAATGCCATAGTCAATGCTTGCTTACTTTTCAGTCCATACCTTTGGCTAAAATAATGCTTAGGGGAAGCAATAGGCATATGTCTCCTTTTGAGTCCACATCTCCCTCAGATTCTATTGACCATAGATAACTGAGCCTCCGCCTTTCTTCCATTACGGTCTCTGTGGCTAGAACCCCAGTATCTATAACAGGGTGATGTTTTTCCCATTACAGTAGGCCCATGGCCAGTCTATTGTCTTCCAGCTAAATAATGGCAATGATTTTGAGTTAACTTCTCTCCTATGTATTTCCCCTTATCTGGGAATAGCTGGAACTAGGGAAATTTCAAGAATGTTAACTAAAGCCCTTCTGTCTGTGATCTTACTGTTCTGCTTCCTAACTAGTTTGATATGTACCAAGTTGGTGCTCAATGCACTACACAGAAGGCTTCTCCAAATTGTTAAATATGGAGCAGAAAAGGGCCCTCTGCTCTTGGGTTTTTCCCTTACTCACCCACAAATGGAAAAAAATAGGAACACAGATCTCCATTTTCTGCTTACTGCTACATTTCTTCTTTTCCCACGGTCTCACAGAGCTTTAACTTAAATGACTTTCTTTTTACAAGTAGCATCCTCTTGACTTAAATCTTAATAACAAGAAGAGTCTCTTGAATTAAATTGCAGATAATAGCAACCAACTCAAAAACCTAAGTAAATTGGGTGCTCAAAGAAGGGTCAAACCTTCAGCTAATAGGATGGGAAAATATGCAACTGAACAAAATGAGCTACTCTAAATAGAGCACTGAACTCTGTGGTGTCTTCTTCTTTCTCATTTCCTCTTCCTCCCTACTCATATATTTTTCCTTTCCAATAACATCAATTCTGTTTTGTTTTGTTTTGATGTGGTTTTGGTCTAAGCCATCTTCTCCCACATGCTGGGGAATACGGCATCTCTTCTGTTCATCATGATCGTGATGCTGGGGAAACACAACATCCTTCACTTAGCATCTGAGTTTGATTTAATGTCCATGATGGAACTAATCAAATGTGGCTAAGAGAAGGGTCAGGTAAGAGCACGGCTACCAGGGATCCATTTATTTTCAATGTGGAGCCATTTCCAGAGAAGGGGATATCACTGTGAGAGAAGTTAGCCCAGGATCATTGCCATTATTTAAGAATCAGGGTGCCCTTGATCCCATTTCCCTCATGGAATTAAAATAACTTCTGAAAATTCCCCACCCCAATATGTTGAACCCATATCCTATTTATAGAAGAAAAGAAATAGCTAATAAAATAGAATTCTGGTAAGCTTTTCTCTCCTTGTCCTCCAGCCAAATATGATTACAGGTCAGGAAGGACATTCATGTATGAGAATTGCTCTGGATGGTCAGCATGAAGCAGAGGGCCCATGGAGGAATTCTAAGTTCCTTAGAATTGTAGAATTAGAATAGTGGAAGTTTCTTAGAATTTTCACTATTCGGTGCAATAGACAGTGGAGAAAATTGCTGCAGTTCTCAAATACTAGAGATCACTATACTTTTGGTTTCTTATTTCAGATGAATTTTTTAGTTATTTTTAAAATCTTCTGAATTCATTATTTTTGTATGGATAAATGATTTGCAGCCCTAGAATAGGAATATTTTTAAAATATAGAGACTCCGATCCTCACCTCAGAACAAATTAATTTAGAAGAGTTAGTGGTTGAGATACAGAGAATTATTGTAATTTAACAATGCAAATTGTTAAACAAATTATGACAATATAAAACTAAGGTCAAAAATCACTGATAGGAGTTTCCTTTAGATCCCAGTTTTTCAGAGCATAGTTTTACAGCTATTATACTAGATGTCGATTCAACACGGGAGGAGACAGATACCGTGTCACTCCCGAGTCGGACTGCACAGCCATTCTCGGCGGTGCAGATAGACTCTTAGGAAGCTACACCATCGTCTCTCGAGACGGACGGCTGCCGACGACGATACTAGATCTTATTTTTGTGTGTATTCCTAGTGGGAATTTTCCAGTGCTGGTTGGACATTAGCAATATGTTTAATATCTAGATTATGTAAAAAATAATGTGCTTTCATTATTTTTAATGTGGTGCATAACAGCACCTGTCAATTTCTCATAAGGTGTATTTCAGAAGTTGGGGCGATCTGCCTGCAACATCAAACAGCATATACCACAAAGTCTTGAATCTGCTTATTAGCTGGCCAGATTCCCTTCCTCTCTCACTGTTGTAATAAGCAATCCTCCTGAACTAGAGTACTGAGCACAAAGTAATTTTTCTTTTTTGGTTATAATTGCTAATGTTATGTTATATCTACTACTGAGAATGGAAGGTAATTGCACACATTTTGGATTTTTATTTATAACATTGTTCAATAGAATTATGTGGAAGATGTTGGTACACAATAAATTGTTGAACAAATAGTTTAATCATTGACATGTCAATATTGAAATTATTTTTTGATAAAGAAATTTGTATGAAAGTAATTTTTAGTATATGGTTTTGTTGTTTGGTTAGATCCATTTGAATTAGAAACATGGAAAAGTAGTATCTGAATACACTTTTTGACTGACATTAATATAATTTACTGATGATGTTAGTCATTCATTTTGACTTCTAAATGTCAGTTTTCATGTCTCTAAAATAATGATCCCAAAAAATTACATTAGAAGCTCTTTGGCTTTTCCTATATTATTGCTGCTCTCTTTTCTTCTGCTCCAGACTTTATAAACATAGTTGTATTATCTCAGAACGTCCCTGTTGGAAAAAAATGTGAGAAGGAGTTGTGGGTGTTAGTATACATTTTGAGTATAGTTAGCTGTATTACTTTGTACTGGTAACCTAAGCTCTTAGACCTCAATTTCCTTAGTTGTTAAGTAGAAATAATGGACAAAATGAACAGATTTGAGTAGTAGGGCACAGCCAGGATTAAAATACAATTCAGTGTTTCTTTCCAAGGGAGAGAAAGGCCAATCACAGTATCATGCCATGAAGCCAATGAGATGAGCCAAAAATTCAGAAACTATCAGAATATTAAAAGAAGATTTTAAACCAAAAAAATAGAACTAGCACATGTGAAATAAAATTAAATCCTAATATTAAGGACAAACAAAACCCCGGTACTTGTAATCATAATGCAGTGAGATCTGGATGCAGACATGGACAACATTTTGTCCTTGCTCTGCCTCTTATTTTGACATGGTTAATTTACATGTAGTCGTCGTCGTCGTCGGCAGCCGTCCGTCTCGAGAGACGATGGTGTAGCTTCTTAAGAGTCTATCTGCACCACCGAGAATGGCTGTGCAGTCCGACTCGGGAGTGACACGGTATCTGTCTCCTCCCGTGTTGAATCGACATCTTGCGATGACGCTGGAGTGTCCTCTCCAGTGAAGCTGAAGCTACAGAGCCTGGGCAGGGTGATATGGAGGGTCTGCTGTTGCCCATGCAGCAGACCCCCCCTCTCTTCGCAGCTGAAGGGTCCAAGGGAAAGACGGAGTCGATACAGCTTGGGTTCAGGTGCGCCGCAGGAGTTGCCGGTGTTGACTACAACGTCAAACCGCCTTAGGGACTCCGGCTCCGGATTTTCTGTCGGGGTTTACTCCCTTAGCCTTTCCCCTGAAGAGGTATGCCGCAAGGCAGCGGAGGTTTTTTGGAGTCAGAGTTTTCCTTCTCTGATGTACCCTGACTGGAAGATCGAACCAGCGACACTTAACTCGCAGGCCGACGCTCAATCCACTGAGCCAAACCAGCCAGGGCACACACTAAAGTACTCAATAGCTATTAGATTATCTGCCTTCTCATTCTTCAGAAGTGTAGGCAAGTCTCAGTGATGCTTTTGGTTAAACAAGGGCACCGCGTGGTTATGGTATTTTGGGTAGAGTTGAAACCTTCCAAAAATATAAAAGCTCAAGATGAAAGACTTGTTGAATACTCATAACAGTCTTCTTTTCCTTTTTGGAAATCTTTCCATCAGGAGTTCTTCTGTGCTCATTCCTAGAGCAGTTCCAAAAGGAAGCTCAGAGGAGGCCATGAAGGTCATGAGTATAAGATCATGAGTGGAAGGTCATAACTCGAAGGTCAAGGTGAACCCAGGCAGGGTGTCCTTCACAGTTAATGCCTCCCAGTGTGCAGCAAAGCTCTCAAGTCTGCAGGCTCAGATACCTGATTTGTTAGTGCCCCAAGGGAGAATTCATCTTTTAGGGACAGATTTATATTAGTAAAGTGTATAAATTTCATGTACAGCTTGGTTTACTTTTAAATGCATATGTTTCCATTCACCCATTGAAGCATCACTCAGCCCAAGATTTTACCTCAAGAGCTCCCCTTATACTCTATAACTGTTAATATTAATTACACCCTTCCCAGAGAGTCCCAGAATCAATAATTATTCTGACTTCCACCATGATATATTAGTTAACTTTATAGAAATTAAATCACACAATATGCATTCTTTTGTGTGTCTTTTTTTCCTTAGTATAATTTTTTCTGAACTTTTTCATATTTCAGTGTATAGTGATAGTATGTTTTTATTGCTGAATTGTATTCATTGAATAAGTATTATGCAATTTGGTTATATGTTCTTTTATGGGTGTAGATTTAAGTTGCTTTAATTTTTTACTAAGTTTTGAATAAAAGTGCTATGAATATTTTAAAATACCTTTTGGTAGACATATGCATTATTTCTCTTGGATAGGAATGGAAATACTGGCACAATTGCTGGCTTATGTTTAGCTTTAATAGAATCAGTCAAATCATTTTCCAAAGTGACTAAGCTAATTTACATTTCCTCTATCAATGTATGAGAGTTCTAGTTATTCAATACCCTTGCCATTATTTACATTTTCAGTATTTTTAATGATAGTTATTCTAATGGATGTGTAGTGCTTTAATTATGGTTTTATTTGCAGTTCCCTTGTAACTAATGATGTTGACCACCTTGTCAAAGTTCACAGGTTACATGGATGTCTTTATCTGTGTATTTTCAACTCAAGTTTTCTTCCCATCATTCTAAATTAGTTTTTGTAATTTTCTTGATTTGTAGGTTTTTTTCATATAAACTACATACAAATCATTTTTCAGATTATCATCTCCCTGTTTGTATCTTGCACATTTTAATTCATAATGATGTCTTTGGCTCATCAGAAATGCTTTATTTTAATGAAGTCTGTGTTATAAATTTTTACATTAATGTTCTGTTTCAGAAATATTTGCCTATCCCATATTCTGATATTCCTATGTTTTATTCTATATGCTTTATTATTTTCACTTTTAGACCCATGGTTCAATTTGAATTAAATTTGTGTGTGTTAGAGGTCAAGACCTTTTTTGTCCATATGGGCATCTATTTGCTCCAGCACCATTGCTGGAAAGACCACTCCTGCTCCCTGACCCACAATTAAGTGTTGTGGTACATTGGTCAAACATCAAGTTATCCTCTACATGTGGACTTATGGACTCACTTTTCCTTGCCTTGGGTCTATTTTTCCATCTACATGCCAACATCACACTATCTTCATTATTATAACTTTATAATCAATATTAGAGTCTAGGGAGGTTCCTCAACCTAGTTCTTCCTCAAGATTATCTCGGCTATACTATTCCTTTATGTTTGCATTTAAGTTTATTGAATCATTTTAACACACACACACACACACACACATCTTCTAGAAGTTAAATTGGTATACTTTAAAACTACATATTAATATGGGGAGAAATGATATTTAAAATATTAAATCTTTAAGTACTTTTTTCATTGTGGTATAATTGACATATACAATTATTAATTTCAGTTGCACAACATAATAGTTCAGTATTTGTATGTATTGTGAGATGATCATCACAATATCTAGTTAATATCCATCACCATACATATTTACAAAACGGTTTTTCCTGGTGATGAAAACTTTTGAGATTTACTCTCTTAGCAACTTCCAAATATGCAATACAGTTTATTTATGACAGTCACTATGCTGTACATTACCTCCCCATGATTCATCTATTTTATAACTAAATATGTATACCTTTTGACCTCCTTTATACATTTTGCCCACCTTCCACACCCCCACCCTACCTCTGGCAACCACTAATTTATTATCCCTTGTATCTATGAGCTAGGGGATGTTTTGTTTTAGTTTTAGTTTTTTAGATTCCACATGTAAGTGAGATCATTTGATATTTGTCTTTCTCTGACTTATTTCACTTAGCATAAAATCCTCAAGGTTCATCCATGTGGTCATAAATGGCAACATTTCATTCTTTTCATGGATGAATGATACTCCATTATATTTATAATTTTATATATATATATATATATATATATATATATATATATATAACTATTTATCTGTTAATCCATCCATGAAAACTTTGACTATTGTAAATAATGCTGCAATGATCATAATGATTATGGGGATACATATATCTTTATTAGTGTTTCCATTTTCTTATGATAAATACAAGTAGAATTGCTGGATAATATAGTAGTTCTATTTTTAATTTCTTAAAGAATCTCCATAGTGTTTTCCACAGTGGTTGCAGCAATTTACAGTCCCACCAACAGTGCACAAGGGTTCCCTTTTATCCACATCCTCACCAACACTTGTTATGTCTAGTCTTTTTGATAATAGTCATTCTGACATCTGTGAGGTGATATCTTATGTGGTTTTGAATTTCATCTCCCTGACGATGAATGGTTTTGAGTATTTTTTTTCATGTATCTTTTGTCCATTTGTGTGTCTTTGAAAAAAATGTCTGTTTAGATTTTCTGCCCATTTTTAGTTGTTTGTTTGTTTTGTTTTATTGAGTTGAATGAGTTATTTGTAAATTGTGGATATTAACTCCTTATCAAATAAATAATTTGTAGTTATTTTTCCCCATTCAGTAGGATGCTTTTTCATTTTGTTGATGGTTTCTTTTGCTGAACAGAAGATTTTTAGTTCGAGACAGTTTTTCTTCTTAAATGTATTTAAAAATCCCTCCTGTGAATATCCCTGTGAGTGCTAATGGAAGGTCATTCCAGCAAATACTCTCTAAACATTAGCTTAGCCTTTAATTTGTATTGGCATAGAGAACCTAATATACATAAATATTTATTTTAATTAATTTTTAATTTTTAAAGTTACAGATGGCATACAATATTATATTAGTTTCAGATTACAACATAGTCATCAGACATTTATATAACTTACAAAGTGATCACACCAATAAGTCTAATACCCATCTGACATCATACATAGTAATTTGCTTCTATTCAATAGAATGTGGCAAAAGTAAAGGATGTCACTCCCATGATTGCATTAGTTATATAGAGTCCATCTTGCCAGAAAACTAGAGCTTCTGTTTCTTTCTTTGAAGATGCAAGCTACATTAAGTAAGTGGTTATATTGGAGAAGCCCAAGTGGCAAGTACTGCAGGCAGCCTCAAAGAGCTGAGGATGGTCCCCAGAAAAAAATAGTATCCTCAGTTCTTCTGATGCAAGAAAATCAATTTTGTTAACAAGCTAAAGGATCTTGGAAGTATATTTTTCCCGAGTTGAACCTCTGATGAGAATTCAGTATTGGCTGACATGCTGATTACAGCCTGCTAAGACACTGAAGCCCAGGACCTAGTTAAGTCATACTCAGACTTCTGACTGCAGAAACTGTGAGCTATTAAGTATGTGTTGTTTTGAGCTGCTAATTTTGTGGTAATTTATTGTATAGCAATAGAAAATGAACACTTAGAGCTTATAAATAAAGTATAAACATTAGTGTGTTCCCTTATAAGGCCCCCAACTTTGTCACCTAAAGCCATGTCTTCTACCACTTTTCTCTTAATTATGTATGAATCATATATGGGTGCTTCAAAAGTCAGCATTTGTCAAATATGAGATAATAAATAAACAGTTCCTTGATTCAGAGGGCGTATCTGATATTTTTCTTAAATTAGGAAGTGTTAACTTAGGATGCCCCCAGGGGAGTTTATTATAATTGAGGACATGAATGACCCTAGAACTACTATTGTGCAAATGAAGTTCTTGAAATTTATTATAAAAATGCTAGGAAATCTGTAATAGGTGTTAGCCATGACTATTTTATTCAAGAAATGAGTCTGTGATGTGAGAAAATTGTGATTAAATAATGTTATAAGAAAAAATTGCAATATCTAAAATCAAGTCTAAAATATATTTCTAATTATGCAAAATAGATTAATGGGCTAATAGAAATATATTAAGAAAAGATAGAAGTACATATAGCTAGAAAGAGAAGTGAACTGGAAAGAACATTTTAAAAGTAAAAATATTCATATCTGAGTCTTAGAATATTGGGATATTTTAGTAATATTTTATGTAATTATTTATGCCTATCTAGCTTTTCAGAAATTTTTCATGATGTTTTTATCCCAAAAATAAAAAAAATGCTTGAAAAAGAAATGATCAACAGAATAAGTATTCTATAAAAAGAAGAGAAAATAATGAAAAAATGTTAGTTTATATTATTTCAGGGCAATTATATGTCTTCATTTGAGTAGATAATTCTGCCAACTATTTTTACTTTGCAATACCAGTCTTTACTAGAAGATATTACTAACTACACAGAATTAGCATGGCACTAAAGATATAATAAAGTAACAGTCCAAAACACATTTTTCTAGTTCTGCTCTCTGTCTTCTCTGTGAAAATTCTAATCCTTCAAGATCCTCCCAGTTAATTCTGATATTTTCCATAAAAATCCATTGATTCTCTTCAGTAATCAGTAGGCACTACCACCCTCAGCCTGCTATATCTGTGTCAGCACAAGAGGAACCAGTTGTGCAATAGAATTGTTGCAGGTACCCATGCATATTCTAGCCGAGACTCCCAAACCTGCCAGATGGCCCAAAGAGGCAGCAGAGCTAAATCCCTCTTCACAGTACTTCTGTTCTACAAGAAACGTCCCTGACTCAGTTCCAGTTTAAAAAACCCATTGACCCTGTGGGTACTTTTGGAATCCAAGACTTCAGGGGTCATGCAAAGACCCCTCTAACAATATTGTCTTAAATTTGTATAGTCTTTTGAAAATATACAGCATACCATCACAGATATTCTCCAGCTTTATTTTATGTATAACTTTAAGACACACAAAAAAATTGCCCAATATTATTCTTTCCATCCTATTTATAAGCAAAATGAGGTCATTTAGAACTGTGGTCAATCCAAGCACACACACCTGGTTAGTAGCAGAACCTGAATGGAAATAAGCTGTGAAGTTCCAAGAGCATTCATTATGCTCTTTCCATAAAAATATTGTACAGTCTAGCCACAAAAATCAAATTCTATGTATTATTTAAAGGCCATTATGTTACACATACTTCATAAACTGGTACTAATAAACAAATCCTAAGAGGATACAGGAAATTTTTAAATTATTACTTTCAAATATAAATGAGTAATAAATGGTGATGGAAGGAGACTTGACTTCAGGAGGTGAGCACACAATACAATATACAGATGATGTGTTATAGAATTGTACAACTGAAACCTACATAATTTTATTAACCAATGTCACCTAAATAAATTCAATAAAAATTCAATGAATGAATAAATCTGAAATAAAAAAAAAATCTGAAAAATTCTGTTTTTCACTGTCAGGTGTCTTTAAAATGAAAAAAAAAAAAAAAAGCTTTGAAAAGGAACTATTTTGAATGTTAGGCTCTACAACACTAACCAAATTGCTGACATAAGTGTTAAAAATAATTAACAACATCAAAATATTACCACTTACATTCTCAAATGGCATCTCTGTGTAAATAATGAAAACATCAAAATATAGATAAATCGTCAGGAATAATATCTAAGAAAAAATGAATGAAGTTAAAACAGGCTTTCATAAATTTGAATTCAATGCCACTAAAGACAAATGACTATCAGATAGGACATTTAAATTCTTTTAATTGAAATAATCTACAAGAAACTTTGTTTCTTTCGTTATTCAGAGCAAAAATATATTTTCTTCAAGATTCACATGAGAAAAGTAACAAAAACCTACCAACCACAGATCTTTCCTTTATGACTAATAGTGCAATTTAGATATATTTGTATCATTTTCTCTTAATATATTTTTAAAAATTAAAATATGTAATTTATAAGATACATAATTCATTTTTAATTTTAAATACAACTCATAACATAATATGATATAAAAATTGTAAAGATAGCCAAAGCATTCAAGGTGAAACACTTTTTAAAGATTGTCATAAAATGGCTCTGCTCTCTCTTCACTCTATCCTTGATCTGATCATATATTTTTGTTCTCCATTATAGAGTCTATTTGGAAATATTACTACCTTCCTAGGATCAGGCAAATTATTGATTCCTTAAAATAGTGAAGATTTGGAGGTTCGGCTCATCATGTAGCCATTTGCCCTTATATACACTTGACTTCTTATGGCAAATAATACCCTTCTACCTCAGTTCACGTTAAGTTGATTGCAGTGCCATCCATCTCCAAAGTAGAAAAGGGAGGTGGCTCAATCTGTCCAATAAAAGCATAGTGGTCTTATGTCATAGTGACTGGCTAGTGATAGGCATATGACTGGCCCTTGTCAGGCCAATCAAAATGACGTAAGTCCTGTGTGGAAGTAACCCAAATTAGAATTTTTGAAAGTCTTTCATTTAAGTCTTGTCCTTTTTCAATCTTTTATCCAGATGCTACTCCAAGAGACAAGCTAGGTCATTGACATGGTCTTTAATTGGAACTTTTCTTTCAAAATGATTTTCCTCTAGAGTAAATACTCCTGTTCCAGTGGCTTTGATTTCATGTCCAGTTCAATTATTTCCAGCTTACAAGTATCCCTCAGCTGTAATTCTCATGCACTAAATTTTCTGATGTCTATAATTGGGTAAAATGGCAAATAATGAGAAGTGAAATATAGATGATGGCAGCCTTTTCATTTGACCCTCTGATTTTTTCCAACCCCCAAATTAATAAATGATACAATTAAGGTTGCCAGGAAACTTACTGATTTTTAAACCACATTTTAATATAATCTTTTGGGGGCTCTCCCAATTATTTATTTTAATGTATTTTTATTTGCTGTTTTAGTTCAAATTGACATGTACATTAATGGCTATTTTTTCAAGGTATATGTATTTTTAAAAATTGTCATTTGCCTATTCATATTTCCTTTAAAAAAGAAAGAATTATTATGATTTACTTGGTCCAATTTCCAAAGCAAATAATTGTATAATCTGTTCATAAGTTACCTGGGAGAAGTCCATTTGAGGTGGCCCTCCGGGAATCTAAAAAAAAAAAAAAAAATACTTCATGCATGGGCCAATGATAAGAGCTTCTAGCCCAATATCAATTATGAAATCTGGAACGGTCACTAGGTTGCATTCTTTCTCAGAAACAGATGCCTTTCAGGAGAGATAGTGTGATGGGAGTTAATATTCATGCTATAGAAGAGGTCGGGGCCAGAGGTGTCTTTAGTAGTCATGGTCATGTCAATTGCAAATTATAGAAGCCTAACTCAAACTAGCTGAAGAAAAACAGAATGTATTTATTTTTGTAACTGGGATAAAAGTAATATTAACCATATCATTCAATATGCTAGGCATGGTTTTAAGTATTTTATATGTTTTAACTCATTTTATCTTCACAAAAATCCCATGACCTAGGTGTTAGTACTATTATCATCCTCTTCCTCCTTTTTGTTTTGAAGAAATCAAGCCATAGAGACATTTGGTAATGTGAATGGGACACAACAGCTAATAAATGGCAGAGCTGGGATTTCTTTGCAGGCAGCTTAGCTGCAGAGATGGTTCAAGTACTTCAAGTGTTGCTGGCTCCTGAGGTAACTCCACAGATAGTTATGGGACCTGCAACCCAAGATTTGACAGCAGGACTCCTTTTGATTCATCTCATCAACTCTACCTGTCTCTGCTTCTCTTCCTACATTGGCCTATTCTCTTCTACCTACACTGGCCTTTCAATCTAGCAAAGAGTCTGTCCTCCATCACACTCAGGTTACTGACCCTAAGCAGTAAAAGACGGAACCTGGCTCACCCACCCACTTCTACAGCTTGGAATAAAGTAAACTACATGAGGAAGGAGTATTGCAAAGCCTGCTGGGCAGCCCAAAACAAACAGCTCGACAATCCCCTGTTCCCACCTGTAACAAAGTAAGAGGTTTTGCTCTGTTTTTTGTTCAGTGAATACTCTCATTCATAAGAAAGCATAAAAATAGGACTGCATGTCTTACATGGATTAAAAATCCATAATAGGACATTTTGAGAATTACCATATTTTTCACACTCTAAAATGCACCTGACCATAAGATGCACCTAAGTTCAGAGCAGAAAAACAAGAAAAAAAATATTCTGAACTAAATGGTGTGCTAAAATATTTAATAAAATATAACAGGATAATATTTCAACCATGTAAAGTGAACAGCAGTCAACAGCAGTATTAACAAATGAGGAGAGTAAGGTTCAAGTACTTTTCTAGTTTTCTGAGAACTCCAAGAGCTCATCATTACTAGTGTCAGAATTTATGAAGCTCAGTTGCTCACAATCACTAATATCACTTTCTTTGCTATCTTCATACTGCCCAGATGCTCTGAGATTCAGCAGTAAAGTGGGACATGTAAGTATCCCCAGGGGTTTCGCGTGGGCCCACTGCTTCCTCTTCTAACAGCTGTCACCAGTGCTTACAGGTCAGGTAATACAGATCACAGTCTGTGACGCAATATTTGCTTCATAAGATGCACAGATATCCCCCCCCCCAATGTTTGGCGGGAAAAAGTGCATCTTATGGAACAAAAAATTTGGTAATTTAAAAAATGAAAAATATATAAATATTTAATTAAATATTTATAAAAGTAACATATGGAAATATAACTATAATCTAACTCACTCATATACAGGTGGATTTCAATAGGTTAGGGATAAAGAGGACTGAGTTCTCCAGAAGTATGAGCATCTAGACCCTTTGGAGGACTTAAGATGGCACTGCTCCACTAATGTAACTCTTGAAGGGCCAGAGTACCCAAAGGGATCAGAAAAAAGTGAATGTTTTGACCATCCTATGAGTTTCATTGGCCATCTTGGTCCATGTCACCTCAAAACAACTGGAGCTATTTATACTTTGGTTGTCTTTTCTAAGGTTTCTGCCAAAGTTCTCACCAATGAGAAATTCTTCATCTTCTGTTTACGCACAGAGTATAAAAATGACAATTAAGATTTCTGGAGCTATTAAATATATGTATCTACTTGAAATGAAAGTTCTAGAATAAGTATCCCGATTATTGTGGTTAAACTTAGACTTAAAACGATCTGCACTGCTTAAGTAAAACCTAAGTAATTTTATGAGAACATTCTGTCCTTAGGCCAATAACCAGACACACCATTCATTTTCTTGTACTTTGCCATGCTTCACCTAGACAAGGAGAATCTCCTTTTCTTTTTATTGTGATGCTTGACTTTATTATTCAGTTGCAGAGTTTTTCTGGGTAGCCTGGATAGCTCTTATTTTGGCTTAAGCATTTTGAATGTCGTTATGAATACAACCAGCTATGCAGCAGTGCTGTGTGATGTGACATGGTATATGCGGCCCATTTTCAGAGAACATCATTTTACTCCAGGTTTGAAAAAATCTTATAAATATACAAACTTATAAAGATTTATAGAAATATATTGACAGATAAGGGATAATTTTCTTTAAAGGGTAAAATTATGATTCTCATACAAATATACAAGGAATATGTGCCAAATATTTTACTTCAGGCATTAATTTATGAGGGAATCAGTAAGATGTTACAATCAGTTCAAAGAAGAATTCAGAGTACCACATACTGATAGATTTAAAAGTGCTTAAATTATTTCATGAATAAATGCAAAATTGGTCAATATTCAAGGGACAATAACCAGATTCCACTGAATATAATTTGGATCTCTATGAGAAAATATTTTCAGTGCTATCACTTATCTAAAATGTTCAGAGTTGTGAAATAGCTTAAAAACAATGAAAGACACAGCATCCCCATGGAATCTGCTAACACTGAAGGGTTTGCTACATATCTTGTTTTCATTGGTCCATTTCAAATTTTTAAATAATTCTCATTGAAAAGAAGAATCTATAAATACATAGATATAGATGAGGAAATTTATATATTTTAAAGTGAAATGTCAAATTCCGATATTACATTAATTTTAATTATAAACTAGGGGTCATCTAAAGCATTTCTGATTTTTGGCCATGATTATTGCCTCATATTTGATAGTTCCATTAAAACAGGGATTCTTAATCTGGTATAGATGGGTAGCATTTTAAATTTTTCATAGGAAGAAATTATTTGCCTTCAAAGTTTAAAAGTGTTTGACCCAGTGGTTTAAAACGAATTCTTTCAGGAGCACGCTAGAAGATAATTCTGAGATGTAAGGTCATTTATTCAAGTATTTCCTCAAATATAAAGTACACAGTGGTGCTACTCCCTTGGTTTAAATTTTTTCATACACTGGAAACAGAATCTTATTTTCAAAAAAAAGAAAAAGAAAAATTATTTTAATATTCTCTCATATTATTCACTTTTGACATTTGGTTCCCTTTCTGTTATTTTTAGTTTTTTCAAATCTGCCCCACTGTGACAGTTAAGTGTGGTGTTGAAAAATCTATTCTGTGTCGGCAGAACATTGTAATATTCATCTATCTCAGCTTTAAAAAATGAAAGGAAAAGAGCTAAGAATTTTAGAGAGGATGTGTCACACTTAGTTTAGTTATCTTGGGAATATTATTTTTAATAATCCTTTCACCAGTCCTGATGTGCTAATAATTATTATCCCTGTTTTACAGATAATTGCACTGAGGCTCAGAGGGGTTACAGATTTGTCTGTACCTATGAGTGTTCCCAGGTTTGTCTAGCTGATATCTGTACACTTTTAGTACTATACCATGATGCTTTTTTATTTCAACCTTTCCATGCTAATCTGACAAGAGAAAGTTGTAAAAAGTATTTAAAAAAAAACATAAAAATGGATGTGGCCACATGTCAAACATTCAGTTAATTAATTAGGAAGCCAACAAAAAGACAAAATTGATGGTTTCAAGAGTATTTGATAATCACAGCTATCTGTATTCAATAAGGAAAGAAATGCCAATGTAAAATTGTTAAAATAAATACAAGCTGGTTATGTCCTACTAGGGAATAGATCATACCTCATTATTTTTTTAGAACTGCAGATTAACCTCTAACTGTATTGTCATATAAAACATCTGGCCCCCTGATAGTGAAATAGATTTACATTCTAAAAGAGAGTTAGGTGAGAGTTAAGCAGGTTTATTAACAAGTGCTCTAGCAAGACATTTAAAAAGTGGAAGATGTATCGTTTTATTTAACTTCCAATTTTGAAATAAATGATTATTTTACAAAATAATATAACAATTTGAGAGTAAGGGCTCTGGAGCAAACTGCTTTGGTTCACATGCTATCTCCTCCTACTAGCTGTGTCCTAACTTTGTTAAATCCTTGGTGCTTTCATTTGTTAATCTTTAAAATGAGGAAAATGATTTACCTTGCAAGGTGTCATTGGCATAAGGGAGCCTTGCATGTGGCTAATAATTAAACTGGCAAGGTGGGTAATTCATGGCCCACTTCATTTTGTTCTTTTTCACTTCAGCCACAAGGTGGGGCTTCAGCAATGACAACTTTGGGGGATTTTGCTTTGTTTTGTTTCTCCTTTGTTTCTAGACGTTGTTTTCATTACCTTGTTTTTATTTCTTCATATCAAAACCACCTTGCACTTACCACTATTCAATTGTATAAGCCATGTTTCCAGTCGGTTAAATTTGTAAATAGTTGTGCTCAAACAAGTTATCTGTCAGCCAAGTGTGATTAATTTAATGTCACTACAAATAGAATAAGCGTATTTATGAATCTAGAACTCAGTCATTAATCAAGGATTACAAAAGATTGGTTCCAGAGCCAATACACTTACATAATATAAACGTCTCTGAATTTCATGTAAAATGTGTCATACATTGTGTTTATAATTATGGCATTCCTATAGTTTCTTTATTGACCTTAAAACTAGAAATTAGCCCTGGGTGGGTGGTTCACTCGGTTGGAGCATCGTTCCATGCACCAAAAAGTTGCGACTTTGATCCCCCATGAGGGCACGACCCAGAGGCAACCGATAGATGTTTCTCTCTCACATTGATGTTTCTTTCTCTATCTCTCCCCTTTCCTCTCCCTCTCTAAAATCAATAAACATATCCGTAGGTGAGGATTATAAAAAAATGAGGAAATTACTTCATCTGAAGTGTGTACTTCAAAAATCTGAATAACAGTCTCAAATCCATGCTTTTCTAAAACAAATTTTGTTCACCTTTCATAACTTGCTGTCTTTTAAGGAGTAGAAACTGAACAGCAGACTTCACATGTGGATTTTAAATGAGATGCCATCTGTACAAATGATTATTAATTACATACAAATAGTTTTACAAATGTTATGGCTTGCAATCCCTTAACATTCCAAGATATTACTCCACTGAATAATTTAAACCAAATGCTGAAGGTAGCACTTGGCAATGTTCTTGATGAGAATATCTGCATTTAGTACTTGTTTATGCAGCAACTGAAGTACCCTCCCTGGTTGTTTTCCTATTTGAAGAATCTTCATAGAATCTCAAGCACCTGTTGTCACTGAGGCAATAAGTAATTTGCTCCTCATTATAATATCTGCCTTTCCATTCATGTATTTAATTGTGGTGAGATCTTGGGAGTAGTTTTTTACTTTTAATGCAAGGAAAAATGAGAGTAGAGTTGTTCCTTTTGACAGCTCACAGATTTAAAAAAAGTGAAAAATAGGTAGAAGGCTGAATTAAACCTAAACTATAAAAAGCCTTAATTAGTGAAAGCGTAATTACAGGGAGTTATTGTAGAATAAAATCAAAGTTGTATTAAAATATTTTTTCAACTGATTTGAAATGGAAAAAAGCATGTTTTACACTACAAACAATTTCTCTAAATTACTGTCCATCATCAAATTTCATAAATTAAAACTGAGTGCTAAAATGAAAGCTTGTTGCTACCATTGCTTTTGTTTAATTCAGTTTGGAAAAATATCCTGAGGTATTTATAGCAGTAACATTGCTTCTTCCTGTTGTATATTATGAAAGGTGTGCAATCATTTTCAAGATCAAGGTTATAAATGATTATTAAAATGTATAGATAATACAAAGCTCCCTTTTTAAAAGGCCATTTGATTATTTGATCAATGAATAAGTAATTATTATATACATTCACAGCACAAAATATCTCTCTGCAATTGCTCTTGATACAACCAGGAATGCTAGGAAGAGCTGAAAATGATGCTTAGGTTTTTGGTTTTTTTCTTTTCTTTTCTTGGTCCCAAACACTCCCCAGTGAGGCATGAATAAATAGGGATATGGCAATAAAGGAAAGATTGGTGGTTCAAGAGTGACTAAAAATAGTAATTATTACTACAGAAACTATTTTAAATACAAATATCCATATATTTGAGAATGTATAATGTTAAAATTAAACTTGATTCTTTTAAAAATTATCTTACTGACTGTGAGAGGTTTTGTGTGTGGCTGCGGCCTAGATGTTCAGGTTTCATGATGCAGTGAATTAACATACACACACAGCAAGCCCTCCCATCACTTTATTTTGTTTAAAATCATGTTGTTATGACATTGATAAGAAAAAGTAACGAATTGCCAGCTGTGACCACACACACTGTGTTGGGTTTTATACGTTAGCCCTATGTCTGTGTGGGTTTCCTCCAGGGACTCCAATTTCCTCCCATCAAAAAGCTGTGCATGTTACATGAATTGGCTGGTCTGACTTGTCCCAGTCCGAGTGTATGTGAGTGTGTGTGTGTGTGTGTGTGTGTGAGTGCACCCTGTGATGGGAAGGCATCCTGCTTTAAGCCCAGAGCTGCTGTCAGAGGCTCCGCCACCCACATCCACAAATCAGAATAAGTATGTTGAAAAATTGTTATCTTATGTGCTTTTATTAATCTTACTTAAATGTATGTATAGCTTAATTTATGTCAATGTTTAGTATTAGAAGTATTGTCTTTATTTAGAAGTTCAGTAGTGTTTTTGTGACAAGAAATATGCTATAAGAATTTAACTCTTATTTATATCAATTAGCCTATGGTAATACTGGTTTCTTCACACACTGTTTTACTTAAAATCACAGTTTCCAAGAACCTATGGCTGATGGTCAAGTGAGGATTTACTCTATATGCAGAAACACATACACTCATGTACATATATACATATATATATCTATATTACTTTGTCAAGTAGTAACATTAAGAAAACAACTATACCTGTCTGTTCTCTCCATTATTTTACAAAATAAAGTGTATTTTTTAAGCTTAGGAAGGACATTATTGCAAAAGAGAGTCCTTCCAAGGGGGAAAATGAATTGGCAATCAGAACATTGCCAATATGTACTGAATATATTATATTTTTTTATGTTGTTTGTCTTCTGTCATGGATTGAGCAAAATTCCATTACCGACTAAGGTGGAGGAATCATCAGACCAAACATTAAAAGGTATAATGTATGAGTCTTTCACAATGTACCTCCAACCCCCTTTCTACTCTCATCACCTGTGAAGTTTACCCATGAACTTGAAGCATCAGCTGAACTGAACTCCAAAAGAGCACATGCTTTGGAAGGCACAGATGTAAAATCTGATCCTCTTGTGAGCCACTTCACTTTCCCTGAGCCTCAGTGTTCTCATGTGAGAGGAAGGACATGATATAAGATCATGCTTTGTACTCAGACTCTACCAGTTATTAGTGTGACTTTGAGAAAGTCATGTAGCCTCTGTGTACTTCAGTTTCCTCATCTGTAACATGAGGACAGTAACATTTCCTGCCCATTGAATTGTGTAGATTGAATGAGTTAATACAAGAAACTTGATCACTGTTCTATTGCTGTGTAACAAACCACTCCAAAATTTAATGACTTAAAACAACAATGACTTAGTATTTTCCACTGTTTTTAGGTTGGTTGGTCTGTTCTGCTCCACATGAGTCCCCTGGGGTCACTCATGCAGCTGAATTCAGCTAGTGGATGAGCTAGGCAGGAAGGTTCCAGATGCCCTCTTTCACATGTCTGGAGTGTTGGTACTGGTAGTTAAATGGCTTGCGTCTTCTCCACATTACCTCCTCTCCATATTGCCTCCCCTGCAGCAGATGCCTTATCCTGCTTTGTTTTGCCACATGACCCCTCTCTCTCTTGCGAAATAGCCTGGACTTCCAAACAGCATGTTAGCTGAGCTTCAAGAGAGTAAAAGTAGAAACATCCAGACATTGTAAGAACTAAGTCTGAACTAGCACAGCTTCTCTTCTTTCTGTGGCATTCAACAGATCAATGCAAGTCACTTGAGAGAAAGGGAAATCGACTTGACCTCTTGCTAAGAGGAGTATCATGCTCATTTGAGAAGAGGAGAAATGTGGCAGACAGGATAGCACAGAACATAATAGAGTTTAGTTATTATTATTTATAACTCAGAGTTATAGCTTTCTACCCACTTAAGTCAGTGTGAGGATTAAATTTTTTTTAAAAAATGATGTAAGGCACTTCCATTGTCATTAACATCATTGATAATGATTTTCACGTGTAAAAGATACTCAGTCCAACTGTATTTTGGAAGCTGTAGCCAAATCATTCCAGCACGGGATTCTCAGGCCTTGGGCGCTGCAGCAACAAGAGCACACATCTCTATTGCTTTCCTGCCTGGGCCCTCAGAATGCTCCAAGCCACAGGCTGTGCTGTATCTTTCTACCAGTTGGTAGAGAGAGAGGTGTAGGAGGGTACTTGTATCTAAAAAAGTGGTTTTACGAAATGATGCATGCTATAGAAACAAAAATGCTGTTTATGTTTGTGAGAGACAGGCAGGCATGGTTCAAAAGACTTTGACTGTGGTGTGGAGCCTGGCCCTGGATCTTAACCGGCTAGTTTTTATCTTACATGCTTGCTATAAACCCCTCCCTCCGGGGGATTTTAAAGATAGAATAGAAATACAAAATGGCTTTTAAGGAAAAGGGAACCTGCTCTGTTTTTCTCTGAATAGCCCCAAATTCTTGTCAGTAGAATGTGAAATACAGAACAATTAAGTAAGAGTAAATGTTTTTGAACTTGTATAAAATACCTGGACGTTTCAACCCTGTATTGGTCTGTATTTCCCTTTGTTATTACTCCGAACCATTTGGTGAAGGGCTGTATGTTTTTCTTATGCATTTCCCCATGTAGAAAGTAGATAAAAACCCTGGCTAATAAAGAAAAGGGGGGGTGGGGGGGCAATTTTCCTCAGAAAAGACCCCCTCTCTTTCTTCCTCAGATGGTGAGTGTCTGAGTAGTTTCTTCATCCATTCTGAGGGAAGCAGAGTCTCTCACAATGTTTTCTAGAACACAACATTTAAACATGTTTTTGGTATTCATGGGCTCATTTGAGAGGTTAAATTTTCCAGTTTTTTTTTTCCTACTGACTTGGAAAAATGAAGTTTTGAACCAAGGCTGTTTCTGAATTGAGAACTTGCAGTGTCAAGGAGGTAGATTTCAGACCAATTATTATAAAGACCTAATTTTAATAGTTAAGTATCATTTGTAGTATATAATTCTCTGTTTTTCAAAAAGACTAAATCACTAAACTATTTATAAAATCCCCATTCTCTTCTAGTTCCTTATCTTTTTACCTCTTATCTTCTATACCAAACCTCTTTCACCTTGTTAATATTAAGTCAGTTTAAAATGTACAAAAGTCAAATTATAACACACTCTAATTTCAGTAATATCTGAACTTCTGAGGTTTTCATATGCCATTGACTTTGTAAAGTAATAGATTTAAGAAACACCCTGTGGAGACATGAGAAAATCCATTCTTCTGGGATTTTTGCAATTAGGACAAGCATGTCTAGAATTATATATATTTCACACCTCTCCATATCCAGGGAGAATGTTTTTATCACCGTGAACACTAATTACCTTTGACGATTAATATTAATATTCTCACATGAATCCTGAAAAAATGAATTGGTATTAGTCTTCCAAATGTTTAATGTCTTGATATAGAAACTTTGATTAGTTAATTATATTTTAAAATGTATAAAAACAGCATATATGTTCAACTTTACTGTGTATTTCTTTATTCAGACTTTGGTTCTGAAAGGCTCATTTCAAATAAAATTTGAATTTTAGACAATAGCAATGTTTCAACAAATGTTATAAAGGACTATAATTTTGTACTGTCAATAATGCTCACAGCCAGTGTAAACTATTGTAAAACAAATGATTAAGACACTCTCCAATTTTGTTATGGATACCCCAATCCTCATTATATGGTAAATGTCAAACTCAAATTTAAAAATTAATAGTATTTTTTATAAGTACTATTATTATTGCAAATGTTGATAGATATATGTCAACCAATACATAACTAGTTTCAAAGGAACTTTTGTGTTCCTTAAAATATCCTACTGCTCTGGGAGCAGCTATGGTACCCCTATCTCATACTGTAGTGTTCCTGTCCTGTCATGCAAATGTAACATGTATTTCATGCTCTTAATGGCAAATGCACAGTGTATATCTGATTGCTACTTGCAGAACCAAGGCTAATACTATTGCCTCTTCCAGAGAAAAACTCAATACCATATCAGCATGAACCTAGATGTTCTCTTGGAGACATAGGATTCCTATAATGTTATCAGCCATATTAACATGCCTAAATTTATTAATTTGCTCAAATTAAAGCCTGAAACCAAATAGGTTCCGAGGGTGAAAGCTCAGAATCACTGCTTCTGGGGTACTACCTCCTCAAAAGACCCTTACTTCACACACAGCATCATCTACTACAAGACATTCTTATGGCATCTGTATAGTCTCCTTAACAACCGTTCCTTTCCTTCCTTCCCTCCTTCCTCTGTTCTGATTCTTAAAAAGTGATTAGAAGTCAGTCTTTCCTTTTCTCTTAGCCAACCTTTATTTTATCAAGGAAAAACACAATTTTAATTATGCTGATATGTACAAAAGTACTATAAATGATATCTGCATATTGTGATATAAAGAAAACAGGAATTTTCCCCACATAATTTATTTTTACAATTTATTTTTAATATGTTAAAGTAATATAATATTAATATTGAAAAATGCTTTATAAACTCATCACCCTCAGTAACTAATACTTTTTTATATAAATTGTGTGTGTGTGTATGTGTGTGTGTACACAGATCTCACTTTGCATGGTAATATGAGGTTGTAAAAAAGACCATTCAGTGTAACCCATACAAGCTGATCTTAATGATCAATGGGAAGGATTACAAATGTTCCACAAATGGTAAAAAATTTTGTCAAAATATTAAAAACTCTCCTACCACTAATTATAAATAAATATGGAATTAAAAATTACTTAAACATATGTTTAATCAACTGTAATTCAAAACATTGATAATACTGAAAATTAAAGTGTTTATTTCTTTGTAAAACATACAAATGTGTTTATCAAATATTCTTATCACAACACACTAATATTCTAGTGGCATTATTCATAAAAAACAAAAATTGGAAACAACCTATTTTTCATCAGCTGGTGAATGGATAAACAAATGTGTGTGTGATATCCACACAATTGGATATTATTCAGAAGCAAAAATAGAATGAATAACTGATACATACTACAACATGGATAAACCTCAAAACTATTATGCTAAATGAAGAAAGGTGAACAAAAGAGACTACATCTTGTATGATTATATTTACGTAAAGTGTCCAGGAAAGGAAAATCTATGGAGAAAACATATTATTTGTTGCCTACAGTGGAAATTGAGGGGAACAGGATTAACAGTAAATCAAAATGAAAGATTTTATTGGGGTGAGGGAAATGTTCTTAAAATTCTGAATAGTAATGGTTGCACAACTTTGTAAATTTACAATAAAAAATGTCATGGAATTGTATCCTTGAAATGAAGACACAAGCTCATCATACAATATGCCTTAATGAAGCTATATATTTTAAAAACCCTTATCAAAAGTGATTGAATAGTGAGTGCCTTCTTCTCAGCCATATAACTTACGATATGAAATTATTATCTTTTCTGCATCTTGGTAAATTATTATTTTCCTTTCCAAGTATGAATCAGCTCCCAGGATTTTATACATTACATAATCAATCTTGTGAAATATTTCTGAGCATTTATTTAATATGAAATTTGTTTTGGCTATGATTTTTTTTTTCTTGCTAGTATTATTTCTTCTGGGACATCTTCATCTTTTTCATCATGACCACTTTCCTCATTTATGCCAGTGTATTCCTCTTCACTGGGTTCCTCTGGCATACCTAGAGTCTCTCAAGTGGCTGCAAGGTCAACATCCCTGTGCTTAGCTATTTTCTTATAATTTCATTACATTTGACTGGAAATTTACTTCCAGCATTATCTCTTTTCATATCAGTGCTGCATTTTCTTCTTTGTTGGCCAATTCCCTCTTTCCATTATCCTTCTTTTAAAAAATGTCCAATAGATTTATTGCTGCAAGACAACACAGCTATACACTTTGCTGTCTATGTGTGAAATGAACAATCACCAACAGACTTTTGAAAAGGTAATGATTGATCATCGATCAAAATGAGCATCATTTTTTTTTTGTGTGTGTAGAACTCGTAAACTGAACAGCTAACACTGGAGTTTTTACTTAATGCAATAACTCACTGCTAATATTCTGTGGTAACTGGAATTAGAACTGTGGTTTTGGAAAACTATTGTGATCTAACTAAATTATAGTAACTGAAATAATGTCATAGTGATACTGTGCAAAGCTAGGATACCTGCACTATGAATGTGTGTGTTTGTGATCATTGTTTCAGATAACTTGTTATATCAGTTGTAGATTGCATTCAGACCTAACTAACAAATCTTGAGAAACCTTGAGAAAAAGTGGTTTAAATATATTAGTTGTATATTTTTCTTCACATAAAAATGAAGTCCAGAGACTCCTTCTCTTTACAGTCATATATCCTTATGAGGTAGTTTTTATTCTCAGACATTGTCTCACGGTTTCAAGAGGGCTACTCTATGTGTAGCATGTGTGTGGAGCATTAGGCAAGAAGGGGAAAGACCAATGGCAGAATATATACAAACAGATAATGTCCCTTTTAAAAGAGCTTCCATGGAAGATCCTTCCACTGACTTCCACTTACATCTCAATGTCCAGAAATCTGTCACATGACCAGCAGTGGCTGCAGGGCAGTCTAGCACATGTTTATTTATTTTTATTCTAGTTACTTTGTTACTCCTTAGAAATAGAAGTGCATTAATTAAGAAAAAAATGTTAGAATGATATTGAATACATAACAAACAATATATATCACAAGTATTTTATAAATCATTTTATTATATCATAATAATTTTTATCCAATGTTACCCATTGTTAAGAGCATTTTGCTGAAATATTACATAATATCATCCCTAATAATATCTATTTACTGTTGATTTTCCATTTATTTGGATATTTTTCTTAATTACTGGTCAAAGAATATTAACATTTTATGTTCTTAAAATTGTCAATTTGGAAAAGTCATTCCTTATTAATACTAAATCCTGCAAGGGTAAAAAAAAATGTAGAAAAATGCCCCTCCCAAAATTTATATCTGCCTTTTCTTACTCCTTTGATTAAAACAATTTTCTTCAAACATAAACATTCAAAATAAAAGTATCATTTTATTTCATTTTTTTTGTTCTTATTTGCTATAATTTGGAAAGTATCATTTTATACTATTTTCCTAGGCAAATATACATTTATTTACATATGATTCAATAAATGGATTAACCTAGGGCTTTAAACTAATAATTACTTTTGTTTCTTTGAATTTTATGGGTGCTTCATAAAATGCACATTTTGTGTATACAAATTTAACTATACACAGTGTCCAAGGGTGAGGGGCAGGTGGGGCTTTTTTGTACAACACGATTGCTAAATGTAAGTCATGTGTTGTATCTTATGCTCAGCAGAGTAAAATGACCTATTCCTGCATGGAGGAATCACTAAGCATGTAGAGACCCTATCAAAAGACAGCTCTCTTTAAACAAAAACCGTGTAGACAATCCTATTGTGTGTGATCTAAGGTCTCTTCTGAGATCATTGTTTTGTCTAGCTGATATTCACATTAATCATTGACTTTATAACCTAACCCATGTAAGATACAATTCTACAAAAGAATATTCTGCATTATATAGAGCTGATATCCTTTTGAAACTGTGTCAGAAACTTCCTGTGTTATCTTAGATCTTTCTCTCCATGTGATTGCTAGGTGCTTGCTGTGTATTGATGATAGTTCACTATAACTACAAACTAATGGAGAGGGAAAATATCAAAAACCCAGTATAATTGCTGATCTGGGATCTAAGAGTTGTTTATATTTGACATTGAATTATGAGAAACTTTGTTAGGTGTGTTTTTTTAGGTTAAAATAATAACGAAATTCAAGTTGCTGCCTGGGCATTCCCCAGAAATGCATGGTCAGACAAGACCAGATGACAGTAGGTAAGGTGACTAGATGTATATCACACAGTTGCAGAGGCTGGTCATTAAAAATGCTTGAGAAGTTGTGAAAAATATATATCGATGCAGCAATAACTAAGCTGACAGTCGCACAGGAAAAGCGGCTGGATTTAATAGAGAAACCGAGGGCAGGTATTATTTTTCTTTGCAAGTAGATTTTTAAGTGTTTATTGAAGGGCATTTAAGAGTTTTCCGAACATGAACACAATCAGACTGGCGACTTTCAATAAATTATTTTTATTTACACACAGTAGTTAACAGCTGGAGTTTGGAGCCATACTGCCTGCATTCTAGTCCTGGCCCCAGTGCTGGATGTGTGATCGGTGAAGTACGAAAACCTCTTATGCCTTAATTTCTCTCTGTGCAAAAAATAATAACAATAATAACAGTAGTAGTTTCCTCATAGGATTATGAGATTAAATAAAAATATGTAGAAAATACTTAGAACAGTGCCATGGAATTGGAAGTTTAATAATTGTTAGAATTATTGTTATCATCATTATTATTAAGTTTTATTTTATTGGACAAAAGAGTATTAAGAGTAAGCTATCCATCTTTCTATGGTGGAATTGCTTCTTTCTTTGTCTGTCTCTTTTAATGTACATTGTACATCTTCTTGTTCTGGTATCTTAAACATTACATTATCTGCACCATAATTGTCTTACCAGCCTGTCGTTCCCATCATACGCTCATGGAATTTCAGTGGCAAAGGGATTTTAGAGGACATCTATTCCAATCCTCTCTGTCACAGTGGGGACAGGAAGACTCCAGGACTGCCCCACTTTCCCATAATGCTTTTGCAGGAACATCTCTGTTTCATCCAATTTCTTAAAGTAGAAACATTCCTGAAAGGAAGTGGAGAGTCTATGTGGTGATTGTCATCCCTCTGGGCTCAGGAGAATGTATTTTTTAAATGTATTTTTGTCCTGGTTGTGCTCCTTTTTTTTGTTTTTTGTTTTCCTTGCTGTTGTCTTTATATATATCAAAAACAACTTAAATGCAAAAAAGTGCAAATGTCCCTGTTGTAAGAAATAAATCTGAGCCATTTCTCTCCTCAAACCGTGAAAAGTCGCCCTTGGAGAGAGCCAGATAAAACAAAGACTATGGAGACCTTCCATGGACTAGTGTAATAACTCATTTTTGTGCATTTGCAATGCTAGGCTTTACTATGTAGTTCTGCAGGCACAAGCCAAGAGAAGTAGTGTGATTAGATTTTTAATCCCATTAACTCTAATTGCTTCTCAGAAGCTGTGTACTTACAGTATGTGTCTGGTTTTAGAAAAGCAAGGGAAAGGAAAGTGATGAAATGTTTCCTTCATTCTGGATAGAAAATGGAAAAGCAAAGAAAATAATGCACAGGCAACCGGTTGTGGAGAAATGCTGGCAGGATTTTTAAGGACTCTATTATGATGATTAGATACGCTTTTGGATATAGAAATCCTCCTTACTGCTCTGAAATTTCAGTGTAGGAGGGCTCATTTCCTTGCTGTTCACTCCTTGGGGTTGGACTTTAACACCCTTATTGTGATTTTGATAGTTTGCCCACAAATTATTGCACTGAAGAAAACGGGGCTCCAAAGTTAAACATCTATTTTGGAGAATATAATCCCAGTAATATCTTTGTGATTCCAAACAAACTATTAAACACAAAGCTGACCTGGTGAAACTGATAAACACAATCACTTTAAGGAAATGGAGATGAATTGCAGCTGAGGTTTAGGAAAATAAGAATGCATAATTGAGTAAATTAAAAATAATTTACAATCACAATTATAATAGGGCTTCATTTGTTTTTACCCTGCCAGTTTCCTGTCATATGGTCTGTAATTTGAGTCGTTTCAGTGTAGCTAAACTTACTGTTTAAAAAATGAAGTTATTAACAAGAAAATCCATTTTGTTTTACAGAATATCTATTGGAGAGCACTAGCCTAAACTGGGGTTGTTTCTTAACTAAAAATATCACAATTTTGAAGTGTTCAGCAGTTGGTGAAAAGGAGATATGTTAGTTGAATGATGAGAGAAGAGATTTGAAAAATGAGTGAAAAAGAAAATGCCAGCAAAATCCATTCTATCTAGAGCCCATAGAGCGAGAAAAAGGGGAGGGAAGGGAGAAAGAGTAAAATATGTGAATGTGTCAATTTAGTTAGAACAAATGAAAAAGTCAGGCAGATGTTTCAAAAATAAGGATCCTAGGACTTCTACCAGGATCAGGGGGGATCCACTTTTGCACCTCCTGCTTTAATGATCATAATACCCATTCTCACAAATGAAAGGAATTTAGGAAAGGAATGAGCCCCCTTTGTTCTGCTTCTGTACACCACTCTTGAGAGGCCAAATTGACAAAGATTCACTTCCAACATCCTTATGAATCTCAAATTAAGCACAGCATGTATCGGGGTAAATTTAGTAAGGGATTTTAGCTTTCTAGTTTGTTTGTGCATACATATGAATCAGAGAATTGAGATCAATTTCCTTTATCTCAATGCAAGGAGACATGAGCATAATTAATATTTACAAAATACTTGATAATGAAAGTAAAGTCAGGAGCTTTTTAAAGGACTTTGTTAGAGAGACTGGAGTAGTTTTTATTTTCCTCCAGACCTCCTACTATGAAGTACTTCCTGGCATATTGTAACCATTCCCGACTTTTATCTTCTCCAGTCATAGATTTAACTCATTGGGAGGATACTGACTTGTGCCCTTTGAGACACATGATTGCCATTAGAAAGCTCAGTTGAAGTACCATCATTGCATCAGGTTGCTATACTTGCTTAATTAGCATAACATGGACATGAAGAGTGCTGTTAATGTGAAGCGCCACTGCACACTCCCCCTCGCTGGGACTCGGCGTGGTAGTCCATGGATTTACTGGCAAACTTGTAGCTAAGATGAGAATATTTTGCAGAGAGCAGAGTTAACCCTCGTATCTGGGTGAGAGGATCACAGCCATTAACAGCAATGATTCAGTCATTTTATATTAATTATCATTTAGAGCTTGTTTATCCCCTTGGACACAATGTGACCTGTCCCACATCAAAAGGAGTTATGTCAGAGAACATTGAAATTTGCTTCATCTAAGTTCATCAGAAAAGCATCAAATTACAGCCTCAGAGTATTTCTCGGAGACTTCAAAATTGATGTCCAATAAATTTCAGTGCTGTGGGGTTGCTTTAAATTGCCTTAATCACTATGAGTTTTCATTATTGTTTACTTAAAAAAAAGAAAAAATCAATTAGAAAAACTTCAATTATGACAGCTAAATTCACCTTCACGCAGTTAATACAGCTGTTTATTTAGATTATATTCTATTCAGAGAACAAGGAAATGAGATGTGCTATATCCAGCAAGGGAATGCAGCCACAATCTTGATCAAATATGCTTCCCTTTTTTCTCTTTTGTAAGGAATAGATATGAAATTTTTATTCTCCAAGTTTAAAGAGTAAAGGCCTGGAAAAGAGACCTTACAACCACCTAGAAATGCCCCTATTAAAAAATGCTCCATATGGTCATCTTTACTCTCCATTTCCCTAAAAATATCTTCTCTACTTTCTTCCTATGAGCAGAACTCTAAATCAGCATACCTGAAATTTCTAACATTAACTTGATTTTTTTGTGTGCAGTTAACAAATGTAAATGTGCTATGGCTAATGGAACACATTAAAATGCATATAATAATCTACTTCAAAAAAAAAAAATACATTGAACACTTGCCTGGTAGGGAAAATAAGAATGTCTCAAGTATAAATCCAAGAGTCAGTCAATGAATATTTAGTATAGTAGAAAAACTATAATATGCACCTGAAGGGTTACTGGAGCCCACAAAGGGTCAATGGAGGGCAACAGGAGTTTAAAAGAGGGTGAGATCTTTTTTTCAGTTGTCTCAATGGCGATGCTATCAGCATCTTGGGCAGAATAATACTGCACTGTGCTTAGAATCTCTTGCTCCTGTCATCCATTAGTCTTGCAACAACATAAAAAGTAAAACTATCCACATACTTCCAAAAACCATCTAAACAGCCTGAATTGCCATTGTTGAAAATCAAATATTCCTTGAGAATTCAAAGGGGATTTGGTGGAGGAGATATTCTAGGACTGTGCTTGTGACACTAAAGATGTTCTAAGCATGCAAAAATGGGATGGAATTCATCTAGGGAATAAATCTAAGGAATAGCACAATCAAAACCACAGAAACTATGTATGGTTCACACAAAAGCTTGTAAGAGCTTAACAATGTATTGCTATAGGATACAGTAAGGCAGATTTACCTCATTAGGAAGGGTCTGTTATACAAAATCTAAATTATAGGAGAGGCAGAAATAAATGCCTCCATTACCGTTTATCCCCCTTATACCCTCTTCCACCTCCACCCACCCCTCTCTCCCTTGCAACCACCACACTGTTGTCCATGTCCACAATTCTTTTTCTTTTTTGCTTGATCCCTCCACCCCGTAGCCATCCCACTCCCCAAGCTGTCAGGCTGTCAGCCTGCTCTCCATCTAAGAGTCGGTTTCTATTTTGCTCATTAATTTCATTTGTTCATTAGATTCCACATATGAGTGAAATCATATGTACTTGTATTTCTCTGACTGCCTTATTTCACTTAGCATAATGTTCTACAGGTCCGTCCATGCTGTCACAAAGGGTAAAACTTTCTTCTTTTTTATGGCCTAGTAGTATTCTACTGTGTAAATGTCTTATAGTTGCTTTATCCACTCAGCTACTGATGGACACTTGGGCTGCTTCCATATCTTGGCGATTGTAAATAGTGCTGCATATATTCTTTCAAATTAGCATTTCTAGTTTCTTCGGATAAATTCCGAGAAGTGGAATCACTGGGCCATAAATACAATAAAAATAAGTAAGTAAAAATTAAAAAATAAAAACAGCAACTAGTAAAATCAATAAATACTTGTCTAACAAAGAAAGAAAAGAAAAGAAAGAAAGAAAGAAAGAAAGAAAGAAAGAAAGAAAGAAAGAAAGAAAGAGAAAGAAAGAAAGAAAGAAAGAAAGAGAAAGAAAGAAAGAAAGAAAGAAAGAAAGAAAGAAAGAAAGAAAGAAAGAAAGAAAGAGAGAGAGAGAGAGAGAGAAAGAAAGAAAAAGAAAGGAAGGAAGGAAGGAAGGAAGAAAGGAAGGAGAAATGCCTCATTCATCTATAACAGGAATTTGTTTATATGATTATAATCATATGTTCAAAATTTATTTTAGACTGGCTCAAAAAACTAAAAATAATATAAGAAAAATAAATTCAAAGTTTTTTCTTAGACAAGATGAAGAAGGTAATACAATAAAGAAATGCCTTGTTAAAGTTTATTAATTCATCATAGGGTTGATCCAGGATCAATAATTTATGGGAGCATTACTCTTATCTCCCAAATGGGATTCTTAATCTCATCAAATTCTACTAATGCTGCTTAAAAATAATATCAAAAAAATCTGATACTTGCTAGAAGGGGTTATAAATTAGAACAACTCCCAAATTTCTGTCTCAGAGCCTGTTTAGACCAATTTTCTTTCTCACATCTTAATACCCTAATACATGCATTGCTAACCAAAAATAAGAATGTAAAAATATAGATATTTGAGTAATTTATAAGCAACATAGATCTAAACTAGCACTAAATAGCTATTCAGTCATTCATATTTTAGTTTGACAGTTTTTCAATTGATTCTCTTATTCATTCAAGCTACTGGAGATTCACAGATTACAATTCCATTACTCTCATTGAGTTATACATTCAGGGAAGAGTAGACTAAAATGAATAACTAGATAATTTTAAATAAGTACCCATGAGTATTAATGAATGGAGTTTTTAAAATGGTAATGAAGAATAAATATATGGGGGAGGAGAGAACATTATACAAAGGATAATCAGGCATGGCATGTCTAAAGAAGATATATTTGAATAGAAGTCTCAACGATAAATGAATCATCAATTCAAAGATTTTGATTAAGAGCATTTCAGGTAGAGGGATAAGTTATAGCAAAGGAACTAAGGCAGATGTGGAATGGTTTTAGGAACCTAATAGAAAGAAGTCCAGCTTGGCTGAAACAGATCAAAGGGACAAGATCACGAAACAAGTCAGAGAGATGAGCAAGATCTACATCATGTAGCATTTTGAAGTTAATGGTAAAGAATTTTTATCTTATTTTTAAATCAGTGGGAAGTTCCTGAGAACTTTCAAACAAAGGACATATCTGATGATCTGGCAACTCCAAGGAAAATGGAAGCAACAATGATGGGAAACTATTACAGTTACCCCGGTGAAGAGATGGTGTATTTATAGTTAGGGGTACAAGGGTAGAGAGACGTGATTAGAATCAGGATACATTTTTAAAGCAGATTTGACAGGACTTCTAGGTGATGTAGATGTGGAAACTGAAGGAGAGGAAGTACAGATGACTCATCTGTTTATGTTTGGAAGATAAGATTAGATTGGGATTGGAGTAGTCATTGTATTAGGCATTGTAATTTGATTTTACATATATACTGACTCTAAACATGGATGAAAATAATTGGCGCTTGAATTACTACAGCAGCTATTTTAGATCTATCGTTTATCTAAATAATATGGTTAACATTTCCAAATATTTAATTGTATTAAGTACACTGTCATTCTGTTAGTACACAGGTGAATTGTGTGTTAATGTAAAAGAATGTTACAATTAGCAGAAGTTAAAAAGTTTAAATACTGATTAACATAATGTTAAGGCCATCTAAACTATAATTTTTTAAAAATGTGCTGTAAGTTGAACATCTGATATCAATACTATCACCTTAAAATATTTTTAATTTGATTACCACAAATAGAAGGTTTTAAATGACTTTTAATAAAGAGTAAAACTTATTTATCTTCTAAAATATATATATGATTGTTATGTTATTAAGAAAGTCATAATGTATGTTAGTCATTCACCAAATATTACTGGTATGATATCTATCTATATATCCATTCAGAGAGAGAAAGTCAGTACCTTACATTTGATATTGTTATTATTACACAATGATTATATCAGAATATGTCTGACCCTTGCTTTGCACTGAATGTCTCTCACATGTGCTCTAGTGATTTATTGACTTTTATAATTTCATATGTGCAAAAAGGAACACGTTAGGATTCTAGAAAATATCAACATGAAATATAAAATGTAACAATGTAAAGGATACTCAATAATGATAGATTTATATAAAATGCTACTATGCTCATAGAAATTATCTTGAATTCTACATGAAACCGCTTAGCATTATAGGTTAATAAATTGAAGATCTCTTATTATTAATATTTGGCATTTATAAATTTGAGTGTATCTTTTCATAAGTACATTTTAAAACTCTCCTAACCTCAGGAGTATGATACTCAGAAAAGAGAGATAAGGTACATTCTGCAAGAGAAAAAGTCTTCTTCTAGCTGGTGACACTTAGCCTTTTACTTATAAGTCAGGTATTATAGTTTACACGGCACATCACAGGTTCTGAGTTGTTACCCTGAACCTAGATCCATTCAGAAATAATTCCTTAATCTTAATGTATAACTTCTGGACATATCCTTAGATAAGCAGAAAGCAAAAGTAATAGTGTCCTTGCCTGAATTTTTGTACTTTTAATCATTTGTTTTCCCTCCATCTTATGATTCCACTTTAGTCAACCTCTTGAGTGGTTATTGGTCCTTATGTGCTCTATCTAATTCTACTACTGTAAAATGATAAGTGGAGCTTTAGATTATGAAGGTGGGTGATGGGGGATAGTAAAAGCTCTCTACATGTTCAGCTGTCAGTGTAAATTATAGGTAATGAGACCATTTACAAACAAAAGGCAATCTTTAGTTTGTGCATATTTAAGCTGTCATATATTCTAGCAACTTGTTCCTCAAAGTATGGTATTTAGGCCAGCAGCATCAATATTATTTAAAACCCTGTTCGAATCTCAAGCCCTTCTCAAATCTACTAAATCCGACTCAGCTTTTTGACAAGGTCCTTGGATGATTTATGTGCACCCCAAAGTTTGAGAAGCATTGCTTACATTCAATAAAGTACTATGCTATTTGTCTTTCTCCTTTCCTGCTTTGAGTTACATTACAAAATGTCATTTTACATTGCCCTACCTTTGATAGGTTGTCAGGATCCTGATAATTAGGGTAATGGGAAGAAACAACTCATTTTATTACCCTAGTTAAGAAAATATTAAAACGAGTAAAATAAAATATTTTGAGAAACCCTTTAGCAAGTTTTTATAAAATTCAGACTCCCTGTTAAGAGTCGAACTTTCCCCATGTTAAGGGAAAAGATTACTTTTACATTTCAAAGTTTCTTTTGGTTGGGAAGCTAGTTTGTTTTTTTTTAATTGTATGAAATTAAATCAACTTTGATGAGCCACTGATTCCATACAGAGCCCATGAAGAACACATGACACATTGCTAAATCATTTTGATTCAGATATTGATCCTGTCTCTTAGCACTGAGTAGTCTAGGCTCTTCTGAAGGAGTAGTGGAGAGGTGCTTTGTCACATTCTCTAGCACTTTGGGCTACATGATCAGAAAGATAACATGAAGAAATACATGGTAAAAGGAGACCCCTTTGTCATCTGCAAAGACGAAGAATGAGTTATGCTCATACATAACCATGTATAAGCATGAAATTGTCCACTCATAACTATATCACATTCTCTTATCAGGACTGTGACTGTAATTAGTAGAACATTTCATTTCCAGAAAGAATAGTTTTACCATTTCAATCATACCCCACATAACTATGTGATAGTAAATGTAAAAGAATTTTACTTATGTAACCCTAAACCACAGCAGTGGTAATTTTGAAGTTATTGAATCTATACCAATAAAATACTTCTTTGGTCATGAGCTATTAAACTTCTATATGACTATTGTGTATTGTAAGGGAACCTGAGAGATATAAGCACAGTCTGATGATTGAGTATAGCAGAGTTCTCCAAAAGAAGGTATTTATCTACAGATTACTTTGTAGAACTTCAAGGAATATCTGAAAGCTAAATTTATAGATGGAGGTACTAACCATTATAACTGTATGAAAGTGAAATGTACTTCTTAGGAGCTAATGAGAAATTCACCAACAAAAGAATTACAGAAGAGTCTCAACAATGATTTTGCAGACATGCTATAAGATCTACCCAATATGAGAAATTCTTTCTAGTTCTGAAACTTTAAAATTTGAAGTTTTTAAAATCAACAGCATCAAACTGATGTTCTTTTATGCATGTAACTGGATATGCAGAAACACTTAATGAAAAATATCTGATCATGGGTAATTTAAATATCATCAAAGAGTAACTTGAGAAAAACCATGAAGAGAACAGGCAGAAAATTTATCCTTTAAGAACCTAAAATAGAAAAACAATAAACCTATTTATAAAGTACAAGATGATCCCAGCTTTCCTGATGATATTCAGGTGTGCATGCCTTAGGCACTTTCCCCTCAAACTTCTAATTTTTCATTTGCCATAGAATTATAGGATATGAAAGCTGGATGGCAACTTATACATCATTTGATGCAAAGTCTTTTTATCTATAAGGAAATATCTCAAAGCTGGTCTGTTGCCACAATATTCTTTTATATTGAATGTTGTCTGCTTTTAATAATATGTATAAATCATGCTAGACAGTTAACTCTTAAAGTTAAGAAATTTGATCTTAATATTTTCTATTTTTTCTACAGAAGCTAGTACAATAACATGTGTGAGTATTTTTTACTGACAGAAACAAAGTAAACAAGGTCCATAATAACAACATTTACAAGACTGATCAACATCCAACTTTTAGTTGTTAACAAGGTGGCTTAATGTTTAAAATTTCAGCTTGAAGGGTCTGAGGTATCTAAATAGTTCGTGTGAATCTAACAGAGGCAATTAAACAACTTATGCTTTCAAATGGATAAATGGTTTAAAAATTAGGGCAATAATATTTACCAAAGGCAGTTCATGTCACTCTTTGATATCATATTCTTGGTTCCAAAGGAGCTTAAATAATAAATATAATTTATTTCCTCACATAACAGAAAAGCCTGAGGCTAAGGCAAGTGTCAAGAACAGTTTTATTAAGTTTTGGTTCTTCTCTGCAATTCTCACAACTATATCCTGCTTGTGGTTTCCAGAAGCTCCTGAGCCCACGCATTTCCTAGTTCCCATCCAGGAAATGAATTAAATCATTGAAGAGTAGTCTTGAACATCATTTTGATGAGAATAAATTAAGTATATGTCAACTTCTGAAACAATTGCAGTAGCAAGGAGATGGGATCAATTCCACCCAACCTCAAGCCGATAATAACACTTTGGGGAGGAATTCACAGGGTTGGGAAGACAGTGCAATGTCTACCATATAATGTACATGTATTTATGTGTAGTCAATATTCACCAATTACAGATGTTATTTCAATGTGTGAAAGTTTTGTGTAAAAACTACAGCCTTTAAATTTGATAAATAACTTCTTATTAATATAAAAAGTGATAACCCATTAAAATAATTCAAAAATCCTGTTGGTTTTGTAATGTATTTTGCAACGTGTGTGAAAATGAAGCATATTGCAATAAAAAAAAACTTTGTTTTAATAATTTTCCCATTAAAAACGGTTAGAATTTTAAAGCTTTACATGTGAATTTTCTAAAAATATTTTAAAGCATCCCAACTGGGAAAGCAATTTCATGCTTGCTTTTTAAAGAAGCTATTCAAGCACTCATTAAAACCATTCATTTAAATAATCTCATGTATGTTCATTATGCTATGTCCTTTGGGAGAAAAAAAAAAGAAAGTACAAACTGCTGCCAGAAAGCAATGAAGGGAACACATGTTAAATATAAAAGGTTAGCCCTTCATTAAAATTGTTTAAGTGAACAGTAACTCCCCCTGTCCCCTTAAAAATCATTCCAAGAAACATTTGTACACATTTAAGACAGCAAATTAAAAGCAGAGACAAGAGAAAAAATCTATAGGTCAGTTTCATGAACTGTTAGCATTTGAATCATTTTCGCTTTTCGCTTTGGCTCTAGGTGACTAAAAGGGACACAGTCCACCCACATAATGTGAGATGTTCATGAACATTATGAACCTGAATATTATGATAGTCCAGTAAAGGGAAGAGTTTATAAACTTATATTTTAAAATACATTGTATTTTACTTAAATGTTTTGCTTGCTGTATCTATTTCAGGCTTAACATTTTCACCCTTACTCTTTGATAACAGTCTTTAGGATCTGCAGTGGTCCTGATGAGGAAAACATGAATAATCTAATATGGTTTGATTTTAGGGTTATAATATGGCATCGCTTTTACCTTTACTCTTGCCTAAGTATGAATATCACTGTAATATCACCTGATTGTTACATATATCTTAAATGATGTGAAATTCTTGGCAAGGAAGTCTCTTGTTACATTTTTGGATTTTGTCGTTGTACTTATATTTTTCCCCGTGTGGATCTCAGTTGAATATTGGTAATTGATAGAGTAATAATATGACAGGTTGGACTCAGTATCTGATTCTCTAGTCACTGTTTCTCAGTTAATGTGGTGAACTAATCTCACTTATAGATTTTATAGAACTTTAAAAAGAACACAATGGTTACATTCTCAATGAATGGATATGCACTTGAGGGACTCATAGGAGACATGAACAGACTTATGATGTTAGGAATTTTTAACCTTGGGAGATGTCAGCATTCTTAAATTAACATATAAATCCGAAGTGATCATAACAAAAATATGATTCTGAAATTCATATTTTAAAATAAATATATATATACTAGTAAAATATTATAAGACTATAATGAAAATAGTTTATAAATAAGAAATGAAACCAAATATAAAGTCTAGAAACAGAACCAAATACATATACCAAATATATGGTTAGGTATCATCTGCATTTTTAGGGAAATATGGATCATTTATCATAAATGTTGGGACAATGCAAGAAATTCAATAGCCTGAATGAGTAAGGAGCTAAGAGAAGCATTAAGGGCTGTGTGTCTATTATTTTTCTAAATACATACTTTCTTAATAGCAAATCTCTCCCTCTTAGCATTTAATGCAATTGTAATTTCAGTTTAATTTTTTATATATCAGTCAGTCTCTTTCTTTTCCTAGAATATATGCTACATCAGGGCAGGAATAGTGGATGATTTGGCTCACTGTTTTTTAAAGCCTAATATACTGCCTGGATTTATTGCAGGAGCTCACTAAATATTGGTTGAATAAATAAAAATTGATATAAATAACCCAAGTGCTTCTAGGAGATAGTTTAGAGAAAGGAAAAATAAAGCATCTAAATATAAGTAATTTATTGAGCTCTCTCATAATGTTAATTTGGGAAGATTTTTTAAACTCAATTATTTTGGTTCATTAGACCAAAACATGGATTAATTAATTCTGATATTTTAGACTCCCTACTCAGCCAGTCTCTTCCACACATTTGTGATTTATGAGGTAATAAATAAAAAATTTACTTGATGAACATAATTAGTTCCCTATAAAGGTATAACATTATATTGATATCATGCTTATTTTTCAAAGTGGCCATTTTTCAGTGGCTTCTCTAAGTCCTACAGAATCAAACATTGATCCGCAAGATTGAATGCAGGACTATGTCAGGAATCTAATGAAAAACATTTTGTAGATATCTTGGATATCCTTAGAAAATAATGATCAATTTTTGAGGGAGAATATTTGAACAATGTTGCATACGTAGTATTGCAAAAGTATTTCAGAACTTGGGTGAAGGGCATTGTTTTTGTACAAAGTGGTGCCTATAGTTAGCTTAACTTTTGCATGCTGCTTTTAAATACAAGTAACATAAAGATACATAATGTGAATGGAAGTAACCATATAGAATATTTGTTCTGAACTGAATATGTTCTCCAAAAATTCATATATTGAAATGCTAATCCCCAATGTGATGTTATTTGGAAATGGGGCTTTGAGAGGTAATTAGGTTTAGAAGAGGTCATGAGAATGGAGCCCCCATGGTGGAATTAATGTCCTTATAAGAAGAGGGAGAGTCTAACACTGCCACATGAGGATATGGCAAGATGCGTCCTAACATGTGTTCTGTCCTAGAAAATGTTCCATGTGCATTTGAAAATAATGCATATTCTATCACTTTGGGATAAAACTCTCTGAAGATATCAATTAAATCCATCAAATAATAAAATACTTAGAAATACATTTAACCAAGAATGTAAAAAGCCTGTGTATGGAAAATTATGACTTTGAAGAAAAAGATATTGAAGAAGAAACAAATAAATAGAAACATATGCCATACTCATGTATAGGAAGAATTAACATTATTAAAATGCCCATACTCTTCAGAGCAATATATAGATTCAATGCAATTCCTATCAAGATACCAATGACATATTTCACAGAACTAGAACAAATATTCCAAAAATGTATATGGAACCATAAGACTCCAAATAGCAACAGCAATCCTGAGAAAGAAGAACAAAGCTGGAGGAATCATGCTTCCAAATATCAAACTATATTATGAGATCATAGTTATCAAAATAGCTTGGTCCTGGCATAAAAACATACACATAGATCAGTAGGACAGAATAGAGAGCTCATAATTAAACCCACAACTTTGTAGTCAATTAATGTTTGACAAAGAAGGCAAAAGCATACAATGGGGTAAAAACAGTCATTTCAATGAATGATGTTTGGAATATTGGACAGACACATGCAAAAAAAAAAATTAAACCACCTTCTTACTTCATATACAAGAATAGACTCAAAATGGGTAAAAGACTTAAATGTTAGCCTTGAAACTATAAAAATCCTAGAAGAAAACATAAGTAGTAAAATCTCAGACATCTCTTGTGGCAACATTTTTTCTTATATAACTCCTTGGGCAAGGGAAACAAAAGAAAAAATAAACAAAGGAAACCATCAACAAAATGAAAAGATGACCTACTGAAAAGGAGAACATGAGAACATACTCGCTGATACATCTGATAAAATATTAATATACAAAATTTATAGAGAACTTATAAAACTCATCACCGAAAAACAAATAATCCAATTTAAAAAGAGCAAAGGACCTGAATATACATTTTGCCAAAAATGACAGACAGATGACCACTAGACATATGAAAAGATGCTCGACATCACTAATCATCAAAGAAATAGAAATTAAAACCACAATGAAATATTACCTCACACCTGTCAGAATGGCCATCCTCAATGAATCAACTAACAACAAGTGCTGGTGAGAACGTGAAGAAAAGGGAGCCCTCATGCACTGTTGGCGGAAATGCAGATTGATTTGGCCACTGTGGAAAGCAGTATGGAGTTACCTGAAAAAATTAAAAATAAAACTGCCTTATGACCTAGCAATTCCACATCTGAGAATTTTTTCAAAGAAGCCCCAGACACTAACCTGAAAGAATATCTGCACACCTATATTCATTGCAGCATTATTTACACCAGCCAAGATTTGTAAATAGCCCAAGTGTCCATCAATAGATGAGTGGATAAAAAAGCATGGTATATTTTTACAATGGAATGCTACACAGCCATGAAAAAGAAGAAAATGTTAACCTTTGCAGCAGCATGGATGGAGCTGGAGAACATTATGCTAAGTGAAATAAACCAGTCAGAGAAAGAAAAAGACCATGTGATTTCACTCAGATGTGGAATCTATTGAACAAAATGAACTAACAAGTAAAATAGAGACAGACTCATAGATGAAGAGCAGATGACAGCTCTGGGACAAGGTGGGGAGAGTGGAGGGAGTGAGCAAAGAAGAAAATAAAGAATGAACTCATGGACAGGGACAACAATGTGGTGATTGCCCAGGGAGTGGGGGGTGGGGGGGAGGTATGGAGAAGGGTGTAGTGGGAATAAATGGTAAAACAATAAAATAAAATTAAAATAGAATAGAATAAAATAAAATAAATAAAAAGCAATAATGCAGAAAAAAAGGGTTGCTCTCTGCAAACCAGCAAGAAGGCAGTCATCAGACACTGAATTTGCTAGCATCTTGATCTCATACTTTTTTGTCTTCAGAGCCATGAGAAATAAATGTTTCATCTTTAAGCCAACCAGTTTAAAGTATTTTGTTACATCTTCCCAAAATAAAGTACACAACTATTTTCTTATGTACTACATGTCAGGTGGAATGATCTTCATATACATATGAATAATCAGTAGCTCAATGATATCAAGAGAAAACAACCACTGGCTATTAATTGGCTTAAACTAATCAGGATCTATACTTGTTATTGGATCACCTTCAAAGCATTCCTGGAAAAAACAATTCTGTTACGAAAGAAGAGGAAAACATGGATTAATGGGCACTGGAAAGTGTGCACTAAAGCTTCATATTCTGCAATGCCCAACCATAACACATTTCTTTGAATAAAAAATATATGAGGGGTATACTCCCTCAAAACAGAATTATCTCCTGGAGGTCAGGCCCCCTGTGGTGCAGGCTTTCCCCACTAGGTGAGTGTTCTAACAACCCATCTGTATCAGTGTACGAGCTGCTATTGTGAGAGGCTGCATTTGGCTTCGGTGGATTTTTTTGAAGACTTTTTTAATGCATTTGCCCATCTCCTGCTTTGCTTAGTATTCAGCAGCTTTTGACCAAAAATGGCATTGTCCCCACCCAACTCTTGCTATTCACTGGATCTGGCCTCAAGCAACTTTTTCTGTTTGTTTCTCTGATAGAGGAGGTCTTAAAAAGGAAATGTGTTGCTGATGAGGAAGAGGTAAAACAAAAAAAAAAGGCAGAAGCCCTAAAAGGCATCAACATTGACAAGTTCAAAAACTGTTTTGAGCAGTGGAAAGAAGACTTTATAGGTGTATTATATCAAATGAAGGGTACTTTGAGAGTGATGAATTTAAACATGCAAGAATAAATATGCAATTTTTAATAAACTCCAGGTTTTGGGGACGTCCCGCTCATAGATGGTATTACTGGGTGCAGAAAGCATAGGAACAGCTGTCTCCAGGGGACTGTTTGCCTCTTTATTTCACTGTTGTTATTCAGACTGAAGGTGTAGCTAGTGACAAAGGGGAGGGATAAATTCCTGACTAAAAAGGGCCTTGTCAAAAGGAGAGTGGCAATATTTCATGTTCCAGATATGTTAATAATGCTTTCTAAATTTAGCATTACTTGCCTTACATGATGTGAATTTTGAAAGTACATTTCATGTTTCAAAAAGATCTTGTACAATTTATTTAGCTTAGATTTTTCTAGCAAATTCTTTAAAGGGCTGAGTCAATCTGGCTTGAATTATTGCTTCATCTCACACCACTTATATTTCATTGGCTATTTTTCTTTTGTATAAGTATGCCATATTTTGGCAAATAAAATATTTTTAAAAGGGAGAAGGGAGTATAGCATTTTAAGAAAGAAGCAGTAAATGAGAAGTAACTGCTTATGTGGAAATTTGATTTTTATTAGAAAATTTCAGAAAATATATTTGTTCTAAGCATAACAAGATTTTCTGTTCAACTAGTCAGAGCTTCTATGTTTATCTATTAGCTTTGGGCTTCATTCCAAGGACCTGACAAACATTAGAAATATAAGTGTGGCAACAGTTTTGTCAGGTGGTGTAATTATTCCCTCCAATTTATTTACACAAAGTCACATAGCCACAAAGTCACAGATCAGTCTGGCAAACCCAGATCTGTCTAGCGACAAGGTCCACAATCTAGGTAATGCCACTGTGAGAGGAGAAATTCCTTACTTTCCCTCTTGATTCTTTTCGCTGGTCAAATAATTAAAATGACATAGGACAGATTAACAGGAGAAAATCAAGTTCTAATAAATATGCATGGAGAATTCACATAAGCATGAAAATTCCAAATTAGGTATATATATATATATATCATATCGTATCGGCAGCCGTCCGTCTCGAGAGACGATGGTGTAGCTTCTTAAGAGTCTATCTGCACCGCCGAGAATGGTTGTGCAGTCCGACTTGGGAGTGACACAGTATCTGTCTCCTCCCGTGTTGAATCGACATCTTGCGATGACGCTGGAGTGTCCTCTCCAGTGAAGCTGAAGCTACAGAGCCTGGGCAGGGTGATATGGAGGGTCTGCTGTTGCCCATGCAGCAGACCCCCCCTCTCTTCGCAGCTGAAGGGTCCAAGGGAAAGACGGAGTCAATACAGCTTGGCTTCAGGTGCGCCGCAGGAGTTGCCGGTGTTGACTACAACCTCAAACCGCCTTAGGGACTCCGGTTCCGGATTTTCTGTCGGGGTTTACTCCCTTAGCCTTTCCCCTGAAGAGGTATGCCGCAAGGCAGCGGAGGTTTTTTGGAGTCAGAGTTTTCCTTCTCTGATGTGCCCTGACTGGAAGATGGAACCAGCGACACTTAGCTCGCAGGCCGACGCTCAATCCACTGAGCCAAACCAGCCAGGGTACATGTATATATATGTGTGGACATATTTATGTATGCCCACAAGCGTCCCGCAGAAAACATGTGACTGGGAGCTGTTTTACTGCCTACCCGTATGCTATATATATATAAATTATAGACTATGGAAAGGAGGTAGGGGTCTGAGACTTCAAATGGAAGTAAGCAATTCATAGGAAAATGCAAAGAATTACAAATACTTGCTGGGCCATTTAGACAGTGGGACACAGAAAAGGCTTTTGCTAGATTCCTCCCTACCTACTACTCCTAGTTCAGATTAAACTCTAGTTATCTATGGTGGTAGCTCCTCCCTGCAATAAACTTTCTACCATAAATTCTTTTAGCCTCTGGGTCTGAAAATTAACCAGCTTACCCTAATTAATATTTCAAAGAGGCATATTTTAGGGTAGCAAGCTCTGCTCCCCTCTGCTACTCTCTACTGTAGGTTCCCACTAAGCGTGCTGCACAGACCAGCTGTTCAGTGTCACTAGGCGCTGCAGAGCCCTGCGGAATCTCAGCACTTACCTTAGGAAACTGAACAGAATCTGGATTCCAGTAACTTTCCATTCAAGTTAGTTGGGTCATGGAAGACAAAAACCTTGTGCTAATAATTCAGTATCTCACTGATTTTCCATGTATGGAGAAGGAAGTAAATACAAAAATCCCACAATATTCAGATTGTTAAACATGAAATCATTTGGTCAACCCCATACTTTACAGAGAAGAAAATAAGACTGGGAGAGAGAAAATGATTTGCCTTGTAATCAATCGATGGACATTTACCCCAAAATGAATCATATAGCTACATATTATTTTCTCAACAAATACTCTTGAAAATATATTTCCGTATACATATGGATGATTCCATTAATTTTCCATTAAGTTGTAGATATATTTATTACCAATGGTTAATAGAATGGAGAAGCTTATAGTGTTATAAAACTGAATTTTAAGATTGAGCTAATGAAGGGGTTAGTGTCAGTAATGGAAGACTGCCACAAAACAGACATACTTTCCCTAGCCTGTGTGGTTCAGCTGGTTTGGTGTTGTCCTGCAAACTGGAAGGTTGTGGGTTCACTTCCCAGTCAGGGCACATACCTGGGTTGCAAGTTCAGTTACCAGCCAGGGTGTGTATGAAAGGCAGACAGCCAACTGATGTTTCTCTCCTTCTCTTTCTTGCTTCTTTCCCTTCCCTCAGAAAAAAAAAAAAAAAAAAAGGACAACTTATCAGAGATAAAACTTATGAACTTCAGATAAATTACAAAAAAACAACTATGTAAAGGACCATTAGGGCAATCAAATGTAGGCAGAAACTGGAAGATATTTTTCCACCAAAAAAAGGAATATGTGCTGAGTACAATATGCATGATATGGCTTTTTCCCTGAGATCATTCCTCAGTTTGCTCAATGCAAGTTGGCTAGATGAAAACTATGAACAATAAAATGACAACAAACTCACAACTATCAACAACAGAGCCTAAAAAAATAAAAACAAAAACAAACTAAGCAAACAGCCAAAACAGGAACAGAATCATAGGTATGGGGATCATTTGGAAGGTTATCAGCTGGGAGAGGGGAAGGAGGAGAAATGGGGAAATGGTGCAGGGATTAAGAAGCATAATCGGCAGGTACAAAATGAACAGGGGGTAGTTAAGAATAATATAGAAAAGAATGAAGCCAAAGAATTTATATGCTCAACCCTGGACATGAACCAAGGTGGGGGGGGGGGTGGAATTGCAGGAGAGAATGGGGGTACTGGGTGAAGGGGGGGAAAGAGAAAAGAAATTGGGAAAATTGTAACAGAATAATCAACAAAATATACTTAAAAAATTAATCCTGAAATAAACATCATTATACCCCCCCAAAGGAAAAAAATAAAACAAAACTCTGCGATATTGTTGGCTTGAGGTTTCAGAAGACAGAGTTTATGGCAGATCCATACTACCAGAAATAATAAAGGAAATCCTCAGGATGAAGAAAAATGATACCAAGTGAAAACTCTGCTCCAGAGTAAGGAATAAAGAGCACAAGGAATGACAATATGTGGATGAAATATAGGACACTATAATTTTTTATGTTTATTTTCTTTTCTTTAAAAGATAAAAATCTTAAAAAAGAGGTTTTATATATATTTAAATATATATACATAGTTATGTGGTCCCAGCTTTCTACATTTTACATGAAGCGATACAATATTAGCTCTATAAATATACTTAGGTAAGGATAAGTATTATAAACAGTAGCATTATCATTAAATAGAAAGTAATAATTAAAGAGGTAAAACTAGAAGGAATTAACATACTGCCTATAATTGATTATATAAAGAGAAAGCAGGATAGGAAGAACAGAGGAACAGTTTGAAAAAATATTAAAATATTGCAAATATGATGCACCTAAATCCAAATTTCAATAATAACACCAAGTATAAATGGAATAAACATTCCAAAAGCCAGGAACTCAAAATAGATGAATAAAAAATTAAACAAAAATATACTTTCCAATTGAATTACATTTTAAAAATTAAAAAAAGAAAACTTTGGTAAAGTGCTAAAAAGATATACCATATAAACATTAGATACATGAAAGCTGGTATAACTATATTAATATCAAAAAAGACTTGAATGCAGCTAGTATTTTCAGAGATCAAAAGTATAATTTTATAATGATAAAAAATCAAGACATAAATGAGACATAAATCATAAATATACATGTATCTAACAAAAGAGCTTCAAACTACATGAAGCAAAGAATGACAGAATTAAAGCAAGAAATAGAGCCACATAGTTGCAGATTTTAACACATTTTTCTCAGAAAATTGATAGAAAAACTAGAAAAAATGACGGCATAAGAAGATTAAACAACACTGCTGAACAATTTAACCTAATTGACATTTGTGGAATACATGAAACAAGTACAAGATGAACATTCCTATGGAGTACACGTTAAAAAAGAAATATTTAAAGTTAATTCACATAATATTCTACCCTATAAAGCTAGAAAAGGATGAATAAAATAAAACAAAAGCAAACAGCAGGTAAGAAATTCTAAAGCTAAAACAGATATAAATGAAAGAAAAACCATTCAAAAAATAAAAATAAAAAAGCAAAAGTATTTTTTTAATATTAATGAAGTTGATGACACTTTAAGGAGACTGATAAGAACAAAGGAGAGAATACAAAATATCAGGAATGACAAAATAGATATTATCACAGATCTTACAATAGTGAAAAGACAATAACAGTATAGTATTAGAAATCTTGCACCAATAAATTTGATAATTTTGATAAGATGACACATTTCTTATATAATCAACATACCAAAAACAGATTCAAAAGAATAAGAAGATGTGAATCACCCTATGTCTATTATGCACATAGAATTTCATTTGTATTAAAAAACATTTCTCTAAATAAAATTTTAAGCTGAGATGTTTTCATTTCTGCCCTCTTGCCTTTGTCTGTGGGACTCCAAAGTGTGTACCAATCTCTCTGAACTTGATGTGATTCACTCCAAATTTTGTCTTCTCTGGAGAACCTTGTAAATTGTCCCAAGACAAAGACCCAGGGTGGACCTGGGACTCATCTCATGAGTTTCCTTCTCACAAATAGTGGTTAGTTTTGCCAACACGATGTGGAGTGCCTGTAATTTATCGTCTTAGATATTGGGTACATGTTTCTAATTCAGTATGTCTGGAAGGTCATTTGGTGTTAGTTATGACCAGATGAGGAAGTCTCTATTTTCCAACCTTACCAGTTTCTTCTATCAACACTTAAAAATTGTCAAATCTTTTCCAAAAAGAAAATACAAATGCAGCCCCTAAAAATCACATGTTTCTTTATACCTGTCACTTTATTTCCCCACTTCCTTCTATGGCCAATCTTATAAAAGTATTGTCCAATATGCTCATCTAAACTCGATATCCATTTCCTTTTTCATCACACTGTAATCTGCCTTCCAGCTTCATCATGAGATTGCATGGATACTTTATGATTATCAATTATTGCCTAATTACAGGAAAATAAATAAGGAAATTTAAATTAGAGGGTATTTTCCCATTCTTAAGAAAGAGAGATTTTACTTATAGTTGAACCTTTACAAAGTCTCTCATAATTGGGAATTCTCTAATTTATTTTATTTCAACAAGTGTGTTCCCTTTGAAGAAGACACATTAGCCTGAAATAACAACAATCAATTCACATGAAAAATAATTGGTTAAAAATAAATTTAAAACAGTATCAGTATAGTAATTATTTCTCATGATATTACCTCATAATATTTTTTTTAATATTTGGAAGTATGCCATTTAAATGCTACTATAAAATAATAATATAAGATAAAATATAGGTGTCACAAATATATATCTACAGGTTAGGGATCACAAATGTATATTTACAGAGAAAATATGTTCATTGAAGACAGTTATTATCCTAAAGTTTTTTTATAAGAACTTGAATTTCAAAAACATAATTTTAAAATGTGTTATGTTTAAACAAATCAGAGGGTACTGAGGGTAATATATTAGGTAGTTCTGTTTTAAATGAAGCAAAACCTCATTCTGTGATTATGAAAACACTCATGTCAAAGATATATATACAGTATTTGAATAAAACTGGTTTGTGAAATATGAGTTGGGTTTCTGTTCCTCAAAAAGGAGTCTCGACATTGAGGTTAGAGAACGGCTAAGGCCAAGGTTTTTGTCTCTAGTCTGGTGAGCTAGTCACACTGTAAGATTCAACTCAAACTTCACTTTTTCTTTGAAATCAGTTCCAACTGCTCTGCCCTGGACTCCACCCGTAAACCAAGTATTCTCATATAACTTTATTGATTTTGCTCCACTGCTCACTTCATTATGTTGTAATTATTTGTCAAATATTGTGAAATGTGTTATATAATTCTACATTTTCATATCTTGCACAAAATTGGGTTCCTAACAGTGGTTACAGTCATACTAAATAGAAACTATGACTCTTTTCTCACGTCTTCATTAAAAATGGAAATCAATCAGAATACCAATAAAAGCAATTATGAATACAGCTGGCTGACCCTAGCTAACAGGCAGAAGAGGGAGAAAAGAAGAAAAAGGAAAAGGAGAAGGAGTGGAAGAGAAATATAGGAAGTGGGGGAAAGGGAGATGGGGAGGGGGGTGGGGAGAATGAGGAGAGAAGGAGGGGGAGGAGGAGAAGGAGAAGGAAGAGAGGGACTGGGATAGGGGAGGGGGAAAGGAGAAGAGAAATATCTACAGTAAAAATAGGTTTTAACTATGTGTGTCTGCTCAAAAATGTAGTTGTTTTCACTCACTAGCTAACATTGCCAAAATGTTTTATTTATGAATACCATTTTTAATTAGTCCAATTTCTTTGCCTAAATATCTTTCATAATAGCTAGTTTTAGGGTAGGTCTGGGTGTGAGGAGATGTTGGGAATTTCAGATCACTCAGCTCTGAAAACTATAGTAACAATCCTCTCAGAGCCCATTTCCCACAAAGGGAAGCACATTTCCAAGACCAAGTGATCTAGTCTTCAAGGAAGAGAAACAACATGGCAAAGAAGGACTCTTAATTGAGAAAACTGATGTAGCTAGGAAGCCATACCAATCTTTCCTGTAAGGGCAGGGGAAGAAGGACAAAGTACCAGATTGTACCAGGGAGAAAACACATGTCCTGAAACACCTCCCAGATATAGCAGTAATGTTTTTATCTGATGAGAGATTTGAGAAAAAGATACAAGTTCACATATTGAATTGACTAGGTTATTTTATAATACTTTGAAATGGCCAGAGAAGTGCTTTGAGATCCCCTCCAGATCAGGACATTCTAAGTGACCCTGTGGTTTTGAATATATTCTCCCAGTGTCCATAGGCCTTTATCAACCTAGAGCAAGGATTGACATTGCCAGTATCCCAAAATCCTTTTGTGACTGAATATGTTGTTGTCACCTGATAGAGGATTCTTATAAAATGTTTTCAGTTCCTTCAAGGCATTAAATAGTAATCTTTACAAAGTCTTATTTCCATGATACCTTTAATGTGGAATATTTATACATTGTGACATTCACTTTGTTGACAGGTAGGTACATGTCAAAAGTGGGGAAACCATCACAGCATAAATGGCATCAAACAAGCCATGTCTGCCTTTAGAGTCTGCTTTCTCTCTAGATGCTCATGTCACCAAATAAGCCCTGGAGAGCAGAAATTGCTCTTTTTTTTGCAATTAATTTTAAACAGGTACTTTATGCTATTCTGAATGTAAATGTATGCGACCAGTCACAAGAGATTGTCCTGTTAAATGTTCATCTCAGATCTTTGTATTGAATTATATTGAACTTTTTGCACTGTAGAATGACATTATAAAGCATATGTTTAGATAAATGAGGCTTTATACCAGAGGCTGCACAGCATAAATTTGCTGTATTCAGACTCTGACCTTCTTTCTTCCCACATACTGAGAAAAAAGTAGGGTTATCTAGAGTTAGTGTTATGCATTTTGGAGATTTTAAATAATTGTGATACTCTACAAAATATTCCCCATGCTTCTCAACATATTTTAGTTTACTTTATCACCAAGCCTGGAATTCAGTGAGTTAACAGTCTCGTTTTAACCTTAAATAACACTTGAAACTCTAAGTGGAGGGTAGATGTCAGTGATATTAAACCTAATACAACCATATTTAAATCTCCTCCTTTCTACTCAATATTTAGTCTATGGCAGCAATTCTGAGGATTCAGGAATTTTGACTTGGACAGAGTAAGGAAAAAGTAGTGTAAGATAATTCCCTCACAAGGCAAAGTAAGCTAATCTGAGTCACCTCTATGTTACATCGGAGTAGTCCAGAGGTGGCACAAGAACAGTATCTGCCTAAGGGGTGGGACTTGTATGGAATCAAATAAGAATGAAGGTCCAAATATAGATTGATCTTGATAACAAGACCAGGAGAAGATGGATGGCAACAGCAGGAATATTGTGTGAACTGGAAGAGGAACACCAAAAAGACAGCTGCAAGCAACCTGGGTACCACCAACCTCTGCCCACAGGACATCTCTTCATGCAAGTCGTGGATTGCCAACATCTATACAAAGAGTAAAATATCTGGGGTAAATTTTAACAAAATGTTACTACGTTTTGACGTATTTGGTAGCAATGTGTTCATTAAGGTCAGACCATCCATAGCATGAGTGAATAAAGACAAACTCACCAGTGAATAATATAATAGACTATAAAAGTATGCATTTAACTAACATCCAGATCTTGATTTCTAAAACCCATTTTCCAGTTAAAGGAATCAGGGCTTCATGTAGGAATGGTTGGTTCCAGAAATTGGGAAGGGAAAATACCACATGTACCTGGAATATTTTGATGTGCCAGAAAGTAAGATAGTGTTCAAAAAATAATGGGAATGCCGAGTCCTATTTGAAGGAGTTCCCAATGTCAAATATAGGACAATTTTAAGAGCAAAATAAGTAACAAAAGTAATAGATTATAGCCAATAGAATAAAGTGAATATCCATGTATAATTCCCTATTAATATGAACAGAGAAATGAATGCATAAGAATGGGGAAGAATGTAATCTTCCATACAGTAGATTCTAATTAATATAGAATATATGATGGAAATATATAACAACCATTAGGCAAACTCCACAGCAATTGGGGCAGGGGAAAAACACTGATCGATTCTAAAGTTGTGAGCAAAAGTATGATGAGGAATACTGGGTTTTCTTAGTCTCAAGCATCTCCCCACAAGATACTCTTTAATTAGAAAGGGAAAATGAATAAATTTGCATCAGCAGTAATAAGACACTTGGACATCGCGTGCTTCCTGCTGTGGCTCACTATAAAAGACACATCACCTCTGTCATGTTCTTGCCAAACACATATAAACTCAATCTAATAACAAGAAAACATCTGGCAAATCCAATTTGGGATACATTCAACAAAATAAGTGTCACTGTTCTTCAAAAATGTCAAGGACCAAAGGACAAGGAAAGACCAGGGGACTGTCAAAGATTGAAGGAGACAAAGGAGACAAGATGACAAAGTACAATGTAGGTCCCAGAGCAGATCCTGGACCAGAAACAGAGCATCACAAGAAAGCTGTTAAATGCTTAGCAAGATCTGTAGTTTAGTTACTACTATGGTATCAATGTTAATTTTCAGATTTTAATGATTATACCATGGCTGTGTAAATGGTGTTGTCACTAGGGAAAAAACTGATTGAAGAGTTTATAGAAAATTTGTACTTTTTTCTAAGTCTGTAAATGTTACAAAATATAGTTAAAAATGAGAAAAATTTGTGCTTTGATTTTTTTTATTTTAACAAAAGCTCCACTAGAACTTTTACTTAACTTTAGTACTTTTACATTTTAAACTTTTTTTTTAGTTTCTATACTTCTTATTGGTTCCAGAAAATGGCTAGCATATATTCAATGGAAGAAGTGACCAGCTGGCATTTGGGTATATGGCTTGTTGCAAGGTTAAGTTTTATTAAATTTAATTTTTACAGAAGGAAACATTAGTAATCTCCTTTCTCTAAGTGATGCTTTACCAGAAGTTCTGCCTCTCTAAATTGCTGGCTATATTCTCAAGAAATCTTGGCCAGAATCAATTAGGGTTGACAATAAGTTGTGATGTAGTTTTAAGGATGCATGATCAATAAGAACCTTTTTATCATCTATCAGATTCCTGATAATAGTTGTTCTATTCCTATAAATCTTAAAGAGATTGACAAAAGGTCTCTTCTGAGTCAACTATAAAATTAAAGAGCCACTTCAGTTTCTCCATTTTTTACAATAGGGAGATAAAAGAAGAAATAAAAACAATTGCCATAGAACAGTTTTACCATGAATGATTTTCAAATATAAATTTCTTAGCAGCTGAAGCATATTACTACTACCTTTTAAACCAATCTGAATTTTTTAGCAGATTGAGAATTTAGGAAAATCCCTTCCTTTGGCTGTTTCCTTGAAGATAATTGGTATTAGCCCTCATGCCAAGCCATCAAATGCCACTTCCGATCTCAGAACCTATGCTTAGTGTCCTGAAGTTTGCTTTCCTCTATCTTACCAACCTAACTTGTATCATCCTTTACTTTTCAATTCATCACTTTCATTAACTCTCCTTATATCTCTTCTCCTTGATATTTCTCCTTCTTCCCTCACTCCCCTATTCTTGTAATATGTTTAAGGGACCAGTCATAGTGATTTATAATTACTTTATGTTTCAGACTCCCTCACTAAACTGTAAGCTCCTTGAGTCTTATATTCAAAGGCTAAGTCTTAGTATTTTCATATTCCAAGTCTTTAGCAGAGTACCTGGTACATAGTAGATATGCTGGAGTTATTTGTCAGAGAAATGAGTGAATGAGAGAAAGAGGATAATTGGTAACTGAGATGATGAATGAGTTAATAAGCTTGATTGTGATACACCAATGTATGCATGTCAAAATATTATATTGGATACCTTAAATATATACAAATTTTATTTGTCAATTGTACCCTAAGAAAGCTGGAAAAAAATGAAATATATTATGCTCAATACAAACACAACTCAAAATAACGAAAGAAAAGACAGAAAATGATTCAATTCAGAAAAAAGAAAAACAAGACCAAGTTTCAAGCTTACAAAATTTGTCCACCTATGTAAAATTTTTAAATTTCTTCTTGGGCATATTTTTTAGTTTATTTTAGAATTCCAGGTAACTAGATTACAGTCAGCCTGAGACAAAATACTGCATCGTTGTTCTCAGTTTCGCACTCCCTTACCACCACTCCAATTCACAGGAAGGCACATATGCATACACATCCCACTTCAGAAAAAGAGGTGCGCGCACACACACACACACTAACTCAGCTCTCAGAAAACTTACCCAATCAGCAATTCTAGCCACATTCTATCTCCATTTCAAAATTAACTATTCCCAAAAGACTAATTCACTTTAATAAGGAATACTCTTTGTCTTTGCCAGATAACATTTACATCTTAATAGAGAGGCCTCAGATAATATACCAGAAATGAAAACACCTAGATATGACAGAAAAATCAATGAAGTTCAGTTTGCTTTGCTCTGCTTATGACGAAGGAGCATGTTCACTTGACCTAAATACAGGATAATTTCTACACCTTTGGGGATAATCAGAACACATTTAACCTGATATATTTCAAGTACATGAAAAGTTATTTTCAGATAATTTTTAATAATTTCTATTTTTCAAAAGACTTATTCTTTGCCACATTTTTTATCTCATTTTTTATCATACTTGTACTGTGTCTTGCACCTTATAGGCATTTTTTGTTTGTTTTACTTAAAAATCTTCAGCTTATAATTATGTGCAATTTTCCAGGTCCCAACTTGTTTCTTGAGAACAAATTAATAACTCATGTAGCTTAAAAAAGCTACACATAAAAATGTTCAAATCAGGAAGTAGGTTGGTTGCTAAGAAAATCTGGTTCAATGTGTCATTCACGTAGGGAATGGGTTCCATTTAGCTACTTATTTATTTTTCCAGACTTTGTCACTATATAAATATAAGTTACTCAGGAATGACATTTTGAGTTGACTTTTGCAGAAAATATATGCTTTGACTATGGACAAAATATATTTTTGTATAAAAGTCAGTTGACTGAAGATTATTGAGAGATGGTTTGGTTTAGGTGTTGACTTTTGTATGTTTCATAAAAGAGTTTAAACTTGAGAAATAGGTAGAGATAAAATGTGTTTCATTAGAAATTCATAAGTGGTTTCATGCAATTCTTATAATTACTTCATCATACACATCAACTGCACATGACTCTCAACACTATCCTCTAGAATTAACCCAAAACTTAAAATATCTTCATAGTTAATTTCTAACAACAAACTAAAATCTTAAATTTTTAAATTTAAATTCTATTTTTAAATTGTTTTTACTTTTTAGTAAATTTTTGAGAAAATGAGCATGTCTTATAGATGTTAAATATTAATTTAACTGATTTCTTGGTATAAGATAAATACTGAACTAAATCTACACTCAAAGACACACAAAAAATATCAAAGCATGATTATTTTTATTATAAACTCAAACTTAATACCTATGGATTATTTTACTCAACTCTGGACATACCAGGTTTATAATCGCTACTCTATATTTGCTTGCTCAGGCAAAGTGATATGCTCTTTAGAATTAGAAAGAGACACAAAAAAGTGTTTTAAAATATTTAATTACAAATTTGAAACATTTAAAATCCCTTAAAGTTAATGTGGTTTGCAATCACACATTGCTTTTAAAATATAAGACTCTGCTATCTCCCCCACCTCCACAATTACAATAGAACTAATCCAGAATAGATACATATAGGGGAAAATTCCAGCCTTCCCTTTAACTAAAAAAAAACAGCCATAAAAATGTCCACAAATTCCAGGGATTTCTCTTTGACATACTGTAAATTACAGTAGATTATAGAAGGTCATTGTCAATTTATAAATCACCCGTTAGACCCCTGTTATATAAGAAGGAAATCAGTAAAATCACGGACCCCCTGGAACAATACTGAATTCACAGGATGGATAGCTGCAAGTTGACATAGAGGTGGTTGATGAGGTCTGCAGGAAAAAGGTCAGTGAAATAATTTTCATAACTGTAAATATTTTTAATCACAAGACATCTATAAAGTTAGGAATTAGAAGATAATGAACAAAAGTTCTAATGACTATTACATTGTTTTTTGATGGATTTTTCCCTGAAAAGTGGTTATTTTTGATACTTCAATTTAGTGCTTAATTTAAATGTTCCCGTTGGCAAGGAAGTTATACTGATTGCAGAAACTAATACCAAGTATAGTATTTGTGGCAATGGGAGGCGGAGCTGGCTGCTGTGATGGCAGAAGCTCTGGAGGAACACCATTTCAATCACTCACTCACTTCTGGTGACACTGTTAATGTAAAACTGGCCCATTACCTATAATATCGTCTAAACTGGAATGCTTTTGAGAGTTAAAGTGGGTGCTGTTGCTATTAGCCAAGAAAAGCAGGCATAAAAAGGGAGCTCTGGACAGACCAGATTTTACTGTCACCCTATCATATCTGGCAGTGGGTCCTGGTCTTTGCACAGGTCAAGACATACCAGTTGCTCTCTCATTGAGCAGTCTCCCAGAGTATTGAAATTATTTGTTGTTTTGACTCTGGCTATATTGGACAAAATACAGAAAACTATCACTTTTAAACATGAAAAATATGTCACACTGTGTTTGGCACTTTGGAAAATAGCTTCACCTAAAGAAAAGAAGAAACTGCAAAAAATGAATTACCCTTTAAGGATTACTCATGACCTGCCTAATGCATACTATTTACATTTTGAAAACCTGATCTCAGAACTAGCAAATGTCCATAAGTCTTGAATGCTAAAAGAAGGTCTTTAAACCATTTTAAACAAAATGGATGGGATATGCCCAATTTCTTTATTATAGCTATACTTTTAAATATCTCTTCATTTTATAAAGAGATATTGAAAAACAAAAACAAAGAGCTGCTATAACAGATAATTTAACACAGAAATATATATAAAAAGGAAATACTTATATGTGTATGTGTATATATATATATATATACACACACACGCACACACATATATTCAACATAGAAAGATACAGAGGTGGGCAAAAGTAAGTTTAGAGTTGTGATTACATGAAACACAGAGTTTATCCTTGTATTATTATTCATTGATTATTGTATCATTTTTATATGACCAACTATAAACCTACTCTTTCCCACCCTGTATATAAAAAGGAAAAGCAAAAATTCTTGGTGTGTCAGTCTCCTAATTTTATGTAACCCAAACTTTCTCTGGCTAACTGAGAGAAAAAAGCTTAGGAATGTTGGAGGCTATCATGTAGTTCATAGAACTTGTAAAAATGCTGCAGAACTAGCCTTGGAAAAAGAGGCGTTCTACCTTACAAAGAGAAGCGAGAAGGAAAATCAAGACATGCAGCTTCATAGGGAGAGGTAGAGACTTGTCTCAGATAAGAATAAATGAAATGTGGTTATTTTTTAAGAAAAAATAGAAAGCTATATAATCAAAAAATATATAACAGATTTATATGTACATATATTTTTTGGAAAAAAAATGAAGTTAATGTTTGGAATAAAAGCTATGGGCTGAGAATTAGGGATCATATTTAATAAGCAGTTATCTTATTTTGATTCAGTGATGTCTATACTAAACAATATTCTTAATACATCTTTTCTTACCAATTTTACATACGCAATGAATCTTAAGTTCTGGACATAAAATTATCATTATTTATATAAGAGAAACTCCCCTGGCTGGTTTGGCTCAGTGGATTGAGCGTCGGCCTGCGAGCTAAGTGTCGCTGGTTCGATCTTCCAGTCAGGGCACATCAGAGAAGGAAAACTCTGATTCCAAAAAACCTCCGCTGCCTTGCGGCATACCTCTTCAGGGGAAAGGCTAAGGGAGTAAACCCCGACAGAAAATCCGGAGCCGGAGTCCCTAAGGCGGTTTGACGTTGTAGTCAACACCGGCAACTCCTGCGGCGCACCTGAAGCCAAGCTGTATTGACTCTGTCTTTCCCTTGGACCCTTCAGCTGCGAAGAGAGGGGGGGTCTGCTGCATGGGCAACAGCAGACCCTCCATATCACCCTGCCCAGGCTCTGTAGCTTCAGCTTCACTGGAGAGGACACTCCAGCATCATCGCAAGATGTCGATTCAACACGGGAGGAGACAGATACCGTGTCACTCCCGAATTGGACTGCACAGCCATTCTCGGCGGTGCAGATAGACTCTTAAGAAGCTACACCATCGTCTCTCGAGACGGACGGCTGCTGACGAATATAAGAGAATCTATAAAAGTAGAAAAAATATGTTACTGGAAATAACAAATTGCCCAGTGGTTACCTAAAATGAAATTCTTATCAATACAAACTTTTCCTTTTGAAAATAGCTCGTTATTAGCATAGGGAATACAGTCAATAATATTGTAATAACTCTGTATGGTGTACTACACTTACTAATAAGCATTTTTTAAGTTATATATATAAATGTCTAATCATTATGCTGTATATCTGAAACTGATACAATATTGTATGCCAACTATAAATTTTTAAAATTATTTTTTAAATGTAGTCTGTTATTATTTAACTGTTTAAAATAAAAACAAAATGCATCCTTCAAATCCTAGGATTTTCTAAGTGCACCTAGTATGGGAACATATCTTTTTACTTTCAGATATCTCATATATACTTACTTTACTTTGACTTATTATGTTTATGATAATTATCTTTTCCTTGAGGCTTTTTAATTTCTCAAATGTAATACTAGCTAAAAACAATCATAAATGAGAAATGAATGGAGATGCTGGACTTCAATTGATGTTCTTATTTTCTTCATTTTATCTTTTATGTCAATCAACCATAGTAAAACTTTTTCTTTAATTCCAACTACTTTATTTGTGATATTGTATTTTTACTTAAAATAAAATATTATTTGATAAATTATTACTCAACTTGTTCACTAAAATAATAGTTTAACTTTATATTTGAAAAATGACATGAATTCTTAGAATGCAATACAAGTTAACAAAAAATTTCCTAGTTTATAGGGTTTGTTTCAGGTTGACTGTGACCCAGATACAATTAGATAGCTGTATGATATTATTTTTCTGGGCTTTTTATCATATTTCAGTTGTCTAAAATATCCAGATGAAAATAACTGAATGCTGCCTACTAGAGAGAGAGTTGATCATAAGCCTGGAAAAATCTGTTAAAAATCTAGTTTTTATAACCCATCATTAGAAAAATTAATTAGACATTGACTTAACATCTAGTATTCGTACAGTTCTTGCCATTATGATGTGAGTCATAATGTTATTCTTATTGTAACTTATGTTGAAAGTGATTATAATAACTTTTTAAGACCTATGCACTTCTCTTCCTCAAGAATTTTTTAAAAGACAAATATTGAAATGTTAAAAGTTTTTTTTATTGTCACATATTCAGAGACTGTTAAAGTCTTACGGCAGTGATTTTCAACCTTTTTCGTCTCATGGCACACATAGACTAATTACTAAACGTCTGCACACACCAAAAAATATATATTTTTTCAATCTGACAAAAGATAAGTATAATCTTGATTAACTCATACTGGACAGCTATTGCTGTGTTGGTTGTTTTAATTTTTTTTATTTTAACAATCTAAGAGAAAAGGCGTCAGTGCCTCTACCTAAATAGTCAGGTAATATATGTTTTAAAAATTCTTGTGGCACCCTGGAAAAAAGAAATCACTGTCTTGAGGTATAATTTAAAAGTTTCTTCTCTATCTCTAAAAGGAAAATACATTTTCTTACATTGAACTTTTATTGTATTTCAATATTACCTCACATCATTTATCAATATTTGGTTTATTTATATGCATGCTTGGTCTCACCTTCCAAAATTTAAATTATTTGAGAATAAGAATATAAAATACTTCCTGGAGCATCAGATCTAGTTTCTTGCACACAGTAACTTTTACTAAATATTTGTTGAAGTAATGAAGAATTAGTTAATGAAATTATGTCAGTAAAGCAAAAGATAATATTATTTTTGTCTGATAAATAGCTCTTTAATTAGTCAAATGCAGCCAATGTGGTGTTAATGTATTTCAGGACATATGGTGTATTCCTTTTGATGCTTGAATTATCAGATGCCCATGGCTTATCAACCCTGTATCTTATAAAACTTGAAAGAGAAGTCACTAGTGTATTGACATATTTCTCAAAACCATTATTCCTTATATTTATCCTACTGAATAATTCATAAAATAAACAAATAGTTTTAAGTAAAAACATCAAGAGAAAATAAAGTATATCTATATTAGAAAGAAAAAAATAGAGATATAATTTGACAACAAAAACATGTAATATCCATTACTTGCTGGTGAACATTGCATACAAAATAGTCTCATTATTTCAGTCAATAAACACTTGTGTAAAACTGGAATAGGTTGAAAGAAATGATTTTTAAAAAGAACACTTTTTTGTTAAAGGATTCATATCATTAAGTTAGACAATAAAAATATAAAACCCTACATGCAATATAATGAATTAAATAAGTTCTGTAAAAAGCTGACAGAATCTCTGGGACAGACTGAATTGTGTGATTCTGGGTCAGAGGCCACTCCTCCCACTTCCCCCCTAGCCTGACTGGCACTTCCCCCTCACAAAAGACCCACTAGTCCCAGCCTCTTGACTCTTGGTGGCCTCACCCTGGTGAGATGAATCTCCTGGCAGAACCTGGGACAGACTGAGTTGTATGTCTCTAGGACAAGAACACTTTTTCCTCAAGCCTAAATGGTACAGAACCCTCCTTTCACACATCCAAATCTTGGTTTGTTTAGGCCTGATAAACTCTGCTGGCCACACCCGATAGCCCCCTGCGAGCCCACCCAACCACAAAGGTGTGTAAGCACCCAGTGCAGCTAGACTTAGTATACTCTGGGACAAATGTGAATGATCACAGACCCAGCTCTCACACTGAGCCTGAACCTGTGTCAATCTGGTAAACACAACTTGCGCTTACACTGTGACATACGGAGAACCAATGTTGTGCGACTTCTGTACAGCCAGAGGCTGTTCCAGTGACTGAGCCTAACCTATAGTCAGCAGGCAGTGGCAGGTGGAGGTGAATCTCAAGGTACCTTGGGACTTTGGTGACCTGCCCCACAGTTTTGTACTGGTAAAAGCTGGCCTTGGTGCACAGCCTAGTACTTCCTATGCACACTCAGGCCCAGTAGAGGCAGCCATAAACTGTGGATCACTTTGTACCCTTCCAAACAATTTGCCCAAGGCCAGTAACAGGCTGCACCTGACTTTGGTCTGCACCAGATTCTCTCCAAAGAGGCCCCAGAAATAACACACTCAATAGCCAGCTTCAGACAACATCAGAGCAGGATCCAGTTAGATTCACAAGTGGTATACTCATATAGAAATCTCAGTAAGCACCAGATCCTGCTGTGATGAATTCAGCTTTGCGTGACCACCATCTGCTTAGCAGCTTGTAAACTGAGGTATGGGTCAATCCTCAGAGTCACCCAGCCTGAGAGTTCACTCCACACATGAACAGATCAATAGAATCAAGACTCAATTACAACAGGGCGGCCCACATAACCTACATAAGAGACATTCCTGGAATACACAGCTCAGGTGATAAAGGAGACTGTGTTACTGTGACCAATAGGACACCTACTACATAAGGCCACTCTACCAAGATTGGAAGTCATAGAAGATCTACCTAATACATAGAAACAAACACAAAGAAGCAAACAAAATGTAGAGAGAAAGAAACACGCCCCAAATGGAAGAACAAGAGAAAGCTCCAGAAAAAGAGCTAAATGAAGTAGAGGCAGGCAATTTACCAGATATGGAGTTCAAATAAATGATTATAAGGATACTCAAGAAATTTAGTGAGAATTTCAACAGAGAGATAGCAAGCATAAAGAGGAAATACAAACCATTAAAAAAAAACAGTCAGAAGTGAAGAATACAGTATTTGAAATGAAGAATACATTAGAAGGAAGAAATAGTGGGTTGGATGAAGCAGAGGATAGAATCAGCCATTTGAAAGACAATGTGGCAGAGAACACCCAAGCAGAGAAGCAAAAAGAAAAATGAATTAAAAAAAATAAGGATAGCTTAAGAGACTTTTGAGAGAACATGAAGCATAGCAACATCTGCATCATAGAAGTACCAGAAGGAGAAGAGAGAGAGCAAGAGATTGAGAACCTATTTGAAGAAATAATTGCTGAAAATTTTCTCTCCTGGTAGAGCAAAAAGACATACAAGCCCAGAAAGTGAACAGCCTCCTTTTAATTTAATCTCCTCTTTAAAGGTGATGTTCTGAAGTAGTGGAAGTTAGGTCTTCAACCTATGGACTTTGGGGGTGTATACTATTCTGCCCTAATATCTGTCTTACCTTTTAAATGTAAAATTCATGAGGCTATGTACTATATTAATTGCATTCCAGAATCTAGAACTGGGCCTGGCTTGTTTTAGATGTTCAGTGTTATTTTTGAATGAATGAATGCATGCATGAATGAATGATGAGATTAATCAGGAGTCACATTTTTTTGAGGTGATGTTATAATTGAAAATAAATGTGTCCAGAAACTTGCTATTTTTGTTTTCTACAAACTATACAGAATGGTAGAAGCTGTAAAGACCTTTTTTTTCTTCCTGAAAGTTATAAAGGACATAGTAGATGGCAAAGGAATGTTCAATTCCAGGAAAACGTGAATGGAGTGTAGAAGATCAACATTCTTTGACAAAAAGAGCATCCCATATTCTTTGGGAAAACTTAGCTAAATATTGTATATGAAGAACTGTCAGATAATTTTTTTAAGACACTTGACATCTATTTAGAGATAAGGAATATTCTCCTCTGGAAATAGAATGTGTTTGTGTCATTTCTGCTTTTAAGCTCCACTGCATGATATTTTCATGTTCATCTAGCTGATGGGCAAAATGGTCCCATCTGATATTGAAAATGAAACTGTGGTATTCACAGCCAAATCACATATATCAGTTCTTTGGGTACAAATGAGACCAACCAACATAGAAAAATGCACACTGCTTTCCTGTCAGTCGTTGGATGAAAAATCCTTTCAGTGAATTGAAAGCAACATTAAAATCTCATCACATCAGTAAATTTTGTTTTGTGTGTAAAATTTTTCTTCTTTGAATAATATTCTGAACATCAGAAAGATTTCACTTACGTACTTTACCTTTCTCATTCTTCTTTATAGTCTTATTTTTCCATTGTTATTTAAGGTATTTGCTTTAAACTATCCATATTTCACTAATCTAGAAAAGTAATGAAATTAATAGGAAAAATAAATAACTCTTTCATGGATTACAGAATTAAAACAATTGGATATAATACAAAGCCAAAAACACCCAAAACAACTTCACTTTTAATATGCAGCAATATTTTATTAAAATTAACCCTTTACTTCTCTAATTTATGGATCTTTTGATTCTTCAAAGATGTTGGAAAAAAATTCTGTTATAAGAGGTATCTAATTACATCAAAAAAAAAAAGACTAAATTAAAAATACACCTGGAAACCACACTCAAGACTAGGAGCTGAAATAAAATTAGAAATAATATAGTCTCAGATTCAGAAATCTCAAAGTTAGAAAAAACTGGCATAACTGGTAATGAGTTGTGAGGCTCATTAGGAAAAAAAAACCTAAATTATTAAAAAATACATAGTCAACCTTGATATAGAAAAAATGAGTTATCTTTTTAATACATAATTGAAAATTATATTACAAGATTATTATCCAAAAAAAGAAGAAATGTGATTAAATGTATGCAGTCAAAAATATAGGGGCAAAAGTATCAGAAGTATATCAGACACTTGGCTAATTAAAACAGGCTATATTTTGGATTTTATAATAGTTGCTGAATTTGACATCTTTTTAAATGAACATTTTCTTGGATAGTTTCTCATTCTAAATATTTGCTTCAGGACCTATTTTTAATATCCGGTTATGTATTTTTATTTGTTTTCTTAAAGATGAACTCCCCAAATTGCAAAACTTTAGGTCACACAGAGCCAGGAGTCATCCTTGGATTTAATTTATCTCCAATGCCATTCTATCAGAGGGCATGTTACTAGAATTTTTTTCTTCATATTAAACTCAAACTTGTCAACCTATATATTTTACATATAGAGCCAGGCTTGATCCACAGGGGCAAAACACAACAAATATAATTTTTTCTTTCAGAACAAAACTATCATACTCTTTATCTTCTGTGTTATTTTTGCTAGAAAATATCTTCAATTTCTTTAGTTGCTTTTCTTTGTTTCTTTTTTTAATTGAATTTATTGGGGTGATATTAGTTAATAAAACTATATAGGTTTCAAGTGTACAATACAATAAAACATCATCTGCACACTGCATTGTGCCCTTGCCACCCAAAGTCAAATCTCTTTCTGTTGCCACTTATTCTCCTTTTGCCCACCTCCACCTGTCCTCACTCCCCTTTCCCTATGGCTGTCACCATACCGTTGTCCATTTCTATATGTAAAATACACACACACACACATATTTTTTTTTGCTTAACCCCTTCACCTTTTCTCACCCAGGCCCCCAAACCCGCTCCTCTCTTACAGTCTGTTCTATGTATCTATGCTTCTGTTTCTATTATGTTTGTTAAATTATTTTGTTTATTAGATTACCCATATAAGTGAGATCATATGGTGTTTGTCTTTCTCTGACTGGCTTATTTCACTTAGCTTAGTGATTTCCAGGTCTGCCCATGTTGTTGCAGAAGCTAAGATTTATTCTTTTATACAGTCAAGCAGTAATCCATTGTGTAAAAGTATCACAACTTTTAATATGAAAACATTAAACTGGTTTCTCTTTTCTGACTATGCTTCATGTCACTGTTAAAGTTGACTAAAACTGTAATAAGATTTAATGAATTTATAATAAAGTCATAAAACACTGATATAATACAACTGTATTTTTGCTATTTCCTTTTAGATGCTATTCAAAATATAGCTGAAATAAAATCATCTTTTGTTGGTGAGGGTAGCTTCACTGTTAACCTCTCTCTCAGGTTAAACTGACTAATTCAGCAATATTTTTCAAGTAATCATCTTATTCTCATTAAATAAGTTTTAAATCTACCATTATAATTAATATACTGTTCAATTTTCCATAAGGAAAATTTCTAAACTTCAGATATAGTATGCCTGCCAAATAACTCTACTCTGAAAATGATAAAACCCTTTTTAAGAGGAAACTCTTAGCTACATATAGCTTATTTTAGTGAACTCATTTTTATTTTCAGTAATCTTTTTTCTAGTGCTTACAAAATATATTTTAATAATACAATATGTAACTCTATATAGAAATGGCATTGTTCACAGTTTTTGGACATTAATAGAATTTGCTTTCTCCATATTTTGAATATCAAAATGACATTTTTGGGATATACTTCTCCTTGGACCTCTCCAGCTCCAAAACATCTTGCTGAGGGTGGGTATGTAGGAACATAAGGTCCTAATTCTTAGTCTTTTCATAAGACTGTTTATAGCAAGCAACTTGTAAGGATGGAGTAAGAACTTCTGGGACAAAGAGCTGGCTTGCTTGCTGATGCTATAAAGTAGGGAGTCTCTTAGACTCAGGGTTCTTATGTAACATTACACTCTGTGTGCACTGGTATCCATCTAGGCCCACGGGCATCACTTCTCTTGGAAGTGCAGTTTGGGAAACTGACACAAACACACATTTGAATACCCCTTTTGCTGTGAGTAGTAGTCTTTTGTCTGTGACCTAGGAAGCTCATGCCTGCTGGAACCATGCATGACACAATGACAGGTTAACAGTTTTTAAATAGGTTAATCTCAGACCCATTAAGAGTTTGTGGCAGGCATACAGGGATGGGTAAAAGTAGGCTTACATTTGTGAGTGTGCAAAACACAGTTTATTCTTGTATTATTTCTTTATTTATTACTGTATTGTTTGTATTATTTGTCTTATTATTATTGTTATAATCTCATATCCTTATGATTTATCATTAGGTAATGATAGCTGGTAATTCAAGCTACTTTTGCCAAACCCTGTATTTCCTTGTGTTATTTTTTCTCTATCCTCATTTCACAATTTCTCAAACAAGTTAATAGTAGCCATTGGTAGACTTCTGATATAAAATGTCTGCTAGCCAACACTTTCTATTTATCTTGGAAATCATCCAAATACAACAAGAAAAAAAAAAAAGAAATAAAGCTTTAACTTTCACTTTGGATAAAAGTGAGAGATACATGTAATTGAAGCTTCCAAAGTACATGCAAAACTGCCCAAGTTAGCAAAGACTGAGCAGGAGTCCTATGGACAAAGTTGAAGTCATGGAAAGTGGTGAGAGAGCCCAGCAGCAGTAATCTAAGCAGAAATCCTCTTCCTGAAAGAGAACAGTGAGGCACATTAGTATGTTACGCATTTTACTTTTTGAAAACTCGTGCAGAAATGCGGGGATGAGCTGGTATGGTGATAGAAGTTTCTGTGAACCAAGTTTGGTTTTGGAGAGGTAGAGGTACCTAAACAGTTATCTGAAAAGGTGGTGTATTCAGGAAGCTCTCTGTCCATATCTAGATCAGAAATAATAGATGCCCATCAATACAGGACTACTGAAATAAATTATGGTGCATCTGTACAGTAGAATGGTATGCATCTGTTTAAAAAAGGCAATGGAGTTGAATGATGTAATTCAGGACAATTAAAACTTTAATTCAGATATGGTTACAGCAAATTTAAATATATAAAAATTCATGAATTCAAAATGAGAAAAAAATCCTATCAGTTACTCTTGCAGGGTGCTGGAACACCAAGTTGTTATTTAAAAAAAGAAGATAAGTACCCTATGTTTCCTGTATGTATTTCACAGTACCCAAAAAGTTGATGAGTAAAAGTTCTTTATCGAGAATTACAGTAAATTAAAGCAAGAGGGAGAATAGAATTATGAAAGTTATCATTTTGCAACACCTTATAAAATAACTGATTTATGCAGCAATCATCAATGACTTCCTAAAGCATTAGGGGAATGTTAAAGAGAGTTTACTCAATGAATCAGGCTGATACCATGTAAATCCACTGATCAACCACTTAGTAGTATAGCAATCTCACGATATGTGCATCCTGCTGAGATCCTTCAGGAAGACGATGGAATCACTTATGAAGAAAACTTGTAAATAATTATAACTGAATGTAATAAAGCACTTGCCTCTAATAAAGCCTCTAGTTCTTACTATTCCTTTATAGAAAATAGAGTGGGAAGAGGACCATGTTAAATACCAGGAGGACACATTCAACCAAATCTTAACGTGAAAACAACTAAATGTGAATGTGAGAAATTCTACAAGACAAATGATTCTTAGATTAAAAAAAATTTTTTTTTTGGAGAAGAGAAAGAAATGTTATGGGTTAAAGTACTGTAGACTTAAGACACATATCAACCAAATGTGATGTGTAGACTTGTTTAAATAGGGATTCAAATAAACCAATTGTAAAAATTAACTTTGAGCAAAGATGGGAGAACTTGAACATAATCTGAGTTTTAACTTATATAAATGAGTTATTATTAATTTAGATGGAGGTGATAGTGGGTGATAGTGGCATTGTGGTTATGCAAATAAATAAATACCCTTATCTATTAGAGATACATGCCAAAGTATTCACTGGTGAAATAAATATCAGATTTTTTAATATTCCAAGAAAAACAGAAATGGGAAATAGATGAAACAAGAATGGCAGAATATTAATAACTGTTTCTGGAACTTAATTATATGATTCTTTCTACCTTTATATGTTTTGAAAGTTTTCATACTAAAAGATGAAAACAGAAACGAATAAGAAATCTATGTATGTATATATGAATGTATGAGGAAAGATTTCCTAAAAACAAAGAAGTTGGGATGTATCAAGTTGGAAGAAATTGTATATACTATGCTTCCATTTTTTTAAAGGAAAGAGAAATAAAAAGGTGGTTTTGTATTTGAATACCAATATATAGAGAAGTGATGGAAGTTACATAAGGAAATAATAAATGTAGTCAGCTATGGAAGAGAACAGGGCAGGAATTTTATCTGCCTCACACAAATAAGCAAAGTAAACAATAAATTGTTAACATATACAACTGTGAAAACTAGAAACTAAAAATAATCATCAACATGGAATTAAATAAGAACAGGTTTATTTATGTATCTTTGTAAATTATAATATTATAACTGTGTTTAATGCTGAGAATAATCTTCATCCTTGCAATAGATATGGCAAAGAGAGCTAAGTAATATCTATTCGAATTTAAGCAAAAAGTATAGAAAAATGGAAATTTGCAGTTTTATTCTTCATGTTTCTCGTTCACTTTGTATCGATATAATCGAGACCAGGGAACTGTACTTACTTTTTCTCCTCTTGACTTCCTTTTTACCTAACTTTGAATTTTATAAAATTGTAAAAATATTAATTAGTCATTATAATAATACTTTTAAATATATGTTAACTTTGAGAGAAAATTTTTCTTTTATAAATAGCAGTTGCTGCAATTCCCTATTACCAATATTTATTCTTCTCTTCGTTCAACAGAGTTGAATGAGTTTCTACTCTAGTTTCATAAGTTTCTACTTTAATTGGAGTTTATACTATACTTGGGTAATATAAAAATGAATCAAATAGATTTCTGTCTTAGATTTAGAAAGGGAGAGAGAGGCATCAAATAATTATAATACAAGTAAACAGAAAGACGCAAAGTAAGTGTTGAATAATTCAACTTTTTTTGTGGCTATTAAGATTACACCACAGTCTCCACATAATATCTACATTTTTGGTCCATCTATATTTGAACTTTATTCTCATTATTTTGACATAATTAAGCCATATGTTCATTCTTCATGTCTCTTCGTCTCTCTCCTTCACTGTCCTTGTAAAACTTAATGATCAGTGCAATGGTTGCCACAGCTCTCTTCTTTCTTCATTGTAATTATCAATGACGACTTTCTGAGTGCCTCTTCTTTTACCCCTGTTCTTTCAGAGTGTCAGGCTAAGGGATTATATCTCACATTCTTTTTTTTTTTTTTTTTTTTTTTTGAAATTTACTTCTCATAACCTAGCGTGTCAGTCTAGCTATGCCTAGATTTCCCTCGTTATCACAGACTCTAAAACAGCTAACTGTAATTCTCCAATGTCCTATTATTTTCTATTCGTCAACTGGCTCTTCCATGATGGTAAAAAAGGACAGCAGCAGTAAAACTTCTTGTCAGTTATTCTTCCTTCTCCGTGGTAACATCAACATTAAGTCATCAATTAACGTGAAAAATACATCAGCCATCCTGCTTTTGCACTGAATCATCCAGGAACTGTCTACCTAGCTAAAATGTCAGTCGTTACTGTATCTTACCTTTGATTCAGTTTTGTCATCTCTAATATGACCATGCCAGTTATTTTTCTGTTTGCTTTTACTTTCACCTGTGTTGTTTTGCAGTACATTTCTGTTTCCAAAGAGATAGATTTTCATGCAAATATGTAACAGGAAATGCTAATCATTTTTCTTCTCTAAGCCTTTGTTTTTCTTCTGCATATATTATATCAAAGCTTCCAGGGTTTTGAAGTTTGATTTTCAATATAAAATATATCATAAGGAAAAACCATCTCTAGAATAAAGAATATTTACCATATTTGATTTTTGCTATGTACTGATGCAAACTTTAATAATAAATATTAATATAACTGGCTGGAAATCTTGTTAAAATGAAAATTTTAATTCAGAAGGTCTGGGAGGAACTGAGATTCTAACAAGTTCCTGTGTGATAATGATAATCTTGGTTAGTTTTGTTTATCAAATCTCTTCCTCTTATTAAAAAATATATACTGCTCTTGCCAGCGTGGCTCAGTTGGTTAGAATGTCATCCCAAACACCAAAAGGTTGGGGTTTTGATTCCCAGTCAGGGCACATTCCTAGGTTGTGGGTTTAATCCCCAAATGGGGTGCTTATGGGAGGTAACCAATTAATGTTTCTCACATCCATGTTTCTCTCTTCCTCTCCCTTCCTCTCTCTCTCAAATCAATAAGTAGATTTAAAATTTGTTTTTAAAGTTTATGTTAAATATATAGATTATATAAGTAGCAGTAAATTAATATGAAGACTACACATGTGAAAATATGAATATACTAACTACAACATTATTATTTTATATATTTGCTAAAGACAAATTTGTCTGCCAAGTACAAGTCCTATTGGGCAAGAAATTCATGATTTAATTCATGTGTCAGTCACATTCTAAATCGTCATTTAAAGATGGCTTCCTGCCCTGGCTGCTGTGGCTCAGTGGATTGAGCATCAGCCTGCAAACCAAGTATTGCTGGTTCAATTCCCAGTCAAGGCACATAACTAGGTTGCACGTAAGGTCCCCAGTTGGGGGCAAAGTGAGAGGCAACCACACAGTGATGTTTCTCTCCCTCTCTTTCTCCTTTCCCCTCTCTCTAAATATAAATAAATAAACAAACAAACAAGTAAATTATTAAAGATGGCATCCCATCTTTACAGAGTATTATCTCTAAGCTGTTGTTTTGTTTCACTTGTCTGTTTAGAAGGCCATTATGTTTTCTTTAAGTATCTTTGATTCTGGAACTGAGCAAGGTATTGTTCTTTTTATGGGGGTGACTGCCCTTAACCCGTGTCCTTTCATTCTTGCCTTTTTCTTATTGTATGTGTTCAACTAGCCTCTCTAGTTGTCTCAAAGACATCTTGCTCTATGAAACACCTCCGCAACTCACTTTGATTCAAGCCTTTCTGGTTTTCTGTTTGAACTTTTAGGAGTCTGCATTTCTAGAGTCTGGAAGTTAAGCACTGCCACTGTGTTCCTAATACGGGGAGGGAGGAGTTATCCCTATGGATATTAATGAGCCCAACTCTGTGACTGCCTTTCCTAGTATCATCCCCTCCCTGATCTGGAGAGGAGAGTGACCACTCAACCAGTTGGTGATGCTGGTGTCTCTTTTCCCAGTGAATCTTCAGTGAGCTTGGTGAACACTGTCCTCTGGACCTTCATATGGAACATAATCATGTGTTCAGCCTTCTGGCTTCACATAATGCATTTATTACAATGTGCTCAATTCCCTCACCTCTTTATTTGCCCCCCCCCCTCGTTTGCCAGAATGACTCCCATTTTTCCACATTGCTCAGCATAGGGCATAGCTTCTTTAGGTCTATAGGAGACTCCCTAGCAGCAAATTTGCCTCATGCCATAGGGTAAGACTAGAATGTTAAATCCTTTGTCCCCCCAAAGTGCCCCAAGTGAATGAATCTTTGATTACTTATTTTACATCTCAACCCATTGATCAGACACATTCCAAAATTCAATCCCAGATTTACTCCTCTCGCTTCTTCCCCTAACTGATGCACATGTTTGCTTCAGTGTATCCTATCGTTCCTCCCTTAAGCATATCCTCATCTGGATGATATTGGAACTTGATGCTAGTTACCAGCCTGGCAGTCAGGGGCTGCCCCCCTTCTGAAGGATGCACTTGTTGCCTCAAAGGCTCTACAGCATCTTCTAGCACAGCAGATGTCCTGCTTCTTACTGGGAAGAGGAGAGCCTCCTCTGCAAGCTGATCTTTCAGGGCGTTCTTCAGCACCAGCATCCTCAGAGGCATTTATCCAGATGTACTGACCCCATATTTCAGAGTCCCAAGGCTTCTTGGCCAGAGCCTTGACTTCGGGATAAAGAACTTACCTCGTACTAACATTTGGGCATCTCTGGAGCTCTCTGAATCTATATAGCAAGTCATGAATTTTTGCCTCAGCTGGGTCCAGTTTCACTGTCAGAGACAAAACATTCTGTAAACTACCAACAAGAATCCCTGGCTCTCACACTTAGCCCCTTCCTGCTTGCTAGCATCCCTTAGTTTATCATTATACCTTGCAAGAAGTTAACCCCATTTAGTAATAACAAGCCAGTTCTGGGTCTTTGTAGGAATTGTTAACTCCATATTTAAAAAATGCCTGAACTTTTGCACCTGCATGGGGCTTCCGCTGTACCAGGATGTGTTCCTAAGTTACCTCCCATGAACTCTTATGCAATTAGGCCAACACTTTGCCAGAGACTACCCATACACAGATACCATTCAGGATGGTGTCCTTTTCACTTACTTGCAATAAGTGAGCCAGTACCCAAATCCTGTTTTCTTAGGATGACTCCTGGCACCACTTGCATTAACTCAGGTTTTTCAAGAAGCAACCTCCAAAACAAGAGTAGTCATGAAAGAAATGTTTTGGGGGAACCAACTATGAATGACAAAGGAAAGAAAGAAGAAATAGAGATAAATGATTCAGTCCACGATAAGAGGTCTGAAACCTAACAAAAGAGAGTGAAAAGGAAGGAAGACTGAGAAGAAAGATTCTCAGACTGTAGCACAATTCTAAGAAAGCTTCGACAAGCCGAGAGGAATGGAGCTGAAGTCATCCATTAGAAGAATACCACATCCCATGGGAATGGGCCAAGCAAGTTCCCCACAGTTTTCACTTTTTGGCTCAGAGCAGGGAGAGAGCAGTATGGCCTCCACATGAAGAAGCAGAGTGACGAGTCTAACTTAGGCTGTCAATGAACTGTCCCCTGCAGCAGGAGACCTGAGTGTTGCATTTGCCTGACTGGCAGGGAGCTGAAACGTCATTCCGCACCACTTGCTGACTTTTACCCATTAAGCAAAATTTAGCTTAGTGTTTATTACCACTAGGAAAATGTCTCTTCCCACTTCCGTTTCTTTCTCTGCGTCCTTATAACACACAGAACTTGACTTCATCCCCCAAGTTCCTAGTGTACAGTGAATGTCCGCTTGCTTTGTCCTACAATGTTGGGTGCCTGAAAGGCAGGGATGTTTTTCTAAGTCTTGGAGTTCTTAATGCCTAGCACAGTTCCTAGGATGTGGTAAATGCTGCACAATTGTTTGTTGAATGAATAAATGTATGCACAAGAGACCAAAGGAGACCTGTTTAGGTTAGACTTAAAAAACCTGTACACCACAGCAATGAAAACAAAATGCCATGAAAACTCTAAAATCTCTCTGTAAACAGTGAAATACTTTCAACGTCGGGGATGGTTTGGAGAATTAAAACTTTGAATTGATTTAAGAATGTGGCATTTAGTTCCTGCTATTATCAAAATCAACTTATTGGGAAAAATAAGTTCTCTTTTAATCTGATAGCAAGATATATACTCTGATTACAAAAAATAGTGACCCCAATAATAACACCATGAATCAGAAATGTTATCAGATGAAATAAGTTACCAGAGAGAGGGTGAGGAATGCATAGTGTTATTTATAAGGATGAGAATTTAGAAGAAATGTAAATATAGAGGGACTTGATCTCTTTGCTTCAAATCTAATCTTTGAGGTGGTGTGGTTGTCAAGAACTTTTGTATTCATTAAAGAAGAAATTCAACGTGAAAAAGAACAAGGCAATAAAGTAAATGTCAAACATACCCAATTAGCCAGCTACGGTGAAGACTTTGTCTTGAATTTAAACTCCGATTTACAGTGTTTGCACTCATTTTTTACTCAGAAGTGGCAATGTGGTCAGAAGATTTTCCTGTTGGTTAAAGCAAATTTAATTTTAAAAATATTTTTATAACCTTGAATTTTTATTAAGACATTTGGCAAAAATATCATGAAATGAGTTATGTACTTCAGGGATTATGACTTTTAAAGTTATCACACTTTCTCTATCTGAGAAAATATCACATTTTTATTAATACATTGAAACTTGGATACATTTATAGCAGTCATTTGTCTAAGTGCTTCTATTTCCACCAAAACGACTTTTTAAAAGTTTGTATTTTTATTATGCAGTTTTCAATAAACTTAGCTTTCAGGGGACAGATGTTAATATTACTCATTCTTTCAGCATAATCAAGACCATAATAAAAATATAGTCCTCCAATCCACTTGTTTTCATCTATCTTAGGGCATTTGTTTCTATTTTCATGTAGATTGTGTACAGCCAAAACTGAAAGTGAAAAGAGAAACCCAGGATGAGCAAACATGTCCTGAAAATTAATAATAAAGTCTTCCTTTTTATTTCATCTATCTGGATCTTTCAGGGAAAAGTTCTTTAATGGATTTTTTAGTTACTTAAATAGTAGCTAAAAATATGTTTACGTAATATTGAAACATAATATTCAAATTCAAAAGAAAACATAAATAATAACCAAACAATAGACTTTAAAATTTCTAAATCTATATTCTTCTCTACCATTAATAAAGACCAGAATCATTAGTTAATGAACTTATATATGTATATGTATAGAGTATATTATATCGTCGTCGTCGTCGGCAGCCATCCGTCTCGAGAGACGATGGTGTAGCTTCTTAAGAGTCTATCTGCACCGCCGAGAATGGCTGTGCGTCCGGCTCGGGAGTGACACGGTATCTGTCTCCTCCCGTGTTGAATCGACATCTTGCGATGAAGCTACAGAGCCTGGGCAGGGTGATATGGAGGGTCTGCTGTTGCCCATGCAGCAGACCCCCCCTCTCTTCGCAGCTGAAGAGTCCAAGGGAAAGACGGAGTCGATACAGCTTGGCTTCAGGTGCGCCGCAGGAGTTGCCGGTGTTGACTACAACGTCAAACCGCCTTAGGGACTCCGGCTCCGGATTTTCTGTCGGGGTTTACTCCCTTAGCCTTTCCCCTGAAGAGGTATGCCGCAAGGCAGCGGAGGTTTTTTGGAGTCAGAGTTTTCCTTCTCTGGAATTGTAATGTAGCACTGGGAGAACTCACAGGCAAAATGTGTTTCTCTATAGAACATTCCAATTGTTTAATATACTTCAAATATCCCACTGTCATTTTCTTATTTATGGTGAACTTTAATGCTCTGGAACATATTATGGTCAAAATCCATTTTTACTACTAACGAAAGAAGACACTGACAAAGGTATTCTATTTGCCTACCACAGCTAGAATATCCTTCTTTGTTACGTAGAGACTTGAAAATTTGTACTAAATTTGATCACATACAGGAATTTTTATTTTTTTTTGCTTTCTTCCTTAATGTATAGTAATATAAGATGGGGCAAAAGCAGGTTTAGAGTTGTTCATATGTAAAATAATATAATAATTAATAAATAATAATATAAAAGTAAACGGATTTGCATTTTCCTACTAGCTTTGTGGTGAACACCTCTGCATATATCTGATGGTCACACAGATCATATATCATAGAAATGTACACTTGAAACCTATGTGACCCTATTAATCAATGTCACCTCAATAGATTTAACATTAAAAAAAAACTGTTCCATGTACTCATAACTGGAAACCTACTTTTGCCCCATCCTGTATATTAATACTGAAAAAAAATTTTGAAAAGCAAATATGTATACTATAGGGTAAAGGCTAATTAAAATTATATTATATATACTACTATATACAAACTATATTACATATAGTAAATAGCACATTGTATTACACAAATTGTGTATCTGTTCTAACTGGAAAGTTATTTTTTATTATGATTTCTTGGGAGTAAGAACAAGTCTACTCTCAAGTGTATAACTCCAAGTGTCTCATACTAATTAGGCAATATATATTGTTAATTCGTTGGTTAATGCTTTATTTTTATCTCTTTCTAACTGACTCAGATGACGGAATTTTTCTTAATATCAGGTGGCTTTCTTTCCTATTTCATAATTAGTTGTTTTATCCCTGTCTGTTCTACTTAATGTCATCACACCCTGCTCTGCTCAAAAGACTAAGTAACATTTATTATATTTACTCTTGAACTTATTGTTATAAAATATCTTATTTTAAAATATAAGTTAACTGTCAACAAGCAACAATCGGCCATGCCAGTGGTCTTCAAGATCTATTTCTTAGATTCTTAAGTTGACATGAGTGATCCAAGTGAATGGGTTCCCAGGTCACCCTTTAATTCTTCCAGAGCCCTGGTCCTCACCCCTACCTGCACATTAGAATCACCTGTGACGGTTATTATTTTAATTGTCTGTGAGACAGTCTAATTTTCATGCTTTTAAACTTTCTAGATGAACTCATATGTAATAATTTTGGCACCTATCATTCTAGAGAAGCTATGCTTTCAGAGAAAGTTGAATGTTATATTTTATTGCTCTATTTGCAATGTAGTGCTTTTGTTAATAACTTCAATAATTTTTTTGCAGGAAAAGTTTTATGGCAATAGAACTGTCTATTCATTATATTCTGATATCTCTGGAACTAAAGGGTACTATTTTGTTTATATTGCTGTACTGGAAAAATGTATTAGTAGTAATATTGAACTTCATTAACCTCTTTACTTTTGGAATACTGCTCTCAAGCTCTATTTTCTTTTTTTAATGAGTGGTTTCTAAAATTTTTTGGAATTTTTTAAGTTGCCATTATAAGAATGATTAATTAATTATATGAATAAATCTGTAAAAGTATTTTTAACTTAATGAATTTTTAGAGTTATTTTCTATATCTTATCATATTAATGCTTTTTTACTTTGAAAGTTATTTCTACAAAAGTAAAGATCCAAAATATAGGGTTAAAATTAAATGTTAATAGCTTACTTACATCTATATATTAATGACCACTACAATAGTTTTTAATGTTTGAAGAAATTTTCAAGTAACTTCAAAATTCTAGTCAAGATTTTACTATAATCTTTATTTTTTCTCCTAGAAAATATAAACACACATATAAATATTAAGATAGAATATTCTTATAAATAATAAAATAGGAATATATGAAATTGTGAAGGTAGCAATATTTGGGATTCCTGAAACATCAAAACTGTTCAATTAGAATGATTAATCAACACTATAAAAATTTAAAGTCAAATAAAATAAACTGAATAAATTTTACAATATATGTAAAAGACATAGGTACTTTAATACTACCTAGTATTTATTGAGTGCATGTTCCTGGGTACTATCCTAATTATTAATTCATTTAATTTTCCTACAACATCTTTATTACATAATATTATGCATAAATTCTTATAGTTAAGAAAACTGAGTTCTGAAAATGTAAAGAAACAAAAACAGAATCATGCAACTAGAAAGTGCCAAAGCTAGCTGGTGTTTGAACCAACATGTATTGATTTCATTGCATGGGTTCGCAATCATACGGGAATCCCACCACTTAGGGATCACAGAGAATCTTCAAAAAAAAAAAAAAAAAAGTATAAACCATTAACAGATATTTACTGTGATCAATATGTCTCTTATGACTTTTTTTTTCACTCCTGACCCAAGGATATATAGTGATTTCGGAAAGAGATAGAAAAGCATCATTGTGTGAGAGAAACATTGATTGGTTGCCTCTGGTATACTTCCCAATCAGGGATCAAACCTGCAACCTAGGTATGTGCCCTGACCAAGATCGAAACTGCAACCTTTTGGGGTATGGGATGATGCTCCAACCAACTGAGCCACTTGGCCAGAACTCTTATGACTTTTTCTACACATTCATTATTTTTATTCTATGCACTCCATTCCGATTATAGTCTATTTCTCTACATTGATATACAAACTGGACAAGACTCTTATTTATGTGTGTCTCCCTGGTTTTGGTGTGAAATTCTGGCTGCTTTCATATCTCTCAATTCCATTTTTTTTTTTTTTTTTTTTTTTTTGGCCCTCCCTAGAATTGTGAGATTGCTGAAAGCCCTCTTAGTCCCTCAGCCTCTCAGCTGCTTCCATCTGTTCAGCTTCTTGGCCTCTTGGCCTCAGCTGTGAGTAGGTCAATGCCTGGAAAGGAAAAGCAGTATGAAAGTTTTAAGCTGATCTCAGTGAGTTGTTCTTTTCTTTTTCGGTCTTTGAGGTTTTTCTTCTCTATTTCTGGCTTTTTGGAATATCTAAGATGTTTTCGAATCAACATGTAAAAAAAATCTGACTTTCTTAGCTGCTCTCAGTGTCATTGGCCTGGTACAAACTTTGCCAACTCGGTCAGAAATTGAAGGGCTTTTTAATTTTTAAATTTGTTTTTAAATATATGGTGATAGAAGATGATTTGACTTTGGGTGATAGGCACACAAGGTAACATACAGATCAAGTATCACAGAAATGTACACTTGAAATTTATATGATCCTATTAACTAATGCCATCACAATAAATTTAATTAAAAGTTATTTTTCTTTTAAAATTTTGTCTATATTTAGTTTTCTAGCAAGTGAAAATCAACATTATATTTAACTTAATAAAATATTAAATATTCTTTGTTTATGAGTTATAAAAATAAAATGTTAGCAGAATGGAATGCCATATTGTATTTCTTAACTACATTTTGTTGTTTGTTTCATAGATATATTTTACTAGTAATGGAGACTCTACCCAGATAATACACATAACTTTTTAAATTTAAAAATACTTAAATTACAGTTAATATACAATATTATAATAGGTTAAGGTATACAATATAGTGATTAGACATTTATATTACTTACAAAGTTATCACCTCAGTAAATCTAGTACATATCTGACATCATACATTGTTAAAACCATATTATTGACTATATTCCCTATGTTGTATTTACATCATATGACTGTTTTTATAAATGTCAGTTTGTACATATTAATTTTTTTCCCTTTTTCACACATTTCCCCAACTCTTTTACCATCTGATAACCATCAAAATTTTCTCTTGTCTATTAGTCTGTTTTGTTTTGTTTATTGTTTTTTACATTTCAAAGTGTTAAATGGAACCATTAGGTCTTTGTCTTTCTCAGTCTGACTTATTTCACTGAGCATACTACCCTCTAGGTCCATCCATGCTGTCCCAAATGGCAAGATTTCCTTCTTTTTCATGGCTGCCATATTTCATTGTATATATGTACCACATCTTCTTTATCCACTCATCTGTTGATGGACATTTAGGTTTTTTCCATATCTTAGCTGTTGTAAACAATGCCGCAGTGCACATAGGAGTGTATATGTTTTTGCAAATTAGTGTTCTGGTTTTCCTCACATCAATACCCAAAAGTGGATTGCTAGGTCATATGGTAGTTCTATTTTTTAATTTTTTTGAGGATCCTTCATACCATTTTCCATAGTGTCTGCACCAATTTACATTCTGCACAGTGCATAAATTTTCCTTTTTTGACATATCCTCACCAACACGTGTTATATATTGATTCATTGATGACAGTCATTCCTGATAGATTTGAAGCAATATCTCCATGTGGTTTTAATTTGCACTTTCCTGATGATTAGTGATATTGATCATCTTTTCATATGTTTGTTGGCCATCTGTATGTCTTCAATAGACAACTATTTATCTAGGTCTTCTGCCCATTTTTTAATCAGATTGCTATTTTGATAAATTCTTTGAGTTCTTTATATATTTTGAATATTAACCCATTCATTATCAGATGTATCATAAGTGAATATCTTCTCCTATTTAGTAGATTGTGGTTTCATTTTTTGATGGATTCCATCACTACAAAAATATCTTTAGTTTAATGTAGTCCCATTTGTTTACCTTTTTCTTTTTTTCCCCCCCAAATGCCCATAACATTATAATGTAACTTGCTCTTTCCTTGGTTTACAATCTACTGAAATGCTTTCATGAATCCTAAATTTATTACCTCTGTGCTTATCTACTGAAAATTCTTAGCACAGGAATTATCTTCTCACACCCACAGTAAAGAATATTAGAATGTTTAAATTAGCTTTTGCTTTTTTATCTGGCATTTCTGCTGGACAATTTTTTTTTTTTAAACACTAATTTTTTTCAAAGTACCAATTTATTTTAAAAGAAGAGAGAATGAAAATTAAAAACAAACAAAAAGTGATAGGGTTATATAAAATAAAAGTAGTTATGGAAACTATATGGTAGGAAGTTCCCTGCTGGCATCCGCTGATAAACATAATAGTCTTTGTTTTGCCTCAGCTGCAGCTGCTGATTTTTCAAAATGAAGGATTTAAGATTTAACATTCCCTCGGGCTTTGATTTGGAAGAAACTATCCCAGGAATGAGTTTTGGATGCTGGCAGAGTTGCCACACATTTTGGTTATATGTAACATTTCTTCAACTTCAAAACTTAACATTTCAACAGCATTGGTCTTCTCTAGCAGAACACATAGTACTATTCATTTTGAAAGCTAATTACCAATTTAGTTGATATTTTTGCTTTTTTTTTAGTTCCTAATATGACTAGTGATGGAGCAGTAGCCACAAACTTGGAATGCTGTTTTGAGGTAGAAGCCATCTTTTGGCTTTCACATATGGCAAATCATACTCCAGTGACATAGGTGGGATTTCAACTGTTATTCCATCTAAAACTACAAATGTTCCCAGCTACTTGGTTATCACAGATTTACATGATGCTCATATGAAATCTGTGAATACAGAAGCTCTAATTAATACACATTTGAGAATTATAGCAGTGTAAATATAGTTAGCTCCATTTCATATCTATTTCATATTCCAAATAAAACTAAAATGATACATAAACCCTGGGTTTGCAAAGTGCATTGTATACCTGGGAAACCACTATGTAACAGAATGATGTAAAGCAAATGATATTTTGGCACAGAATTGTTGAAATGATGCCACGCACAGGCAAGAGTGCTAGAAAGGGCAGTCTAAGGGAAGAGGAATCCTAGCATTGCTCCCTGTAGATTATATCACCAAAGAGAAAAGATTGGGAAACTGGGAGAATTGAACCAAAGATAAGAATCTGGTAAAAGGAAATTACTAGTAGAACCAGAAGGATGAAACAGAGGATGAAATTGGAAAATAAGGAAAAAGCAACAAGCATATGTAAGTGGAAAAAATAAAACAGGTCCATTGATACTATGAATATTGAGCATCTGCTAGCATATTTTTTATATAATGCTCTGGTTGTCTTGTTGGACAAAGGGGAAGAAGCTAAAAGGAGGTGCACAGGGCCACTGAAATAACACTTTATTGTCCACCAGATTGAGCTCAAACAGTCTACCCTGGAATTCAAACTTTCCCGGTGTATATACACAGCTCTTCTGTTTTTCTAAACACTCCAAGCATCAACTGGACTGTGCTACTATGTTGGTGGAAAACACCCAGGGCCTTCTCTTAGAGTAGTATTTCATACTGGTCATTCCCCTTCATTCTTATATATGCAGGTACCAGACCTCATTTAAATCCCAGTCAAAATCTCCTCTTCTACCAGCTAGTGTGAGAATTTCATGAAGCCTTTTGTATCTCACACTAGCCAGAAACAATCCATTGGATCCTAGTACTTGTAAGACACTTATTTGTATCTTTGCATGCTTATTCTTTTCTAAATTGCCTTATCGTTAATAGTGTCACCTTCCTTAACTCATTGTTAAGTTCTTTGATAACAGATGGCATGAATTATATATTTTGCAGCATGCACAGTACTTATAAAAGTAACTTGAATATAGTAGACCCTAAAATGATTCATTTTTCCAAAAGTGAATAAATGGAAAATTAAATCAAGTAAACATGATAACGTATTTTATTGTGGGTTTTAAAAGTTTGTATATATACATAGATACTTTAACTCCTACAACTTTGTTCTTTCACAGAACATTTTTAATTATATCCATTTTTAAAGTAAACCTTATGTCAAAAATACCATATGGTTTTCCTTATATGTGGAATCAAAGAACAATATAAACAAACAAAGCAGAAACAGACATAAATACAGAGAGCACACTGATGTTTGTCAGAGTGGAGGGGATTTAGAGGACTGGAATAAAAAGTGAGGGGCTTAAGAAGTACAAATTGGTAGTTACAGAATAGCCATGGGGATGTAAAGTACAGCAGAGGGAATATAGACAATAGTGTTGTAATGACTATGCATGGTGCCAGGTGGGCACTGGAAATATTTGGGGAAACACTTGGCAAAGTATATGATTGTCTACCCCCTAAACCATACACCTGAAACTAATACAGAATAATATTGAATGTAAACTGTAATTGAAAAGTCACATAAAATTTAAAAAAATATAAGTCAGAATGTTAATATCTGAGTTAATCATGATGGTACTTGGTATGTTTGGTCAAGACACTTCATAATAATACATTTAAAAATGCACATAGAGACTTCCGGCCAAGATGGAGGCTTAGACGGACACGCTAGGTCTCCCTCTACAACTAGAGAGGAATACAACTACTTCAAAACAAAGGATAACTAGAAATTCCAGAAAATAAAACTACACGGAAGCCCAACATATGAAGTTATAAACCAGCGGTGCCATTTGGGCAGGTAAGAGTTAAAGAGGGCAGTGCTGTTTGCGGTCGCACCTGGACAGCAGCGGGGCGGCGAGGAATCCGGGCTGCGGTCAAGCCCCTGGCGGTGCGCGACTCCAGCGCTGGGGAGAGCGGCCGCCGCATCGCCTTGAACAGCGAGGCCCAGGGGGGCAGGAGGACGGATCCCGGTCTCCTAGCTGAATAACTGTGTGAATCCATCTTGGACCCCCGCCCCCAAAGAAAGCACCACAGGGCTGCGAAATAGGTCGCGGACAGGCAGGCGCCGGTCGCTGATTTGTGACGCGTACACAGGCACTGCCCCGGACAGCTGGCCCAAGAAAACAAAACGCATCTGTCAAAATGAGGCAGACAACTATAGAAATCCCGGTGACACAGCTCACCAGGCAACAGATAGAGAACCTGACAGATGAACAGATAAGAAACCTGTCAGAGGCTCAGTTCTGGGCCATTGTTATCAGGTGGCTTACAGAATTCACAAAAGAGCAGGAAAAAGATAAGAAAGAAGCGAAAAACTTTCATAACGAAAGGAACAAAACCGCATACGAGACAGATGGTGAGGAAAAAAAATCCAGAGTTCATTTCAACAAACTGGAATATGGAGAAGGAACAAGCAGTCAACCAATGCAGCGAGAGGAAATGGGAAGCAACAATGAGAGGATCAGAAACCTCTGGGACAGCTATAAAAGGCCCAACATAAGAATCATTGGTTTGCCAGAGAATGAGGAAGATGAACTAGAACTTGAAAAATTGAGTGAAAATATAATAAAGGAGAACTTCCCAGACTTGGGGAAGGGAATAGACTTGCAGGTCCAGGAAGCAAGGAGAGTTCCCAAGAGACTGGACCCAGGGAGAACCACTCCAAGACACATTATAATCAAAATGTCAAAAATTAAAGATAAAGAGAGAATCTTAAAAGCAGCAAGAGAGAAGGAAAGAATCATGTACAAAGGGGTCCCAATTAGACTATCAGCTGACTTCTCAAGGGAAACCCTACAGGCAAGAAGGGACTGGCAAGAAATATTCAAAGTAATGAAAATCCAAAACCTACAACCACGAATACTCTATCCAGCGAAATTGTCATTCAGAATAGAAGGACAGAGAAAGTGTTTCCAGGACAAAATAAAACTGAAAGAGTTCATTAGATCCAAACCACTGTTATATGAGATGTTAAAGGGACTGGTTTAAAAAAACAGAAGCTAGGGAGATGAAACAAAGGCAAACTAAATAGGCAACGAGAGTGGAAAAGGAACCGTGGGTACGGGAAGCATATTGGGGGGAGGTCAACAGGGAGGGGGAGTGGGGAGAGGGAGGGAGATGATATAGGAATTAAGGATCATGGTAGGAGGGAATGGAATAGACGGAGAGAGGTTGGGAGGAACTGCATGCACAACTAATGGACATAATCTAAAAGGGGGGGACAACTGGAGGGAGGGGGGCCACCGGGTGGAGGGGAGCAGAGGGAAGGGAAATTGGCACAAATGTAATATTTTAATCAATAAAACACATTAAATCTGAAAAAAAAATAAAAAATAAAAAATAAAAATGCACATAAAGATGGCCTACTTAAGAAACTTGGGTAAGCACCCTTGAAGAAATTTTTAGTGATGACCATCTAAATCATTGAGTAAATTATATAATCTTTCTCTAACTGTGAGCATGCCTTTAGTAAACAAATGGTAGCATTAAATTTGAAACTTAACTATCAATTTAGAGTTTATTTCTTGAAAGGTTGCCATTGTAACTTATTACTATAAGGGATTTTTATCCGTTTCTTTTCTTTTGGGGATGAAGACTTTGGGGTTGTTATTTTACTGCTCAGAAAGGAAAACTAGAATGACTTCTATAAGCTAAGACTATAAAAGCACTTCAGAAAAAAGATAGCCAAGACATAAACCCCATTTTCAAGGACATTACTTTCTAGTAGGGAAAAAAAAATCAATTACAGTACATAGTGATAAAGTTCATCCTCAAAACAGTCTTTCAGAGTAAATGCTCTTGTTATTCTTTTATATAAATAAGAAAATTAAAGCCAAAAGAGACTGCTGCTTATACTCTACAACAAAATCACTAATATTTAAAGTTTCTTTTGTATTAAATTAATATTACATAGAAATTTACATGGGTAATTTTTAAGCAAATGGGAGACAGTAATTATGAACTCTCTAATATAATTAAAATCTACTAGTAGTCCCTCACTATATCACGGTTCGCTTATCAGGGCCTCACTGTATCATGGGATTTTTAAAAATATTATATTTAATTATTTATCGTGAATTTTTCGCTATATTGTGGGATTTTGCAGTACTATATGCACATGTTGTTAAAGTTACGTAGGTTTAAGAGTGTAGAATAAATGTAAGGTTCTTACTTCACAGATAAGTGAGGGAATGCTGTAGTTTCTGATGTTTCATTTTACTTAATGCTTTGCCCTTGCCTTAAAAGATTGGTACACATGATGGCATAGAAATGAATACAGTTTTTATACCATTCATTTACTGTCTTATGTAAGTTGTTCACATTTGATCCTATCCACAAATAGAAAAGATCACACTTGATATAAAATACCTGTGATTTTCTTCCATGAAGCTATGTAATACTTTTAATTTTTAGAATGAGGACTCATTTATTAATGGCTTATAAAGCCAGATAGGAAATTAGAATGTATTGGGACAGGTACAGAGAAGGCACTTATACTGCTATAGAATAAAATAAGCTCTAGATCAAAAAGCCATTCTTAAATAATTGATAGTGGAAACATTAGGATCATTGTTCTGTTTGGCCTAAAAGTCAAAATCATTTTTTTATGCTGACACCAAAGAACCTGACTACCAGAGATAAACTATTAAGTGGAGCTAGTCTTCTTAAAAGACCTGACTTAAAATTTTTCCTTGATGCCAGCTTATTCAATTGCATCTTGGTCTAGGTGTCCAAAAATAAAGCTAAGTTTCTTTTGGTAATACATTGGCCCTTCTGTTTAAATTTTGAGATCCTGTGTGGAACACCCAGACCAAGCCTGGTAGTTAATGAGTGCTCAAAAAGATGGTGCCCGTGATGTTTCTATTCTAGTGGCATTCTTCATCACTTGTTCCTCTATCTCCTATCTCCATCCATCAGTCATTATTGTCTTTATATTATCAGAATTTTTCATGCATATGTATGAATTCTCTGGTTTTATTTTCCAAATTGTTTCCAAACCTTGCCTCCTACTCTATAGATATAACTAAAAGAATCTTTGCCTACAACGTGATACAGGGCATATGGAAATATTAAAAACACTAGTGGGATTTACTTCTATGACTATGTTTACATGTATATTTATTTGTGTGTATATATTTATACTGTATATGTTGTATATTTGATATAATTCATTTTTATTCATTTGAAAAAATATAATGTTCAATTGTGTTTCAATCTGTCATTCAACATTTGGGTCTTTTCATACTGTCTGTTTTAAGATACCCAGTCATTAGGAGAACAGGGCCCAATAGATTGTTTTATTAATTTCTCTTTGAAAGCATCTTACACAGAGCCAACTATAAAATCAGTACCTAATAAAAAATGAGATGATATATCAGAAAACCAAGTGCTAAATTCTGTTCTTAGATATAAATCTATTTTATATGCAATGGGAAGAAAAAAAACATTCTGTACTCAAACATTTTCTTTTTCAAATTATGTAGTGGTTTTCATGCCGATTTTGATAATTTGTCATGTTTCCTTCTAAGCAACAACTGTATGGTAATAAGGTGAATAAAAATTCCATTTGAAACTTCCAATTACTGACCTTTGACATCTTACATCCCTCTTAGTTCTCACAATATCAAATAAACAAACAAACAAAAAGCATATTGCTCAATGTGTTCATCATAATAACTATTTGAGAACATCAAATGTTTTTGGTAAGGAGTGGACTGAGCAAAGAGACACTTAAAGTCATTTTGAATAGTTTCCTGAATCATATTTTAGGGAAATGATCTATGTTATGGCTTAATAATTGCCTTGCTTTTGCACTTGAAATTTTCCTCAATATATTAAGAATATAGTTGCAGTAGTTTCCACAATTAAAGTTGACATACTAAAATAAATAAAAAACCTTAAAGACTTCACCAAAAACTACTAGATCTATTAAATAAATTTTACAAAGTATCAGGATACAAAATTAATATTAAAAAATCAGTGGCATTTTTATATACCAATAATGAACTATCAGAAAGAGAAATTAAGAAAGCAATCCCATTTACTATTGCAACAACAACAACAAAAAAAATAAGGTACCTAGGAATATATTTTACCAAGGGCATGAAAGACTTTTACTTGGAAAAGTATAGGACATTGAAAAAAAGAATTGAGGAAGATGAAAATAAGTGGAAGCATATACCTTGCGCACATATAGGAAGAATTAACATCATTAAAATGTCCGTACTACCCAAAGCAATCCATAGATTCAATACAATTTCAATTAAACTACCAGTAGCGTATTTCGCAGATCTAGAACAAATAATCAAAAAAATCATATGGAACCAAAAAAGACCCCAGATAGCCTCAGCAATCTTGAGAAAGAAGGAAGTGGGAAGTATCACAATACCTAATATCAAACTATACTACGAGGTCATTGTAATCAAAACTGCTCAGTATAGGCATAAAAACAAGCATGTAGATCAATGGAAAAGAACAGAGAGCCCAGCAATAAACCCATGCCTTTACGGTCAATTCATATCTTCAAAGGAGACAAAAACATACAAATGAGTAAAGACAGTCTTTTCAGTAAATGGTGGTGTTCCCACCATGGACAGGTACTTGCATGGACAAGTACAGGTAAAAAAATGGAAGTAGACCACCAACTTCCACCATACACCAGAAGAAACTCAACATAGGTAAAAGAGTTAAAAGTAAGTTGCAAAATCATAAAAATCTTAGAAGAAAATATAGCCAGTAAAATCTCACACATCTCTTGTAGTGATAGTTTTGCCAATATATCTCCTCAGATAAGGAAAAGAAAGGAAAAAAAATAAACAAATGGGAACTACATCAAACTAAAAAGCTTTTACACGGAAAAAGAAACTTAGAAAATGAAAAGGGAATGCACTAAATGGGAAAACATATTTGCCAATGATATATCTGATAAGGGGTTAATATCCAAAATATATAAAAAAGCTTCTACAACTCAGCACCAGGAAAAAAATCCAATTAAACAAATGGGCAAAGAGGCTGAATTAATTCTCCAGAGAGGACATACAAACGGCCAATAGACATTTGAAAAATGCTTAATGTCACTAATTATCAGACAGATGCAAATTAAAACCATAATGAGATATCACCTCATATCTTTCAGAATGGCTATCTTTAATAAATCAACAAACAACAATTGCTGGCGGGAATGTGGAGAAGAGGGAACCCTATTGTACTGTTGGTAGGAATGCAGCCACTGTGTAAACAGTAAGGTGTTTCCTAAAAATAATTTAATGGATATTGACCCAGACATTCTAAGAATGTATTCTAAGAATCCTGAAACATGAATTAAGAATATAGGAACCCCTATTTTTTGTTGCAGCATTATTTACAATAGCCAAGATCTGTAAATAGCCCAAGTGCCCATCAGTAAGAAGATGAGGTGATTAAAAACTGTGGTTTTTTTACACAATGGAATACACATGGCCATCCAAAAAAATAAAAGGAAATCTTACCTTTTGTGACCATAGATAGACTTGTAGATTATTATGCTAAGTGAAATAAGCCAGTCAGAGGAAGACAAATATCATGTGATCTCACTTATATGTAGAATCTAATGAACAAAATAAACTGATGAACAAAATAGAAACAGAGTCATGAATACATGGAACAGAATGACAACTTTCAGAGGGAAGGGAGGAGGGGGAGACTGGATGAAAGAAAGTGAGGGGGTTAGCCAAAATAACAGGTACATAACACATAGACACAGACAATAGTGTGGTTATAGCCAGAGGGGAAAGGAGGTAAGGTAGGGGGAGGTGGGCAAAGGGGGGAAGCAGGGATGTAAAGTGACTTCACTTGTAGCAATGGGCACACGACATAGTGTGCAGATGATGTTTTAGTGATTTGTACACTTGAAATTTGTGTGGTTTTGTAAATCAATGCCACCCCACTAAATTCAATTAAAAAATAAAATCACCAACACTTGGACTCAAAAAAAAATTTATAAGAATAAAATTCAATAATTGTATGACCTCTTAATATTTGATCAGATAGCCGGCACAATATTTTGCATTGACTGCCTTAAAAAATTTACTAGCATAATTTTTATCACGATTTTAAATTTAAAATATTCAACTAAAATATCCAGAAAACTATTCTTATTTCAACTCTTGAAAATGATCTGTTTCATAGTGAGTGCTTAACATCTTTGCTCAGTGCTTTAGGAAAAATAACTACTAGATAAAATGGACTCACTAGTGATTAACACATGTTTTGAGGTCAGGGATCAGGATCAGGTTTTATCCTAATGTTTACTTACCATACTTGAATTAACCCTTATTGCCAAGATAGTGTATGTAACTTTCCAGAGTTAACTGAAAATTCTGTCTTTTTTTTCTCTCTTTTCTCCCCCTCCTCTCCCCTCCCCTTCACTCCCTCTCCTTCCCTTCTCTCTTTCTCCATTCTCCTCTCTCTCCCTCTCCCTCTCCCCCACTCCCTCCTTCCTTCCTTTCCAATCCTAGTGCTCACAGAACCTCAAAGACGCTACTGGTGTTTGGATTTACCTTCCCCAATTAAGATAGATTATATTCTACCATAATACATTACTTAGTTTTTATTACATAAAAAATCACTTCAAAACTTACTATTTAGCTTACGATCAAAATTTCTATCTGAGCTAGCTGTAGAATTCTTCTGATGTCTAAGCTCAGCTAGACTCACCAATGCTTCTGTGGTCATGGAAGTGGACTAGTTATAATAAAATCAGAAACCCATTCAAGCTTCATACACTTTTTATTTTCATGTTCTTTTTATTGTACCTTTATATTCTGTAAAAACTCTTAAAAAGCCTCCCTTTTTTAAGCATGTTATTACCAACAAAGAGAAAAGCTCTGTGTCTGTGTTTGAATAAAAATTGTAAATGATACTCTCCTAGTATAGTAGGGAAAATATATTGGGAGAAGAAGGAATGCTTTTAATAAAAGCAAACAGAAACATGGTTAATGGATTTAATCTAAAATTCACTACCTGGTCTCAGACTAGGTTGTTATCACCTTCTTCTTCCCCACATGTATATTAGAATGATAGCATAAAGTTATATCTTCTGCCTTAGACTATAAGTTATAGAATTCAAGTTTATATGAAATTCATTAATATATTGAACATTTGCAAATTTAAATAAGAACTAGTTTAATAATTATGTGTTGTACCACAGGCCTTTCTTCATAACTATATCAGATTTGGTAAATGCCTTCTATTTCATTTAATTTATTTACTTTCTCACTTAGTTTTCACTTTGAAAAGTTAAGATATTCCTTAGTAAGTATATAATAAAAATTAATCCAGTTCTCATAGAGACCACAAATTTTATCTGGCCTTGGAGCATTTTAATATGAAAAGTAAATAGAAGGCTAGGGTGGCATTTACTGTACTGAGGAAATTGAGCACATAGAGGGTTCGTTGTTAGGGATGGACTTCTAAGTCACTAGGGAAAGTAAAAGTGGACACTCATTTTATTTTCTGCTAGACATCTGAAATTATAAAGTTAATATTGGAACAAAATGTGAAATTACTCTTTTTATAGATACATTTTTTGCTGATTGACTTAAATTGGCTATCTGTTCAATTCTGCATGTTATCTCTCTATAATTTGAAACTCTCAACACTTTCTAGTTATTGAAAATCCCTTTGTTCAAATTGATAGCAAGAAATGTAAAGCTTCCTTCTAAATAAACAAGAAATTTCCAGTTTATGTAAGTTCTCCTTTCTTCATATTTTCACTTAATTTAGGCCTTTTCCAGGAGATATTATGATAAATGGATTATTAACTTAGTCTCCACTCCTAATCATTCTGCTCATAACTACATGATAGCTTTGTGAGGTTGGGCATATTGTTTAACATTGCTGAATTTTAGTTTCCTCAGCTATAAAATAGGAACAAAGCTAACTATCATATATATTTTATTTGTTTAGTATAGCAAAATAATGCAGGTATAAAGGGCCATTTTTGACTAACTGAGCTAGATACACAAGTTAATGCAGACAGCTTCTTCATATCCTCCTTTCCTCCATATCTGTTTTCATTTCTTACATGGGAAAAGTTTTGGTTGAAAAGTTGAGGAAGTGGAATTGGGGATGGGTTGAAAGTGCCTAGTGATGATTAGACCTGGATGAGCAAATGGAAGGGAAATGTCACCAACCAAGCTCCTTGAACTGGATTTTTTCTCCTAGGATTAGAGAAACAACAGACAAAAATCGGTGTATTTTTCTTGGACACTTGTTTAATCTTGTGCAGTTTAACTTCTTTGATGGCATTCCCATTTGTGAACTAGTGATAATAATAGTATTTCATAGAGGTACTGGTATATCAAATGAAACTGTGGATAAAAATTAAAGTGCTTGGTCAATGATTAATAAATATTATTGTTATTATCCCTTTTATTATCTGTGCAACCCAGTACAAGCTGACCTTTTGCAGAACACAGACAACAAGCATGGAAAATAATTGTGCAGGAGGCCATTTTTCCGAGTGATGCTCTTACATCCCAAACCAAGAAGACCCAACTTTCGGGAACATAGGAAGACTGTACTCTTAGTGTGGATTGAAATTTTCAGGATGGGAAATCACAGCTATAAAATTACAACCAGTGAATTTGTGAGCAGAGACATAAATAAGTGGAGTCAGACCAAGGGAAAGACAGCGTGGCAACATCTAATGATGGCCTTCTTTGGTAAGCACAGAATATGGAGGAGCCCAACACCTGGATTACATATGTGAAGGCCTTAACACAGTAAGGCAAGCATTAACAAAACAATTGCTGTAATTATTATCATTGGATCCATTTTCCACTTATTGCAAGAGCCAGATAACTGAAGAAGGAAATAAACTCCTGAGACAGCTTTAATGATCTACAATAGCACTTTTCTTGGCATGTCAACAGTTTATGATCACTTGGGTTTAAAATAATGATATAGTATTGTAGTTCTGGCTGGTTAATGAAAATAGAGACAACCATAAATCCTGAGGGATTTTCTGCTTGGTGAGAAGTAAAGAAAGATTAGCCAAAACATGTTGAAAGTACAAGATACTTTTATCACTTTGCTCAATATTTAATATCTCAACATCTTGAAAGATGTGTAGGATTACAATAGGCAGAGAGACATACACATTCTAGAAGGAAGTAAAAGCATTAAGAAACCTTAGAGTAAGCAAAATAAGAAAGAATTTATTTAAAATGTGAGTAGTCCAATTTTTCTAGGAACAGGGCTTCCCATTGCGGATGTTTCAGTAATTTATTGCTGCATAACAGAATGCCCCAAAACTTAGTGCCTTAAAACAAAGATTTGCTTTTTTTTTTTTTTTTTTTTTTTTTGTGATTCTGGGTTGACTAGTCAGATCTTGTGATCCACAGGGTCTTGGCTGGGGTCACTCACATGGTTGCATTCAGAGGAAAGTCTGGCTGAAGTGCCTCGGTTCCCCTTGACATGTCCTTTCTCTTAGTTCATGAGTTCTCATTCACCAAGTTTTCTCCATGCAGAACAGCCTGGACCATTTTGTAGCACGCTGGGTTCCATGAAGGAATATTTTAATAGGATAATTCCCAATGTGAAAAGATCTGTATGCCTCTGCTTCAACCATGGTTGCTAATACTCCATTGACCAAAGTAAGTTATGTAAACAAGCCCCTGGAATCAATGTGAGGACTGGGAACTGGGACTTGTATTATTGTGAGTGCGGAGGGTTGGCAATTCTAATAGAAAGGATTCAAAGATGAAACCAACTAGAGCCATTTGCCTCATCGCCACAGAACCTTATGATACACAGAGCCTATGTATCAACTTTAACTTCAACCATAAACCACCCCCAAGATGGAAAAGACATTTGAAAAGTAATAATAGATCCATCACAAAAAGGACAAATAATTGTGAATATAAAAGTTGGTAGATATTGCTAGAAGATTTATCTGTTAGTAGGATTTAGATTGACTTGTACAAAGTCTCTCTCAAAGGAGACTTGGAAAATTATCTCTGAAAAAAATATTATTCCAGAAAAAAGCTAGAATTCAAGAGAGAACAATTACAATTACTAGACTCAACTTTGGGGAAATTTCAAAAAAAAAAAAAAAATCAAAAAACCCTCCTTTCCCACCTACACAAAACCCAGATGTAATAATCAGTAGGCAGCAGCGGCAGCCTGATAAAAGGGAACTAATATACTTAGGGCTCTAAATGAGTGGCAGGCTGTTATATTGGAGATCTCCAATGAAATGCATCTCCGTGATACACCTTGTATCCGCCCCTTCAACATTTTATTTGACCTTGGATGTGTCAATGAGACATTAGTTAGCATGATTCTACCACAGGCTTTACACCAGCTTACTGAATGAAAGATGAGGTGTATCAATATTAGAAGTTTTGAGTATCATTCTGCTGCCTTAGTAAGAACTTGGACTATATGTATCAAATGATAAGAGGACACATGTAGAAAAGTCCTGAAGAAATAGAGGACATCTTGGACATTTTCATTCCAGCTGAGCTGTCAGCTGAATATACTCACATGAGTGGTTTCTGATGATGTCACAAGAAGCTGAGACAATTAGTTCCCACCAAATTTTACCCAAATGGCTGAATTTTGAGTAAATAAATACTTATTTTATTAACAACTGAATTTTTGGATGACTTGTTACATAGCAATGGAGAAGTGAAAAAAACAGATGACTGGGAAAAAAAAGACCAGAAAAGTATGTAATTCCATGTGTGTGAAATATTCATGTGGTGAGGTTTAAAGGAAAAAGAAAGAAAGGCAACTTATGTGTATCATGGAGAAAACACTAAAATCCCCACCACTCCTCCTTAGTATGGCAATTTTGTGGGAAGTAATATCTTCCTGACCCTCTATTCCTTAACTAATGCAAATTGTTCTTGTAAATATGCTCTTTCCACCGACAACTAAACCTAATAAGGAGAAATATTTTTCCCCTAAGTTTTCTACTATAAGTTTTATTCTTTTAGTTCTTATGTTTATTATTCATTTTTAGATAACTTTGGTATATACAGTATAATGTAAGCACTGAGTTTCATCCTTTTTTATATAAGTATGCAATTGAACCAACACCATTTGTTGGAATTCCCCAATTAATTTCCATGGAACTTTTCAGAAATCTTCAATACTATATGTGTGGGTTGGTTATGAAATCCATTGTGTTTTATAGGTTGATTCGTCTATATTCATGCTAATATAACACTATCTTAACTACTGTAATATTATAGTAATTTTTGAAATTAGGTAAGTCCTCTTTCAAAATTTATTTCTTCTTCAAATTTGCTACAGTTATCTAGAGTCTTCCAATTTTCATATAAATTTTAGAATTAGCTTATCAATTTTTACAGAAAACTTGAAAGAATTTTGATTAGGATTGCATTAAATTTTTAGATCACTTTGAGACAAATTTACATCTGAACTGTATTAAATCCTCTGATCCATGTTCACACATTCTCTTTATTTATGGAAGTATTCTTTAATTTGTCACAGCAATATTTTGCACTTTTTAAGCATATAGTATTGAACCTATATTGTTAAATTTATCCCCAATTATTTTATGTTTTACCTAATATAGTCTGCCATTTTTCTTTTTGTTAAATTTATTGGGGGTAACATTGATAATATAATAAGATTATATGCCTTTCAAGTGTACTTTTCTATGATACATGATATGCATATTGCATTGTATGCCCACCACCCAAAGTTAAATCATTTTTTGTCACCATACAGGGTGGGGCAAAAGTAGGTTTGGTCCTATGGAAAAATAATATGATAATTAATAAATAATAAGAGAATAAACTCTGTGTTTTGCATACTCACAACTACAAACCTACTTTTACCCCACCCTGTATTGGGATAGTAAATGGAAAATACTATTCTTTTATGCTGTTTTAAATTTTTGTTGCTAGTATAAAGAAGCACAATTAACTTTTGTATGCTTATATCTTGTGACAATATTAACCTCATATATTAGCTTTAATAGATAACTTGTATACTACTTAAGATTTTCTACACAATCGAGTTGTCTATAAATAAATAATATTTTATTATTTATCCAATCGGTATTTTTTGTATTTATTTGTTTTGTCTTATTGCTCAAATTTGAATCTTCATTAAAATGTATGCCCCTCTGATCTTAAAGAAAGTTTTAGGTCTTTTAAGTGTGATGTTAGTTTTAGAAATTTGTAGATGTCATTTGCTCAGGTTCGCTCACTATAATGGATTGAATTGTATTCCCCCAAAAGATATATTAATTAAACCCCCAGTACAAGTGGCTGTGACCTTATTTGAAGATAGGGTACTGACAGATATAATCAAGTAAGATGAGGTTATACTGGGTTAGGGTGGGCCCTAATCCAATATGACCTGTGTCCTTATCAGAAGACAAGAGTGACAGAAATAGACACAGGGAAAACCATTAAGATGGAGGCAGAGATCAAAGTGATTATCAACAAGTCAAGACATAACAAAAATGGCTGACAACCTTCACAAGCTAAGAGGAGGTGAGCAAGAGTTTCTCTTAGAGGCTCCATGGAAAGATTGACCTCACCAACAATTTAATTTTGGATTTCTGGCCTGCAGAACTATAAAACAATAAATATTTGTTGTTTTAAATCATCCAAGTTTGTGGTAATTTATTGGAAACTAATCCACTCAGTTTTTTTTGATAATTTGTATTGAATATGTTCAAATGGTTTTTCTGCATCTTTGAGAAAATCAGGTTTTTTTAACAGTATTTTAATATAATGAATTGTTTGGTTTTTAAAATGTTAAACCAGTGACATAATGATTTTGTTTATGTTTTTCAACTCTACATTTAGTCAAATGAACAGTGAGAGTTGGAAGAAGTTATCTGTGGAGAGAATTACACCAGAAAATTTGAGAAATGCTGCAAAATAGTTTTTCTTTTTTGTCTTCCACCCCATGAAGCTTATTCTTACATACGTAACCACACACCACTTTCTTATATCAATTTAGCATCACTGTAATAAATCTGTTGGTCACAACATAGTACTTTTTTATATTTTTCTTTTTTAAGTATATTTTATTGATTATACTATTATAGTTGTCCCATTTTTTTTCCCTTTGACTCCTTCCACCTGGTACCCCGCTCCCCTCCCCTTAGTTCATGTCCATGGGTCATGCATATAAGTTCTTTGGCTTCTCCATTTCCTAAACTATTCTTAACATCCCCCTGTCTATTTTATGTCTGTAGCTTTAATAGATAAAAAGTTTCATAGGTTATCTCTTTCTCTAGGATGAATCTGGTGGTAGGTGACATTTCATCACTGAACTTTACATTGCATCTAACTTGTTGAGTTTGGGGGCATAAAATTGTTTATAAGACTCCTGCATAGTGTTTTTAATTTCTAAAGAAGTGATATATTCCCCTTTAAATTTGACATTAATAATTGGCATCTTTTCTCTTTATTTCTTAATCAGTCTGGGCAGAATTTTATTAACTTCATTGATCTTTTCAAGGAAACAGCTTTTGGAAATATTGTTTTTATTGATTTCCTGGTTTTCATTTTATTTGCTTATATTCTTATCTTTATTATTTTCTAATTTTATTTATTTTAATTTTCTTTTCTTTTAGTCAAGTCTTTAGATAGTAGCTTCTAATACTGTTTTGAAATTATTCTTGTTTATTATTTAAAAGCATTAATTGGTCTAAATTTCCTCCAACACTGTTTTAGCTACCTCCTTCAAATATTGTTTGTATCTCTCAGTCTTCAAAATAGTACCCCATTTTTTAATGTAGAAGTTGTTAATTTCCAAAAATTTGGATAATTTTTTAGAATTCTTTTTTGCTATTGATTTCCAGCTTAATTCAATTGTGTTCAGTGACTATATTTTGTATAATTTCAATCCTGTTATACTTACAGAGACTTGGTTATGATTCTTCATATAGCCCATGTTATTTTTTGTGTAAGTTCATGCTTTATTTTCGATGTGTTCTCTTGCTGTGTTTTTAAATTCACTGATCTTTTATTCTGCAATAATTTGTTGTTAATTCCAACCAGTGGATTTTAAATTTTATATATTGTATTTTTATATCTAGAATTTTTAATCTTTCTTCCATTTCTTTTTTCTTGTACTCATTTTTTTTTTCTACTTTCTTAACCAATGTCGCTGTGAGTGATGCTGACAAATTTTCCCAAAAGTGCCAGCGTCGCTCCCAGCAACTCTTCTTTTTGATGGCTATAAATGTAAATAACAATGGAATAATTCATATTTTATGTTTTGTTCTCTTTTTTGTACCTCAGGTTATATATTGATATAATTTTTTCTCATGTTGATCCAAATTTCAAATTTTTAATGCTTGTTCAAATACTGACATATTAATTCTGTTATAATTTTTACTTACATTTAAAATGGTCCTTTTAATTACATTTATCTTTGCAATAATTATCAAAACTCTATGCAGTGTTCATGATAAGAAAGCTTTTGCTAATGGGCATTTTCATTGCTTCATGGTATAGCGTTAGCATTTTATTTATAAACTATTTCTCACTGTTGATATCTATTGATATATGTCTTTAGTGTGAATGCCGTTTGTGTTCATTTTTTTGTACATTTTGAAGTTTTTTTTAAAAAGTTATGCAATATTTGGCATACTTCTTGCTTGTTAACCATGTTGCTATTTTTTTTTCAAGTTATAATCATAGGTTTTATATTATGCCATATATTGTACTTCAAAAGCCATATTGAAAGAAATAATTTATTTTTTCTAAAATAATTGTTATAATAAAATAATTTTAATTCAATCATTTTTTTGCTAAATTGTGTCAAAGAACACTGCTTACAAAAGAAGAGTGTATTTACTATATGTTGTGAAATTTTCAGCAAATTATTATGAATAATAACGTTTTATAAACATTTTGCATAAACTCTGCATTTCTCACATGAATTTTAGCAATGATGCATGGCACTCAAAGGGTTAAAAATATAGAGATATTTATAATAGGTATTTTGAAGCTATGAGGATATTTGTCATTGCTCTTACAATATCTGAGAATTGTTTTTCCTACTCTTTTCCAACAGAGAAGGAAAACTCTGACTCCAAAAAACCTCCGCTGCCTTGCGGCATACCTCTTCAGGGGAAAGGCTAAGGGAGTAAACCCCGACAGAAAATCCGGAGCCAGAGTCCCTAAGGCGGTTTGACGTTGTAGTCAACACCGGCAACTCCTGCGGCGCACCTGAACCCAAGCTGTATCGACTCCGTCTTTCCCTTGGACCTTTCAGCTGCGAAGAGAGGGGGGGTCTGCTGCATGGGCAACAGCAGACCCTCCATATTACCCTGCCCAGGCTCTGTAGCTTCAGCGTCATCGCAAGATGTCGATTCAACACGGGAGGAGACAGATACCATGTCACTCCCGAGTCGGACTGCACAGCCATTCTTGGCGGTGCAAATAGACTCTGAAGAAGCTACACCATCGTCTCTCGAGACGGACGGCTGCCGACGACGACTCTTTTCCAAGTGTTCTAAAGCCTTGTGTAAGTTTTAGTTTTCTTTATTCATGTACAGATCGTAACTCAGCCAAAGACTCGTAAGACCTTTCTTTATATCTCTATCCAGAAATACACTCCTTTCATAAATTTGGAAAATTCTTAGTGGTTATTTCTTGAAACTTGCTTCCGCCCATTCTTTTTTTACTGTCTCTGGGATTGCAGTTTGTTAGTTTAATCCTATTAATTCTGATCTGCATTTCTTAAACACTTTTCTACATATTTTACATTTTTCCTTTTATAACTCAATATGCTTATTTTATGTATTTTATGTTAATTTTTAATTAAATTTATTGGGATGACAATGGCTAATAATGTGATATAGGTTTCAAGTATACAATTCTGTATTACATCATCTGTATATTGCATTGTATGCTCACCACCCAAAGTCAAATCTTCTATTACCATATTTGATTCCCCTTTACCCTTTCAATATGCATGTTTTCTAATGTTCTATATTATATATGATTCAGTAATACTGTTTTAATGTGTTGTCAAAATTTTTGTAGAGATTTTCATCCCTAGAATTTCGGTTCAATTCTTCTTTGTGTATATTTTCAGTTCACCTTTTATGTTTTCATCTTTTTCTCTCTTTAAGCATATTAATCATAATAATTTTACATTTTCCCTCAGCTAACAACAATTTATGAGTCACACCTATATCTGTTTTAATTATTAGCTTTATTTCCTGGTTTTTAGTCACGTGGTCCTTTCTTTTATAAAAAGTAACTTTTCTTAATTAAATGACAAACTCTGTGCATGAATCATTGTAGAAGTTCTAGAGAAGGTGATAGCAAATATTTTTAGTTTTGTAGACTACAAAACTTTGGTTTATATCTCACATTTTTCTTTATTCCTTTCTCTTTCTTTTGGTAACAACCCTTTATAAATGAAAAACATTTTAGCTCTCCACTGTAAAAAGAGAAGTCTACAGCAAAGTTGTCTCAGCAGCCATAGTTTACCGAGCCCACAGCGATTGGCACTATGTTAGTAATTACTTTAGTGCTGTGAAATCTTGAAAGGCTGAACTTAGGAAATGGAAATTGACTGTGAACTGGAAAGTAGGGTATCAATGGTACAGGTGTAGACATCTTTCTTAGAGGAGAGTTAAAATGGAGGCAGGAAATGAGGTGACAAGTAATCAACTATGATGAAAATTAGATTTCTTTCAATAGTCTAGGGCAAGGTCAAAGATAGGGTTGAACAGAAAAGGAATCAGGTGTTTTATAATTACCTAATTAAATACCACATATATGATAAATGTCTATAGTGTTTATAGTGGGGCAGCAAATCATATTTTGTAAATAAATTTTCATATTACATACTAATAAGTAGTATGTTTGAGACTCTTGTGAATATCTGGTAGGGCTCCAGAATAGTACTGAGAAAATAACAACTCTTTTGTCACACAGTGGTACAAAGTCAACCAAATAATTAACATGCACTTTTTTAGATGACTAAATGTATACTGACATAGCTGATCATTCAAGGTCTTTATATAACAGTAAGCATGAAATAAGAATTTTAAGGGCTGTACCTACATATTCATGTAACACACAACTGTCACTTCAATAGATTAAACAATCAACTTATCAACCACAGTTCTTGAACCACCACCTGTAACTAATTAAATAGATATTTTAAACCTAATCTTGAATATGTATATAGCAAAAAATCTTTACCTTTCTCATGTAGAAGTTGTTGTGATTAATATTTAGCTATTGTTGGTACAACATTTTGGTGTTGAATGCTGTAGTAAAATATTCTTTTATTGCCTTGTTCTATAGAGCCTTATCTTCTATTACAGAGGATTTATTCTTCCTTCTGGTTGGCAGATAGAGGGTGGTTGATCTCCTTAATATAAGCAGGGACTGTGCAGAGTTGAAACTGGTTGGAAGCCCGATAATATTCTGTATATTTCTGCTGTAACCATGGCCCTCGAGCATTTTTAATTAAGGACATGATGTAATCTGCAGATCCCTCCTTCTAGTGTGTCCTACATTTTAATCATCAGCTTGTCAGAATTCCAACATTTCCACTCTGCTTTTCAGAGGCTCTCTGCTCCGCATTTCAGTCTCTAACCTTGAGGGGGAAACTGGCCCTGTGCTTGAAGCCTCCCAAGCCTCTGCTGTCCAGTCCCTGCCCTCCACCACATAGTGGCCTTTTTTACTGATTCCCACCAAGTTTTGACCTGGATTTTGTTTTCTGCCTATGCCCAGAATTGGCATACGTGATCTGTCCAGAAAGTATCCATTTGTGAAAAATAAAAAATAGAGGCATTTATTGAAGAAGATGTAAGCCACAAAAAGCATTGCACATAGGACAATGGTGCCTCAGTCCCCTTTAAAGTAGGCACGTTGAGACCTCACACAGCTCTCCCAGTGTCTCTTCCTCTGTTCAAAACACTGCAAAATCCTTTGTTGGAATCATCAGCAGCTACCCTGTACTATTTTCCTAAATCTCATCAATGGTCTGAAATCCCCCTTCCTTTTAAAGGTTATTTTAGTTTGGGGAAAAGCCAGAAGTCACAGGATACCAAATCTGAGCTGTAGTGGGGCCAAGTCATCTGGGTGATTTGATGTTTTACCAAGAAACTTTGCACGAGATGTGATGCATGAGCAGGCGCATTATAATGATGAGGCTGCCAATCACCAGTTGCCCATAGCTGTGGTTGTTTTTGTCTTATTGCATCTCTCAACCATCAAAGGACATTGAGGTAGTCGGCAGCCGTCCATCTCGAGAGACGATGGTGTAGCTTCTTAAGAGTCTATCTGCACCGCCGAGAATGGCTGTGCAATCCGACTCGGGAGTGACACGGTATCTGTCTCCTCCCGTGTTGAATCGACATCTTGTGATGACGCTGGAGTGTCCTCTCCAGTGAAGCTGAAGCTACAGAGCCTGGGCAGGGTGATATGGAGGGTCTGCTGTTGCCCATGCAGCAGACACCCCCTCTCTTCGCAGCTGAAGGATCCAAGGGAAAGACGGAGTCAATACAACTTGGCTTCAGGTGCGCCGCAGGAGTTGCCGGTGTTGACTACAACGTCAAACCGCCTTAGGGACTCCGGCTCCGGATTTTCTGTCGGGGTTTACTCCCTTAGCCTTTCCCCTGAAGAGGTATGCCGCAAGGCAGCGGAGGTTTTTTGGAGTCAGAGTTTTCCTTCCTACTACATTGAGGTAGTACTTCTCATTAATTGTTTGGCCTAGATGGGCGGACTTGTGATGGACAACACCTTCCCAATCAAAAAACACATTTAACATGATCTTGATCTTGCTGCGACTTTGGCGCACCTTCTTTGGACATAGAGACCCAGGTTATTTCCATTTCCTTCTTTTCCAAAGGAAGGCGGGCCTTCATTTCCAGATCATAGCTGTAGACCCATGTTTCACCTCTGGTTATGACCTTCTTGAGAAAATGTGGTTCATTGGTGGTGATTTGAATAAAGTCATTAGAAACTGTAGCATAATCGTTATCTTTGAAGTATTTTGATTTTAATGACTACACCTTGGAATTTTCAGCAAGATACATTGTTCTTTAAAATGTTCATAGGATCCCTAGATGGTTATTTCTTATCGGTCAATAAAAATAGCACTTTATCATAATTGTAATCTCTTTTTCCTTTTATGGGCTTTTATTATGGGAACAGGCAATGTGTCAGCTGGTGGAAATTCTGCCAATAAGACTTATAAAGAATTAGGTTTGAGCAAACTAGGTTCACAGAAAGTTTTTTTTAATCCATGCCGTGATTTGGGCATTTCTCTTTAAAGAAAAAGTTTATCTTAATGTCCTTTTGTTAAATTAATTCAGAAGGAAAAAGAAACTTAAATAAATGACAATATGAAATAACAACAACTATTATTTTGGAATTTTCTTATGTTGGCATCTCTGTATTAAGTATTTGTCCAGATTATATCTCATTTGAAATTCACAGCAACATCATCAGTTGGGTACCTTTATTGCCCTCATTTTGTACTAAGGTTTGGAAAAATTAAGTAGCTTGCCTGTGATCAAAGATCTAGCTAGTGTCAGGATGAGGGTTTTGCCAAATTTTATCTGAATTCCAAAGCCTATGCACTTAATAAGGTGAGTTATTCAGTCTCTACCAAGGCAAGAAAAGCCGCCAATGATGATTTTTTAGGGGAGTCCGATTAAAATAATGGATTATGAATATATGTGATTTAAAGTGTTGACCTGGAATGGGTTAACAGAATAAAAATTAATTTTAACTATAAATTAATGAGAATGACAACATTTTTACCTAGAAAAATGTATGAATAAAATTAAAACATGTTTCCTGATACCGTCTCCACCAAAAGAGGTCCATTATTAGGGAGTAACATGTCACAAATTTAAGAATTCCAAGAGAAGTCTCAGGTATATATACTGTTGTACCCATTTATCTGAGCAAGCATGCCTAGGGACCAGGAGAAGATTGTTTTCAGCATCTATTTTACTTAAGAACTAAAATATTTCTGGAAGCACACTTATAACAAAGCTTGGCCTTACGTTAAACACATCATTTTCTGAAGGGAAAGGGGTTTCTGAATGTGGGGTCTGTCACCCAGATTCAGTTCCTGGTTCATTTCTTCAACTATTCTCATATGTAAAAAAAAACAAGTAAAATAGCTATTAAACTGTGTAAGACGGCACAACAAAGATATGAGAAGTTTAAAAAGTGGAGAGTGTCGTTAACCCCATTTCCACTAGAAGCCAGCAGGCCTCCATGTAGGGGCAGGCAGCTCCTGAGAATCAAGCACATTGCAGGTGTCAGGGTCTGATAGATGTCACAGCCCCTGTAAAAAAATGAAGCATCAGCTATTCTCAGTGTGTTTAGGCACATGGATGGAGAATCAGGAGCTTAGCTGGGAAACATATCCAGTCACTATCAACACCACATTTGTTGAGAGACTTTGCTTATAAATATACGTGAGGCATTGTACTCAGATAATTAACAGGAACTTAGCAGCGAACTACCATATGGCATATATAGAATACAGAGTTTTAAATAATGGTCATTCAATATAGGGATAAATATTTTTTAAATATATAATAGGTATATAACTGAATATATAAAAATATATACCTATATATATCGTCGTCGGCAGCCGTCCGTCTCGAGAGACGATGGTGTAGCTTCTTAAGAGTCTATCTGCACTGCCGAGAATGGTTGTGCAGTCCAACTCGGGAGTGACACGGTATCTGTCTCCTCCCGTGTTGAATCGACATCTTGTGATGACGCTGGAGTGTCCTCTCCAGTGAAGCTGAAGCTACAGAGCCTGGGCAGGGTGATATGGAGGGTCTGCTGTTGCCCATGCAGCAGACACCCCCTCTCTTCGCAGCTGAAGGGTCCAAGGGAAAGACGGAGTCAATACAGCTTGGCTTCAGGTGCGCCGCAGGAGTTGCCGGTGTTGACTACAACGTCAAACCGCCTTAGGGACTCCGGCTCCGGATTTTCTGTCGGGGTTTACTCCCTTAGCCTTTCCCCTGAAGAGGTATGCCGCAAGGCAGCGGAGGTTTTTTGGAGTCAGAGTTTTCCTTCTCTGATGTGCCCTGACTGGAAGATCGAACCAGCGACACTTAGCTCGCAGGCCGATGCTCAATCCACTGAGCCAAACCAGCCAGGGCTACCTATATATATAGACCCACATATAAGCATATATATGTAGGTATATGTGAGTGTATGTATGTTTTGTGTCTGTGTATGTGTGAATACATGCATATATACATGCATACATATATACATATTATCATGTTTATAAAAACTAACATTTTACCTCTCAGAAGCCTATTTTATGTATGGGTTATTTTGTGGAAGAATGTATATAGAAAACAGTGACTTATATATCATATGGTTTGCAGGCTACCAAGCAAAAACATTGACAGTAATTATACTAGTAAATTATAATACCTGACTAGATTGCTTCTTCTCCCACTTTTTGCCTGGCAAACTCTACTTTTTCTTTAGATAACAAGGTTACCTTCCCTCTTCAGACTAGGTCAGATCCCTCTGCTATAGGATGCTCTGGTACTCTGATTTACTTTGTCACAGCACCGATTACTCTTCCTTAATATGATAATACTTATCTCATATTATCCAGTATATAAAGCCTAATTATGTATACTCTATTTCCTCAGCCCAAGTAGAGTTTGGGATACCCAATAAACATTTCATTTAAACTATATCTCCGCCCAACTTAAAAGCTTTACTCAAAGGCATATTTAACAATAACTTATATACTAATCTTCTTTATTATTGGGTCACTATTCAAACAGTAATTACATTGCAAACCTCATTGTTTATTAAAAAACACTGTGCTCAAGTTAAAATTTTCCATCCTACAAAGCACTTAGAAAATATCTGTAGGGCCAATAGAGTGCTCCCTAACCTCCTAAGTCAGATCACATGGAAGACCACACACTCTACATAAATTAAACACACTTATAGCATAATTTTAAGTATGAATTCTTTGAAACATTATGCATTTTCCAGTTTATTCTTATTCTATTGGTTAAAAAAAGAAAAAAAAACATTATTTTGAAGATGAAGATCATTGCGATTCATTTTAAACACATTTCAAATGATTATTAATTGACCCTCCCAGATTTGAATTATTACAAAAATGGTTTAACTTGCTTTTGAATTATCTTTAATTAGGTTAAAGATGTGAACAATTTCCATTTTTAGTTTTTTTTGAGTATCTCCGTACTGTTTTCCACAGTGACTCAACAATCTGCATTCTCACCAACAGTGCAAAAGGGTTCCCCTTTCTCCACATCCTCATTAACACTTGTTGTTCATTGATTTATTGATAACGGCCATTCTGATAGATGTGAGGTAATATTTCATTTGGTTTTAATTTGCACTTTTCTGATGATTAGTGACATTTAGCATCTTTTCATATGTCTATTGGCCATCTGTATGTCCTCTTTGGAGAAGTGTCTATTCAGCTCCTTTGCCCATTTTTTAATTGGATTGTTTGCAACTCCACTTCTGCATATGTATTCAAAGGAACCCAAAACACTAATTCAAAAGAACATAAGCACCTCTGTGTTCATTGCAGTGTTATTTACAATTGCCAAGATATAGAAGCAACTCAAGTGTCCATTAGTAGATGAGTGGATAAAACAACTATGGGACATTTACACAATGGAATACTACTTGTCCATAAAAAAGGATAAACAGTTTACTCTTTGCAACAGTATGGATGAAACTGGAGAAAATTATGCTAAGTGAAATAAGCCAGTCAGAGAAGGACAAGTACCATATGATGTCACTCATAAATGTAATCTAATAAACTAAACTAACAAGAAAAATAGAAACACACTCATAGATGAAAGGCAGATGAGAGCTAGTAGGGGGGATTAGAGGGTGGAGGGATTGAGCAAAAAGGAAAAAGGACTCATGGACGTGGACAACAGTGTGATGATTGCTGTGGGGAGGGAGGTATAAGGATACTGAATGATAATGAAAAAATACAATAAAAATATTAAAAAATAAAATGTGAAGAGTTCCCCTTATAAATAACAATTATTTATGTCATCCTTTATTAAATAGTAAAGACACTATTAAATAAATTTTTTTTTCTATGAAGGACTCATGTTTTGTTTCGTAAGATCATCCTACAGTAAGTTCTTGGTAACCTACTGTAGTCTTCCAACCTACTCACTAGGTCTGTCATTTAACTTTATGTTAGTCTTTGTCTTGACCTTTTAAGTCCTGGCAATCACATATCGTTGCTATCACATGCCTCATTTAGATTCAGTTCTTCTTTTGTAGCAAATGTCCAACTGTCTAAACTTACAGGTAGAATTAGATGCTTGAGTAAAGAACAAATAGATAAATTAAATTTAAAAAGAACTTCCTTGAATATATCAGTTGAAACTCTTTATTTTCATAAGCATGGAATACATACTTTTATGTTTATGTGGCCTTAATTAGAAAAACCAGCTTTCTATTTTCCATTTCTGAAACTAAATAATGCCATATGTTAAGCAGGAATAAAACATAAGTATTTAAACAGTAGACAACTTAGATCTGAACTTCACCTTTGAATGTGAAAATAAGTTTAAGATTGTAATTGTATAGTTCAGCTTAGAATTTTTTAAATCTTTTCTTCACACTTTCATTTGGCTATTTAAAAGCTTTGTTCTCACTGTAAGTGAGCATGTTTTAGGGAAAAAAATGAATAGGACCAAACCAAATAAGTCTTAGTTTGTAACACTACATTTTTTATCATTTAATTTAAGGAGTGATCTCAGACATCTAATTGTAAGAGGTTCAAATCGATCAACTGTAAAATGAGGATTGGATAAATTATCTTGATTTTTAGTCCCAGCTCTAACATCTACAGTTTGTTTGAGTGTTTGTATGTGTGCTTACTTAATTTAAATCTTCTTAATCATTTTTTTATCCCTGGCACCTAGAACACTGGTCCCTAGTGGTACTGCACCTTTGGTTGCTGTTTTCTAAAAGCAGGGAGGAGTGAAAGGTAGAAGAGAGGTGGGAAACAAGGAAGAGAGGAAGCGGGGGAGGGAGAGGCAAAGACAGTGAGGGAAAGAAGGAAGGAAAAGTGTTTAGAAATAATGATATAAAAAGACTATTGTCTATTTAATAGACCTTTCAACCTGGACATACATGATCAAAGAAAGATTTGGGGACCTATTTACTTTGTACAATCTAGCCCTTTTCTCCCACATCTAGAACAATAATTCACTCACATCGAGGCTCATTTTTCTAAAAGTTTCACAGCTGCTGCTCTATCTAGATATTGCCATTAATTTTTAGCAATAGCTAATTTTATTAGATTGTTAAACATTTTGTTTCTTCTGTTTCTGGGTTTTATTTTTCTCTGTTCATTTCTCAAATATTATAATTTATGTCCAGGAGCAATGCTTTAAAGAGGATTTATGTATATTCTTGTTTCTTTTAATAAGTCTTATCTTTCAACAAGGGCTAATGAGTATTCACTTTGCCAATCCAGCAGACTAGGCAGTACACTAATGGAGTTCTACCTGAAGGAAAAATTCATTCCTAGAGAGCACCCTTTGTACTATGCAAAGGGCATCGTGATCGTGGGCGACAAACAGAGAGATGTTTATCAATCATGAAAGAAAATGGCAGGTTACTTCTCTAGCTTCTATTTTTCTGAAATGTAAATGATCTAAAATTATTAGGTTTTCAAATAAGAGGTGGAAGTTATGGTAACACTTCCAAAGAATTTTAGAAGCGATTGAGATGGCATCCAGGCAATTTCTGCCTTAGAGTAAGTATACTCAATCTTTTATTCTAATACTGACACCTCAACTGAAAGTCTTTCAGTTGCTATTGAAGTTAAAATAATGCAACAGAGGGAAGTGAATAAACTGTTATAAAATGCATTGTGAATGTTCAGAAAACATTGTCTGTTATATGCAAGAGAAAATCCATAGAAGAAAAAAATGAACTTGCAAAATGAATCAAGAAATAAAAGAGAGCTAATATACAGAAAAATGAATGGAGACTGGAGAGGAAAAATATTTTATCAGAGAAGAACAAGATAGTATTTGCATCTTTAATCAGCATTAGATATTCCTTTTTAGCTTTTTAGCATTACTTTGTTAGACTTCATGTTGACTGGTATAGGTGAATTGATTGCATGTTCAAGTTGTAAAAGTTACTTTTGAAGTGGGAAATTTTCTGTATTCATAAACATTGAATGTATATTCATTTTGCAAGGAAGAGGCATGCTAAGAAAATATATTTCTATTTTAATGTAACAGATACTATGATTATTTATTTGTTTTTGCTTTGTTTTTCTAAGTTATTTTGTGGGGAAGGGGGAAAAACAATAATTTAATTGAAGAAAACCTTTGTGACAGTGAATAGAGTAGGTAGATGAGCTTTGTCCGATTACATTTAGAAGCTGATAATACAGTTATTTTAATAGAAGTGTGTGCTTCTCTGCTGTTACGCTGTCACTCTCATCTACGTTAAATTATTCATTTAACAAATAATTATTGAGAGTGATTCTGTGGCAGGTGCTAGTCTACACACTGAAACTGGAACAGTTAAAAAAAGACACAATTCTCTCCATTTAACGGTTGGTTTTCAGGTGAGGAGATATAAAATAAATACATACATACACGGCATGCCCTAATGCTACAGAGAAAGAATAATAAATGGTAATGACATAGGAACTACTGGGATGGATAGTGGACTGTGATTTTAAATAGTGTGACTCAGAAAATTTACTGAAATACCTCTGAGTAAATATCTGAAAGCTGTGAAGAAATAACCCATAAGGATACCTGGAGAAAGAGTGGTTCAGCCACACAGAACATCAAGTACTAAGTCCTGAAGGCCAGAGCCAGTCTTAAATGTCAGATAAAAGACCTATAGACTGATTTTAAGGGCCTGGCTGTTACCCGGAATGAAAAGGTTTTAGGCAGGATTTAAGTTTCTGCAGGATTATTTTGGTTATTCTCTTGAAAATAGACTGTTGGAGTCTAAGGGCAATAAAATCAGTGACCAGTTGAAAGGCAGTGTAATAATTCAACAACGATATATAATAGTGGCTTGAACCAAATTAGTAGTGTGGAGTGGGGGTGGGGGAAAGTGATTCAGTTTTGGGGATGGTGGTATTGTTGTGATGATGACCTTGGTTATTTAAGTCAACTCTGAAATAAAGATGCAGGAGACAAAAGTAAAAATCATTCTGTGAAAGCTTCAAGGAACTGACCAGATCACAAAGAATTTCAGAATAAAACCTCAAGGAATTTTAAATCTCAGAGAGAGAAAACAGGACACATAAACCGCATTGGCCCCGAATGCACTTGCTGACACTGCTCTAGTAGCTGATATTGTAATGGACCCTCAAGGAGAAGAAGCAGAGATTTATGCCAAGGTACCAAAGGGCAGAATACAATGGGATAACATGCTCAATAAGCTAGAATAGAACTCTGAAGAGAAAGAGCCTTATTGTGGTAAGGATGGCCCGGAAGGTAAGTCTATCTTCTTCACTCCCTGTGGGATTAAGCACAGCAAAAAGATGGAGGAAAAGAACCCCAATCTCATTTGAGGGGTGGAATACACACACACACATGCACACACACACACAGATATAAAACTAAATGGATTAACTTATGAGTTTGTTTACTGTATAAATATTAGTTTATGCTTTGAAGTCCTGGAATGAAAAAAATTTTCTCTCTAAATTATGATTTCAATGGAATTATATTTCATTTCCTGATGAAACTAGAATTTCAATTTCCCTATGTGAAAGAACAATTTCTGAAGAGAAATATAGCCATTTCATTATTCACAGTTTTTATATAACCTCAATTTATATAAAAAATTTAATAAACATGACACTTAAGATTGCATTAAGAAAATATTTTATAGTTTACAAAATATTAGATGTGAGAACCTTGCAGGTTTTGGAACAACAAAATGTAATAATAGCTTTTTGACCTAAGTAAATAATACTGAATTTAATTACTATTTTTTTTTAGATAAAGTGAAATGATCTGATTAAGAAATATTGTAGGATTTACTTTTGAGTCTACTTTTTAAATATACACAGGGACACAAATATTTAAATTTCTAAATAAAATAACATATAACTTAGGTCATTTAATGCTGTTATAGCTTCAGAAAGAACTCAGAGAAGCTTTATTCTTTTCAGTTACAAGGAATTGAACTATATATCGCATGGTTATTTTTAATAAAATTTGTCTTACATTAGTAAAATAGTCTGATGAATTGAAGACTGTTCTTGCATAAAGTGCTTTTAGTTTTTGAGAATGTATATTATCTTTTGTTATTTAAGATGAATAAAATAAGCAATCACTAATTACTGGGTCAGAAGTCAGAAGTTATTTAAATATGGATCCTTTAGCTTATTATTGGAATAAAGCTATTCAAGAACTAAACAGAAATAAGTGCACAAAAATGTATCGCTGACTTTGATATATGATTTGCTTTGAATTTCTTTAAAAATATTCAAGAGACATTATTTAGTACCCTATGTGAGAAAGCATAGATAGCTAGGAGTAGTAAATCATACAATAACACTAATTAAATGTGTATTTTAACCAAAAATAGAATCACATAAAAGATTATAAGGCTGTAAATCATGTGTCCTATGAAAATACTTTATTGAGTACTATTACATTTTTGGCCAAACAAAAAACATTAAAACTTTCCTTTGGCAAGAGTAGAAATTATAGATGGGAAAAATCTGAGATGTATAAAAATATCAAACATGTTATAAAATTAGGTTAAAACTACATACATTTTTATCTGAAACGTGTTTTACAACATTTTACATGTGCTCACTTCCTGCCCCAATCCCCAAAAAAGGAAGTCTCAAAAATTCCTCCTATCCCTTTTCCTACCCAATTCTTAAGCATCATTCAGGTACCTGCTCAAACCTCACATTCACTGCACCGCTGACTAGTTACATTTCATGGTTCAATGCCACTGACACTGCGCACTGAAAGCCACTTCATCTCTCCCTTGCACTGCTGCATGCCTCTTTACTGAGTCTTGGCTTCCAGGTCAGTCCTGAGCTAATCCATTTTCCACATTACACCCAGAATGATCTTTTTAAAATGCTTATCTGAAAATGTCAAGGGCCAGCTTTAAAGCCTCAATAAACTTGTGTATACTTTAGGATAAAGATGGAAACCTCTAATCTAGCCCCTAACTTTCTAAGATTGCAGGGCGTCCAATTACTTCTCCAGCCTCTCTGTCTGCCGTCCCTTGTTCTTTCTGTTGCAGGCCTACTGGCCTCCCTTACTTTCCTAGCATGTGTTCTCTGCTCTTACACTTTATGGAGATTAACTTTCTCTTCTGCAAACTCTTTGGTATTCCTTATTCTAGCCAACTCTTTCTCAGCCTTCAAATATAGCTTACACTTTTCATTCTTTCAGAAAAACATTCATTGTGTTCCTGATGAGGCCACATGTCCATAGTGCTCTGAATTCTCCTCATGTACCTAATGGCAAGTTTGTTCTCTATCTTCGGTATTAGAACTTACCTTGTAGGAGGTGAAAAACCACCATTTTCCCCCGTACGTGGCATATAATAAATGTTTGGTAAGTAAATAGATAAATTAATGACCTGATAAAAGTGGAGTAGTCAGCCTTGTATGGCAATACTGTCAACTCAGTTTACTGTGTGTCACTTGGGATGTGGCTGGCTCTGTCCTCAGGTAAGCCACTTTCTACTTTATAGGATGATTCTCACAGATATGAGCATCACATGCACAGAGGATGATGTTCAGTGGCGCAAGAGCAGCTATTCATGTGTCTTTTTTAATAGCAAAGACAAATTTTCCAAAAATCCCTTCTAAGATTTCCCTTTGTGTTTCATCAGCTAGTCCACCAAATTTCAAAATCTAAATAACTGTAGTCATGTGTTAATTGTTCTTTCAAGTAGCAATGATATTCTATGATGAAACAATTAGTTCAGCTCACAAATGATACAATCACATAATTGCATTTCCTCAAGATAATCATCATACTTCAGCATGCAAACAAGTGCTTTATGCTTACTTCCCATTATGTCACAATTACTGAAAAGTGTGTATGCAAGAATGAAGCTTAAATAAAATTACTAATTCCTATTGCTTTCACAAAGGCATTCTAAGTAAGCCTCTGTATGCACATGTGTGTGTTATGTGTTTTTACTGCCAAGGCACTTCATAAAACAGAGGTCTGCAAACTCTGGCCCACATGTTAAAGCTAACCCACAGCTACTTTTAAAAAATAACATTTTGTAGAAATACAGCCGCCATGCCCAGTTTATTAACATATTGTCTACTGATGTTTTTGCACTACAACTACAGAGTTCAGTAATTGAGACAGACTGTATAGCCTGCAAAGTCTAAAACATTTCCTATCTGTATTTTTAGAGAAAATAAATGCTGACCCCCATTATAAAAAACAACACAATGAAAACTAGTAGTTTAGTGTAACTGCCTTGATTTAGACTAAGAAGCCAGCAATTGTACACACTATGACTTCTGCACAATAAGATCAAATGCCAACTCAGTGAAAAAGACAAATAATTATTATTATAAACTCACTGAAAGGGTCTTGGGGGCTTCTTAGACCCGTGGACCACACTTTGAGAATAGCTTTCCAGACTACATGCATTCTTATCAAAATCTACTTTAAATTAGTAGTTTTACCTCTTCTTAGTCAATGCAAACATTTTAGTGTACTTTGACTCCATTTTCCCTATTCGTAATTGATATGCTATTGTTTGATATAAACTCTTTCTATATTTTATTCTGTAGGACATTAATATTTTTATTTTAGGTAGTTAAGGTCACTCAGGTGTTTTTTTCAAATAAATATTACTTTCTGAATCTCCAAACTTCTGTTGGGGAACAGCTGGCATCCATATGAAAAAAACCGTTATGATCCATTGCTGGTTGGCCGACAGGATTTCTGATGAGAAGTTAACTAATCACCTTACTGTTGCTCCTTTGTGATCCAGAATGCTTTTTGTCTTTGACTTTTAGTCATTGTTCTATGATGTTTCTTTAGTGTCATTCTCCTTATATCTGTAATTTTTGGCTTCCTGGAAATTTTTGTACCTGTGTTTTGATGTCTTTATCAGTTTAGGGAAATTTTCAGTCAATTATTTCTTTAAACTTCCACATTCCCTCTCCCATCCCCTTCTGAAACTTCAATTATACTTACAGTAGACCTTTTCATGGCATCCCGTTTTTCTTGTGCTCTTCTTTGTATTTTGCATCCTTGCTTATCTGAATTTCAGTTGCTCATTTTTATCTGACTTATTGTCCACTAATTCCCTCCTCAACTTTGTCTAATGTCATTTAAACCATTTTATTAAATTCTTAATGTTGGGTACTGTATTTTTGCTGTTCTAGAGTTTCCATTAGGCTTTGTAAAGATATTTATTTTTCTCTTGAGTTGTTTAAACGTGTCTCTTTGTCTCATTGAACACATTAAATGATAGTTTAAATTCTGCACCGATCTTAAGTTTTCTGATGTTTCTACTGTTTGTTGCTTTATTGGTCTTGTGGCTTTGTGTTCTCATGTTTTTGGTTATCTTTGAATTAGTTGAGACATTGTAAATGGAATCTTGTAGACTATAATTATCAAAGTTTTCTTCCTATGGAAGGAATTAATAATTACATCTGGCAGGCTACCATGGGTACTAGATATCTGAGGTCATAATAACTCTTAGTGATTGAAATAATATGAAACTGGTTCTCCTTCCTTTTTAGTGCTAGTCAGTTGTCAGTTCATCCATTCTTTTAGTTTGAGGTTTAATCTAAAAGAGTTTAATCTAAAAGCCTGGGACATTTACTGCACTACCCCTCTTTATTATTCTAATTATTTGTAACTCCCACATCTACAGTTGGTCAATAGCTCTGCTCAATACCTTAGTTTCTCTGCTGCCTTTTCTGGTATCAGCGATTAACTGTAGGAGGAGAGCAGCCCCAAAGGTAAGGCTCACCTTTCTGAGTGTCCTTCTCCTAGATCCAGATTATAAATCTATACTACTTTTAAAGCTTTCCACTGCATTCAAACACTCTTAAGTATTTTGTCCCGCTTTTCAGCTAACTGTATTGTTTGGAAGATTCAACCAAATAACCTAGTCTACACTATTGGAAGGAAATTCTGGATTGGTACATCTCTATCATAGCCCATTCTGCATATCACACTTCATTAGCTCACTTTGTACATTATTTGCCTTTGAGCACTATATAGTTCATACCCCATAATATTCTGATGTTTACTTTTTAATATCAAGGATATCAATAACAATATAAAAGTTTTCTCAATCTCTCCACTTGCAAGGAGTATTTTCATGCTTGAAGAAAGATCTTATCAACTACATTTTTATGTCTCAAACATATTCTAATCTTACTTGCACAGAACTGCATAATAGTAATACTCAAAACATAATATTTTATAAAAGAGATCCCTCCAAGTAATATAATTTTTAGAGGAAAGGTATTTTTTCCTCTGTGGCATTGCAGCTGTCTGTGATCTCTTCCTGGATTACACTTTAAATTTAGTTTCCATATTGAATCTAAAAAACACTTCCAAAGGTAGCATTTCTGGAGTACTTTAATTGTTGCCAATTATCTTTAAGGACTTTCTTGACTTCTTTACTACATCATGTACAGATTACACAATTAAACATGCCAATGTCATGTCTCCACTGTGGTTTCTTAAGGGATTGGCTTTAAAAAAGATACCTAGTGGTAGAAACTGATGATTATTTGTGAGTGGTACTAAGAGATTTAAAGAAATTACAAACCAGAAACTGATCTGATCTAGAGAAAAACGAGCCACTGAAGAATGGAGCCACTTTAACTGGGGAATAAAAAGACTATTGCAGCAAATATATATATATATGTATGTATATATATAGCTCCTAGGAAAGTATTCAGAATTAAATGGTTTTTAATTCTCTTATAATAACATGATTGTACAATAATGTTAAAGCAAAACATATTGTGCAAAGTGTTGTAAAATTGAAAATTGTTTTTTTATTCTGTAGTATCTTAGCTTTAACTTGTACCAGACTTTTTCAACTTAAATTTTTGGAAGTAATAATATAATATATAATTACTTACATAAATTAATATAGTAGTATAATGTAAATTAATTCATTAAATATTATTTTTAAAATATTAAATAGATAATTGATATAATGTCAAATATATATTTGATAATTTCACAAGATATATGTATCACAAGATATATGTATCACTACATTTTTTTAAAACTTTTTTAACTCAACAAAATTTTTGTACATATTACCTGATTTCCTTCTCTCAACAACACTGAGAACTGAAGCCAGGAGAAACTTCAGAAATGACTCTACCAGAGACTTCAATTGATATGTGAACACAGGCTTATCTGATCCCCCAAACCATGCTTTTTCTACTAAAATAAATTGTTAAGTAGGATAAAAATGCATACTAGTGTTTATAAACATATATAATTTATGAAATATTTTTCTGGTTATAGTTAGAATGGTTAGTTAATAGAAAGTTCTTTGAGAAATTATTACTTCTTTAGAATTTTTCAATTGTCTTATTTTATCAAAGTGCATAAAACCTTTAAATCTCAGGACTTATATGAATAATAAATAATGTAACAGTTGCATGAAAATTATTGAACCATATGTGACATATTAACTTGTCTAGATTATTATCCTGAAGTGATATTCTCCAATTTAGTAGCACCAAATTATCCTCCATTGAGGCAGACCACTAAAAACTAGAGTAATTCCCTTTGGCCTAAAAAAGAAAGCAACATGTAGTGTGAATATTTTTAACAGACTCCTTTAGCAATTACAGTCTGTAATCACTCACCTGGGAGTAAGCATATGTGGTACTGACTTGTCATTTGTCTTTCTAGATTAAAAACAAGTAAGCATCTTGCCTACAGTAATCACTGAGGAAATATTAGTTGACATGAAATAAAAAAGCTCCCTCTTGTCAGATCTGTGTGTGCTTCTTTGATCTTTAGACTTCTGCCTCCTCCTTTACTCCTTCCATCATTAGTAATTCCTGCTTCCAAGTCCTGGGTAAATAGAGTAATGTTTTGGTGGTTTTTTTCTTACTTCTTGCCAGCGAAATAAGATATAGAGAATATACAACAGAAATGCATTCTTTAGAGGTTCAAATAAAAAAAAATGGATTTTTTCCTACTTTCTTTTTTGTTTTTACTATTATTTTGTTTTTCTAATAACTTTACCAAGATACTCAAGATCACATAAGATTAAAGAAAAAGCCTACTGAACATTTTGAGTTAGTAATTTTACAAAACAGAAACTTACCTTACCCCTTTCTTCTTTGTATTCTAATTTTAAAAGTAGAACTCTAAACTATTATATATTATTTTATATATTGAAATACTATATAATTGTAAAAAAAGGTGATAGAAATAATTTACAAGATTTATTGTTAAATAAAAATTAAGGTATAGTACTGTATAGAGCATAATCTCATTTGTAAAAAATGGTAAAATATTTGAGTATTTATATATACACGTTGTCTATGAGTAGAAAGTTATGTGAGAGTAGTACTATTTAACCTCTGTGGTACAATAAAGAGGAGATTTGCTTTTTTTACTTATATACTCTTTTATACCATTCAGAATTTCTATGACATGCTTACCATAAGTTCAATATTTAAAAAAAGTTAATAAAGCGACACAATTCAAGATTTCTCAAAATGTGATTACATAAGATATAGTGTTAGGATTCACTCATTCATTCATTCATTCATAAAAAAAAAAAAACATTTTTTAAAATTCCAGCATGTGCTACCTGTTAACTTGAGCTATTGTCAGGGAGGATGAATGGGAGCAGAGGAGTCAGTGTACTTTCAGGGCACAGTAAATAGAGGGGGTGCTATCAACATTTCTGAAAGTTAAAAAATGAAGGCTTATTTGGCCAAGATGAATTTTACATTCTGTGTCCAAGTTGCCCTAGTGTAGATCAGTGGTCTCAAATAAAAAGCTTAGTTGCCTGTGAAGGGAAGTAAGTTGTTCCCCTTAGAGAGTTAGTTGAATCTCAGTAATAACTGCTTCATTTGGGTTAATTGGGACTAGAGATTGTAGAAACAGAGTTGTCAGAATCAGAGACATGGAGTGGTGCTGCAAAGCGTAGGTGCTAGTGAAATAATCAGAATCCTAAAGCAAAGGAATCATCTGGCATTGTCGCTTATGAAGCTCATCCTTTCTCACTGGTCATCTTTATGTACCTTAACTTGGCCATGTGTGAATCAGTTTCTGTCAAAAATAACTGTAAAACTGTCAACAAACAAAAAGTGCTGGCGAGGATGTGGCGAAAAGGAAACCTTAATGCACTGCTGGTAGGAATGCAGACTGGTGCAGCCACTGTGGAAAACAGTATGAAGTATCCTCGAGAAATTAAAAATGGAATTCCCTTTTGACCCAGTGATTCCACTTCTGGGAATTTATCCTAAGAATCCCAAAATACCAATACAAAAAATATATGCACACTTATGTTCATAACAGCATTATTTACAATAGCCAAGATCTGGAAACAGCCTAAGTGCCCATCAGTAGATGAGTGGATAAAAATATAAGTTTAAATACAAATAAATAAATCATCTATTTTCCCATTTAAAAAAAAAAATCTGTGGTACATTTTTGTTGTTGTTGGCAGCCGTCCGTCTCGAGAGACGATGGTGTAGCTTCTTAAGAGTCTATCTGCACCGCCGAGAATGGCTGTGCAGTCCGACTCGGGAGTGACACGGTATCTGTCTCCTCCCGTGTTGAATCGACATCTTGCGATGACGCTGGAGTGTCCTCTCCAGTGAAGCTGAAGCTACAGAGCCTGGGCAGGGTGATATGGAGGGTCTGCTGTTGCCCATGCAGCAGACACCCCCTCTCTTCGCAGCTGAAGGGTCCAAGGGAAAGACGGAGTCAATACAGCTTGGCTTCAGGTGCGCCGCAGGAGTTGCCGGTGTTGACTACAACGTCAAACCGCCTTAGGGACTCCGGCTCCGGATTTTCTGTCGGGGTTTACTCCCTTAGCCTTTCCCCTGAAGAGGTATGCCGCAAGGCAGCGGAGGTTTTTTGGAGTCAGAGTTTTCCTTCTCTGATGTGCCCTGACTGGAAGATCGAACCAGCGACACTTAGCTCGCAGGCCGACGCTCAATCCACTGAGCCAAACCAGCCAGGGCTTGTGGTACATTTATACAATGGAATACTACATAGTAGTAAAAAAGTAGGAACCCTTTACCTTTTGAGATGGCATGGATGGACTTGGAAAATATACTAAGTGAAATAAACCAGTCAGTGGAAGACAGATACCACATGACCTCACTTACATGTTGAATCTAATAAACTAAATAAGCTAATAAATAAAATATAAACAGAAACATAGATGCATGAAACAGACTGACAGCTGTCTGAGGGGAGAAGCAGGGACTAGAAGGAAGATGGTGAAAGGGTTAGCCAAAGATATACATGCATGAGTCATGAACACAGACAACAATCTGGGGATTGATTGAAGGAAGGGTGGAGGTGTACCTGGGTAGAGGCGGGAACAACTATAATAGCAAAAACAATAAAAAATAAAATAAACCACAAAAGTATGCATATTGGCTTTCATATAAACAACTTAACATACAAGTAAACACTGTAGAGAAGCAACTAGCTTTTCAACAACTAAGAATTATAGTTACAGCTTGAAAGTTTGCTATTGTGAAAACTATATTATTAATCTAGATATATTGCTATGAAGAGTTTCATTGTAAATCTAGTATTTAAGATGGTGATAATACCATTGTTTTAAGATGGAATTAAATTGTAATAAATGCTGTTTTAAAATCTCCATGAAACAACCATCTTCAGAAAGATCAGGAAGCTAAAGAGACCATCAATTCAGTTTTTATTACATACCTCCTTTGCATGTGAACATGGTTGATCAGTCCACAGCATCACATTTATTTCTCAGGCTTCCTAGCTTTCTATAGGAAATAGCACCCTTTGTTGGTAGCAAGTTTTTTATTCTAACACTGGTTTCTTAAAGAAAGATCATTTTCTCTTTGAGATTCATATAGTTTTCTTTATCTCTTGGGCCAATTTATTAAAATATAATTTTTCTATAACTGGCCCATCATACAAAAGATGAATTCCAGAAAGTATAAATAATGAAACCCTTTTGGATTTTGCCTACTGCAATCTACCAGATTAACTTTTTATTGTTTTTACTTTCACAGGATGAATTGTATCCTATTTTGGCACAGTTTTTTAAAGAATTGACTTTTCTTTTCCATTAAAAATTGTTAGCAATGATATCTGAAGAGCATAATGATCTATGGCAGACAAAACTTGCTTTAGTGTTTTGTTTTTTTCTCCTCTTTGGAATTGGCCTCTTCTGGATTTACACAGTAAAATATTTCTCTCTTTCTTACCCAAACAGGCATTTCTAATGAATCCTAAGATTTAGCAGAGCTAACCATCACTTCCAGGAATCTGTGGTGCCCAAAGTCAGCAAACAGACTTAGCCAATATTACAGCAATGCTCTAAGCTGCAGCAAAACTGTTATTTGACCAGATGTCATAGAAAAGAAAAATAGGTTACTCTTTACATTTTATTTCTACAGAAACCTTTCATAAAGTTATTGTATCTAAGGAAATACAGAAATTTACTTGTCAGAAAACACTTTAGCTAAATGGAATAAAAAGCTAGCTATGTTCTTGCCAAGCTTTGTAAAAACTCATGCTTATGATCTCTATTTATAGAGGAAAAAATATTATGATAAAATGTCAAGGCTAAACTGCAACTTATTTTAAATGTAGCTACCCTTATTAGTAGACTCTATTAAGTTACTGCATTATTAGTAGCACCAGTGATTGTTTTCCAGCCCTAATATGTATTTCCCCTGTTGGAAAAAGGAGTCAGCTGACCCTGCTACTGAAGCCTTGCGCATTGCATCACAGTTAGAATTTCTCTCATAAAGGGTTCACTTGGGTTTTATATGAGCACAAACATTAAACTACCAGCACACCAGTTGAAATGACCTGATGCTGTTCAATGATTAATTCTCCTTCATAAGAAATTGTCAGTTGTCTTTTATTCTCTTGCTTCTTTTTAGCATTTTCACTTGGTTGGAATATCATCTTTCTTACTTTTTGCAGTAGAATTTTTCTGAGTATTTTCAAGTTTTATTATTATTTTCCAATTTATTTTTTTTTAAATTAGTATTATAATAAAAAGCCATACTGGTTAAAATTTCAAAAATACCATCTCATATAGAATAAAAATCATGTTTTCCTTTACACTTTTACTAACCCCACATAACAATTTGATTTCTTCTCCCAAAATAACCATTCTCCTTGAAGAATATTCTCAATTTGCATTTATATACACTCACAGATTCTAATTTTCCACTTCTAACACATCAACTCACCAAGCTATTTAAAATTTTTTCTGAAGTAAAATTAAATGAATAAAGTAATGACCTAAACCAAATGCTTGTGCTTTATTGTATGAACTTAACATTTCTTGGCTTCTTAGAAATATTTACTTGTTTTATGTGCCTTTCTGAATTAGTAATAGCTGTAATTGTCAAATAAGTAACCTCTGGATGAATATTGTGCCTTAGTAACTTTATTTTAATTTTTCTTAGTTTATTTCTTCCCACATGAAATTGAGATTTGCTGATTTTAGTTGTGTTAGACATATATAAAAATCTAATCAGTTGACCCACTGTCAGTCATGATAGATTTATATCATCAAAACTACTTTTAATTTGCTCTCTTGATCACTCACAATATCTATTTATAATAATATTTTATTATCCTTATTGTGCACATACTTTTTAGCACATTTGAGCCACTAGTCCAGATGATGAAATAATGCAATACAAATGTTCACTAAAAATAAAACCAATTCCTCACTAAAATTTTTCTGTTAACTTGATTAAGAAATTAAGCGTTAAATTAATATATTGAATAACAAAATCTACTTGTAATTAATAACTAATTACCAAGTATTTTAATCAAGCATTCTTTGGAGATTATAGATTCACACAGTTGTAAGAATGTTTAGAGATCCTGTGCACCCTTAACCCAGTTTCCCACATGGTAGCATCTTAGAAAACTCTAGTACATTATCACAAGTAGGACATTTACATTGCTAAAGGTACAGAATATTTTCATCAGCACATAGACCCTTCCTGTTCCTTTTTATAGTCATACCTACTTGAATCCCAGCCCCTCAATCCTTGGCTACTACTGATCTGTTTTCCATTTCTATAATTTTGTCATTTCAAGAATATTCTATAAATGGAATCATACAATTTATGACCTTTTAGAATTGGGTTTTTTCCTTCTGCATAATTATCTGGTGATCCATTCAAGTTGTTGAACGTGTGTGTGTGTGTGTGTGTGTGTGTGTGTGTGTGTCTTTTCATTGTTGAAAACACTTTCATGTTATGGATGCACCAGTTTTTCTAACCATTCTCCCAGTAAAGAACATGTGCTTTGATTGTGGTTTTAGGCTATTCCAAATACAGCTTCTATGAATATTCATGTACAGGTTTTTGTATGAACATGTATTTTAATTTTTCTATCAAAAACTCCCAAAGTACAATTGTTGGGTAGTACAGTAGTTTCATGTACAAGGTCTGTCCAGAGAGTATTCAGCCATATAAATTGAAAAATAGAGACATTTATTGAAGAACATACAAAGATACTGGAAACATTGTATGAAGGACAATGACACCTCAGTCCCCTTCAATTGTAGGCACCTTAGAACATCACACAGTTCTCCCAACGGCTTATCAGCTGCCCCATCATATTTTCCTAAATCTCATCATTAGTCTGAAATCTCTTCCCTTTCAAAGGTGAGTTTTTTGGGGGGAAAAGCCAGAAGTAACAGGGAACCAAATCTGGGCTGTAGGTGGGCTGAGTCACCTGGGTGATTTGCTGTTTCACACAAAAAGACTGTGCATGAGATGTGATGCATGAGCGGGTGCATTGTGTGATGAAGCTGCCAATCACCAGGTGCCCATAGCTGCAGCCTTCTGAATCATCTGAATAGTTTCTGCAGAGGAATGTTCAAGCTTAATGCAAAATCTGATGCAGATTTGTTGTTCTACTTGTTCAGTCATTTTGAATACAATGGCCACACAGTACACATGCTCACTCAATCGTGTCTAGTACTGTGAAGTCGTCACTGTTCACATGTGGACATTGCAGTTCACTCTCCTTGGCTGCCTGGTTACATCGATGTCATGCAAACCATTCTTGTTATATTAATAATGGCTGGATTCTTTTCCAGGCACACCTCACATTACCTTTTTAGAAAACCCTAACTGTTTTCAAGAGTGGCAGTACCATTTTACACTCCCACCAATAATGTATAAATGATCCCGTTTCTCCACATCTTTGCCAGTATTTCTGTTGCCACTATTATTATCTTATCCAGTCTGATAGGTGTGTTGTGGTATCTTACTGGGTTTTAGTTAGCATTTCCCTGATGGCTAATAATGTTGAACATCTTTTCATGTGCTTATTATTATTCGTATATTTATGTGTAAGGTCTCTTCTAGACTTTCGTCCATTTTCTAATTGAATGTTGTTTTTTTTTGTTTTGCTTTTACTGTACATTGTAGGACTTCTTTATATATCCTAGATACCAGTCACTTGATGCATACCTGACTTACAAATACTTTACTTTGTTACTTGTTTTTTAACCCTCTTAACAAGGTTGTTTGCCGAGCAAAAGGTTTTTATTTTAAATTGATGTAACCTAATTATCAGTATTTTTTCAAGGATCATATTTTGATGCCAAATCTAAGAACTCTTACCTAAATCTTGTAGAAATTTCCCTATGTTTACTTTTAAAAGCCTTATAGTTCTACATTTTACACTTAAGCTTGTAATCCATTTTGATTGAATTTATGTGTAAGATCTGAGGTTTACCTTTACATTTTTTATTGATTATTTATTTTTGCCTATGGGTATTCAGTTGCTCCAGCAATTGCTGAAAAGACTAAAAAGCTGTATTTCCTTCACTGAATTCCATTTGTACCTTTGTGAAAAACCAGTTGGACATATTTGTATGGGTTTTTTTCTATATTTTATGTTCTGTTCCATAAATCTCTATGTCTATCTGCCAGTATAGCACAGTCGTGATTATAGTACCTACGTAGTAATTATTAAAATCATGTTGATTGCTTCCTCTCACTATATTTATTTTTGTTTACAAAATTGTTTTAGCTCTTCTAGTTCCTTTGATTTCTGTATAAATTTTGAAATAAACTTGTTTATGTCTTCAAAACTTTGCTGTTTTGTTTAAAGGAATTTGTTAAATATGTATATTATTTTGAGTAGAATCAGCATATTTGCTGTCTTGTAACCCCTGAACAAAATATGTCTCTCCATTTGTTTAGATCTTCTATTATTTCTTTCAAAAGTGTTTTGTAGTTTTTTTTTCCATTTTTAAACTTTTATCTTATTGTTGTTAAATTATAGTTGTCCCAGTTTTTCTCCCATTGCTCTCCCTTGCCCTTCCCACCCCCCACCCCCACTCCCACAGTCAATCCCTGCCATGCTGCCCATGTCCATGGGTCATCTATACATATTCCTTGACTAGACCCCTCCCCTTAACTCAGCCATTATCCCCCTCTCCCTCTTGTCACTGTCAGTCTGTTCCTTATTTACATGTCTCTGGTTCTACTTTGATCATTTGTTTTGTTCATTAAGCTCCATTATAGGTGAGATCATATGGTATTTGTCTTTTGCCACCTGGCTTGTTTCACTTAGCGTAACACTCCAGTTCCACCCATGCTATTGAGAGGGGTAGAGACTCCTTTCTTTCTGCTGCATAGTATTCCATTGTATAAATGTACCACAGTCTTTTGACCTACTCTTCTCCTAATGGGCACTTAGGCTGTTTCCAGCACTTGGCTATTGTAAATAATGCTGCTATGAACATTGGGATGTTTAGGTTCCTTTGAATTGGTGTTTCAGGATGCTTAGGGTATAATTCAGTCTCAGCAGTGGAATCACTGGATCAAAAGGAAGTTCCAGTTTTAATTTTTTGAAGAAATTCCATACTGTTTTCCACAGTGGTTGTACCCATCTGCATTCCCACCAGCAGTGCACTGGGGTTCCCTTTTCTCCGCATCCTCACCAGCACTTGTTGTTTGTTGATTTGTTGATTATGGCCATTCTGACCTGTGTGAGGTGATATCTCACTATGGTTTTAATTTGCATCTCTCTAACTTCTGTTCATGCTTTGTTATATTTATACCTAAATATTTCATTTTTAAACAATTGTAAGTCTTATTGTGTTTTTAATTATAAAGTCCAAGTGTTCATTACTAATATAAAGAAACTCAATAATTTTGTTTGTATATCTTGTATTGTGTGTCTTTGTTGAAGTCACTTTTTAATTCTAGGAAGTTTTGTAGAGAGTAATTGGAATTTTTCTATGTAGACAATCTGCAAATAGGAACAGTTTTAATTTGTTTTCTCCAATCCATATGCTTTTATTTTCTTTATTTGCCTTATTGCGCTGATTAAAACTTTCAGTACTATATTAAATCAGGCTAGTGAGGTGGACATCCTTGCTTTGATCCCTGTCTCAGGGGGAAGACACTCAGTCTTTATCACTAAGTATCATGTTAGCTCTAGATTTTTAGTACATGTTTTTATCAAGTTGAGGAAATTCTTCTCTCTCCCTGCTCTTCAGAGATTTTTCTTAATGATAAATTAGTGCTTAATTTTGTCAAAATCTTTTCTGCATTATGTCATGTAATTCTGAGATTATTCTTCTTTCACTTATTAATATAATGAATTTCATGGATTGTTTTCAGAATGTTGAACTAGCCTTGCTGGTTCTCTATAATAAATCTCACTCGTTCATTGTGTAAATTCTTTTATATATAATAAATTCTATTTTTTAGTATTTTTTAAAGAATTTTATACTTATGAAGGACTTTGATCTGTAATTTTTGTTTTGTTTTGTTTTGGTACTATTTTTATCTAGTTTTGGTATCAGTCTAATAATAACTTTTTTAAGTAACTTAAGACTTGATCCCTCATCTTCTGTTTTCTGAACAGATTCTGTACAATTTGACATATTTCTCCAGTGAAACCATTTTGTGTTTGAGTATTTGGGGGGTGTTGGAGTAAAAATTTAATTTCATTAATAATTATGGAGTTGTACAATTATCTATTTCATATTAAGCAAGTTTTGGTATTTAGTACATTTCAAAGAATTAGTCACTTTTATCTAAACTGTCTTATCATGTGTAGCTAGATGAACACATAGGACCCCTTTCTTATCTTTCTGATGTCTGCATCGTCTGTAGGGACTTATAAATATATGGATGGAAATCACAAGATGAGATTACCTAGAATATATATATATATATATATATATATATATATATATATATATATATTAGAGAGAGAGAGAAAGAGAGATAGGACTATGACAGAATAAGAAGTAAATCAGGCAAAGAGTGGCCAGAGAGATAAGAAGAAAATCAAGAGACTGCACTGTCACAGAAGCCCAGGGAAAAAGATGATTTCAGGGGGAGGAAAGGACTTAGAGTATTAAGTGAGTCAAAGACTGGGACATGTGCATTGATCTAAACAGCAAAGAGGATAATGATGAGACTGACACTATGGCAAGGTCAATGTAGTGAATCAGTGGAAACAGAAATCGGATTGGGATGGGTTGAGGAGCAAATGAGAGGTAATGGAGTAGAGGTAGTAGCAGTTGACAATTCTTCCTAGGGTTTGTGAAGAGGAGGAGAAGACAGAGAGCTCCTGAAAGGTAACCAAGAGAGGATATTGTTTTTATTATTTTATTTTCGACATTAGATAAGCATTGGCATCTTGGGATGTTCTTTGAGAAGAATATAAACACTGAGGAGAAGTTAAATTTATTTAAATATAATTTTCAAAAAGGTAAAAATCATAACAGACAAAAATATAAAGTCAGACATTTTATATAATTCATTAATTAATGGGGAATAAAACTGTGATATTATAACCTGTTCCTGCAGCATCTGAGAAACTAAGATATTTGTAGACAATTTAACAAAGCTATGTTAGAATAAGATTACTGGGTTAGACATAAAACTTGTTCATGTCCAACGAGCTATAAGTTATTATAGTTATCAGTTCTACAGTCTGAAAATACTTGGATCTCTATTGAACAAAAATATGCATATTAAGATGTGTCTTCTCTATGCCACAGACTTTGGACTTTGATCAGTAATGAACATATGAGGTGAATTAACTGCATTCTCTAAGACAATTATTATGTGGCCTTAACTCCAACATGATATTAAAATGTGCTGCTCCTCTCTTTAGATTTACTTTCAAGGTTTAGATACTTTTTCTGAAAAGATGCATTAGAGAAGCTGGATACCTGTAGAGTAAGGTGCCCAAGAAGTTAAGGGGATAGTTGGCTACACATTGGAATCACCTGGAAAGGTTTTAGAAAATACAATAGTCCCTCTCTATATTGCAGTTCACTTATTGTGGCCTCACTGTATCATGGGATTTTTAAAAATATTATATTTAATTATTTATCGTGGATTTTTCACTATATCGCGGGATTTTGCAGTATGTATACGTATGTTGTTAAAGTTACATAGGTTTAAGAGTGTAGAATATGTTTAAGAACATAAGTAGTGTTTATAAAAGTGTGGAAAAGGTTAATAAGGGAGTGGGAAAGGTTAATAAGGGACTGGGAATGGTTTATAAGTGTGTGGAAAGAGTTTATAAAGCCTTAAAAATATATATAAATACTAAAATAAATGTAAGATTCCTACTTCGCGGAATTTCACCTATCATGGGGGGGTCTAGAACGTAATACCTGTGATAAGTGAGGGAATACTGTACTTGAAGCCTGCCCCACACACTGAGGGATTCTGATTTAATTACTGCAGAGTGGGACCCCGGCAACAGTCAAAGGTGGAAACCATGGCAGAAGGTGTGGTACAAAGGGACACAGGTAAAACAATAAGCCTTAGAAAAAAGGAGGATACACATTGGCTTATGGAAAAGGAGCAAGAGTGAACTGTAGGTGCAACTTAATAGATTTAGAAAAAAAATGCCTCCCTGTTTCACTTCACCTGTTTGTGAAAACCCAGTGAGAAAGCAGATGCAATTTCTTTGAAATGGAATATTTCAATTTGATTGAATAGATTCATTCCTATTTCTTTGTAGTTTCTTTATGTGTGTGGACAGAAACAATCTTCTAAAACAGATCTACTGGTCTTCATAAATTTTCAGTTGTTAAATTCACACTCTTTAATTTAGCTTCTTAGGTGTTTTTCATTTACAAATGTCATTTCTTAAACAATAGCCAATTTTGAGGACAATAACCAATTTTAAGGGCAAAATGTTGACTGACAAATGACTATTTCAACTCTGTGATGTAAGACTGAATAGTCTCTATGGACTAATTTCTAAACCCACGTGATAGATGTTAGTCATAGGAATAATGCATTCTCCTGAGTGAACTCGTGGTTTTCTGCTGCAGTGGTTGGATTTGGACCCCTTTCTCAGTTAAGATAATGTTTTGAATTGCAGAGAAACAAAAATAAATTATGATGGGGATCACCATAAAACAGAGGAAAGAGGGAGTCTTTGTAACCCACCTGCAAAGTTCAGTACTTGAGCACAGTCGCAGGCCTCACCATCTCTGAGAGCCATTGCACCAGCCTGCAGAGCTCTTAAAGGACAAGTAATTGACTGTTCTTCTGTGTAAAATTTTAGTGCTGTGTTTGATACAGTTTTTGGCATTCTATATGTGCTCAATGATGTTTGCTAACTGAATGAAGTATGCTTCTGATACCCACAATTGTTCCAAAAGCTACAGAAATAACAATTGAAAGCACACAAATTCAGAGTTAAGAAGATTGAGTATTTCTTAATATGGCACATGCTAAAGTTCAGCAGTTATTTATAGGATGATTTTGTTTCTGCTTCTCTCCCTCATTGCAGCAAATGTTAAACATCATTCTGTCTCACATGCTAAGTGCTGATCTAATTAGTCTATAAGAGCCCTTTCCCTTTCAGCTTCGTAAAGATGTTATATGACTAATTCACTTAGAACCTCCCTTCTGTGATACTATATTTAAAATAGCTTGTTGTGTTGTTTGCGTGGATTTATAAAATAAGTTTCCGACAGATGAGAAATCACAGAGTGCTAGTATGCTTTTCACTGAGCCTTTGAAAGGATTTACTTCAATCACGATGGAGCAAATGTCCCTTGACATTTTTTGACCATCTGAATCCTGTAATGCAGAAACAGGGACCCTCTCAGGAGGAGCTTTAGAAAAGATGAGGCTCAGTCTGTACTTCTTCAGTGCTATGCCGTGAACTTCTCTCAGGGGCCATCTCAGGCTTCCTAGAGCTCCACATTGTTATTTCCAGAAGAGAGCACAGTCCTCAAGGGGGAAAGGACTTCAGCAAGCTTTCTTTGCCATCTGTTCCTCCATGACATTGTTATATTCCCCCGGAACCGCAAATAAATGTGTTAGAGTGTGCAATTCCTTTACAAGTCTCAATACCTCTTATTCAGAACGAGTCTAACTTGGAATGAGAGCATATTGCCTCCCAGGCATTTAATAGGCACTGTTTTAAATTATAACTATCGCTATAGCTGGTCTGCATTATCATTTCCCCTAATTTATGGTAAAGAAAAAGTTACAGGGAGTTCATGATATATGAAAGTTCCCAAAGCTCATAAGAGATGGATGATGATAAAAACCCTTTTTGATGGGAAGAGGATAATTAGAAGACTCTGTCTTCATAAGAGTATTATCTCAGGCTCTTTTATTAACAAAATCTCAACATGGCATAATTAGCTCATGAATATAAATATTTATACCTTATGAAGATTACATTTTTCCTGAATATTCAAATTAGTGTCTATAAGAGAGTTCACAGCCAGAAATCAAATATACTCCTCTAGAAATCTGAAGTATTCCCTTGAATGTTGAAATCTCAGTTTTCTTTTTAGTGTTTCACTGATGATTGTTAAAATTGTATATTAAAATACCTATTGAGTAGCTACCAGCATTGAATGCCTATTCTACCCAATGCTGTATTTTGTATCCACCTCAAAGTGAGTAAAATCATAATTTTACAGAAAAAGAAATAAACACTTATAAAGGTGAAATAATTTTCTAAAGTTCACTAAGCTGGAGAGTGCTAGAGTTTGGTTTGAAACCCAGGTTGACTAGCTTCCAACCATTTTCTACCTCCTCACCCCAAATCAACACAATTATGTAAATGTTTCTTCTGTCAAGAATTTTATGCTACTCAAGTAAGCATAATTGATTCATTCTTGTCATTGTTAGATCATTCACACAAATATACATTTTTTACTATATTCTTTTGCATATATTTAGTTATTGAATACAGAATATAGTTTGAAAACAGAAATTTGTTTTTAATTCATTCATGCAACTCTAGAGAATATCATTGAGTTATCTCATTTTCAAAGAGTTAAGATGAAATGAAATGAAAAATGAATATAAGAATAGGAAAAAGAAAAACAAACACTTTGCATGCTAACACCTAAATCTCAAATGGCACATCAGCTTTAAAATGTTTTAAAGCAGATTAGCTTTAAAAGGTTTAGTCATTAGGGATTTTTCCATTGCCAGTAATATGGTCAACTGAAGTGAGTTAGAATATTTTAATAGAAGTTTTGTTTTCATTAGAATTATTTCAAGCCTGTATATAGTCTTGAACTAATAAATATAATCATCAAATACTTTAGGGCCCTATTTAAGAAAATGAGAGTGACTGAGGCAAGTTGCAAAATTTTATTCTTGATTGAGAAGGAAAAGAAGGCAGTATTTCTACTTTTTACGGAGAATTAACTGCCTACATATGATGGAAGCATGAAAATAAGAGTACATAGCACAAAAAATCTGCATCTCATAGGAAATTTTATTCAGTTCTCCCTGAGCATAAAATGCCATAGGCTTTCTTAGGCATGCAGTAAGTCAAATGAGCAATGTCTCTAAAGGAGTGAAAAACAAAGGAACCTAATTATATACATTGCCACTTAAAGCTTAAATGGCAACACATATATTTTTTTTTCTTTTGCACATAGGGGACCTCAGTGAACTTCAAAACACAGTTCTTTATATTTTCCAGCATCTTTCTGTTATATCAGTAGCAAATAGAAAAATAATCATGTACATGCCCAGCTTCCAATTGACATCACTTAATCTAAATAAATTAGGAAACATACACACAAGTCCTGAATCAACAACTTTCCCCTCCTTGAGGAGTCTTTCTTCTAAGAATTATATAAATAGTGCATATGCATAGGCAACTTGATTTTAAAAGTTGGGACATTTTTATTTTTTGACCCAACCAAAACTGGGTATAAATCACTACTATAATTGTAATGTCTCTGTGCTTAATTTCCTCCACCTAGAAAATGGGGATAATAGCATCTAACTCATCACGTAGGCCACAGTACAAGGTTTTGCACCCACAAGGTGGAAAATATGCTCAGTTGTTTTATACTCATTTCCACAATCCAGGGGAGGCAAAGAGGAACAGGTTCATTCTACAGAGAAACTACATAACAGGCATGGGAAAGGTTGAAACCCTTAGTTAATAGCAGCATTGTTTGTGACCCCAGAAGTGAAGTACATGTGACTACATTGACTTGAATGTCTAGCTCACTGGCCTCTGGCAGAGTGCACACATGACCTAACTGAGTCTTCTGGAGAGCTGAGGTCTCTGTGGCTGACCTCTCCTGCATCCTGCAGCCAGGTGACTGCCCACTAGTTGCATTTGTTAGCAAAAGCCCCGTTTTAAATGAATATATTTATCAAATTATTTGACAGTAGAGTAACAATTAATGGGCACATTACATTAGACAACCTGCAGATATTCAAGAGACTGTCTTTTATTTAGAGAACATTTCCTAATGCGTACCCTCTCCATTCCTACTCCTACATGGGACACTAAGAAGGAAAGATGACAGGCGGAGGAGACCCGTTCCCAAAGGCTGTAATGTCCATTTATGGAATCCTGAAGAAATGCTGGGGAGAATTCTTGTGCACATCTCAGGTTGAAGGATAATAGGTCAGAATGGTATAATTTATTATTTCTTTATATTATTCCAAAATTAAAGTCAAGGTGAAAATGGTCTTAAGTGGTGAATTTAGAATTTAAGAAAATAATTTAAATGTTAACATAAAATAAAACATGGAGAGAATAACCTTGAGGGTCAATGCTACCTATATGTTTATAGTTTTTTTGCTTTAGGTCTGTAGGCCAGGGAATTCAATGTGATTTTTGTGCCCTATTTTGTGCTGGCTTATCAAGACTAGATAGGACTTGCATTCATTTTATCTGAAGACCTAAAAAATCTATCCAAATTTAATAAAATTGACTGGAATACAGGCAGAGTCTCAATGGAAGCACATTTGAAAAATTCAGCATTTCAGGAATATTTATTAGGTCAGGAGGTTATATACAATCACTAGGATATCTTTTGCCTGTGGTTTGTCTCAGACTCTAGGGCCTGCATATTTTATATCACATATGAGACTTAATACCCAACACAGAGTAATTGTGATGAGATAAATAGGTATTCACAAATTGTGAGTGCACAACTAGTTTGATAGTTGTTTTGTTAAATTCACCCAATAAGGCTGGTTCAGGATCAATAGTAGTTATCAAGAAGTTTTCTATTTGGTTGCAGAAAAACAATCAGTTAAATAAACCTATTGTTTTTAAAGCTACTGAAGAGCTTACTTACTTTAACAGATGTGTTCCATGTCTAGTTATATCCTTATTCCTCTGGGTCTAAGTGCAGTGTATTAGTTTTCTAAGGCTGCCATAAAAAACAAAACACAACCTGAGTGGCTTCACCAACAGAAATTTATTTTCTCACAGTTCTGAAGGGGGAAGGAAGTTCATGATCAATTTGCTGGTGGGTTTGGCAATCTCTGAGGCCTCTCTTCTTGGCTTACAGATGGCTTTCCTTTTGCTGTTTCCTCACATACCCATTTCTCTGGGCACTCACACCCATGGTATCTCTTCGTGTGTCCAAATTTCCTTTTATAGTAAGGACACCAGTCAGATTGGATTCAAGCCCCTCAACATGCCCTCATTTAAACTTAATCACTCCTTCAAAGGCTCTAACTCAAAATACAGTCACAAATTCAGCCCATGGCAGTAGGTAAGTGAAATGAATTAATTAATGCTTCCAGATGTGCTGTCTGAGTGAATGAGAATAGAACCAGAGACTGTAGAACTGCTCGGGAAAGAGAGCCTGTGGAGGTGACATGGCATTGACCTTATGGATATACAGTCAATAAAGATGGATAAAAGTAATTTGAAAATCCTAAAAATTGTTGATGATTTTTTTTTTCTTTTTTTTTGAGCAGCAAAGCAAGGCATTTATTTACAAGTCTGCAGAGTCGGGCATACCACCAGCCAGGAGAATATGGTCACAGAGTAGACAAAGAAAACTGGTTTTATAATGGTGTGATTAGCTCCCCCTCCCTAACACAATTAGCCCCCCTGTCCCTCTCCTTCTCCCCTGCTTCTCCATTACTGGTTAATCTAGATTCACAATCTAACGTGATTAACTACTTAACTCAGGGTGTGATTAGCTAAGGGTAATCTAGTTATAGGTCTATCTCCAATTTATTTTCAAAGTTATCTAGCTACAGCCCTGGCTGGTTTGGCTCAGTGAATTGAGCGTCGGCCTGCGAGCTAAATGTCGTTGGTTCGATCTTCCAGTCAGGGCACATCAGAGAAGGAAAACTCTGACTCCAAAAAACCTCCGCTGCCTTGCGGCATACCTCTTCAGGGGAAAGGCTAAGGGAGTAAACCCCGACAGAAAATCCGGAGCCGGAGTCCCTAAGGCGGTTTGACGTTGTAGTCAACACCGGCAACTCCTGCGGCGCACCTGAAGCCAAGCTGTATTGACTCCGTCTTTCCCTTGGATCCTTCAGCTGCGAAGAGAGGGGGGAGTCTGCTGCATGGGCAACAGCAGACCCTCCATATCACCCTGCCCAGGCTCTGTAGCTTCAGCTTCACTGGAGAGGACACTCCAGCGTCATCACAAGATGTCGATTCAACACGGGAGGAGACCGAGTATCTAGCTACATCTTCCCATTTCTCTGTGTTTGGTGACAACAATCTTCTTCCTTTTGATCCCAGAGATATGTGTGAGGAGCTGTGGAATGTAATTTGCTCGCCCCTTTTCCATGATTCATCTGTTAATTATCTCCTACTGGTTTGAGAGTCACTGGATTGCTTCTTTATCCCTAACACCTGGAATCTCAAATATCAATCCCTTCCTCTCTAAACATATCCTATTTCCACAACCTACTTCCCCTCTTACTGTTACCATCATCTTCAGTTCCTTGATTCCTCCCTCTCCTTTTCCCAACTCTGTTGTATCCCCTCTTAAAGTCACTTCCAGACTCCATGAATCTCACTTCTATCACTGTCCTACCAGTAACCATAGTTTCCCCGACCCGTTCAGTTCCCTTTAGCAAACCTGTAATTCTGGACTCATCCACTCACCTATATTTTATACTTCTTTACCCAAGTAGGGTAAGTGGTACAGAAAAAAAATCACACGGAACGTAGGAATTAGTATCTCCATGAATATAGAAATTCAGTCTTAACTATACTCTCAAATCCTATAGACTATCCCAGCTTCTCCTATTTCCTTTGAAGACTGTTAAGCCCCTCTCTCACTTTCAGAAAATGGCTTTGCTAATTTGTCATTTCACAGAGGAAGTGGGAGCTATCAGAAATGAACTTTCTTTTACTCTTCTTCTGCAGCATGTCTTCCCTCCCAAGTACAAAGGCATTTGTTTCCACTCTTATCACTACATCTTTCTCCTTTGCCTTCCATCCAGTTATACAAATTAGACTTGGACTCAACCTCTTTCTTTCTCCTAGGGGATTGTGTTGCCTCAGTTATCTCCTCTTTCCTTTTAGTTTATGTGCTTGGCTTATAGACCGGATTGAGTAAAATACCAAAGTACTCTGCCCCCTTGGCTCTAATTCTCTGCTAACTGCCATCTTATCTTCTCCTTCTCTTTACAAAGTTGATGAATTTTTTTACTGGAAAATTGTAGCTTCTATTTAGTTAACACATAAACCCATTTTTGAAAAAGTAATAGAAACACCACAAGAACTGATGACCCATTGTTTTATCATATGCATATTTTCTTGCTTATAGACAATAATTTTAATACTCTAATTTGTTTCTTATGTACTGTGGATTTTTAAGTTTAAAGTTATTGAAATTAAGATAAAATAATTTTGCTTTAGACTACTAGGAAAATTTAGGTGTTGGGTTCTACCTAAGAAACATTTTAAAAGCATTGTAGGGAGTCAGCCTGCTTTCTTTCTGCCTGTCCCTTTTGTTCTATAAGACATGTCTTTGCCATCTTTGACCATTTTATGATTGTATTTTCTTCTAACTGATTTATGTGAATATAAAACTCAAAAATTATTATAGTCCATTCAACAAACCTTTACTGACTATCTGCAATGTTCAAGAAAAACAGTGTGTTAGAGTCTATGTGGGCTATAAAGATGAATAAAGTAGCCCTGGCCCATGTGGCTCGGTTGATTGGGTATCATCTCACAAAGCAAAAGGTCAGTGGTTCAAATCCCAGTCAGGACCATACCTGGGTTGCAAGTTTAGTTTCTAGTTGGTGTCCATACAAGGGACAACCAATCTATGTTTCTCTCTCACATCAATGTTCCTCCTCTTGCTCTAAAAAAATAAATAAATAAATATTTTTTAAGATGAATAAAGCATTCCTTAATGAGCTGACAGTGGTAATGGGGAAACACGGTGTATCAAAAATGACTAGAGTACAAAGCAGAATGAAAAATGTGTTAAGGAGAAGGCAAATACAGAATGATTTCTGATGTAGGAAGGATTGCTTCTTGCTGTGACATAAGGGGAAAACTTATTAAAGCAAGTGGCACTTAAACCTCATGTGAAAGACAAGTGGAGTATCTATAGAAAATTATAGCAAGTGTATTAATACAGATTTAGAAGCACAAAGTGCAGCGATGGTTCAGGAAACACCAAGTGCTTGCTATCTCTTTGAGAACAGCCAGAAAGATAGCCTAACACAGGCTGGAACCATGTTAAAATGTTCTAAGTGCCAAGTTACTGAGGAGTTACTGGGAAGGCATGCTTCCCAGTTTACCCAGCTGATAAACCAACATCAAAATTCTTATCAAGTGTGCTTAAATGAGCGAGAGGCCACATGGTTTCTTTTGACCCTCTTGAGTGATGCATGCAATAGAGTATAATAATGTTGTGACAATAATTATGTTTCCCCATCTAATTATTGTATTTTCCTATTTTCTTTACTTCTGTTCCTGGATGCTTTGAATATAAAATGTCATGATATTTTGAAAACTCAGCTCAACATTTATTAAATGCCTGCAGTGTATTATGCAATGAGAGGAATAAGGAGGAATAACACACGTTGATAGCAGTTAAGGACTTGACATTTTATCTGTCACTTCATTCTAACCCATATTATTTCAGTTTCTGAGATTGATAAATAAATTACACTAAGATGACAGGCTGACGTAGCAATTAAAAAATATCAACTTAGAATCAGACAGACCAGCACGCGAGGCCTCAGTCTCGCAGTTTCTACTATGTGGCCTTGGGCAAGTTACTTAATCTGTCTAACCTTACTTAATTTCTTCATTGTAAAATAGAGGTAACTGCCTCATAGTGCTGTTAAAAATACTACATAAAGAGAATGCATGTAGAGCAGAACACTTGCACAAAGTAATATTAAGAAATGCTGTTCTTTATGATTTCTTTAGAGAGCATTTCTTTTCTCCAGTTTTCTTATTTCTGAGAAGAGAAATGAGGTCCACAGAATCTGAACCATAGGATATATAGTGTGGGAAGATAATGTTTTCTGGTTACTTATTATTGCATAACAAACCACTCCCCAAGTTTGGTGATTTAATACAATTTACTTTGATATCTCATGGGTCTGTGGGTTGCTTGACTCAGCTGGAGGTTCTTTCTTACTCAGAATTGTTCATACAGTTTCAATGTAATGCAGCAAAGAGCTATGGTTTTCTGAAGACTCTGTAAGACTGAACATCCAAGATGGCTCACACACACTGCAAGCAGCTGATGCTCCTCTGGTCTGGGAAATCAGTTGGAGCTGTAGAATGGAGCACCTGCAAATGATTTCTTCAAGGGACTTGAGTTCTCAAAGCATAGTGTTGGCTTGTGAAAGGAAACATCCAAAAGTGAGCATTCCAAGAGACTACGCCAGAAGATGCAAGGCTTCTTCACTTGAATATCTGATCACTGTGTTGCACATCCTGCTCCCCACCCCCACCATCTCAGTCCCCAGGACCCTTTGCCCTTTATCTAATGGCACTCTCATTTGTAAGCACACCTGCCATATTCACTGGGACAACCTGCCACAAAACCTACCTTGACTCAGAGAGGTGGAGAAATAGACCTTACTTCTTGACAAGGGCGCAGAAGTTGACATTGTACCTGAGCATGTGGATAAAGGATAGATACTGTTGGCATTTTGTGGCAGTCATTATAGAAGTACTGTAAAAATAGTTAAGGTAGATAGTAATGGTCTTCATTTTTCTGATGAGAGAACTATGGGTTAGAGATGTTAAGAGTTAGCCAAGGTAACTTCATTGTTAAATGGAAGAGCTTGACATTGAACTCCGGCCTTCTGAATCCAAACTGGGTCTTCTGGGAAAGTTATCCTCTGCCTGTCCTCACACAATTCATCATGAGCTCCCTTCAGAAATGGGAAGACCACTGAGACTAAAAGCTGTCATCTTCCAGCTCCCTACACATCTACGTTATCACCCTCACTTTCTCTATCTGTGCCCTTGTCCATCTCCTATGAGTCTTCGGTTTCATCGTCTTTAAAATGGAGATACCAGCACCTTATCACAGAGTTGAAATGATTACTTAAGCATAATACATGTAGAGTGCTTAAAACAATGCCTAATATGTGATGAGTATTCAGCACTTTCTAACTATTGTTGTTATTGCTATTATTGTTACAATTCAAATTCTTCAGGATTAGGATAGGAATTTACATGATTGTCTCTGTCTCCTTGTTATCTTTCCTAAACCAACTCTCTTGTACAGGAACAATTTTTACCTAGGTTAACCCCTAACTGCTCAGACCAGGGGATTGTTTTCATTGCTATTTTTCTGTTAAGTTCCTGCTGCATTCAGAATGCCCTACATCCTTGGTGTCCATGGATTTCACTCTTCCTTGGCTGCTTCTGGCAGCCACACAGAGTTGGGCAGGTTGTAAGCTGATCAAGATCACACATCTAAGAGAAAGCAGTGCATGTCAGAAATATGGTGGACTATTATTATATCTATTAAGACAGTTTTCCACCAGATGGCAGTCACATTTTCTGGCCTAACAAAATTAGTATATTATGACAGCTTTTTGATAGATGGAGTACAGTGTCATAAAGGGGAGACCGCTTTTTCTGATTCACTCAAAGGCACCAGGTGAACTGGGAGTGACCCTCCTTCTGACTGTTTCTTCTTTACTGCCTTCACCAAATAATCTTTCTTTGACTGTTGCTTAAATGCCACTGGAGTTCTTTTCTCAGCTATCTGATTTATTCTACATACTCTAATTGGTTAATTTAATAGGCTCTTACTGTTGTAACTATCACCTTCCTGCTAATGAGACCTAAATCTTTCACTCCAGCACAAACTTCTCCTTTGAGTTCTAGAAATCTAGCTACATCCTGGATATTTTCATATAGCCCCATGAAAAACTCATGTTCAACATGTCAAAAACTTAATTAATTACCAGCCCCTCAAAAATGCAACCCAGGCTTCATTTTTAAATCAAGACAGACATATTCTTCTTTTTTTTGATATTTCCATGGAAAAAATCAGTTTCACTTTCATGCATGAAATATGTGTTGGGAGAAACAGACGAGTGTAAGTTTGTGGGAGTCCCCTTAGCTACCATCAAAAGGAATGTGGCCCCTAAACTGAAGGCGCAGCATATGCATGGACCTGCAGGGTTTCTTCTAGTTCATCTTGCTCTTCGTGGTGGGTTGAGAAGGGAGCACGAAGTTAGCCTTCACCTCTCCAAGGCACTGGCCAGTTTGGGGAAGAGGTTAATCCTGCTTTACCAGTTTCACAGATGCGTTCAAATTAGAATATCTAGGGGTTATGCTAGACTTTGTCTGCTCCTCCAGCACCTTTATCCTACATATTATAAAACTAATGCCTAAATATTATTTTAATGTGCTCTCCTCTCTCTACTCCCCTTCTCACTATCCTGTTGAAGGCTTGTTCTGTCTCTCAGTTGGAAATTTAAATAAACTCCTTACTATACATACTATATAAGATGTTGCCATTTTATTTCATTATTATATATTTTTCATATAGCTGAGAGATATATCTATCTCAAGTACAAATCTAATATTATGACCCCTGTTTAATTCACTTTTAAGAATTTATGTTATTTACAAGATGAGTTCAACTCCAGCCCATAATTTGCCTCTGACATAACCTTCTTCTGGTAGCTTTCTCTGACCACGCCTTCTAGGGACCCTCTCTCTCGATGTCTAGTGTGCCTACATTTCCTTATTATTACATTGTATTAGAAAGCTCAATTGATATCTCTTTCTCTGTCACTAGACTATGAACTTCTTGAGGACCTAACCTTCCTTCTTTATATTCACAGTGCCTAGAACAGTGCTTAAGACATATTAAGTATTCAAAAATGTTTTGAATGATTAAAAGATGAGTGTCAAACAGAATGATGAAGAAGGTGTATAAAGGAGTTTCACTTTGGTCAGTTATATGGGAAAAGATATTTTTAATACACAGAGGGAGGAGGTAAAGCATTTCAGGAAAGGAATTTGTACAAAGGGATTATGAAAATTCAAAGGCATGAATGAACTAGAAGATTGTTCATTCATAAATTGTTCAAGTCATGACTGTAGTTCTCATCCCTCAATACAGCAACTTTATTAGGAAGAGGTTTCTTCTCTTATCTCTCATAGTTTGGTAATTTCCCTTTACATTAGCATAAAAATTTCTATATCTGCTTATTCAATATTTTTATTTCTCTAAAGACACTAACCCACTGAGTCTGGGAATTTATGTGAGCTAGCTCAGCATTTCAAATATAGTCAAGTCCAAACATTTTTATTTTATTAATCTGTGTTCATCTGCTACCCCCTCCCACCTCATGACCTCTTTACTCTTGGATTCATACTGAGAGGAAAATATGTAAGTAATAAGGTAAACCACTTTCTCTTGAAATGCCTGGTGAGATTTTTCTGACCATTTTGGGTGGCAGTTCCATGGTCTCTTGTCAAGTAGATGCTAGTCATGATTAAAGGTTGGCATTTTTTCATTTTCATATTTTTAAATATATATATTTTATCTTTTGAGATTATAATTATACATTGTTAGAGAAAGAAATGTACATAAATAACAAAAATATTCTCTTTTAAGCTTATTTCCCCTTTTCCATTGTTTTCATGGTTTTAAAGTGTCATAAAGCTAGAAAATATCTAGATAGACATTATTGAAAGATTTTATTTACTTAGATATTAGTTAAGCCAGAGCTTTCACCAGTGCTTCTGGAACTGCCTCTTCATTCTCAGCAACTTCCTCTTCATCCTCAACCTCTTCTCCAAATGCTTCCTCTGCCTTCTTGCCTTCACAGAGCATGACTCTCCTCTGAAAATCATCATCCCTGAATCACTCTTCTGCTTTGATGCCACTGTTCTTTCTGACAACTTCTCTCCCACTCTCTTGTTAAAACTCTGCTCATCTGAGGCTCATGGCAGACAGATGTACTCACCTTGCCCCCCATTGTCACTGTTATTTATTAAATTTCAGTTAAGTTTCTTTTGTTTATCCAGGATGTTGACAATTAACTGAAAATCTTACTCAGCCTTCCAAGCCCTTCCATTATGCTGAGAGACCATGATAAGCTCTGAGCTCCTAGCCTTCCTCCTGTTTAACGACTTTCTCCTCTACTCCACTTTAGCTTCCATTTTCATGATCATAAGTGGGTCTTAGCAACTGTAACTGTTCTACTTCCCAAAAGGCTAAAGCAAACGTCCCAGTCAACTTTCTTTCCATTTTGCTTTGCCAAGTATTCACAGTTACAGGATTCCAATCTGTTGATCCTTTTTCTATCTTCTAGTCCACCCTTCCTTTCCCCCTGGCTGGTTTGGCTCAGTGGATTGAGCGTCGGCCTGCGAGCTAAGTGTCGCTGGTTCGATCTTCCAGTCAGGGCACATCAGAGAAGGAAAACTCTGACTCCAAAAAACCTCCGCTGCCTTGCGGCATACCTCTTCAGGGGAAAGGCTAAAGGAGTAAACCCCGACATAAAATCCGGAGCCGGAGTCCCTAAGGCGGTTTGACGTTGTAGTCAACACCGGCAACTCCTGCGGCGCACCTGAAACCAAGCTGTATTGACTCCGTCTTTCCCTTGGACCCTTCAGCTGCGAAGAGAGGGGGTGTCTGCTGCATGGGCAACAGCAGACCCTCCATATCACCCTGCCCAGGCTCTGTAGCTTCAGCTTCACTGGAGAGGACACTCCAGCGTCATCGCAAGATGTTGATTCAACACGGGAGGAGACAGATACCGTGTCACTCCCGAGTCGGACTGCACAACCATTCTCGGCAGGTGCAGATAGACTCTTAAGAAGCTACACCATCGTCTCTCGAGACGGACAGCTGCCGACGACGACGGAGTCCACCCTTCCTTTACTTTCCTCCCTTTTAATCTATTTTGCATTCCATTTCAAAATATGCAAGTTCCTCCCTTTAAAACAAAACACATGCCTCTCAAGTTACTACCTTATTTCTCTCTCTCTGCTTCAATGCAGAACTATTCAAGGAGCTATCTGTACTTACTATCCCCCAGTCAATCCTTTACCCAATTTAATCTGCCTTTCCACCTATTTCTTCCACCAAAACAGTTTTGCTCAACAGTTTATGTTTATGTTGCTAAACTCAGAGGATATATTTAAGTACTTACCTAATTTATGCTGTCAATAGAAGTTCAATATTGTTAAAGATATTCTTCCCTTCTGATTTTCTTTCTTTTTCTTCTCTGCTTTTGCTCCTTGGCCATAATATTAAATATCTGCATTTTTCAAGGCTTAGTTCTTGTCCTGTTCCTCTTCACACTTGAAGCCAGTTAATCAACACCCATTGTTACAATTAGCACTAAAAGGAAGATGATATCAAGTTATTTTTTTTCATTTAAGACCTCTCTTCTCAGCTACAGTGCTATATATACAACTGTCTTTGGACATCTTGGTACCCAGCTGATTATATATATTCTATATCTAGATTTGTTTCAGTGCTCTGACATTATTTAGTGGTTATCACAATTCATTTAGTTGTGTACGCGAGAAAGAAAGTAAAATTATCTCTCTAAAGCAAACCTCAGATTCAATCCATTACTTCATCTTGTCAGTTTCACATCCTACGTAGCTTTTAACTTAGTTCATTTTTATTTTCATCACCACCCTTTGGCCAAGGTGGTTATCACTTGCCTGGAGTATTGCCATAGGCTCCTAACTGATGTTCCTACATATATTTTGACCTTCCTTCAGTCCAGCCTACTCTAGAGCAGTAGCTCTCAGCCAGGGGTGACTTTGCTCTTCAGAGAATATTTGGCAATGTCTGAACACACTTTTGATCATCACAACTGGGGAGCAGTGCTACTGGCATCTAGTGGGGAGAAACAAGGGATGCTGCTAAACTTCTTACAAAGCACAGAATAAGCCCCCACAACAAATAATTATCTGGTTCAAAATGTCAATGGTGCCAAGGTTGAGGAAACCTACTCTAGAGGTAAACTGAGCTTGTCACACTGCAGAAGGGTTCTGTCATGGGTGCAAATGTACACCGCACACATATGTACACATACATACACACAGTTAAAATTTTTTGGTAACTCTCCATTCAGCTAAGATCAGAATAGTTAACATGGCTCTCAAGGACTCTTGTGATCTAGCCTGTACCAGCCTTAGCAGGCCATCTAGCATCATATTCTCTCTCAAGCTCCCTGCTCCAGCCACATTTCTATGCACTGTGCTTCCTGTCAACCCAAGGCATTTGCACATGTCGTTCTATCCATGTGGAATGTCATTCACTCAGCTAAGCCCCATTTTATCCTTCTAATATAAGCTGAAGATTTTTCCCTCAGGGAAGCTTTGCATGACTTTCCTCACTAGATAATTTCCCTATTGTAAACACTCAGAGGTTGTGTATGTCTGCTTCCTAGTCTGTATATAGTTGCATATTTACATTGATTTATATGCTTTATCACTCTTTGTTTTCCTTACTAAACTGATAGGTACAAAAGATAAATAATATTTATCTTTTTATTTCAAATAAAATTAAATTATAAATGCTTGACTATAGAATATTAGGTGTTTGATGACTGAATCTCTTCACATAACATATGAGAAAACATAATCCCAAACAGGTCAAATGACCTGAGCAAGGCCATGCAGCTAATAAATAGCAAAGGGAGGCCTTCAGTTCATCATTAAGTGCTGAATTTTTATCCTTCTAAACTGATGTTTTGTGTGTTTGTCTAAGTCAGTAGATTTTTTACTCAGAGTATATCTTCTATAGAAGCATAGTGCATAAAACAGATTAACAGGCTAAAGCAGTTCTCTGCTTTGATTAGAGGCAGCTCGATTCAACCTCATCTATGAAGATCTTTTAGGCCTCCACACAAGCCCCTCCTCATACCTTGCCAGAGTGCTAAGGAACGTACCTCAGAATGACTAGGATCTGGTGACTGAGACTTGGAAACAAGTCTACTGACTACATTCCTATGTGGACCGTCTGTGGAGTCTGTTACTGCCTCAATATATGATGCACTCTTGATATTTGTGAATTCAAAATTAAGAATGGCAATGTAGGATAAGCTAATGTCATCACTGGCTGAAATATTTGCTTAACCAATTTCACCAAATCACATTTCCATGTTTCTGTATGAAATGAACCTTTCACCTCATTAGTTGATTCCATGGACCATGTTCAACATTCTGTCCTTTGTCAAAACAAAAATTTTATGAGAGGAATCTTCTTCATTTTCTCTTTATTCATCTTATTTTATTTTTGCCAGCACTAGGAGTTGGATTAAATTACTGAAACAAAACAGACACTGCATTCATTTCTTAGCAGTCACTTTACACGACAGTGGGAGGGGACACCAGAATGAGCCACGGGGAGGATGCTGTGCTCACTCAGTGGCTCACACCCATATGGCACGTCTGACACTGTCTCAACAGCATAAAACATCACCACTGTTACAAAGCTTTGGATATCTGATAATAGTTAGAAACTGAAATGTTAAAGGCAAGGCACTGAAAAAAATTAGAAACATTTTCCTGTGTTTTCCTCCTATATTGTTAGTTCCAGTTAAAAGTCACAGTAATGAAGATATACTATATATTTGGGAGGGTGTTTAAAGATGAGATGATAAACACACACCAATATTTTCTAATTATTTATTTCATATATATATATATATATAAATGGATATGGAAATTAGAAAACACGCGAGGGTTATTTTTGCAAGAACCTTGCTTTTTGCAACCATATTATAGATATATAAAATGTACCTACACTAAAAAAAGTTTTAGAATTTTTAGCTGTCTCTCAAATTTGACTCACTCATGCCAGTATATTTAAAATGTAGCAAAAATGAAGAGTACTTCATCATGTTATTGTTTAAATGGCTGTTGTTTAGAAAGCACAACCTCATGTACAGAACTCCAAAACTTATGAGTAGCTATTGAAAACATTTCAACATGTTGCTTTATTTTTTTAATACACTATTGCTTGTAAATCAGTTGGCTTATTTACTTAATTTTTATAAATTTTTATTCAAAGTAATTAGTCTGATTGCCTTGGTTTGTTTTATTAGAATATATTGCTCATTCTGTAAAATAAGGACCATTAGATTCCCTGTATTTGAAATATCCTTTGTATTTTTTATCTTTGGGAAACTTTATCTCTCCAATTTTGAATTAGGTTCTCAGAGAAGTAATTTCACAATCTTTAAGCATTGACAAAATGTACTTACGTATGGTGGCTGAATTGTCTTGTAATTTGGGAGCTCTATAATTACTAAGATTATCATTATGAGGTGAGCATAACATGAAACAACTCATTTTCTTCTGTCTTAAGCATATAATGTTGATATATTACTAGTTTTTAAAATCCCTCATGGATATTTCTCAGGCCTCGGGAAGTTGCATGTATTAACATATTAGGTTATATTGTGATCCTTATTTCCACTTTCTTATTTTTACCAGAGAAAAAAAAGAAGTCACATGAAAGAAAAGCTAATTCAGAAGTGGAACTAGTGAAGAAAAATAAACTAAGCATCAGATATGTGTTTGCAGTTCTTCTCTTAGTTATCAGAAAGTTCCCTGAAGCATATTGGAAAACACCACTCATAGGAACCCCATCCCCCCTCACCACTGCCTTCTAACCCCCTGAAAACCACATCTGTTTCCCACCGATAGATTTTAACACACATCCCTTTCATGTCTTCTAACAGGAAGTGGAAATAGAGAGAAGTTTGTGTTCACCAACATTTAAGAGTCACCCTGGGAGCCAGTCCGATGATTCTGTGAAAGATTTAGACAAGAAAGGCGAGGAAACATCTTTTGACAAGATGTCACCTGAAACTGGTCACAGCCACAACTTTGAAGGTTAGCATAATATTTTGATTTGCTTTCTTGGGATTATACGTTGTATGACATGAATGGTTATAAATAAAATATATGAAGATTTTATTTAAAATTTAGTAAGAAAAAAAATGACCGAAAATAGCTCAAAAAATATAATTCAGGAAAAATAGAGGTATATTTAAATGATTTATCTCCATTATTTTTTACTTAAATTTTTAAAACTAAATAAAATATGTTTTAATTGATTATAACCCAGTACAATATCAGACGGATAGAACGATGCATTTGACCATCATCTTATTTTTCCTCTTGTGAAGAGAGAAAGGAAACATATTTATTTTTCTGTCTGTGTGGTAAAAAAGGATAAAAGATAAGTAACTGTCAGACAAAATTTAAAAAATTACAAATACCTTCAGCATCTTTTTTTCAGACAATTAAGCCAAATGTTCCTAATTAATTAGGAATAAAAAGTAACATGATAATGCCATAATTTACAGGAAAACCTCATAAACCTGATTAATGTTTTATAATTTCATTAAAAAGTTAATAGCTCATGTGTTAGAAATTACCTTATTAATATGATTTTCAATTATGACAAAAGTACAAAATATAAATAATTTATTGGAAAATATAAATATCATTTATCATTTCTATTAGTCACATTCTGGATTTTTTTATTTTAGTTAAGTAATGCATATTATAGTGTTTGTGATGTCTGTTAAAGATCATAATTAGTACAACTTTTAGAACATCATTTTCTGTATATATATTTATATATAACTCAACTGTCAAGTTGTCAGTCAACATGAGCTCAGTGGCATAGTCTATAGAATATGATAGACAGTTCAAAATTTAGGAAAGCAAATTATACTCTGCTTCAAAACTTGGCTATTCGACATGTCATCTGTGAATCAGAACATGAACATCACCTGGAGGCATATTAGAAATACAGAACCTTGGGCCCGCACTAGTCCTAGTGAATCAGAATCTGCATTTATACAAGATCCTCAGCTTACTCATGTACATATTAAAGAGTGAGAAGCTATACCATGTACAGACTGAACCTCGGCATGATTTGCATATGAGTTAGTGCATTCTCATTCCAGCTGGTCTATGTATGTAAGATGGAAATGGGAGGTGGATGTGGGAAGAATGAAGGAGAATTTGCTAATGAAAAACTGGGCATGGATTTCTAACTACACGTAAATTGGGATCTCAATCTCTGGCTTTCATTTTCAATTCATTTTTCTATGCCCAACTGGTATCCTAATATGATTAGTATTAGTCTTGAGAAGCCCCTGGCTGGTTTGGCTCAGTGGATTGAGCGTCGGCCTGCGAGTTAAGTGTCGCTGGTTCGATCTTCCAGTCAGGGCACATCAGAGAAGGAAAACTCTGTCTCCAAAAAAACCTCCGCTGCCTTGCGGCATACCTCTTCAGGGGAAAGGCTAAGGGAGTAAACCCTGACAGAAAATCCAGAGCCGGAGTCCCTAAGGCGGTTCGACGTTGTAGTCAACACCAGCAACTCCTGCGGCGCACCTGAAGCCAAGCTGTATTGACTCCGTCTTTCCCTTGGACCCTTCAGCTGTGAAGAGAGGGGGGGTCTGCTGCATGGGCAACAGCAGACCCTCCATATCACTCTGCCCAGGCTCTGTAGCTTCAGCTTCACTGGAGAGGACACTCCAGCGTCATCGCAAGATGTCGATTCAACACGGGAGGAGACAGATACCGTGTCACTCCCGAGTCGGACCGCACAGCCATTCTCGGCGGTGCAGATAGACTCTTAAGAAGCTACACCATCGTCTCTCGAGACGGATGGCTGCCGACGACGACGACGACGAGTCTTGAGAAATTTACTTCATTTATTTCTGTCCTGTGATTAAACTTTATATGCACTTGGCTAAATGCAAAAGAAGTAGATTAACAAAGGCCGAAAATGGAGAGTTGGTAGGGAATGACTTACGTTCTGATGATACTGGCCAGTGGAGCTCTGAGCACTGGAAAACAAATACGAGGTTGGCAAACTGATCAAACATACATGAGAGGAACAGCTCCAATCATCTCACCTTACGTCTCCCCTGCGTTTCCTTTGGTTTCCATGCAAAGATGTTCAAAACTTCTTGGTGTTACAAGCTTAGAAGAAGTATTCTGGAAGGTAACCCTTATTTAGTGTCAAGAGCTGACTTCAATGTATCAGTGACCACAGAGTTCAATCCCCAGGTATTTTGAAAATATCAAGAGCTAAACACAGTGCAAAATTGCACTAAGGATGAACATAGCAGTGTGATAAATGACATAAACGGAGCCATTTTAAAATGAAGCCAGAGCAGCCATTCCAGAGGAACTGCAATGTTTGTCTTGTCCTTGAACCTTTGGACTGGGCCAAATGACAATTGTTTAATTGTTGTAAAGACAGCAGGAAAGCAGACATCCTGGTAACAAGGATTGATGATTACAACCTCCTATCTGAAGCTAGAATCAGTAACCAATCATGTGTAGCCAAGAGTAGCTCAGTGTATCTGCACCAATAGGATTTTTTTCTTTTTTGTGTGTAATTATTCCTATGCTCTTTATTATAAAACCTCTCACTTTCACTCTGCAATCAGGACACTATTTGGGTTTCTGCATGAATCTGTGCTTCTAGGCATGATAAGCTTTATATACTAAATTTTAAGTAGCCTCAAGAATTTCATACTTGAAGGCAGTATTTATTTTCATAAACAGTAGAATTTTTAAAAATAACTTACAATAGATTATTAAATATAGCTACCTAATGTTTTGCATTTTTTAGAACTTAGTCAAATCAATGTAAATTGATAATTCCATCTCAGGTACCAGCACAAAATGCCGCTAACTCACATTCCCCCCAGACTTCTTCCTATGCCTGATGACGCACTCCTAAATTGTGTTTTATTGTTCTCACCACCCACCCTGATTAAATCTCTTCAACTTTCTTCATCGATGTATTGGTGTCAAGTACATCATGGTGCTTCCTGTGCATGCACATTGGTGCATTTCATTCCCGTTGTCTTTGGGATGTATTCTAATGGTTAATTGCTTCAGTGATATTAGGAAGACATGGCTCACTGGACATTAGAAGCCAAGCATGACAAATCCACAATTATACAAATTTGGGTGATGTGATATATATGAGAGAAAAAACAATAAATCTATATAAATGGTTTTGACTAACTGTATTGTAGTTATGTAAAAGTCTGGTCTATGGAATTTCCTTCAGATATTGCAAAACCAGTAAATTGGAAAGCGAATATTTAGAGTCTTAGGTACTGATAGTTTGCTCTACCTTTGCATAAAAATTTATTTTTTTTCTGCTGAAAAATTCTGGATCAAAGGATGCTTCAAATTACACAGGTGATTGGGTGATGTTCTTCAAGTTTAAATTACTTGGGTTTTTTAATATGACTATTACCTGCTTTGCACTTTTATTCTCTCAACCATAATTTTAATATTAATCTTCTAAGTTACCAAAGTGTAAAATACTAACAGGTAAAATATACATTCAAAGTTACTCTTATTTTAAAAGTTTTGTAATAAACCTTAGAAATTACCTGCTGTATTTCTCTTTTTATTCTGCTCCATTAAATTTAAATTTACTTTTTATTCTTATAACGGCTATTCATCTTTTCTGGAAGATTTTACACAACAAACTGAGTATTCTGTTTGTTTTTTTAAATTTCTTACTTCTATTCAAGTGGTGGGATTTTTTTAGCCATTAATGTTTCTAAAATAATTGATATATGTGCAGTATATGTATTTGTGTATGGATTATTGTTACATATCTTATTTTTCACATAAAATTAGACATTTTTGAGTAATGCTTTATGTGATATAGAAGTGATCCATATGTGTGCTATTCAATGTGGTAACCACAAGTGGATATTAAGCCCTTGGAAAGTTGCTAGTGTGTTTCAGCACCTTAATTGGAAATTTTATTGAATTTTCATTAATTTAATTATCTAATCACTGTTTCAAACAGCACAGCATTAGCAAATGTCATTCTCCAAGGAGCTTGTCATTTACCCTTCTCATAGGAAAGGATTCAGATGCTAGTTATTCATTTTACATTATCCATTCTCTGAAATTTGCCTTTATTAAAATGTATATTGGTAAGTGTACAAACAACTCATGTCAGGAAAATAAACAAGTAGCAATCATAGACATATTGAAAAGATTACCTTCAAAAGCTGGTGATGGTCTCCTCTCAGTAGTATTTCCTAGTGATAAAATTAATAAAAAATAGTGTTACCTGTGTTCCCTTTTCAACATGCTAAAAAACAATGATTTTTATCATAGGGATAAAAATGTCTACTGTGAGGCTATGCATTTTCCATAACATCTTTTCTAGAACTTAATTTTCTTGGAAATATGAATCCTCCCAGGTCAATAAGCAAACCGTTCTTTAAATACTTAAGGTCAATAAAAGTTAAATGAAATGCAGTCACAGGATACTTTAAAATTAACAGAACCATTCCCTTCATTAAAATAAGAGGGGGGAGCTTCATTTGGAAACATAAATAAATCAAGCATTTAGTCACAGAGTAGTTTGAGAAAAGGCCATTGACCTCATTGTTTCTGCTCTGACTTATTTGTTCTCTCTAATGAGGCTCAGAGGACAGGCTTGAAGACATAATCTCTGGACATACCACAAGGGACCCAAGACTCCCAACACTGGCTTCTGCTCCCAGACTTTCTTCCTTATCCATCCATACTTTCTTTCATGCCTTAGACAGTCTCCTGTGTAACAGCCATGTCATTTTAATTCACACAAGAGACATTGCATCAGTTAAAATATTTTAAATAATTTTACATTTTAAATAATCCTGAGGTGACAATCTTTACAAAGTGAATAATCCTTTTGTTATATCAAAATTGTTTGATATGTTTGATCTGTTTCCTCAATTTAGGGGTGTTTCTCTCTCTCTCTCTCTCTCTCTCTCTCTCTCTCTCTCTCTCTTTAATTTTTTAAATATATTTTATTATGTTGTTACAGTAATCCCAATTTTTCCCCTTTGTTCCCCTCCTCCCAGTACCCCCTTTCCCTCCAGCAATCCCACCCCCCTTAATTTATGTCCATGGGTCATGCATATAAGTTCTTTGGCTTCACTCTTTCCTATACTATTCTTAACTTCCCCCTGTCTATTTTGTACTAACCGATTATGCTTCTTAATCCCTGAACCATATCCCCATTTCTTCTCCCCCACCTCCCCAGCTGATAACCCTCCAAATGATCCCCATACCTATGATTCTGTTGCTATTCTGGTTTGCTTAGTTAGATTTTGTTTTTATTTTTTAGATTCAGTTGTTGATATTTGTGGGTTTGTTGTCATTTTAGTGTTCATAGTTTTGATCTTCTTTTTCTTAAGTAAGTCTCTTTGACATTTTATATAATAATGGCTTGGTGATGATGAACTCCTTTAGCTTTACCTTGTCTGGGAAGCACTTCACCTGCCCTTCCATTTCAAATAATAGCTTTGCTGGATAGAGTAATCCTGGTTGCAGGTTGCCTTTCATCACATTGAATACTGCTTGCCAGTCCCTTCCTGCCTGCAAAGTGTCCTCTGAGAAATCAGCTGATAATCCTATAGGCACCCCAAAATAGGCAACTCTCCACCTCTCTCTTGTTGCCGCCAGGACTCTCTCTTTATCTTTCACCTTTGGCATCTTAATCATGTTTCATCCTGGTGTGGTCACTCTAGGTCTGGCTCGCCCGGGACCCTCCGTGCTTCCCAGGCCTGTATGTCCATCTCCTTCACAAAATTTGTGAAGTTTTCCTCATTTTTTTCAATTCTTGCTTCCTCATTCTGCACTGGTTGACTGTTTTTTTCTTCCTTATGTTCCAAATCATTGATTTGAACCCTGGTTTCCTTCCCTTCACCATTGGTTTTGTGTGGATTTTCCTTCGTTTCATTTAGCATAACCTTCACCTCTTCCCTTATGCGTCTACCATACTCAAGCATATCTGTCAAGCCTGTGACCATCTTTATCACCAGTGTTTTTAATTCTGCATCTGTTAGGTTGTCTATCTCCTCATTTGTTAGGTTGGCTATCTCCTCGTCCCTTAGTTCTCCCACTGGAACCTTGATCCATTCCACTTTTGGGGCCATACTTCTCTGTCTCCTCATCTTGACAGGCTCCTGTGTTTGTTTGCCTCTGCGTTCCAGGTAGAGCTGTCGCTCCTGTTATGTTGTAAGGGGCAGAGCCTTAGGGATTCATCAGTACAGGACAACCTGTTTCACCACGTTGTGGGGCTCTGTGTGGGGAGGGGTCCGAGATGGAACAATGCCACCTGCCCAGCACTTGCCCCTTTTCCAGGCACCTCTACCACTTCCACACCAGACTGGCACCCCTCTAACTGCTTCCCTGGCCATTGTTCCCAGAGTGGGTGGGTCTGTGGACATTCTAGGACCATGCGGGCCCTTTAAACAAGTGAACTCTGCTGAGACCGGCAGTTTCTGCCTCCACCCCAGCCCTTGCTGGTTTGCACAGTCAGAAGCAATGAGGCTTGATTTCACTCTCTCTTAAAGTGTCTTTACCTGCACTATTTCAATGACTCCCACATGTTCCTTTAGTTGTTTTTATAGTCAGTGAGTCAAAACAAATTCCAGAGTCAAATCATGGGCTCTACTGGAAGGGGCAGCTGGGAGTTTGCTGTTCTGAGGAAATTGTAGTGAAAGGTCTATTCATGAGCTCTTTCACATGGTAGTTGAAAATCAGCACCTTGGAATGCTGAAAATTTTTCATTGATTAATATTCAAAATCCCAAGAACTCATTTTGAGCTTGTATATTGTCATACTTAATTTTAAAACACAATACCATCAAAGAAAGAGGAAAATAAATATAAACAGTCCTTTTAAAACCATTCATATATTTTACTTCCTTGCAATTAGAAAAAACTAAATATTATTTTAAACATTCTGACTTTAAAATCGGAAATGTATATGTATCGCTAGAGAATGTTTTTGATGTGTTGTTTTTATTTGTCCTTTCATTCATTCAGCAAGTATTTATTGAGTGACTATATGTACCAGGTCCTATTCTAGGTGCTTGGGGACATCAACGAATAAAAGAGATAAAAGAAAAAAAGAAAAAAAAAAAAAAACCCTGCCTTTGTGCAGCTTGACTTCTAAACAGGAGAAACACAGCATGAAAATAAAAATAGTGAAGCAGTAAGTTATATCTCAGGAGGCACTAAGTGATATTAAAACTAAAAACTAGGACAGAAGGGATGCGGCATGGTGGAGGTTCACAGTTTTAATTAGGGTGGTCATGATGAGCCACAACGGAAAGATGACATTTAAACAAAGACTGGAATAAAATATTTTCTCTTTATCTTTATTCTTAAAAGCATACAAAGTCATATTTTAATGTGTCCAAGACAAATATGTCTGGGAAAATATCAGGCAGAATCTTTCCTGTGTGATTCTAGTCTCTGTGATTGGAGTAATTACATTGATACGTTCTTTGCAGTTACTTAAAGCAGAAAAAAGATATGTGTCAGTAGAACTCATACCCTACCACTGCCACCAATGCAAAGTGTATAGAACTCCACTGCCCCTTGTTTTCAGTATGTGTCCTATACATTTGGGGTATTTATTACTCTATTCTGGTCAACAGAGGATATGGCCAGACAGTAGGAAAGGTGTTTAGGCAGAATCACAGCACTGCCTGAAGACTTGGCGCCCATACATGGGAACCCAACCAGGAATTGGTTATTCTAGGGAAAGGGACATGAGAATTGTTACCTAATAGGTTTAAAGTTAGAATGTCAGTACAAAGATGAAACACAAGAACCACACATCTTAAATTGAGTTCATGATTCCATGTGCTTATCCAGGTTGGCACAGCTCATATGACCGTCAGTGTTCCAAAATAAAGGCGACATTAGAGGCTCAAAAATGCGGTAGGTCCACCCTGGACAAGTTTGTTAACAGGTGTTGGGTGATGCAATCCTAGTTGGGTTTAGGGATTAAAAATGCAGTCACTGAGGATTAGTGCATGACTAAGAAAACTCATTACTTTGAGGCAGTGATTTTGAACGAAAGGGAAGATGGAAAGAGGAGAGAGGCAAAGAGGATGAGAAAGGGAGGGAGGCGGAGAAAAGAACTAAGAGAAACCAAAACAGGAATGGAGCCAGAAAGGCAGGGAGAGAAGGGAAAAAGTAATAAAGCAGTTCTATGGAGATTTTGAGAAACAGTTGGAATTAGTTATTTAAGAACTGCTTTTTGGTGTCAGAGACAAACACAATAGGGAAGCAGTAGAAACACCTGCCAGTTCAGCACACACTACAGACCTACCCCTGTGCTTGATATTGGGGATAAGGTACGTAAAGATACAGACCTGCTTCTGAGTAGTTTAAATTTGAGGCAGGTTCATAAAAACATATCAATATTAAAAGATTAACAACACTACAGTGGAAAGACAGGAGGCAACAACTTCTGTCTCTGGGCAAGAGGTGCTTCATAGAAGTGTTGATTTTCTTCTCTTTTTAATTTTTTTCCACCGACTTTGAACTATGATCTAGAGTTGAGCTAGAGCAGAAAGGAGGGATGGAAGAAAAGGAGGAATAGGAGAAAGGGTGGCCATTCCAGGTAGATGCAGCAAAATCATGAAGGGACATTGAAAATAATAAATATGGGGGAAAATAAGGATGCTTTTATATGATTGATGCTTAGCAATTCATTTCCATAAATGTCCTTCTATTTCCATAAGCTAGAGCCAGAGTGAGTTGTAGGTTAGAAGCTGGGGATGAAACAATTCAGGTTACTTAGACTCAATTGCCAGGTTAAGGAGGCTGGTTTGTCTAAAAAAGGAAGACTTCATTTTTGCGTTTTCGATGTTGATTAAAATCTTCTTTGACATATTTAAATCATGTTCACGGAATTGAAAGAAAGTTTTTAGCTATTTTCACAATGATATAAAACTAGCATTCTAGGGACAATCCTAAGCTCTAGAAGTCCCCAAATATGGGGAGAGGAAAAAAAGCCACTATGTGTATTAGCTAATTAGCAATATTTTAAAATCCAGTTTTCAAGTTATATAAAGCTTTTAATTGTATTTTCAGATTTTGAGCCAAATACTCTTATTAAAAATGTATATTTTATCAGTAACAGTTTGTTATGGGCATTTAATATTAAAAATGTCTTACATAAATATTTAACTATTATTTTATCCTCACCCAAGGACTTTTTTTTTAATGTTTTTTAGAGGGAGAGGAAGGGAGGGAGAAAAAGAGAGAGAGAAACATCCATGTGAGAGAGAAGCATAGATCAGTTGCTGAATGGTTGCCTCCTATACATGCCCAGACCAGGGATCATATGCACCCAGACCAGGCATCGCACGTGCCCAGAACTGGGACTGAACCTACAACCTAGGTATATACCCTGACCAGGAGTTGAACCCACAATCCTTTGGCTATGGGATAGTGCTCCAACCAACTGAGCCACATTGGACAGGGCTAAATATTTAACATTTAAACACAATTTCTTATTTTTGGTTAATGTAGCTTCCAATGTCATTTAAATATATAGTGTCAACGATGAATTATACAAATAATAACTTATTAATAATAAATGTGAAAACCCAAGTAATCCTAACAAATGAACCTTTTTCTTTGTGGAGTTACATTTATAAAGAGCTGAATGTTTCTATATTTGGCTCTTTTTTCCACATCTATAAATATAGGGATGGGGCTAAAATAATATTCTATGAATAAATTTTGTGTGTCACAGTTAGAATTCTTTATTTGCAACTTCCAAACTGATGAAATAGTATATGAGGCCTCAGTTAGAAGGTACATAAAGTCCTAGCCAAAGGGTCTCAGAAATTCTTGAAGTATATCGCATAACTTTGTATTGCCTAAGACAAAAGACCCGTTGTTCTATTTTTTGAAGATCATCTATTTTAAAAAATCAATTCTTGCCAAATATAATAGGAAATGCATTCAGTTTAATAGTTTATTTGTTCTAATATTTCAGAACTTAACATTCTAGGTAGTTCCAGAATCATTACTTGATACGTGATGATTCTCTAGTGACTTGGTAAGATCATTGTTTTTCATAAACATCAAGGAAGAATTTAATACACTGCCTCCAAATCTATTTTATATCATCATGTCACAGTACTTTTGACTCATTGCTTAAATATCTTCACTCTGTATCCCTAACAATGACATATTGCCGTATGGGAAGGCAGCGTTAGAGCATGGAGCCATTATTTTCGGTTATATTATAAACTAAAAACTTTAAAAAAATTTTTAGTTTAGTTTATAATAAATTTAAGTTGATAAACAGCTGGTATAAGCAAAATATAAATCCTTTCTAGAGGAATGCCCTACAACCAAGGCTTCAAAAAAGTCCCAGAGACAAATTTTCAATGAACATGAACTCATCACCAAACATCACAATATAGACAAGAAACAAAGCTATGCATAAGTCATCAAGTATAACAAAGCAGAACTATACTAACAGAAACATCAGGTATAAATTACAGATTCTAGAAAGAGAACCCTGTATATTGTAGAATTTAGTCTTTAAAGCATCTAACATTCAAGTTAATTGGAAATGGATGTACTGGAAGTTGAATAATGCTGTCATTATAAAAAGTTAGATTCTTTCTTTAATTATATATGAAATTTCCTTTGGTTGGTTTAAAGAGCTAAACATAAAACTCAAAACTGTAACAAATATACGACTCAACATCAAGAAAACAAACAACCCAATTAAAAAATGGGCAAGGGACCTGAACAAACACTTCTCCGAAGAGGACATACAGAAGGTCCATAGACACATGAAAAAATGCTCAACATCATTAGCCATCAGGGAGATGCAAATAAAAACCACAATGAGATACCACCTTACACCAGTCAGAATGGCCATCATCAACAAATCAACAAGCAACAAGTGCTGGCGAGGATGTGGAGAAACGGGAACCCTACTGCACTGTTGGTGGGAATGCAGACTGGTGCAACCACTATGGAGAACAGTATGGAATTACCTCAAAAGATTAAAAATGGAACTGCCTTTTGAACCAGCGACTCCACTACTAGGATTATACCCGAAGAATCTTGAAACACCAATTCAAAAGAACTTATGCACCCCTATGTTCATAGCAGCACTGTTTACAATAGCTAAGTGCTGGAAACAACCTAAGTGCCCATCTGTAGATGAGTGGATCAAAAAACTGTGGTACATTTACACAATGGAATACTATGTAGCAGAAAGAAAGAAGGAACTCCTACCATTTGCAACAACATGGATGGAACTAGAGAGAATTATGCTTAGTGAAATAAGCCAGGCAAAGAAAGAAAAATACCATATGATATCACCTAATACAGGAAACTAAAGAACAACACAGACAAAGGAACTAAATAGAACAAAAAGCAGAGTAGCAGTCAATAGGGGGGAGGGGAGAGGGAGAGAAGGGGGATAAGTAAGGGAAGGGTTTAATTAAAGAGCCTGTATGAAGGACTCATGGACATGGACAGCGGGGAGGGATATGATTGCGGGAGAGGGGGTGGGCTGGGTGGGGGAGAGAAATTGGGGGAAAAGGGGACAACTGTAATTGAAAAACCAAAAAAAAAAAAAAAAAAAAAAAAAAAATTATCTGTACAGTAATAAAAAAAAAAAAAAAAAAAAAAAAAAACTGTAACAAATATTAGAAAAAATCTAGAAAGATATATTAATGACTTTAAAGCAGAAAGGTATTTATAAGAAACACTAAAAGCGGAAACCAGAAAAAAAAATGAGATCAAATATTATAAAGATATATAAACTTCTGTCCTATGAACAATGTAATAACTAATTAAAAGGCTAGAAAAATAGAAAGAAAATATTACAGCATAAATAACCAACAAACATTCATATGGAGGATATATAGAAAACATCTACCAAAGAAGAGATGACAAAATTTAAAATTGGACAAAGTACATAAATCAACAGAAAAACTGAAAGTGTATAATAATAATATGAGAATGTGACTAGGACTACTATTAACTGGGGAAAAATTAATGTAATTAAGCACAGTATTTTCCATCAGAGTGGGAAAAAACTCGTGTGACAGCATTTTTAGGAGGTATAAAGAAATAGATCCTCTCATACATTGTTGATGGTTGTACAGAAATGGTGTAGTCTCTGGGAGTGACAATTTAACAGTGTTAATTTAAAATTCAAAATGTCATCCAAACTTTCTACATCAACTTTTATCTATTCAGCTAAGTGTAACACTGCAAGTGAGTACAATCACCAGTGTTGAAGGATATTTATGCAGCATTGATTTTATGAGAGAAAAATTAAATCCAATTTATATGCCTATCAATAGAGTAATTATTAAATAAATTATGGATCACACATACCATGAAATATTACAAATAACTCATAAAAATGAGATAGTTCAGTTGGTACTAACATAGAAAGGTTTCTAAGCTATAATGTTAGGTTGTTGTGCTACTTTAATGTTTTACAGAAAGAAAAGATTTGTGTATGCTAATTTAAAATAGAAAATTTTAATTTAATTTCTAAGAAGAAAGTAATTTAAAAATTAAAATAGAATAATTTTTAACATAAAAAATTAAATATAACTTTAAAATAGAAAAATCCCTAAACATGTGCCAACTTTTTGAATAATAAAGATATTAACATTTTCATAGTACTATGAGTGTACATCCCTGTGGATAAGAATGTGTAATGCTTTAAAAATAAGATAAAAGATAAATACCATATGATCTCACCCATAAGAGGAATCTGATGAACAAAATAAACTAATGAGCAAAATAGAACTAGGCACATGGAAACATGTTACAGACTGACAGTGACCAGAGGGGAGAGGAGATAGGAATAATGGTGGATAGAGGGGGAAGCAACTAGTCAAAGAACATGTGTGAATGACCCATGAACATGGACAACAGTGTGAGGATTGGCTGTGGTAGTGGGCAGGGGGCTGCGTGGAAGAGGGCAGAGAGGAAAACTGGGACAACTATAACAGAATAATAAATAAATAAATAAATACATAAATAAATAAATAAACCCTAAAACTTAAGAAAAAGACATCCCAACAGATAAATAAGAAAATGATGTGAGCATGCACTTAATAATAAGGATTTTCAAATAGCAAGAAGAAGTTAAGTTTAAATTTTATAATAGCAATACAAACAAAAAGTACAATATTAAACTGTGGTTATTTGGGTAGTGAAATTGATCTTTTGTTGTTTACTTGATTCCACATCTTTCAGAGACCACTGTTGTTTCAATTTCTTTTAAATTTGGTGGGTTTTTTAGACATTTTTTTAAGTTTAAATGTTAGTGAATAAAATATTTTAGGAGAGATTAATATACAATCATATAACTTGAAATAAAACTTATTTTCTATCATAGTTCATTTTATGACATTTCATTGTCTGAAGAACAAAGTCTAGATTCTTCTAGAGGTTTGCAAAGGAGTGAATTCAATGTTTATTCATTTATCACTAAGCAATCTGGACTAGGTCCCAGTGGCTTTGCTTAAATTGTTTTCATCTAAACTGGTTCTTAATAAACAATTTAGATATCTTAAGTGATACTGGAAGTTGTTAATGGTATTTTAAAAGGGCTCTCATTAAATATAAATCAATAGGCCTAATTCCTATTGAGGCTAGTACATAGCATTGAATAAGAAGTAATAGGAAGTAAATTTGAGGACAGAAAAAGGTTAACAAAAGAAGACAGTTCATGAGAAAACGGTTCTCTAGGGAGAATAAGCATCTGCATTTTAAAAGAGTGGATGTGAACACCAGTTGTGTGTTAGGCTGAGGCACTGACAACGCAAGGATGCATGAAACAATCTCTGACTCTCAGCTTTTAGGATCTGAACCTGCATGCCTGAAAACACCTTCTTAGGATGGTTGTTAAAATGCACGTTTCTCGGTGCAACCTACACTTTAAAGCAAAACGTAGCTTAATTGCATGTATTTAGACTCTCTAAATATTAGTGCATTTTAATAAACTTCTCAAGTGATTATTTTGCACTCTAGTCTAGTCTGATAGATTATGGTATCTTGGGTTTTTGTTTGTTAAGGGAAATACCACTGAATCCTAGCAGCTCATCTACAGCAATACGTAGCCTATGTTTGGACAGAGACCAGAGTTGGGCTGGAGTGGCTTCAAAGTTTTGAGTGTTGGGTATGGGCCTGTCAACATGGAAGTAACTAACAACATAAATTGTCACAAGAACACAAACAAAACTTATGGTAAAAATTCAGATTAGCAAAAAATCTCCTTAGGTACAGAGAAATAAAACTATTCTCAAATGAATCCTGAAATCTTCCCTCTCTTTCCATATAGTCATTCAGGGAAATTATATGTTGATTTTGTGTGTGTGTGTGTGTGTGTGTGTGTGTGAAGCAATGTTGCAACATCTAGGTTGAATTAATTCATTTAACAAGCAATGGTTTAGCATCTCTTATAAACTAGACTCAGAAGACACAAATATGTGTTAAGACTAATTCTGCTTTCTAGGAGCTCACAGTTTAGTGGAGAAGACTGATAGGGAAAAAATACTAAGACAAGTGCTAACAGAACTATAGAAATCACTATTCATGTATGTAAGCAACAAGTTCATGAAATGACTACTGCATACCAGGCACCAGATATACAAAAACGTGGTCCCTGCTTGTTTGAGGCATTCACCCTGGTGGGGAATGCAGCAGTAAGTACTTACACCCATATAACACAATAGGGGATGACAAATTGTGAGAAGTATGGAAAAAAACTGGGTGGGTGTATGTGGTTGCTATGCAATTACTAGGGACAAAGGGAACCATTTAAACGAAAGTTTTAAAATTCAGTTTCTAACTAGATTTCAAAAGAATTCACTTGAGTCTGGCAAGGTATTTTCTGCACTGCTTATGTGTTAGCAGGCTGTCAAATGATTGTAGGGTGAAATCAATGCTCTTTTCCTGTTGTCACATTTGTAAATCAATTTACAACAACACCTGAAGTAAATTCCTTGTAACTGACAGCTCTTTCTGTGACAGGAATCTTCCAGATAATAGACTTTCCTTTCATTCAGCTCAAGCTTACTTTTTAAACCAGCTGGGTATTGTCACTTATGTTTTTATTGTCTCAATTTTACATATGTAATATTTTACTTCCTCACAACCGTAATTTTGATATGGTTTCTATGTCCACCATAACCTGAATCATAATTAATTGGGACTAGAAAAACAGTTCAATAGAAACCTCAGCCCTAGAGATGTGAATAGCGATTTCAGAAAGGGAAAATGGGCCACAGAGAATTGTTCACCACTTTGATGCCTCCTATGTAATCACTTTGTGAAGCACAAGACTCTACACAATGGAAAATGCTTTGGTGTCTTAAAGGGAAGTTGGCATTTTGGCCACTGGCATTAGAATAACAAATAAAGTGATTCCAGGCTGTCTTCTCCAAATGTTCCCTCAAATGCAACCCCTTCCCCAACTGCACAGGCAACCTCTACATATATCTACCTGATGATTCTGGCATGTTCCACATTGTTATGCTTCTCTTATTCATAATTATATACCAGTACGTGCCCTGTATGGATTATATGTTCAAAATACTTGTTGAATGAATAAACGAATTACCAGTAATTAAATTTGAGAGACTAGAATGATTGACTATAGTTATCATTTGTGAGCATATCAGAATATGCTCTTCCATATAGAGACTCATGATAAAATCATTGAACATGAACTTTAGTGATAGGCAAGTGCTGGTTAAATCCTGTATTTGGCACTTAAAAACTGTGTGACCTTGAGAAAGTTACTTAACTACTATAAGCTTTAGTTTCCTGCTCTTTAAAATAACAAAGCTAATTATAGCAATCTCTTAGGAATATTGTGGACATCACCTGAATATTACATAAAAATACCTTAGTACACTGCATAGCACTCCAAATGGACTACTTTTAATAGAAATTTAAAACAAAGATGTAGTTTGCCAGCTATGAGTAGTGCACTCTATAAAACTTCTTGTAAGTTATACTTATACGAGTGAACTATTTTAAAGCATCTCTCTAAGATGTTTCCAAGTTCTCTGAACTGATAAGCTCATCAAGTGCAAGGCAAGTGATACTTGCACTCTCAGTATCAAGTAGACATTCAACGAATATTATTTGAGTGAAAATATGATATGCCAGTTTTTGATAAGTGGGTCAGTTAGGTTTTGAGGTATAAATTTAAATTATAAACTCTGCAATGGCATTGTATCAAATAGAGTCTGCCATATCCATATTTTTATGATCTGTGGATAGAACTTTTTTAAAAAAGGAGAGCAACTTAACTGTCAACCTCAAATGACAATTTAAGCAAAATATGAATAGCTCTTTGGTCAGTCAATAAAAATGGACAAAGGGACAGTCACTCCTCAGCTAAAACTTCAAAGACAGCGAAACTGGCAGTTCTTGGTCTCCCAATTCCAAGGACCATTGTATGTTTTAGACATTTTTTTTTTTCAATTTACAGTCTTAAAAGTGCCCATCCTAAACCCTCCTTACACGGTTTGCAAATTTGCAATATAAACAAATCAAGTGTTGCTTTAAAAAGCTTACTTTGCTTTTTTACTTACAACAACAAAAGACATTGAGTGCAATAACGGCATGAAAACAGTATTCTCAATACAGACACAAAACAGTTTAAAACATTCAAATGAAATTCTTGAAAAAAGGGGTAGATTCATGAGAGAGCCCAGTGTTTCCAGTTATATGCTGCTGATGTCTTCCTCATATCCTCTCAATTTTCATTCATTCATTCATCTCTTCATTTCTTCATCTACTTAACTATGTCTATTTTTTTTGTAATTTTGTATTTCATAAAACAAATATATGCTTTGGGTGTGTTTTTGGCTTAAGTTTATTATTCTTTCTTGGGGTAGCATTTAGTGCTAGAATGTTCACTGGAATGTTCCTATCTCAAAGTCAGCATCCTGTTTATAGAGATAATGTTCTTCACTTATATGAGGTAAAGGGGAGAGACCTACATGAATATCATACCGTATAACTATACACAAATAATAGCTGGAGGCCACCCTTTGTCTTCGTTTTATTTAGAAGCACCAAGAAGAGACAGGGAAGTCCACTAAAAATAAGCAATACTTGACTACTTTTAAAAGGGAGAGTGTTGAGAATCCAGAATCTTTGCCTTTCTTTCCCCCTACAGTCAAAGGAGCTATATCGTGTTTTTAATGCCATGCTCTTAAAGAGAAAATAGTGCAATTCTTTGACAAGGCTGCTGGAGAACTTCATGAGAAGTGCTGCAATAGGAGGAACAAACAGTGTAGGAGTGTACAAGCCCAGGCACTGATTCAAGAAGAAAATAATTGTATTGCTTCATCTTGGCCATAGTGATGTATTTAAGCTTGATATCTGTCTAGGATTTTTGATGAAAGTATTGTAAGAGTCTATTAAGAGTGAAAAAAATCTATGAAAACTATTTCTCTTATTTCTGAAAATAAAGGGCATCAAATGTGAAGTTATTTATCCACTTAAATATGCTTTAAATGTGTTCTGATTGTGCTGTAACATTAGTAGTTGCCATCAGTAACTACAATTGCACATAAAAATAACAAAAAATTGTAGTCAAGTATATGTCCTATTAGGTTACAAAGTAAATATCCTTATAAAATGAACCTGAAAAAAACTAAGTTTTAGTCTCTGAGCCTACATAGTTTTCTCTATATTTTTCTCCATATTTTCTCTCCTTGTTTGTAACTACAGGTGTGTTTGCAACAAGATTCTAGAATATTTTGGGATTCACTTGAAGGATACTAAGTATATTTTTATCATATGATATTTACCTTTCACAAAGTTGAAAGCACTAGATTTATGTGACATTTTGAAATTTAATTCAAATGGACTTGGCAAGTATAAAATGGAGAAATATCAGTGTGTTTATGCATCTGTTCATCAAACTAACATTTATTGAGCACCCACAGTGTACCAGGCCCTGTGAAAGGCACTGAGTGTTCCGGAACGGCAGGACAGAAATGGGCCCACCCTCACAGAGTTCACCGTGTAGTAATAATAACTTACATTTTCATGGCACGTTCACAATAAGTAAAGCACTTTCACAAACATTGCATTATCTACTCATTTTTTAGATAGGTGTTATTACCAGCATATATGAGGTTATTAAAACTTGGGAATGTTAAGACGGGAATGTTTAGCAATAACTACAAATACATATACAGGTTATTCAACCACCCAAAATAGCCATTGATATTTTATTACACTTAATGCTTTGTCAGTAAACTCCGATCAGAAGACAAGAGCCATACAGGAATTTGAATATGGACAGAGAGTAGGCTGACAGCTGTCTGGGAAGGGGATTCGGGAGGGTGGAGGAATTGAACAAAAAAGGAAAAAGGATAAAAAGCATATGGACATGAATAGCAGTGTGGTGATTGCTGGGGAGGGATAGTGGAGTGGGTTGGAAGAGGGTGTACAGGAGATAAATGGTGATGGAAGGATACTTGACTTGGGATGGGGAACACACAGTACAATGTACAGATGATGTATTATATAATTGTACACCTGAAACCTACATAATTCATTGACAAATGTCACTCCAGTGAATTCCATAAAAAGGAAAATAAGTGACAGAAAAAAATAACTGCTAACTATTAGCAGTAGAGAGGAGTAATAGGGGATTGAGAACCTAGGGGTAAAGAAAACACTAACAAATACAAATGAAGGAAAAAGTCGTCACCTCTAGGGGTAATACATAGCACCTAAGAAAGAAACAAATCAGTCACACCTATTAGAATGGCTATCATCAAGAAAACAGGAAATACCAAGTGGAGGTGAAGATGTGGAGAAAAGATACTCTTTTGCACTGTTGGTGGTATTGTAAATTGGTGCAGTCACTATGGAAAACAGTGTAGCGGTTTCTCAAAAAATTTAAAATAGAACTGCCATAAATGATCCAGCAACTCCACTTCTGGTTATATAGCCAAAGAAAATGAAAACAAGATATTGAAGAGATATATGTACTCCCATGTATATTGCAGCATAGTTCACAACAGCTAAGATATGGAAACAACGTGACAATGGAATATTATTCAGCCACGAGAAAGAAGGAAATCCTGCCATTTGCGGCAACTCAGATGGGACTTGAGGATGTTAATGCTAAGTGAGATAAGTCAGACAGAGAAAAACAAATACTATATAACATCTCTTGTATATGAATCTAAATTTAAAAAGGGCTCATAGAAACAGAGATTAAAACAGTGGTTACCAGGGACTGGGGTGAAAGAGAAGGAGAGGTCTTTAAGGGTACAAACCTGTATCTACTACATAAATAAATTCTGCAGTTATAATGTACTGTATAGTGATTATTGATGACAATATTGTGTATAAACATCAAGTTTGCTAATGGACTAGATCTTAATTATTCCCAGCACAAAAAAGAAATGAGAATTATTATAGTACTTGATAGAGGTGCTAGCAATGATTAAAATGGCAATTGAATTGCATATATAAATGCTTAAAATCAACATGTTATATACCTTAAACTTCCACAATGTTATATGTCAAATATATTTCAATTTTTTAAATCTGGAAAAGGGCCCCTTACCCTGTAAGACTGAGATTGAGACCTATCTGGAGGGGCCACTGCCATGGCCCAGTGGACAGCAGAGAAGTTCATTCATTGCAGAGCTGCCCTGAGATAATGGCCTGGACATCCCTTGCATGCTGAGGGAGGTCCCATGGTGAAGTTCCATATGCTGCTGGCCACAAAGCGCTACATGAGCCTGCAGAGAAACAGAATGCACAGAAACCAAGAACTGTTTCTCTTCCAGGATCCTTCTAGGGTCCTTTCCCGATGAAGTTGGCCAAGCTGCCAGCTGGCAAGGGAGAGATGTTCCAGCATTGCTAGCGGAGCCACAGAGAGTAAATTCAGAGGTTAGAGGAATAGAATAATTAATGGCACATTGGTTTGTCAACAACATTTAGACAAATTACATCATTTACTTGTCACAACCACACAGTTGCGGGTACATATTTTATTTTTATATCATGGATGAAGTCCTTTAAAAATACATTTTATGTGATTATTTCTAAAAGTTAAAGAAATTTGAAATTAAGTGTTTTGTCCATGATTATAAAGAGTAAAACAAACTATTAAGAAATTATAGAATCTGAGACCAGACTGTTTGGATCCACTTCCTGACTGTTAGACTTTGGGGGTAAACATATTTAACTTCCTTATATCTCTGTTTCTTCGTTAAAAACAAACAAAAAATAAGACTTACCTAATACTTCTTATGAAGATTATATTGGATGATGTTTGTAATGTGCCTCAAATATAACTGGACATACATAATGCTCCTTTTTAGGCTACTGTTGTTATTACCTTTTTTTTTTTAAGTTACTTCTCTCATTAAAAATAACTCAAATACCAGTCACATACAAAACAACAAATATCAAGGTGCACAGAGTATTCAATCTATACAATCCTAGAAAACAGGAGAATGATGTGCAGGTCCAAAGGGAAGGAGGTTATTAATAAGTAATCTATAAATCTAGTAGTTTCTTATTTGACTATATAAGCAAAAGAAAAATAAAACATAAAATATATCTGGCCCTTAAAAGTTCATCTACTTTTAAATGTATATTGCCTGATGAAAAATGACAGCATGTTTCTTATTTGAAAAAATGTAAAGGACGTTTACTATTTTGTTCTTGTTTTAAATCTATTATGTGATTATCCATTAAGAAATAGAGAAAGTTGAAATAAAATAAAAGTCACTGATATTCCTACTCAAAGAGAAACAGGTGTATTTCCTTTTAGTTTTTTCTCTATGCCTATCCATGCATATAAGCATATAGAAATATGCATTTTAAAAAATTGATGTTCTACTAGTTGCACAGTGGTATTCTACATTCTACTAGATGTGGGTTGGTATTTGATTGTAGTTTTATTAGCTATAGTAATTTTGGAGGTTTTTAAATATGTAGTCATGTTATCTGTCAATGTTAGTTGTACTTCTTCCTTTCTAATAATTATGTCTCATTTTTTTTCCTTGCCTTATTACATTGATAAGGCACACCAGTATTGTGACAAGTGGAAGGGGTGAGAGTAGACATTTTTATCTCATTCTTAAGAAAGACAAAATGTCCATTTATTACCACTAAGTATGATGTTAGCTATAGGATTTTCTGTACATAATGTTTATAAAGTTTAAAAAGTTTCCTGATATTCTTAGTCTGTTGAAAGTTTTAAATTATGAACAGATATTGAATATTGTCAGGTATGTTTCTTCATTAATTTATAGTTATGGTACATGACCCTATTTGCTTTGGAGACGGAAATGGATTTGCAACATTTTTCAGTTTTTCAAAAAACAGAAACGTGGAACACTGAGTATATAATTTTTCAATTTGTATAAGAATCAAAAGTAGTATAGTTTCATATATACATGTATGTATACATGTGTTCCACACATATATAAACCCATATATGTGCTTTTATATAGAGAGAACATTCCAGGATACGTGAAAAACTTAACAGCAATCTATTGCCTGTATGAAAAAGGACTGGGTGTCTGGGCTAGCAGAATTGTTTTATTTATACATACTCTTGTGCTGTGTGAAATGTTGACTATATATAACTTTGAAAAATACATACCTCTGTTTTTATAGTTACTGAATTTAGACTTAACTATTTTACTAGCTTGTAAAATATTTTGAAGTATAAAATGAGCCTTTGAAATAATTTTTCCCAATTATTTACTTGAGTTTCTAAATTTTTAGACATTTCTTCTATTTTGTTACATTTTCTAAACACTGTTGTTTGAGTTGGAACTTTTTTTTGTTTTTTTGCACTTAGAGAGATATTTATTTTAATGCCAGATTCATAGCCTTTGAATTTATGTAGCTTTGTAAATTATAAAATTTTTTGCTGGGGCTAGTGTAGCATATTGCTTTATCAAGTTTTTCACCTCATTTTTTTTTTTTTTTGTATTATCCTAATGAAATTTAAAATTTGGTCACACTTTAAGATGCTTACCTTTACCATTCAAACTTTTACTTTTCTTCTTCACACCATTGATTTCTACTCCTTCATAAAATTACCCCACTTTATGTGTGTGTGTGTGTGTATTTTCTATGGCACATCAATGTTTTGTTTATCCTAAAATATTGTATGTAGAGCAGCACTTGACATACAGTGCCCATAACTATTTGATGACTTGTTCACTCAATAAATGAATACATGAATAAGATTGAACAAATTCATCAAACTCCAAAAAAATCAAAACTAAAATAAATTCCCCATTCTTGGCATTTAATGCCACATAATTTATTTTAATTTGTGACTAGCACTCTGAACCATTACATCATGAAGATGAGATAAGATACGGTGAGTGCTATAACTGTATTATTTTCCATGTACATATACATTTTTTTCAAATATTTTTTGCATTTATATTCAATTTTGTAATTACAGTTACAATATTTGTTTAGTTGTAATGAATATTTTTATACAATAAATTCCCTATTCTTCCATTCTGAATTTTAAACCATAGTTTGTAGGCTTCAGATATATTTTAGTTGCTAGAATATAGTGATCATTTTTTTATCTGAGAAAATGTTTACATATTTAAAAGACATCTCTATATCTCTTATACATAAATAACAGAAAGTTGTCTATAAAGAGAATTCTTCATTCAAAAAACAAACAAAAGCAAAACACCTTATACACAGTATTCCACTCTGTCTTACTACACAATGTCTTAGTGAAGAACTCTGGGGCCAGCTTGTCTTTTTCTTTATTCATTATATTTTATCTTAAAGATCAAAAATTTATAAGGGCATAGCCAGGTGTCTTGATGAGTCTTAGGTTTTATACTCTTAGTTCTTTATCTTTCTTTAGCTCAAGAGCATTTTCTTTTCCTTTAAATTTAATTATTTATTTCTTTGCTATTTTTCTTTCTCTTTCTGAGACAGCAATGTTTCTTTGATCATATCTATATCCTTCATATTTACCATTATCTAGGTCATCATTTTTATTTCTTTGATTTTGCTCATGTACTACAGAAAAAAATTTTCAAAAATTTCTCCACTGCATTGATACATTTTATTTAATTTCTTGTCTGTGCTCTTTACTATCTCAAATGCTTTTTTATTTTTTCTATTGATTTTTTTATTTTCTTTCAATTTATTTTAGCTTTTACTCTTTCCATTCTTTCATTTGATCCTATTCTCTCTTTAATAACATGTATTCGAGTTTTGTAGAAATTTCTCCTCCTGAATCCTTTGGAACATATCAGGAATATAATTTGTAACTTTTTCAGCTATTTCAGAAAATAAACTAATTTTCAAAGCTACCTTATTGATTTGCCTCATCAAGTCAATGCTCCTTACATTGTCCAGCAGCGCCTTTTGTGATATGTTGACTTATGTCTGTTCTCAATGATAACTACAACTGGAAATTCTATACAAACCTCAGCATATTTTGTTCTCTTCTTCCTCCTTCTTTTCTCTTTTTCTTTTTCTCTTCCTCATTTTTGCCTTTGTGTTCTTGCTCGTTTTCTTTCTCACACAAATACACTCTCCCATTACTACCAATTTTTGCTATTTGTGCTGCTTTTTCCTTTTTCAATTTTAGTATTTTAAAGGAAAGTTACTAAGAAGCCTATCAGGAAACCCTAGTCCTCTGTCATTTTTTAACCAGGTAGTTACCTAATTATAACTTACCTCTTTTTTCATGGATATAATTTCATAGATTCCTGAGAGTACTTTTATTTATCCCAGGTTTTTCTTATAAAGGACACATCTAATCAAATTTATATTTAAAGGATTGGGATGATTCACAAACTGAAGTGCCTAGTGAAGAAATTTTGTCTTTTTATTTTTTATATTTAGAGCCAGGTCACTAGAAATCAAAGTCAAGAGGATTTTCGTTTGGCTTATTATCTGGTGGTTGCACATCCCTATCTGCCTTGGACTATCCCAGATTGTTCTGTTCTGTTAGCATAGTTATAAATAGTGTTCCTTTCACTCTCAAAGCACCCTGGTTTGCATGATAAATTACATGATCAGTTTACATAAGACCATGAGATAGGATTTAAATATGAGTCATACGCCTAAACACCCTATTCACACTTACTTAAAGTCATGATGTAATTTTAATGGAATTCAACTTGAATAGGTGAAAATTATAATTAATTAAGTTCAGCTACAATTCAATTACTTGTACACTAATCCTGCTCACATGACAACTAAATGGATCATGCCACCAACCATTTTTCAAAGCAGATTAGTAAACCCCAGTTGGTAGACTTGAATTTTATGTCTGTTAGATAATAATACAGAATTTGAGGATGTATATATTCAAGCACTTTTAAATCTAGAAATTCTAGAATTTTTGTTCTTCCTTTCTAAAAGTCTTAGATAAGCCCTATTGGTCCAGGGATTACATATCAGGTGACTAAAACACAGTTTTCCAGCTTTAAAGTCCTCATTTACCCATTGCTCTTTTTTTTTTTTTTTTTTTGAGGTGTCCACTGCTAGTTCATTTTGCTACCATGAACAAGAAAAGCCTTGCCAGAGCCTACCTGTTGCAGGCCTACACTATGCCTTAGCCACAGTATTCATTAAAATGTGAAAGATGTGATCCTTCAGAAAGTATATCATCTCACACATTAAACAGTGATTGGATGGAACTTTTAGATTAAGGAAAGGGTAAATAATATTTCCCAAATAATGCATAAGTGTGAACAGAATTTAGTCCAATCTCCACTTTTGATGATTATTATAATTTTTATCTTTGGAGTAGTTACTAACTTCACTTATCCTCAGTTTCTTTCTCTGAAAAGGTGATAACACCAAAATCTTCGGGTTGCTGTGAGAATAAGAAAAAATAAATGTAAATCACATAATTAAATCCCTGGCACAATTCCTGTATAAAATATATGTATATTATTAAGGAAAAAATTAAAAAATAAGAAAGATTTACTGCTCTTCTTGGAAACTTCTAATATTAATAAACAAGAAAAATGTGAACTAAATTAATTCTTAGATACATCTATCTTTTATCAAGAACAGGCTTCAGCCAACAAATGGTAGCACCAGCAAAAGTAGAAAAGACAATAAATTCAAGATGACTGATGAACTACTAAAAAAGTACACAGAATTTTGAAAGCTCCTAACCAGAAACATTTTATTTCAGTTTGTCAAGAACACGTACAAATATGGATTCGTAAGTGGATTTAATTCATATATTAGTTTCATCTAAGAGAGAGTGATTAATATATTACTAGCTCTTTTTTGTTAAATGTTCTGTATTATAGACAGATAACAGAGTGAAGAAAACAAGGCTAGTCGATAACAGAAGCAAACTGGGACCGTAGGGTGCCACATGCCATTAGGCATAAACTGAACAATTATTAGAGAATGTGGATGTGGCTTGTCAGCTGCATGCAAAAGCACTGAGGTTATAATGGACTATAACTATATGATTCAAAAGTGTCATATTGCTGCAGAAAATCTGGTACTTTTTGATATTTAATATAAAATATCTAAACCAAAGCTTTCTATTTCTTACCCACCTGTCTTGCAGGTTACTAAACTTGTCTTTTGCTGTCTCCAGTCTGCTCTTAAGCTTTTCACTGAGTTCTTAATTCCCATGTTGTTATTATTTTGTAATTTTAATTTTCTCATGAAAATCTCCATATCTTATACACTCAGTTATTTCATATATTTTTATAAGTATATCCGTTATAATTGTTTTAAAGTCCCTGCCTGTAATTCAGATATCTATAACATCTGCTGCTTTCTTTTTTCTTTTGATTTTCAGTGAAAATGTTCTCTTTGCAAGCTTTTTTTTTTTTTTTTTTTTTTTTTTTTTAATTGGAAGCCAAGCATTATGTTTTTGGAAACAAAAGTGAAAAAGTTCCAGATGGTATTACTTTCATCAGAGGAGTTCAGCCTTTTCTCTGCTGTGCAGACAGAGCAGAGGAAGAGAAGTGGCTGATCACTTTTATTTAGGTTTTTATTCATAATACATCAAATCCTTTTCTTCTTAGCTCTGCTCAACTTTTCAGAGGTCTTCAGCTTGTGTGTTTAGTCTTAGACCCTGTGAAGCTTCAGAATTTGGCAGATATCTTGAGGGGAAGACCGACTGTGTGTGAGTACCCTTACGTTGCCAATTAAATAAACCTGAGCTTGATCAAGTGCCCAAATCTTTGCTGTTCATCTGTCTCCCATCTTCCAGAGGCCAAGTCAGGATCCTTATTCAGCCTCCAGCTAACTCTACACTATAAAGCACCTCCAGGTCCAAGCCATTATGCAGATTATTTTAGAGTCAATTCTCCTTTCCTGGAGGACTTTTAACTTTAGCTGTCTTCCTAGTGGATCCAGGTCTCTTATGTGTAATGAAAAAGTGTGGGCAATTTCACTGCACTTCTCTGTGTTTCGGCTTACGATTGTAACGTACTATCCTGTGAAATTTTGGAACTTAGCAAATATCAAGGGGAGAAAATCTGAGGTCCTGATACTCTCCAATGTTGTCATTCCATCCCATGCGACTGCTAAAAGTGTTCTGTTTTTCTGTACCCCAGCAGCAGTGCTCTTCCTGGGCTGAACCCATATTCTCAGCCATGGCTGCATCCAGAATTGACAGAAAACCCCCAGGGACAGCCTCAAAGCCTCAGCTCACATTCGCATGTTTCATGCCTTTCTTGAATTATACTCCCTCTAGGCCTTATTATATGGCTGATCTCTGATGCCTTACATATATTATTTCTGTAATCGATCCAGCTTTTCTAATCGTTCTTCGTGGGAGCTTGGTCTAATGCTAATTATTCCGTCTCATTAGAAGCAACAGTCTTATGTAGGTTTCACTGAGGACAATATGGGTTTTAATGGATAGGGGTATCTGGGCACTGCGAAAATAATTTAAATTATGTTTATGAATTGGATAGGGAGAAAAGTTTTCAATTTAAACTTTCTAAGATTTTGATACCAGGAATCACCTTGTGGATCATACTGCCTGTCTGTCTATCCATTGATCTATTGATTTATCTAACATCCATCCGCCAGTTCATCTATCCATCTATTCACCCATCCATTCATTGCTTTCATAGTAATTTCATAGTAATTTATCATATTGCTACTAAATAAAGAATGAAAATCAGTGTCTGAAAGAACTAAAATAATGAATGTTAAGAATCTAGGTGCTAATGTTTCCATTTTCTTTATGACTTAAATGAATAAATCACATTGTATGATAACTAATTAATTCTATAACTGAAATATTTTCTTTGATTTTAGGTTATTCAATTTGTGCGTGCCACTATAGATATAAAATTTATTGCTCTTAATCCATTATCAGCTATTTTATAACATTCTACCAAACTTTCTTTTTCTATCAATTATTTTTTCTTTTAACAATGTATAATCATTGAGTCTTTGGACTATTATAAACATTGGAAAATATATAATGTAAAAATAGGAAAAAATTTCTGTATACTTGTTTAAATTATACTTATTTCTTTCCTGAAAGGTCAAAAAATGGAGAGTTTGAAGTAAGGTTATCTTGAAGTTAACTTAAAAAACAAAACAAAACATGTGAAGAAGCCTGTCACTACAGTGGAATGAAAAAACAGGTATTTTTGAAAAAGGAGAAAAAAATGAAGAAGCTAGAAGCCAAATCTTTGAGTAATTAACAATATTTAACCCCCATAAGCATCATTAGCATCTATATGCAAACACAAGAGTAAAGATGACTGTATTTACATTATAGGATCAATCTCCTCATAATTTAAATTTAGTGCCATTTTCTTAAATATATAGCAAAGTAAAGTAATAATATTTTTAACAAATATTTATTCTAGATTTAGACTATAATTAGTATTTTATATGCGTATTATGTCACTTAATCTTCACAACGACCATTTAGACTAGATAAACTTAGTCCTGTTTAGTCACAGGAAAGTAAAGTGAAGCTTAGACAACCTGTGAAATTTACCATGTCACAGAGTTTACTTAGTATCAAAGCTATACTGGAATCCTTTGCTATAAATCGTCATTGTCTTATAGAATTTTCTGCAACAATGGAAGTGTTCTATATCTGCACTGTCTAATACATAGGTACTAGTCACATGTGGAGACTGATTACTTAAAATGTAGCTGTGAAACTGAGCAACTAAATTTTAAATTTTATTTAATTTTAATCAATTAAAATTTAAATAGTCACATGTGTGTAGTAGTTACCATTGGACAACACAACTCTAAAATAATTACACTATACTAATTCCTGGTCCTGAAAACTCTTGGGGAGCATACAAGAACACCATGTGGGAGACTTTTTCTTAGAGTTCATTAACTGGAATATCAGTCATGGATAGAAACCAGTATTGTATATGGAAATGAATGTAGTGTCTTACATACTGGCCTTAATTAGTAAGTAATATGGCAAATAGCTCATTTGTAAGCATTTTGCATGAAATAAACAGTATATAACTCAGGTGCTTTCTTTAGGTCAGAGGCCAATTTCCTCTTATTTGGATCTGTTGTGAGACCATTTGGATACACACTTAACACCAGACTAGGAAAAAAAAACAGAAGAGAGAAAAGATAGGAGATGCTGGTTGGTTTATATTTCTTCAGAGTGTATTAGATATTGGTATTATGGAGCTAAATGGCAATTCCAAGTGAATTCCCTTTCTTCCTTCCAGATAGGTTTGGCAGGGTGTGCTGAGTAAGTAGAGTGGCAGCAAAGGACATTTAATATGATTTTCTCAAGAGCATGTGAGGTGACTCCTTTCCCCTGCCTGCTCTTCCTGATGCCAAGTGATTAAAACAAATTAATTAAGTCACAGGCTAAGTGTGCCCTTTATTCTCTCTAGGGAGTGGCTTCTCACCCCTTCTTCCCTCCCTTCTTAATCTAAAGAGCAACTCTTTTACTCTATAAACCTTCCCATAGTGTTTTGCTTTATACGTTAAGCCTCAAAAAGTAAACTGATATTTCCCATACCTAAGAACATTTTGTAAACAAAAATTATGTTTCCTCTTTCTGAGAACCCAAATTTCACCAAAATAAATTGACTTTTTCTACCTTTTATTTTCAAATTTCAACTCCTAAAAGATTGGAACTATTGAAACAAATGCAAATAGTTCAAGTGTTTTCATTCTTCCTTTTCCTCATAGTTATTTTTGAGGCTTTGTGAAGTCTCATAAAGTTGGCTGGATGGCATAGATGGGAAGAGAATTTGATTGACTGCACATGTGTTAGAGCCACGACGCATACATACATACCGAGGACACTATGGGGCAGAGTGCCCTCGGAGACACACTTCCGAAAAGAGTGGTTGACTCAGGCCCCACTTATACTCAGCTCAGTTCCTAAAAATAGGTGCCCACTTGCATCCTTTAGACACAGGGCTAAAATAAATTCAGCAGTCCCATCGACTTGCCTGATAGACCCTTGAGTGGAGCTGGCCTCCACTCCACCCATCGCTTTCAGGGGACTGGGAAATTTGCTGTACACAAAACAAGGGAGGAAACTATTCTGTGAAGAACTGTAAAGATATTTGTAATTTCCACGAACTTGGGGTTAAGACTAAATATTACCAAAGGTATGTGTAATATAGTCATTGATCTGTGTCTGCTTCCAGGGTTGTAAAATGTTCTTGCTGATTGCTTAAAACCAATTAAGACCATAAGTCAAATCATACTTGTTATAAAAGGAAATATTCAGTCAGATTTTGTTTTTATGACAATATTTAGCATTACTTTATATTATTAAATGTAGGGGTTCGTAGATTAAACTCTTCACAAAATTAGCATTTTACATATTTAGTACTGAAGAATAATGAACCAAACTCAATAAATAGCCATGATTGAAAATTATACTTCAACTTACAGCTAAAGGGAAAAACTGAAAACTGAAAAAAAAAAGTTTATTTTTTATGAGAATAAACTGATAATATATACAATGAATAGATTTGAAAGTATAAACTGTATTTCTTAGAATTTGGTGAGGAAAAGGAGGAGTTTTAAGAGTTTTCAACTGTTGCAGCTTGTTTGGAGAAATGTATGAAAATTATTCCTTCGGCAGCCTTAGTTTGATCTTGTACTTCTTGCTCCAGCCACCGTCTCATCTCCTCTGGGAGTATTACTGGAGTAAGGATTAAAGAATCAGGTTCTTACATGTTTTGCAGAATTAAGAAAAGCACTGCCAGGTGGATCTGCCAGCCCTAATTATAGTAACTACAAACTTAAAGAGAGAAGACTGAGATTTTACCGTAAAGGTATTATGACCTACATACTATTTCAAATGGATTTTTTCTGTCTTCAGTTGCCTGTGAACACCTTATTTTGGTCCTGTGCTATAAATGCTTAGATGTTACATATTGAAGTGATTTGGGAGAGACATTATAGCAGAACCTCTTAACACACCAACTGAAAACAAGGACACTTTACAATTACATAATACAGGGTTTAAATTTAGCCAGCCGGTGCAGAACAGAAAGATATTTTATTTTTACCAGAGATCTATTTGGTCACTGATGAGCTGTAGGTTGTTTGAATTATTTAAAAATTTTTATGTGCAAGGTGCCAAAGGACGAGTAAAATATTTACCTGAGCTACATTCAGAGCCATGGATTTTAACATGAAAGGGCACCTGTTTTGAGTTTAAAAGATATGACCACTGAGTGGCAAAAATACTGGGTGAGAAATGAGAAAGCCTTGAATTCTAGCCTTAAACATTTCTCTATATGTCTGCCTAATATACAAATATTTTATCTTCTTTCTGTCAACATGTAAATGAATAACTAAATCCCTTTTTTTAAGTCAGCCAGCATTTCAGACGTCTGCAATATGGCAAAGTGCCAGCTGTGTGGGAAAAGTGTTGTCTGGAGTTTGGAGTAAATGTTTCTGCTTTCATTCAGTGTTGGGCATCTTTAAGAAACAGTTTCCTTCAACCACCTGAAAAATAAAAGTAGACATTTTGTAATAATCCTGGAGAGATTTACTTCAGAAAATGATCATGTAAAAATGTCTGTCTGGGCCTCAAGTCTCCCTTAATTACCGGGAAAGAGAGGGTCAGTTGCCTTTCCTCAGATTTACTTTTAGGTAAAAGGCTCACAAAGTTCAGAGATAATTTACTCTTGTTTATCACTGATAGTGCCACAGAAAAAGACAGGGGCCAGGTTCTTGGTAGTTGCAAACGATGAATTGAAGGGAGTACACAACCCAAGTTAAGCAAGCAAGCGAGATTTATTAAGAAAAGTACACTTCCCAAGGTATGGGAGCGGGCCACTGTGCTAGCAGAAAATGGCCCCCTTCCGCCAAGAGGATGCAGGCTTTATAGGGGGCTGGATTTTTCCGAATCCCTTTGTTTCGTTTGGCAGGCTTTTTATGAAGCATGTGGCAAGTGGTTATGTAACTTTTAAGGTTATGTGCATGCAGTTTCCCACAGTCTTTCTTGATTCTCACTCAGGGGTCAAACTGCAATGCTAATTTATTATAATTGCATGATAATGAAGCAAGGTGAACCTGGTCAGCTCCTGCTGGGGTGTGCATGCATGAGTCCCCTTGCTGGGTACTACAAGGTCTTTCTTAATAACCAGGATGCTGGATGCTGGCTGGTGACAGTGTGGTGCTCAGGGCTTCCTCATTCCTATCCTGCCTCCTGCCTGAATAGCTGTCTGCTATTCAATAGTTATAGCATCCTTCCTCTCACATTTTTCATGATTGATAAATGTCTGCACATCAATATTCATCTTACTTGTTTGTTGAAATATTACTTATGATGAGGCATTTTGGGGTTGGACTCCCCTGCTGACCTTGGCATTGGAAACTGGTATTTACCATCCCCCCTCCCTCTCTCTTACACACACACACACACACACACACAGAGTCTGAGCATTAAGAAACCATTTTGTAATACCTGTTTGACAGCTATTATAAGTCTAGGGGTCATGTCTAAATTTAGTACTTTATAGAGCAGGGCAGACAATAAGAATCTGGAAGTGTAATTTCAAGCTTTTTGATGGAATAATCTCTAGGCGATAGAATTTAATTGACATTACATTGTCCTTTTTATTTGCTTCCCATTCTCTTTTTTAAAAAGCATCCAGGTTACACTCTGAACTTTTGTTTTTCCTGTTTTTGAAACACATATTTGCTCATTCCAATTAGAGGTTCAGCCCTTGCCGCATGGTGAGTAACTTTAAACATTTTTGATTCAGAAATGACTCTTTAGAACACTGATTTAGTCCATATAGGTTTTTGGTCTTTATATGGCCATGTGATATGCCTGTTTAGTTTCTGACACCAACCAGTTCTCCAATTGTTTGACACCAACTGAGTGTACAACAAAGCAATTCTGACACTAACTCCTGTAGTTGAAGCAGACCCCACAGATTGCCCCCACTTCAGCCTCCATTTCAAGTACAAATCAGGAACAGCCAATTCAGGGTGAGTGGGAGAAGCACCGTGCTTCCATGACCTCTCTGAGCTCTCCACCCATCAATACAGTCACCCACCTGCAAGTTCACCAAGCCCTGTTGTTACGGTTTTTATCAAGGTTTCATTACAGATGATGGTTGACTAAATCGTTGACTATTGGAGGCTGGGTTTGATCTCTAGCCCTCTCATCTTCTCAGAGGTAGGAAATGGGGTTGATATTTTAACCCTCTAATCATTTGCTTGAGTTTTCTGGCCACTGGTGCCCACCCTGAAGCTATCTTCATTTCCATGCCTACCCCAACAGGAGGCCAGGGGTCATTCATTCATTAGCCTACTAAAGACGTGTTACTCAGGACATTCCAAGGGGTTTAGGAGCTCTGTGCCAGGAACAGGGATAAATGTCAAATATTTATTTATTCTTATACCACATATGTCCAATGTGTCTCTTTTCCTCCTTTGAAATGCTACCTATAAACTCCCGAGTAAAAAATTCATACTATTTATTTTCCTAATCATTGGAATCTATGTCTTATAAGTTTAACTAACATGAGCATTTTCTTTTTCATTTATACAATAAGAATAATGACAATTAGATAGTTAGGCAGGGAAAAGAGCAAACGTTTTGGTTTCTTAAAAAAAAAATTGAAAACCAGAAATTCAATGAGTCATTTGTATCAGTATTGATAGAACAAGGGACAGTGTGACTATATTTAATGACTTCTTAGGAGTCATTAGGCCTAAATAATGGCATAAAAATAATCTGCCAGTGAGCAACACAATAGGCAATCCAAATTCCTGGCAGTGTAGCTACTTCTTAAACTGTCACCAAGGATAAAAGGAATTTATTGCATAGATAACACAAAGAACCTCAGTGACTATTTGGTTTAACAATTTAATTTCTAGATAAGAAAACTGAAGCACAAGATCATTAAATAATAACTTATAATATTTAAGCAAAAAGAACTAGAAACTAACTCTCCTAACTTAATTTCAATGTTATATGTCATTCTGCAAATCTTTGTATCATAACATCTACCCACTCCCGCTTTCCTCCCTGACCAGATATATTTTGAGGTATGCTTTGATAAAACCTGTTGTTTTTCATTTGTAGCTTTTGTTGCTTTTTATTTTGTATTTCATGTTTCCCTTAAAATCAGGATAACTTGTGGGAAAGGAGATATGATCTATATATTCAGTTAAAGCTTTTTTAAAAATAGGGTTAGTTTATTTTTTCATTTTACTAAGCATTTAAGTTGGCTCATCTTCTGTGTTAGATGAGCTCTCTCCCTATCCCCCACTGTCTTGTCTTTGGACATACCATTTTTCACTTCTCTTTTTAGCAAATTTTCAAGTAGATTTCTGTCTTTCACATTTTTCCACCTAATAATACAGAGGATATATCTTGTTGCCTGTTGAACTGAATGCTTCAGCTATATCTGACTGTTCAAAAGTAAATGATTGCCAAATTGCTCCAGTACAAATTAAAATAAATATAACTCCAAAAGAATTTATTTTGGGAAGTTTCTTTGTTAGTCAAAGATCTAATAGTATCTCCCTCCTTAATCTGAAAATATCGGCATGTGTATCTAAATGCATTAACTTGATAGTTACCAACACAGAAAAGCTTTTAAAATATTTACATCACCATTAATTTTAAAAGTAAAGTCTAACATTTTAAATGGTTTCCAAACATGTTTTCAATGTTGTTCATTTAAAGTTTAATATATGCACACTGAATAGAAAATAATGTCTAAATAACAATTATTTTAATTTGTAGGAACTTAATTTTGTTGAAATAAAGTATAGATAGACCTCACATTAGAAAATAGCTGTGTTTTTTTTTAAACTACATATATTAAATTTTTGTAATCATTTCAACACTTGAAACTAATAACCTTCCTGTTATCTTTGGTGATATCTACATCACATTACTTTAAGAAATGGAATTCTTCAATCATCTCAGTCCTAATGACTGTCTCCTTCCTCATGGAGCTGCTCACAGCCACATAATGGACCTTGACATTACTTTGACTTAGTTCTTGGGCTCTCAGAATAGAGTTTTCTATCTTTTCAACTAAAATGTATTTTGACCCTCAGCATGATCTCCCCATCCTCAGCACATCCTGCTCATTGGCCTCTCCCTGCCTTTACTTTCCTCTCTATCTTGGATCCATTCACAGTGTCTGAGTGAAGATGGAAAGAGAGCTCTTTCTCAGGAGTAAGGCACTGATAGATGGGGCTTCAGGGACCAGAATGTTTATCAAGGGACTCTGCAGCAACAAAGGCAAAGAAGAATCCAACAGTGGAAGAGAAAGCAAAATTTCATGAGCCAGTGAAACAGTGCAATGCATCAGGTTCAAGGGATGATGCTCAGCTTCAAACATGAAAATGAAACACAAAGTCAGAAGTAAGGAGGACTAGGGACAAGACAGGATAGAGCCTGTGATGTACTAGGACATGTATTTCAAAACTAAGGCCAAGAACAATTTTGCAGTGTTGGAGATCTGGTGTTAAGTGCTCCTGACTCCAAGATTCAGGAATAGGTCTGAGAGCTTAAAGAAACCATGCTGCTCCTAATGCCACTCAGCCTGGGCTCCATTGTCAGCTGCAACAGCTGCAGTCGAGCTTCCATCGACTCCTTCTTTTATTTGTCCCCACATGCTTAAGCTAAATCCATCTCACCAAAAGCCAATTCAACATTTTCTCATAAACTGCTCTTCTTCTCCCATTTCCAGGCTCGTTCTCTCCAGATAGGTAGATAGAGATATGTATTTACCATTATTCCTGACGAGCTCAGATGTTTTCTATTCTAATATGCAAATTAAGATTTTAAGAATAGAAACAAGTTTGTGGGTAATATTATTTTAAAAGCCATGTTGAATTTTAGAAGGTGTGGCAAGATTAGGGATTAAAAGTTACTAGAGATATTTTGGGTGTAATATGGACAAAGCTGAGAGTTGATGGATTGTGTGGTAAGACAAAAAAAGAAGACTAAGGACAGAGCCCTTGAGACTATACATGAGTGTTAGGAAGTATGTGTGTGTGCATGTGTGTTGTGCATGCACACTTCAGGAGAATGGTCATGATAGATGAGTGGTATTTTTATCTGTCGTAAGCCACATATCAACTCCACACTCAAGTTTGAGATTTTATAAAGAACCATGCAAAAAACGCTTTAAAGCATTAGCATTTTAAATTTCTCCTTTTAAGACATTTTCTGTAATAACAGTCATCAAGCCTGGTGAAGTTTATAACATTTTTCTCAGGCCCTGTACTGCTGGAAAATGAACCTAGGGCTTTTTGCCACATCTCCTTTTCTGGTAAGCTTCCAGCTCAAGAGAGCACTGGGACACCCTGAAAACCTACTTAGGTCTTCCTCCTAGATCTTACAAATCAAGAATACTCCTTGTGATTAAATGGTCTTCCAAGGAAAAGTGTGTGTGTTGGTGTTGGAATGTTCTACCTAGACTTGGCTCACTGGACTGAAAAGGCAAGTTATTTTCTTTTGGACTGAACTATAGTAAATACTTTAATGTATTTGGAATTTCTTTTAGCTACAACACTTTTTTTAATTGCTTAGTGCAGCTATGTAGAAACAGGAGAATTTCTGGCAGACATTGTTTGACAGAAAGCCCAAAGTTGCCTGGTTTCACTTTCCAATCAAACATTTTTGGGCAGTTCTAATTTTCACCTGCTCACATGGTATCCTGCTGAGCATTTTTGGGAATGAGCTGCATTTTGTTGTGGGACAATCGCAGGTTCAAAGGCAAGAAGTTTATTTTTGTTCCCACCTGGAAGATCTAGTCTTAGATCTCACATAACATCTCTGTATTGTTTAAATTACTTCTTTTGAAGAATTTTGAACTTATTTTCTATTCTTTAAAAAGATGTGGGAGAGAGAAGGTAACAAAATCTGTCAGCGGAAACTATAAAAAGATGGGCATTGCCATTTGCAATTTTATTTCAAGACAAATTCACTCAATAAATGTTTAATGGCCATATACTGTGTGTAAGTCATGGCGTTAAATGTTAAATTCTCATGAAGTTGGCCATTTTAATTACAACTGTCAGTTTGCTTCTTGGCAGACAATCGAGGAACTTTAGTTCTAGGTAATAATGAAAATTTAATAACCAGTTCAGCAAAAATATTAGGAAAGACTTTGCCTCTCATTGTTAGAGAAAGCACAAGCATATCATTCTTAGAAATGCTTTTATACTCCCCCCACCATTCCACATAAGGGCCTGTAAGCAGCATTTCTGGACACTGTGTAATGGCTGTCCTTTCTATTCCCAATCTCTGTGTCCCATTTTGCAAACAGATGAAGCTAAGAGAGTCTTGGACTGAACTCGTGGTAGGTTATGGCTGTGCAGGCTACTAGAAGACTTAAGAGATGGGAATTGATATAGAACCTTGGCTAGGGTTGGTAACTTATAGTTAAGCATGTAAAAAAAGTTAAATAATCATTGAAGACAAACAAGAAGATGCTTAACTTTACAGTCTGATTTCCCTTTCAGGTAAATTTTTTTAATACAGTGGGTGGCCCCACTAAATTGAAGTAACTGTCCATTTGCTCAAGGTTTTTGGTGCCTAAAAGAAATAGTCTAGCTTCATATGGAATTTTACAAAGAAGCCCACGTGTGTGTGTGTGTGTGTGTGTGTGTGTGTGTGTGTGTGTGTGTGTACCAGGTGGGGCAAAAGTTGGTTTATAGTTGTTCGTATGAAATATAATACAATAATTAATAAATAAAATACAATAATAAACTCTATATTCCTGTGCTTATAATTTTTCAAGTTGCTTTTACATTTCACTCCCCTCAACTTCCCTCTTCTACTATACTTGACTTTAAATACAATTGGTCTAGGACAACTTTACTTTGTACGTTTTAACTAAATTCTTTGTTGTTCACAGATGTTACTGTCTTCATGCACATGAAAAAGATCAAGTTTTAATCTGAATAACATTTCAGTGAGGATTTTTACCCTTTACCCTTTAAAAACAGGAGTGAAATAAGCAGTATAAACTGAGTTCCTCCACTTATGGTGCACTTACAGGATTAGGTTTTGAATCTGAGGGAAAAGAAACAAATGCCAATGCCAACTTTTTTAAAGTAAAATAACTATAAATAACTCAAGGGGTGATGAGGCTGACTAATTAAGTACTCTGTGTGTTTCTTAAGCAGGGGAGACTATTAAATTACTTCCACCCTTTGGGCCGTTCCTATTATCATTAGGAATCTGACCTCATCTCTTTCTTTTGAAATTACAGGCTGCTTGTTGTATGTGAACGGTATTTAGGGCATGTTAATGGTGACAGGGAGAATAAGCCAGCACCTGACTCAAAGTTTTGATACATTAAAAGTATGATAGCTTTAAATTATTAACATTCTTGTCCTAAATTTAAAAGTCTTCAAAATTTATACAGCATTATCCAGTGACCTCTACAATTGTGGGGACAGTAATCAGAAAGCAGTTGTGAGAGTACAAACATTTGAACAAGATGATGATTACCTTTCATTTTAGAGTACATTAGAAGGACCTAAAAGCTTTGGTAAGAAACACCGTATATCCTATATGGATTCTTAGCATTTTTGCTTAACATTAGCAGTTTTATATTTCCACCCAAGATTAAATGATTAGAGACCACAAAGTTTGGAAAGCGTTCAGGTCTTTAGGCAGAATGCTTCCAAGTGCATCACTGTTCTGAAAGAGTGAATTTACTCCCACGGGAGCTGGTATTTGCCAAGCAATATGATGCATTATTTAAGCATTTTCACTTCTTGATTGCTTAGCTTTTCCAAATAATGTTCAGTAAAGAAAGTATGTGGAATTAATGTGGCTTCCCTTCTTTGATCTAGTTTATCAGCCACTAAATTCAAAAGAAAAACATATCTCAGTATGCTACTGCTTGTGGACTTCAGCAGGAAAGCATTTTAAACGAAGACTTACTTAAGATCATTGAAACCAGTCTGTGTAAATTTAGAGACTGAATTTCTTTAAGACAAAAGGCAGATTCAATTAAATGCTTTTTATTATGCAAGGGAAGAGAATGATTAGTAGAAGAAAAGCTCCCACATCAACAATTGCCTTAGTCAGTGAGAGTCAGAATTTGATTTGGGTTTTCTTTTAATAGTCTTTGGCAGGATAAATTTCAGATGCTAACCTTAACAGAGGGGTGAAAGTTGGAAAGAGGGTGAAGAATCAGAAAGTTCCTAAAATCAGATCCTCAAACCTCTGGCTGTTCCAGAATGCAAGTAGTGCAGAAATAATTTAAAGTAATAGTCAGTAAGTAATTAACTTTCTTACCCCATGTACACTAAAACAATGTAATGGTAGGCAAGCCAGGAAGATGGTTTTCAAAGCTTCAAATTATTAAAGGTTCACCTCCATTACATTACTGTTGTTTATTTTTGATCTGTTAATGGCCAAGAGCATAGTTGGAACTAAACAAAATAGTTCAGTAAACTTGAGGTAGCTTCCTGTGGAGTTTTACAAAGCCTACGAGAAACAAAAGTGAATCATTTTAGGGAAAGACAGATTCTAAGCTAGTGTGCATAGGTCATCTCCATCTATCAACAAATTGCTTTGAGCCCAGAATGAAATCACTTTCTGCTTTTCAGTGGTCTGGTGGTTTTAGAGGGGCTGGTGGATATTTTGACCAACCTGTTTCTGCAAGGCCTTTCAGAGGCATGACCATCTGCTGCTAATCACAGATTGAGCTTGATGGCTTTCTCTCTGGCTGACGGAATGTGCACATTTGCTTGCCTTTTCTCAGGTGCCAGCCTAGAAAAGCAGAAAGAGGATGATATTCTCCTCACAAAAGCACTGCCCACAGGTAACTGAGCCACACAGGAAAGAGAATTGGGAGAGGTGGGAACCACAGGGAGGTTTGGAGAAAAAGAAAAGCAGAAATGAAGCAGCAGGAATAAAAAAGGAATATGACAAGAAATAATGGGTGGAAAAAGTTATATCAAAAGGTAGCAACTCAAGGAGAGGTAGAAGAATGTAAAATGATATGAAATTTTCTAGAATACAGACTTTAGGAAGAAAGGGATGGCAATCAATTTAAATAGAATGTTCAAATTAAATTGAAAGAATACCTATATTCAAACTAGCCAAATATAAAAACACCTCTTAATTTTGAGGTGGTTCTCACAATGTACTCAAAGATACTCTGAAAAGTAATATTTAATATAAATGTAAGTATAATTTTCAAATGTTGGAAGAGCATAGCTGAGGGAGCTACTCACTGCCTGGATTAAGTGAACAATCTGAAAAGGAACTGTGTCACTATGAAGTTACATGTAGGTGACTTTCCAACCCCATTGAATCTGATTGAGCTGTATCCATTTCAATATGATTTCATTTCTATATAAATCAATGTGGTTTGGGGGACAGGGATGTGGAGTGTGAGCCACCCAGTTCCTCAAGATTCCATACCTGATGAGGGTTCCCTTTTGGTGTTTCTTCAGAAAAGCCAACTTCCTTAGCAGGGCCAGTCACCTGGAAACTTGTTCTATTCAGAAGTCAGAATGTTGAAATGATACAACCTGTTGTATTTTTGTTTTTAGAAATAAGGCCATATCAATGCTTTTTAGAATACTATATTTATTAAGAATCTTTCTGGTGTTTTTCTTTCTTTCTCTTTTCAAGAAGAGCAGGACTGAATAAAATGGTGATTAATTAATGCCCACTCCTGAGCACTATGCTTAGCCAACAGTGGATGGGCAGTAAATGTTTACTGAGTGTATGGTTAAAGTCTTCATAAGAAAGGTTACCAAATACCGTCTTGGTATACCTGGGAGGCATATTTAAACAAGAGGACACTTTGATGGAAGCATGAAGACACCTTTCATGCCCTGAGGCAAAACAGATCGATAGAAATTGAGAGCAGTGGTCCTTGTTTTGCATTTTCTATTTTTAATAGTAAAGTTCATTACTATTCCTGGCATTTGAACTAATGCCTAGCCCTATTTCAAATTTGATCGCCAAAGTAACCAATAAATGATAGCTGAAAAATTTGCTTTGATTTCTAATTCTAAACTTAAGTTTCTAAAGACAAAAAAAGATTAGCCAAAGAATGTATATGCTATATGCATAGCCCATAGACACAAGCAACAATGTGGTGAATTGTTGTTAATTAATTTTTTTTAAGAAATAAACATGTAGTAGAGTCATAAAAATATCAGCTTTTTAGTTCCCCTCTGATTTATTTTGTGTAGATGTTTAGGAAATGGAAAAGATGGTTCATACCCTTAAAAAGTTACTTTGTAATAAAAAGTTATATTTTAATGAAAATATACTTACATAAGTGATGAGGAAGAGTTGACTAGCCTTGTATTCAGAAATTCCTGAATTCAATTCCAGGCTCAGCCCCTTATTATATGATTTCTTCTTTGGAATGTTACTTTACTCTTAGTAAAATGGAAATAAGACCACCTATCATTAGGTTAGAATTAGTGGGGCAATACATATAAAATGATTAACACATAATTAATGCTTAGTAACAGATAGGGCAGTGATTTTCAACCTTTTTCATCTCATGGCATACACAAGTTAATTATTAAAATTCTGCAACACACCCAAAATTATATTTTTTGCCAATCTGACCAAAAATTAGGTATAGTTTTGATTCATTCACACCTCATGGCTGTTGTGTTGGCTCTTGCCATTTTTTTTATTTGACAGTCTACGGGAAAAGAGGCCAGCGCGCTTAAAAAAATAGGTACTGAATGTTTTAAAAATTCTTGCAGCACACCAGTTGGAAATTTCTGTACTAGGGAAATGTCCAACAAGAGACTTATGCTGCAAAAATATGCATCATCTACAGCCATTTAATGGTTCCAATTTATTTGACCATTTTAAAGAAATTAGAGTCATTTTTGTCAATTATTGATTTTTAACTGGCAAATTCTTTAAACTGAGCAATTAATTAAAAATATTTAATGTTAATATGATTAAATGTTCAAATGCCCAAACTAGCAATATTAACAAACTAATTATTATCTAATTTCTGACTAAATTCTGTTCATTCATAAAGCTCTAGTACCAGGAGCACTTCTTAATGAGATGACAGGAGCTACAGAAGACAAAAGACCAGTCTATATAACAAGAAGTTATTACAATCTTGACCTGTGTGGCTCAGTTGGTTGGGCATTGTTTCTCGAAGCAAAAGGTCACTGGTTTGATTCCCGGTCAGGGCACATGCTTCTGTTGTAGCTTTGGTCCCTAGTTCAGGCACATGCAAAAGGCAGCTGATCAATGTTTCTCTCCCTCTCTTTCTCCCTCTAGTCCCTTTCCTCTAAAAGTAAATAAATAAAATATTTAAAAGAAAAAAAGTTATTACCATTAGAAATGACTGTTCTATTACTCAGAGAGATTAGAACCTAAATAGGAATTTACATTGAATTTTATCTATAAATAGGTGAACATTTCTTCTTTGGGACATGAAGAATAACTTTAAAGATGTTTCCATCAGACTAGTTGTATATATAAATCTGTGAGATTTGAGGGAGCCAGAACTAAAACATGCCTTAAAAAGAATCTACAATGTAATGATTTCTGATCCGAACAGATGTAGGTGTGTGTACAGTGGATGCTTGTGTTTGTTTCCTATTGCTGCCATAATAAATTACCACAAACAATAGTAGCTACAACAGCACCAATCTATTGTACAATGTATAGTTCTGAAGTCCAAAGTCCAAAGTGAGTTTCATTGGGCCAAAATCAAGATGTTGGTTGGGATAAGGTGCTTCCAGAAGCTTGGGGGAGGGGAGAAAGGAAGAGAATTTGTTTTCTTGTCTTTTTCAGCTTCTAGAAGCTTCCTTCATTCTTTGACTCATGGATCTTTTCTTGAAAGCCAGCAATGTGGAATCAGCATCTCTTTCTGTCTCTCTCTTCTGCTTCAGTCATAACTTCTCTTTTCTGACTAACTCTCTTGCCTCTTTCATTCACCCGAGGACCCTTGGGGTTACATTGAACCCACCTGGATAATCATACTCTTCAATATCCTTAACTTAATCACACCTGCAGAATCCCATTTACCATATACTTTGACATATTCACAGATTCTGGGCATAAGAATGTGAACACCTTTGGACAACCAATATTTTGTCTACCACAAGCTGAATCTTGTCGTCTTCTTAAAGACAGTGGATGTACAGGATCACTTCCAGTATCTGGTCAACTAGGAGAATACCAGTTAGGGAAGGGTCACTGACAGAGCAAGAACTAGTCCTTTTTCTTACCCTCAGAGTTCTGTTTTGGTTAATGTACAAAGTGTGGTGATCAGATAAATGGATGAATTTTGGGGAAGGTGACAAGTGTACACTCAATAACACAATGCATTTGAGGAGAATAGGACCATAGGAAAGTTAAATTTAAAAGTGGAATATGATTCACTGTGTTCTAATGCTGGATGGATGCCACAATATAGTTTTTGTGCTCTCATGGCATACACACATCCATTCAGTTTACCCTTTGCCCTTCCTCTCCATATTTTTTTAAGAACTGTAAGTCAATGCAAGATTGCACTATACACTTGCTCTTCCATTTCATTCTCCAGCCATTTCTTGGTTTTATAATATTCAAATGAGGGTTAAAATATATGAAACTCAAATTGATTACAAATTTGAATTGGCAGCAGCATTTCTAATGTTTAAAAGAGATGACTTTTTTATTAGCTGAGGGATATGCAAATATTAAGAATTGTGGAAGATTTATTCATGCTTATGGCTCTGAGCCTAAGATATGTCCATTGAAATGATATCCTGTACACAAATCCAAGCTGGGTTATAGATCATATATTTAGATTTGATAGAATTTAGTTCATCACTCTCCCAATTTAGTTCTAAATCAATTTCCGAGTATGAAGCACTTGACTTCTTTATAATGCATCCAGGTTAAAATAGTGAGGTTACTGATGCATCGCTGAAAGTGTGCTTACCTTCCTGAAGCTGGTGTCTGTACTTGCGTCAGCTTTGTAGGCTTCCATTTCATATACCAGCTCACCTTCTGCCTTGCTCTTAGTTCCAATTAAATAAAGACTTCCTGATAGAAAAGTTCAAAGAAAAAATATTAAATTCTTGTTTTTCTGCTCCAGATTTCAAATTACTATTAAATATTAGAATTTCTTTTGAGTCATAAATATACACTAGATTAGCTCTCTGGGCCTTTTTTTTTTTTTTTAATTATATATGCAATATAATTCAGTTCACCGCAGAAAAAGGCATCCCTTTGTTGTCTGAATTTTCCTTCTTCTGTTTACTGGGAAAGGTGATAGTTTGTGTTTGTGTTGGTTTTTGAACACTTGAGAAGTAGGTTAGAATTATTGTAAAGTCCCAGAACCTGAAGGTAGACAGCCTGGCTTCCCCTTCCAGGTCTGAAGTTCACCAGCCACCAACCTTGAGCAAGTTTTATAGTCTTTCTGATTCTCTGTTTCCTTATATGTAAAATGGAGATAAGAAATAAAAATCATCTCCAACTTATGGGGTGGTTTATAGCATTTAATGGTTAATATCTGACAAGCAGAAAGCACTTTACACAGACTTGCTGTTATTTTTTACTGTGAATTATTGTTTTGGCCATTTATCCATTTTTAGTGTGTTAGCATTTTTTTCTTCACTGAAAATTAAACCTTTGGCCTATTTACTATAATTGTCCCTCTTCAGCTTACCTTTCATCTAATAAATGTTGTTTAAAAGATTTTTTACTGTAAAATTTTAATGCTTAGAAAGCACAACTGCAATAATTTTATGAATTACATTTCCCTAGAGATCTTTTACCACTTAAAAATACATTTAAGTCTTTAATCCATCTAATACTATATGACAATACATAGTGTGGTGGGAACTCTTGATGTTTTCCTCAAAAACATTACCCAATTTTTCCAACATGATGTGTTGGTAATATTGCTGTTTCACCCCCTTTCTGCATCTTTCTTTCTTTCCCAAATTCACACATCCAGCTCCTTCATGTCTCAGTGCAGATGTTCCACTTCTCAGGGTGCCTTCCCTGCCACCTGCACACTGACACACCCAGGAGGATTATGTCTTCTTCTGTAGGCTCCCAACTGACCTGGTATAAACCCATTAATTTTTGGCTTATAACTGCCTATCTCTCTTACCAATTAGATTGAAAGCTCTGGAGCACAGTGGGCATGTTTTTTGTTTATTGTAGATAATATTTATTTAATGACAACAAATAAAATAACCCTATTGATTATATAATTCAGATCATTTACTTTTGAAATTTTCTTGGACTAAAAGATGGAGGGAGATATGTTAATATCACCCACAGCAACTATATTCCTATAAACTCATCCTTTGTCTTGTTACTAATGGTCTTTATGTTTTTTCTGTACTGGGCTAGTTAGAAAGTAGAGGCCTACAGTGTAACAGCTTCATAGTGGGATGGTATTTTCCATCTGTAGAAAAGAGCCCCCTTTGTCTTTAATGCTATTTTGCATGAAATAAATATAGCCATAATAATTTGTATTCACTTGTATTTGCCTGGTAATTCTTCCCCAATATTTTCTCTTTAAATTGTGTTATTTAGGTTTGTTTCTTGCAGGTGGCATATAGTTGGATTTATTTGTCTTGGATTTCTGTGTGAAGTTTGACCTGTGTTTATTTCCATGTCTCTTACATTTGATTTTACTTCTGGCTTCTCCTTTAGGTATTTTATTTTGAGGCTCTCTTTTCTTTTTGGCTAACTTTTGCTACCTAGACAGTGTTTGACTTTTGTTGCCTTCTCACATGACTATCAACTTGGGTTCAAATAGATACTAGTTCACAAAACTAAAATTTCAATAATCAGTAACCAATTTTTTAATTTCTTTTAGTTTTCAGTGTTATGAAAAAGATACATGGATGTTTGAATTTTGTTTCTTTATCACAGAAACTCTTCATGTATCTAGGTAATGTAGAACTTTTTTCATGAATATGAAATGTTTTACCAGGATTTTCTGACATATTGGTGTTTAAAATTAATTTTATTTCTGGATTACAATAAATATTTTTAATCTATGCCCAAAGTTTGTTTTCAGCTAATTTTTTTACTATTATATCTTATTGGCTCTGCCCACTCCCCTCACCCTGCCACTGAAATAATGTTATCCTGTAGTTACAGTTTTTCTCTCTGTTCTTTCTGTCATCTTTTTCACATTTTTGTTAATATGTTAGTGATTTTCTTTTCTGCAGCATATGTTATTATATGTATATTTAATTATTCTTAAAAACTTTAATAATTTTTCTTCTTTTCTAATCTCTGACAACTTTCTTTTCTTCTAATTTCACCTCAGCCAGATCTCTGCTCTAAATCAGTCACAGCTGGTATCAGCTTCATATCCCACTAGCAAGTGATCTCTTTATGAAATAAAGAGGTCAAAATATTTCATACATTATTCTATAAACTTTCATGTTATTTATGTTGAGTATGCAAAATGGAAAAAATATAAAATGACTCACAAAAACATAAATAATTTGTGTAAGCCAGTTTTAAAGCACCGGTGTTTAATATTTCTCTTTCATCCAATAGCATCCATTGTATTGTTACACAATCATTCTTTCCATAAAAAGTTATCCACAACTACAGTTTGGGAATGTGCTTCCCATATTATAAAAGCAAGAAAAAATATTTACTTTTAGAAAATGTGCTAAGATGGAATCTTGCTTTAGAAATAAAATCATAACAAAACACTTGACTTTTTGGGCTTTGCCACATTAAACATCTTATGACTAAACATTTTTCTGACTTTGACAGTATTTTTGAACAACACCCTGATCCTACCTCTATGTATCAAGCCATTGACCTTCATTTCCAAACTGTTACTCTGAAAGGATCTTAGGATCATATTTACAACTTGTTATTTCAGAAATTTAGAAAATTACTTGCTTAATGGGAAATGAGGGTAGATCTGTCATTTCATAATATTGTAAGAACATCATTTTTTAAACCACTGAATTCCATACTTGAAATTTCCTGAACAGCTAGTTAGAAGAAGGGTTCAGAACAAATGTAACAATGAACTTTTTGAAATCTCTTGATATCAGTCTCTGCATATGTCTAAGAATTATTTCACTGATAATAGTAATTGTAAAACTAGGAGAAAATTCTGGAGTGCATTAATTACACCAACTATTCCTCATTGTTTTCTGTATCTGACTCCTTAAAGCTATTATTTTAGTACCTCCAAGCATACACAGAAGAGTGCCAATGCAGGCACTTCTATGAGTGACAACAGGAGTGTGAATAATTGCTCAAGAAAAGTAATCTGTCTTATAGTGTATCACTTTGCTTATTAAAAATGCTTTAAACATGGACTCTTCATAGAAAGCAAAATTCTAGAAGGCGTAATGAATTTTTTTAACCTGGACAAATTGTATTGATAGATTGATTTATTCAGTTACTTTAAAACTACACAAGAAAAAGAACATGATGAAGATGGAGAAAAATAGATCTCTAGCTATACAATCTCTCATTATTTAAGAAAATACAAACTGGACATAAATTGGATTTATCTATAGTATATAAATTTTTGTATTTCAAAAAATTATAATACATGTCTTTATCCAAAGAACTTCAGAATTCTCACAAAAGACATTCTTGACCTTGCTACCTAATAGTTTTCATAACAACTTGAATTTTTTAGTGTTTTATTTTTTTTCAAAGTACTTCCCTACATGCTTTTTTTCCCTGCTTTATAGTGTTGATGTAAGAAACCTGATAGTGTCCAAACCTGTAGGGAATTTTTATGAGGTTATATGAGCCAAACAACATATGCCAAGGAGCAAGATCTCAAATGCGCCAGAGAGTATAGTAACAGTTTTGCAGCTTCTTATATGTATTTGAAATTAAGGAGGAAATGTAAGAATATTCCATGGAGGTGAGAGAAGCAAGGCAGATATTGGATTACAAGATGTTAACAAGATTATGTGCTTTCTTGAGGGTGGTTACAATTTATTTCAAAGGTATGTTAACTTAGATACAGAAACAATGGACAAGGCAAACATAAACCTTTTACTAAAAAATTATATGCCTGGGGCATGACTGTACACCATGACCTGCCCAGTTAAGAATTTATGATCATATCACCCTGTGAGGTTACTTTTCATAGAACCCCCATTTTTTTCCACAATAGGATTTATTCTATTATACAAAAAATTAATATTTTCTATGGATTATAAATTATTTTCTTATCATCAAGTAAAAGAAAACATTTACTATTTAGGGTGCAATGGATTCTAGGTCCAGTTATGCCATTAGCTGTGGAGACCTGGCAGAATTCATTCATTGGTCTGCACAATAAATGACTTCTAAACTTCAGAGACAAGTAACTTCTAATATAATCATTTTGTCATATGAATATTTATAATGATTTCTAAGAGAAATGTTCATCTGAAATTTCATTTTTCCCTTCCTTTTTTCCATAGGCCACTTCAGCCTTATAGCATATTCCTCCACTGTCTGTTTTGCATAATTATAATTCCCTTCATTCACTGTTTTGCCAGGCATTTTATCACAGTATCATTTTTATTTGTCCTTCTACATTTCCTTTCCCTTTGAAGATATCTTGAAATCTTACAATGTCTTCCAAACCCAGTAGCGTTGAAGTCTTCCGAAGCAGTGCATTACAAGGTCAGATGACAATGTTCCTATATCTTCCCCACACATCCTTAAGAATGAGGCTGTCCTAACAGTCTTAAAAAATTACATCACGTGTCATCAGAATCAAGATAGGAGCAGACAGGTGCACTGCATTATAGTAGTCTGGGCAGAAAGCATCACCTTGGTTTTCAGATGAAGAAATCCATGACATTCACTTAGGAGGTTAGAAAACAATATGGTCACAGTTTGTTAGCTCAATAAAGTTTTCTACTCCAAGATCCTACCTGACTAGGCAGAGTCAACTAATGGGAAAGGGAGAGAGAGAGAGAGAGAGAGAGAGAGAGAGAGAGAGAGAGAGATTAAAGAGAGGAATTAAAATGTGATGTCTTTATCATGATCAGAATAAAAGGCCACGAAGCAATGGAATCCAAATCTCTTAGTACTCAAGCCACTGAATTTCTGACCATTAATCTTGAACATTTCTTAGTAAAATACAAAAGATAAAAATTGAATATTTGAAAACTAAATACTCTCTGTAAATTTTAGGAAACATAAACTCCTGACTTTCTGTTAAGATTAATAAAATTAAGAACATCATGTTATGAGTAATATAAAAAAATATTTATATTTTAAGGTGGAAAAATTTTAGGGAGCCTTATTCAATACAACATCATAGTAATTCGATTATTCACAACAAAGTAAGAGGAGTACAGTTGAATACAAACTAAACTCATCTGTGCAGATTGATAACACACAGGGGAAAAATGAAGATATATTTTTCTTCAGCACATGAAAGACTTTCAGTGGTTTGCCGGAGTCACTTTTATCAGAGTCAATTGGAAGAGTGTCCTTTGGTTTGAAAATCAGGTTTTAGATGGCAGGTGGACTTCAAAAATAACTGACATTTGTTGTGAATATATCAGTGTTGTACAATCAGAGAGTTCATATAATAAAACTTATTCTCATACATTTTGTATATTTTTGAAAGCATGTTACATAAAATATATTTAGAAGGTTAATTAAATATATGAAAAAGTTTATTTAAATAAGAAGTCCCTATGGAAAAACAAATAGTCAAAACAAAAATAATTTTTAATTTTTTTCTGGGTCACAGTTGTTCTCAACAGTTGTTCACAACTGTTGTGTGTACATAAAATTAAAGAAACTAGAAGAAAAAGCAAACGATTAAATAAAATGGTTCAATATGGGGGCTGGAAGAGGAGGTAGAGGAACAGAGAAGGGAGAAAACAGCTTGGCTCTCTGTTACCTGGAATTCTTTAATCACAGTGATTAAATTAACCAAATCCAAATAACAAAGAGCTCTACTCTACTGTCATTACTGCAGTGAAAAGCAGAGGGAGCATGAATGAGTGATGAACAGACATAAATATATACATATATTTCATACACTGATTTGTCCACAAAGATTTGATTTAAATGGTTTTGGGATTACATTATTCTTGAAGAGTAAATAGTAATCTATCAATCAGAAGCAGAGTGATAACAGAAAACATTAAATTAAGTATTAAAAACCTAGTTCTGAAACCAGCTCTGCACATATAATTATTTCACATGGAGGGTCCTTATGGTCCTTTTAGACATTCAGACAAATTCCTTTATGCCTGAAAAGAAGTGGTCAGACTAGGTGAAACTATATGATCTCTAAGACCTTTCTATTTCCAACGATTTTAGTTAGTGGTCATGCAATCAGTCCTTTGCTCTCTTTCCAAGTATGCAAGTCCTACTGCCCTCTATTTTTGTCAGGCAGATGACTTCGATGGGCAAATAGACTATCTTAAATGGGTGACTAACAAAACTTTTTCCAATAAGACTGTTATTTCTTTCTTATTAACACGTTTTTATGAAGAAAAGAAAAATAACCACAATCTATAATTCTCTTAGGGTTTACATAGTTTAGCTAGATCTATCTCCTTGAGGGGTGGGAGGTGGAGAGAGACGAAAACAATTTTTAGATTTGCTAAAGATTAAGTTCAACTGACCAATCAAATCAATCAGATTAAATCTACTACTTGTTAATTGTGTTACCACAGAAAAGTTTTTTAACTTTGACTCTCTGTTGCCTTACCTATGAATTTTAGAAAATAATAGCATCTATCTTAGGAGGTTGTTAGAGAAGTAAATGACATAATGCTCTTAGAGAGCATTTTGCATAAATCCAACATTAGTGTTTCAGGAATGTTTGTAATTACATTACATATCTCTTACGAAATAACTATTTCTCATCAGAATAATTTCAGGAGTAGGAATGGGGATAATATTTTCTTTTAATGTTTGTATAAGGATATGCTCCTGTATTGGCATTTTGTAGCTTTGCCTGACACTTGAAGAAAAGAGGATGACAGTGAAACATTGAGAATATTGTGAGATGTTGCAGTCTCTTTTATGACCAGATATTTTAAATGCCTTCAGTGTTCCTCAGGTATGCTATTTTCTTTGCAAAGCCTGACACACAGCTGAGCATGCTGCATTTCTTTTCAGTGACCATTGGCCCTAATAAGTCTGCGAGTGGATTTGCAGAAGACAGTGCTGCGTTGGCTGAGGGTGTGTCAGACCTCCAGGAGGTGGTGTCTTTGAAGGAGCGGATGGCGAGGTACCAAGAAGCTGTTGCCAGGGGTGACTGCCGCAGCTTCTCTGCCAATGTAAGCAGCTCCTGGTGGTCTTGTATTAGACAATGTGCTTGTTGTCTGTTCTTCACTTACCCTCTTCATGTTGCAATATAAGAACACTGTTGGACAATAGGATAAAGTTGGAAAAACACAGAAATAGTGTGACTCAAATTCAGAGGATCTGAAGTTAAGCTTCAGCTCTGCTTTTCGTTAACTGTGGGAATTTGGGCTACTATCTTAACCTCTCTCAGAGCTTCAGTTTCCTTAACTGAAAAATGGGAATAACCATCTACCACAGAGGGGCTTAGTGAGGAGTCAAAGAGATAATGTATGTGTAAGTCGTAAGGCACTGTATAAATGTGTTATTATTCCCATCGTTATCACTTAACCTATAGCTATTCTCCTCCGAAAGGTTGGGAATTAATTTCAAATTTTAATAATGTGAGCTTGCATGCCTCCCTCCTTGGTCTCATGAATAGTTCATTTAAGTTCACTGGCAGTATTATTTCTTTTGCTTTTCTCATTTCTCTGTATCTACTAAATCTGTTAGGTGTAGGTTAATCAACATAGAAATTAGGGAGATTAGCAATGTAGGGACTCTGCTAAACCAATTATTATCATATGAAACAGCAGAATTCAGTAAGACCACCAATTTTTAGAACCAACGCATAATAAAGCCACATTCAAAAGAATTTCTGTTCCATAGTCTGTGGCATTCACTCCACAGGAGTCGATGAGTCATTTTATTAGTAGCAGCTTTATAGCTTAATGGAATATAAAGATATTATGTCATAATTATAATCACCAAATTAGCAAAATTGTTTATTTAACCAAAAGAAAAAGAATAGCTAAAATGGGTGGTATTCTAAAATAGCTACTCTTAACATTAAAAAAAAAATTATTTAGAGACAAAGCTGACTGTGCCAAACTCATTAACGATGTTGCAATTCTAGATGACATTTAAGTTTTTACATAGTTGTTAAAATCCATTTTAGATACAGAACAGATTTTGAATGGATGTAAAGAAATGACAAGCCTCTAGATCACTTCCAAAACAAATAGCATCTCTCCAGCATCTCCTGCCATTCTTCTTAGATAGCACCCCCTGCTGGATCACTAAGGAGCTTTAGTACAAATTAGTGTTCTAAATTGGTGAAATGATTCTTGGGGAAACAAGCTGATTTTCGAAAGACCTGGTTAAAGACTGAATATTTAGTAAACCATCTTTTATTTATTAAGGCATTTATCTTTCCATAAACTATGGGTATATATCATAAAACCATAAAAACTAGTGTAGGGCATAATTTGCATTTATAATATGCAAGAAATAATATTTAAATTGGATACATGCAAGATATGCTAAAGGGACTGCTTTAAGAAGATGAAGAAAATGAGATAGAGAGAGAAAGAGGAACACAGGTACAAAGGGGAAAAATGGCAATAAATTAGTACCTCTCAATAATAACCTTAAATGTAAGTGGATTAAATGCTTCAATGAAAAGACATAGGGTAGCAGAGTGGATAAGAAAACATGACTCACATATTTGCTGTCTACAAGAGACCCACCTCAGAACAAAAGATCTACACAGACTGAAAGTGAAGGGTTGGAAAAAATATTCCAAGCAAACAGACATAAAAATAAAGCTGGGTTAGCAATGCTTATATCAGACAAAATAGATTTCACAGCAAAGGCCATAAAAAGAGACAAAGAAAGACATTTCATAATACTTAAGGGAACAATTCATCAAGAAGATACAACCTTTGAAAATATATATACGCCCAACATAAGAGCACCCAAATATATAAGGAAAATCTTGGAGGACTTCAAAAAGGATGTGGACAGCAACATATTCATAGTAGGGGATTTTACCACCCCATTGTCAATGATGGATGCATCTTCCAATCAAAGAATGAACAAGGATATTGTGGCATTGAAAAGCACCCTAGATCAAATAGACTTAACTGATATATACAGAACCCTTCACCCCAAAAGAAGCAAAACATACATTCTTTTCAAATGCGCATGGATCATTCTCAAAGATAGACCACATGGTAGGACACAAGACAAGCCTCAACAAATTTAAGAAAATTGAAATCATATCAAGCATCTTCTCAGATCACAACAGCTTGAAACTAGAAACCAGCCTCAAGGAAAAAATTTCAAAAACATTCAAATTCATGGAGACTGAATAACATGCTATTAAATAATGTTTGGATTAACAATTAGATCAAGGAAGAAATTAAAAAGTTTCTGGAAACAAATGAAAGTGAACACACAACAGCTGAAAACCTATGGGGTACAGTGAAAGCAGTCCTGAGAGGAAAGTTCATAACAATACAGGCCTACCTAAAAAGGATAGAAGAATCTCAAATAAACAACCTAACCCTACAGCTACAAGAACCAGAGGAACAATAACAAACAAAGCCCAGAGCAAGTAGAAGGAAGGAAATCATCAAGATCAGAGCAGAATTAAATGACATAGAGACTAAAAGAACAATTCAAAAGATCAACAAATCCAGTATCTGGTTCTTTTAAAAGATAAACAAAATTGACAAGCCTTTAGCCAGACTCATCAAAACAAAATTGACAAGCCTTTAGCCAGACTCGTCAAGAAAAAGAGAGAGGACCCAAATAAATAAACTCAGAAACAAAAGAGAATTTACAGCCAATACCATAAAAATACAAGGATTGTAAGAAATTACTACAAACAACTATATGCCAAGAAATTTGACAACCTGGATGAAACAAACTTCTAGAAACATATAATCTTCCAAAACTAAATCAAGAAGCAGAAAGCTGAATAGACCCATAACAACTAGTAAAATTAAAGCAAAAAACAAAAAACTCTTGGCACACAAAAACCCTGGACCGGACAGCTTCACAGGCAAATTTTACCAAACATTTATGGAAGAGTTTGGTTACTTACAAGAACACGGATTAGCTGTGATGTTTAGTACTTGGTGCTAAGCAAGGCAAAATCATGGGAAGTGATGTCAGTCTTAGCCAGCTTATGGCTACAGAATGCTCCTTGAATAATTCTGCCATCTATTCATACATATGTAAACCTTCACTGACAGCCTGAGCTGAACAAGAAATCCTTAGCACCACCACCTAACTACAGCTTAAAGAACTGGCCTCACTTAAGTGAGTGAGCAGCATCTGTACCAGGAGTAGGGATAGAGGTAATAAACTAGTAAAAATAATCAGCTGTATGCATTTTGGCATGTGTAATTTACTCTGATTCCAAAGCACAATGCTAAAGGAAAGAAATGAATACATCTGTTTTTTGATCCATTCAGTAGATGAGAGGCAACCTGTTCAGTATAGGAACTGATATTTTTGAGAGAAGGCAGGAACTAGGAAAGTATCCAGTTATTAGCATAATTACTGGGGTTTACCAGAATAATTTTTACATAATTTGTACATTGTTTCTACTTGTTGGAAAGAGTAAGATTCCTCTTAACAATAATTACCTTAATTTCTATAATTTAATATTTATATACAAGATGGAGCAGAAGTAGCTTTACATTTGTAATACTAGTAAATAATAAAGTCGTCGTCGTCGTCGTCGTCGGCAGCCGTCCGTCTCGAGAGACGATGGTGTAGCTTCTTAAGAGTCTATCTGCACCGCCGAGAATGGTTGTGCAGTCCGACTCGGGAGTGACACGGTATCTGTCTCCTCCCGTGTTGAATCGACATCTTGCGATGACGCTGGAGTGTCCTCTCCAGTGAAGCTGAAGCTACAGAGCCTGGGCAGGGTGATATGGAGGGTCTGCTGTTGCCCATGCAGCAGACCCCCCCTCTCTTCGCAGCTGAAGGGTCCAAGGGAAAGACGGAGTCAATACAGCTTGGCTTCAGGTGCGCCGCAGGAGTTGCCGGTGTTGACTACAACGTCAAACCGCCTTAGGGACTCCGGCTCCGGATTTTCTGTCCCGGTTTACTCCCTTAGCCTTTCCCCTGAAGAGGTATGCCGCAAGGCAGCGGAGGTTTTTTGGAGTCAGAGTTTTCCTTCTCTGATGTGCCCTGACTGGAAGATCGAACCAGCGACACTTAGCTCGCAGGCCGACGCTCAATCCACTGAGCCAAACCAGCCAGGGTGTCTAGAATACCACCTACCTGAAAAAACCACTTACGAGCAGCTCCACTTCTTTGTGGGTCCTTAGGTACTTTTCGTTAGCAATCCGCGTCTGAATCTGGCGACAAGAGCAAAGAGTCACCCTCCATGAGGAGGCAGGTGTCAGGGTTCAAGACCTGGAGGTGTGAAGGGGTGGAGAAGCGATGTGCGCTTTTACCCGGGTCTTTTCGCAGGATGTTTGACCAAATAATAAAGTAATTAATAAATAACACAAGAATAAACTTTGTGTTTCCCATACTCACAACTGTAAACCTACTTTTACCCCACCCTGTATTTTCTATATATGATCAACTGAGGAAGGCCACTTATGTAAATTAAATGGCAGGTGGATTTAAAAAATTGTAGCTTTAATTCACCCTTCCCCTTCATTATCTTAAATTTCAAAAGGGATGCCATACCTCTCCATGACTTTAACAGGAATCAAATGGCAGTAATTGACCAGGATGTATCCATGAAGTTTGTTGCAGAATCTGATAAACTATATATTTAATACATATAGTTGTACAATATTATTCCTTCTTCCCACAGAGCCAATGTGCATATTCTTAACTATTTAACAGTCCATGTAATTGAGGAAAGGTTATGAACTTAATAAAGCAACCACTTGAAAATGTGTTCGAATTTAGATAATTTTGGGTATTAATTTAGTCTCCAATATTTTAGAATATGAGAGACCCCAAGACAGTAGCTGTATTAGTATCTGTCTGAGGGAGAGACTACATATGGGGGTAAAGATTCCAGGTGCACAGAAGCCCACGGTCCATGGCACGGGAACCTCAGCTCACCAGCGTCCAGGGCATCCCGTTACTTTCACGTCTCAAGCCTTCCAAGGTTACGTCAGGACAGGACCAGACCTCAGGAGACCTACTGTGGTCTGAAGTGTTGCTGAGTCTCCTTCCAGGTTTAAGAAGACCTAAAGGAGGGTAGATTGGCATGGGCCTGTTTGCTTGAGAGTTGCCTCTCCCATCTGGGCTTGAGGGCCTGCTGGGCTGGGGACTGCGCTGAACTTTAAAACCAAAGCCCTGAGTTATAGCACTTTGCATAAAATATGACAAGACTCCTCAGTGTTTTACAAGTTGTTCCAAATATTGTCTATTGAAATAGACACCCTCATCTATGAAGTGCCAGTTATAGACTAAAATCCTTATCATCTTAACCCCACCCCACCCCCACCTATTCTCACATACCAGTGCTAAGAGCTGAGTCCTGGAGTTGTAGACCTGCTGTTTTTCTGCCTGTCATTTAAAATTTATAAGGATTAAGACAGACAGATATGAGTCAAATTCCTGCTCCGACACATATCGAGCTGTGAGAACTTAGCAAGCTGCCTTACTTTTCCAAACCCCAGTTTCCTCATTTTAAAATCAAGATAATAAGTGTCCATATCTCACAGAATATGGAGAAGCATCAGATGACAAAATATGTGTAAGAACATAAATAGCAGTTTACTGTGCACTATTATTAAGTAGCTAGTATTATTGCTGGTATAATATTTTTGTATACGAGATACTCTGAGGCTGTTTTGTTCATCCTTGATTATTTAAATATATTTTGGAGTGAATCAAATGTTTTTAATATGCTTAATGTGTTACTTATATCATTTTGGATTTAATGATGACCTTATTGGGTTAAAATTGAATCTATTATTTTAATTTCTACCAGTCTGTGTATTATTAGAGAAATACATTCTAATAATTCTAATTTCCAGATATCAAAATCTGATATAAGTAAAATTAACTCAATATTTTGAATATTCTTCTAACTTCTATCAAAAGGCAGATAAATGAGAAAATAACATAAGAGATTATTTTTATTACGGGATTCTGTAAAGAGTCTACTGAGATAATTGTAAATACTAAAATCTTTTTAAGTATATCACCCATCAATAATTGTCAAATATTAAAAAGCAGCTTGAGAATCCTATCCTGAGAAAATATAAAGCTGATTTTTCCTTTTTCTTAAATGATCCTAGGTGATGGAGGAATCAGGCATGTGCACAGTGCCTGGTGGTTTGGCCAGAGTGAAGAAACAATTTGAAAAGGACAAAATTGCTTCTTCCTGTAATACTTTTTCCCGGCACCAGTACCAGCATCAGAACAGATCTGAGCAGGTAACAATACTGTAGTTAATGGATAAGTCATGTATGATTGAAGTGCTCTCATTTCAGTGCCAACGTGGGGACTGCCCCCACCATCCCCCATCCACCCATCACTGCCTCTTTACTGGTGCATTTATTTTAATTCCTCATGAACAAAAATGATAAATTTTAAATGTTTTCGAAAACCACTTTGAAAGCATATCAGTGTATTTATTTACTTGCTTCGAGCATTTTGACACTTTTTGGGGGAACTATGCTGGAATATTTTCCTCTCGGCATCTAGTGTTTCAAACATAAATTGAAATTGAATAGCCTAGGTTAGTCAACAGGTAAATAGAAATGTTGAGTACAGTATTTATATTTAGCTTCTGCTCCTAGATTGTAATTCCTAGTAAACTATCTGCTGGTTGTTAGCACAGATAAATTGAAGCATTATTCAGCTGTTTATTGTGATGAGTTTTCTGTTTTCTTTAAAAATCATCAAAAATTGACTAGTGGAGCCCAGATGTTATAGACAACTGTATAATGTTACCTTATATAAAATATATCTTTTCCATTTTATTCTTTATCATATATCACTAAATATTATCATAGGATAAAAGTATTTCTGTAAGTAAGAATTTAAGTTTCAAAAGTAATTGCATTATAACCAGCTGCATATTGGCTCATGTCTTCCATGAGGAAGAAAGTAACCAGCGTATTTATGAAATTTTGTAGTGGAAGATAAAAGTGGGTGTTTTTTTTTTTAATCCCTAGGATATTTGGAGTTGCCTAAGTTTAAAAAAACAAGGCAACTGGGTGTGTTTGGTAGGGGGAGTATATCAAATAGACTGATTAAAAATATGATATGTGAAAAGTATATACATTTTTTTACTGGCTTTGTCTGAAAAGTAGAAAAATGTGCAATGTCAGTAGCTTAATATTTACATTTATATAGGATTTCTTTTAATTTTACTTAGGAAACATAATGTAAATAAGGAATTAAGATTGGTTATACTCGTGATCTAATATACAGCTGTTGCAACACAGGGATCTTTAAGTGAGTCAGTTGTGCATGTTTATTTAAAATTGGTCAACAATATGAAATACAATTATCACTAATAATTTGAGCAACTGCCCGAACTGGTGTGGCTCAGTGGGTTGGGCATCATTCTGTGACACCAAAGGTCACCAGTTCGATTCTGGGTCAGGGCACAGGCCTGGGTTGCTGGTCAGGTCCCTGGTTGGAAATGTGCGAGAGGCAACAGATGGATGTTTTACTCGCATATCGATGTTCCTCTCTCTCTCTCTTTCTCCCTCCCTTCCCCCTCTCTAAAAATAAATAGAATCTTTTTTAAAATTAAAATTTAAAGAAATAGAGAGATTTGCTGTAAGCTCCTGTGGTATTCTAGAGCAGCTGGCTTATGCCAACTATTTAATTATTAAATTTTTAGGAATTTTTTTAACCAGATGATGTTATGTTAATAGCTTTAAATTAGCCATAGTGAGAATATTTATGCTAGGGAAGTCAGCAAATGCAAAAAATCAAGGATTTATTTTTTTCTTCCTTTCTTCTTTCCTTCCTTCATTTTTTTAAACCCAATTTTAAGTATGTATTACCTTACTGCTGATGCAAGGGCTCCAAGTACATGCCTGGCATAGTGGCTAAGCACATAAACTAAAGTCAGATCATTTGGGTTCAAATTCCTGCTCCATCACTTATTAACTGTATGACATTAGGCAAGTTTCTTAATTTCTCTGTGCATCAATTTCCTCAATTGTGAAGTCAAGGTTATAATTGTATCCCCTTTATAAGTTTGTTAAGAAGATTAGATTAATTATGTTTGTAAAGTGCTTAAAACTGTGCCTAGCCCATTGTAAGCACTACAAAAGTGTGGGGGTTTTTGTTTTTTAAATTAAGTATCCCCTTGACTGTATTTCTTCTTTTTTACCTCTCAGCCCTGCTTCCTCTGAACTGCCCCCATTCTCACCCAGATTTCCCCCAAATAGTTGTAAAAATATACAGAGAAAGAGTAAGAATTCTCTTTTCCAGAAGCCCCAGGAAAAGGCCTTAGCACATCTAACTGCTCCTTCTAATGCTAACTGATTAGCCAGAGGGTGCTGGTTGACTGAGGCCTCTGTACCTGTTTACCAAAGTGGAAATATTCAACACTTACAGTTATCAACAAAAATAAATGTATACAAAGTGAAAACAAAGCAACCAAGCAAACTATATATGTTCACAATAAACTCCTTGCAAATGTAGTTTACTATTATAAGTTGTAGTTGCTGTTCTATGAATACAAAATACTAATGTGAGTGGGAGTAGTGAAAAACCAACCATGCACTAGAAGTCAAATCTGCATGACTCTGGGCCTGCAATGACCTCTCCGTTTCATTACCTACATTTAGACATGTTAATAATACCCAATAATGTCATGAGGTATAATGAAACCTAATTCATACTACAATGCAATAAATTAAAATACAAAGGAAACATATGTAAGAATAAACTAGTAAATACCACTTATTGAACTATATGCTGAAGTCTGTGGTAAAATGAAAGAAAAAAGTTATCTGCATCTTAGAAAATTAATAATTTTAATTTATAATGCTTATTGGAAATTTGAAATGCATGTCCAATTTGGTAATAAAGTAGGAAATGGAGAAAAATAGTGTCTTAAATGTTAACTCAAACTTTTAAAGCTATCTAATGCATTCTAAAAATTACTTCTTTTATCAGCAGAGATTGAGGACAAGATGTTGACTGGTAGAGACAGCTAATTCCATTTTACCTAAGTTGTTGTCAGCTCTAATAGTGTTTTCAGTCTCGTTGCTTGTTAAAAGTATTTGAGATTTATTTCTCTGATAACTCTGCCCCTGGCGCAATATATATATATAATTATTTATTTATTTTGTTAAGATATAAAATGAATATTAATTTGGAAATCAAGTTTAGAGTTCAGAGGAAAGACATTTCTTTTAGATTTCTAACAACATTTAATGTCACCATTAGTAATAATTTCATAAGGTGTAATAATTAAGTCCAATCTGCTAATTTTCTTCCTAATGCATTGAAGTCTGATGTTTCCAGAAAATTAGTTGACGATTTGGTAATAGTTTGTCTGGGAAATCAGCAAGGGGGCTAAACAAGTTTTGAAAATTAAACTACCTCTGAGGTTAAAGATTCCTTCTGTTTGCTGATTGATCAGACTGTTTTATACCTATTGTAAAAGGGGTTCTGAATTTGAAAAACAAATATGGTACAAGATATAGAAACCTTCATTTATGCCAGACATAAATAATATTTATATATTCTAGACAAGTCATACTTTCTGGCTCTGCCGGTTTCACATTTAACAGTGTCACTGCTGGCCTGTGCAGTATCTTTACATAAATTAGAGAAAGGAGCCACTCTGGACAATTGGGGCCCCTGCATTTAGGGGGTGTGGGGAGAGGGGTCAGCTTCTTAAAAGAATGTGTTATTACTCAACTCTGGTAGTTAGTACTAACTATTTTTAACATCCCTCATTTAGATTCTGCTTTTCAAAACAGCCATTACTGATTCCAATAACTATGAATGAAACCCAACTCTCCTAAGGGATTAGAAACTACTCAGTTTGCCTCATCTTGATATTTAGTTTAGAAATATCACATCAGCATTGTTTCTGGCTTTGCCTTAGGACTGAGTTTTCACATTCCATGTCAGTGAAGATATTTGTTATCCTTAAAGGTAGAATGAAAAGGACCATTTTAGATGGATGTTTTTAATCCACTTACTACAACAGGTCCCATTTGGGAAGAGCATTCAGAATAATCCATCTCCTCATCCTTAAAAGGATGTGTTAAAATATGCTGGAACAGATAAGAATACATGTGTCATTGTCATGAAACTACTGTTGTCTTTATTCTGTGTTTAATCATTTTCCCTTGCCCATTCTGTGGTTTCTTTTTTTTTTTTTTAGACATTCTTCCTCTCCTTCTTTTTTTCTTTATGTAAACAGCTTTATTGAGATACCATTTATATACCTTAAAATTCACCCTACAATTCGGTGACTAGAATATTTATATGGTTGTGCAGGGTGGCCATAGTCTTAATTTTAGAACATTCCCATTTACCCCAGAATAAACCATGGACCCATTAGCAGCCTGCAATGACCATTCTTTGTGCTATAGCCTCACACCCAGGGTTTGACTTTCACCTTCTCCTGTGAATTTCTTTCATTTTCTTTCCCCAATATTTCTGCAGTACTAGGTAGCTCTTTGCTTATTAATTGTGCAGTCCTAGAAGCCTCTGCTTTTGTGGAGTTGCTTTTGTGTTACTTCTAAGTGCCTCAAGTAGAGAAGAACAGATAGAATTCTAATATTTTTGGACATCATCAGTGCAATACAGAGCTTAGGTAACTGCTTTCATGTGAAAATGGTTGCACTGGATCCATGTCAAGTCAGAAATGTTCCTGACCTTCACTCCCTGCTTCCAAGCCTGATGTGGACCAGGAGGGAGCTGGGAAACAGTATGTCTCCTTCTACATACACCTCCTGTTGCAGAAATCCTAGTGTCAACATTAGCACTCTGTGAGATTATTTGGATTTGGAACAATCCCTTGACAATTTTAGGTTGATAGAAATCATTTTTGACAGCTGGTGACAGATATAATCTGACATCTGTGTGTTTTAGACTCTTTAAAGGTGACCCATAATGATGTTTTTAGCAAACTAAACATATTTTTATCAGCTAAATGTCTACATCGCAAATCATTTTTCATAAAAGTGCTTTAAACATACCTTTAGCTTTCTGCCAAATGCATAATTTTTCAAGGTCATAGATTGCTCTTAAGTGCCCCAATCCAACCTAGATCTCTATCAACACATAGGGTTGTGACCAAAAGCATGTCTTGTGTTGTCTTTTAATTGCATGTACTTCTTTTAAATAACTATTAAACTTTAAGTAACCTTACTCAGAATGAGGCAGGTTAAGATAGTGGTTAGGCCTGTTGGCTCTGAAGTCAGACATCTCAGGTTATAATTACCTGAATTAGCCATCTAATCTCTTCTGTAAAATGAGGATGAAGTAACAAATGTGTTTTAAGAATAAAATGAGGTGGCCCCAATAAAACTCTTAGTATAATGCCTGGCATATATGAAGTGTTCAATAAACACCAGCTATTATCAGTAGGATTAACACGATAGCTAAGAAAAGAACATCAGCAAGTGGTAATTATTCTCAAACTAGAATAATATTCATAAACATTTTATATAGACATAGGAAGACAAAGAAGGATGCATCATTCTGTGCCTTTCATATTAGGTTTCTTTTCAGTTCTTTGGACCCGGGCATATGATGCTCTGGAGTAATCAATAACTTCCATGCATATTTTAAAAATTGTAATAGCAGGCCATATTTTGAGGAAAGATTGCTTAATCCAAGTCTAGGAAATGACAAGATGAGGGGGCCTCTGGGAAGGCAGAAGAGAGGAATAGGCATGAAATGAGCTTTGCTCAGATACACTGCAGCCCTGGGATGCCGACGTGAGTCAAAGTTTGTTTTTTAAGTGGGAGCAAATGAATAACAGCATTTACTGTTGATGGCTGCTTTATTCACAGTATTGTGACAAGATGTACTGAGAAGAAAATAATATAATTAATACATGGATTGAATTAGGCAGGAGAGAAAAGGCCACTACACGGCTTGAATAAATGAGGAAAAGAGGAAGAGTTGAAGGAGTATTGATTTTTGTCGGTTTCTACGAGTGTTGTGGTTTCTCAGCATGTTTTAGCTGATGAATGGAAGGAAAAGAAAAGTACTTGTGAGGGATAAAAACTGCCTCATGACATTTTCTGGCTTGTGCATTTGAAGCAATGAAAATAAATATATTCCTACAATTGCCTTAATAAAATACAACAAGTATTATTCAACATATAGTGCTAATATGTACAAATACTAAGAAGCAAGGACTTCTTTTTGCTTGAGAACTGTTTATTTTCCTTTGACACAGGCCAAGGAGTCATTCTGACCTTTTTCCAGATAGGCTGACCGACAACACGGACCTTGCATGGGCTGAGTGACCACAGCAGGGTCCCAGCACATGCCGAGTGTAAGCGTGGTCTCAGGGAAACACAGACCAGAAAGGGCACAAGCCTTGGCCTCAAGAGGCTCACAAGTCAGGCTCATTAGGGAGATAAGGCTTAACAGTTTTGCACTCTTAAAAATTAAAACTTTAACAACAAATCTTTCACCTCTTTTCCCTTCCAAATGTAGACTCTTTAAGCTGTTTATCCTCTACAACACTTTCTCAGTGCCTGTTTCTGAGTGGGTTTTGGTGATGAAAAGAACATAAAATTAATTTTTGAATGCTGACTCAGAATCAGAAGACCCACAGTTTCTAAGTAAAGCAAACAATAAAACAATTGCCTCAACCAACTGAAGTCTATAATCCACTTGAGGCCCGACCTGCACAAGCTGCCTGATGCAGAATTCAGTTGTTTGGTAGTATCTATTAACCAAAACATCCCAGTTGCTGACTGTGCCATACAGCACACCAGCTAGGCTTTACACTGGTCACTCAGTGTTTCAATTTAGCAAGAATTGGAAATACAAACTGTGATCCAGCTGTGGGTTTCTAGATGCATATTTAATGAATTGACTTTTTAATTTTTTGCCTCCACTCTTGCGTTCAAACCTATCTCTGTTATGCCCATGACTGCCCATTTTATTACTGCTTTTCACACCTGTGTCCTGCCTACTGCTGCCTTGCCACTTTGCAGCTAGCTGGTGACCTCCTAGGGCTCTGTCTCCATCCATGTCTCCTCTCTTCCTACCCATGTCCACCTTCCTATAGTTCTAGAGGTAGGTCATGGTGGAATCCTGTACTTTTTGTTCAAGAATTGAATGGTAAAGACTTATATTTTGGGGACAATTCTTTGCTCTGGTTGTCAAATAAATTAGTTGCATTTAGTACTGCTTGCACAAATAGGAGGAAAACAGAGGCAAAACACAAACTAAACTCCATGACAACTTGTATTTCTCAGGAAGAGAGGAAGAAAGACCTTCTCTACAAGTCCTGGCAAACCACTAGGTGTTCTCCTACTTCTGTTAAGGCTTGCATGAGTAAGACCTGTCAAAGCCCCTTCTATGTGCCTCTACCCCAGGCTCCCCTGGGTCGAGATACAAGAATGTAGTGGTAGTGGGTTTCAGTGAGACCTCTGTCTGCTGGTTTCTTTATCACTCTAACCTGAAGCAGGACATGTTTTCAGAGTTCCTGACACATCACCTCCTACCTCTTCCCTGACTAGATAAGAAACTCGAATCAGCTCACTGTCCCTGTTAGAATGGGATATGGAATCTCAGTGGGAGCCCTGGTCACCTAAGTAATCTAAGCCCTCAGGGGTCCTTAAATCTGGTAGTACACAATACTCCCCAGGAAGCCCAGGTAATTCTGATTTAATTGTTCTTGCAAATGATCAGGGACGAGGGCATTTTATAGTTCTCCAGGTGTGCCAATGTGCAGCAATGAACATGACAGTACAAACTGGAGCCAGGATTTGTTCTCTCAGAGATGATCACACCCCTCTTAGTTTCTCATCTGAGGCTTGTCATCTGCCCACCTTCTTCTTCACTTTGAAAGCAGGACTCTTCTGTTTATATTGACATTTCTCTTGAGATACCTATTGCTGTCAAAGAATAGAACAAGGGACTGCAGGGAATAGAGAAAGCTGGGGCTTAAACAAATATCGGTGAATATAATAAATGTCAATCAGCCAAACAACTAATTTACTATTGCCCCAAACCCAGTTAACTCCTTTGTTAATGGCAAAAAATATTGAAATAGTTTCTGCATATATACAAAGATGTTCTTGAATGTTAAAAATAAACTAAATAATAGAATCATATAAATGAACTAAAGAAAAATATCAAAACCTTAAAAATACACCAATTAGAATAAAAATAAACTAAAAGAATTTAATGGAATTATTACCTTAGGCCACACTAATACACCAATAATTAATTAAAACTGAAATTTAACTTCTTATGGGTTATTGTAGTCATTCATTAAAAAAACCTTTAATTATATGAGGTTATATAATCTATACACCTAATGCCTTTTGAGTTCACACCCTTGATATTTCTGTACACATAATATCATTTTCTAAAAGAAACAACTTAATTATAAAATGATAAACTTTATTAAATACTATAAACATGCCCATAGTCATTTGGCTCTTTACAAAACTAAACCAATGTGTGGTCTTCCTTAAGGGTTACACAGTATGCCCATAAAGTACAACAGGACTGTTTTCTGTGATCTGCTGGCATCAATCATATTACTTTAGAGCCATACACTATAACTCTCAACCTCTGCTGTCCCCAAATGAAAATGATGGTAATTGCTAACTGTCTGCTGAGGTGTGACCATAAAGTCTCAGTTGTCCCTCTGCAACTTCCAATTTCAGTTTCTCTCTGCAGAATGTGTTGGTATATGAGCTCTCCCACTAATACAAAGAGGGACTTACTCATCCCTCCCTGTGGCCACACTGCAGGCCACCCCCCGATCCCAACCCACCCCCCGATGCATCATTATAAAGGGAAACTTGTTTCAATCACACACTGTGCAGACATCCACAAAATGTTTGCCTAGGTCTTTTGTGAAAACTCTATGTCTTGGTGAAATAGGGTAGTCTGCCCAGTGTGTGAATTCAGCCTGCCATCTTTTACTGTGCCGTGAATAACCAAACAAACTAATCAGCCTGGTGACTGGGAGTGGTTTAGAAGTATCACCATATGAAGGGTGCCCTGGCACTGTTTCTCTGGCAGTCAGGGCCTCCCTGGGTGGTACAAATGCCCCTCAGTAAGCCTGAGATGCAAGTACAGGTTCAAATGCTTCCACAAAATCCTGAATTGGTTACTTTTCTGTCTACAATTCATCTTATTCGTTCTCTGAAATAGGATTTGTAGGAGCAATCTTTACCCCAATTATTGGAGAACCACAAGCACAGCTTCTCTTCTTCTCAATGACATAGTGGGATTCCTATTTCTGTAAGCCTATTCATTCTTACAGAACCCATTTTCAATTTTATTGCAGGAGACAAGCACACTTACAGATATACCTCTTATGTCTTTAAAGTAAAATGAATTGGGATTTCTTTAAGAAAAATGAGTGGTGGTACTCTTATCTCAGGGCCAAGAATTGTTGAGGACACATCGTGAGGACCCTTTCCCCAACAACACAGAAGCACAGCACAGAGTTTCATGTTCTCAGCATTGGAACAGTTGTTCTCAAAACATTTTTGATGTTGATAAAGATGCAAAACACAGATATTTTGTTATAATGCAATTTTATGTTTTTGGTTTTTTTTTTTATGGGAGGGAATGGACATTTAGGGAATGTTGGAATAGAAAATATATATTTGTATAGCCCCTTCTTCAATAGGAAGTCTCATATTAGTTCAAAAATATAAATTTGCTCTTTGTATAATTACACTTAAAAGAATATAAACAATGTTATAATACACTAAATTTATTTTAGATTGTTATAATAAAATGGCAAGCTACAGAATTTTAAGCTCTTGGATTTTGCTAGTTTTTGAGGAGCAAGGAAAATCATGATGAAAGGAATCATTAACATTGCAGAATCATGTTTAGAGAACTTAGTAAAATATGCAAAATGTTTTCCCTCATAGTTATATTTATGAAAATGGGTGTTTTCTGTAAGCACTTGACATAAGAAGATATTATTAGCTCTTGCTGCTTTTTTTTTTGGAGCTGGTATTTCTCAAAATAAACTTATCATCATGGGTCTTTGAAAATAATTAGATTGAGTCAGGCTTGTCTATTCTTTGGGGTTATCATTTATTTAGTTTGCATAATTACAAATGAATTATCATGCTAAAAAAATAAATTAAAATTAAAATTAAAAAATAAAGCAAAGGAAAAACACAAAGCCTGAGAAAAGGAAGTGACATTAAGAAATTCTGTTTGCTGCCCTGACTAGGTGGCTCAGTCAGTTGGAGCGTCATCTCGTACACCAAAATGTTGTGAGTTTGAGTCCCACTTAGGGCACATACCTAGGCTGCAGCTTCATTCCCTAGTTATGGTGCCTATGAGAGGCAACTGATTGATGTTTCTCACATTGATCTCTCTCTCTCTCTCTCTCTCTGTCATGTGCATGCACTCGCTCTCTCCCTTCCTCTCTCTCTAAAATCAATAAACATATCCTAGGTGAGGATTAAAAAACAAGAGATATTCTGTTTCTATTGCAGAGATATTGTTTAGGAAATTCATTTTTTTCTAGCTTCTATGCAAATGTCAGCATCACAGAACATGTAATAAGATTATATCTTCTTCTAACAGGCTTTTCTAGTGTTTGTTCTTTATCTGTCTCTGTTCTGAGTAACCTCAGAGGTATGGTAAGCAACAAGTTATTTGTTCATCTCTTCAGGAATTAGTGGAGGCTACTTTATTTCCAATCCCTTCAGCAGGACAGGGCACATTATTTATCAGCCACTAGATTGTTACAAACAGGGAGAGCCAAGCACTCAAACCACCGTCCTTATTCTTGGGTCAATACCAGAGCCTTCTAGAGACATCAACCTATTGTGGCATTTGAAATTCATTTCTTTTCTTCAGAAGACATATTATAATAATTAAATACTATAATTCATCATATTACACAGAATGCAGAAACATTTGGGGGAGATTTTGGAGACTTTGATGAAGTCCACTTTAGATTGGGGTTCATTTTATCAGCCAAACATAAACATTTGTACCATTATTTCAAAAAATCAGCTAAGTCTCTCCAAGTCATATTTCTTTGTTTTTATTTTTCTTTTGGAGGATCAAAAAGAATTTTCCTTTTGTCCCCCAACTCCTTTTCTTCCTGTCTTTATTTTTTCTAGGGCTTTTATTACTATATAAGATATTATCATGAGAAAGTATACCGTCAAGTTTGGGTATAGAAAATAGAGAAAGAACAGCAATAATTTGTGAGAAGTAGGGTGTATGAAAATAATGGAGGAGAGAGTTATAGACAATAACATATAAAACTACTGTTTCTATATCAAAGTCAAATGCAAATATGTTGATTTCTTCCTATAAATCTCTGGTGAGACAGACAATATCATTTTGTACAAAATGCAGATCAAATTACTTAAACAAAATGATCATGGGGTCTGTGTTAACATCTATGCTCATTATAATATCTCTTTTTATGATTTTAAGTGTTTCAAATACCACGATACTTGAAATAAGTTTTAAAGATCTATCATTATTCCTTCTTATTAAAGCCTTTTTAAATCTCATCTGCTCTGTCCTATCCTTAGAGAACAAACTTGGGCTTCAGTCATGAGTTTCCAGAAAGTGGGTGGGTGTTCTGTCCTTTACAATGCACTGGTAAGCTTAACTGGGACAAAATCCAGTACAGGTCAAAGAGTATGTCCTTAAATTTCATCTGATTTATTTCTATTAATCCATAGGAGTTAACTGGCTCAATTTTTATTGCTTGCTGATGTATCTTTTCTTGTAAAATGAAACTATTTAAGCATCTACTTAGAGCAAATAATTCTTTGTCCTCTTTTTTCCTAAGAACCTCATTTCAATTTTAAGAACACTTTAAATTCTGATATTGGTTTTTCTACTTGTTGAATCTTTGCACTTGATGATAATTATGTTGATAGAAATGATGTTCTCACTGAATCATCAATCCTCAGATAAAGAAAGCAAAATGTGTAGTTACCTGATATAGTAGTGAAAAGCATATTATGATGAAAAATCCAATGATATTTTAAGAATTAATATGCAATAAAAATTACTGCACATGATTATTATTAAGATATTTTGTAACTGTAGTTCTTTAGCATATTTAGTTACTTAAGGATGATGGCCCTCCTTCCTTGTCCTTACTTCATTTTTTAATTAAAAATTTTGGGAAATATTGGTTATATAAGTTTCCAGCATACAATTTTGTAATACATCATATGTATATTTCATTATGTGCTCACCACCTAAAGTCTAATCTCCTTCCATCACCATCTATTTGACCCCCTTTACCCTCTTCATCTCACCCCACTCTGCTTCCCCTCTGGTTACTGTTGTCTGTGTCAATGAGTTACACTGCCCACCCCACCAAACCAATATCTCTTTACCAAATCACCTTTCCTGTTTAAACCAGGCAGACTCTGATGCTTGCAATTGGAAGCTAATAGAATATTTAATCACTTCGATCCATGGTATCAGTTCATGAAAGATTAAAAAAGATCACAAAGCCACTCTCTGGTCATGTCTCTATAAAAATACTTTTACGTTATAGGGACCAGAATGATTTGGAAGAGTCACATTATGCACAGGCACCGTTTTGCTTCTCTCTCTGAATAACCCCTCCCACATACCCAAATACAGTACTTCTCTAGTTGGGAGGGAGGGGGTGTATGTATGGGAAACTGCTTCCTTTTTAATTTTTGGGTTTAATTCCATAATGAAAATATTATGGTAAAATTCATTGACATAGCCATAGACAATCTACCTTCATTCAATCTTATTTATTATTATTATTTTGGGGGGCCTCATTTACTATGTTACTGAGTTATTGGGGACATAGCTGACACAAAGCAAGTGGACAATGAATATATGTTAAGTAAAGACACCAAACTTACTCTTCACAATAACCTTCTGAACTAGGTACTATTATTATTACATATTTTTGTGCAAGAAATGGACACATGGAATGTCTAAGTAATATCCAAAGAAAATGAGGTCCTAACTAGGAAGGCTGACTTCAGAGTCGGTGACTTCACTTTTTTATTCAGCTGGTAGTGGTTAAGCATCCACCATATGTCGAGTAGAAAAGATTCAGCGATGAGTATGATATTCACTCTATCAGAGAAACAGCCATATAACAAATAATTATAACTGTAATATGGTAGATTCTATAAGAAAAATGTAAGTGAAGTTTGTTGGGGTGCAAAGAGGTTGTGATAAACTTACTCTGAATATAGGATTGTCAAGAAGGACATCTGAGGGCAGAGGTTGCTTCAGCAAAATAGCATGATATTGAGACATAAAGCCTGAGATGTGGGCAAAGACTAGATAATAGAAAACATTATAAGCTATGTTAAAAGTTTTTTTTTAACTTTATTCTAAGACAATCAAGAACCATTGAAGTAACTTGCACAAGAGAACAATATGAATAGATATGAATTTAAGAAAGACTTTTATGGCTCTATAGGATTGATATAAAGGGAGTCAAGGTTAGATAGAAGACTATATATTACTCCTATAGACTACTGAAATACTAGATTAAATATATACATGAGGACTTAAATGAGTCAGAAGTTCTAGAGCAAAGAGGGCATAGCCTCAAGAGATAATTAAAGATAGAATTAGCAGCGCTTATAAATCAATTGAATATTGGTGAGAAAATGGTAGTAATGAAGAGGTATAATAATTCTGTTTCTCTATTTAAATTTTCATTAATTAACATAAGATACATGTTACCTCTGGTTTTCTTTAGATTATTTTCAATCTTTTTGTAAGCTCTTTCTTTCCAATTTTACTGCTCCTTGAGACTCTAACTTTTAGCCTCTTTTATTGTATTTTATGTTTATTTATATCCTAGTGCCTCTTTGGTTTTAAGATGCTGTACGTCTATGTTAGTTTGAAACATTGCATATATGTATATTTCTTTTTAACCTACATCCAAATAAAACTTCTGGAAGACTTTTTTACTGGAAACTGAATGTTTTTATATAATTCTTTTTTTATTTGTAAAATAAATATAATTTATATAACTAATATGTTTCATGGTCCTGTTGAGAGTGCATCTCCTACATATTCTTTTTATGAATCTTCAGTATTTTTGAACACTAGAATCTGCTCTATAACTAATACTTTTCAGACAAAAGAGGACATTCAGAATTCTAGGAGTTAAAGCAGGAATTGCTTACTCAGAAACCTTCCCTTTTGAAGTCAAATATTTCTACTTTTATATTAAATATTAAAAAGTGACAAGTTTTGCTCATTAAGGCCAACTATGACCAAAACATACTTATTTTGAATCAAGAAAAAGTTGAAATTAATTGAATGATGACACTCCTCTCATAGATTTATACAATAAACCTGCATAGTTCATGCATCTGTAGGTATAACAAATACGTTGCAAGAGAATTTCAAGCTAACTGAATCTTTTTATTCTATTAAATACAAATGTACCTATTTTTATATTTTGTACAGATATAGACATAGATGGAAAGATAAATGACTAGTAGATAACTAGGTATATAGACTGAAAGATATATAGATAGATCGATAACAGATAGATAGAAATACAAGCACAGAAAATTTTATGAAAACAATACCAACAATGCCTAGCACAATGTTATGGAGATGGTTGTTGCTCAATAGCTGTTGTCTGAATAAATAAATGGATATGTGAAACTATATAAGATCAGTTATGTTTAAGGATTCAGTAATTTTAAAGGAAAAAGTCACCATCCTAATTTCTTTTTATGTTTTTCATCACCAGTTCCTTAGGTGCCAACAGTCCAACTAGTACACATTCATAGTTTTAGGCAAGATTATAACTAAACCATGTAAAACTGGAAGCTTTACTTCTGAGTATATTGAGTTATACAAAGAATCAATACTAGAGGGCTTTGATCAAGGTGGTGGCATAGGTAAATATGGTATTAGAAACCTCTCTCACCATGTCAAAATTGCAATAAACTACAAAAAAAACTATCATTCAAAACTGCCTGAAATCTAGCTGAACAGAAGTCCTGTAAATAAGATACTAGTATATATATATATATGGTTTTTTCATAAATATCCAGCCATATAGTATGAAAAATAGAGATATTTATTGAAGAAGAGAGAAGATACAGGAAACATTGTATAGGACTATAATGCTTCAGTCCCCTTCAAAGTAGGCATCTTGGGACCTCACACAGTTCTCCCAGTCTCCCTCAGTTGCCCTGTTATATTTTCCTGAATCTCATTGGAGGTCTGAAATCTCTTCCCTTTCAAAGATTATTTTAGTTTTCAGGAAAAACCAGAAGTTGCAGGGCTCCAAATCTAGGCTGTAGGGGGACTGAGTCACCTGGGTGATTTGATGTTTTGCCAAAAAACTCTCCACGAGATGTGATGCATGAGCAAGTGCATTGTCATGATGAAGCTGCCAATTAACAATTATCCATAGCTGTGGCCTTCTGAACCATGTGAATGGTTTCCGCTGAGGAATGTTCAAGCTAAATGCAAAATTTGATGCAGATTCATTGCTCTACTCAGTCATTTTGAATGCAACACCACGCAGTACACATATTCATTAAAATCCCAGGAATTTCTCTTCAAGGGGTGGCACAGGACTTACTCAGACTCACTCACTCTGAGCTCCAGCACTGGAACAAAATTTCAAAAAGCACCAGGACCATATGAGGAGGAAGTTAATTGTCTCGCTTCAGGACAAGAGCTGGAGGGGCAACTTTCTCCCAGGCAGAAGTGCTAGCAGAGGCCATTGTTCCATTGCTTGACCCTCCTCCTACAGAGGCAATAGGTAGGTACCATACCTAAGTCTCCATCAACATGGCTATCACTGTTAGCCTGCCCTGGTGATTCCCTGAGACCTTGCCCCACCCAACTTGCCCATCCAAATGTTTCCAGTGCCTTTTCCATATGAACTGCCAGTCTTGGCTCATACTACAGAACTTCCTACAATCTCTCCAAGGTTCACAAACCACAAACAAGCAGCATCTGGCCTCAGTATGCCCCATACCTCTTGGTAAGTGGCCCCAGGCCTGGTACTAGCTGAAGCTCACCTTAGTTTATAGCTTGGTCCCTCCCAGGCCCCTCCTGCCCAGAACAAGTAGCAACCATCTGGAGATCACTTTGTAGCTTGCTCTAGGTGTCCTGGGCAGGGCACAGGAAGGAGTTGACCTTTGCCTGCACCTCCTGGGAGGTCTCAGAGCCAGAAACCCAGAGGGTAGCTTTCAACTGTGCCAAAGCATCACCTAATCACCTCCATCATTGACACACTCAGTGGGCAGACTCAGTGAGCACCAGAGCCCCAATTAATAGAGTTCTGCTCTGTGTGATCACTGCCAGTTCTCACAGGTGATCAACCTGGAGGTAAATCTCTTCCACTGACAGCAGTCAAGGTTCAACTACAACAGGTGGTTGCACATATCCCACACAGGGAGTGTAGCTAGAGTTCCCAGCTCAGGTGACTGGGGAGCCTGTGCCACTGGGCGCTATAAGACACTTACTACACATGGCCATTCTACCAAGACTGGGAGATGTAGCAGCTCTATCAGATACAGAGAAACAAACACAGGGATCCTGCCAAAACAAGGAGACAAAGAATCAAGTCCCAAACATAAGAACAGAACAAAATTCCAGGAAAATAACTATACAAAATGGAGACAAGCAATCCACCAGATTCAGAGTTCAAAACACTGGTTATAAGGATTCTCAGTAACCTCAGTGAGAACTTCAATAAAGAGACAGGAAACATAAAAATGGAGATAGAAAACATAGAAAGAACCAATGAAATGAAGAATACACTAGCTGAAATGAAGAAGATATTGTAGCAAAACAAAGTAGAATAGATGTAAAAGAGAATCAAACCAACATTTTGAAAGAAAAGGAAGCAGAAAACACCAAATCAGCACATTTAAAAGAGAATCAAAAAAAATTAAATTAGTTTAAGGAGCCTCTGGGAAAATTCTAAGTGTACCAACATCCATGTCATGGGGCTTCCAGAAGGAGAGAGAGAAAGAGAGCAAGGAATTAAAAACCTATTTGAAAAAAATAATGACTAAAACTTCCCTAACCTGGTGAAGAAAATAGACATACAAGTCCAGGAAATAAAGGAAATCTTAAACAAGATGAACCCAAAGAGGACCACACTAAGACACATCATAACTGAAATGCCAAAGGTTAAAGATAAAGAGAGAATCTTAAAAGCAGCAAGAGAAAAGTAGTTAGTTACTTACAGGGGAGTTCCTTAAGACTGTCAGCTGATTTCTCAAAAGAATCTTTGCAGGCCAGAAGGGATTGGCACAAAATATTCAAAGTGATGAAAAGCAAAGATCCACAACTGAGATTACTTTATGTAGCAAAACTGTCATTTAGAATGGAAGAGGAAGAAGAAGAAGAAGAACAACAACAACAACAACAAGGGGAGGGTGAGGAGGAGAAAAAGAAATGAATAATTAAATGGTAATAAATACATATCTATCATTCATATGTTCATTGCAGCATTATTTATAATAGCCAATATATAAAAGCAATGTAAGTGTTCATCAAAAGATGAGTGAATGAAGAAGTCATGCATATATACAATGGACTATTTCCAAGGTACAAAAAAAAAAAAAAATAGAATTTTGCCATCTGCAACAACATCAATAGACTGAGAGTATTGTGCTGAGTGAAATAAGTCAGACAGAGAAAGGCAAATGCCATATGATTTCACTTACATGTGGAATCTAAAAAGTAAGATAAATGAACAAGCAGAACAGAAACAGACTCATAGATGCAGGGAACATTTTGATGGCTGACAGGTGGGAGGGTGTTTGAGGGAATGGATGAAAAGGTAAGGGAATTAAGAAGTACAAATTGGTAGTTACAGAATAATAACGGGGATATAAAGTACAGCAGAGGGAACATAGCCAGTAATATTGTAATAACTTTGTACGGGTTCAGATGGTTACTATATTTATTGGTGTGATCATAAGTGATATAATGTCTAATCACTGGGTTGTTCAGCTGAACTAATATAATATTGTACATCAACTGTAATTGAAAAATAAAAAATTATTTAAAAGATCTCTAAAGTTCTGAAATTGCCTTTATTCTTCTTTCTCTTTGATATTTTTCCTTCTTTGTGTAAGTTAAAAATAAAGGTAAGGTATTGTTTTTCATTGTCATCATAAATATCTCAACTTCATTTTTTGATGTCATAGTAATTCTGCCCAATGTGTTCGACTGCTGTTTTTATAAGATGCATGGCAGCATGACAGATCCATCAACTCAACAAGTCACTAAAAATATTAGCATGCAAACTATGCTATTAAAACCTTTTTGTTAAAAGGCTATTTGAAAATATATTTTCCTATTTTGAAAGGTTCTTTACATTTGTGTATATATATGATTGCTGCCTTTGTGTATATTTTAGTTTCTGGATACAGGCTTCTCCTCCTTCTGTTGATGCCGATTACTCTTATAGCATCACAGTGTTCCCCATATTTTTTCATAGATTTCTGATCACTTGCAATTTTATCAAGGGGCCTCTTTCTAACTACACTTTATAAGGTGATTGACATGTTATTGTTATACACATTAGCTTCAGTAACTCCATCTACCAATTATGAAATGCTCAGGATCAAAAACTGTCATTTGAAATACCAAAAAATAAAATTCTAGAATTATGTGGAAACATTTTAGAATCAATTTTAAAGTAGTTATTTATAAAAACATAAAATGTTCACAGTCCTAGAAGAAAAATTTTACTATTTGCTCAAACATTCACTCCTTGATATTTTGATGGGCATCTACTATGTAAGGAAGCTAAACATTGGGATTTGAAGATCCATGAGTTCAATTAAAGGAGAGTTTCATATTTTCAAAGAATGCCTGTGAAATGTGATAGGTAAATAACAGTTTTGTACTGACAGTACAGAATTTTTTTTTTTTAAAAAGGCAGAAATAGATAACTCTGGCTAGAAAAGTTGGGAAATTTTTCAAAGAGAATATTATATTTCAACCAAGACTCAAAAGTGTGTAGGTGACTGTGGAAAAAACCTTAACCTGGAGCTCAAACCCTAGAGATGTCAAATTTTATGCTGTAGGTTTTTAAAGTAAACTTTTTAAAAATAAAGAGAGAAAACTCAAGGCCCAAAAAAAAGTTCAGATTTGAATATATCTAAATCTAGACAAACACAATATACTAACCACAAATTTTTATGCTCATCACTTAAAAAACTGATTATTCTTTTGAACCTTCAATTCATTGACATTTTTGCTAAGATAAATAGCATGTTTTTTGGTATTGTTTATATTTGTTTGACAAGGATGAGAATAATATTAATATGTCATAACTCTCTAGTTTTATTAAAAATGATATTAGTGATGGGTAAAATTGCTTAATTACTGGCATTGAGCATGAAATGCTTTTTCAACTCCAGTGATGCAGTTATCATTAACTATTCTGTCAGTCTTTCATCACATTTTTTTTCCATGGGCTCTACTTTTAGGAATCAGAATAATAGTGAGTCATCATAAAAAAAAAGTCTGTTCTTTTCTTTCCTTACTCTTTATATTAAAATGAGTTTGCTTTTTTCTTTTTGTAGAAATGTACCGTGCCTTTTTCTAGAATGATAATAACAATAGCAAGTTGGACATGTAGAATGTGAACTTTTTCCTATGCTGTAGAAATCTCCTCAGAAGAGGTGTATATCAAGTATAGATTTTGTAATGTATTTGGCTAATACATGAGTTGACATCAGATTAGTATGAGCTATACAAACATCATGATATTGTTTTTCAATTGTGTCACATTTTCTCCTTTAGATTCTAAAATTAGAGTACATATATCATCTGTTTTTATTTTTTAATGGGTGAAGGGGATGAATAAACCCAGTTTAACTGTGATTTAGTGACTTACTCAAGATTAGGACGTACCTAATGGTGGAGGGAGTTAGTACTGATCCCCCATTTCTGGATCTTGTTAATCTACCTGTGACAAAAACTATATTTTGTTTCTTGCAGCCTTACCTATAGTTTAATTTAATTTTAGGTAGCCAATGTCATAAATTGTTTTGTATGAATTTATATATGTTGTTCTGGCCAGAATGTTTTATTATATTTTATTTGATTTACTTGATTTCTTCCTGAGCATTATGATGTTTCATCCTTTTACCTAACTCTACACTTTACAGATACCAGCAATTGGGAGGAAAGAAAGTCAGATTTAAAATCCAAACAAAATAGTTGCAAAATGATGGAAACAAAATCTTGCTATATTTTAAGACAAACTTGATGAAAATTACACTAACCAGGGGTCAGTAAAATTAATGCATTGACACAAATATGCCAAACTAATGTAGCAATTACTGTTTATTTAGTAATAGCATACAAGTACTGAAGTAGAAACTTACAACTCTAAACTTGTACTGTTCATGTGTGTCATCTGTTATGAGAAATATATATTTAAAGATGCTAGGCATGGAGGGTTTTTTCTCAAGTAGATAAATAATAAGTATAAAATGTTTGTTCCAGAAAATGATATTTTTTAAGATATGTCAAAGATACATTCATTTACTTCCAATGTTTTGCATTTGTATTTCTCAACACACAGATTCACATCACTCACTTCATTCTTTCAGCATGACAATTAGCAACAAGTATCAGACTAAAATTTCTATGTGTTCCAGGCAGGTTTTTAAAAATGTCAACTTGGTGTTAAATATGAGTGAGTGATGGGAACAGTAATTAACTGGGAAGCATGCGCCATAACTAAAAAGGTTGGCTGCCATTTTGGAATGTGAAACCAGTGTTGCCAAATCTTCAAAGTTTTCAATAGCAGACAGAAATCTTTATTTTTGTGTGTGTTAACTAATTCAAAATTTTGAATCCTTTGAGTGGGCCAAATAAGCAAGCCTCTGGGCCAGAGTTTGTCCCATGGGCCTCTAGGTATAGATGTGATTCAATAGCAATGGTCATGGTGCCCTTCAATAAGATTCTTGGGCCCTGGCTGGTGTGGCTCAGTGGATTGAGTGCCGGCCTGCAAACAAAGGGGCTGCCTGTTGGATTCCCAGTCAGGTCACATGCGTAGGTTGCGAGCCAGGTCCCCAGTTGAGGGCATGCAAAAGGCAACAACACACTGAAGTTTTTCTCCCCCCTCTCTCGCTCCCTCCCTTCTCTCTAAAAATAAATAAATAAATAATGTTTTTTAAAAATATGATTCTTAGTGCCGGTCAGGTTCCCACTCTGCTCTTCCACTGTCTGTTTAATTAGTACTTCTTATTTCTTAATGTGTCATAAGAAAGCCATAGAATTCTCCCATTATATACCTAAAGATGGGAAGATGTCACAATTGAGAACAGTTGTCATACAAAGAGTTGATATTTACACCCATGCATTTCTTCTCTTTGCAGTCTTCAATGATCATTATTGTTCCCTCCAGCCTAATGTTTTGAAATCCTTAAGTAAAACTTGATTATGCAAAGCTTCTTATTATATGGAATTATGATTCTTTCCATTTAAAGCAAAAAATATGGTTTATTTATTTTCTATACTTCCTCTTGAGAAAGTAAAATACACATTTTATTCATTGTTCTATCCCCAATTTCCAAAACAGTCTCTGGCAAATAGAAATTTGGATAAAATTAAGTTACTAACAGTAGTTTGCTATTTTAGTCATTTATTCACTAACTAAACTTTTCCTTAGCACAAACTGTGTGTTAAGCATGTTATTAAATGTCATTTGATATATGTGGATCATTAACATGGACTAGAAAACTATTCTGCTTGGGAAAAAATTACACTGGTCTTCAATTTAGTGAGATATAATCTACATTTTTCAGCTTTAATGCAGTATAATTGAAAAAATATTAAGATATTTAAAGTATACATCATGATGATTTGATATATTATACATTGTGAAAGGATTCCTCACATCTCTTTAATTAACACATCAAATGAAATGTAATCTACATTTTAAAATGTGAACCTCATAAATTTTGCTTTCAATTCTCTGTAGAACTTTTGAGAGAGTATCAACTTTTTTCCTTAATTCTCTTTTCCTAGAAAATTGTAAATAATATCAGATAATAGTGTTTGACTGATGCTCGGTTAATCAAAACTTTAACCCTTCTACCAAATACACTGGTGGGGGAACCACACACACTAAAAGTACACTAGCAAATACATGTACACATATGTATACAAGTCAAGAACTCATGAATTGATTTTAAATGTATCATTGGTTTAAATGACAGAATTTGATAGCTTAAAATATTTACCTCTATGTAAAACATAAACAAAACAAAACTTTGGTGCTTCTATTTGAGTCATAGTAATAATAAACCTTTGCTCACTTGACTATGCTCTGCTAAGTCAAATTTTTAATAATCAGACCTCAAAATCAGTATCTGTTAGTCATGTTGATATCAAGATAAAAGTGAACTCCCAACTTTAAACAAGTTTAAATATTTGTGTTCTTGAAGAGTCATCTGTCCTAAGATTTTTAGCAGCATATCTACTGCTTCATCATATTAATCAGCCAATCAATCGATTGTATACTTGCGTCAGACTACATTCTGTGGTAATAGCAGGGTGGGGTGAATAAAAGTAACAGGAGCTTTAAGCTTACAATTCAGCCAGGGACACCTGTGCTAACCAAAATCAAAACTATGCTTATGTATGAAGAGAAAGAGATAAACACTAGCACAATATGGTCTGTTTATATTGCTTATATTTAATGATTACATCCTTCAGTTGAACTCCGGATGTGTCATGTAACTAGATTGCCAACTTGAAGACGCCTTTCTGAAACATGAAAAGTTGGCTTATAAACAACAAAATACATTTATTTTTCACCAAGGATTTGCATTTTCCCTTTCAGGTTCATATTTCTCATACTGGGTACAAGACTGTTCATTAACATTTGTTGCTTACTTATGGGTAGGGGGCAGAATAATGCCTCTTAAAGATATCTATGTCCTAAGCCCCAGAATTTGTGAAAATGTTAAATTATATGGCTAAAGTGAATTAAGGTTACAGATGAAATTAGAACTGCTAATCTGTTGACCTTTTGACAGGGAGATTATCCTGGATTATTCAGATTGATCCAATGTAATTACAAGGTCCTTCAGAGTGGAAAGGGTGGTCAGACAAGAGAATCAGAGAAATGGCAGTGCAAGAAATTCTCAGTCTGATAGAGAAGGGAGTCATAAAGAAAAATGGGTACCCTCTAGAACTGCAAATGGGAAAGGAGTAGATTGTCCCCTAGAGCTGCAGAAAGGAATGCATACCTTCTGACATCTGCAAAAACCCAGTGAGACCTAATCAAGATATTAAGTTTGTGCAGTTTTAAGCCACTAACCTTGTGATAATTTGTTACAGCAGCCAAGCAAGCTAATACACTGATGAATCTTAATTGTTTTTTCATAAGCCTCTGTCACTAAAATTGCATTAATAAAAAAGTTAAAAATTTTAGACTTTTCTTAAGGTATTATTTATTCATCCATCCATCTATTCATTCTTTCATTTATTTTCAGGAGGTAATCCACAGCAGCCAGCTTGACATTTCAAGAAGCAGCCAAGAAATGGGAAAAAATGAAAAAGAAGCTTCCAAAGTACGCAGAATGGGTGTTCTTGGAACAGAAATGGTAACTATTTAGAAGGACATCACCTTCTGAACAGTGTTCAGAACTGTGTGAAAATTCTGACCTTGTTTTAAGCAATTGCCTTTATTGTCCTCTGTGAACCTAATATCAATACATATCAGTATCTCTTTCTTCATTTTAGACTTTACATTCTTAGAAAAATAAAAGAAGCATCCTAAAAATATGAGTGCACTTTAAGTGTCAGTTCATATATGTTCTGATATAGCATGAGCCCATGCACTAGAATACATGGTAAAGGTGTTGAATTAGCAGCTCTCAATGTGCACTGAAGTTTCAGGTGAAAATCACTGTGAAATTATGCACATCAGGGCAGTACTGAAATCATTGACTTTTAAAAACAATTGTTTATTTAAAATTACCTTTAAACATAGGTCTCTCATCTTGAAAGGCACACTGAGGAAATGAACCAAGCTTCTCGGTTCCATCAATATATTCAGGAAACAGGTAAGAATCTCATATTATCTGACCCCATTATACTTTCTTCTATTCATATGTCACTATTTGAATGGAGGACTTTAAAAGCACAGTCTTCTCACTATGTAAAGTTAGTAACTGTGACTCATGGTCCCAAAGGGGACAGTGTTTCTGTATATAATTAGATTCTGCCAGTGGTGACAGATGCAATAAGTTTCTAAAATAATTCATTGCCCATCAACCCAATGAAATATTCATCCTAAAAGCTAGGTGATAAGCCAACCACCTCTGAATTTCTTCTTGCCTCAGGGAATTACTATAAAACTTGATGTTTATCAAACCCCCCGAGAACCGAAATGTTTAGATTGTATTACTATTAATGACAGTTTAAGCACTTTTAAGTCCACTTCTCCAACCTACAGATATGAGATTAGACTACAGGCACATCTGTGCAAGTTTGCATAAAATGGGTGCAGTTTGTCTTGCCTATATAAGGGAAATGAGAGGTTTTGCTGTCCTGAAAAGCTAAAAGGACAGTTTTTTAAGTATATCTTATTGATTATGCTATTACAGTTGTCCCAATTTTTTCCTCTTTGCCCCCTCTCCTCCCAGTACCCCCTTCCCTCCAGGAATTCCCCACTCCTTAGTTCATGTCCATGGGTCATGCATATAAGTTCTTCGGCTTCTCCATTTCCTATACTATTTTTAACACTCCTCTGTTCTATTTTTGTACCCACCAATTATGTTTCTTAATTCCTGTGCTTTTCCCCCCATTCTCCCCCTTCTCCCTCTCCACTGATAACCCTCCATATGGTCTCCATATCTATGATTCTGTTCCTATTCTGGTTGTTTGCTTAGTTTGTTTATTTTTAGATTCACTTGCTGATAGTTGTTAATTTGTTGCCTTTTAATGGTCATGGTTTGATCTTATTCTTTTTCTTAAATAAGTCCCTTTAACATTTCACATAATAATGGCTTGATGATGATAAACTCCTTTAGCTTTACCTTGTCTGGGAAGCACTTTATCTGCCCTTCCATTCTAAATGATAGCTTTGCTAGATAGAATAATCTAGTTTGTAGATCCTTGCTTTTCATCACTTTGAAATCTTTGTCGACCTCTTCTTGCCTACAAAGTTTCTTTTGAGAAATCCACTAAGAGTCTTATGGGAACTTCTTTGTAGGTAGCTGTCTGCTTTTCTCTTGCAGCTTTTAAGATTCTCGCTTTATCTTTAACCTTTGGCATTTGAATTATGATGTGTCTTGTTGTGGTCCTCTTTGGGTCCAACTTGTTACGGATTCTCTGTACCTCCTGGAATTGTATGTCTATTTTCTTCACCAAATTCGGGAACTTTTCTTTCATTATTTTTTCAAATAAGTTCTCCATTCCTTACTCTTCCTCTTCTCCTTCTGGCACACCTATGGTTCAGATGTTGGTATGCCTAAAGTTGTCTCAGAGGTTCCTAAACCTCTCCTTGTTTTGTTCAATTCTTGTTTCTTTTTTCTGTTCTTGGTGAATGTTTATTTCTCTCTTTATTTCTAAGTCATTGATTTGAATCCCAGCTTTCTTCCCATCACTGTTGGTTTCCTGTATATTTTTCTTTATTTCACTTTGTATAAGCTTTACTTCTCCTTTATTTTGTGACCGTATTCAATCATTTCTTTGAGTATCCTTATCACCATTGTTTTGAACACTGCACCTGATAGGGTGGCTATCTCCTTTTCACTTAGGTAGTTTTTTTTTCTGGAGTTTTGATCTGTTCTTTCATTGGGCCATATTTCTTTGTCTCCTCAACTTCACAGCCTCCCTTTGTTTGCTTCTTTGTAGGAAGAGCTGCTGGGCCTGTGACTTTGTAAGGGGCAGACCTTTAGCTATTCATCAGTGTGGGGTGACTTGTTTCACTGCCTTGTGGCACTGTATGTGGGGGAGGAGTCAAAGGGGGAACAATGCTCCTTGCTGGACACTTGTCCCTTTTCCAGTCACTTCATCCATTTCCCATATGCAATTGTCACCCATCTAACTGTTGCCCTGGTAATGGTTCCCAGAGTGGGTGGGTTTGCATATCTTCTGGGATCATGGGGGCTCTCTAAAACTCTCTGAGAAATGGACAGTTTCTATTGCTGCCCTAACCCCCACTGGTTTTCACAGCAAGAAGCTATGAGGCTTTATTTTCCTGGTGCAGAAACTATGAGCTGCCCAGTCTAACATGGGGCTGGGATCGATCCTCAGATATCCCTCCCAGCTTTTATCTGCCCTATGTGAATGTGGGACCACTCGTTCCATTGGCTGCAGGTGCTGTCTTGACACCACCGCCTCACCTCTGTTACACCACATCCTCTCTGCCCTAGCTCCTCATCTCCGCACCTCCTACCTGTCTGGATGAATATCTCTTCTTAAATTCTTGGTTGTTGGAATTGCATACAGTTTGATTTTCTGGCCATTCTGGTTGTTTTTGTTTTGAAGTAGTTGTAATCCTTCTTATGTTTTGCGAGGAGTCAAAGCATGTCTACTTATGCCTCCATCTTCCTACTTGGGTATTCCATTAGACCTAAAAGAACAGTTTTTAGCTAACTGTGATTGAAATGTTACTTGACTGTATCTGTATTTTGATTTTATTTTGTTTGTGCTTAAGGAAGTTGGTCTTCCTTTTGTATTCTTTTGCTGTTTTTTTGTTTGTTTGTTTTATAAATATATTATTTTTTCCTGAACATAAAAGTAAAACATGCTTATAGAAAACTTGGAAACTTCATACAATTAAAATAAACAATGGTTTCTACACTTATGCCTTACCATGCAGAGACAGCAACCACTATTTTTCTTTGTGTATTTTTTGACATATACTAAATTAAATAATAAAATAGTGTTGTATATATACATTTATACCTCAAATTTTTTACTTAACTTATAAGAAGTTTCCAAGGGCCTTATAGTTTCTTCTCAAACATCATCTTTATTAGTTACAGAATATCCTTGGTGTTCTTTTCTGTTTGTAGTCATAGATACACCTGAGGATGAAGAAATTCCAAAGGTTTCAGCTAAGTTTTTAAAAGAGCAATTTGAAAAGTCTGCCCAGGAAAAAGACCTTTGTTCTGACAAAGAGACAACCCCAGCCAAGCAGATTAAGGTAAGACAATTTTTCTACACAGAAAGATATTAAGTGTAAAACCAAATGTAAATGAATAGCATTTTCATATTATTGAATGTTTGAGGTGGTTTTTCAGTAATGAAAAAATATTCTGAACTATTGCTCATTCTGTTCTATAGAAGAATATTATTCTATATGAGAAAAGCAATAGAGTTAGAACTTTTCTCACTGGAGAAAATGGGGAAAGAAAATATCTTGGGCTCTCTAAACTTTAATAACTAACATTAGATAAAATAATAAAGCCAAGTTTAAATGTTAGATAACTAAACAAAACAACCCTCAAAAGTACTTTTATTGTTTCCCTCTAGATTACTATGCATAAGCACATTCAGTAAAGGAGGAAAATAATTAAGATTTTATACACACACACACACACACACACACATATATATATATATATATATGCTAAAATACTGAATAGATGGGTTGAATGGGGAATATAACTATAAATATGCAAATAGGTTATAGAAAAGGTAGTAACAAATACTAAATATTGTTCCTAAGTTGGTTTCTAAGTGGAGTATGTCACTGTTGTTCCCAATGGAGATGTCATAACAGATGGACAGATGAAAGGCAGTGCCTAGGAAGTCTCCACCATTCCACCCATCTTTATAAGATTTGATTTTCTCTTCCTTAAAGATTGAAAGTGAACATGAAGATATTTTAAAGCCATCATCTATTGTGGGTACCTCTTCCACTTCTTGTACTTCAACCAGCCAGAGGAAGGAAACGTCAACCACAAGATACAGTGACCACAGTGCTACTTGCTCAACTCTGGCACAAGTTCATGCCAATTTCTCAGGGAAAACAGAAGAATTTCCTCCTCCCCCTCCTGATATCCTTCAAACTCCATTAGATATGGCAGCATTTTCCCAGTCCCCTGAATTGCCCAGCCCTCCTAGAACACCACCAGTCCCCAAAGAATTATATTCCAAGCAAAGAAATTTATATGAATTAAACCGCTTATATAAACACATTCATCCTGAGTTAAGAAAAAACTTAGAAAAAGATTACATCAGTGAGGTTTCTGAGATTGTTTCTAGTCAGGTGAACACAGAGAGCTCAGTTTCAGCAGATGTACAACAAGCCCGGTATGTTTTTGAGAATACAAGTGACAGTTCTCCAAAAGCTCTTAACTCAGAAAGAGAACACTTGGAATGGGATGAAATTCTAAAAGGGGAGGTGCAGTCCATCAGATGGATCTTTGAGAATCAGCCATTAGATTCCATCAATAATGGCTCTCCAGATGATGATAACATCTCCAAGGGCATTGCTGATCAAGAAATCATTGCTGGTGGTGATGTGAAATATACCACATGGATGTTTGAAACCCAACCCATAGATACACTGGGGGATCATTCTTCTGGCATTGAAGAACATGCTGATAAAATTCCTGAACTAGCCAGAGGAGATGTCCGCACAGCCCGGTGGATGTTTGAAACAAAGCCATTGGACTCAATGAATAAAATGCATCAAAGTCAAGAAGCATCAGTGGTAACTGCCATAACAGATATAACTGGGGGAGATGTCAAGACTGTGAGATACATGTTTGAAAGTCAACATCTGGATCAAATTGGACAGCTTCATTCAGTGGATGAAGCTCACCTACTACAACTCAGGTCTGAGCTCAAAGAAATTAAGGGAAATGTTAAGAGAAGTATAAAATGTTTTGAGACTCAACCATTATATGTTATTAGAGATGGCTTAGGTCAAATGCTAGAAATTAAAACTGTTCACAGAGAAGACGTTGAAAAGGGTGATGTGAGAACAGCACGGTGGATGTTTGAAACACAGCCCTTGGACACAATTAACAAGGATATCACAGAAATTAAAGTTGTCAGAGGAATATTCATGGAAGAAAATGTCAAAGGTGGGGTGAGTAGGGCGAAGTGGTTATTTGAAACTCAACCTTTGGAGAAAATCAAAGAAGATTCACAAGAGGTCATCACTGAAAAGGAAGCAATAATAGGTGCAGATGTCACCAGAAAGTGTTGGATATTTGAAACACACCCGTTAGACATTTTAAACAAAGTTCCTGATGCAGTTCCTCTAAGAGCTGAAGAGAAAATAGGGGGTGATGTACAAACTACTAAACGTCTATTTGAAACACTTCCAATAGAGGCTTTAAAAGACAGCCCAGATGTAGGAAAACTTCACAAAATCACTGCCTCTGAAGAAGAAAAGGGTGATGTTAGACACCAAAAATGGATTTTTGAAACCCAACCTCTGGAAGAGATTAGAGAAGAAAAAAAAGAATATATACAAACAGTGAAACTTGAAGAAATTGACAGAGGAGATGTAAGGAATTACACACATATCTTTGAATCAAACAATTTAATTAAATGTGATGCATCCTATAAAATAGAGGTGGAAGGAGTCACAAGAGGTGCTGTAGAGTTAAATAAATCACTCTTTGAAACAACACCACTATATGCCATTCAAGATCACCTTGGAAAATATCATCAGGTAAAGACAGTCCAGCAAGAAGAAATCCTAAGAGGTGATGTAAGAAGCTGTAGGTGGCTTTTTGAAACAAGGCCCATTGACCAGTTTGATGAAAGCATTCATAAATTTCAGCTAATTAGGGGAATATCTGCCCAAGAAATACAAGCTGGAAATGTGAAATCTGCTAAATGGCTGTTTGAAACACAACCTCTTGATTCAATTAAATATTTTAGTAACGTGGAAGAATTAGAAAGTAAAACTGAACAAGCTACAGATAGTGTTAAAGGGGATGTCAAAACCTGTAGATGGCTTTTTGAAACCCAGCCAATGGAATCTCTTTATGAAAAAGTTTCATTGATTACTGGCAGAGAAGAAATTTGTAAGGGAGATGTCAAAGCCTGTACTTGGCTCTTTGAAAGTCAGCCACTTGATACCATAAAAGATGACTCTGAAGCAAGAGTCAAACTGCAAACTGTAAAACAGGAGGAGATACAAGGTGGGGATGTTCGTACAGCATGTTTTCTTTTTGAGACAGAAAATTTGGACAGCATACAAGGAGAAGAAAGTAAGGAAATCAAGGCCATGCAAATGGATATCCAAGCTGGGGATGTCTCTGGCATGCGGCATAAATTTGAAAATCAGTCCTTAGATTCTATAAGTTCCAGTTCAGAGGAAGTTTTGAAAAAGATCAAAGCCCTAAAGACTGAAGATATTCAGAAAGGCAATGTTTTAAACTGTAGATGGCTTTTTGAAAACCAACCCATTGATATGATAAAAGAAGGCCAAGAAGGTAATGAATTAGTTAAGACAGTGACTGACATACAAGGTGGGGATGTAAGAAAGGGGTGCTTTATCTTTGAGACTTTTTCTTTAGATGAGATTAGAGAAGAATCTGACTATATCAGCACCAAAGAATCAATTACTGAAGAAGTAGTAAAGGGTGACGTAAAAAGCTACAGAATGCTCTTCGAAACCCAGCCACTCTATGCAATTCAAGACCGAGAAGGGTATTATCATGAAGTGACAACAGTTAAAAAGGAAGAGGTAATCCATGGAGACGTACGAGGGACAAGGTGGCTTTTTGAAACAAAACCATTAGACTCAATTAATAAATCAGAGACTGTGTATGTTATTAAATCTGTCACACAAGAAGATATTCAGAAGGGAGATGTTAGCTCTGTCAGATACAGATTTGAAACACAGCCACTTGATCAGATTTCAGAAGAATCATGCCATATTGTGCCCACTATCGACCATATTCAAGGTGGGGATGTAAAGACAAGTAAACAATTTTTTGAGTCTGAAAATTTTAATAAGAATGCTTTTGTAACAACAGTAAGTGTCAATGAAATTCAAAAGGGCAATGTTAAAACATGTACTTGGCTATTTGAAACTCACACTATAGATGAGCTGAGAGGAGAAGAGTCCGAATATGAAAATATCAAAACAGTCACCCAGCAAGATGTGCAAAAAGGTGATGTTAAGCAGGCAGTGTGGCTTTTTGAAAATCAAACTTTGGATTCTATGAAGGAAGCAGATGAAAGCATCACAAAAATTGCCAAGGAAGAAATCCCTCCTTCTAATGTGAAGACAACTACATGGCTATTTGAAACTACACCCCTTCATGAATTTAATGAAAATAGGGTAGAAAAGGTGGAAATTATTGGCAAGAGCATTAAAGAAACCTTAGAAGAACTCTGCTCTCAAAAAGTTATTGAGGCTCCTGGAATCATCATTGAAGCTGATGAAGTTGGGGATGTCCGAATGGCAAAATATAAGCTAATGAATCAAACATCTCCTGAGATTCAGAAAGAAGAAATTATCAGGGTTGATCTCAGAAATATAATGCTGAACCTACTTTCCAAAAGAGACTGTATGAAAAGAGAGATAATGGTTAGTGAAGAAGAGAAGGGAAATGTTAATTTGACCAAAACTCAATTATTAAACAGATCAACAGAATTTCATACTGAAAAAGAAGAGGTAGTGAGTGGTGATGTACAACAAGCAATCAAAAACCTATTCTCCAAGGAAAGACCTATAAAGAAAGGCATTTTAATACAGGAGGATGAAAGAGGAGATATCAACATGACCATCTATTGTCTTCTTCATGAAAATGCTGGTGACACAATTGAGCATGAAGAAGTAATAGGGGGTGATGTAAAGCATACCATTCATAATTTGCTATCTTCCATATCAAACAATAAACTATCTGAAGGGGTGAAAATTGATGCCTCTGAGAGGGGAAATGTTCAGTTTTTTACAACATGCATAGAAACTGGAGATTTGGATTATCTCAAACAACTCCAGATAGGGTCAGATGAAACACTAACAGCTAGGACACAAGAAGCAAAGGAAGAAATAATTGGTGGTGATGTAGAGGGCACAAAACTGTTGCTAAATAAAAGTCAGTCTCAGGTTTTACGTACTGTTAATGAAACTGATATCATTCCAGGAGATGTGCATAATTGCGTTAAGGTTTTCATGACAGAGCCTCAGGGTACATCTTGTAAGATATCAAAAGAAGAAATTATAAAAGGTGATTTGAAATCAACTCTAAATTCCCTTAGCCAGGCCATAACTCCGAAAACAGTGGCTAAAACAGAAGAAATTATAAAAGGGGACATGCTGGCCACACTCAAGTCACTGAAGGAATCAAGCCACCCATGGAAAGAATCTAAACAGCCTGCTGCCATCCCTGATGATTTTGAGAAAGCTATTGAATGCCTGGAAAAGACTGCAAACACAAGGACAGAAATCCTGAAAAAGGAGCTTATCCGAGATGACCTTGAAGCCTCATTAAAAAATTTGAAAGAAGCACAAACAGCTTTCAAAAAGGTAGATAAAAACCCTGTAATCCAAGGAGATGCACAAGCTGTGATGGTAGGATCCTCACAAGAGCAGAAAAGAACAATTCATCAGATGGCTGTCCAGACAGACAAAAAACATGTTCTTCAGCCTAGACCAGGACCATTTCAGCCAGCAGCTAGGTGGCAAGGGGGAACAGACACTCTCAACCAAACTTCAGGCAAATTTTGTCATGAGAATTTAATAGAAGAAAGAACTGAGGTTAATCTTCCAAAAGCCCCTAAAGGTACTGTAAAGATTGTCATAGACCGTGAACAAAACAACGATGCTCTTGAGAAAAGCCTTAGAAGACTATCTAATTCACACCACAAAGCTATTAAAAATGTGTTGGAATCAGGGGACAAAATGGGTGCCTGGATTGATATCCCAACAGAGAAGCATCTTAGAGATGAACATGTGAGCAGACAATTGACTTCAACTGTGTCAGTTAAGGAAAAACTAAAAACTAAGGAATTCGAGGCAGCAAGGGAACAGAAGAAGGATGCTGTCTTTAAATCTGCCCAGTCTACTTATAAAGCAGTTGGAAAGCAACAGACTCAAACTTGCAGAATGAGGAATGACCAACAGAAGACTGATTCTTTCCCTGTAGAGAGTTTTAAGAACACTAAAATATCAACAAATACACAAAGCTCTAGCTCCAGTCCAACTCAGGGTCCAGTCAACAAAACAGTGGGAGAAACGTGTGCAGTTTCTGCGGACTTACAGAAGCAAACTTTGTTAATGCAAGAGTTGCAATATTGTGAAAAAGATACAAGGAGAAAGAATGTGAATCCTCAACCAGTGTGGCAGGACTTGCCTCTAGATCAAGACATATCAAATGTAACAGAACTGAAAGTCTCCCCCAAAAGCCACGATAAATTTAAGGCAACTGACAAAAAGCAGAAGACTGATTTTCATCTGAACAACCAGGACTTTCTAATGAAGACAAATACTTCCAGAGACTTAAAAATGGCAATGGAAATGTCCTTTAACCCAACCAACATGAACCCTGAAAATAATGTAAAAGAAAATGAGTGCCCTCTTCCACCTCCATCTCCACCTCCTCCTCCACCTTCCAATGCATCATCTGAAATAGAATTTCCTCTTCCTCCTCCACCTCCTTTAATGATGTTGCCGGAAAAAAATGGGTTTGCTCCCTCACTGTCCATAGAGAAGATAAAGGCTGAATTTGAAAATTTCTCAGGCCTCCCTCTTCCTCCACCACCAGAAAATGAGAAATCTGAAAGAGAATGTCTATCAATGTTTCCACCGCCTCCCCCTCCTCCAACTCCAGCTCTAAACCCAGCACATCTCCTTTCCTCTTCTGTTCAAGAAAAGCACACTGGAGCATTTGTACAATATTCCCAAGAAGAAGCCTCAAGCTCTCCGCAAACTCATTCTCAGGCTAAAATTGTAACAGGAAAATCAGGAGTACGTCTGCCACCTCCCACATTACCAAAACCCAAATTTTTCAAGCCCATAGAAGATAAAATGTATGATGGGTCCCCAAGAGTTGAACTGAAAAATTCCCTGACAGGTATGGAATGTAAAATTCCTTCCTCAGATGATCAGAAAAGAGAAATAATGACGACTAGCAGTCAACACACAGAGACAAAGCAGAATGTATCTAGAAAAAGTGTTCCTGAAAGAAAACAATTATCTATGGATTCTACAAGGTCTCTCTCACAGACAGTTCCAGAAACTTTACCACCCAAGGAAAAACAAGGAAAAACACCTCTCATAAAATCTCATTCATTTCCTGCAGGTTCAGGACAACAAAATCCAAAACCTTACATGAGAAAATTTAAGACACCTTTAATGATCGCTGAAGAAAAATACAAACAACAAAGAGAAAAGCTTGAAAAACAGAAACATATGTGTTTTTGCTACAACACAGTCAAAACAGAATGCCAAAGTCAAGACATATCAGAATCAAAAATGAAAGTGTTGTTACAAAAACCAAATGAGGAGTTCCCCCCACCTGGAATGGATTCAGGGGTCACTGTGGCCCAACCCAACCCAGACTCTCAAAGACATCCTCAAATCCGAGGAGTGTGTACTGATAACAGGCTTTCCATGACGCCAGCAGTAACTGTTGCTGCCAAGAGGCTCCAGCATGTTCTAGCATCCTCAGAAGACAAAGACATAATGAGAAAGGAGGTTTTACAGAGCTCAAGGGACATGACACAATCTAAATCAGCTTGTGATGTGAAAGAGAGTCACCAGGAATGCGGTACACAGCAAGCACAACAGAAGAAGTGTCCGGAAGAGCTGCATGTGCCCCAATCCGAACCAGCTTCCCCATGTTTCAAAGTTAGAACCATTAAGCTTCCAACTCTAGATCATAAATCAAATAAAACAGACCACAGCTATGAAAGCCATAAAAAGCAACCTAAAGTTGATGTCCAAACCATGACCCAACAACAGCATCAGGAAACTGAGAAAACTGAAGCAAGCACTGAATATAGTAATAAGCAATCAGTGGCTAAAAAATACTACCAATTACCTGAGAAAGAGAAAAGGGTAACAATAAAATTGCCTCCAGAACCCTCAGGCAAAAGTCATGAAAGTAAGCTCAATATAGTTTGTGAGAAGCAAAGAGAATTTAGAGAATCTGAGAGTGGAAAACTTCTAGAAAGTGAAGAAACAATTCAGAGCCCACCAATGATTAGTCCAAAAGAAGAGAGACTAGTAGTTGAAAGAAAGCAAGAACTTTTGAATAAATCAGCCCAGAAGGTAGTCAGGCAAAAGATTACTGATGCACATCTTAATTCTCAGACTGAGAATTTTCAACACTCCCAAATACAGACTTCTGAAAGTCAAGTTGAACATAAAAATCCTCCCCAGCAATACAGTAATCTTCAGGAAGAAAAATGGCTTGACATCAAGGGCATACAACAGAAACAAGTCTTTTCTAATACTAAAGATTCAAAGCAAGAGATTACACAAAACAAATCTTTATTTCCCTCTGTGAAAGAGTCCCAGAAGGATAATGGAAAATGTGCTATAAATATATTGGAATTTTTGAGAAAACGTGAAGAACTACAAGAGATTTTGTCTAGGGTAAAACAGTTTGAAGCAGAACCAGATGTAAATGGCCTTAAAACATTTCAGACACTGTTAAATATTGTTCCAGTATGGTTATTAAGTGAGGAGAAAAGAGAGTATGGAGCTCACATTGCTATGGAGAATAACATAGAAAAAATCAAAGAAGAAATAACACATATTAAAACTCAGGCAGAGGATATGCTTATGTCTTGTGAAAATATAATTCAAACAGCCATGATATCCTCCAAAGCAGAAAGGCAGAGAAATACACCTACTAGTCTTAATGAAACCTCAAAAGTGTCTAATGTTAATGTCAGCTATAACAAAAACACTGAGCAGAAAGAGAATACCACTGTAGAAAAAACACAGCATCACCATGTAGAAACCCATCATGCAGCAGCTACTCATAATTATGTGAAAGCCCATCAGGAAATTAAATTGAATGATAGCAAGATTTCTCCTCCATCTTTAAAAACACGCCCACCATCACCAACTTTTATAACAATCGAATCTACTGCTCGACGACCAGAAACCTCTGCTAAGAATGAGCTTTCTCAGTCCTCTAAAAAGGAAAGTTTTGCTGAACCACCAAGGACACCTGTGTCACCAAATTCTAGAAATCACAGAGCAAACACTCCCCCTCCTCCTCCCAGGGGTCGCTCTGAACAACTTGTCAAACTCAAAGACACCACTGCAAAGTTATCCAGGGGTACTATTTCCTGTTCATCAGTAACCCCTGTTCCAATTACAGAGAAGAGGTCTGAGATCCTCAAGTCTCCTGCAACTCTTCGTCGTCAAATTAAGATAGAAACTCGTGGCAGAGACTCTCCTACAATAACAATACCTATAAGTGTAAATCACGTTGATAGTGGTTCCTTCAGAGAATCCATAGAAGCTCAAGAGGAAGTTAGGAAAGTAGAGAAAAGAGCAACTTATGTTCATAAAGATGGATTAAATTCCACCATGGGCATAGTGCCGGATACTGAAAGTTTTGACTCAGTTGAAATCATCCACAAAGTGGAAGGGCCTCGCCTGTCAGAGCATGCTCAGAGATATGAAGCAGCCAACCGAACTGTTCAAATGGCTGAAAATTTCATGAATGATCATGAAAGTGAAATAAAAAGATGGTTCCAGGAATTTGAGGATGGCCCAGTTTTGGAAGCAAAGTCAAATACAAGAGTTTATGTAAATGGAGGAGCAGACCATAATGTAAAACAAGAAAGTCATATGTCTCGTAAGGAGGAATTTGGATTAACATCTTTAGAAAACACTAGTTTTACGGGCTTTTCTTGCAATCCTCCTAGAGAACGGATAGAAAGTATTCCTGTAAAGCAGCCCAGTGTACACTCTGGAACAAGATATCTAAATGAACATCTCTCAGGTGTGGATGCATTTGAGAGTCAAGTTGTTGGGTCAAAGAGGACAGTGTCTTCATTGCCTAATCCAGAGGCTGGCAAATCTGGCTTTGACTTCAAGCATGCCCCACCAACCTATGAAGATGTCATCGCTGGCCATATTTTAGATATTTCTGATTCACCTAAGGAACTCAGGAGGAATTTTCAAAAGACATGGCAGGAGAGTGAAAGAGTTTTTAAAAGTGTGGGATATGCAACCTCAGATGCTTCTGCAGCTGAGATGAAAACCACCTTCCAAGAGGAATCTGCCTTCATAAGTGGTAAATGACCTTACAAAATGTAAACTAAAATTAACCCCTTTAAAGGCATGCGTTCTATAGCTAAAATGATTTACAATGAAGAATGCATGGAAGTAACCCAACAGTATAACCTACGACTAACAGCTTTCCCTGATTGCCAGTGCCCTTCTCTTTACAATGCTTGCTTTTATTACTTTCTCTTTACAGAAGTGTCTAATATGATTGATCTGTACTGTGTGAGAATAATAAATACTATAACATATATAGATTATTCAGACCTGTATTTGTTAAGGTAAATAAGGGTTTGGATAAGTTAGCAGATATAATAATTGTTAGTGTTATAGTATTATTATATGTAGCTATATATTTGTTAATAATTGTCTACCCATATGACATTATTATACTTTTATTAAAAGTTATTTAACCCACTTATTTAAGACAGTATTAGATAATACCCCTTGACCTACTGTTGATATATTTTTAACTGCCAGACTTAAGTGGTGTTTGCACATGAATTCCATACAGCCTGATAATAATTCAAGAAGCAATTTACATTCATCATATGTGCTTTAAGGATTTTTATTAATTGGTATCTCTGAAAAAAGTGTAGGTCTGGAATTAGACCTATATATTTAATTATTGTTATTAGTTGAAAGTAGTCAACTTTCTCTAAAACCACTGTTTTTTTTTTTTCTAAAATGTCTTTTTTTTTTTTAACTTTTCTTAAGCCTCAAACAATAGCTCAGTTAGCCTCATTCACAGATAGACATGGACAACTCATTTTTAAAATTTGATTATATTTGGAAGAAAGGAGATTTAAAACAAGAACTTAGTACACTTTTTTAACATCAGAGAACAGGTCATTTATTTATATTTCCCTACATTTTACAATTAATGAGGCTTCACAATAAAAGGATTTGACATAATTAATGTGTATCATTAGTGTAGTCCATTCTTTTTGACAGATTGAAAGAAATAGCAAGCTTAAAAATAAAAATTGCTGAAACTAAAATTTGTACCTCTATAATATTTGCAACATATGTGTCTAGTTTATCAGGTTAATATGAGCTCTTAATGTGCTTGCTTCAGGCATAATTAAGCAAAGCTGTCTAATTAATTTCAAATTATCAGTTTCTGTTATGATAGCAAAAATATATAGGAAAAAAAAACTAATGTTAAATATAGAAATGTGCCCCCTACTAGAACCAAATAAACAAAAGAGAACTCTTAGTAGTCCAAATTGAGCCTTGAAGCACTAAAGTATATTTATTTGTATAAAAAAATTTGAGCATATGTCATTTTATATATAACTAATATGAAAGCTTAGTTATTCTCACTGGATCATTATGAGGATCAAAACAATATTGAGGTGAAAGTTCTGTGTGAGTTTTGAACCACTATGCAAACACTGGTTAGTAATATAAACCACTATTATTCACAGGAGCCAGCTTTCCTATGAGAGGCAGGAAAACTATAGAAGGCAGGTATGCAAAAAAAAAGCCCTACTATCTAAAGCCATTTAGCTTGAGTACGAATGGCCCTGGACATTTCAATGTAATCAGTAGTGTCACTAGGTTAAAGTTAAGAATTGCTGCTGTAGAGTCAACACTAAGTCATCAACAAAATATTTAAATTTATACAATGTCCTCAGCTAACAAAAGATGTGTACATATTTTAGAAAAATCTCTTCAGAATGCTTTAAAAAATAAAATCTTTGGACCAAATTAGGTGTAAACCTTTATATATATGGAACGTTTAGTTATCTAGAATAATTGCTCTCAGAGTTGACCATGGCTGAATTGACTATATATTCCGTTAAATGTATTAATGAATATGTTTTGCTCATGTCTGCTTCCTCAAATAATAAAAGACAACTTGTACAAAAATAGTAGGGACACTAGAGTAAGATTGATTTTACCATTGTCTCAGACCCCATGTGAAAACGGCTTGTATCCAGAGAAGCAATATCAGGACTATAGTCTTAGAGCTTTCCCCTTTAACTGCATGGCCAGTTAATATGCTGCTGTGGTTTGTTTTGTTTTTACAAGGCAGTTGAAAGTAACACTAAATAAGCTTTTGTACATTTTTATTTTAGAAACTGCTACTCCAAGACAAGGAAATATGTATACTTTGTCAAAAGACAGTTTACCCAATGGAGTGCCTAACAGCAGACAAGCAGAGTTTTCATAAATCCTGCTTCCGATGCCACCATTGCAACAGTAAGCTAAGGTAAATTTTTGTGGTCTATGGCACCAATATTCAAGAGCCTGCAGTGTATTTGCCACATCATGTGTCTAGGAAAACGTAGATTCTTCCAGATCTTTTTGCCATCAGCTATGACAACCACAAAAGGGATGTGGTCATTTCTGTTATGCTTTGCTCAGAATGGCCATGACCACTTTCCTTTTGAAATTTTGTTCTCCCAGTCAAATCGAGAAGGGTTCCTTTTGTGTGAACATGGAGAACATATAGGTAAGAAACACTGAATTACTGTGCAAATCAGGATTTTTAAGTTACTACTTTAGTCTAAAGTCTAGACTACATCAGGAGTCAGCAAACTTTTTCTGTAAAGGGCCATATAGTAGATATTTTCAACTTTGCAGGTCATGCTGTTTATGTTGTTATTCAACTTTCCAATGGAGTGGAAAAGCAGCCACAGATTATCTAAGAAACAGGTGTGGCTATAAACTAATGGGCCTAGCTGTATTCCAGTAAAACTTCACGTATCAAAACAGGAGGTGGGAGCTGGAGTTTACCTGTTTGGCTATTCCATCTAAGAAGAAAAAAAAAAAAAAGAATTTAAAATAATGTCAATATTAAGTCAGATAACTACTCTGTAAATTCTCTGGTGAAACAGAAGACCTTACCAACACAGTTATGAATGCACTCATTTTCCCAAACTCTTGAAGTAAATACATTTAAATGGATGTGGCATTTGGTGTGACTATAGTCTGAAATGCTGAAATGTAATTATTTTGCTAAATCCAATGTCTATCTTTCAGACTATATATTTCCTAATTTTAATTGACAATGTCAAATCCTCCTCTTTGCAATGTTCTTTTCCTTTGGTTTCCATGACACCAGGATATAATGGCTTTCTCACACCTTCTAGGTGTTCGTTCTCAGACTCCCTCCTGGGTGGGTGATTCTTTCTGTCCATTACCCAGATATTAGCGTTTCTTAGAACTCGGTTATGAGCATTTATTCTTCTCACTGTTTACATTATTTCTCATCTATCACATCCACACTCTAACTGTAATCATCATCCATGTGGCAATAACTCTGAAATATGTACCACTAGCCCAGTACTCTTTTCTGTGTACCAGACACTTACTTCTCAATGACTAATATGTAGTTCCAATTAGATTTCTCCTAAGTACAGCAAATTCAATATGCCCCACTATCTTCTCTCTACCAAAATTGCTTCCTTGACTTCATGGTCTGCATGCTGCTTTCTCAGTAAATAACATTAACGTTAAGTCAATAATTGAAACATGAAGGTACATTTGATTTCTTTCTCTCCTTCATTTCCTGCACCTAAGCAATGACCAAGTCCTATAATTTCTGTCCCATAAATACCTCTTGAGCTGTACACTTTACTTCATCCTCACAGACCAGGTATCTTTTAAACAAGTGTCATCTCTCACTTGTACCAATGCAACAGACTTTCTCGCTAGTTGGTCTCCCTGCCTCCAGGATCTCTCACTACCATCACCACCAACAACAACCTGCATGGTGCCATACACCGTGAAATAATGAGAATGCTCTTTCTAAAATGTGAATCTGAGGTCACTTCCCAGTTTCAAACACATGCATATAATGGTTTTCTCAAAAAAAAATTAACATCTTAATATGAATTAAAAGGTAGTTAAGGATCTTGTTCCTGCTCCTCTCCCAATACCCCTTCCTCACATTGCATGTTACTTTTTGTGAAGACTGAATTTCTTTCACTTCTACAAAATCATTATTTTTCTCTCTCATGTCTATCTGGTTCCAAATATTATTTCCACTCCTTGTAAGGGTTTTCCCATGCCTCTCCCTCAGCTCGCCACCTGGCTAATACTCACTTATTCTTTAGACTTCAACTGAGATGTCATGTCTTAGAAAAAGAATGCTTTGACCCCCATATGTGGAGCAGGTGTCCTTCCTCTGTGCTCCCAAAGTAGCCCCTGTGCTTGCTCCATTCTTAACATAATCTAATGTAATTGTTCTCACTGTAGAAAATGTGTTCATGTTTGTCTTGCCAATATCTAGTAAAGGCTGACATATAATAAGAACTCAAAAATATTTATTTGATTACAGATATTTTTCAAAATCATTGTACACAGAACCACAAATACAGAAAAGCCAACCAAAACAAGTATATGGCTCCAAAAATTATTATAAAGTGAACATTTTATAGCACTTCTAAGGCTAAGAACTACATTGCCAGCCACTGCAGTAGGTCCTTCCATGTTTCCTACCCAAAAACCACCTGCTCTCTCTCCTGGGAGTAAATAGTATCCATTTCAATAATTTGCTTCCTTGCATTTTTATAGTTATTTTTAAAGTTTTTAATCCAAATGTGCCTTCCTAGATACTATACTTTAGTTTTATCCATTTTTAAAACTTTGACATGGATTTTAAGTTTCTTTTTAAGCTATAGGTTTTCCATCCATTCCTTTCATTCCTTACAATTTATTTGTCCAAAACACAGGACATTTGACCTGTAGTTTTCCACAGTCTGGATTTTCTGATTGCATCCTCATAGTGCAGTTCACATGCTCCTTTCTCCTCTGTATTTCTGACAAATTGTCTCTTGAATCTAGATAATAGTTTTTATAAACTAAGATTTTATGCCTTTTACAAGAACATAGGGAGTGTTGGCAAAAGTACAGTAAGCACATATTGTCAGCTTGTCTCTCCCTTTGTGATCATAGCAGATATTGAAGCTTAATACCTATATCCACTAATTAATGTTTGTAATATGTTGGTATTCTATTTTTGTTCTTTCTTTTTCATTATTAACTGGAATATTTTTACGGGAAATGTTTCCCCTTATCTACTATTTGGTTACATGGTGGTAGAGTTGGTGCAAAAAACGGCAGAATAAATGTATAATTTTTTCTTTCATTTACCAGTTTTTCCAGTGTATCAACTATTGATTTAACAATATAATGAAATGGTCCCTTATCATCCCCTAGAGGTAACCAATTTTAAAATATTTTTAATATCTTTATAAGCTCACAGATTTACACATATTTGATTGATTTCTATCAGATGCAATTATCATCATTACTGATATTCAAGTTATTATTTCCCTGGAGAAGGGAAGCCTTTTCAAGCTGTCTTCTCAATCCTTTTGACAAGACCTTTCTGGCTTTGCTAGTTTCTTTATTATCTGACAAGACTAGTTCCATGCTCATCTTGTACATTTGCTGCTCCAGGCCTGCAATCAGTCATTTCTCCAGCTCTGGTTTCTTTAGTGAGAAATAGCATTACAAGACAATAATCTTGATGCTCTTTCTAATGGGTTGATCACTATTTCTAAACTTTTTTAAAGTTAAGAGCTAGTACAGCAATATCAACCAATGTGCTGTAAGAAATTTTAAAACATGCGATACACTGATCTCTTTTCCCTTAGATTATCAAAAAAAGGCAACAGCCAACACAGCAATAGCTGTCCAGTGGGACTGCCCTCTCTTAAACTATATATATAACCATATATATGTGTCATATAACAGAGTAACATCTTATTGGTCATGTCGCATAATAAGCTTGCATCTGATTGGTTAATTCTTGGTACCAGGAATCCTTATATACAAGTATAGGCACATGATTTTTTTTAAGTCACTTTTGGAGCAAAAAGTGTAAGTAATTACTATTATTATTATTGTTGTTGTTGTAAATTGATCAAAATTATACCTATCTTTTGTCAGATTGGCAAAATACATTTTTTAGTGTGCTGCAGAATTTTAGTAATTATTTTATGTGTGTCATGAGATGAAAAAGGTTGAAAATCACTGAGTTAGTAAATACACATAAAAAATATATCATGATCTTATAATAATATTTTGAACTGAATTCAAAGCTACATTGCTTTACTTAGTAGCTTCTTGTCTGTGACATCTAGTTCTCAAAGCCAAAGGAGATAACATAATTAAAATATCCCATATTCACTTGGACAACAGTTTTGGAATAAAAAAATCATCAGCACCACTAATTTGATTATTGAAATGTTAAAAAATGGCATTTGTTCCCTAGTCACTCACACCCCATTTAAAAATAACTATTGTATTATATCTTCATTGTCATACTACACAGCCATTACATATCATATTACCTCCCTCTTTGCCCTCACTTCTTCTTTGCTTATAGGTAACAATATATTAAATCTTACCATCAGTCCTTACATTGATGTTTCTGTAGTCATTGTGGTTGTTCAAGCTTATTTTCTATGAACAATATTCCTTGAATTTTTGAAATGTATTTCTGGAATATAAGGCTCTTTTTAATTAAAGCAGAGGAGACATACAATATTATATTTGTTTCAGGTGTACAATATAGTGATTTGACATTTATATACTTTACAAAGTGATCATCATGAGAAGTCTAGTACCCATCTATCACTATAAAAAGTTACTGTGATATTATTGACTATATACTCTATGTTGTACATTACATTCCTGTGACTTATCTGTAAGATTTTTTATCCTTTACAATGAAAAGTCAGTTTTCTTGAAGTAAAATACTTGGTTTACACTTTGTTTCACTGAGTATCTTACATACATTATTCTATTTTCTTCTTGCATAATGTGTTGGAAATATCTGATAATACTCTTTTTTCCTTTATAAATCATATGCTCTTTTTTTCTTTTTAGATGCACAAACTATTTTTTCTTTTTATTTAAAAGTCCAGTAATTTTACTAGAATAGTTCTTGGCATTGGTAACTCTGGGTTAATAGTGTCAATTACCCAATGTGCATTTTCAGTTTTTAGTTTCATACATTTTTATATAAGGAAAGTTTTCTTAACTTGCAGTATTTTAATATTTAATCTATTTTATTGCTTTGTTCTCTTCTTCCAAACCCTCGGTTTCTATAGATGGATATTTTGTGCCTCTTTTTATATATATTTATCTTTCTCTCAAACCCTTATGTCTTTTTTCATTTCCTATTGTAAATTTTCATCTTTATTCTCCTATCCTCAAAGCACTTCCTATTGTGTTGCTTTCCTCTTATAGTTATTTTAGTTTAGTTTTTATTGCTGACATTTTTCTTCTTTATTTCTATTTTTTTCTGATTTCTGGCACCTCATTTATGAATTTTTCTAATTACAATTCACTGTGTTCTTTTGGGTCTTTTATCATCCTCTCTCGGCTCATATTTGAATAGTAGGTTAAAGTTTTGATGCTTTGAGAACATATTTTTCTAGCATGTTTTCATTGTCACCAGGGATATCATAATGCTCCTATTCTTTTATTCCTTATAATAACTTTGTGTAACATTTGGCTTTGATTGCTTTATGTTGCTCATTTTTATGTGGAGTTAGTTTTCCTAGATCTTAGAAGAAGGCAAATTCAGGATGGTTTTTCCAACTTCACAAAGCTACTTCTCTGACATTCATATTCTGTGATGGCCTGACTTCTGGGATTTCCAGCCTTGGTTCCTCTCCTCCGTGTTAGTCTGAACCTTCTTTTGTAATTCTCTCATCATTTTCCAACTCAATTTTGATTCCACTCCCATATCTTTTTTCTCAGTGTGTAGTTTTGTTTTGACAGGTTATCTCAGTGTGTCAGTTCTCAGAGTTTGGCATTTGCCACGTCGTCAGTCTTTCCCAGCACAGGCCCTTGCACTCACTGGCTATTGGAGAGAGCAAAACCCCTCCCAGGTTCAGCTGCTGTGCTTTGATTGACGTGTGATACTTCCCAGGAATTATTGCCTGGCTATTTTGTGGTCTAATATTCTCAGGTCTATCAAACACCTTCCTTGCTCTCTCTGCCATCACTCATTCAGATGTGACTGTCATGCTAGTCTTGTCTGTAGTTGGTGGTTTGTCCTTAACTCCTTGTATTTTGGGGTTGGTGGGATATCTTGTCACTTAGTTTTGTTATAAATTTTATTCATGGGTTTTAAGTTTTACTATCTAGTTTATGTATCTGTTTTTATGTGTAAATTCAGATATATACAAAAATGCTGCTGCTGTCTTGGACTGAATTTGACTTTAATTTTTAACAGGCACTCTATTTGTTGATTTTCCCAAAAAGGCCAGAAAAACAATTGTATAGGCAAGCTTTCCACTTTGTTCAAAATCCAGTTACCAAGGAAATTAAAATAGTTGATTTTTTGTGTGTGCTATTTAGGATTTACTGAAAATTACAATCCCCTCACATAAATCACTGAGTTAGTTTTATCATTTTACACCATCTATAACTACATATGCATTATACTGTAATACCTGTTATACCAATACCTGACATACAGCATGACATTCTAAATACCACAAAACATACATCATATAGGATATTATTGGTAACTATCATTGAATAGGGATGTTCAATTGAGAAGCACATTTCTATTGCCAGTAAGCTAATTGTACTAAATCTCTAACTCATTCTTGAAATAATTAATTTCTGAATTCCCTATGAATTTTCAGAGTATATATGGAATGCTAAATTTTTTCTTTTGTTCTTTTTGGCAGTTTGGGAAATTATGCATCACTTCATGGACAAATATATTGTAAACCTCACTTTAAACAACTTTTCAAGTCTAAGGGAAATTACGATGAAGGTTTTGGACACAAACAGCATAAAGATCGATGGAACAGCAAAAATCAAAGCAGCTCAATGGATTTTATTCCTAATGAAGAACCAAACATTTATAAAAACAGTGCAGGAAACATCCCCATCCTTGCAGATCTTAATAAACATTTAGATGCTGATGACAGTGAAAGGCAAGGGGATGGTTTGCGAAAATTTGGGCAAAGAGGAAAATTAAAAATCATTTGGCCCCCTTCTGGAGAGATGCCTAAGAAAACCATCCCCCTTGAGGAAGAACTCAAAATGAATAAACCTAAATGGCCTCCGGAAATGAAAACCCCTCCATCCACTGCATGTAAAAGTGAATCACTGATAGAGCGGATTAAAACTTTGGAAAATAAAGCACTAGAAAATAATAACTTTTCTTTCCGGCAGCCATATCTGCAGCCCATCCGTATGTGTCAGAAAAGAGATGTTACAAGAATCAAAGAAAAGGAAATGTACAGAGCAAGAAAAGATGAGAAGGAAGGAAAGAAGAATGTGCAAGACAAGCTGAATGAGGCTGAAGAGACAAAGAACAAGAGGAAAAGTGAAATGGATCTTACTGCCAACAAGAATGTGGTTGTGCAGAGTGCTGAGAAGGAGAAAAATGAAAAAACTAATGAACCTGATGGTGCAGAAGTTTTACAGGTTACTAACACTGCTGATCAGGTGGTGCCAGAAACTCATAAAGAGAATTTGAATAAGAATAATAATAACAATTATGTAGCAGCCTCGTCTCTGAATAATTGCAGGCAAAAGACAGCTACTTTAAAATTCCCTAATCTATTACCGCTGTCAAGTGAAGCAAACTGCACTGCAAGTGAATATCGAATTGAAAATTTAGCAAATGCCTCTAGAATCTCAGAGTTACTTGGTATATTTGAATCTGAAAAGACTTACTCAAGGAATGTACTGGCCATGGCTCTCAATAAACAGACTGACAGAGCCCCTGCCCAGTCTGCCCCCAAATCAGGCCTCAGTGGTGGGGTAATAGTAAAGGCTAAAAGTTCAATAGCCTCTTCTGATACAAACATTTTAAACATCAAAGGAAACCATTCAAATAACAAAAGTCTACACTTCTTCTTTTCTAACACTGTGAAAATCGCTGCTTTTTCCAAGAAGAATGAGAACATTTTTGAGCATGATTTAATAGATTCTGTAGATAAAATGAAAAATATGCCATGTTTATACTTAAGAGAATTTGAGAAGGGCATCAAACACTGGCATGAGGAAACAATAAGTGCAGCCCACATTAACAGAAACACAATTTTTCAGGCTCTGAGAAGTGAATGCGCAGCTAAGCCTACATTTTCCAAAGTGGAGGTCCAGTCTGAGCAGCTCACGGTGGAAGAGCAAATTAAAAGGAATAGGTGCTACAGTGACACTGAGTAAAACAGCTCCGACCACTTGTGGTCCACACTCAGGCAAGGAGACAAGGCATTATCCTGGAATTAGACTCCTGGGATTTTGATAACATTTTGTTGAACTTGTAAATGTAATGTTCAGAAACCTCATATCTACCACAATGGGATATGCATTGTATTACACTGTATAATGTTTTCCATAATTGGTTTGAATCTACTTTTAGTCTGAACAGATGAAGAGATGAAACAATTTGGCTATGTTTTCCTGTCAAACGGCACTTACACATGTCGCTCTGTTTTTCAACATGTCAGATAACATCATTGGTGTGATTCTATACTGCTGATATTTATCACAATACTTATACTTTCTCCATAATCTCTGCTGAAGTAAAATTAAATTACCTGGGGTGCAAACTAAAATACTTCTGTTACTTTTTTTCCATATATGTTGTCATTCTAAGTGTATGTTTTCCATGGGTTAAGAAGTATTTGTCTTGGGGAGCAAGCATTTAATATATTCACGCACATGCACACACATACACACACAATCCTGGAAAAAATAAAATACTAAGCCAAAGCCACAGAAGTATTAGAAAATATAAGATTTTTCATTCTCATTTCTGTTCTCATTTTAAACACAGAAGGGTTATTATGGTTCCTTAAATAGTTACCTATATTAAACTATCATGGAACATGTCTGTAAACATTTAATGAAAATATCAGTTTTCTTCTAGAATACTGTGGCATCGACACTCAGAAATTAACTAAAAATGTTTTAGATGTTTTTAGAATAAATTATTCACATTGCATTTTTTATTACTTACTATATGCTATTGATAAAAACACAAGTCATGTACTACATTTTGTCTGGATGGATCGATCACTTTCCTCGGATAATATGTAGGAGTTAAAAAAACTCAAATATGCTTAAGAAATCTAAATATTGTTTTATTTGGTAATAAGTATTGCTTCACCATAATTATGATGATTCTTCCAGCAAAATAAATAACAATCTTTAGGAATTAAAGTATAGCTAAGTACACCCCAAAAACTCACTAAATTTTCTTATTGTTTCAGGCAGCGTGTTAAGGCTGCCATAACAATGTACCACAGACTGAGCAGCTTAAACAACATTAATTTATTGTTTCACAATTCTGGAGTCTAGAACTCTTGAGAGCAAGTTGACAGACTAGTTTCTTCTTCTGAGGCACCACTACTTGGCTTGTAGATGGCCATTTTCTCTCTGTACATGGGCTTCGTTTTAAATGGGTATGTGCCCAGGTTTCTTCCTCTTATAATAACACCAGTCATATTGGATTAGGGCTCACTTTAATGGCCCCATTTTACATTAATTACCTCTTTAAATACCCTATCTCCAAATAGAGTCAAGTTCTGAGATACTGAGGGTTAGATTGAACATCCTAATTTTAGGTGGACACCATTCAGCCCTTAACAGTAGTAATCATATTTCACCTTTAGGTTTTTTTAAAAATACACATCAATTAACACTATGACACAGCTTTCCAAGAATTTTTCACTTCGGATTTATATCACAGAACTATGTCATGTATAGACTAATGCTATAAAAATTAATATTTATAGAAACATAATTCTTTTTCAAAGGAATCAAGATAAGCCTATGATAGACCATATGCTCTATCAGAGGAGGTGATGTGATGGCAGAGCTTGGCACATAAGGGGTTTTGTATTATGTATTTATTCAGGACTAGGCTTTCCAGTGAACCTTACAAAAATAGTCTATTCCTCAGAAAATTGTGCTGATCTGTCTTCTAAAGCTTTCACACAATCAATCCTTGTGATAGGTTTGGGGTTCTGGACAGGGCATTCTTTGGATTGAGACAATGGTTTCCCCATAATGCAATAACATTATTGAATACAAACCTACCACCAGTTTATTAGTGTGCAAACAAATGTGCACCTGGCATATTTCCCCCCAGACTTACAATTTTCTATAAACATCTCTAGAGTAATTTCTAAAGGCACATTAATTTTTAAAAGAACAGGAAGACAGAAAAAAAAATTTTTTTTTTTTTTTGCTGTGTTTTGATAGTTCCTAACTACAGGTTACTCTGGTTACTATCCAACTGAGGAGTAGAAAAGTTTTTCCATTGCTAAGAAAATGAACTTATAGAAAGACAATCACAGGTGTTGAAGTAAAAGAGAAGTGCAATTTTTTTTTTCTCTCTGGAAATGTTATTGAGAGCCAAGGGTGATTTCCAAATCTAATGTAAAAGTTTTGAAGTCTACAGGTATTAACGGTAATGTGAAATCTTATTTTAGAAAAATTGAATTTACATGGAGATCAGAAATAGGCCAGGAACATGATACTTACATTCAAAGTAAGAGCCATGAGAGCATTTGAGAGGTGATGGAGAGTGCAGAGGCTCAACCCCCTGGAAATTAAGTAGAATAGAACACAAGAAACACTTTTGGATAAATATAATATAAAAGTAATTTAATCTCACATTTGATGGGGTCTTTTGGAAAGGCTATTTCAAGCTCCTGAAAAGGTCCATTTACTGTGGATATTTCCCCTTAAATTGTTATGAGAAATTTTAAAACTTTAGGTATTTGCATGCAAATGAAGTGGGAGAGAGAAAGTAATAGTATTAGAATATCTACAGCGTTGTCATTATCTTTTAATATAATGTATTTTTGTAGAAAGTGAACTGGTCTATAGGAATGACAAATAAACATCATGATGCCACCCAGTCAACAGCCACTTCATAAACATTATGGAACTCTTGGTACATGTTGGCAGAGTGATTTTTTTTAATGGATAAATCATATTTTCATATAACTTCTTACACTAGAAAGAGAGCCATTCAAAAAATTACAGTTGATATTTATGAATATAAAAGGAAGCAACCCAAGAAAATGTATAACCACAAAGCATTCTCTTAAATTAGAATATTTCAGAATAATAGTAAACGAACAGATAGAAATTTTTCAGGTTTGAAAGCTTTCTTCATTTTGCCACAGTCACAATTTACATACGTGTAATTATGTGGTTGTGGACTCTGTGATGCATAGCCAAGACCCCCCTTCAGTAATGAAGGATTTACTTCCTCAGGTGATAGCAGTGCAGCCCACAGAAAGCCCTCAACTTTCCACCCCCTACCAGGATTGCTTTAGCTGAAGAGAGCCACTTCCTCCAACTTGGGTTGTAGTCAATAAGTGATCAATGAAAGGACATTTCACACAAAGAGTCACTCTAATGTCAGTCTCCTGGTAGGCTTGGCTGAGGCATCCACTGAGCCTGGATCACAGCTCATCTTCTTCTATCCAACCCTGCTTCTTCCCTGTCCCTTCACCTCCCTTGATACCAAGAGTACATTCTGATAAACCTCCCATACTTTCATCTCTGTCTCAGAATCTACTCAAGAACCCAACCTGAACCAGCTGGTGCTAGGAGTGGCCAAAAAAAAGCAAACACTAGGGTGATATTTTTGAGCTGGATTATTTGCAGCCTGGCTGACAGTGGGCACAAATGGCAGCATAATTGTTAAAATTCTCAGCAGTAGTGAATTAGGATGGCTGTACTGGTTGAAGCAAGTGCATAGCTGGTACCATGTACCAAATATTTGAGACATGGAGGAGAAATAACAATTACAATGAAAATGGAATTGAATGGCCATTGCTAAACCTTATCACTCTGGAAGAAAATTTAACAAAAATCTGAAATATTAACAATCAAAAGTTAAATCTAATTTAATTGTAAGGGTATCCGAGGCCCATAGAAGGTTAAAGGTTTTGCCAAGTTCGGGGACTTGTTTGAAAAAGGATGGAAATGACAAATAAACATCATGATGCCACCCAGTCAACAGCCACTTCATAAATATTGTGGAACTCTTAATACATGTTGGCAGAGTGATTTTTTTTAATGGATAAATTATATTTTCATATAACTTCTTACACTAGAGAAAGAGCCATTCAAAAAATTACAAGTGATGTTTATGGATATGAACATGGATGGAGGTAAATTGGCTGATGCAATAAAAAATGTTGAAATTCCAGATTCCTCTGAACCCTTCAGCCTATAGACATGGCCCATTCCTCCCAATTATGTGTTAACACCTATTTTTTTACTCAAAGATAATGCAGATGCCTCTCCCCAACTCAACTTAGTGCTTCTGCTGGTCTTGGCTGTCCTCACTCGAGCATCAGCAAGTCTGCTGGAAGCTGTGTTCTAGACTGAGCTTGCTTGGGGCACCTTAGCTGGGGCGGTTTTGCTCTAGGTGATTTCCATCCTCCTCCTGTGACCAGCTGTTCTGAGCATGCTCTTCTCATGGTGATAGCAGAAGTCAAAGAGAAGAGGAAGAGACACTGACTGGACACTGTTACGTCTGCCTCATTCTACTGGACAAAGGAAGTCTTGTATTCAAAGAGACAATGAGAGAGCTGCAGGGTTCCAGTAGTATAAAGTGTTTACTTATATCAAGAGCAGAGAGAGAATGCACAAGATCTAGTCCCTTGCAATGCATTAGTCCCCCATGGCTGGTAGATCCACTGCACAGCTGACAAGGGCAGTGTGGCTGCATGCACCTCGATTCCTGCTTCAGTAGAAGGACCTCAACCCTTGTTGTATGGGATCTGAAATACAGAAAGCTGGAGGTGTTTCCGAGAGCCATTGACACTACATAGCTAAGCAATTCCAACAAAAGTTTGTATGTGCCAGATGCAGATGTAACAGAGATATATATACTGGTTGTGCTCTGAGCTCTTGGCATGCATTGAGACTTGTGAGCTTGCCAGCATATCCTTTATCAAGCACAAAGCTCTTCTTGGGAACAACAGGGACATGTTCGGCTGTGCTTGGACCCATCCCACACATTATCTGATGAATGAAGATTTAAAAGGGTCAAAGAAACAATACTTGGTATCAACCACTACTGTATCCACCCTCTAATTTACTATATGTTTTATGTGATGGTGACAGATGTTGAATTATTAATTTTTATGGTGTTCCTTTATCACCATTAAACCATTTCCTTTAGGAGAAGGACAAACTGGTCAAAGGATATTTCTGGTGAGCACACCTTTCTATATTGTCTTCATTTGCCCATATAGAAATTTCCTCAAATAAATTAATTAAAAATCCAATTCCAAAATAATTCACTATTTCCTGAAATCTATCTAACCTGAAATATTTATTGTTCAATAAAATTTTCAATGATTTTGTAACTAAGATGATATATAAAACACAATTAACTCTGGCAATGTCTTGGAACAAAGAATGAAAAAAAATATTAAACTTCATACCCTGTCATTAAATGATCTCTTTGAAATCTTAATGCCTGAATAGTGTAAGTATGCATGTTTGCATGCATAAATGTGTGTATTATTGAATAGTTAATGTTAAAGTTATGAAAAATTAATATCAGTAGTTTTCAATGTTATTCAGGTTGTTTTTAGTAAAACAACACATTCTATCGCAATGCCATCAAAATCACCAACTCTAAAAACATATTTGTGAAAGTTAATAACAACATTATTTGGACATATTATCAGATGGGTAACATTTATATTATCAAATATAATATTCCAATTATTCATTTTACTCCTCTCAATTTCACTAATACCTGCATTGGTTTGTTGTTGTTGAGGGAGTTACAGTACTTACAAGCAAATGTATGTCCACTAGCATAATTTCTTATAACTATTACAGTTTTTCAAACAATTTTATTAATATTTTTTACTTCTGCATCTATATTATTCTTAGCAATTTTATCCATACCCAAGGCTTCAATTAATTTCTTCATTCTGATGACTCCCAAATGCATATTACCTTCCCTGAGCTCTCTTCTGAATACTAGAATCATACAGAAAACTTCTTACTTGACAGTGTCTCTTGGATATTTCAATACACCTTAACTCAACATGTTGAATCAGAAAATCACCCACTTACATCTCCAGCCTCCAACTTGGACCTCTCTAAGTATTTCCTATTTCAGATACTGTTATCCATTCTCAATTAAAATCTCTCACCAAATCCAGTTATTTTTTACTATTTAAATAACTCTTTTTTTTCCTAGCCTGTATCACATTTTTAATTGTACATGTTTTTGTAAATTATCTTAGTGCCAGCAGCACTCTGCCTGCCCTCCTGCCCTCTAATGCCCCCAGCTGACCCCCGCCCCCCTCTCACCACCATACTGGCTGCAAGCTTTACAAAGACAGGGACTGGTTCTGATGTTACTCTACAAATTTTCCCAAATCGCAGTAAAAAGTTTTGTATGGTATGTATTTGATATATTTTATTAAAATAGTCAATCAGCATATAAATCTAACACTTTACCCACTGTATACCTTTCCTCAAAGTAATATATAGAAATTAATAAGGATACATCCTAGAATAATTTTTGGATAATATACAAAGAATCAACCAGAGCCATGTTAATAATATGTAAAAACAGTACTTCTAAGAGAATCTTTAAGTATTTTTCTAGAAAAATGGCTCGATGGGTAGATTTAATTATTACTAATAGAGCTAGGTAGATTTTACAGGAAAACATGTTTGTTACCCTGAAGATTTCCAAAATTAATCCAGTACCTACCTAAGAATAGACAAATTCATTTATATAAATACACAAATGCAAATACATGTATATGAAACTCCTATTAATATTTATTACAATAGCTTTAAAGTGTACATTTTATTATACATTACGAGTTAACTTTTTGTCTAAGATAACTTGTAAAGAACATTTAAGTTGAATGGTTAAAAATTAAAATGATGGTAAGTCTTTGATTTGGTGATCACATTTCAAAATATGCCCACATATAAAAAAAGTGGTGTTATTGATGGAATTTTAAAGGAGCTACTCCTTAAGTTATTCAACGTATAAAAATTCATATGGTAATACCTCTATCATTTTTACTAACTATAAAACTTTATATAGCTCTTCATAGTTTATAAAGAATATTGATATGATTTCTCTTAGTCTTTACAACAACCCTACATTGCATATAAATCTTTATATTATTTGACATATCAGAAAATTGGGGCTCAGAGAGGTTAAGTACTTATCCCAAGATAACCCAGAGAGTTAGAAATGGAAGAGATTTTAGTATTCCAAGTTTATATTAGAGAAAAACAAGGGTTATATATATTGAGTTGCCCAAGATCACATATTTGAGTACTGCAATGCAAAGAAAGACATTGAAAAGAATTATTGTTTGAAGTTCCATATCCCTTTTTCCTTCCAAGCAATCTCTGTGAAACTATTATAATTTCCCTATCATGCATTTAACTTTTATTTTCTGCCTTTATAGTTTGATCTTGCACTTCTCATTGTATATAATTGTACTGTATACATATGAGTATATGTATGCTTTGTGTGCATATACATGTATATGCATACATACTATTGTTCTACAACCAAATAAGCTTAATCAAGATCCTACTCATGACTTGGCTGAAAAAAAATTATAATGTATTAGTTTTTACACAAGCAATGCATAATTTCAATATATTTAGAAATTTAGCAGGTTGATGATTTTAAATAAACTTAGATAACCTGCGGAGTCCACAGATCTGGGAATTTTTTTTTTTTTTAAGTTCTGGATTAACGATTATTTAATCAGAAATTACAGACATAAAGAGAATCAATTGTTGCTCCTTCGAGACTGGATACTCATGCCCATACAAAAATTCTATTAATGAGCAGAAAGGAGCATTCATCTTTTGCTATATTCCAATCCCACAGCAAGGCAAGCGCTGTGGTCTTGATCTCATTTAATCCTTGCAAGTATTCCATAGTTATGATATGCGATAAGGTTTTATTATTCCTGAAGAATCTGTGTATTAGAGAGTTTAAGTTACTTGACCCAGTTTGCCAACTTACCCAGTTTGTAAGTGCCAAGACATGAACTGAAATTAGTTCTGATCTAATATGGCTTTTGTGTGTGTAAAAATATATACATAAAATGTTCACAATCTATACATGCAAATTTGACTATGCATCAGCAATGTGCCTATGACTATATAAATTTATATATTATACTGAAGACACATAAGTATAATGTATGTGCACATTGAATTTTGTGTATCTAGGTATATGCATATGTGTGTGTATACACACAAGTATATTTTACCACAAGTACAACAAGTTCCCTAAGCCTGTGCATTCAAACATATTTATAATGCAAAGTAGATAATCAAAAGTAATATTACTTATTGAAAATGTCATCAACTTTAGGGAGTGGAAGTGAAGGAAATACATCAATCCTCATGCCTACCTTAAAGGCAAGCAGAAAGCATAACTACTCTTTTAAATTGATGAAATTAACGAGAACAATTGAAGGTGATGGGGAAAAGTTGTCAGGTATGAATTGGTATGTTGGACCTGAGGGTTGTGAGTAACTTAGAGAAATACATCAATGCCTCTACTGCCAGGACTTACCTCATTCTCCACGTGGCTATAAAACATGGCAGCATTTGTCCCTGTGCCAGGAAATGTCAGGACATTAAAGGTTTAGCTCTGGTTATGTGAAACAGGACAGGAGCTCTTTGCCCTAAATACTAAACCTTTTAATGTTCAAAGTTCTGAAATATTCAAGCTAGAAACACTTCCAACACAGGAAGATACTTAAATGGCTACTTTATAAAGAAGAAAGAAAAGACTTGTGCTTATTTTTTAATTCATAAGAAAATTATTAATTACTAGCATTTCGAAAAGCCCAGTTTCAGTTACCTATGAAGAAAAATTTAAATTCCAGGCCCATGTCTCCAACCTGCCCAGACCACTGTCTTCCTTCTACCTTTACCTGTGTCCTCAGGGAATAGAAAAGAACTTCAATATCAGCAAAAGTAAAACATAATGGCCACATTTACAGAGTAATTTCTTATGATATTTTTATTCCAAAGCAGAAAGAAAGGAGATATGAGCATGAATGGCATACCCTGGATTTCTCTTGCTTCTGCTTTCAATGGCAATATTCTGCAAAATCCAACTTAAGACCTTCCCTGTCATTCTCCTTTTCACCTTTCTCCTACCCTCAGGGTATGTAGCCACTTACTCCCACATCAGCTTTTTCAGCTTTTTCAGATTTTTTCATTGGTTATGGCATCCTGCCTCTGTCGCCCTAACACTAGCTATGATGAGTGTTCAATGATTATTTGATGAATGAATGAATGAATGAATGAAAAATGAATGGGTATAAAGAACTCTAGCACTTTGCATGAGTTCTTTGTTCCCCAAACACAACTAATAATAGAGGGTAAAGGAATAAGAAAGGAAAAGAGGGAGCTTATATGGAAGGCCTACATTTTGCCAAAGTTCAAGTTTTTCAAAATAAAAATCTGTCAGTATCCAGTTGATACTTACATTAAAACACATGGCTTACACTTTAGCATCATGATTTTTTAATTGAAGTTACTGATATTCGTTTAATTTTGACAACACACTTCAGAGATAAGATATTATTATCTCTGGGTAGAGAACTTAAGTCTTGAAAAGCTTAAACTGCTTTCCCAAGATGAGCCATCTAGTAAGTGACAGATCATAGTAAATTAAGAGGGACCATGGGAATACTAGTCAAAAATTAGTATACCTAAATCCATCTTGGAGATCTGGGGAGACAGAAAATTATATAGTCAAACAACTTAAAAGGATGTTTCCACTTTTTGCTTTTGTTTTTCATTTAAATGAAGCTGGTAATGAACAGATGAAGAAAAGTAAAGGGTGTAGCAGTGTAACTGGAGCTCCATCAGTGAGGACAGGTACAAACAGATTGGTTCAAATTCTATGATTGAAACCCTAGAAACAAAGAAGGCAGTTAGATGTAATATATAGGTTACAGTCAAGAACTCCTGATGTAACAGATAAACCCTGAAAGCTCAGTGGCTTAAGACAAGAAAATATTCATTCTTGTTTGTGTCCCAATGTATGGTGGTGAGGAAGTGACTCTGCTCCATGAAGTCCTTCAGGAGCCCAGTCCTTCCATGTGGTGACTCTGCCCTCCTCTGAGGCCCTGGAGTTGCCTCAGTTGGCAGGCAGAGAGGCAGAAGGGACTGCAGCTCACCAGTGATAGCTTTCTACACACCAGGCCTGGAAGTAGGGAATAGCACTTTTGCCTATATTCTATTGTCCAGAACTCAGTGACATGGCCACCTCTTCCTGTGCCTGGGAAGGTGGGAAGAAAATGAAAACATTCATGTCACTGAAACTCTGCCACAATGAAATAACAGGAATTCCAGACTTTCAGATACACAATCATCTTTACTTTTTGATACGTTTTACTGCATATTTTTCTTTAAAATTTGTACTTGTATGGTCTATAGTTTTTCATTTAGAAGCTTCTATAGATATTTTATGGATATTTTTTAGATGTGTAAATGAAGCTAAGTCAAAGCAGACAGTGGAAAACACCTGAAAGTTTGAGAAGAAGTCTCAGGGATATCCCGAATGACCAGAAGCACGCGGATTCAAATGTTAGCAACAGGCAAACAGGAGGCAAGGCAGGAATGTACTTTCCTCACAGAACTGAAAGCAGAAACACAGGCTGGGGAATTTCACTTTGTGTTGCACATGGTCTTTGGCTTTACCTCTTATTGTGTCCTGGAGATCTTTTCTTCATGCAAGGATTACTGACCTGGTTCCCCAAACTGTGGCAACTCTTCCCAAAGTGGGTTACTTGGAAGTGGCCTCTGAAATAGAAGGACTGGTTCAATTCAATTTTCTGCAATATCTGATACTGTCGTCTACTCCCTTAATAAAACCATCTTCTAGGTCTCTCTGGAGCACGCCCATGCCTTTCTTCCCTCTCAGGCATGCATGTTCGTTTTTCTCTCCTAAACTCTAAAGGTCCCCATGAGACTTACAACTGGGGTAGCAGCGGATCATGGCAGCTCGTCCTGGCTAACCCCCTGAGATTGTCTCCAAGGCCCCTTTTTCTCTGACTTTCCAGTGAGCTAACAGCAGTCCCATCATGGCTCACTTCTCGTACTGACGTTTACTTCCCAGTGAAGCCACACAGCCTACCATGGCTTGCTATTTTCCTATACAGTTTTTAGGAGACACAAGATGATGGAATTGTAAATGGAAGCTACACTAACCTCCTCCCAGAACTAGTCTGGATTTACAACTTAATTTTGGAGAAATCATCTGGAATAACCAACCGAACACTAGCTGGAGAGAAGTCTTATAACCACGGAGAGACAGAAAAGGCCGTTACATCACAACGTGACCAGTAGGGAGTGAGGAGACGTGGAAGGGCTGGCTGAGTTCACACGGATGGCAGCTGAAGGGACTGAGAAACAGCTCAGCAGCTGGGGGTTCCCCCTGAGAAAGGCAGGGTCTAAACCCCCAGCTGAGCTTCCCAGCCTACAGCAACAGAGTGGAAAGTAAAATAGTATCCAGCTGTGAAAAGCAAAAAGCCACAGGGTTTCTTGCTAGCTGGAGAGAAACAGCTGGAGAAAAAGAGCTCTTAAGTGGATCACACACGAAAATATTTTGGCCCCCCTTACCCTGGGCTTAAGCAGAGGGAAGGCAGAGAGGACTAGAGATGTTTGGGGAGAGTTCGGTGTGGTGGCTTTGAGGGGAGAACTGGGGAAGCAGCTGACTGGGTCCCAGTGCTGACTTATCTCCAGTGCTGCAGGAAGACCATCCCCCCCACCCCCCCAAGTGGCATCAGCCTGAGGGAAAGCAAAAGCCCTGCCTACAGGAATTAAGCTGCCACACCCACGGTCCTTAAGCCTGATGGCTAATCACAGATTGAATAGATTAACAACTAAAGAAGTCAGACAAAGGAAGTAGATCCCTGGAAGTCTCCAACAGGCTGCCTAGGCCCAGACTGGTACAAGATCTGATGCCACCAGGGGCAGATCCAGAAAGTACAGATCATTCTAAGAAGCAAGAACAAACAATAGGAGTCACAAAAATGGGGAGACAGAGAAACAACCCCCCAATCAAAAGGAAAGGTAGAATCCCCAGAAAGAGTGCTAAATGAAACAGAGGGGAGCAAACTATCAGATATGGAATTCAAAACATGGATTATGGAGAAGCTTAATGAGCTCAGCGGAAACTACAAGGAACTCCAGAAAAACTACAAGGAACTTACTGAGAATTACACCAGCATGAAAAAGGACATAGAAGCTAACAATAAGAGCCAGGAGGAAATGAAGAATATAATCTCTGAATTGAAGAACACAGTAGAAGGAATGAAAAGCAGGCTAGAGGAAGCAGAAGATTGAATCAGTGAGCTGGAAGACAATGTAGACAAAAACTCCCAGACAGTGCAACAAAATGTAAAAAGACTGAACAAGACTGAAGAGCCTCTAAGACAGCTGCAGGACAACATGAAATGTAATAATATTCATATCATAGGAATTCCAGAAGGAGAAGAAGAAGAGCAAGGGATAGAAAACCTCTTTGAAACACTAATGACAGGAAACTTCCCTAACATAAGGATAGAAAGAGTCACACAAGTCCAGGAAGCACAAAGGGTCCCAATGAAGATGAATCCCAACAGGCCCACTTTAAGACACATCATAATTAAAATGGCAACATTCAAAGACAAAGAGAGAATCCTAAAAGCAGCAAGAGAGAAACAACTAATAACATACAAGGGAGCTCCAATAAGGCTATCATCAGATTTCTCAGCAGAAACACTACAAGCCAGAAGGGAATGGCAAAAAATATTCCAAGCAATGAAAAACAAAGGCCTGCAACCAAGAATACTCTACCCAGCAAGACTCTCATTCAAAATGGAAGGTGAAATAAGGAGTTTCCAAGACAAAAGAAGGCTAAAAGAATACATCTCCACCAAACCGGCATTGCAAGAGATGCTAAAGGGTCTGCTTTAAGAAGATGAAGAAACAGAGAGATACAGAGAGGAACATGAGTACAAAGGGGGAAAACAACAATGAATAACTACTGAAAGAAAGAAGGAACTTCTACCCTTGGCAACAACATGGATGGAACTAGAGAGAATTATGCTTAGTGAAATAAGCCAGACAACAAAAGAAAAATACCTTATGCTATCACCTATTACAGGAGACTAATGAACAACACAAACAAATGAGCAAAATTGAACCAGAGGTATGTAAACAAGGAATAAACTAACAGTAACAAAGGGGGAGATGGGAGGGAGAGAAGGGGGTAAGAAGGGGAAGGGTCTGGTCAAAGAACATATATAAATGACCCATGAACATGGACAACTGGGTGGGGACTGAATGTGGGAAAAGGGGGGGGAAGGATGCAGGGAAGCAAGAGGGGGGAAAAAGTGGCACAGCTGTAATGGAAAAACAAACAAAAAAATTTTTAGTGGGGGAAAATATGAAAATATAAAGAATGGAAATGCAATTTTAGTGGATATTAGAAGGACAAGGATTTTCCTTCACACTGTATATTTTTCTCCCGATCTGATCCCTCCAGAGTTTGGCATTCTAAAGAAGTAAGTAATGACATAAGTTTCTTTGCATAAAACTAATAAGACCAGTTGTTAATAGAGATTTTTTTTTTTGACTAAGACTTTGACTGGAATGTCATGCCTAAAGGAGACATGCTTGGGCATCGGTTGTTACCAAAAAGCCCTGAGGAACTGGGATTGACTTTCAAAGGTAATAAAAGTCCATGAGATAAAAGGCCTGGTACCTTGGTTGGATGTGCGATCCATGGCAATCTTTCCAAGGAAGGAATGAAGGTTGTTTTCCTGAAAGATGGCTAGAAGGGACCTTAAGGCAGAATGGTAAACCAGAAGGACTTGGAAAAGACAGGTGTTTACAGGCAAGGCTGAATGCCAGGTATGTGGTTCTGCTTCTGTGCCCTGAAGGGCAGACTGAAGGTCACCCTAAATGTTCCTTGTGTAAATTCCAGCAAAGCAGAACTAAAGATCATAAGTGATCATTTGCTGCTCTTGTTGTGTTTATTCAAATGAACAGGATAAATTTAAAATGGACTTAATGCAGTCCCTTTAATGACAAGGAGGGTAATCCTAGGGAGAAAAATCATGATTCAAGGAAAATCACAATGCTCAGTGGTAGACTATAAAGCAGTGCAGCTAACCGTCTTTAAAGTTTCTTTTCATTTAAAATTTGTTTTCATTTGAATGTTAAACTATGTCTGTGGCATTATCAAAGATGTTTAATTTACAGGCAAAAAGAATGTCAAATGCATTGCAACTGGATGTCTTTCCGATAAGACAATCCTATAGGTTTAGAGACTTGTTTGTGGGTTATGTTATATAAATTAACATGTGTTTTCTGTTTTCAAAGGACATAAGCCTATGATCTCATTACCTGAGTGATTGTCTGTACATATAGGCCTCTCTTAATCCTGTCTGCATTGCTGCCTCCTGAGACTCAATGGTTTGGCTGAACTAAATGGCTGGGTTGGTGAAGAATGGAGTGATCTGTGGACTTCACTTTGAAACTGGTTTCTCTTTTCTGTCCTAATGGCTTGGACAGAAAGAGCCCAGAGGTCTGAGAGGGGGAAACCTAAATTTTTCACTCAGCCCAAACTAGGCATAATGGGCAAAAGGGTTTTGGACAGGTGAGATGTACCTGGCACACCTTTCTCCAAAGAAGCCCTTCTTTTCCTTAATATGGGACATTGAAAAATTAATACCTGTCTTTTGTCATCTAGTGGTTATGGATTGAATGATGTCCTTTAACCCTGTTGCCAAATCTGTTGCCTCCAGAATACAACAAGGATGCCAGCCTGTTAAATCAAGCATGCCATTGTCCAGGGACAGCCAACTGACCTGGAGTCTACACGATCCTTCCCCATGTGGGAAGGCCATCCTCCCCTCCACACCCCCATTCTTATTAGGAATTTCTGGACCCAAGGGTAGGTAGGATGACGACCATGTCCAACTTGAAGAAGCTAGAAGAGCTCGAGATGTTCGCTCATTGTCCTTTATAAGATTATAAAGGGTCTTAAGTCTGAGAGGGAGGGATTGTTATTTTTTATTGTTAAAATAATTTATTAATTAATTAATTATTTTTTTAAAAAGAAGAAGAATATATGAAAGGTTGAGGCAGGAGAGCTTGTATGTACAACCCATGGGCATGAACTTGGGGGGGTTGTTGAGGGTGGGGGGTGCTGGGCAGAGGGGAACAAAGGAAAAAAATTAGAACTATTGTTACAATATAATCAATAAAATATACTTAAAAAAAAAAAAAAGAAACCCCGCCTAGGCTCTCTCCTGTTGCTTCTTCTATCCTAACCTCTTCCTTTGTTTCACTGTCCCCAGTTTCACAAACACACTTAATAAATAAATAAATAAATAAATAAATAAATAAATAAATGGCATCTCCTGCCTTAGCTTCCCTGATACACATCTATGCTGTTCTATTCCAAATCTCTAGTCATTCATCCTTTGCCTTTTCCATATGCAGTTTCTCCTCTGTCTCTCCCTGGAATGTGTATTCTCTATATTTTCCAGCTCTCTTCCTTTCTGTCATTACACATTCTGCCTAGGCAATCTAATCCACATCTGTATGTCACCTTGTATGGATAAATGTCACTGCTGTGTCTCTAGCTCTGAAGACCGGACCCTCCTCCTGAGCTCTGGCTCTTTGTTTCTGTTTGCTTTTCCACAAAGACTTTAAACACAGCAGGTTTAAGTGTTCTCCACAAGCATTGCCTTTCTACGTATGTTATTTTTTTTTTTTTTTTTTGCCTGTGTTATGGTGTGTTAATTAAGTGGGATAGCCACAGACAGTGCTCAATTGAGCAAGCTGGAGATCATCCTTAATTCCCTTCTCGATCTCTATGTCTTTCTGTTTTCTCTCTCTCCTTCTCCCTCTCCCCTCACCTACACCTCCCTTCCTCAGACTCTTCTTTCTGGAGGTCCTTTCTCTTTCTTTGACTGGGTTAACCACATCTCATATGTACCTTTTAAGATAATTTCAAGTATCACTTCATTTCAAAAACATTCTTACCATGCTGGAATGACTTAGTTACCTATCCTCTGCACTTTTTATTATCTTTGTGCATGGAATCATGACAAATTGTCATACACCCTGGGTTTGGAAATGTATTTATTTATCACATCAGTATTCTCAGTTACAGGAAAAATGTAAGTTAAGACTAGAAAACTAGAGGCTTCAACTTGGAATTCATCCACACAAATGGACATGGATATGGATGAAACTGCCTAGGCACAATAAATAAGGACTAGTAAACTGGTGCATGAGCATTATAGTATGTATAGTTTTCACAATAAATGATTGAACTTTGTATGGAGTACCTATGAGTTTGTGCTGACAAACTGATAAACAACCACAACTAAATAAAACAGAAATATGAAAATACATGCTCAAGGAGTAACATAAAACAAAAATAAAAAGAAAAACCCCAAAGGCTTTTGGAGGTAACTACTCTGATTTCACTCTGGCAAAATAAGAAGCAAGGTTTGAGGCAGTATTTGGATAAAGCAAGAAGAGGAGAGTTGCATAAGATACTGGAGAGGAGAAATAATGCCAGGAATAGGATGTTGATATGAAAATTGGAGTAGAACAATCAGATAAGAAATAAGTATACTGAAGTAAATGCATCCAAGGCATGAGGAACGAAGATTAAGAGAACAGTAATCAAATTTCCAGATAATACAGGAAAGAAGATATTGCTTATGACATGATTCCTTTCATTCTTAATGTTAAGACTCTAAATGCTATGAGGATATATTAGTTTCCTATTGCTGCTATAATGAATAACCACAAATTTGGTGGCTTAACACATTTATAATCTCACATGTCTGGAGGTTAAAAGTCCCTAAATCGAGATATCCACAGGATTGTGTTCCTTCCAGTGTCTCTGGGTGAGGATCAGTTTCTCTGCTTTCTCTGACTTCTTAGAGGCCTCTTGGAGTCTTTGGCTTGTGTGTGCCAGCACAGTAGCAATCCAGAATAATCACATCATCTCAATATCTCTAACTTAATCATATCTGCTAAGTCCTTTTAGCCATGTAAGAAACATATTCCCAGGGTCTGTAGATGAGGATGTATATATCTTTGGGGGTAGGAGGTGTACATTATTCTAGCATGGTAGTCATAAGAATATAAAATTAGGCAAATATTTGAATTTCATTTCTTTTTAAAATTTCAATTCAATTTATTGTGGTGGCATTGGTTAATAAAATTATATAGATTTTGATTGTACAATTCTATATCATCTATATATCGTATTGTGTGTTTACCACCCAAATCAAGTTCAAGTCTCCTTCCATCACTATTTATTCCACCTATACCCTCTTCTACCTCCCCTCTACCCCTTTTCCTCTGGTAATCACCACACTGTTTTCTGTGTCTATGAGGTATGTTTTTGTTTTTTTGTTTTTTGTTTTTTGTTTTTGCTTAATCCCTTCACATTTTTCACACAATCCCCTAACCCTCCTACCCTGTGAGTGCAGTTAGTCTGTTCTCTGTATCCATGAGTCTGTTTCTATTTTGTTTATTTGTTTTTTGTTTACTTCACTTATTTCACTTAGCATATTACTCTCCAGATTCATCCATGATGTCATAAAAGGTAAGATTTTCTTCTTTTTTACAGCCAAGTCATATTCCATTGTGTAAATGTACCATAGCCTTTTTACCCATTTATCTACTAATGGACACTTGAGCTGCTTCCAAATCTTGGCTATTGTAAATAATGTTTCAATGAACATAGGGGTTAATTTTTTTTTAATTAGTGTTTTGAGTTTCTGCAGATATATTCTCATAAGTGGAATTGCTGGATCATAAGGCAGTTTGATTTTTTAGTTTTGGGGGGAGAACTTCATAATGTTTTCCACAGTGGCTGCACCAATCTGCATGCCCACCGACAGTGCACTAAGATTCCCTTTTTTCCATATCCTCCCCAACACTTGTTATTTGTTGATTTATTGATGATAGCCATCCTGACAGGTGTGAAGTATATGTCAGTGTGGTTTTTGAATTTTATTTCTTCATTAACAATTGAGAGTCTATTTTTCATTAAAAAAATCATTTAACATTAAGAGCTTCATGCTTTCTAAGACATTTTTATACTCATAATCATACTTGAGCCTTAAAACAATATTGTAAAAGAAAAAAGGAGATATTGTACCCAATTTATAGATGATTTTGGGTATTTTCATGAGTTGGGTGGCTTGCCCAAAGATATTCAGCTAGTGAATACCAGATTAAAATGCAATACCAAGTTTTCTAACTATAAATCTAGGGTTCTTTCCACTACTGTATAATTTTTCCTTCTGAATAAAAAATAAAGGAAGATTCCAGGATTCACTGAATGTTTCACAGCAGACAGAAACAAAATGGTCATTTAGATGTTAATCCACCATTATATCTTTCCTAAATACATTTCTCATATTGAATGAAATTGAAAAGTTTAGCACATTCCTGTCCCTTTTAAATGTTGGATTTAAGGCTGAAGCACAGAGTGGTCTAGGAGACACAGGACATAGTGAGTGGTATAGACTTGGTACACTGCTTATTTCTGTCTTACAGTTCTGAAAATACATGTAGGTCTGAGTAGCAAACACAAATGCCCTTGAAGCCAAGCAGAGATTTTAAATATGGTAAGCAGATGGGGTATGGAATGCAAGCTCACTCATAACTAGTAATTATCACTCGCCTTCCACAACAAGGAACAAAGGGGAGTTGTGGAGCCTGTGGCAAACTGAAGTGTCCTTAGTTCATCAGAAGGGGCAGCTTCTTCTCAGTACCAGACAACTTGCTGCTTTGGAGAATGTGAATACAATGTTGATAAATATCTTTTTTAAAAGGGATAAACCAGAAATTTGAATTTTTGTATTAAATCTCCCCAATTTTAATGGTTAGAAATTTCACTGAATGGCTGGAGAAAACATGTATGAAGACCAGAAAGAGTCTACAGTGGATTGCCAGTTTATCATTTCTAGCCTAAGGACATTTGTCATACTAGACTTACCTGTTCCCCAAGTCTTTGGAAACAAAGAATGAAAGTTATTGAGCAGTAGCCAAAAAGGGATTGAGTATGGAATATTGTTTAGACTATCCTTTTCACATTAAAAAAAATGACATTTGTTCCTTAATGCCTTCTTTTCTAAAATTTATTGATGGAGACCCTGATGGTAGCATTAATAATTATTTCATAACAAAACAAATAAAAGAGGATATAGGCAGAGCAATAAGACAAATTTTATTTCTACACAAACACACACACACACACACATGACTGAATCACCAGAAAGAGCTTTTAGTCTTGAAGAATGTGATGAGTGATTTTACAGCTACAGATCCCTCGCTTTAGTGGGAGTGCGTTCTAACATTTCAACCACCCAAATCTGCAAAATGTTTAAGAGGTAAGAGTAAAATAAAAGAAAATTTAAGTGAATCTTATACATTGTAAATTAAGAGGACATTTAGTATCAAGCAAGGATCCTCTTTGTCAAAGGCTGCTAAGCAGCCAGCACAGATCAGAGCAGGAAGACATCCAGCAGCCCAGGGACCAAGGACAGTATGGGTGATGACCTTGGCAACAGCTGTTTGCTCTTATGTAGTAGATGCAAGCTGGAAATCTAGTATGAACTTACTTGGTAGTTAAGGGACAACTTCCTGGTTTGTAATTTTGAAGACATGGACAAAATTGAGTGGAGAGTGCAGTAGTTCTGATTATGGAAACTCAGTTTGAGTCTATTGGTCTTCTTGCTGAAGAAGGTGGTAAAGATATTATATTTGAATCTTTGTGGGGTTGGGGAGGTCTCTGCAAGCCTGAATTTTGAGTGGTGAAAGTTGTGTAAGTCAAGAAATGCCTCAAACAAGATATGGAACTTTTATCACTCCTGTAATTTTGATATAATTGAAATAATTTTCTTTTAAAAGTTCATACCATTTCAAAACTGAGAGATAATGATTGCTATTTCCATGTATATATTTATTTATATAACTTTCTTCATGAAATCCACTGACACCCTAAATTATTTCTTTTTAGGTTCATATGTTAAGGTTCACTCTGTCTGCTATAAAGTTCTACATGTTTTGAGATATGTGTCATGTTACATATCCATTGTTGTGGTGTAGCACAGACTAGTTAAAAAAAATTCTGTGCTCCACCTATTCAGCAAACCCCAATTTAAATCCCTGATAACCACTGATCTGTCTGTTTAATATCTCTGTAGTTTTGCCTTTTCTAGAATGTCATACAAATAGAATGACAGAGTAGGTAACATTTGCAGACTGGCTTCTTTCACTTAGCATTATGCATTTGAGATTCGCCCATGTCTCTGTCTGTCTTGATAGCTCATTATTTTTACTTTTCCTCTCTGAATAATATTCCATTGTATGGGTTTCTATGGTTTATCTATTGAAGACCACCTTGGGTACTTTAGTACTTGTTAATATGAATAAAGCTACTTTCAATATTTGTGTGTGAGCATAAACATTTTGTGTAAGCATAACTTTTCAAATCAGGTAGGTAGATTCATGGAACATAATTGCTAGATGCTGTGGTGTACCATGCCACCTAACAAACCATAGCAACACTTAGTTTGGGAAGAAACTGCCAAACTGTCTTCCAAAGTGGCTGCATTATTCTGTATTTATACCAGTAATAAGTGAGAGTTCCCATTTCATCACATCTTCAATAGCAGTCTTTTTTTTTAAAGTCATTTTAATATGTGTATAGTGGCATCTTATTATTTTAATTTATAATTCCCTAATGACATGTGATTTGAGTATATTTTTATATGCTTGTTTGCCATTGCAATATCTTCTTTGGTGAGGTATCTATTTAGATCTCTTGCTCATTTTTAAGTTGAATTGTTTCTTTATTTACTATTGAGTTTTAAGTGTTCTTTATATATTTTGCATGCAAAAGCACTGCGATACTGTGATAGTCAATCTGATAACCAACAGAATGACTTAGAGAATGACAACAGGAGGAAGTGTAGAGAGCATGGATAGGCTGGACAAAGGGATGATTCATGTTCCAAGGAGAAAGGAGGAGGATAACTTGAGATTTCCTCACACTACTCAGAAGTGCACACAGTTTAAAATATGAACTGTTTATTTCCAGAATTTTTTATTTAGTATTTCTAGACTGTGGTTGACTGTAGGTAACTGAAACCATGGAAAGTGTAACCACAGATAAGTGGAGATTACGGCAGGGTTTGAACATATTCCTTGCTAATAAATATACATTTATAGTTTCAAAAAAGAGAAAAATATTTTCAGACAGAGAAAAGAAACAAGTAGAAAAGAATGTTTTCTAAGTTCATTAAGCATAAAATTAATGCTGGAAACTATTTTTGGTGTTACGAATAAATGAATATGTTATTTGGAACACAACTTCCATTATATTCTCTGTATTTTTCTGATTATCTCTTCTTTATTTAATTTCTGTTCTGCTGCTACCACTGTTGCACTGTCAAGGTGGATGCTTTCAGATAATCAGAATGTTAATGTCCTTGGTTATGCTACTTTAAGGTATAAACTAGTTCTTTGTGATATAAAATAAAAAGCTTTAAAACTACAAATGGGATATGAGAGAAGAAAGACTTAGTTGGAAGTGAATTTGAATCATAGAATCACTGACTTTAAAGGTGAAATTTATGAGCAAGATCAAGATTATGAGTGCTTTGAGTTTTTTGGATCACCTTTGATTGACACTATAAAGGCTTGTATTTAATATTCCATTCTATAGTTTGTACACAAATTGTTTTTAAATATGATAATATTAATTAAGTAAAGTAGTATGTAATATGTACCTGGGGGCAGGCGGGATACCTTACCTTATGTCGTGATATCCTTTAATCCCCACAATTTCTCTAGTTTAAAATATTTATTAGTTGAATCAGTGGAACTAATACACTACTCAACAAACAATTTCCTTTTTCTTGGGACAACTAGACTGTATTTATCAACTTACCTTACAGTTAGTCTGGCCATAACTGTATATCACTTCTAGGCCTGGCCCATAAAAATCACCTATATAATCTTCTTCTCCTTCTTTCTGTGGGCTTCTATTAGTCTGAATGGCTGAATGTAGTCAGTACTACATACCAATGATAGAGATTTATGAGTGCAAGGAATAAACTTTCAGTAATGTAAGCCAATAATATTTCTAGATTTATCTGTCACAGCATCTAGTGTTACCTTAGTTAACACATGCATTGGTTCCAAAATTAGGATGCTACAAAACAAAAGCTGAAATATGTGGCACTGGCTTAGTAGTTGGGCAGTAGACTGCAGGAAAATTAATATTATGAGTTTAAAAGATGTAGAATGATGCCATATACAAGAAAACCTTTGGAAAAGTTGTCAGCAATAAAGTGAATAATGCCAGGTATTCACTGAGACATTAGAATTCAAGAAAGAAGTTGGAAAATGCATTTGTAATAGTATGCATTATTTGCTAATAGCTAAATTTAGCAAGGTATTTAAAAGAGGATAAAGTCAGTCAAGAATCGATCAGTTTGCAAGCAGAGAAGAAAAGGAATAGTGAAAAACAAAAAATTGGGGACTTAAAATATTGGCAAATTTGATTGATACTGGTCTTCACATATTGGGGAATACAATCTTTAAAAATTCATTGAGCTACTTGATCCATTAAGTTGGTTTAAAATATATTCACCCCACCCATTTCTGGTGATTTCAAAGAAGCTTCCATTATGTTGAAGGGTAGGGGACAGAAGGGCAAGAATAAAAACAAATAAATTAGGCTTGAGAATTATGTCTGAGAAAGAATTTCAAGTGTGAACAGTAACATAGAGAGAGTTGTCTAAAAACAAGTAGGACAAAAGCCTATTAAATTTTTGATGAATTGTATTATCAAAGAAATCGGAAGTTCAGGCTTTAAAAATAACTACAGCAACTACAACAACAACAAAACTTGGACTCTTTAGGGTTTTAAATATCCATTAAGTTTCCAGACTTGCACCAGCAAGAGGAGGACTGCAAAAGGACAGTATACTTCCCATCACCAGCTTCATATGGGATCATGAAGAATAGCTTAAAGGGGAAAATTCTTCCTTCAAGTAGAAGCAAGGCCATGGAGAAATGCACACAATATAGTTCCTTCAAGAAATTGGAATCAAAGCCTCATTAGGGAACTTCTGCTCATCCAGAGTGGGTGCTTTCACAAGGCACACAATAACGTTTTCTTGATTGCTGTGGACCAGTGTCTTCTTGGCAACTCCCATTATTCTCATTTCTGAAAAGATAGCTAAATTGTTACCAGGTGCAGGTGTTGATAACTAGTCTTTTAGATTACAGTTTCTGAGAAAGTGTGTCGAATTCTGATGGAGAAGAACCTGCAGCACACTAATATCTTGATTTTGAGCCAGATGCAGTACAGTATTCCCTCACTTATCACGGGTATTACATTTTAGACCCCCACCCGCAATAGGTGAAAATCCACGAAGTAGGAACCTTACATTTATTTTAGTATTTATATATATTTTAAGGCTTTATAAACCCTCCCCATACACTTATAACTCTTTCCCACTCCCTTATTAACCTTTTCCACACTTTTATAAACACTGCTTATGTTCTTAAACATATTCTACACTCTTAAACCTACGTAACTTTAACAACATACATATACAGTACTGCAAAATCCCATGATATAGAGAAAAATCCGCGATAAATAATTAAATACAATATTTTTAAAAATCCCGTGATACAGTGAGGCCATGATAAGTGAACTGCGATACATAGAGGGACTACTGTATCTGGTTTGGAATTGGTTTATCTTTCTGACCAATGCAGGTGGTGGGATGAGTGACATTTTTTTTTTTTAAATGGAAACTTGTGGCAGAAACTGATAAGTGGTTTTTTCCTCCAAGCACACTGCTATTCCCAGACTTCTCTGCAGTTGATGTGGCCATGTCATTGAGTTCTGCCTGTAAAATGTCAGTGGAAATGACACATGCCACTCCTGAACAACCTTTTTTGCCCTCATATTCCAGCTTTCATCTAAGTGTTGATTCCCAGAATCATTCTGAAAGCATGTGTTAAAGATGAAAGAGCCTGAATGACTGTGTGGAGTAAATCTCTATCTCACCTTCTCACCGCACCAATAGAACAAGAATACGTGAGAAGTAACTTTCTATTTTGTTACGGCATTGGTACATTGGGGTTTATCCTAAGAAATATTTTAGAAAAGACTTTTCAGAGAAAAAAAACAGTGAATGGTCCTGGAAATTCACTTGAAATAATTTTTTTTTTTTTTTTTTGCTTTATTGGGAAATGTATAAAAAAAGTTAAGACTAAATTGAGCTTTAATTTCTTTTTAATTTATTGATTTGAGAGAGAGAGTGAGAGGCATCACGTTGCTCTTCCACTTATTTATGCATTTGTTGTTTGTTTCTTGTATGTGCTCTGACCAGACATCAAACCCCAAACAGTGGCGTATTGAGATGACACTGTGCCCAACTGAGCCAGCCAGCCATGGCTTGAGCTTTAAAAGAATGAGTGGAAGTTGAGGCAAGTCAACTACCTCACTTTTCTATAGTTTCTGCTCTAGCAATATTGATTAATAATCGTGATCATTATCTAATAACTCATTTATATTGAGCTGTTATATTCCAGATACTGAACTAAGACCTTAGAATATATTATTTCATTTAAATTTCAAAGCTTCTCTAAGAACTAAATATTATTATTATCATCAGTTACACAAGTGAAGAAACTAAGGCACAGAGATATAAGTAACTTGACTAGATCACATACACATAAGAGAAAGACCTAAAATTTTAACTCAGGTTAATCTGTCTCTAGAATCCCATTCTTAATTACTTCATTCTATTGCTTAGAAAGCAAAACACTTTAAAAAATTCCTGCCATTAACCACTCAGTAGAAATGAAAATATGCATAAAATAATTGAAGTTTTGTGGTTGAACTTTCCAAAATGATCCAAAAGATGCTTCTGTTAAACAGATTTTTAGTTGATCACTAAAACCAACACTCATTATTATTGTACTACTACCAATGTCCAGAAAATCCCAGAAAACAATAATCTCACTTGTATTTATGTCATTGTATACTAGCCATTTGAAGCTACAGAGCCACCAGGTGTCATGGAGGCACCCCCGCTCCCGCCATTGGCACTAGCTTGACCTCGTCATCACCAGAAGAACGGATATTGGCAGCACCCTCCTCACCCGCAGCTACCACAGTGCAGACTGCGACACGGACCATGCCCTCGTGGTAAGCAAGGTGCGCATAATGCCGAAGAGGTTGCACCACTCCAAGATGAAGGGTCACCCACGCATCAACACCAGTTGTGCCAGCAACCCAGTTAAGACCCAGCAATTCATCAACAGGATGGAAGATGCACTCGGCGAGGGAATGGCGGCAGACGACATTACCGAATCCAATTGGCCACGTCTCCGCGACGCCATATACAACTCCGCCATTATTGCTTACGGGAAGAAAGAGCGGAAGAACGCTGACTGGTACGAGGCTCACTGGGAAGAAATGGAACCCGTGATCGAGGCTAAGAGGAAGGCCCTACTGGCTTACAAGGCCACGCCCATTCCCAGTACACTTCAAGCTCTACGGGCTGCCAGGAACAAAGTCCAGAAGACCGCCCGCCACTGTGCCAACACCTATTGGCTAAACCTGTGCAGAAGCATTCAGGAAGCTGCCGATATAGGCAACGCACGAGGAATGTATGAGGGTATCAAGAAGGCAACAGGCCCAATCCCCTCCAAGATCGCCCCCCTTAAGTCCAAGACAGGTGAGGTCATCACTGACCAGGAACAGCAAATGCGGCGGTGGACCGAGCACTACCTTGAGCTGTACGCAACGAAGAACACCGTAACAGACACTGCTCTTAACGCCATCCCAGACCTACCAGTCATGGAGGAGCTAGACACCCCACCTACTGCGGCAGACCTCAGCAAAGCCATCGACCGCCTCGCTTGTGGGAAAGCACCAGGAAGCGACGGAATCCCTCCAGAAATCCTAAAGAGCGGGAAACCAGTCCTGCTACAGCCGCTCCACCATCTACTCTGTCTCTGCTGGAAGGAGGGTTACATCCCCCAGGATATGAGAGATGCCAACATTAGCACCATGTACAAGAACAAAGGAGACCGCAGCGACTGCAACAACTACCGGGGCATCTCTCTCCTCAGCGTCGTCGGCAAAGTATTCGCCCGGGTCGCTCTTGCCCGCCTGCAGACCCTTGCTTCCCGCGTCTACCCAGAGTCCCAGTGTGGCTTCAGAGCTGGCCGTTCAACAGTGGACATGATCTTCTCCCTACGCCAGCTGCAGGAGAAGTGTCACGAGCAGCATAAACCACTCTACTTCGCCTTTATCGACCTTACGAAGGCGTTTGATCTGGTCAGTCGAAGCGGTCTCTTCAGCTTGCTACGGAAGATTGGCTGTCCACCACATCTGCTTGCTGTGGTCATGTCCTTTCACGACAACATGCACAGCACGGTGTCCTACAACGGCGCAACCTCTGAGGCCTTCCCAGTCAGCAGCGGAGTAAAGCAGGGCTGCGTCCTCGCGCCTACGCTGTTCGGAATCTTCTTCTCCATGCTCCTCCAATACGCCTTTAAGGACTGCAGTGAGGGTGTCTTCATTCACACCAGATCCGATGGCAAGCTCTACAACCTGGCCCGTCTACGAGCCAAGAACAAAGTCAAAGAGGTGCTCATCCGTGAGATGCTCTTCGCCGACGACGCAGCTTTGACATCACACTCCGAAGAGGGACTCCAGCAGCTAGTCACTTGCCTTTCCCACGCATGCAAGGAGTTCGGACTAGCCATCAGCCTGACGAAGACCAATGTTATGGCTCAAGGCACGGGGACTCCCCCATGCATCACCATCGACGGGTACACCCTGGAGGTTGTCAACGACTTCACTTACCTTGGGTCCACCATCTCGAGCTCTCTGTCAGTCGACTTGGAGGTCAACCGGAGAATCGCCAGGGCAGCCACAGTTATGGCCAGACTGAACCGGTGAGCGTGGAACAATTCCAGCCTCACTGAGAAAACCAGACTGTGCATCTACCAAGCCTGCGTACTCAGCACTCTCCTCTATGGCAGCGAGACGTGGACCACCTACGCAAGGCACGAAAGGAAACTCAACAGCTTCCACATGAGGTGCCTGCGACGCGTCCTGCATGTCGCCTGGCAGGATAAGGTCCCCAACACCGAGGTGCTGAAGCGAGCCAATATGAGCAGTTTGCATGCAGTTCTTAGCGAGAGACGCCTCAGGTGGCTCGGCCATGTCAAAAGAATGGATGCAGGCCGTATCCCCAAAGACCTCCTCTATGGCGAGCTAGCAGAAGGCAAGAGGATGACAGGGCGCCCAAAACTGCGGTTCAAAGGCATCTGCAAAAAGGACATGACACAATGCTCCATCAATCTCAACACATGGGAAGTTCAAGCAGACGACCGCCTAGCCTGGAGGCTCACGGTCAGGCAAGGTACGTCACGCGCAGAGGCTGCGCGCAACGAGGAGGCGGTCCAGAAAAGATCGAGGCGGAAGCAGCATCAACAGCAGCAACAACGGCCATCTGCCTTCACCTGTAACAAGTGTGGCAGGGATTGTCACTCCCGAGTCGGACTGCACAGCCATTCTCGGCGGTGCAGATAGACTCTCAAGAAGCTACGCCATCGTCTCTCGAGACGGACGGCTGACGACAACAACGCCGACGATACTAGCCATTTAATATAAACAATACATTAATGACTTAGTGGTTAATTTCCATTAGTTTTTCATTAAAATTCAAGCAAAAAAGGATACTTACATATTTTTTGGTCTGTCTTTTATTTTCTTCTTTTGGTTGATCTGAAATTCGTCGTCGGCAGCCGTCCGTCTCGAGAGACGATGGTGTAGCTTCTTAAGAGTCTATCTGCACCGCCGAGAATGGCTGTGCAGTCCGACTCGGGAGTGACACGGTATCTGTCTCCTCCCGTGTTGAATCGACATCTTGCGATGACGCTGGAGTGTCCTCTCCAGTGAAGCTGAAGCTACAGAGCCTGGGCAGGGTGATATGGAGGGTCTGCTGTTGCCCATGCAGCAGACACCCCCTCTCTTCGCAGCTGAAGGGTCCAAGGGAAAGACGGAGTCAATACAGCTTGGCTTCAGGTGCGCCGCAGGAGTTGCTGGTGTTGACTACAACGTCAAACCGCCTTAGGGACTCCGGCTCCGGATTTTCTGTCGGGGTTTACTCCCTTAGCCTTTCCCCTGAAGAGGTATGCCGCAAGGCAGCGGAGGTTTTTTGGAGTCAGAGTTTTCCTTCTGAAATTATGCTTCATGCAATTATCCTATTTCTCTTCAGAAAATTATGATGTTCTTGCCCCTAGAGGCTAAAGCCTAACAAAAAGAATCTATGTTCTAGTGCTAATACCAGCTGTTGGAAATTATCCTCCAACTCAAATTTGATCTGTTGCTTTTAGATTCCAGAGTCTCCTGTTCAATTCTTAGAAATAACAATTTTTCAAAGATAAAAGAGTACTAATTAGTTACATTAAAGTACCTGATTTAAATGTTCTATTAAGAGATTTTCAAGTTGCTACAACTTCTTGAGACTTTATATAACAGCCAACATGTTGTCCTGTTACAGATTTGGTATATCTGACTAGAAGCTGATGTAGCCCTGGGGTGCTGACAGAAGGGCAGAGGTGACCTGTGGCTTTGCACTGGATTTACTGGGGATGATTTGTACTAAAGGCCTAAAAACCAAAGGACCATGGTTTTATGAGAGCCAACCATCCAGAAGGCACTTGAAATGCATCATCATCTATTTTTCTTATATATATTAACCTTAATATAACATATTTCTAGAACTCTTAAACCTAATGGAGATGTTACAAATATATCATGCTGAGGATCTGACTTATCTTACTCTATGAGGCCACATTTTGAAATGTCCTTGTTATAAATATTTATAATTAATTTCTCAATTGAAAAGTGCTTGATAATCAGAATTGCTTTTTAAAAATGAAGTACTCGAGTGAAGTGCTACATAGGTCTAACTTGTGAGTATAATTAAGAAAAAGAAAAACTAAATGCAATGTATACACATAAAATTTCAGTCAAAACACAAGAATACAAAAATAGAAGTCGTTATTATTACAAGTTCTTCAGATTAAATGAAATAATGAGTTTTTAATTCACAGACTTTGACATAAACTGTTAAGAATTCACATATTTTGGGAGAGAAAAATAATCTATAGAGGAATAATTTTTAAAGTATTTTAGAAGGGATTGTATGCCTGGAACATAGAGATCTACATTCTAAGATTTCTAATATCCTACTTTACATACCTAGATTTTAAGAAAATTCTGAAAATGTGAAACCATATTTTCACTTTATGATTAAGTGAATGGTAATGAGAAAATTAGGTCTTTCTACCACTGTTTAAGAATTGACTTCCACTTATACATCTAAAAGTCCTTTTCGCTAGCAGCTAAAGGCAAATGGTCATGGCTGACTCTACATGCAAAGCAAGTTACAGTCTATGATATCAAGCTAATAAACACATGTTCTTGACTCCCTGGTTTATTTTAAAGTCTTGAAAATTCTTGACATAGCAAGGGTATAAAATATTTCATTGGGTATTTTTCTTTAAAGCTTTCAATACAGAGATGGGTAAGTTGATTATATCTTTCCCCATGAATGTAATGTTTCAAGGTGCTCATTGGGCCTTAGTGTAGTCGACATGCAATAAAACAGAAACAGCAATGGCTTACATGCCTCACCAACTAAAGAACATAGCCCACCTCCCCCTGGCATTGCCGGGTCAACAGCCAGTACACTAGCAGACTGCAAGCAAAGTATTGCAATATGCTTGTGACTCAGTGTTATAGACATTCAGAAAAGTGAATTTAAAATATCATTCCTGTTATGAAATATCAGGTAAATGTTAAATTAAAAAACCAAAGGTGTCCATATAAGCTACTCATGCAGCCAATCTCCACAGTAATATGACAACAACAAGAACAACAAAGACTGCTAAAGGAAAACACTATAGGTCCAAAGGCAGGCTTTCTGAACAGAGAATATTTTTAAGGAACAAAAAAGCTTTACAAACTTAATTTTTAGAAAGCAATTATCAAGCTGCATGGTAGCATAAAGTCCTATTGATCCAAATTTCTCTCTCTCTCTATGAATTTCACAGGCTTGCATGACTTGGCATCAGTAAAAGCTAATGATGATTCATGCTATAAGCTTCAGGGTCCCCAGTCCCTAGGAACTCAGCTTTGACCTTTTATTAGCACTTTTCTCCCTAGCAGGTAGGATCAATCTCTGGACACACTTCCTAATCTCCTTAAATTACCTGGAGAATTAGTTAAAAGCTGGACTGGGTTGGGGGCTGAGATGCTAAGGGAAAATAAGATTCAGTCTAAGGAGAGTGCATCTGATGGTGTAATCTGGCCAATGATCCTGGGAAACCCTAGAAAATAAAATTACATGTTAATATTTCATTTATGTAAACTTAAAATAGTCAAAATTACAAGAAGTATGTTAAATGTCATCAGTTGACTTCAACTTTCATCAGCAGCTCCCTTCCCCTCCTCCTCCCAAACCCCATGCAACATTTATACATTTATTTTTCCTTAATCAAACATTTATTGAGCTCCTAGCACTATGCTAGGTATGTAAATAGCATTCTGTTGTTGTAATGTAGAAGTAATTACTTTTTTAAAATTAATTTTTTAGTGTCTTTTGCTTAAAGTGGCTTCTGAAATAAGTATTGATTATTGAAGCCATGGAGAACTGCTATACAAATAACTTGAAAATGCTGCTCCTTCTTGACAGCCTCAGTTCCCATGCTGTCCCCCATCCCCCTGCCTTCTTGCAGCTGCCTGGAAATTTCCCATGATAGTGGGGTGCACCAACCCAAGCTCCGTTTGGCCTTGATCAGCCCTCAGACTCACAACTGCAAGATAACGACTGAATTCAATAGTTTCTTTTTTCTTCCCCCTATAAAACAGCCCCCTCCTTCTCTAGGACCCCGGAGTCATGTCATTTGTGGCACGGCTTCCTCCCTGCTTGCTAATTTCCCTCAATAAACTTCTTTTCTTCTGCTCGCTGCGTCCTCATGCTTCTCTGAGCGACACCGTTCTTACACTTCTCTCCTTTTTACTCTTCCCATCTCCCCCTGCTCCTCCTTCACCCACCTACCCCTGGCCCCAAAGTACACACACACACACACACACACACACACACACACACACACACATGCTCAAGTCTGCTTTCCATTTTTTGACTTGATGCTGGACCAATGTAATATACAGCTTTGGTGTTAAGGCTAAAGGAAAAAGAACGTCAGTGTTAAGAGATTGGATTCCCCTATTTAGGCAAAAAACCTAATCCTAAATTATAAAAATTGCAGATGGAATCTATGAGGTAGATTAAGATATATATTTTCTTCCATTTTGGTAATGAATTGACTTCTATAGCATACACACTGATTGAAGGAGTGTATATTTTTGTAAATAATTTTGTTTTACTAATAACAATATTGTCAATAATTTAAGACTATGAGACTGTGTGCTGATTAAAGTTCTTTATACAGCTTTCTGCATAAATCATGACTCCACCTATATTTCAAAATATTGAATTTATATTAACATAACTCTTTTCTACCATAATAGCAACATACGCACTTGTGCTATCCTTTCCCCAATGATTCACCCCAGTCACCCTACCATAATTTTCCTTTCAAAAGAAACCAGAGATCTCATTTAATCCATGATCTCTTGTCAATACTTACAGTCAAGAGTTGATATAATTAACCTTCCAGTCTTTTAAAACCTTTATCTTTCCTTGGATTCCACAGTACCACACTGCTTTTATTTATTTATTTATTTTTTTTGGCTTCCTAGATTTCAGATTAAATTTTGCACCCCTCACAACACACACACACACACACACACATTTTTAAATTTCTTTTAATTATAAGTGCTTTCCTAGGTGTGTGGTTCTGTCTATACTTGGTCCTTGGGTATCTTTTACAATCTCTTAGTTTCAGTGATTCCCTCTCTATTGGTAATTCCCAAATCTCAGGAGGAAATCATGGTGTGATGGGAAAGTATAGAGCTAGGTGCCTGAACATTTACTGGGTTTGGAGTCCCGTTTCCTACAAAACGTTGATGACAGTCTTTATTCCATTTACTCCTGAGTGTTTTGGGAGGTCACTAGCCCTGGTTTATAGTATATTTTAAGAAAATCCTAGTTATGATGAACTGAATGGAATCCAATTCCACTCTGGTGGTTTTCGTTGTTGCTTTATGGTCTAGATTTGGCCTCAATCTTCTTTTTTTCATCAGTATCTTTATTTTTCTTCAATATATAGTTAGAAATAGGTTTGAGAAGAGGTTTCATGAAATAGACCAGAGAATTATATACAGAAGAGAGTCAAGAATCCCAAATCAACAAGAAGACTAAGTGCAGAGATGAAGCACTCTTCCTCTTCCTTGAGGACCCCAGCGGCCTTGAACAGTCTCATCAGAGGTGAGGTGAGCTCTTGGATGACTTTTGAGTTCAGCTAAGGAATAGTGCTGATCTTTAGGAGTCTTCTGCTTGCATATTTGTTCTTGATGGTGAAGAATTTCTTTAGGTTTTTATTTGCTTTCACTACATTTTTGGTCATGTGCTGCATGACTTCCAACAACTTGTTCTATGTATATCCAATGTAATACTGCTGCTTTAGGTTCCACTTTCCTTGGCCTAGACAGAACCTCCTGGGACAGGCAGGGAGCAGCCACTGCCATTTTGGAAGGGTAATAATCACCAAGTTGTAGTCAACGAGAGTCAGCTCCGTCAAATATTTGGCTAAGGTGTGCCGTTCAACATCAACCTCTCCAGATTTTGATGCCCTCCTTAAGAAATGCAGTGGCAAAGGTCGCCCCAACTCAAATTTCAGTTCTTTCAAAATCAGAGCTTCCATTTCTTGGATTTGAGCACTGGTATATGCGTTGTCAGTGATATAAATGAAGTCTTCAATACTTGGAGAAAACATCTCCTCATACATGGAAGCCAAGAGCAAAGCTGTAATCCCAACCAGTGGAAGCTTCTTACGAAAGACTGGCTGAACCTGTAAAAATCGATCCATAATGGTGATACACATGTACAGGGTTTCCGGCAGCTGCCTGAACTTGGAATGGACTTGCCCCTGCCAGTCCACCAGCATAGCACCCATATGTCCGTTTATATCTCTTTTGCTAAGAAATGCGGTTTTATGGACTGCAGAACCTATAGCTGCCTTAGATACAGGTAGATATCCTTAATGTAGTCACTGCAGAACTGGGGGTTCTCCCAATATTCAGTATCAATATCCACAAGTTTGCACAGCAAGGCATCAGAGAAAGCTTGACAGAGGTTCTCTTCCTTCGTGCAGATATCCTCAGGTTTGGGAGAAGGACCCTTTGGAGTGAACACTTTCATCTGTATTGGTTTCACAGAAGCAACAGGTTTCAGCCGTTTGTTGACATTTGTTTTGGTGGGTTGAACAGGTACTTTGGTGTTTTGAGCTTTCTTAGCTATTTGTGTGGCTCTGGTTGTAACTCTATTTCCAATTTCTTCTAAAACTGCTCCACGAGCGTCACTTGACTCTTTGCTTTAGAATTAACACTTGTATCAATCTCCAAATCAGTGGACTCTGTCGAGTTGGAGCAGCACCCTGAGGGACGCGGCAGGCAAGAGTGCCAGCCCGGCTCAAGGAGAGACGCGGACCGGAGAGAGAGGGCACAAAAGTCCGCGCGTCCTTAGGTCCGCTCTCCAAGCCCGCACCACTGGGAATCTTCGGGTGTCGTCTAGTTTCAGGATTCAAATACCTGCTTCAATCTCTTAACATAAAAGACTTGTATAGTAATCTTTTAATATAAGCATAGGTAATATCCATTATTATAGATGTTTTGAGTTTTAAATATGAGAACGGAGGCTTTATGTTGAAGTTATCTAATTAATTACATTATTTGGGGAACTAGCTCTATTCAAGGTGCAAATGACATCCAATATTAAACAAAATGAGTTATCCTTCATTTAAATTATGGTGCCAACCTTTAAACTTGCACGTTTCAACCGTATTGGAAACGGCATAGTAAAGAAACCATAGGAAAAACACTCTTGCTGGATAATATCAACAAATAGTGTATCTGATGATCAATTTACTATAAAATTACTAAAAACTTCTTTGGAATTTACTATGTCCATCTGTAGAAATAGGTATTCGGTATCCATGATGAACAGGCCTATTGTGAGAGTTATACTAAGTCACAGTCGAGAGAGGGTAACATCATTCAATTTCAGTGCCTTACCTATTTGGAAGGGCTGTTCTGCAACAAGCCAATTTTGGCTTGCAGTTCCAATTATTAGTTAATCGTCACATCTTAGAAAGGCAGATATAGGTTTGGTCTGGTTTTTAATCTTCATTTTACAGATACCGATTGCTGGGAAAGTTTCACTGGCCTCTAAATACTCAACTAGTGGAAACCAGAGCTGGAACCAGACTGATTCCTTTCCTTTTAATTCAGTTTTTGCCTGCTAGATATAGCTTTTTTCAGAACTAACTTAGTGGAATATTCAGTTTCTGTTCTAGATATAGGATTTTTTTTTGTTTTTGTTTTTCTTTTGCACCAATTAATATGAAATTATGTATTTCCAAGATTAGGTAAGTAGTTATTGGTTAAAGTAGTGCCTGTGCAAATTTCTTCCTCTCCTAATAAGTTGAATGAGTTCTTTCATTGCATGGGGAGAAAAACAGACATATCTAAGTAGGTCAAAAAATAATTATTTAATTAAATGTAATTGCCTTATTAAATAGATAATTAAATAATAGTAGACTTTCTGTCCAATACATTCCACAAAATTTATAGCAATGTAAAAATAAAAACCTAAGATTGTCATGCAATCTTTTCAGTTACTGTTAATTTTTTTTCTTAATTTTCCATTTTCATTGATTTTAAATATTTCATGGTTTTCACTATTAGTACATTCATTGTGCAAGTTTATTTTGCTCAGAGTTGCTTATGCATACCACTAGTGATATGAGACATTGATGATATATCCGTATGTATCTGTTGACTTTTTTTTCTTCTGTAAGATAGTCATTTAGTTATGTTAATTGATAAAGAATATGGTACATAGGACCCTTACATTGTTAGGATGAACTGTTACAAAATACCAGTTAACATTAAAAAATACTGGAAAATAGTATATTTGGCAGGACATGTTGGAGTGCTTAGAAAAATTATGTGGCTATTTGTGCATGCATATCTCTGAAAGTTTCTAAAGAGCTTACAGCACTCTAAAGTTTGATAACATTTTCATATTTTACATGCTTTCTTCAGTCAAGATGAACCTTTAGGTTAAAGATTATTCCAAACTTATCTTTTATAAGAAATATTTCAAAATTTTCCTCACATTAAAATTTTCCAGTTTTAGGATTTAAGTTTTAATATTTCTATTTTTTGAAAATAGCAACTCCCTTTACCAAATGAAGTTTGAGTAAAATTTCATTTTTTTCTTTCCCATATTTAACTCCATTCCCCTATTGATCATTTTATGTAGTTAATGAGGGTATTTATTTTAAGTTACATAATAAAAACAACAAATAAATTTTAAAAACTAAACAAGTAATAAGAACAAAACTTTTTTCTAGATTAAAAATTCAAAGTGGTATGGTATATATCTCTGTTTGTGGCCTAAAAAATAAACTTCTCATTATTCCTTTTTAGCATAGTTAGTTCCCTAAGAAGAGTTGGTCTAGCTCCCAAACTAGATTGGTCAAATGATTGAAAGGGGGAAGAGCACAAGAAAATTGGGAGGAATGGGTGATATGCATACATTTTCTCTAGTACTAGAAGGTGGCAACACTACAAGTCTACTCTGTAATCAAATTTTCCTTATAGTGTTCATAAAGTGTAGGCAGGGTTCATTCTGGCATCACGGGATACATTAAGAGTTATCTTAAAGGGAATCTAAATGAAGATAGGAGCAATTATTGCAAAAAGAAAACAATCTCTTAAAATACACTTAGAAACAGGAGCAGAAGAGCTAAGACATACTGAATTCCAGCTGTCAAACAACTATGTAACTGACTTATACACTTGGTTTTTGATCTTCACAATAACCTTGTAAGATAGGCATGACTGTTACCAAGCTAGAGAGATCACTTGCATAAAGACCCACATCTATTAAAGCCTTTGTGTAAAAGCTGGTTTACTTTTTAACTGCAACACGGATTATATATGGATTCAGGGTTCTGGGCCATTCAGACATATTTACATGGACAGAAAGGACTTAAAATGCTTTAGCAGATTATTACAGTGTTGGGAAAAGAGTGAGGAAGGAAAAGAGCTTGCCACGGTCGTTTTCTGTTTCCTTGCTAAATAACATAATTTCTTTAGTGTTTGAGTCAATCACCACCCCTACTCCAAACACACACACACACACACACACACACACACGGAAAACCTATTGTATTAGAAGTGATTCTTCAAAGAAAAAGCAAAAAAAAAAAAAAAAAAAGGCAAACCAATTATATTGACTGCTTAAGCTTTCTTTCCCCATTGCTTCTTGAGGTGTTTTGTTTTGTTGGGGAGTGTGTGTGAAGATGGGGGAATTTATTTGAAGGGCAGGTAGTGAAGATCCACTCCACCTACAACTTTGCGAATATCCCCCCATGTGCCTCTTTCATAGCTCGGGCCCACTTCTGGGCTGTTTGCTATAAGGAATGAATGGTTCGGAGGCGCAGCACCAGTCTTTTCAGCTGCCAAAACTGCCAAAGGGAGAAGGACGGGGGCGCTGTCTGGTGACTAGCACGCATGATTTCTTCAAGGCGGCGACCACCTCCAGGGATTCGCTCTCCAGCAACGCCGTTTGTACTCCGGTCCCACCACCGCTACGCAAGGATGCCAAGACGCTGAACCACCAGGGCCGAGACTCTGGGGACAGAGTCACCCCGGGGCGCCCTTTTCGGCTAACCCACGGACTCCTGGCAGTTTGAAAACGCCCCAGGCCCACCTCGCTGAGCCGGGCTGTCTCGCCGCACCTAAGGCTCCGGAACTAGGCGTCCCCCACCCCTGCCTCTCCCGCGCCTCCCCCATCCCGAACTCCAGCAGCATCACTGCCTCTCCCGGAAACAAGCCTGCAGAGCAAAGGCGGTGGAAAACCTTGGGCCTTCCGCTCTGATTGGTTTCCCCCCGCCGTGCGGGGCGAGGCAGTGATTGGCTGCCGTGCGTTGTCAGTCGCCGAAGCCAGAGCCTTCGCCGGGGAAGCGCAGCAGGGCTCGGGTGCTTCGGCTGCCGCCGCGGCTGCTCGAGCTGGTGCAGCTGGGTGAGCTCGCGCGGGCGCCGCCGCCGCCGCCGCTGCCGCCCACCCCGCCGCGCCGCCCGCGCTGCCGGTCTTGCAGGCGGCCGCCGGGGAGGGGCAGCCGAGAGAACAGAGCACTAGGAGGCGGAGGTGGCGGAGAAGTGATGCTGGCGCCGGGCATCCGGGCAGCGGCAGCGGAGCAGCAGCATCTCCGGGATCCCAGCTGCATCGTCCCTTTGGCCCGCGGGCCAGCCGAGCGGTGGGAGACCTCGCGCTCCTCGGGTAAGGTCCGGCCCGGCGATGCCCGTGCGGCTCCCGGGACCACTGATGCTACCTTTGGGATTCGGAGGGTTGTTGTGGCCGGGGCGTCCTGACAAGGGTGTTTGGGATCCGGACAGCGAGTCCGGGCGCACGGCAAAGCTGATGCCCGCGCCCGTGCTACTCCTGTCCGTGCGTTCTCCCCTCCTCGCCGACAGACTTTGATAGCGTGAGGTTGGCATTGTGTATGTACATGCCTGTGTGAGCACGCGGTTTGGGGCACTTTGCAGGGAGCGAGGTGCGTTCCCTCACCGTGAGCCGACGTCCTTCAGGGATCTAGCCTGGATGGAGTGAATAGCATGCTTTTGGCTCAGCGGGAGGGAGAGCGCACGCTACGCATGAAAGTCCACCGTGGCTCATAACGATCCGGGCAAATGGAACTTTATTGCCTTGATGAAAACAAGAAGCTGTGGATCCCGCGCGTCAGAGGACCGGGATATTCACCGAGGCTCCCCAAAGTCCCACTTTGCGCCGGGGACTTAAGGAAGGAGGACATAGGAGGGGAAAGTAACGGTTGGTGCGCCTTGCTCTAGAAAAGAAGGAAAGAGAAGGGGAGTAGAACTAGGCTTGAGGAGTGGCGACTTTTTGTATGTGTCTGATGTCCCGTGTAGGAAGCTCACTACACTTTTAGGGAGCGCAGATTTGGGGATGGAGAGAGTCCAGCTTTGAGGCTCTGGCTGAAGCTGCTCCGGGCCGGCTCTGGAGTGGCGCACGGGTGTCAGCGATCACACAGCGCTGCTGGCGCGGGGCGGGGCTCGTGTGCGCGTCCAGGTGGAGCTACTTCCCGGTGGTCGGGATCCGGCCTGGAGAGCCCCGGGCAGCTGCGGACTGCCTCGCAGCTCCACCCTCGGGGAAAGTTCGGCGGGTAGGAGTCTGGACAAGCAGACTTAAAGCACACTAACCTCCAGGTGTAACCAGATTTTCGCACCTAGCTTCCTCCGGTGCCTACACTATTTTTCGTTTTAATTAAATAATTTTTTTTTTTTTTTTTTTTTTTTTTTGTAAAACCACTGGGAGTTCCACCGTCCAGCAAACATTTCTGCAGAAGGCGTTTTTTGTTTTTTGTTTTTTGCATTGCTACAAAAGGATGGTGAGGCAGAGCTTTGTCCGCATATCTCTAGCTCAGTGCTGTGGTTTCTCAATCCCCCTTCAGTACGCACAAACTTACTCTCGGCAATTGTTTTGTTTGTAGTCGTTGTCTCCTTAGGAGTCTCTGCTTGGAAAAGTTCTTGAAATACCTAGTCTCTGCTTGGGAAAGTTCCTGAAATACCAAGGCACGAAGGAACTGTTCCCACCCTGGCTCAGACAGAGAGAGAGGCTGTGGTCCTTGACAGAGGCCACGGGCTTCCAGCGGGGCGTGGAAGTGGAGAGGGCAGCTCCCTGTTTGCCAGCTAGAATCTTTGGAAAAATAAAAATGGGGTCAATATAGGGAGTATTTTACCCGTTATGTAGCTCTTTAATCTCTTTCACCGGAGGAATCTTTTGCCCCAAAACACAGAACCGGAAATATCAAACCAAATCCACACCACAGAAACCACTTTGATTAAGCTCATTTCTGATTTGGTAGAACAGAAGAAATAAAAGTAAGACACCTAATAGAAATACTGTAGGCACATCAGAAAGGAGCTGTCCAAAATGTCAGCATTTTCAGCCTTTTTTTCTTTTCTTTTTAAAGTTTCCGTTTTCTCCCAATTCAGAAATGTAAATTATTCTGAAGTGGATGAGTAACTTACTGGTAAACCAGCAGTAATGTTAGTTTTGTGTCCAAAGATAGTCGCACGTTTTTTTATCAGTTAATTCGTGAACTGTAAATGGAATTTTTTGCACTATTTTATTTGAACACTTGTACATTGCATTTGGGTTAGTAGAAAATTGGTAGTAAATATATTCTTAGCAGTCATCACATCTGGTTTAAAAGTCTAGTTTTTCTGGCAGAATTAGAGTATAGCTTGTAGTGGTGGTTGTTACATTACCATTCAAAATCTACCTGCTGCCATGTGATTATTTTAATGTTGCAATAGTTTAGTTGTAACTTTCAGGATTTTATTAAGATTATTAAACATATTAAGCAGTTGATTTTAGTTTTGTGTTTCACTTATGCAATACTATGAGCCAGTAAAAAAAAAAAAAAAGAAAACCAAACACACAAACAAACAAAAAACCTTTCCCCAGTGGGTTGATACGGGGACGTAGGATTGAAATGTGTTATGCATTCCTTGACTGGTGTGGCTCGGTTGGACATCATTCAAGGTCACCAGTTCAATTCTCAGTCGGGGCACATGTATGGGTTGCAGGTTCCCTCCCCGGCTAGGACGGGTAGGAGAGGCAACTGATCAAAGTTTCTCTCTCACATCAGTGTTTCTCTCCCTCTCTTTCTCTTTCCCTTCCTCTCTCTCTAAAAATAAGTAAAATAAAAATCTTTTAAAATTGTGTTATGCATTATTAACCAATAATTTTCAAATAACCTTAAATTAAAACTAAGTTACCAGTAACAGCCAATAATAAAAATGGAATGTCCAAGGAAATTTTAACTGCTTGGCTAAGGATATGGTTTTTCATATTGCTATCAAGTATCATCTTGTAAATCCACTGCATTATGTATTGAGGTAAGCCACAAGTCTTTAAACAGAAAAGGGGCTTTTTAGTCATTTATAGACATTTTTTTTTTTTTTTTTGGAGGAGGCGGCACTTTTACTTTGGGAAATTTTTTTTCAGATAATTAAATGTGTGTTCAAAGCCACCAGGACAAAATATAATCAAGTGCAGAGAAATGTGTCAATGAGTATAAATATTAGGATAGAGCAGTAGGGTTTATGTTTGACTGAAAGCAGAAAAGATGTAAGCCTGTACGTGTGGGGGCGGGGCACAGGCTTAGGAGAATAACAGATAGTGCTAACCACTTAGTTTATGAAAACAATTCAAGTTCTGCCAGTTCTGCAAATTTTCTTCAGTTTAGACTTGTTTGCTGCAGGGCAGCCCATGAGCTCAGACAGCCATATTTTCTAGATGGATTTTAGTAACTCAAGTGAATGTCAACCTGTCAAGACTCTAGGCCACTAAATTCACTTTTAGACCTAACCCAGATTTTAATTTCAATGTTGCATAACTTTTAAAAAGATACCACTTTTTTGCTATGAATAATAATGTATTAATACCATGATCATATTAAATAAAACATATTTATTTGTCAAGTAGTCATGATTAGAGTTAATATTAATTTATTTTCATTTAAGTATGGATGTATTCAGTTTGTGTGTGTGTAAACTGATACATTTAGGAGAATTTAAAACCTCAACCAGTTTAATAAGTCAGAAATTACTTGCACCCTCTCTTTCCCTCTGTGCCTTCCCCCAGGAAAGGCTCTCAGAAAGAATGTAACCACTCTGCACTTGAAACAAATTCAGCAACCTACCCCAAATGATGACTGTATATTATAAAGCAAAATTATCATCCTCTTAAGTAATATATTACTTAATAATTATGGGTTTATTCAAGTAAAATTTAACAAATTGTGCTGTGTTCCTACCATGTGCAAGAGACTGTTCTAGTTGCTTTGAGTATATCAAAGAGTAAATCAGACAAAGGAGCTTATATTTTATCGGGGTGAAATATATCATAAGCAAAACACATAATAAGTAAAGAACTTATATAGAATATTTATTTCCTACTAACCTGAGTTTTCTAATCTCCCCCCAACCCCCACCAATCCCATGATCTCTTTCCATCTCAGATTCTCTTCAGTTAATACACATCTACCCACACCTACACAAGTATATTCAAATTATTCTAAAAAAGGAAGTATTTATGGTGATAATGTAATATATGTTAGTACTGAAGCTACAATCTGAACAACACTCTATATGATAAGGGCTAAAGGCAGGAGAGGGATTCAAAGATGATTAAGCAATGAAATGACAGAATATTGCCCTTTAAAAAAAACTTTAAAATCAATCATAATATTTGTCAGAGGAACCAAAATGAGAAACATTGATGCTCTCAATGTATTTATTTCAAATTAACAGCATTTAAAAAGGCATTTATGACTATCCAAGGTTAACTCTACATAACCTCATTTAAAGGGGGTGAGTGAATTGGAAATAGTAAGGAAGGGTCTAAAGCATAATTTTAATGAGAAACACTCTGCTTTATCCCCATTCAGAAAGACATATTCATGTACTTCTGTGAAAGCTGATCAAAAACTCTGGGGTATGAGGTCCAAGTTTCCCTAAAGTTTTCATGATATGCTATTCTAATAAAAAAATGTCAGAATAGTTCCAAAATTTCAAAATAAGTTTGTCTTTAATTTAAAATCAACTTGGTTATTCAGTCAGTCCAATGGTGGATAAAAACTCATAATATTTTCCCAGGCTCTATTCTCTTACGCATAAAACAATGTGCAGTTATAATTCCAGTTTCATTTTCTGTGCTTTCCATTTGATTCTTTTCTTTAAGATCTTTAGCTTATATCTGAAAAGAGTTGCCTTTTTTTTTTTTTTTTAATCCTCACATGAAGAATGGAAAGTAGCTTGACTTTCAGAAGTTGGCTTGTGAAGTATATTTTGAGGAAAGCTAAATTTGTACTCCTAAGAAGCCATACCACATAATGAATTAATACCAACTTATTCACAAGTTTTCTTATTACAAGGTATTAGTGCAGGATACACAATGCTAATAGTCATTTCTGAATGAATTTCCATTTCAAGAAAATCTTCAAGGTTGCTGTTATACAATCCAGGGGATGGGAAAGTCTTCTGATAATGCCATCTCAATATTTTATTTATTCAGATTCAAGAATGCATGTACCACTCAGTTAAGTTTTAACCTTTTTCTGCCTGTTTTTTCTCCCTTCTACCCCAAGTGAAAAACTTTAAGAGAACAGAGTTTTTAACAAGCAAGTAAACCAACTGTTACCACCAACTATTACCATATCCAGTGCACAAAGCCAACTCTAGCTGATTATGAAACTCTTAGAAGAGAGTTAAGTGGGAATCAGATATTTGGAGCTGGGAAGAACCCAGGTCATTTGTCCAACCTCCTCTTTGTATAAGGAAGAGTTTTATTCCAGGATACTTTTATTAATTATCCAAAGTGAGTTGAAAGGAGAGCCAGGTCTAGAAACATTGTTCATTATCTACTAAGTTAACTCCATGCCAGGTGCTTATGAAATAGCTATGTATTTTGTAAACTAATAATGTAAGAAGAAATGACTATACCAATTTGTACATGTACCTATTTTATTATCTGACATACTCATAATATTGCACTGTAGTAATGTTATGTTGAGATCAAGAAAATGATAAATTGGAATGCATTTAGAGATGTCATCTAAGATTCATAGAGCTAGAGGTAAGTTTGCATGTAAAATATTTGTACTTAATTCAGTCACAATGTCTCCAGAGTTTCTTTTAAATATTTACTAGTAAATACAAAACAAGACTTCTTATTTTCCAGAGGTCTTGGGCTTCAAAGTTCTTAGAATATAATAGGGAAGCCATAAGCATTATATAGCTACTAGAAAATTATAAGTATACCAACAGGAAAATAGAAAAAGAAATAAATAGATAATCTACAAAAACCAGAAATATATAAAGCCAATAAGCATCTAAAATTTTAAATTAGTGATAGAAGAGTAAAGGAAAATTTTAAAATGACAGCCCTTTTGAGCATAATAGCAAAGATTGTAAGTGAAGGTTGATTCATTTACAAAATTGATGGAGATGATAAAGAGGAGGTGAATTACAGATTCTTCTAAACTTTTAGACAGGTTATTCATTGGTTTACAGAATTCTTCCATTGCATGCTACAGAAATTAATTACTACTAATTCTTAAATAATAAGATCCACAACAAGTGGAAGGTATTTGTAGCTTACAGAATCAAAAGAAAAGGAGAAGAAACAGAATAACTACAGAGATCATGGGAGAAACTGATGAAGCCTTTGGCAGGCACCATCACTGAGATGAATCAGCATTGGCCCTTTTCTGTCCATGTGTCAATTTGTTCCAGACCCAAATTTCTAGAATGAGAAGTATGACCAACTTAGACAGGTTTCACGCCTATGCTTTTTGTCAGTGGATCACTGGGACACCTTGATTCTCACTCCTGCCAAGAATTCAAAGGAAAATCAGGGACTGTTACCAGCAGAAGGGAAAATAGATGCTATGTGTATCTAAGCCTTCAAAATGCTCGCTTTGTTTCAGTAACACCACTTCTAGAATTCGTCGGCAGCCGTCCGTCTCGAGAGACGATGGTGTAGCTTCTTAAGAGTCTATCTGCACCGCCGAGAATGGCTGTGCAGTCCGACTTGGGAGTGACACGGTATCTGTCTCCTCCCGTGTTGAATCGACATCTTGCGATGACGCTGGAGTGTCCTCTCCAGTGAAGCTGAAGCTACAGAGCCTGGGCAGGGTGATATGGAGGGTCTGCTGTTGCCCATGCAGCAGATCCCCCCTCTCTTCGCAGCTGAAGGGTCCAAGGGAAAGACGGAGTCAATACAGCTTGGCTTCAGGTGCGCCGCAGGAGTTGCCGGTGTTGACTACAACGTCAAACCGCCTTAGGGACTCCGGCTCCGGATTTTCTGTCGGGGTTTACTCCCTTAGCCTTTCCCCTGAAGAGGTATGCCGCAAGGCAGCGGAGGTTTTTTGGAGTCAGAGTTTTCCTTCTCTGATGTGCCCTGACTGGAAGATCGAACCAGCGACACTTAGCTCGCAGGCCGACGCTCAATCCACTGAGCCAAACCAGCCAGGGTAACTTCTAGAATTAATTCCATATAATTAATCAGAAATGCACACAGTTTTATTAAAATGTCATTTGTAGTAGTTTGATAGTAAAAATAATATATTTGGCCAAAGGTAGGGAAATAATTACATTATGACCTATACCATGAAACCATGATTTTGAAAGGTTGGTTATAACATTGGAAAATGCTGATGAAATAATAGTGAATAAAGTGGAAGACAAGATTTAATATGAAGGAGGAACTTACATTCACATATATAAAAAGCTTTGATAAAATATTAATATTTTGAGGGATACAGTGAGGTTATAGAGGTTTTATCTTTTAAATATATAAAATAGTTTTTGCTAGGAACAGGCACTGCTATAATCATATAAAATCCTATACTAAAACAAAGAAAAAAGAAGTAGAGAAATGATAGTGCCTTTGGCATTCAGGCACCTCTATTGGAAGCAAAACATTGGACTGACATACTTAATTTTGGAAGGAAAGGAACTAAGTGTACAATATTCCTGTCTCCACATTAAGTTAGTATATATCAAGCAAAATTTTTCCAATTTCCTACTTGTAATACTTTCCAGGAGTCATTTTCGACTTTGCTTTTTAAATCTTTATTTCAGTGTAATATAATTTTAAATGTATTTGAATTTTGTGGTTCAACTAAAGGATTATTATTGGCATAGCAGGTTAAAAATAGAATAAAAACAATTACATGCATTGATATATGTGTATATCTCATCAGTTAACCTGCTAATTCTCATTAGCTCAAGATGAAATTAAGACATGAGCTATTATATCCTAAGAAGATAAGCTATAGCCTGGCCCAGTTATTTATTAAATACAATTAAAGATTCTGTTAAATTTGATTATAATAAATTAGAAAATCATGCTTTCTTATATAAATCAGAAAGCAAATATAGCTGAATGTTTTGAATATTTTATTTATCCTGGTTCATGCTTATAGCTCAGAAATAACCTCCAAAGAACGAAGTCATCTGCATATAGGAATGGGTGAAATTTTTCTGAACTCATGAATGCACTGTTTTTGTAACACATTTTTGAGAACAGTTTACTCTGGCATATTGACTGAGCTCTGTACAGGGTGATTTTGATGATCTCATAAATTATACTTGAATAAACAATGTAATTATTGGAAAAAACAGAAGAGGGAAAAGAAAATTGGTTGATTATTGGTTCCTTCTAATAGCTTTTGCCTTCTTGTAGCTCATGGGATGTGCAATCTGTTAGCTAGACAAAGCAATAAACTTTGAAACTTTTTCCCCAATTTTTATATAAATGGTAACATTTTATATACACTTTCTTCTTACTGCTTTTAAAACTCAATAATCTTGGAGAACTGTCAAAGCTGATAGATAAAGACTGTCCTCATTTATTTTTACAACTCCATGGTATTACATTTGTTGAAAGCACCATAACTTATTATTTGGTAGCCCCCTTCTGAAGAACAATTATATATTTTTTTCAATTCTTTTGAGTAACACAACCAATGTTGTCATGACTATTCTTGCACACATTATTTCATATGTGCAAGAATCTGTAGGACCCAGAAGTAGACTTGCTGGATTACTTTGAAAATGTATGTGTATTTGTTTATTTTCACAGTTGAGTAGTATCTTGATATTCTTTCTTCAGTTGCATGATTAATAGGGCTGAGTCAGACTGGTTCAGGCTTGGATTTGTGACATTTCCCTAGAGACCCCTGCCCAGGTTTACATCTAACAACATGTTTTGTGTGTATGCAATTTGTTGTGAACTCAACTTATTTGGTGATCTTCCAGCATCTACTTAACTGTATTGACCACACAGATAGCCGCTAGAACAGGAGCTTTTGTCAAATTGTTCCTTGCTTTTAGATATTCTCTTTTCTGACCTTTTGGGTACTTGTTACTCATCTACTAAATGACAATATTAAAAATAATCATATCCCACCTTGGCAAGGGTGCAGTGAATCTGGAGCTTTCAGAAACTGTTTGTTGCAATTAAAATTGGCACAACTCTTTTGAAAAGCAATTTGGCAGTATGTAGAGAAAAATTATAAAAATATTCATACTGTCTGATCCATTAATATTTCTCCTGGGAATGTATCCTAAAGAAATAATATAAAATATAGAAAAGGTCATATGCTTAAAGATGTTGATGGATGTGTTATATGTAATAAAAAAGCAGAAGCAACTGAAATGGTCAATAATACTCTTAGGCACATACATTTGAGAATAATATGCAACTATTAAAAGTAAATGTGAAGATTATAATAAAATAAAAATACATAAGTTATAATATCTCCTGGGGAAAATGGGCTACACAATTTTATACAAGTCCTACCATAGCTAGGCAAAACTTAAACAGATGAACACTGAAATTATAAATGTGTTTTAAAATGGTAGGAAAATAGGTGATTCCTCAATTCTTTTTCCTTTAGTTTTCAAGACTATTTTACATTTCAAGTTTCCAAAATGGAAAAAAAACACAGCTAGATTTTTCCTTTTGCCTTTAATAATTTGCACTAAATATAATAGCTTTTGATGATTCTAACTTGTTTGCTACTCTCTAGTGATATGAGATTTTTCATCTTCTCTAGGTGAGTTCATCCTGTAGTTTGCAATGCAATACACATTGTCTTCAGAAGTGCTCTCATTTTCTTTTATATAGTGAAATGTCTTAATCACTGAACTTTCTTTTAATCTCATTCCTCATGATAGATATTCTTTCTCATTTGGAAGAACAGATTCTAGTATTTTGAACTATCCTGAACTTGCTTCTAGCCTCTTTCTCCGACTTAATCTCATAACACTGTTCCCTTTGCTTACTAAGCCTTATCATACTGATCTTTCTCTATCTCAAAAACACTAAGCTCAATCAGACAGCTTCCTAATTCTTTATTAAATTCTACATATTTTATTAAAATATACTCTGGAAAAGTGAGTAACATGACAAAAATATAATATAAATATACTTACCCCATGGAATAGACAGTAAGTAATATTGCCCGTAAGAGTTGTTAATCTTTAAGAAGAGGCAAATGACTAAATATAATGAGAAAAATACCTTTTTTAAAACAAAACATATGGGTTAATTGTTAACTTGAAGTGAAGAAGGAAGGAATAGTGTGAAGTGTGTATTTTGTCCAATAACTTCATAAAATGAAGGCAGTGGCATTATCTCTCTATTGAAATATGTTTCATGTCATAGACTATGTTGTTATCTTTGCCCAGTTGATTATCACTTTATGTTCAAAGTATGAAGTTCAAGTTAAAGTCAAAGAAACTACAATGAGAGGAGTGTCATCTCATGTATGAAGCACCATTTTACAGGTTCTATCTGCTTATCTTCCCAGTCAAGTGAAATGATTTTGAATTTTTTCCTAATAAAGATGTTATTTTCTGAGACATGCATCAGTGATTAGGTAGGATGGTGCTGAAGTCATGTGGAGGCAGTGGTGAAGCTCTTTGGAGGACTAATTTCGGACAATGCCCTGTCCATGGTATGCCAGGCCTAGCATCTGACACTGGGTCATATTTTAAAGGATCTGTCTGTTTTGCTTACGGAATGCCGCAATCCATCTTCCTCTCTCACTGTATGCTTTAGAGATGTCACTGCTTATCTTTTCCTAGTTGAACTCGAATATTTCACTCAGCTATTCCAAAGTCCCCATGATCACCGATTGATAGTTGAAACATGTATGGATATCTTCATTAAAAAGACCTTCAACAGCCTCTGACACTCTAAAAATGTATTCATTTAAAAATGAATTTATGGTTAAATGTTAAGTTCATAATGAGTATGTTTAGACATATTATTTGAATAAAGTTAAAGTATAATTTCAGTGGGGGTGGGGAGAGGGGGGAGGAGGGAGAGGAGAATGGACAATAGGAAAGGGGAGGAGCAGCAACAGATAAAATAAATTACACGTCAGGTAGTGTGAGTGCCATGAGTAACAATCAGGCAGAGGAAGGGCATAAACACTGTGGAAGGGCGGTCTGTGTGCTTTAGGTAGGGTGGTTAAAGTTTCTTGAGAAGATTATTGGTCTCTCCTTGTATGCACACATGATGAAAGAGCTGACTGTTCTCTGGCATCTTGAGCAAAAACTTGAATTAAATGAAGGCCCATTCCAGGTGACTATGGGGAAGAATCCTCCAGTCAGAGATGCTACAGAAGAAATGAATCTGGTGTGTCAGAGACACCTCAGTGCTACTGGAAGGAATGAGTGAGGAAGAGGAGATGAAGTTGGAGAGGTGGCCATGGCCCACCAACGAGCCTCATTATAGAGTTTGACTGAAGTCAAGGGTTGAATGGTTTTGATTGGGAAGGTGGGTGATGTGTTTTCTGGTTGTCATGTGCAGGATTGACAATCGGAAAAAAAAAAAAAAAAAGCCTGCTGGGAAGTGAGTTAGGGGTTATTTCAGAGAACTAGGTGAGAGATAATGGTGGCCTTGGAGGCATGGACTGGAACTCCTCAGCTGTGTTCCAACACTTCTGAAAATGATTGATTGTGTTTGCACATCTCTCACTTCTGACTCTACATGTTATATAAGGATAATGGAAGAAACCAGGGTTCCATGAACTCATTTGGAAGCAGTGTTGTACACTTTTCATGTATGTGCATTTTATGTTTCCTAAGGCAACTTATCAATAATAAAAGCACTAGAAGATTTGCCTACATGAAAATTAAATGTGTTCATTAGCATTTCCATCTTCTCTCTTCTTCAGATTTAAGTCCTAATACAGTATTCTCATTTTATGTGCTTTCTTCTCATCATTTATTTGTTGCTCACTGACATGTAAGTATTGAGAGGATAGTTGCTCTAAAGTTATACACAGAATTTTATTGTGTACATAGATTTTTAAACTTTTTAATCAGTTCACACTCTGAGTTGCAAGACACAGAAACCCAGTTCAAAATAGTTTAGGAGAACTGAGCAATCCAGGGTGTAACTTCAGGTGTATCAGGATCAAAGTTTGCAGCCAATGATACAAATGTATTCTGTAATCCTGCATATTTGTATTCTGACTAACTTCTGTGTGGCCTCATTCTCAATCAGTTTCTCTCTCTCTTTCTCCCACCTCACCTTGACTCTCACTCCACCTTCCAAACAGGCAATTTCCAAACTAAAGCTGCCAGAAAATGAGTGAAATTCTTTACTGCTAACTCTGGAAAAGGTCACAGTCTGATCCTTGTAACCTAATCAGTGTGACCAGGACAAGGAGAGTGCTGACTCATGTGTCTGTGCACTTCTTTTCTGGAACTTCATGTAAGGGCTGATCATGACCTTGAGGGCAGTTAATGGGGAGTGAAAAAGAAATTATGCTACTTCAATCGACTTACTTGAAATTAATTTCAGGCTTTCTGGATTTCTTGGAAGCTGCCACTTTACATTTTTGGATTAACTTATGTGAGAAAAGGTTTTTAAGAGTCTAAGGTATGACGCTAAAGATGTTATTAGAGTCATTTGGATGAATACAGAAATTGCTTAGTGGTCATTACCTAACAATGAATGCTCATCTGCTGTTAAACATTGCTTCCAGTTATGTTTGGATCATGCTTTCTATCAAGAGCAACAGGAAAAGTTGGATGGAATTTAAAGAAAAATAAAACTTTCTTAAAGGGAGCAAAGGTCATGAAGACTTATAATGCTGAAATCTGGGAGAGGACAAAACCCATAGAGATGATTCCAGCATTTAAGGATATCTTTATTGTTAGAAAGAATTAACTGAGTGGCTGAGTTGCACTTTTGGTCATCTTGTGAGTCTAGATGCAATCCAAAAACCATTTAGGGCATCCACTGGCTAACCACCACCCACACAGGACTGGACTTCTGAAGATTTGCACCTTAGGAGTAAGTCTGTTAGAAGCCAACTGGTCTTTGCATGGACTTGCAGCGCACCTCCATGTCATATGGGCAGTCTGGAAGACCACAAGCTTAGAAATCAGGTTCAGGTGGTTCAAGCCAGCTAGTATCTCAAATGCCTGAAAGAAGAAAATGAAAAGCCTCTCTGGAGGAAAATGCATCATCCTAGGTTCGAAATGCTTTTACAAATAACTTTTTGTATATGATATCCAGTGTATATTCAAACCAGACACACATTGACCAAGTGATCAAAATTAAAGTTGTCAGGGAAGGGCAGATATTATTCTATGCCTCCAGAGATGATGTCCTGAGAGGAAGACAATATCATTAATGTAGTATTATGGTTGAGAATGTATAATTTAAATCTAATCATTGGGAAACAACAGATAAACCATAATGAGATTATTCTTTTTAAAAGAAGGAGAGCAAGACTGTTCAAATATGTTAATATCATAAATGACAAAGAAAGGATGTAGAAATGTTCCAAATTAAAGGAGAAAAAAGAGACATGACAACTCAATGTCATATATAATCCTAAATTAGATTCTGTACTGGAGGGAAAAATATGCTAAAAATGACGTTATTGGTTCAATTCCCAAAATAGGATATTGGATGAAGGATGCCATTATTTTTCCTAGTTTGGGCTACAGAAATTGATCTCTCACAGTTCTGGAGGCTGGAAGTCTGAGATCAGGGTGCCAGCCAGTATGGTCAGCTGCTGGGGAAAGACCTCCTCCAAGCTGAAGGAAGATTATTGGCCTCTCCTTGTATACTCACATGATAAAAGAGCTGGCTGTTCTCTGGCCTCTTTTTTTAAGGGCACTGATCTCATTTGTGAGGGCTCTACACTCATGATCTAATTACCTTGCAAAGTCCCCACCTCCAGATGCCATCACATTAGGATTCGATTTTTAACATCTGAATTCTGGGGGCACACAAACACTTAATTCCATTGTAATATTATAATAATGTTAAGTTAACTGCAGTTGCTAATTTTCTTGTGATTATATAAGGTAATAATATCCTTACCTTAGATACTAAACATTAAAGATGTGGATAAAGAGTCATGTATGCAACTTATTCTCAAATTGTTCAGAGAAGAATTTTATATATATTATATATAGAGAGAAATATTTTATATAATATTTATAGAGATATAATTATGTATTATATCTATAAGAAGAATGATAAAGCAAAGGGACAAAATGTTAACAATATTTGAATCAGGTAAAGGTCATGGATGTCCTGTGTTCTCCTTTTATTCCTACAAATTTCTTTTAATTTTGAAATTTCCAAATGAAAAGTTAGAAAGAAAAATTAGGCACACCAGGACCTAAGATATTTAAGTTATCAAATACAACCCATAAAACTTCTAAATTAAATATATATATATTTTTTCATTGAGATAGAAAGGCTAAATTTGAAAATTTATATGAAGGTAACATAGCAGATTTGAAAAAGTCATATTGAAATAATGAATTTATATACAACACTTGAGACTAAGAATTCAATGAATAAGTTTAAGAGCAAATTAGATACCAGAGAAGAGGGATTTAGCAAGCTGCAGAATGGGGCAAAAGAAACGATCATTGTTGTATAATGAAGATAAAGAGAAGAAACAGTGGGGGACTTTTTACATGCATCTAATTGGAGTTCCAGAAGGAAAGGAAAGCTATAAGCGGAACTTATATAGTGATTCCTGAAAAGTTTTCAGGACTGATTAAAACTTTTAATCCAAAGATTTAAAGAGTCCCAAGTAAGTAAATAAATAAACTGTACTTAGACACATCATAATGAAATTGCAAAAACAGAAATACAAGAGGAAAATATTTTCATTAATAATAAATTAGAGCAGTAGCCAGAACACCAGTGGAAGCCAGAAGAGAGTGAAGTGTTATATTCAGTGTATTGAATGAAAATAACTGCTTATTTATATGTACTTGTACTCAGTAGAAATAACCTTAAAACAAACAAAGAGAGGAATAAAGCTGGTTTTCAAACAACAACAAAAGAAGCCAAGCAGAAATTGAATTTATCAACAGCAAACCTGCATTGAAAGAGTTACATTGTGTAAAAGCAGGTGAAGGAAACAACAAAAAGTGAAGAGGATGATAAATTTGCAGATGAAATCTGCCTTTATAAAATAAATATGAAATTGAATAAATTGAGTTGAATTATATACACAACAAAAAAATCATATAAATCAAGGGGAAGTTAAATGAAGTTAAATTGGGTTTTTTGTTCCTTGAATTGTCTGAGGAGAGACATAAGACTTTGATAAGTTGGAGGATCTAAAAAAGCTGAACTCATAAAAAGGGAAAGTGGAATGGTGGTAGCCAAGGACAAGGGGATGGGGAAATGGAGAGGTGTTGGTAAAAGGGCACAAACTTCCAGTTATAACATGAGTAAGTTTTGGGGATGTGATGTACAGCATGGTAACTATGATTAACAAAAATATTTAAAAAATTTATTGCAAATTACTCAATTTACTTAAAAAAATAACCAGTTCATCCATTCCCCTATCTATCATCCCCACCTCTGGAAACCATCATCTGCTTTGTGTATCTATGAACTTGGCAGTTTTTGTTATTTTTTAAAGTTTATATTGATTAGAGAGAGAGAGGGGAGAAGAAGGAGGAAAATGATGGAGGGAAGGAGCGGGAGAGAGAGGGAGAGAGAGAGAGAGAGAGAGAGAGAGGAAGAGAGAGAGAGAGGAAGAGAGAAAGAGAGAGAGAGAAATCACATTTGTTGTTTCACTTATTATGAGTTCATTGGTTGCTCCTTGTATATTCCCTGAACAGAGATCAAACCCTCTGCCTTGGGGTATCAGGATGACACTAACCAACTGAACTATCCGGCTAGGGCTAGTTTTTGTTTTAGATTCTGCATGTAAGAAAGATCATATGGTATTTGTCTTTTTTTTATCTGACTTATTTCACTTAGCATAATGCTCTCTCGCACTTCATCCATATTGTCACAAATAGCAAGATTTCATTCTTTTTTATGGGTGAACCATATGAACAATATTCTATTGTGTATATATCTATATATATCACAATTTCTTTATCCATTTATCCACTGATGGCCACTTAATTGATTTTTATATCTTAGTTATTTAAAATAATACTGTGGTGAGCATAACTAACTCTAATTCGGTGAATACTAACTCTTTTTGAGTTAGTATTTTTGTTTTCTTTGGATAAATATCCAGAAGTGGAATTCTGGTCATATGGTAGTTCTATTTTTAAATTTTTGAGGAAATTTTATATGGTTTTCCATAATGACTGCACCAATGTACCTTTACACCAACTGTACAAGAATTTCCTTTTTTCCACATCCTCACCAACACTTATTTCTTATTTTTGATAATAGCTATTCTTAGAGGTATGAGGTGATACCTATCTGGTTTTGATTTGCATTTCCTTGATGATTAATGATGTTGAGCATTTTTTTCATGTACCTGTTAGTCATCTCCATGTCTTCTTTGGGAAAATGTCTATTCAGATCTCCTGCACACTTTTAATCAGATTGTGTTTTACTATTGCATTTTTATGAGTTCTTTGTATATTTTAGATATTAGCCTCTTATCATACATTTAATTTGCAAATATTTTCTCCCATTTAGTAGGTTGTTTTTTTATTTTGTTAAAGGTTTCCTTTGCTGTGCAGAAGATTTTTAAGTTTTTAAAATTAAAATGTAATTGACATACAATATTATATTATGCTTAGGTGAACAACATAGTGATTTGATATTATATACTTTCCAATGATATCTCCATGAGGTCTAGCAACCATCTACCACCATACAAAATTATTAGGATATTACTGGCTACATTCCCTGTGTTGACATTACATTTCCATGACATTAATTTTATAACTGGACATTTATACCACTTATTTCGCCTTCACTTTTTTCACCCACATACCCTTACCACTCTGAAAAATCATAAGATTTTTGTCTTTTCTGACATTTTGCTTGGTATTATATCCTCTATTTCCATCCACGTTGCTGCAGATGGCAAGATTTCATTCTTTCTATTGCTGTGTAATATTCCATGGGTGTATATAGCATATCTTCTTTATCCATTCATCTACCAATGAACAACTAGTGATGCTTGCATATCTTGCATATTTTAAATAGTGCTGCACTCAACAAAGGGATGCGTGTATCTTTCTGTAGTATTAGTGTTTTTGTTTTTGAGGGAGGGATAAACACACAGGCATAGAATTGCTGAGTCATATGGTTGTCCTATCTTTAATTCTTTTTTAATGTAGTCCCACTTGTCTATTTTTGCTTTTGTTGTTTTTGCTTTTGGTGTCAGATTTTTAAAAATCATCACCATGACCTGTGTTAAGGAGCTTATTATTGCCTGTGTTTTCTTGTAGGAGTTTTATGGTTTCAGGTCTAACGTTCAAATGTTTAATCCATTTTGAATTAATTTTGGGGTATTGTGTAACAGAGTGGTCTAGTGTCTTTTTCTTCTTCTTTTTTTGCATGTTGCTGTATAATTTTCCTACTGCAATGATTGAAGAAACTGTACCTTTTTCATTGTATGTTCTTGGCTCTTTCGTTGTCGTAAATTAATTGAGTATATGTGTATAGGTTTATTTTTGGGTTCTTTATCTGTTCCACTGATCTGTGTGTCTGCTTTTATGCAAATAACACACTGTTTTAATTAATATAGGTTTGTAATATAGTTAGAAATCAGGGAGCGTGATGTCTCCAGCTTTGTCCTTTTTCCCCAATATTACTTTGGCTATTTGGAGTCTTCTCTGGTTCCATAATATATTTAGCATTATTCTGTTTCTGTGAAAAATGCCTATGGAATTTTGACAAGGATTACATTGAATCTGTTTTTGCTTGGGTAATATTGACAATTTAACAAAACTAATTTTTTAAATCCATGATCATGGAATAACTTTTCATTTATTTGTGTCATTATTTCATTAATGTGTTATAGTTTTCAGTATACTGGTTTTTACCTCCTTTGATAAAATTATTCCTAGGTATTTTATTTTTTATGTTTATAATGGGATTATTTCTTAATTTCTCTTTTTAATAATTTAGTATTAGTGTATAGAAATACAACAGATTTTTGTGTGGCAGTATTGTATCCTGAAACTTTACTGGATTTATTATGATGAATGAGTTCTGGGGATATACAGAGGTCTGTCCAGAAAAACTTTAGCCCTTTCTAATATAATGAGAACAGTTTGTGCAATATCTATGTAACCTGGCAGCCAAGGAGAGTGGACTGGAATGCACACGTGTGAACAACGACGACTTAAATGTACTAGTCAGTGGGGGCAGTAGATGCTGTTGAGTGAGCATGTGAACTGTGTGGCTGTCACATTTAAAATGACTGAGTGAATAGAGTAGCGAATCTGCATCAGATTTTGTGTTAAGCTTGAACATTCCTCCACGGAAACTGTTCAGATGAACCAGAAGGCAGCAGCTATGGGCACCTGGTGACTGGCAGCTTCATCACAACAATGTGCCTGCTCATGCATCATGTCTCGTGTAGAGGTTTCTGGTGGAACATAAAAATCACCCAGGTGACTCAGCCCCTCTGTAGCTCAGATTTGGTGTCCTGCAATTTCTGACTTTTCCCAAAACTAAAATCACCTTTGAAAGAGAAGAGATTTCAGGCCATCGATAAGATTCAGAAAAGTACGACAGGGCAGCTGATGGCGATTGGGAGAACTGTGCCATGTTCCAGGTGCCTACTTTGAAGGGGACTGAGGTGTCATTGTCCTGTGTACAATGTTTCTTCTATCTTGTATCTTTAAAATGTCTCTATTTTTCATATTAGATGGCTGGACACCTTCTGGACAGACCTTGCATATATTTGAAAGTTGCTTGGAAGAATAGATTTTAAAAGTTCTCACTATACACACACAAAAGGTAATTATGTGAAATGATGGAGGTATTAACTATTGAATGCACATGTATAAAATCATGTTGAAGCTTACACAACGGTATATGTCAATTATACCTTAGTCATGTTAGGAAAATTGTTTGCAATAAAACATTAGGTTTTATTCACTTAATATATATAAATAAGTTACTTTAAAAATACTATAAAGAACAGAATAAAAATTTACCATTAAACTGTAACTACAGCTCTACTGTAGTTTTATTCTATTTGGGAATTTCATTTTCTCTCTCACTTCCTCAAAGTATATTCAGTTGCATTAAGCAATGTCTCAATGTAATATCTGGTAGAGTAATTACCTAAGTGCTACAGTATCCTGGATTTATCATGTCCTTATTTTCATTATCATTCATGGAAAAACCAGTGGACCATCACTTTTGCCATATTCTGTGGGGATGTTACTAAACCATTGCACCTCTCCCCTCAGGATAGTTTGCTGTACATTTTTACCTGCTTGTTCTCTACTTTTTATAGAAAATGGCACAGGGCATATATGAAGTGCATAATCCAATCCCTAAACCATCTTCAAGTAAATGACTTAGTGTAGTCTATTTTTTATTTATTTTTGATAGAATTTTTTATTTAGTATTTATTGTATTTTTTCATTACAATTTAGCCCACTTAAATGGCTCAGTGTAATTTAAATAACCTTACCTAAAAAATTGCCAGACTACTCTTGACATGATCAATATGTTAAATGACTTAATGTAGCTATTTTATTGGTGATTTAAACATAAACATATGCTTTTATACAGAAAGATTAAAGGTATTTTTAATATCAAAATTTAGGCTGGCTCTCTCAATCCAATGAGACTCTGGGGACTCTGGTCCTCTGATGACCCTAATATAAGAAGCTAGTTATAGTTTGCCTCCAATAGAAGCATTCTTGTTGTTTGTCTGTTTGTTGTTTTGTTCTTTTAACCTCGTTAAGACAGAGTGAGGGAAAAGTTCTCTGCTTAGCCCGCTTGGATGCTGTCGTTTGGAATTTCCTGATTTGGGACTCTTTTTGTGGAAGGTGGTCTTTAGTACTATTTCAGTCAGTCAACTATTGAGAAAATATTTGATTTATTGATAATAATCAGATGACTATTGAAATGCTTTGCATCTGATAAATGCACAGCAAGTTAGCCTACATAACAAAAAGTATCCTTTCTTTGTAGACTTATGAAAGCTCAGGTCACATGTAGTCGTTTAGATTTTCTTTATCACTGTTTCTCTTTGACCAAAGAAAAGTGAGTACCCTTGTGTCTTTTGATTACATTTCTTGTCTTGAAGTATGTTAAGAGCACCCCTTCTCATGCTGCACCCACTAAAGGTAACATGGCTTTGTCATTAGGTTAAAATGCCCCAGTAAGATCCTGTCCTATTATAAGCATCCGTGACTAGGAGATTGGAGGATCCTAATTCTTTGCAAAAATTATGTTGTCAACAATATTAGCCAGGTGTTCTTTTGAACTGAACTTAATAGTGAACGTTTAGTAATACTCCCACTCATATATATGTAAACGCTGCTTAGCATTGGTTTCCAGATTTAAAATGTGGAAGAAGAACCTTTTTTAAAAAAATGTTTGGGGAAAAGTAGCCTAGCTGCTAAGAAATCTGAGTCCCTTGGGAGGAGAGAGAAAATTGCTCCAACAAAGTCTTTGCCCTGTAATAATTTAACCTGGCTTTCTACCAGCTCCAGGCTCAGTCTGTCCCCATGACTAGCAAAAACAATTTTACTTTCAATTGTATGAACATTATAAGCTAATTGGTATGTTGCCAATGTGTTCTTTAACAAGTGTTCTGGATGTTCACAAGCTCCTCTAATAAAGACATAATTTGTGCCAGGAGTTGAAGTGTCATTCCTGGTTTTACCAAATTGATTGTTTGTGTGGAATTAAACTGTAGATTTATTTTGCTGTTCTTACATGCCAAAATATTTAAAACTACTAATAATGATTTATTTGTCCTTTTAAATTGTCATTTTTATTAAGAATTCGTATTTTGTCTTGGCTTGCATGAAAATATGATACATTTTTATATGGACACATTTTTTTTCTGAATATGGTAATGCTGTTAACTCGGGCTGCTGAAATGTTTTAGTACATTTATAATGACTAAATTAATGCTTCTATTTTGTATTTTAAAAGCCTTTGAAATTCTGGACCTCACTTTTCTCCAGATAAAAGTCATAAGAGATATTTTACATAAATTATATGGATGTATAACCTCATATCTTAATAAAACTCAAATTTACATAAATGGGTTGTTAAATATTGATTATCCATTTCTAATTAGAGAGCAGCTTCATGACTCAATTGATATTGCAAAATATCTTCAGAACAGGAATACTTAATAAATTATCTCTTAAATATTGTTAAAATAAATCATACATCTTTAGTAAGAAGTCTGTTACAGTGGGGATAGTGATATACATCAGTTGATTCTTAAAACTTAATTGAAATATTAGTTAAGCCTTTAAAAAGTGAAAGGCTTGTTGTATATAATAAAAACCAGAAAATAATAAACTGTGATTTTTGTTCCATATCAACCCATATTTTAAAATCCCTGTTTAATATTTTAGTAAGTATAAATCCACCAACTCTGAAAAGGCTCCTAGAATTGTTGCTAATCTAGATACAAAATGAAGGGAGAGTTTTTGTTTTGTTTGTTTGTATGTCAGCAGGAAACACAAACTTTTTCAGTCTTGGAGCTCTTTCAGCGGTCATTGCCCAGTCCCATGTAGCGTGATGTTTGCTTTTCTGTGACAAAAGGAGGAGGAGTAATAGCAGCTACCACCAACTTCACGATCCCCTACCTTCTGGTTCTTTTTTTTTTTTTTTTTTAGGGCTTACAGGGGATCTTCACTACTGTACACTTCATGTTTTCTACCTGGAAAATGGAAAGGAAGTAGCTCCTCGCCTAGCTTTTAAAAGTTTTATGAGAATAAAGTCAGATATTTGTATCTGTGAAGTTTAGTCTGACATAATACTTTATAATTACTATGAAATTCAAAATGTCTTTACCCCCCCTTATCCTTCCATTGCCAAACATAGTTCTATTATAGCTCAGTACATCAAGCAGAATTAGCTTCTCCCTGCACACCTGACTTCACAGCCTTCCTGGTTACATCTGAGGCAACAGGTGTGTGCTTAGAGATCTTTGGGAAGTGTAAAGATAGTTTGGTTTCCACATAGTTAGGGAAAATGTTCCATTGACTGGATATGATAGACTGTTTTGAAGCATTTCTATCCATTATATCATCTTTAAATGTCTTTTTAAAGTTTTATCTATTAACAAAATGCAACTGTTTTTCAACACCTAGCCCTTTACATATTTACATAATTCCTTATAGCATGAGAAAAAATATAGGACAACTAACTGACCAGGATATTCTTCCACATTTAACCAGATCCTGGAGATAATTTTTTAAAAATTCTGCTGAATTTCTAGCGAGGCTGTGTTTTTACCAAGATGATGAGAACTGACAGAGATGGATGAGTGGGTAGGAGGAGCTAAGGTATTCGGTCCAAAAGATGCCACACCAACCTCTTTAGAACTTTTTTTATTTCTTGGGAGGAAATTGTAAGAAATGCTTTATACACACCTAAAATATCAAAATGTATGTATAAAAAGAACAAACAAAAAACCAAATGGGGATGAGCATTTCATTTACAAAAACGTTTAATGTAAGATTCTCGTGTAGCTCAGTGCTTCCTGGCTCATAGTAGGCAATTGAAAAAAATTATTGTATAAATAGCAATCTTGCTATTATCACTTAAAGTGTCACTTAAAATATTTTGGCATCACATTTGGTATGTAAATAAAAGTTGTATTCATCCTTTAATTATTTTATTTTGTCCCATACCCAGTCAGCATTGCCCATAGTGGGACATGTCATTGCTGCAAATCTTGTCACTCTCCAACAGAGGACTTTCAGACCCTATGCAGGGCAGGTTGGGCATGCTCAGATGTTGCTGCCCCCTGGACATCCTTAGCTAATAACATATTAAAGTTGGAGGTAAATACTCACCTTCTTTGCTCCCCAGGTGGGATAAACCTAGGTTAAATTCTCTGTTGTCTCCCAGCATTCCCTAGCAAGACAGTTGCCTGAAGCAGAAACTTACTGGAAGGCACTCCCTTTATTGGCTATACCCTTTATCTTGCCTTTGCATCCTTTTAGTGGATGCTTTCTGAGGTCAGCTCCCAAATAAACTACTTGCTCTCAAATCTTTCTCATAGGGTCTGGTTCTAAGGGAATCCATACTAACAAAACCACCTTCCACAAAATTCTGAGGAATTAATTAGGGAAAAATCATAGCGTAGTTACTGAAGGGATCTGCTAGTCAAGTTTTATGTTTATTTGTTTTTTCAGTTTCAGTGTTGTTAATCCTCTAAGATTTGGTAATGTAACTAATTCATTTTCCCAGACCACAGGGATTGAGTGGGATGGATATCTTAGATTGTGGTAAATAAACAAATAAAAAGAATAACTTCAATTATTTCACTGTGAAGCACTATAGGCATTTAGAGGGATACATAAATAGTAGGTATGTGTCATAAAATAGACTGAAACATGTGAGTTGTTCCAGCATTGATCAAAACATAAACGGAACATTGCAGATGATGTTAGGGAGTCTGGATAATCAGCTGAGCTACCTGGTACGGCAGTCAGATGAATGAATGGACAAATCAAGTTTTAAGGGGAATCATGTGTTAATAGGAATCAGGGTGCCACCAGTGCCCTCCAGGTGTGAAGGAAAAACCAACACATTACAGTCACATTGTTCTTGGAGGTGATTTGAGAACACATTTAAAAGCATGTGAACCTCCTGAGCATCACACCAAGATAGTCTGGTGCACTTCTTACAACCGTAATAAAAAGGCCTACTTTCCTATTTGAATTTCCAAAAGAAAAGTTTATCTTGTCTTGAGTAACATCACAACATTGGGTGGATATATATTTCCTCTTTGCTATCTAGCATGTATACAAGTTACTTTAAAAAATCAAAGGTCAGATAATTAAAGGTAACTTTTGTAATAACAATTATAGTAAAATATATCAATGCATCATCTGATTTTTATGGAAAAGGTTACTGCTTCCTGTACAAAAAGAGGATTTTTTTTTAAAGTACAGAATTTAAGTCCTGAAATTATTTCATTAAAAATGGGAAAACTTATTTTCAGAATCGATGGAAGGTGAGCTTCCACATTGCAAATAGACTCAATTCCAATACAAAGACCTAAAATCATTATATGAAGCTCAATAAACTTGATAAAGTTTTGTGAGTATACTCAAAATCCCAGTCCCAAAATTATTCTGTTATGTGTTCAATATTTTTGCAATTTTAATATTCTGAGGCTTACATTAGAAAAGTTTAGTATTTGTTGATCTTAATTATCCATTTGGGTTCAGAATTGCCAAGCCAACAGCAGTCCTTGGCTAAGGAGAAGAAAAAATTCCTTCTCCGACCTCCTGGATTCCCTGAGGTGCCTGGGCTTTCTGCCAGCTCCCTGGGAGACATGCTTAGCTGGATAGACTCCTGTATGCACAGAGGCTGAGAAAAGTCTCTGAGGAGCTGAAAATCAGCCACAGAAAGCAGGGTCTCTGGGAAGCTGGGAGGGTCTAGCCTGTTGGAGCCTGCAGGCTGCCATTTCCTGTTAGGAGCACCATTTTTTGGTCACCTTTGCCCTGGAAGGAGCTTGAGTGGTTTATTTTTATAGCTGTGGAGGAGAACTTCCGGAGGTGCCATAGATGGGTCAGACAGGCATTAGAGAACTCAGCATTAGACACCATTGCCTTGCTTTGTGATGGGTTTTAGGAGTCTCTATGAGAAATAATAAATGGTTAGGGCAAACTAAAAGGTTGACCTTCTTTTGCTTATGTTGTCTGTTTGGAGCACATTAGAGGCAAAACTGCCACTAATCTCCATGCCCTTGATCTCATTTCTACCACAGGCAGTCCTACATACAAACATTTCTAAAAAAGTCTTTTGACCTAATAATGATCTGGACATGGTACTCATGCACAAATGCAGCAAAAGCTTGGAATGGTTTTCAGTTATCAATACCTGTGCAAATATACAAGTGATCATAAAATTTTATAAACAGTGGCCACTGTAATTAGAAAATAGAAGAGCATACAGAGAATCTCTGTAAGTCACGCGTTGGACATTTCTAAGAATTCTCTTACAAGAATAACACCACTGGCTTAATTACTTTTTGAGATAAAGGACAAAAAATAAAACATTTTCCTTATTTGGAACTCAAGAAACTTACCTCCCTAACATTTTAAAAGAGGAGCATAAAAAGACATAATACATACGATGTTTGTAATTCATCAGATTAGGTACTTAATCTCATGCAAAGAAAAGTCTATCAGTTATTAATAACACTGGCTTATGCCACTGAGGGTTTACTGCATGCCAAGGCCCTGTGCTCAGCCCTTAGTTTGATTACTATTTGGTCTCAACAGGCTGTGATATCGGTGCATTAGCTGTTTGTGGCTCAATAGGAAGTGATTTGGTTACATGTCTTAGGTTCTATATCTTAGAAATGATCAAATTAAAATTTGAATCCAAATCTGTTAGAATCCTATGTTGGCATGATAAATCACTATATTATATTGCTGTCTTCTTTATTTTAAAGGTATACAACATGATTTAATATATGTATACTTTGTGAAATGATTACCACAATCAAGTTAATTAACACATCCATCACTTTGCATGGATGCCATGTTTCATGTGTGTGGTGTGAACACTAAAGATCTATGAAATATCAAGTATACAATACAGTATTATTAACCATAGTCACTCTGCTGTATGTTACATCCCCAGGACCTATTCATTTTCAGTTATAAGAACTGAAAGTTTGTAGCCTTTGGAATATTTTCTTTTTGAAACAGAGTAATGCTTGCATTTTCCAGTTAGGGTGAGTGTTCTGATATTACGAATTTTTCAACTGTTTCTTTTTTTTTTTTTTAGCTGTCTTTAAAGTTTATTTTCTTTTTTTAAAAGTATATTTTATTGATTATATTGTTACAACGGTTTCAATTTTTCCCCCTTTGCTCTCCTCCACCCAGCACCCCCCTTCCCCTAGCAATCTCATCTTCCCCTAGTTCATGTCCATGGGTCGTGCATATAAGCTCTCTGGCTACACCATTTCCCACATCATTCTTTAAAAAAAAAAAAAGATTGATTAATTAATTATTTTTTTTATAACAATAAAAAATAACAATCCCCTCTCTCAGACTTAAGGCCCTTTATAATCGTATAAAGGACAATGGGCGAAGGTCATGTGCCCTTCTAGCTGCTTTAAGCTGGGCATGGTCATCATTCTACCTACCCTTGAGTCCAGAAATTCCTAGTAAGTGGGGGTGTGGAGGGGAGGGTTGCCTTCCCACATGGGGAAGGATCTTGCAGACTCCAGGTCAGTTGGCTGTCCCCGGACAATGGCATGCTTGGTTTAACAGGCTGGCATCCTTGTTGTATTCCAGCCACTTAGTTCAGCCACAACGTTGAGTCTCAGGAGGCAGCAATGCAGATAGGATCAAGTGAGGCCTATACATACAATCACTCGAAATCAGAAAACACGTGTTAATTTATGCAACAACCCACAAACCAGTCTCTAAATCAGTAAGACTGTCTTATTGGAAAGACATCCAGTTGCAAGGCATTTGACATTCTTCTTGCCTGTAAATTAAACATCTTTGATGATGCCACAGACCTAGTTTAACTTTCAAATGAAAACAAACTTTACATGAAAAGAAAGTTTAAAGACAGTTGCACTATTTTATAGTCTACCACTGAACATTGTGACTTTTCTTGAATAATGATTTTTCTCCTTAACATTACCCTCCTTGTCATTAAAGGGACTGCATTGAGTCCATTTTAAATTTATCTTGTCCATTTGCATAAACACTACAAGAACAGCAAATGATCACATATGATCTTTAGTTCTGCTTTGCTGGAACTTACACAAGGAACCCTTAGGGTGACTTTCAGTCTGCCATTTAGGGCACAGAAGTTGAGCCACATACCTGGCATTCAGCCTTGCCTGTACACACCTGTCTTTTCCAAGTCCTTCAGGTTTTCCATTGTGCCTTAAGGTCCCTTCTAGACATCTTTCAGGAAAACAACCTTCATTTCTTCCATGGAGAGATTGCCATGGACTGCACAACCAACCAAGGTACAAAGTCTTTTTTTCTCATGAGCTGTTATTACCTTTGAAAGTCAATCCTAATTCCTCAGGGCTTTTTGGTAACAACCAGAGCCCAAGCATGTCTCCTTTAGGCATGACATTCTAGTCAAAGTCTTGGTCAACAAAACCTCTATTAATAACTGGTCTTATTAGCTTTATGCAAAGAACCTTATGTCATTGCTTACTTCTTTAGAATGCCAAATTCTGGAGGGATCAGGTAGGGAGAAAAATATACAGTGTGAGGGAAAATTCTTGTCCTTCTAATATCCACTAAAATTGCATTTCCATTTTTTATATTTTCTTTTCTCCCCCCACTAAAAATTTTTGTTAGTTTTTCTATTACAGTTATCCCACTTTTTTCCCTATTGTTTCCCTGCACCCTGCCCACCCCTTCTTCCACAGTCAGTCCCCACCCAGTTTTCCATGTTCATGGGTCATTTATACATGTTCTTTGACTAGACCTTTCCCCTTATTACCCTCTTCTCTTCTTCCCTCCTCCCCCCTTGTCACTGTTAGTCTTCTCCTTGTTTATATACCTCTGGTTCAATTTTGCTCATTTGTTTGTGTTGTTCATTAGTCTCCTGTAATAGGTGATAGCATAAGGTATTTTTCTTTTGTTGCCTGGCTTATTTCACTAAGCACAATTCTCTCGAGTTCCATCCATGTTGTTGCAAATGGTAGAAGTTCCTTCTTTCTTTCAGTACTTATTCATTGTCATTCCCCCCCCCCCCCCCTTTGTACTCATGTTCCGCCCTGGCTGGTTTGGCTCAGTGGATTGAGCGTCGGCCTGCGAGCTAAGTGTCGCTGGTTCGATCTTCCAGTCAGGGCACATCAGAGAAGGAAAACTCTGACTCCAAAAACCTCCGCTGCCTTGCGGCATACCCCTTCAGGGGAAAGGCTAAGGGAGTAAACCCCGACAGAAAATCCGGAGCCGGAGTCCCTAAGGCGGTTTGATGTTGTAGTCAACACCGGCAACTCCTGCGGCGCACCTGAAGCCAAGCTGTATTGACTCCGTCTTTCCCTTGGACCCTTCAGCTGCGAAGAGAGGGGGTGTCTGCTGCATGGGCAACAGCAGACCCTCCATATCACCCTGCCCAGGCTCTGTAGCTTCAGCTTCACTGGAGAGGACACTCCAGCATCATCGCAAGATGTCGATTCAACACGGGAGGAGACAGATACTGTGTCACTCCCGAGTCGGACTGCACAGCCATTCTCGGCAGTGCAGATAGACTCTTAAGAAGCTACACCATCGTCTCTCGAGACGGACGGCTGCCGACGACGACTCATGTTCCTCTCTGTATCTCTCTGTTTCTTCATCTTCTTAAAGCAAACCCTTAAGCATCTCTTGCAATGCCGGTTGGGTGGAGATGTATTTTTTTAGCCTTTTTTTGTCTTGGAAACTCCTTATTTCACCTTCCATTTTGAATGAGAGTCTTGCTGGGTAGAGTATTCTTGGTTGTAGGCCTTTGTTTCTCATTGCTTGGAATATTTTTTGCCATTCCCTTCTGGCTTGTAGTGTTTCTGCTGAGAAACCTGATGCTAGCCTTATTCGAGCTCCCTTGTATGTTATTAGCTGTTTCTTTCTTACTCCTTTTAGGATTCTCTCTTTGTCTTTGAATATTGCCATTTTAATTATGATGTGTCTTGAAGTGGGCCTGTTGGGATTCATCTTCATTGGGGCCCTTTGTGCTTCCTGGACTTGTGTGACTCTTTCTCTCCTTATGTTAGGGAAGTTTCCTGCCATTAGTTTTTCAAACAGGTTTTCTATCCCTTGCTCCTCTTCTTCTCCTTCTGGAATTCCTATGATGTGGATATTATTACATTTTTTGTTGTCCTGCAGCTGTCTTAGAACCTCTTAATTCTTTTTCAGTCTTTTTTTATTTTGTTGCACTGTCTGGGAATTTTTTCTACATAGTCCTCCAGCTCGCTTATTCGATCTCCTGCTTTCTCTAGCCTGCTTTTCATTCATTCTACTGTGTTCTTCAATTCAGAAATTGTATTTTTTTCATTTCCTCCTGGCTCTTACTGATAGCTTCTATGTCCTTTTTCATGCTACTGTAATTCTCAGTAAGTTCCTTGTAGTTTCCCTGGAGTTCTTTGTAGTTTCCTTTGAGCTCACTGATCTCATTGAGCTTCCCTATAGGCCATCTTTTGAATTCCATATCTGATAGTTTGCTTCCCTCTATTTCACTTAGCACTTTTTCTGGGGATTCTTCCGTTCCTTTCGATGGGGGGGTTGTTTCTCTATCTCCCCATCTTTGTGACTCTTCTTGTTTGTTACTGCTTCTTAGATTGATTTGCACTTCCTGGATCTACCCCTGGTGGCATCAGATCTTGTACCAGTCTGGGCCTAGGCAACCTGTTAGATACTACCAGAGGTCTATTGCCTTTGTCTGTCTCCTTTAGTTGTTAATCTATTCAATCTGTGATTAGCCGTCAGACTTAAGGACTGAGGATGTGACAATTTAATTCATGTAGGCAGGACTATTGCTTCCCCTCAGGCTGATGCCACTTGGAGGGGAATGGTCTGCCTGCAGTATGAGGAATGAGTCAGCACTGGGACCCAGTCAGCTGCTCCCCCAGTTCTCTCCTCAAAGCCACCACCCCAAATTCTCCCCAAATGTCTCTAGTCCTCTCTGCCCTCCCTCTGCTTGAGCCCAAGGTAAGTGGGTGCCAAAATATTTTTTGTATATGATCCGCTTAAGAGCTCTTTTTCTCCAACTGTTTCTCTCAGGCTAGCAAGAAACCCTGTGGTTTTTCACTTTCACAGCTGAATACTATTTTACTTTCCACTCTGTTGCTGAAGGCTGGGAAGCCCATCTTGGGGTTTAGACCCTGCCCTTCTCAGGGGGGACCCCTGGATGCTGAGTTGTTTCTCAGTCCCTTCAGCTTCCACCCTGGGAGCCCAGCCAGCCCTTTTGTGTCTCTGCACTTCCTACCGGTCACGTTGTGATGAAGCGGCCTTTTCTGTCTCTCCGTGGTTATAGAACTTCTCTCCAGCTAGTGTTCAGTTGGTTATTCCCGATGGTTTCTCCACAATTAAGTTGTAAGTCCAGACTGGTTCTGGAAGGAGGTTAGTGTAGCTTCCACTTACTCCTTTGCCATCTTTGATCTCTCTCAACTGTTTCTTAATTTATGCAATTCAGCAACCTGGGCTGTTGTTTAGGACTCAGCCTGTGGTGCTCTAGTCTAGGCTTCGCACTTGCCTCTATTATCTCTTTGTTCTTCCTCTGATCAAAATGTCCTCAATCCAGTACATATGGCACTTTATGTTTCCTGTATAGGTTATAAGCTGATGTTATTTGCCTGTATATTTAGAAAACAACAATTAAAAATCAGTTAAAAACATTTAGGTGGATAAATGAGAATCAAGCAATTCAGGGGTGGACGTTGTGCCTTTATAAGGGCTCTTGAAGAAAAATGTTCACCTAATGTCTGCTTTTATGTTAAAAGGGAGATTTCTAACTCTAAACCCATCAATCACCATAAAACATAATCTTTACTTTCAAATATCTTAAACAATGAAAAATATGAAGTGACATGTTTTTAAGAAATGTTGGTAATTGGGGTAGAAAGGAAATCATTACAAAGACTGAAAAGAAAAATGAACCCAGATCAAAAAGCAAATGTGCATTAAAAATATATTAAAAACTATAATGTAAGAATAAAATTAAGCCAAGGCCTTCATGTTAAGTTTTTAAAAAGAGTTTATTGTTTCAGAGAAATTTTAAGTTTACAACAACATTGAGAGGATGGTGAAGAAATTTCTCATTTACCCTGTGTACCCACACATACACAGTCTCCCCCATTAGCAATATCAGGCACCAAAATGATATATGTTTTTACCCAGGATGAACCTGTATTGACACATCATGATCATCTATAGTCCGTAGTTTAGATTACATTCATTCTTGGTGTTGTACATTCTATGGATTTGGACAAATATATAATGTATAATGGCATATATTTATCATTGTGTCATACAGAATATTTTTACTGCCCTATAAACCCTCTGTGCTCTAAACGGGCTTTATCAGATGTGTCTTTTGCAAATGTTTTCTCCCAGTCTGTGGCTTGTTTTCTAATTCACTTGATTTTTGAGTTCTGGTCGGGAAAAAATTCAGAGCCAAGACTCAAACTGTAAGAGAGAGTTTATTTGGAATGACACGGAGGTAGAAGAAGTGAGTGGTAGAAGAAATGTACTCAAGAAACAAGTTACAGAGGGAAAAGAAGGGCCCTTGGAGCTTAGGAGAGGGAAGAGTAATGGTAAGGGGGGCTTGGGGAGAGTAGAGGGGGATGGGGGAGGTGCAGGTATATTCCCCAGAGGGAGAGTGCACTGGGTTGTCCAAGTCCTGGGTTTTTAAGGGTGGAGATTTTAGGAAAGGTCCCAGGGTAAGATCCAATAGACTATTCATCAGCATTCTAGGTGTGTCCTTTCGGGGTCATGGTCCCCACTAATTGGTTAGTGCCAGAACAAGGGGTCATTAGTGAATGCACCTGGCCCTGATGTCAGCCATGGCAGCACTTGTCTGGTTTTGCTGCTTTTCTGAGCCTGGAGCTGAAACACAACTGATCCCTATATGTATTTGATGTGGGCCAAAACCTCACTGTCCTGGGGCCTAACGCTTAAGGGCTATTCTCTGGCCCCTATGTTTGTTCCTCCTCTAAGAGGGTCTAACCCATATGAGTAATGACATGCCAGGGGAGAAAAGGTCAGGGAGGATCCAAACCTCATGACCAGTGATATGAAAGGTCAGCGGGTCTAAACCACATATCCAGTGATATGCTAGGGGAGGAAAGGTTACCTAGGGGTGAGGTTATTGCTTTCCTAGTTTTACCCATTTTTAGGCACCTTCTTGGGCTTATCTGGCCCATGGTCCTTGCTCTGCTCTTGCCTAACTGCCTATCACACATTTAGATATTAAAAGGATTATAAAATATCATTTTATAAGATTGCATTCTCTGCAAGAGGACTGGCATGCAAAGCTATTAAGGTACCATATTGTAATAGACTTTAAAACAATAAAAGAAACACATTTATAGAATAAAAGATCGAGGAAACTGTTGCTTCTACTTTTAGTTGTTTCTAATTTAATTTTTTGTATGTGCTAAAACAATGATCCAAGTTTAATTATTAACTATCTTTCTACCCGATCCATGAACAGAGTTACACTGCATCCAGAGATGTTTGTTCATAAAGAGTAATGGTAACCTAAAACAACCCATAAAGAATTAGGCATGTTTTTCAAAGAGTCTAATATAACAAAGCACTTTAGTAAATTCTATTAGATTAACTTATCTGAGGGTAACTTAATGTTCTTATCAGTTCAAAATATGTGCTATTTAATATTTATAGGCTTTTTAATAAAAATAGAATACTAATATTGAGTGACAAATTACAGGAATAATTTGAGAAATGAACTATTTCTAGAGCAGGGTAATCTAATTTTTTAAGTATTAAAATTTGCATAGCTTCAAGAATCCAGCTAATGATCCATTTGCTCCTGATGAGATACTAAAAGGTGAGGCTTTCTCTTGCATATTACATATGTGAAGTAAAAATTCATATTCTCAAAACAGTTAAAATTTGGTTATTTGAACATCTAAACAAATTAATTTAATGGTTAAATTTATTACCTAATTTACATAAAGGTAAATACTTCTTATTATTAAATTACTACCTAATTTCTATGAAGAGAAAAGTTCTTCCCAACATATATTTAAAGAGATTATCCTGATACAATCTTTCTCCTACCTTATAATTAAAACAGTCCTGAAAATGTGTTGAATAGTTGAATATTTGAAAGAAAAAAAAACAGTAGAATCTCACAATGAAATTCAAATTTCTGATTGTTACAAAGAGATAAAATTCATAATTATTCTATAAATACTAGAACTTATAAATTTTTTAAATATCAAGACCTAGATTTAACACTAAATATAGAACAATATATGGCTAAAGTAATAGTTTACCTGATCTCCTTCTCTAAAGGCATGAATGAGTTATATTTTTTGGATTAACATGCTTGATAACTTCACAGCTTTTTGAATGGCATTTAGGAAAATTAAAATAACTTATTTGGATATTGACAAGTATTTGATAATGATTTTGCAAAGGAAAGAATAAGAGACTCTGGTGCTCACGTTGATGGCTCATCAACTTCCTTGAAGAATCTCTGAAAAGAAATGTGAACTCCAAGTGTTCTTCTCTCAGTAAAGGAGCCTGTAGCAACTGTGAAGCTATGGTGCTATAGAATTGTGAAGTCCTTTGTTACTGACAAAAATAGGGTTCTTTTCTCCTGATAGAAAATAATTTAGACCAGGGACACTGATAAAAGTAAAGGCAGATTTATTGAAACCCTCCAGAGGGAGAGAACAGAGACAGGGTCCCGGGGTCTGCATGCCAGAGGTAGAACTTAGGAGTTTCTACTGCTTGGGAACGTAGTAGTTGCTGGGGTTAACCAGTCACAGTGTAGGAGAGCCAGCTTTTCCTTTTTTTGGAGCACTGATGTCAGGTTCACATCAGCTAAGCGAGGCGTTCTGGGATTGTGTAGCCTTTATTATGAAATGCGGGAATGGACTTTCCCAACCAGGTATTGGGTTTGTCTCTGTGGTTTGTGTCTTAGCTTTACATCTGAAAAATAAACTTAAAAGAAGCCAGGGTAGTTCCTGGACCATTGTTTTGTAACTGCCTATTGATAACTGCCGTAATTGTGGCAAGGCTTAACTGGATGGAGCAATTTTTGGAAACATTTTATTCTACCTGTTTCTCTCTGAATCCAAATCACTGGCAAGCTCTTGAACCCTTATTTTTAAATTTATAATTTTAAATGCTTATTTATTCTGTCTATTGCTAGATAGAGATTTTCAGACAAAATTTCCAGTCATAGAAACCTGGTGGTTCTTCTTCATGATTTTGATTTATGTTATTTTTTTCTCACAATTGAAAACGGAGCTAATCAGCTTAGGGTTCCTTGCTTTTGGCATGAATAACCATTTCCATTTACTCAATTGTATTATTTCCAAAACAATGGCTTCATTTTCTATTTTCTGGCCATTGTTTATGAAATAAAGGCAAAGAGCAATAAAGCATTACTATAATTGCTCAAACAATAATTGCTGTGTAGACAAAAGTGTATTTTTATGAGAGCACAGTCAGGCAAACAGGCAGGCAGCTAGTCCCTCGTTCAATAGTTTCAAGTTTTGTTCACCAGGTAATATTACAAAGGTCATAATTCAACAAAAGAAAGAAAATGTAAGAGTGTGAGTGAGTATATAATATGTACCCTTAGAGGTGGCCTGTACGTTGGATATGTGAAAGACTCATTTTAGGGGATAAAATTGTATATCCTAAATGCAGGTTGGTTTCTATTTTAGAAAGTCATTAGTCAAGGCCTCTGTGTTCTCATTTGTGTATATGATTTCATTTATTTTATACTTTGAACTGGTTGGTACTCAGACAGTGTTTATTTAATGCATGAGTGATTGAATGAATGAGCAAATGAATGAATGAATGGATGGATGACTATTTTGCTGAAATGCCACATGTTAGGAAACTAAATAACTGAACAAAATAAGCAGCCACGTTAAACTTAGAAAATGCAGCAGGGATGTTTATAGTGAGCATGTACTTACAGAGGATGAAAGACTAATGGATTTTTTAGGAGAGAATGTGATACAGGAGAAAGTATGTTGCAGCAATCACACCTATGCTCATATTTTGCTCATGGCATTTCAAGCAGTGGGCATTTCAAGCCTTATGATCTGTTTTCTGATTCCTAAATCTGAACCTCAGTTTTTTTCATTCATAAAATGGGGACAGTTATATTTTTCTCATCGGATTCTGTATATAAAATGCTTAGCTCCATGCTTCATATTTTGTACACATTCAAACACTCTAGGTTTTTCTTTTCTTTATTTGAGAATGCCTATAGCATTTGGAACCAAGTGCTCCCATAGTTACCCTTTGAGTCCAGAATTTAAGGTTGGTTCAGTTACCCAGTTCTTTTTTGAAACATAGCCAATGATACTGTCTTGCTAGTGGGAGCTTGATAGAAGCTTCCAGGCCACCAACATTCTCCATGGTGGCTTATTACTTCCTACCTCATATGTAATTGTGATTGACGAGTGGTGTTTCAGCAGGTGCAAGATTTGGCTATTCTATTCTGGTGGGAAATGCACTAGTACTCTGCTTCAGAGTAAACCCTAAAGTTGATTCAAAATTCAATTCAAGTTATTACTATAGGTTTTGAAATTCCTATGGAGATAGGCCAGAATTACCACACCTATGATTTTATTTTTTCCCTGTGTATTAACCAACAGCTGAAATTAACACTAGTACATTGGTAAAACTTCCAGGAATGCAGATAGAAAATCTATATCTATGGAATTCTCTGTTCTGACATTTAGTTCATGACATTAAGTTCACAATACAAGGCACATTACTTTATGATAAATGATGTAATGCCAGGATAATAATTATGACTAATCAATAATTTATAGCTTGTCCACATGGCACCAAAATATGTGCTTAGATTTGCTGCCCTGTGCTGGCTTGCATTTGTTAATGTTTCTAAGTTTCTGGGGTTTTTATTTTGAGATCAGCAGATGGCATATTTTAACTTACTGATACCTGATGATTTTATTTTATTAGGACCTGAAAAGAACAAGAATAATTTTACATAGTAAATATAACACTAATTTGTTGTGCAAAAATTCCTGAAGCAGTATTATTAAAATGTAAAATTATATGGTTACCTATTTATTGCACTAACAGGGGCTGTTAAATAATGTTAGATTGCTAGAGAAGAGTCACAAGATCCAAAATGATATAAATCTATATGAAAAATGATGAAATACTGTAACAGCATATAATTAAGTATATGCATCCCATCCAAAGGCTTTCAAAGCAAGGGCTCAGCAAAGGGAAAATGCTACCTCCAATTGCTCTCCTTCATGGACACCATACTAGATATACTTCCTTTCTTGTTGGCTCCTAACCCCGGAGCACCCTGGGTGACATCTGAAACTGCCTCTCCCACTACATATACACAGAGCAAGGAGAGACCAGAGAAAAAGGCAGACCACTCTAGATTGATAGGTTGCTGTTTTAAAAAGGAAACTGTCATACAAGGCTGTCGTGGGCCCTGCAGGATAGTAGTTTTCCTTACCCACCCACCAGAGTCTTCAAGTTTTTATAGAGGACTTATCTGGGTTCAGTCATGTGTACTGTCCAGATGGTCTCAACAACACATTACTCTCTCAAAGTTGGGTCCTTGAAAATGACTCCTAGTGCTGAATGGTGGGCAAATGTACATTCCAAGGAAAGGGGAGGGTGTGAGAAGCCTCTGATTGCCCTAATTGAGTTCACAGATCAGCTGGCAGTCACAGTTTCTCCATGACCTCCTTCAACAGTTCTTAGATCCAAATTCTTTAGAACAAAGGAGCCCGAAATGGAGTCTCAGTCCAGATGACTTTACTGGTCACATAGGCAGATTTCTGCTACATAACCAGCCCCTACTGTGGGTCCTCTAAGGGTCTCTTGGAGAGCAAATGCAAATCATCAATCTCACTGTTACCAACAAAAAAATTCTGACTAGCTGGCACAAACCTCCCTCAAACTCTTTGAATCTATGGTTATAAAACATGGCTATTCATCAGTATATGAAGTCTGTCTAGAATGATCTAGCCATGTAATATGAAAAAAAAATAAAGATATTTATTGAAGAAGAGATAAGGTAAAAGAAACATCATACATAGGACAATGACACCTCAGTCCCCTTCAAAGTAGGCACTTTGGAACCTCACATAGTTCTCCCAATTGCCATCAGCTGCCTCATCATATTTTCCTGAATCTCTTCCCTTTCAAAGGTGATTTTAGTTTTGAAAAAAGTCAGAAGTCTCAGGGCACAAGTCTGGACTGTAAGGGAGGGAGACTGAGTCACATGGGTGATTTGATTTTTTGCCAAAAAAATGCACAAGATGTGATGCATGAGTGGACACATTGTCGTGATGGAGCTGCCAGTCACCAGCTGCCCATAGCTGCTGCCTTTCAAATTATCTAAATAGTTTCTGAAGAGGAATGTTCAAGCTTAACACAAAATTTGATGCAGATCCATTGCTCTTCTCACTCAGTCATTTTGAATACGAAAGCCACACAGCACACATGCTCACTCAACAGCCTCTCCCGCCCCCACTGCCTAGTACAGTGAAGTCATTATTGTTCACGCATGTGCATTCCAGTCCACTATCCTTGGCTGCCATGTTACATTGATGTCATGGGAATCATTCTTGTTATGTTAACAATAGCTGGACTTTTCTGGACAGAACTCGTTGTACTTTATGCCTCACCCAGGTGTCAATCTGTGCAAATTCCTTCCTTATTTTAGTAATATAGTGAAGGCCAATTTCAAGTCTGCTGGAATTAGCCCTCACAGCATATATTTTCTGAAACAAGTTTAAGAACGTTTAATTTGAGGTAGTGATGGCAAATTGGTCATGTACATTTAGATTCACTCTTGCTAAAATACTGTTAAAAGGATAGTAAGGTTAACTATTAAAAAGGCCCGAACCCACAAAAACAAAAAACTAGAAGAGAATATAACCGTAACACAGTTTTGGGAACCAAAAAGTGGATGAACAAGTCGTAGCTAACCTCAAAGTTCTAAATAAGTTATGTCCTAAGATAATTGCATGAAAGCCAAAAAGCCACGTAGCTTTCTTCATAGTTCACCAAAAGGCTTCAATTGGTGCTAAGCAGTACCTCTGGAAGTAAGTGTAGGCAGGACTAAAACCAGGAGAAGTGATCCAAATTATTTAAAGGTAAGTTAAACCCTCAGATCTTCTGCTTTCTGCCTGCCAAAGCGCTAGACAGATGCAGAATTTTATCATCGGAAAATCAGTGTTAGATTGATATTTGAGCTATGAGCCTAAGGTGCTTTCCCTAAGCTCAGATTGCTTGTTAGTTAGAGGATTTGTTAGAAATGAATTCTGAATTTCATGCTACCTACTTTGAAACCACCTGATAATCCATTATGATTCTGAAAGGGAGTGCTTTGGACCTATAGGTCCAATAGGACCTATCCATAATGAGATTGGCAACTCAAAATTGGGTGCTGGACAGTGTCATGAGAAATGATTGGTTAGTTTTTGTAGAATGAACTACATGAGATTTAGATTATAAGAAGAGAAATTATTTAAGTTATTGCAATATTGAGGGAGGAAGTAAAATAGGTTAGTAACTAAACACTGGTGAAGTTACCAGAAATGGAAGAATAAGGATATATTTAAGACTTAAAAACAGCCTCTCTTAGTCATGTTTGGTAGCACTGAGAATCCTTCCTATTTAGGTTTAAGAAGCTTTTTTTTTTTTTTTAAATCTTTGTAGTGTTGAGAGTATTGTACTTTTTGTCTCATCATTTTCCTACTTGCAGATAATTGCTTACTAAAACTTTTATTGGGTGCTTATTTTTATTTTATTATGTCAGTTATCATTATTACTATATCATAATTAAATATAATTTAACACATGACCCTATTTATATTTGATAATAAATAGAATGCAATTGAACAAGTATTTTAGCTACTTGCCTGCTAGTGACCCACAAAATGCCTTATACACTATGCACAAAATGATTTAATGATAGTATGGATCATTTGATATTTGACTGCCTTTAAGATTAGTATGGATGGAAACTAAGCATCTGGCATCTCCTCCTAATCTTCCACATTGAGGAATAATAAGTTAGAAAGTAACGGGACTCGATTCACTTTTAAATAGTCCCTGCAAGGTGATTTAACCATGCTTTTTAATTCATTATGTTAAAGATAGCTGATGAAGCATGAAACAGTAATTTCTGAAGTTAGTTTTAAAGGAGGTCATGAACTGATTCATTCAGGCTTATAATTCCCTTTGAAATTAGCTTATATGAAACACATTCTCTACTGTTACTTGGATACTTGTTGAAGGAGGAGGAGGGTGAAATGGTCAATAAAAAGAAGTTTGCAATCCTTACATGAAAGATGATAGTATAGCTTCTCTTCCTTAAGGAAAAGGACAGTATTTTAGTGTGCCATTCTTTATGAGGAATTAAAAAAATTATTTACAAAACAAATAAAATATGGTGAATTAGGTGGAATGCAGAGATAGTTTGACAGTTGAGAATATTTTAACATAATTAAAAGTTTATTTGTGCTGGCTGATTCTGGAATCATCTCTTAAAAATATATATGTTGTAAACATGGGATTGCTTTACTTTGTGGCAAAATAATTCTCTAAGGTCTATTTTTTCTTAATTTGAAGTGATTATAACTTGTAGTTTTATTTTTATTTTTTAGTATTTGTTCTTAGTTCATATTCTTGCTTAATTTCTCAAATATTCTGCAAAGCTCTATTGCTATTGCTCTCTTGCTAGGCTATGCAAGCTTTTCATTTATTTTATATTTCAACTTTAGATGTAATTTGTAACTTTGCTTAGATGATTGAGTCTCTAGATTAAGCTCCATTCTCTTTAAAAGCCTAAAATATTTCTCTCTACCCTTTAGTTCTTGGTCTGTTTTCTCCAAAACTTTCTTAAAAAGGAAAACAAAACGAAGCAAAATACAACACAACAAAGTATTAGCAGCACAGCTTATTTTATTCCAAAAACTGAACTGGCTTATTTTTCTTATGACCACAGGTATATTTTTGGCCATCTATTAATTTAATATAGAAGTTTTATTTGTATACTATCCACCTTTCCTAGCTCAACATCTTATTAATAACTACCAATAAACATTTTCTACTTATCCTGCAGTTACTTACATTTTTAGTAGATAGGCACAATAGGAGGTGTATAATTCCATTTTATCTTTAGGAACCAAAGGGTTTTCATGCTGTATTGATTTTTAGAAATTAATATTTTATCACCTTCATTTTAGTAATGAGAGATTGAGTACTTAGGGAAGTTTGGAGTTTTAACCAGAGTTCCCCAGCCAAATGAGAGCACAGAAGTTTTGGTTTAAAAAAACTAGATAGTTTTTATGTATTATTGCTTATTCTTGTCTTATCTAAATTATATTTGCCGGAAAGTGGACTGTGTGTTCATATATTGGCAGGAACCCCAGAGGAAGCCCTCACTGAGTTCTCTGTACCTCAACACATTTACTGCTACAGTGACCCACACGCTGAAGCTGTTTTCTCCGTGTTAACTTGAATCCTACTGATTTTGGCCATCAAAATCACTATCAAAGTAAGCATCATGGAGTCCTTAAAAGTTACATTCATTTCCCCTCCCTTTAGAACAGTGGTTATCAACCTTCCTAATGCCGCGACCCTTTAATACAGTTCCTCATGTTTTGGTGACCCGCAACCATAACTAAAGCATAGTGATTAATCACAAAACAATATGTAATTATATATGTGTTTTCCAATGGTCTTAGGAAACCCCTGTGAAAGGGTCATTTGACCCCCAAAGGGGTTGCGACCCACAGGTTGAGAACCGCGGCTTTAGAAGGTGGGCAGTGGGATTCATGCTTGATGATTGATTCTTTTAGGATTTACCCAGAAAGACATCCAGAAGGCACTCACATTAATGTCATCAACAAAAAGGATGCAGATCAGACTAAATAACTAGTTGGCATTCGAATTAACCTCTGAAAGATATTGCTGCTGCTGTACTGTAGCACAGCTTTAGGTCAACGAGGGCATTCTTACCGAAAAGGTTAGGTTAGTGTAGTAAGGCAGGCTGATTATTGTATTCCGTTTCATTCTTTTACAGGCACTTGACAACTGATTGGTGGATTTTTTTTTCCTAGCCCTTTTATAAATGTAGAAGTTAGGGTTACTCTTTATCTTCTTAAAACATAGATACATGTTAGTAGGCATTTCTTCTTTTTGTTTAACTCTTTACAAGTATGCCTTAATGTCTCTAAACTGGTAGATACGGGCTATGCAGTAATTTTAGTTTTTCTAAATAAATAAATAATCTGCAATAATTGAAAAAGTTTTAAATCCTTCCCATAAGGGCCCATCCTGAGATCTGTCCTGAATTTGATCCAAGAGGCCCAGTCAATTTTTGTCTCAGCACATAACCACAGTGGAGCATAGTCTATACCTGGAAATCCCTTTTTCACCCAGTAGGATGGAAACAACAGAACTGAACTTCCACAGTTCCCTCCAGCTTTCCAAGGTTTACCCTCTTTCCTTCCTTCCCTGCCCCTTGTCCATGGAGACAATTAAAATATAGAGAAGCCAGGCAGGTCTTGTGGGAGCAGGATTAGAATGTTGAACAATACCAGTATTACATGAAGGCTGACTCAGAACTATATTTGGAGGTGAACTCATCCTTTAATTTTAACTGAAAAATATACTCCACTACAGGAGAGTCAAAGGATATCATTTTTCTTGCTCCTATAATGCATGTACTTACAAGGAGATGTAGGTAATATGCTGTGAGGATTATAGTATGTAAAACTATTTCTGGAGAGTATTCATCTACCATCCATTCCTTTGCTAAACTTCTCTCAAACAACACACCAAAATAAAACTTTTCCCAAAATACATTAGCCTTATGAAGAAATATCTGACCAGCTGGGTTTCCTGTATAATATCTTTTCTAGCAATAACTTTACCATTTGGGGAATAATTAGTTCTTTCAAGCTGCTGAAATAAACTTGAATTTTCATTTGCTGTCATTCTAACAATTAAAAAAATAAAGAAAACCAACCTACTTTAGTTTTAAAAATCCTCTCTTTGAATAATTTATTCTTAGAGACAGTGTTGTTAGTTGCATAGTTTCGGCATTGGGTAACTGTATTTAAGTTTTGAACCTTAGGTAAAACTAATATTTATTTGTAGTCAAAGGCTTTTTCAGTACTAAGTTAAAAGCATATTAAGTAGTCAGTTAAAGAAGCAATCATTCATATGTATTTGTTTTCTCAAGTGACCATCAATAAAGAATAATCAATGTCATTACTCAGATTGAAACAATTTTCTGGGTTCCCAGAAACCAATTAGAAGTGTCTTCTCAAGTACATAGTACTACCTTCCTTTCACTGTCACGAGGTAAGAACGCTGAAACTCTTGTCATATTCTTCTGTTTAAGAGAAACAATGAATGTTATAGACTGAGAAAATGATAAAATTGCATATTTCACAGACATTTTTGAAGGAAGTGACCTAATTTTTTGTTATAAGGAAATCGAATAAGGACAAAATGGTTACATACAGAAGACAGAACCTGTCATTTCTTAGATCATATGTAAAAGTATATAGGAGTCAGCAAAAGTGTTAAGCTAGAGTAAATGGTCATCTTACTGTCTGATCATGGCATACATAGCTTGGCATCAATAGATCATCAAAATTTGTGGAGGGAATGAATCAATGTGCAAAATCAAATCATTCCACTCATGCTGGCTCTATAGCTGTGTAACCAATTCTATTTCTCCATAAGTGGGGGGTTTAAAATATTTACTATTAAAAAGATACCATTTATGTCCTCTTTCACTACTACTTTTTAGCATTTTACCGGAAGTTCTACTTAATGCAATAAGACAAGAATAGGAAATGAAAGGCATTCAAATTGGAAAGGAAGAAATAAAACTGTCTTTTGATGACACGATTTTCTATTTTTTTTTTTTTTAATTTAAGGAGAGTGTTTTATTTTTATTTTTTTTTTCAGATTTAATGTGTTTTATTGATTGAATTATTACATTTGTGCCAATTTCCCTTCCCTCTGCTCCCCTCCACCCGGTGGCCCCCCTCCCTCCAGTTGTCCCCCCCTTTTAGATTATGTCCATTAGTTGTGCATACAGTTCCTCCCAACCTCTCTCCGTCTATTCCATTCCCTCCTACCTTGATCCCCAATTCCTATATCATCTCCCTCCCTTTCCCCATTCCCCCTCCCTGTTGACCTCCCCCCAATATGCTTCCCGTACCCACAGTTCCTCTTCCCCTCTCGTTGCCTATTTAGTTTGCCTTTGTTTCATCTCCCTAGCTTCTGTTTTTTTAAACCAGTCCCTTTAACATCTCATATAACAGTGGTTTGGATCTAATGAACTCTTTCAGTTTTATTTTGTCCTGGAAACACTTTCTCTGTCCTTCTATTCTGAATGACAATTTCGCTGGATAGAGTATTCGTGGTTGTAGGTTTTGGATTTTCATTACTTTGAATATTTCTTGCCAGTCTCTTCTTGCCTGTAGGGTTTCCCTTGAGAAGTCAGCTGATAGTCTAATTGGGACCCCTTTGTACATAATTCTTTTCTTCTCTCTTGCTGCTTTTAAGATTCTCTCTTTATCTTTAATTTTTGACATTTTGATTATAATGTGTCTTGGAGTGGTTCTCCCTGGGTCCAGTCTCTTGGGAACTCTCCTTGCTTCCTGGACCTGCAGGTCTATTCCCTTCCCCAAGTCTGGGAAGTTCTCCTTTATTATATTTTCACTCAATTTTTCAAGTTCTAGTTCATCTTCCTCATTCTCTGGCAAACCAATGATTCTTATGTTGGGCCTTTTATAGCTGTCCCAGAGGTTTCTGATCCTCTCATTGTTGCTTCCCATTTCCTCTTGCTGCATTGGTTGACTGCTTGTTCCTTCTCCATATTCCAGTTTGTTGAAATGAACTCTGGATTTTATTTCCTTTCCTTCTGTCTCGTATGCTGTTTTGTTCCTTTCGTTATGAAAGTTTTTCGCTTCTTTCATATCTTTTTCCTGCTCTTTTGTGAATTCTGTAAGCCACCTGATAACAATGGCCCAGAACTGAGCCTCTGACAGGTTTCTTATCTGTTCATCTGTCAGGTTCTCTATCTGCTGCCTGGTGAGTTGTGTTACCGGTATTTCTAAAGTTGCCTGCCTCATTTTGACAGATGCTTTTTGTTTTCTTGGGCTGGCTGTCGGGGGCAGTGCCTGTGTACGCGTCACAAATTAGCGACCGGCGCCTGCTTGTCCGCGACCTATTTCGCAGCCCTGTGGTGCTTTCTTTGGGAGCGGGTGTCCAAGATGGATTCACACAGTTATTCAGCTAGGAGACGGGGATCCGTCCTCCCGCCCCCCTGGGCCTCACTGTTCAAGGCGATGCCGCGGCCGCTCTCCCCAGCTCCGGAGTCACGCACCGCCAGGGGCTTGGCCGCCGGGACTCCTCGCCGGGGTCGCGCACCGCCAGGGGCTTGCGTAGCCGGGACTCCTCGCCGCCCGCCGCTCCGGGTGCGACCGCAAACAGCACTGCCCTCTTTAACTCTTACCTGCCCAAATGGCACCGCTGGTTTATAACTTCATATGTTGGACTTCCGTGTAGTTTTATTTTCTGGAATTTCTAGTTATCCTTTGTTTTGAAGTAGTTGTATTCCTCTATAGTTGTAGAGGGAGACCTAGCGTGTCCGCCTAAGCCTCCATCTTGGCCGGAAGTCCGATTTTCTATTTTTAAAAATCCCAAAAAGTCAACAGAAAACTCCTGGAACTAATAAGCAATTATAGTAAGGTTGTAGGATACAAGGTTAATATATAAAAGTTAATTGCTTTTCTATATACCAGCAATAAAAAAGTAGAATTCGACATTAAAAACAGGATATCCTTTCCATTAGCATCTCCCAAAGTGAAATATTTAATATAAAGCTAGTAAAGTATGTACAATTTCTCTAGGAGGAAAACTCCAAAATGCTAATGAAAGAAATCAACAAAGAACTAAATAGATATTTTCATATTCATGGATAGAAAGACTCGATATTGTCATGCTATCAGTTACTTTAAATTTCAGCTATAGATTTAATGCAACCCCAATCAAAATCCTAGCAGGTTATTTTGTGGATATCAACAAACTGATTGTAAAGCTTATGTGGAGAGGCAAAAGACTTAGAACAGTTAACACAACACAATATTGAAGAAGAACAAAGTTGGAGCAATAACGCTACCCAACCTTAAGACTTACTATAAAGCTACAGTTATCAAGACAGTGTGGTATTGGTAAAAGAGTAGACAAGGTGATCAATGAAACAAAACAGGAAGCCCGGAAATAGACCCACATAATATAAACAACTGATCTTTGACAAAAAGAGCAAACACAACACAAAAAAGCAGAGATAATATTTTCATTAAATGCTGCTGGAAAAACTAGGCATTAACATGCAAAAAAAGAAAAGAAAAAAGGGTCTAGGCACAGAATTTGCATGCTTCACAAGAATTACTCTAAATAAATCACAGATCTAAGTGTAAAACATAATATAAAACCTTTGGAAAATAACATGGGAGAAAATGTATATGACCTTGGGTATGGTGATGATTTTTTAGATACAGCAGCAGTGTTATGATTTGTAGGAAAATTAATTGATAAGCTAGACTTCAATAAAATTAAAACCATCTGCTCTAAAAATGACAATGTCAAGAGAATGAGAAGACATGCCAGACTGGAAAAAAATATTTTCAAAAACAAAGCTGATAAAGGACTGTTATCCAAAGTATACAATGAATTCTTAAAATTCAACAATAAGAAAAGAAACAACTTGATTAAAAATGTGTCAAAGACCTTAACTGACACCTTATCAAAGAAGATATACAGATGACAAATAAACATATGAAAAGATGCTCTTCATATGTCATCACAGAAATTCAAATTAAAAGACAGTGAGATACCACTACATATGTATTAGAATGGCCAAAACCTAGAATACTGACAACACTAAATGTGATGATGTGGAGCAACAAGAAGCCTTATTCATTGCTCGTGTGAATCAAAATGGTACACCACTTTGGAAGCGCTTAGTGGTTTTTTATAAAGCTAAATATACTCTTACTACATGATCCAGCAGTCATGCTCCTTGGTACTTACTCAAAGGAATTGAAATCTTATATCTATACAAAAACCTGCTCATGGATGTTTATAGCAGCTTTATTTGTAATTGCAGAAGCTTGGAAGCAAATGAAGATGTCCTTCAGTAGGTGAAAAGATTAATAAACTGGTACATCCATTCAATGGAATATTATTCAGCACTAAAAACAAATGAGCTATCAAACCCTGAAAACACATGGAAGAATCTTAAATGCATATTACTAAATGCAAGAAATCAATCTGATAAAGTTACATAATACATGACATTCTGGAAAAGACCAAATTATAGAGATAGGAAAATGATCAGGGGTTGCCAGGGATCAGATGGGTAGAGATGACTAGGCAGAACACAGAGGAATTTTAGGGGAGTGAAAATATCTATATGATAGCAATTTTCAACCTTTTTCATCTCACGGCACACATAAACTAATTTTTAAAATTCTGCAGCACACCAAAAAAATTTTTTTTGCCTATCTAACAAAAAATAGGTATGATTTTGATCAACTTACAAAAAAAATAATACAAATTTTCTACCCTTTTTCTTGCAAAGTGACTTTTTAAAAAATCAGGTGCCTATATTTACATAATACGATAATTATTTCTGGTACCAAGAATTAACCAATCAGATGCAACCTTATTATGCAGTGCAGCCAATAAGATGCAACTCTGTTATATCTATATATTTATGGTTCAAGACAGAGCATTCACACCAGGCAGCTAGTGTTGTGTTGACTGTTGTAATTTTTTTTTATTTGACAATCTAAGGGGAAAGGGGTCAGTGTCCCTGACTAAATAGTAAGGTATTGCATGTTTTAAAAATTCATGCAGCACACCAGTTGAAAATCTCTGCTGTGTGATATCATAATGATTGATGTCTTATACATTATTTTAAGCCACTAAAATTTTGCAAGGATATTTTGCTCATAGAGGATAACCTCACCTATATAGATTTGTTAATACTTAGAAGTTTTAACTGTCTCTATGTTAAAAGACCTAATAAACAAAGGGAAAAATAAAAACTGCAGCCTGAGAAAAGTTTTGCAAATCAAAAAAGCATTAATATTTGTCATATATTAAACTTTCCTTCATTAATAAGACAATATAAATTAAAAATATCAAATGAGATTCCAGTTTATACCATCAGATTGGCAAAATTATAAAGGCTAAGTAATCTAAGTGTTAGGATATGGAGAAACAAATTTCCATAAAATGTGGATGGCATTTAAACTAATATTATCACCTTAGAGACCAATTTGCTTATTTTGAAGATGTGCATAACCTTTGACCCCTCAATTCTCCTTCTAGGTATATACTCTAGAGAAATTCTTACACATGTGAAAGGAGGAACTGCAGAAGGAAAATCAGCAGTATTGATTACCATTAGAAAATGTCCAAACTGAATAACAGGATAAAATAACATGGATAAACAGGAGAGATAATTCTGGAATATGAAGACAAAAGACTCCTCCCCCACCCTCCTTGTAAAACAATTCAAACAGGGCAAAGAAATAGTGGGCTTTTTTGTTTGTTTCTTTGTTCTTGGTTAAGTGGTTTACTTCAGGGCTTCACTGAGATGGGAGGATGTTCTGATCAGACTAATGTGTTGAAGTCTGATGCACTTCAAATATTTGTTCACCATTACTTAGAAGAAAGGCTGATAAGAAAAAGCAAGCGTGATCACTGCTTAGCTCTTTTTCTCTTGTACTGAACAATTCAGCTCTGGCCCCAAATATGCATTCTTCACTCTAGAAATTTCCTTCATCTCATCAGATCAACTTTCCCTAGAAGGATATTCAGCAGCCTTTGCTGTTACTTGAGCTTGACTTTTATGATCTCAGTGCTTACCCAAAGAGCTTATCAAAATATTCATTCCAATCATATTCTTTCAGATAGGAGTGCTGAAAAATTAGAATTTTCTTCGCCTTATTGAAATTCCAGTAAATTTGAGTGTTGTTTAATTAAATGGATGGATATTGTTTGCCTGTCTGGACCATTACCTCTTAGTCCAGTTTTTCTTGAGCTCAGTGATATAGAATCAAGCCACATAAAAATTATATTGAGCTTTAGCAGAAATAATTAAAATAATCAAAGTCAGAAAGTCAGTGGAAGTATCTGACAGATACTACTTTAAGAAATAGAGAATTCTAAGGTTTTTAAAGTCTAAGGTTCCAAAGAGAATTAAATTGAATAACATGAAATATATATTAACAAAAAAAGACATCTTGACAATGTTAAAGAAAAGACAAAAGGTCTTAGAATCAATATTTTCTAATATGAGATGGAGTTTATCGAAAGTAAAAAACCTTGTAAATACTGCTGGGAATGAATTTAAGTCATATTCTCTGGCTATTTAGTTCTCTTTCCATTTTTCTCCCCGTGTAATCCCTTTTTTAAATTTCCTGTCCTTTGAATCCCAATTCCAATTCCAGGGTAATAGCTTAGTATGTATTCATACATAAAGAGTTTGGTTAGTCATGGGACACATTTATTTTCAGTGACAATTGTCACAGTCTTTAACACCTGCTTTTACTGCTTTCTTTTTCATTATCTCAAAAATTATACTGCTGGGCTCCCAGAATGTGCTTAAAGGAGAAGAAATAACAAAAGCAAATGAGCTCTTAAGGTGGTCCAAACACTTATCATCCCAAGGCGGCATTCAGAATTTATTTATTTTTCTTTCGTGATAGACGTTCCTAGTTCTTCCCACTATATTGAGTGTCTGAGAATATTATAAATTGGAAAACCCTGTAATGGGAAGAAGTAGCTTCATTTTCTTTTTTATTTACTGATGAGAGAGAGAGAGAGATGGGGCGGAGGGAGAAAGAGAGAGAGAGAGAGAGAGAGAGAGAGAGAGAGAGAGAGAGAGAGAGAGAGAGAGAAACATTGATTTGTTGTTACACTTACTTATGCATTCATTGGTTTCTTCTTGTATGTGCCCTGACTGGAGATCGAACCCACAATCTTGGCATCTTGGGATAGTGCTCTAACCAAATGAGCTACCTAGCCAGGGCCAGAAATAGCTTCATTTTTATACTAAGTGGTAGAAAATTGAGTGAAAATTGAAATTAGTATCCAGTGAAGGAGCAAAAGAGCAAACTTGCTTTATGATGTTATTCAAGTGTTGGTCTAATGTATCCATGATTTGCAAATACGCTGAGAATGATTTCCTCTGTTGAAACTCAAAACTTAGGACTATTTTTATTCTAAAGCAGCAAAGAGATACAGTCAATGTAAAATAAAAATAGTTCATCAGCATGAATGTCTTTTTCTAAATTTGGTAATCTGAAACACTTAGGGAATGACTGCAGCTACAAACTTCAGAAAAACAACCATTTTTATGATTATAAGGAAAGAAAGGCATTTTCCCTCTCCTACTATGTAGCATGGTGCTCTGTTCTTCACCTGTTTCATCTTTAATATACCCGAAGAAGGCTTGTCAGTTGTCATTACATTCATCTCCTAAAACCTCAAAATTAATTTAATTTCAGTGTATTTTATTAAAAGGGAGAAAAAATGTGGATTATGAATATATGGTTACCATTATGACTTCATCGTTCTAATTGCAAAATGGCTTCTGTGTCTTCAGGTTTCAGTTCTCTATTTTGGGGCTGGGTTAGCAGGGGAAAGATGAAAGAAGCTAAGAGGCCATGAGTTTAAGAGGACATGCTTTAAAAAATACTCATCCAAGTTATCCTCTCACATACACCACATAATTTCTACTCACATTCCATTGGCCAAGGCTGGATTATGTTTCTAAACCTTGCCTCCATAGCAGAAGGTATGGGAGAAGAGTATTGGGTGGCTTTTGGGTGGTCAGTTTATAATGTCCATCATTGTTATTTCCATCTCTTCCTTGATTTTAAACAATCATTTCAAAAATAATACATAAAAATTTCAGTTGAAGACTACCATGAATAAATAAGTAAAATAATATAGCAGGTAGAGAATGTGATTCATTAATATAACTAAAATAAAACAAATAAAGCTTTAACTTACAAAAATAAGGTAAGCTATTCCGCCACAGATTGCTCCCAGATAATCAAAAAGAATCTTGTCTGGTAATCATTTTGCAGTTTATAGATGTAGGAAATCAACATGTGGTATACTTTAAACTTAAATAACATTACATGTCAAATGTATTTCGATAAAGCTGGGGGGGGGGGGGTGGCGGGAAGAAAAGAACGTGTCCACTCACCCCAGAACAAACTCACTTCACTTCCAAGAATGAAGAGAGGAGAAGGAACAAGAAAAGCAACATAATTGAGAAACTACTTTGTGTCATTTAAATTCATTTAACATCCTATTATGCTGATATTTTATTTTGATCATGTGCTTCTAATCAACATTTTTTCCCTCCCTTCTCATACTAATCAAACACTCTGAAATTAAACTTGAGGCTTTGGTTGGATGAATGCAATATAATTTACAAACTCTCCTTGGGGATGTAAATCTATCTAGAGGAGAGAAACATGTCAAGTACAAAAAAAAAATAAAATAAAAGAAATATTTTTGCTCCTCATGATATGACAGATCTAAAATGTAAGCTCTGATATTGAGTGAAAGAAAACTTCTGGGTCTAGGCAAGTGTTTCACACTTCATCTGTATTGAATGAAACTATTTTTTCCTTTTATGTAGAACCTAATCTTATTAGATTAATTATAAGCTTTATAACCTCAATAGGGAACATAGAAATATCATGTCATATTAAAATTGATTAAAAAGAATACATGATTAACCCTGGCTGGTGTGACTCAGTTGGTTGGGGCATTATCCTATAGACCAAAAGGTTGAAGGTTCGATTCCCAGTCAGGGAACATGCCTGGTTGTAGGTTGCAGTTTTGATCCCTGGTCAGGGTGTGTTTGGGAGGCAACTAATCTCTCTCTCTTACAACAATAAACATAAAAAAGAACACAATTACAACTGAAACTAATATAGTAGTGTATGTTAACTCTAATTGAAAAAAATTTTTAAATATTTTAAAAGTACATATATTTAAAATTTATTAACATACTTTAGAGAATTGCCTCAAAATTATATTTGAATGAAAAATATGTATGGAAAAGGAATGAAAACCTTAATATTTTACTTGGAGGGACCTCAAAAGATAGAGCTATAAATTGAAGTTTAACTTCCCTGAAATATTTACATTGACTTCAAAAATAAGATAGTTGTTAATTTTAATAAGATAGTAATGAAACATTGGTAAAAAATACAAAATTCCCATCATGCCTTAGGATTTAACCACAAGACCTTTTCTGAAACATTGATAGTTTCAGACAAACCTAAGTTACCTAAAATAGAGTTCTAAGTCACTCACCTCTGTTGTAAGAAAATACAGACAAAAGTATTGTTGATTATAGAATATTTGCAGCAAAAATGCTTGTTGGGGGATATCAATATTTAAGAAACAGCCAGGAGTAAGTCATTAAGTCAAAGCCTTTTGGGATCCTACAATGTAATTTAAATAATGTAGCCATCTGATTGTAGTTCGTCCTGTGTTTTAGTCTGTTCAGGCTTCTTTAACAAAAATACCATATACTTTGTGGCTTATAAGCAACATAAATTTACTTCCTACAATTCTGGAGACTAGGAAGTCCAAGATCAAGGTGCTGGCATATTCAGTATCTCCTGAGGGTCTGTTTCCTGGTCATAGAGAGCTGTCCTCTTGCTGTATCCTCACAAGGTGGAAGGAGTGTGACGGAGCTCTCTGGGGTCTCATACGGGATTCATTCTTCTTATAAGTGATTCATTCTCATTCGTGAGGGACCCACCCTCATAATCAACTCTCTAAGGCAGTGATTTTCAACCTTTTTCATCTCATGGCACACACAAACTAATTACTAAAATTCTGTGGCACACCAAAAAAACATATATTTTTTGCTGATCTGACAAATATACATATAATTTTGATTCATTCACAATGGATTGCTCTTGTGGTGTTGCCAATTGTCATTTTTTTATTTGACAATCTAAGGGAAAAGAGGTCAGTGCCCCTGACTAAATAGTCAGGTATTACATGTTTTAGAAATTCTTGTCGCACACCACTGTGCCTCTTGCAGTGCACCTGTTGAAAATCGCTATTCTAAGATCCCACCTCCAAATACTGTTACTAAGAGACTTAGCCTAGAGATGATGATGGTGAGCCTGAGTGAGTGAAACTAAATGAAGCTTCTTTTACCTTAGTGATCTTAATGTATCCCTAAGGCAAATTCATTTGGGAAACAAATGCCTTTTGCTGAGGGAGATTCTGACCAGGGTTGTCTCTGATTATCAGATCATCTTCCCAACTGCTTTCTAAGAATGGTATTTGATGTTCTGCAACAGTAGGTTTTTTTTTTGTTTGCTTTTTCCTTCTTCTTTTTTTTTTTTTTTTTTTACATGGGAAAATTAAGTTTTATGAGTACTGTATCACTCTTCAAACTCTGTGACTTGGGATTCACAAGAACTGATTATACTTGAAATTGGCTTGACAATTTTTAATGTCAGTGTCAGTGCCAGTTGGGTTTATATAAAAGTGTAGATAAAATGAATTCCTTCAGAATCTGTAATTCTGTCTTGTCTTGGCTTTAGTATCCATGGGCTTGCTGCTTTTCCTTAGAAGTATCATTTATTTCTGTGACCAGGTAAAAGAAGAAAATAAAAAAAATATTTATTTATTATTCTGGAATAGTTGAATTAGTATCTGGAAAACCTAAATGTATTAATATCTTTAGAACTCAGGTTTACCTTTAGAGATACTAGTTTAGTGTTGAGGGTGGGAAAAGAAGTTACACTAGCATTGTAACTTGGCTGACCTGAGTAATCATCTCATGTCCAACATTTATTTTACTCTGTGATCTTGGGCGTTTTCCAAACTTAATATTTTTTGTTCTTTAAAACAGTATTAGTTATTCTGAATTACAGAGTTTTGTGGTGATCAAAGATAGTACTATATAGACAAATCCAAATTTTGAATACCAACCGCCATGTAATATATATTTAGAAGATTTAAACTCTTATAATATTGTTATTAGAAATGGTAATCGATTTTTAAGATAAAAATTTCAGTAAATTTAATACAAATTTTAAGTCACATTGACATGCATATATATATTTAGGTTTTTTTTCCCCCGATGCCTTTATAATAACCTTATACAGGGTGGGACAAACATAAGTTTTCGGTTGCTAGTATGTGAAACAGAGTTTATTCTTGATTATGATTATTTGTTTATTCTTGTATTATTTTTCGTATGAACAACTGTAAACCTACTTTTCCCCCACCCTGTATTGTTTCTTCTGTATATGACACATGAGAATGCATTGAGGCAGTGTTTTGGCAATAAATTAATTTCTTTATATTCTTAAGGGACACTACTACTTTTAATTGCATAGGATATCTTTATGCATATATAGAACTTAAGATAACTTTTGTTAATGAAAATCTTAGGGATTAGGATTTGCCAGAGCATTGAAGCAATTAGTAAAACCTGGCATGCTTAACCATGTTAATCTGTTTCCTTCTTCCCTTAACTTATCTTCTAATTCACTTGTTCTCATGTAGGCTGAACTTTAGTTTCTGGCATCACAAATTATTTTTGACTCATTCAGGATATAGAGCATTTCCACCTCAATATGAATTTCATTCATTCTAAATGACTTTTCTCAAGGTCACCTATTCCAGGAAACCTTTCCAGATCTCTTACTAAAATCACTTGCTCTATCTCTAAACCTCATTGTTACTTTTCTATAGAGGTTTTGTAGTATCTGTCTTTCTGCATTGCAATATAATCATATTCCCTGTATCTTATCTATGTAATCATATTCCCATGGTGTCTTATCTCTCCTATTATATTAAAAGGTTCTTGAAAGTGGGATCCATGCTTGATTAATTTTTGTGTCCCTGCAGCAGTGAGCAAAAGGCCTTACACCAAGTAGGCATACCATACATATTTGTTGAACTGGTCATAATTCAAATTTTTAAGATCAGGGTATAGGTGTTGAAATACATCATACTAATGATAAATGAGGAGATGGATAACTCAGTATTGTATAAAGACACAGCCTGCAACTGCTTCTTTTATGAAGTTTCAGTGGAGCATACCATACTCATATGCATAACAGTTTATCTTTAAAATGAATTCTTTTCATTTTCCTCTATAAATAATATTGAAGAACTGAAATTCACAATTAACCTTAATTCTAATCAATGTGTTCCATAAGTGGGATATAAAAATAGAACTCCCTTTATAAAATGCTTTTCATAAAAGGTCTGATATCAATGCAAATAACTTTAAATCTATCTTCATACTTGGAATTGCCAATAAGGACTAATAAGCATTTTCACCCAGATAGGAAAGCACTATTATTTCCAGTGTTTTAAACCTTAAGTAGAACATGGTAGTTGAAAATGATTTTAAATGCCTGTCAAAGTGACCAGAATCATAACACTAAATAATTTCACTGCTCATTTACAGTGGGTGTTTTGATAGATTCCTGAATCTCTTTGAATTAAAGTTTGTTCTTCATTTGAAAATGAGGATATCACATGGCCTGCCTACTCTGCAGGTTGTTGAGAAGATCAATCATGATTACATAAGCAAAGGAACTTTTAATCTTTGCATTGCTTATAAAAATATAAATAGTATTATTGATTATAATACTGATTTCCAGTCTTTTAAAAATTGTTCATATCATGTGAGAAGGGTCCAAGCACAGGTGAACACCGCCCCTTTGCTCCCAAGAACCTTGTGTTTGGCAAAGAATATGCTGCACTTTCCATGTTGACTGCAGAGTGGATCCACCAGCCTTGGCAGACTGATGAATGCAAGGGGCTGGATCTTGGATTCTCTCTCTTTCTCCTCTTGCTATAAAATTGACACTGGTATAAGTATTGTCTTTTCTCAGTGACCTTGAATCATACACTAGTTTCTGTCCTGGGTGGCAACTACTTGTCTTTCAGCCTTGGCCAGACTCATGTTATATTCTGTCCTGGGTTACAGCTTGACTCGACCACTTAGTGAGCCAATATCAATTGAACTTCCGTTGTTACACTGGAGATGTGTTATAACTTCTCCACATTTTTGCAGATAAAGATACTACTTGTGTAATTTCTTTTATAGCAAAAATAAAATACATCCTGTGACATAAAAATCAGCCTTTATAATTTTGCATTAATTCCTATTTATGTCATGAGAAATAAAAAGCGGTACTTAGTTTTGTGGAGAGATTTGGTGTGGCAAATAAGATAAAGAACACAAGTTTTAAAGTGTCATCTAGGTATACTAACCCAGCTAGAAAGACATACATAACCACCACTCTTTGATTTATACCTTTGACACAGCTAATAAGTTCATGTCGTTATGGATTAATAGCTATGATTAGAAGGGACTGGCAGAATCTTACAATTCTGTGAAACGAGGAGGCTCTCTTTGGATTTTTAAAAGTGTATTGCTATTTGCTGCTCTAATTATGATTTTATTAAGTAAAAAAGAAATAAAGAGCAAGAATTCATGAACACAGACAATAGTATGGTAGATTGCGGGGGGGTGGAGTTGAAAGTGGGGGAATAAATCGTGATGGAAAAATTAAATTAAATTAAAAAGAAAAGTATGTGAGTAGTTTGTTTCTGTCTGGCATAGACATATCTATAGAGTTTGGTCATCTGAGTAGATCCGGAGTATATGGATAGTTCAGGAAATGTAGAAGCAGTACCAAGAAGAGGAAGGGTTAATGGAATAATAAACACCAGTGGTCACACTTAACAACCTGGTATAGAGAGTCTGAAAAAACATTGGCAAGTCTTGAATTACCCACCAGTCTCAAAAGGAGAACTGACTATTGAGCAGATATCTCCCATCTTCTGGAAGAGCAAGTCTTATGACAGTAATTATAATACAGATTCTGATAATGAGATATAATACTGTAAACAGTAAACCCAGTGGGATTTTGGATGCCAAGGGATTGTTGGTAGTGGAGATTTTAAAAAAGAAGCCTTCTATGGAAAAGTTAAAGGTAAGGAAGGAGAAATGACCCATTGTATTTCTGTATTATATAAGTATGTAAAATTTTCACTGATTTATCATTCTTGATCAAGCCATGATAAATGAGTTTTGTTCAGAGGTTAGGTTTTCACTCAAATGGTAATAAGGTAAAAGTAGTTCCACCTCCTTTATTTCCTGTCTTCATTAATGAAGAAAACCAATGTACATGAGATGAGTAGGAATAGTGATTTTATTTGGGGTTGGTGATTTGAGGTCTTGAGGTGGTGCCTTTTAGGTAGAGGATTATTGGCCAGGGTTCCAGGTGTAAAGTCAACAATTTTTTCAGTAATGTCAACTAAAACTCAAGCCATTCTACAAGTTAGGTGTCCTGGGACTTACGGTTTCATAGGTTTCTTGATTGTTCTTTGAAGTTGGACCTTAATTTTTTTTCAGTAATTTATTTCAAGTGGACAAATGGCTATTTTTGTGATGTTCAGCTATATTACAAGCATTTCTCGAATGTTGCTAGGTAGGACATTTTCTAAGGTCTTGGTGTGTCTTATTCATTCAACATGTATACATAACTCAGCTAACAGGGCAACTGTGACTCTCATGAGGGATAATATTTTTATTACTATAGCTTGTATCATTGCAAAGTCTGAGTAAAACAGATAAATAATGAGCAGTATAAAATCTATTGAAATATATTAATTTTGGAGATTTGTATGATTTTTCAGTTCCCTGTATTTTCACTGCATTGTACCTGGCTGAATCACTTGGAATATCTAATACATGCCTAATAGGTGCAGTGTTTGTTGTGTATCTGATACCTCCTAGAGGTCTGGGGAAAGAACTTACTGTCTCAGTTTGGAATGATGGAATGCCAAGACTCCTTTTATTTCTTGTGATAATAAAGAATGATATAAAGTATGGTTCATCAATAATAGCAGTGAAGTCTTACACAGCTAGTTCAATTCATAAAAGCATGAAATGTGGATACCAATATAGTTTTCTAATATTTTTCTTGTTCTGAAAAGATGCTATCATTTTAGCACACTGTCTCAGGAAGTAAGTCACAGAGAAGCTTCCACCACCTGTGTGTCAGCTTCTTTGTTTGATAGGCACATTCCAGAACAATGCCCTGCCCAAGTTGCCAAGTTGTATAATAGCTCTTAGTTTTATATACATCTTTTCCTGACTTCTCATCAAGCCATAGTACCATCTTTTCTTTAAAATAGCTAAAGCCTCTTCAAGTTATTGCCAAGTTTTCCTATTTCTTCCCTTTCATAGTAGTATTTGTTTCTTTGGTAAATATTTTGTATCTGTTCTTTTCTTTCTACTTCCTTTGACTAAGGCTAAGACCCTTGTACTTAGTATCCAGTTTATTAGGATCCCATTAACAGGACTATGAAGTATACTTCAGTCTGTCACAATGTTCTATGCAAGTTATTTCCTACTTCACAATCTTTCAGTTGCCTCCCATTGCCTGTACTATATTTGCTGTCTGCTTGAGCAGTCTCAATTCTAATGTATTCAGCCATCTTTATCTTTCATGATGTCATTACAGCAACCATTGAGTCCCAGCAAATTGGTTCACTGGGACATTCCATGCAGAGTCTGGACTCTCATCATGCATTTGCTCATTCACTACTTCTTCCTTTTCTTCTCCCTAAAGCATCTTAATTTTTTCTTCTTTTTCACGGCCAACCTCAAGTCTTATCTCCTCCACGGTCTTGTTAAATTCATCAATGCTGGCCCAACGATAGCTGCAGTCATAATAGGCTTTAAATAAAGTAATGCAGGAGAGTAGCTGAATTTTTTTTGTAGAAGAAAAGTGCTCAACAACTATGAGTTTACCTCCCTTCTTCTCGACATATGTCTCAAGATGATAATTCATTTCCACTTTAACCCTGTAGTAACTAGCCCAAGGTCTTTTTACAGCTCTCAGAGCCCTATAAGTAATTTGCAAATCACAGGAAATCTAAAAGTGGAAAGTAGATTGGTTAAAATTGCATTAAATGAGTGAAGAAGTGAAGGCTGAGTGGACTCAGTGCTTTCCTGAGGCTGAATTTGATAAATAACTGTCAAATATATTCCTATGTATTATATTTAACAACTTTACAGTGTCAATAAATATAGAATATTATTTAGAAATATTAGTATTTTGATTTCAAGTAATCTCAGCTATGTTTATTTAACATAATGCCATCATATATTCCCCTAATTTACTGTTTAACATTAACCTTCTACCATTCATCTTTCATGAGGAATATTTATTAAGCTATTTATTTATTAAAATTAGTCCTTGTTTTTGTATTTCTGAAATGCAGAACATCTTTGTTGAGAATGATTTTTTAAGTCTATTATGTTTTTTGGTCCAAATGATTTTTCTCAACCCCTAAATTTAAATTGTGTACAGTTAGTTTGAACATGTGTACTGGGTCCCAGTGGTGGACTTTTTTAATATAATAAAAAGTTAAAAAATGAGCATTCACTGCTATTCTTTTCTTCAAAAGGATAACTCATGATAAGTATATTGAGATGTACATTTGGGGTGGTAAGAGTAGGAGGGTATTTTTGTTTTCAGTGTGGAAGAAAAAAACACCATACAATACAATGTTTCTAAGTGCGCCACAGTGATGTTTGTTGCAGCTGAGTATATCAAGTTTTCCAGTGAAAATGAGAAACTAAGCACAGCTGGTGGAGCGTGAAGCCCAGTATTAGTTAAGTCCTCCACCACCCCCACAGCAGAGCTACTACTTAATGCCTTTCCATTGCTCACTGAACGAATTGCCTTCAATTTGGTAAGGCCGATAGTTCACTTATAATACATTATGAACAGTAGTGTCTGAAGTGGACATACTGTGCACATATCTCAGATCTATTGTTACTTTGCTTTTATACTGACTACACCAACTAATGAAAGTGAAATAGACTCTGAAAACACACATATGTTCTTGGCCAAAATTTGAGGAAGGAAGGATGGATGAGGGGATAGCTTAGGATGATGTCTTTGAATTTTTTAAGTATCATTATCTTAAAACTGTAGCATAAGGTATAGGATTTTTTGTAGTAGACATAAACATATTAATATAATAGTGCTAAATTACAGCCCTTTGTTCTATCATTCTAATTTTAAATTTCTGTGTTTGCAACACTGCAAATGGGTAGCGATGTATAAACAAACACTACATACTAATGGGAGTCATATATATATATATATATATATATATATATATATATATATATAGTTTGAATCCCTTTATAAAGTGAAATTGTTGGTAATCTAAAAATATAATTGTATTTAATATGTTCTAGAGTTAGAGCTTAGCGGTTCTAATGTTATTTATTTCCAGAATTTTAGAATTTTGTAATAGATTTTCTTAAACCCTGCCTCTAAGGTAATTGCTAAAGTTTGACTTTAATAAAATGTGTATAGTTATATATATAATCTGTCCAAAAAGTATCTAACCACATACTATGAAAAATAGAGACATTTATTGAAGAAGATACAAGAAACAAGAAACTTTGTACATAGGACAATGATGCCTCAGTCCCCTTCAGAGTAGGCACCTTGGGACCTCGCACTGTTTTCCCAGTTGGCATCAACTACCTTGTCATATTTTCCTGAATCTCATAGATGGTCTGAAATCACCCTTTCAAAGGTGATTTTAATTTTGGGAAAAGCCAGAATTCCAGGATGCCAGATCTGGGCTGTAGGGGGCTGAGTCACCTAAGTGATTTGATGTTTTGCCAAAAAACTGCACGAGATGTGATGCATGAGTGGGTGAGTTGTTATGATGAAGCTTCCAGTCACCAGTTGCCCATAGCTGCAGCCTTCTGAATCATCTGAATAGTTCTGCAGAGGAATGTTCAAGCTTAATGCCAAATTTGATGCAGATTCATTGCTCTACTCGCTCAGTCATTTTGAATGCGATGGTCACACAGTACCTATGCTCACTCAATAGCATCTACCGCTCCTACTGACTAGTACAGTGAAGTAGTCATTGTTCACGCATGGGCACTCCAGTCCACTGTCCTTGACTGCCAGGTTACATTGAGGTCGTACAAACTGTTCTCATTATGCTAACACTAGTTGGACTTTTTCTGGACAGATCTTGTATATATCAACATATCACTATTTTTTAAATAATAACTCTCAGATGGATTCATAATTTAAATATAAGAAAACCGTAAAAATTCTAGACCAAAAATAGATGCACTATTATACTTAACACAGCATGCAAATAATTCCCCCAGTTTAAATTGTGTGTATACATATGTATGGCCATAAATATATACCTGTGTACTGAATTACTTTTCTAGTGCTTCTAGAACTTTGGTTTGAATACAAGTTACATAAAAAGTGTAAATACACAACCAAATTTATATTTAATACTACTTAAGATGTGTATTTTCATATTTATCTCGATGACTTTTGGTATTTTTCCAAGTTTCTTCAATTAGCTAGCCTTTCTTTTGTAATATTTTTTAAAGTAGAATAGGTGCAGAATGTTTAATTAATTTATTTTGCAAATACAGGAGAAATTTTTATGGTATAAGAAGAAAGCCAAAGGGGAATATGTGGAACATCTGTAATAGTGTCAACAATAACAAAAAATAAATTTAAAAAAGGAGATAATGACAATATCTAATGAAAAGAAAAGAAAAAGAAAGCCACGTATTTAATTAACCCAATTTTTTTTCTTTTGGAAATTTACTTCAAAGTTGTTTTAAATACCAAAATATAATAGTGCTGCTATTTGTCTTTGCTTCACTAAAATAGAATATTTGGTCTATTGAGATACATTTGGATACAGTTTATCCCTCTGGTAGTTTGTTAAACAGGATTTTCTTCTCCTTTTTTAAATCTCTGCCACTACAACTTTCTTCAAAAAGCCAATCAATTCTCTCAGAGACCAGGATGGTGCTTAAGAAATTGAAAACATTTCTACTGGCAGGTTCACTATTCATTTCTGACACCTGCTGGTACAATATTGAGCACTTTAATTTATTGAAGTTGCTATTTGGAAAATAAAAGCCATACATTTTCCTCATGGAACCTATTTCAACATTTCTTTAAGTCTGTTTGTATACAGTTCATAGCTTTTCAATAAAACATTGACCATTCGTCTTTTTAAACTGCAATATAAATGATAGGTAAAATGATTAACTAATTTGAATCCAGGATTCATTTTTAACATTTGCAGAAACCCTGGGATATCAAACTAAGAGCATTTTGAATGTGTGATCAAGTTCATTTGGATTGGTTTGTTTGGTTATATTTTCAAAACTTTTGTATTTTGAACAAGATTTAAAATATAGATGCCTGTTTTTAAAAAAATCTAGTTATTTGACAGCAAAATTACCGTCAACTTTTTTTTGCAAGGGATGTAGATATGCGCATCATTTGGATAAATGCTGGGAAGCAGAGCTAAGGTGATCAGAAATTGAGCCTGAGCCAGCTGCCTTAGAGCCAATTCAAGGCAGGGGAATCAAGATAAGTCCACAAACTCAGAGTCCTAGAAACAGAAGCATATGTGAGGAGCAAATGAAATTTTAGAAAGGAGTGAGGGGTAAAGGGGTTCTAGGTGATCTTAATGAACAGCACTTAAGTTTAGGGCTTAACCTTTATGGACTCCTTCTTAGAGGTACATGGGCAGATTAAGCACCATAATAGCAGAACTTCAGGCACGTTCTACCTGGTTGATTTTGTTTGGGCTTTGTTAGAGACAGTATATGTAAAGGTTTTTTTAATCACAGTTTTAAAATAGTGAATAAAGTTAAGAAAATCTATCCAACTTTGTAGAACATGTTGGTGAGTATTCGAGTATTTAACAAAAGGCTCAATTTGAAATTGTCAAACCTTATACTAAGTAAATCATACATTAACGATCCTTTATTTTGATGTGTTATCTGAATCACACACACTATTATGTGACACCACAGATTATTATTTGACAGAATTTTAATAAACTTATATGGTTGCTAATTTCTAGTCAGCTAAACACTGCAATTCTTATTAACTAAGCAAGGTAACAAATAATTGTTTTAGCAACAATCATAATTGTAATTCACACTTCACATGCACAAATCTATTAAAAATAGCATTCTTGTAAGTTAAAGTAGCTCAAAAAGTTTTCTTGTTATTGCCATAGTGTTGTCAACATTAATGTCATCTTTAATTGCACACTGGGTCTACACAATAGATTTTAGAATATGTGAAGGCAATCTGTCGAATTTGTATTTAACACCCTCCCAAAATACAAAATACTAGCTCCACACTGCTTTCTTCTGTGGTACCCACAGTAAATCTCTGCTATTACCCAAAACTGAAGTGATTCTGAAAGTTTTGGTGCAAACTTTCAGGTACAGTTTAAAAATATTCGTTCTTGACACAGTATGCCTTCTACCTACACCTTGTCTACATACATTCTGGGTAACTCTAACACAGGAGATCCACAGACCATATTTTGAGGATGTCACAATGCTGCCTACAGAGGGCAGCTAAGCTGTCCCGTCTCAACAGAGCCTCCTGGTGGCTAGCAACAGGAAAGACTTAAGTTTGAACACTGCACCTTTCTTTTTGCCCACTCAGGAATAGCCATTTGCACACACTTCAAAAAGAGTTTGGCTAAATTTGGCTTAAATACATTTATTGGTTGATATATTTTTGTCCTTCACCTCTTTCTACTGTAACATCTGTCTTCTTAAACCAAGAAAATATTACATTCTCCTAATTTCAGTGGTTAAAAAAACAAGTGAGTTTTACTACAAATAGAAAACAAAGGTGGCATTTGTGTTAAAATTTTATTAGGAAGCTTACATTTTGAAATGAATTAAGATATAATAATCAAGTACTACCATAAAAAAAGTACTCAAAATTTTATTTCAAATTTCTAGTCAGGGTTTCTATCTACCTTCTCCATGCATATCTACTTTTCTTATAATTATAGATAATAGAGAGTAAGACTTAAAACATCCAGATAATGACTCTTATTTTTAAAAATATATTTATTTATTTATTTTTTTTTAGAGAGAGGTTGGAAGGGAAGGAGAAAGAGAGGAAGAGAAACATGAATGTGTGGTTGCCTCTCACGTGCCCCCAACTGGGGACCTGACCCACAATCCAGGCATGTGCCCTGACTGGGAATTGGACCAGTGACCTTTTGGTTCAAAGGCTGACACTCAATCCACTGAGCCACACCAGCCAGGGCTAATGATTCATATTTAATTTACAGAAGTTTTTCTTTTATTTAAGCCAAAATCAACTGGAATGTTAGAGGGTCATATATGAGGAAATGTATTGTGAAGTGTAAAATGCAGATTCTTTTTTCATATTTTGACATAGAGAATTTGTTGGTTAGCAACTATTATATTCTGCCAGGCAAATAGGTATATGTACAAGGCGACAATTTTGCTATTAAAAGTGGTGAGGAGTGATATGATCGTGGGAGAGGGGGTGGGTTGGGTGGGGGAGAGAAATTGGGGGAAAAGGGGACAACTGTAATTGAAAAACCAAAATAAAAAAAAATTAAAAAAAAAAAAGTGGTGAGGAGTATTTTAAACATTCTTAATGAGTTGAACAGAGTACATTGCTAATCAAGGGACCTTAAGTTCACTTGCTGTTATCGTAGATACAGGAATACATCTTTTGAGATCTATTTAGGAGGAATTATTTACATCAGTGGTTCTTAAAGTGTGGTCACCAATCATCAGCATCTTAATCACCTTGGAACATCTTAGAGCTGCACATTTCAAGGCTTATTTAAGACCTACTGAATCAGAAACTGCAAGTGAAGCCTAGCGCTCCTGATGCATATGTTTGAGAACCACTGATGTGGAGATGTCACTATGATGAGGAGTGTATGACCAGTTGTACCATAAGAAAGGAAGAAAATTCTCTATGAATCATCTTTCTTAAATGATACAGAGAAAATTTTCATTAAGGGGAAAAACATCAAGTGATCCAGCAAAAACTAACACTGCAAGGTGGTGCGGGAACCAAAGAGGCAAATGGAATAGAGAATCAAGTCAGGTGTTAGTCAGGGTACTGGCAGTTCTTGTGCTTCCGTACACACAGCAGATTGTGATCCATGAACAAAAATCCAAAAGGACAAATTGAAAGAAAAAAATCGCTTTGCCTAGCCTTTGTCAGAGCCTCTTACTGCTTAGCATTCTTGCTGACTATTCATCTGTTTCCTTCTTGTCAACATGCTGACAACCAGCACCACTCAACACTTACTCCTGTTTGCTTTTCTCCTTCTTTGTTTTTTATTCTAAAACCTTCTTTGTCCCAAACTAGTTTCAGATTCTAAGAAAATTACCTGTCACTGTAGCAGACTTTTAAAGAAAATAAATACATTCCACAGTTTAAGCTCTCTGATTCATTGTTAATCATCCTTTTATATATAAATAAGTATATTTAGAAATAAATCCTTCTTTATTTACAGTAAATAAATGATTCCATTTTTGACTTTAAAATGTCTGTAGGTGCTGCATGACTGACAAAGATACAGTGATACATGAGAATATAAAGGAAATGTATTTGGGGCTATGACATCGATCTGTATTTCCCTCTTTTTTTTTTTTTTCCGTTTGCCTTTATTCTCTTTTCTTTTCCTTTTCCTGTGTGTTGTACACGTTTAGTTCTTGTAACTCCCGGATGTTACCTTTCATTATTTTCTTCATGTTCCATGTTCTTTGTTCATCCTTTCCCAACTTTTCTGTTCTAAAATGAACATTTTCCCCAAATCTTGAGTATAATATCCCTTTTTGATTCATTGTCTCATTTATTCATTCAGTTACTCATTTTTTAATTTCTTTAGGTTTATTTGTTCACGTCCCTCTTCTTTCACCTACATCCCTTTGTCTCTCTCTATTGTGGTTTCTCCCCCTCTTTTTGTTGGGTATTACTTAACTGTCTTGATCTCACCCTTGTGTGCACCTTCTAATTGTAATTTTTTTCTTTCTTTCACTTCTCCTTTTTATTCCTTTTCAGTAAAATAGTTTATGACCTGATAAAAAGGCATACGTCATGCAAACTTCTAGTTATATACTCATGATAACAAGATAATTAAGGCATGATTTTGCCCACAAACACACAAAGAAGCATTCACAATGACTTTCAACTCATCTCTAAAATGCATCCTGTCCCTTGTCAACTGAGCCCTCAATACTTGGTAATAATGATTTTATTCATGCTTACTCATAACACTTTCACACTTGCCTCATTTTCTTTTCTTTCTTCAAGCCCTGTTTTAGTGCTGTCTGCTGTTAGAAGAGCCACACACACACACACACACACACACACACACGCACGCACACATATAGACACTGTTGGTCATATAATTTCTCAGTTTTTTGACCCCCCCCCCCCACCTTAAAGCCCCATGCTTCTTTCGTTACATTTTCAAATCCATATAAAGTTGGATTTCCTACTCCCTTTACTGTTGTTTTGAAATGAGTGTCTTATATTCTTTGTGAGTCATATTTTTTTATATGCCTAGTGCCTAGTTCACAAAAAGAACTTAGTAAATGTTTATGGAAACAGATTAAAGTATATTTTCCTCACCAATACTCTAGGTACCATTTTCTCCCATCCTCTATGGTCCATACACTTATTATTTCCAACTTGTTTTTCACATGACTTTTTTATTTTTGGGATTTTAATGGCAAGATTACTATCTCAGTTCCCCAAATCCTAGTTTCTAGTATATAAATGGTGGGCAAAAGTGGGTTTATAGTTGTTCATATGGGAAATAATACAATAATTAATAAACAGTAATACAAGGATAAACTCTGTCATTCCTCACATTTTCACCAAGGTGACTGGGAGTGATGCTGAGATGGGCCAAAGATTAGACTCTATTTATAGCTACGTGTTCCTTTTTTCACACACACGTACACTTGGATTATAGTTGTGCTCTATATTTAATGTAAATGTTGATACTAGCTCATCTCTTTGTTTTACTTACTTTGTTCTTTCCTTGTTGCAATCCGTGTATATTTCTAGCCTAGGTGGAATCAAAATATGCATGATATCCTCGTAAAACCTACTGTTATTTCTGGGAGTTTTAGGTGATATTTTGATGAATAATCTAGATGGCTTTAAATCACTGCTCAAGAATGCCTTATAGTAAGTGGAAAATTTTCCTTGGACTTTATGTGTCTGAAATGTACCAACAACAATAAAATGTGAGCTGTAGGGATTCACTTTTCTGATGGGTATTATACCATGTCTGATTTTTTATTTTAGCTCAATACAGACTCTAAAACAGTTTTGGATTTTCCCAATACAGGTAGTTTCTAGGGCTTCAGAGAATGAATTATTAGAGTTCAGGAGTTGGAACTATAGAGTCTCATGTAGAATCTTCACCCATCCCCTTCATAGGTCAGGAACTGAAGTGTAACAACAATCAAAGTGGGAAGAGATCAGAAAGAATTATGTTCTTCTTGCCCTTTCTGTTTGGAGCATTTGGTAAAGTTGCCTGGAAACCTGGCTTCAAAAACTAGTCATGGCACAGCAGATTATATGTCATTTCTTCTCACTAAAATTTGAAGTGTTTATTCCACTAGGAAAGGATCAGAGATACTGACTGTTGCATATCTGTTCTTGTTGTTTGTTGTTTTTGCTGTTGCTGCTGCCATGATATTTTCTTTAATCATTCGTAGCTTACAAGATGCTGAACAGAAGATATAAGAAGATCAGCTCTCTTTACTTTCAGATCTCTTATTCACAATATAATATACACACAGATACATACATATAAAATGCTGCTTGCCAAATTCTCAGGGAGAAAGAAAGCTGCCTTGTTTAACTATTTTTGAATCTCTTAGTTTTCTTTTCATAATATCTGCTAAGTGGGAATATAAAAACAGATTGCCCTAAAATCTCTAAGCCATAAAAATGAAGGCACACCTACTACTGTGGCACACCAAAGAAATCAGAGTGATAGTAGTGACAATAACTTTCGACTATCATATATTGAATGCTTTTGTAATGCCTGTAACAGTAAGTACTTACACAAAACAGATAAGCAGGAATAGTTATCCTAATTTATGTGGAAAGAAACTGAAGCTTGGAATGATTGAGTCATGGCCAAAGGCTGCATATATGTAAGATCCCTGCGTTCCTTTTGTCTATCAATTTGGAAAGAATCAGAAGAAAGAGCAAAATTGCTTCCAGAGAACAACATTGAGAATTGCATTATCAAAGACACATTGTAAAGCTTGAGAAAATTTTTTTGAAAGACTAATGATTTTGAAATAATTTGTAATTGCCTCTTTAAAGTGAAAATTAGCCCACTACGTGTATAAGTTTAGCAGCATCTTGTTTATGAAGTGTTCAGACTGCTTGCAACTGTGGCTCACCAACTCAGAATCATGCACAAAATCAAGTATATCAATGCAAAAAAAAAAAAAGCAAGTTACCTTTTTGGCTCCAAAACTGCTTTTATATAAATAAGAAATTGAAATTGGGAGTTAAAGATATTATGCTAACAGTGAATAGATTCAGATGTATAGAATAGTTTTGAAAGCACTGCAGTTTTTGTCAGTTTATACAACAATCCTGTTGGATAGTCAGGATTTATACATGTGAAAATTGAGAATAAAAATAGCCAAGGAACCATACCATAAGTGGTAGACCTAGAACAAGAATCTAGATTTTCTGATGTCTACTATGCTCTTCACAAAATATCACAACCATGGTCCATTAAGAGAAATTCAAGAACAGTATTTCAGTTGACTGTTATCTTAGATCATAGAGGCGTAGAACAATAGCAATCTTTTTTTTTTTTTTTTTTTTTGTGCATGTCTGCAATTTGGGGATGACCCAATGGGGTAGCTCATCTCTGCTCCGTAGGATGTCAGTGGGCTCAGTTCAGCTAGGGCCAGAGGATACACTCAGAAGGTGTTCCACTCTTATGCCTGCCAAGTCAGTTTTGGCTGTTGGCTGCAGTTACATAGGGCTGTCAGCCAAAGGCATCAGACCTCCTTATAGGCTCTCCATGAAACTCAGGGTAATTGGACTTCTTATTGAGTACCAAAAGCAGAAGCTATGAAGCCTTCTTAAGTCTTTGGGCTAGAACTGGTACAGTATCATGTTTGCCGCATTCTGTTGTTTAAAACTAGTCACAGAAATAGTCCCAACTCCAAGATATGAGACTACTTATACATTGCATAAATAATGGGAGGTTTTGTCCATTAAGGGCCACTGATGAAACTGATTAGAGTTTAGGATATTCTGATTAAAGAGGACAGAGACATAGTATACATTTTAACAAGTCATGTGTTTACAAATATAAATTTTAATTAATAGGAAATATGCTTTATTTCTTCCAATGAGCCAGGAAAAAGAGTTCACTGTAATTCGAAAAGGAGTCTAAAATATCTTAACTAATATTTTTTTCTTTTAACATTTTAGTAACCTTACTTCAATTAGATCTTATCAGTTAGGATTCGTTGGTTTTTAGATCTTCTTTGGGAAAGTGTCCGACATTTTCCAGAATTCTCTGCTGGATATAGAGCCAAGAAAATAGCCTCATAACTGTGTTACCTTTGAGAAATCACTTCTATGTCACAAAGGACACATTTTTGTAGATGAAGCTAAGATATCTTGAGATGAGATGTAGGTTTGTGTGTTATATGTTCAGTTCTCTTCAGCAAAAGGAAGCTACAATTCTATTAAAAATTGAAAAATCAACTATTGTCACCAACTTTATATCTGGGAAATGCAATGAGATAGTAGTTTCCAGTTAAACATATAGCCTGGCCCTGGAGGAGTTTGATCAAGAATTTGAATGCTTATTTGCCAGCTAAATAAAAAACTACCCAACTCTCCCCTGGGTAAGACTAGTCCTTCATGGGATGTTTATCAAACACTACATCTCCCTTGATAACATCCCCTCACACTAGTCGAGCCAGTCTTTAAATCATAAATAAGACTCTCTAGAGTGTTTCAGAGGATAGTAATGATGTATAACAGGACTTGAAAAGCAAGCATTTTTTCATTTATTCTTCTACCAATCTCATGAGCATGGAAAGGAATTTTCTGCTGGTGAACACTCAACTGTAGCTGGTGAACATTCAACTGTGTGAATGTTCCTTCATTTAGCAGCCAGGCTAAAAATCAAGAGGACAAGATAGCTATCAGGAACACTTTCCTAAGAATGAGGAAATGTATGATATCTTTATTTCAAGTAATCTATAGACCAGAAAAGGTGAGGATTCTGGAAGCAGTTAAATGGGAGCCAAGAAAAAATAATAAGTTGAGGGAAAAATGGTCTTCTGGAGCATGTGACCAGAGTGCTCAAGTTCACACAAGTTTCATTGATAGATGCCTGGAAGTTTTGTCCCATTTGTTTTCTTTATTACTTACTTTAGGAATGTAAGAGATGTGAAGTTCAAGTCCAGAAAGTATTAAGAAAAAAATTCTGTCAACATGTTATTGCACTGAAACATAGATCATGAGGATTGTATTTAGATTTCAGAAGCCTTCAACTGCACTGTGACAACCCCATGATTTTCTTGTGCTTTGTTGCTCTGGCCTTTACCTGGTTCCCTAGATAGCAGGAGTAGTCAAGGCTGCTGTGGTCATTTCATGGTCATATAGAAATTATGTAAGTAAAGTAAAATTCTCAGCCAGCATTTGCCGCACTTGAGTCAGACAACTCTCCTTTTTCAGTTCTGCAAAAGTCTGACACTTCTGGTGTTCCTGCTGAAGCTGTTTACAGAGAGGAATCATGCTCACCTATAACCTCTGATTAGGAGGTGTTAATTAAGACTTTATGATTCACAATTAAGTCTCTAAATTTAAACTTGTGTCTGTTCAAATATGTGTTATCCTTCCTGTCTCTCTTACTATTGATAAGCCTTCAGTGAGTTCATGCTCTTTTGAATCTTAGGATGCCTGTTTCTCTTTGGCCTCAATGCAAACTGCTGCAGTGTTTTAGTTACTGCTTCTCTTCCCCACCCTACACCTTCGGTGTGAAGATAGTAGATGTGATGTAAAACAGCCAGTTTAAAATGAGGAATTTATTCAGTAACTCAGTTATTTACAATGAATTAGCTTTACTGTTTATCACAAAATTTACTTTTTCAATGCAAAGTAATATGACCTTTTTGTATTGGATACATACAACTTGTATGTATATGTACATGTGGATAACTCAGTATCTTTGAACAGTACAGAGATGAACCTATTTAGTACATGCGTAGCTTTGCACAGTGAAGCCTCTATGTGCGGACATGTGCATAACAGACTATAGTGAAGCTGTTTTGGAGACCTCGCTTTTTCACTCTCTTCGTATTCGGAATAGTGGGAATGAATGGTACAATATTCTATAACTTTGCACCACAGTGTGGGGAAATCAAATCAAGAGTTGCTAAGAATGGTAGTGTTTGCATATTTTGTATATACTAGTTGTGTGAAAGATGAGAGGGGTTTTCAGGGAATGGTTATAGCATGGAGGTTTTATTATGAATGACAACAGACCAGATTATAGTTGTGAAATATCCCATTGAGTAAGCTGGGGATTGCAAAATATTTGACATCAACTCACTACGAAGTCAACTGAGCTGTGAAAGAGTTGAGTAAAAATATATACCTTACACAGATAGTGGTGGTAATACTCAATTTTGTTTTAACCATCCAAGCATAGATTGGAGAACATTAAGTGGAGGAAATGAGGCTCAGGTGATTTTATAGGTCTGGAACAGGATTGCTTTCAGCTCCAATACAGCTGTGTAGCAGCCAACAAGGAAAGGGATATGTGATATTAAATATAATAGTGGTTATGATTAAATGAGAACCAAGTTTTAGAGAATGTCTTAGCAGGATCACATCTCAACAGGATCACCAATGAGCCAAGAGAAATTCAAAACAGTGGAGATAAAAACAATTTTTTTTATATGGGACTTTTTAAATTTATTTTTGGAAGGTGTTAAAAATTTTTTTTATTGTGCCAGTTCAATTAAAATAAACCAGAAGACTTTGTAGTGTCACTGAGACTTTGTAATCTTCTATATTTTTCTTTTGTTTAAGTTTTTCTTTTTTTAATAATGGAAGCAGTGATGGTTGAAATTAACTGTAATTAAATGCAAAGCAAGTTAGTGTCAGTTTTTTTTAAGCCAAAGTTTCTATTGCTATACAAATGTTAGTGCATTCCCATTGCTTGTATTATGAGATTTTAATATACTTTACAATGATTACGCAAATACCTCATTACCACATATACAAAAGAGCTTAGATTTCAATCTCTTAAAAGGCCAAGATTTTATCCATTTAACTGCTAAGCCTGTGCACATGATGGTTGATTTTGTTAAGCATATTTATTGCCAAAGTATGTATCATACTGAATGACAATGTCTGCAGGGACTGAATGACAGAACCAAGAGTTCTAACACTTTCATCATTCACCAAACAGTAAACACATACCCTGTATCAGCTCTGGGGAAGAAAGTGAAGACGGTACAGCGTAACCTCCAGTAAAGCATACTACACTCAGGCTCCATTTTGTGATTCTAAAATGGGAAGAATAGTCTCCTGGGGGAATTAAATAATTAAAGGATGACTACTTCTGATGGAGGGGCATTGATGTGTGGGGTAAGGAAATAGAAAACATGAGTAGATATAATTAATGGGTAATAGTCTAATTATTTGGTTGGCCCTTATCTTCATGGCATTATTTTTTAAAATAAAAGAAAATACCTTATTCATCAATTTCATTAAAAAATAATGAAATTTATTCATCAACCATGAATTACAAAAATTCAATTCTGTACATTTAATAGCCTCATCAGGGAGTGAGGTGGTGGTGACGTAGTAGAAATAGAAGCAATAAGAAGGCATAGTATTCAGTGGAAAGGCCTATTGCAAAATTTCTATTGTGAGTCAAGATGGTCTGAGCTAATTCACTGCTCTTATTCTTCTCATTTGCATTCACAAGAATATTTGCTCTATGAGGGCAGGGTCTTCTTCTTGTGTATTTTTGTTCACTGCTATATATTTGGTGCCTTGTACATGATATGTCCTCAAAAAACATTTCTTAATGTTGAAAGTCACACACCTTTAATTTCTTTAAAAATTTAATAACTGTATTCCTGTGCTAAAGAGTGTATATTACTAAAAGGGCAGCATTTGGTTCTTAAAGATCTTGTTTGGCTACTAATAGCAATGTGATTAAATAGATAGTGCCAAATCTCCATATATAATGAGAAATCCCAGATCACCTAAAATGTTCTTGTGAAGTACTTTAGAAACTCCCCAAAATAGATTTAATTAAGATTATTGTCAGGCTAAACATATTCAAACTTTAGTTAAAACATTTAGTACCTTATCTGAAGACATTAATAGCATAACTTTGAATTAATAGGCTATGATAGGTGAATTCTTAGAGATTATCTAATCAGATATCTTTATTTCCAAATTAGAAAACTGAAAAGGAGAGTAGAATTTATGAACTGCGAAATTATATATGTTCTTAAGAGGAGAAATAAAATAATGGCATTTGATAAGTTGTTTTGCCTTAATTATGAATTTAATAAGAAAATAAATATTTATATGGTATTTTTGATTAATTTTAAAATTTATAATGAGATGAAATTTTTGGAAAATTTTAAAACATTTGCTAAAATAAAATAAAGTGGATTTGATCATCTAACTTTAAGATATAAACATATTTTCAGTGTTTTTCCAAATTGTAATCTGTAAAACTGTGGTTAAAACATAACTGAAATGATGAATTGCAGTTAAAAAATGTAATAGAGCTATATCTATTAAAATTAATTTGGTAATAAAAATATTCCCATATAATCTGGGTAGTTTCATTGGTTAATTATCTTGTGCATTTAAAGACAGCATAAGTTTCATTTAAAACCATGACTAAGTCTTTAAAAGAAAGCAAAATTATAAACTAATCTTTCTCATGAACATAGATTAAAAAAAAAACTTTTACCAAAATGTTAGCAAGTTGAATCCAGCAATACATGAAAAGTTAAAACATGACAAGATAATTTAGCATTCAAAAATCATTTCTTATAGTTTACTGTTTTTACAGAATAAAGGAGAAAAATATGATCAATAAATTCAGAAAAACCATTTGACCTAATTAAACAGCAATTTATGGCTTTAAAAAAAACTCTCAGAACAAAAGACATGAAAGGCTTACAAACTAAAAACTATAAACCATTGCTGAAAAGAATTTTAAAAGACCTAAAAAATGGATAGATATATCATGTCCATGTTTTAGACATCTCAGTATTGTTAAGGTGTCAGTTCTCAAACTGATTTACAGATTCAACACAATCCCAATCATAATTTCATAGCAGACTTGTTTATAGAAATTTGAATCTAAAATTTATATGGAAATACAAATTATCTCACCTAGAATAGCAAAAGCAATTTTTCAAAAGAAGAAAGTTATAAGAGTCATACTACCTGATTTCAAGATATACTATAAAGGTATAATAATAAAGACAGAGTCGGCGGCGGCGGCAGCCGTCCGTCTCGAGAGACGATGGCGTAGCTTCTTGAGAGTCTATCTGCACCGCCGAGAATGGCTCTGCAGTCCGACTCGGGAGTGACAATCCCTGCCACACTTGTTACAGGTGAAGGCAGATGGCTGTTGTTGCTGCTGTTGACGCTGCTTCCGCCTCGATCTTTTCTGGACCGCCTCCTCGTTGCGTGCAGCCTCTGCACGTGACGTACCTTGCCTGACCGCGAGCCTCCAGGCTAGGCGGTCGTCTGCTTGAACTTCCCATGTGTTGAGATTGATGGAGCATTGTGTCATGTCCTTTTTGCAGTGAGGCAATTCCAGCCTCACTGAGAAAACCAGACTGCGCATCTACCAAGCCTGCATACTCAGCACTCTCCTCTATGGCAGCGAGACGTGGACCACCTACGCAAGGCACGAAAGGAAACTCAACAGCTTCCACATGAGGTGCCTGCGACGCGTCCTGCATGTCGCCTGGCAGGATAAGGTCCCCAACACCGAGGTGCTGAAGCGAGCCAATATGAGCAGTTTGCATGCAGTTCTTAGCGAGAGATGCCTCAGGTGGCTCGGCCATGTCAAAAGAATGGATGCAGGCCGTATCCCCAAAGACCTCCTCTACGGTGAGCTAGCAGAAGGCAAGAGGATGACAGGGCACCCAAAACTGCGGTTCAAAGACAAAGACAGAGTAGTAATAGCATAAAGGTAGATAAATACATCAATAGGATATGGTATAGAACCCAGAAAGACCTACACATTATGGTTAATTGATATTTGAATAAGGTTCTAAGGTAATTCCATTGTGAAAAGAACATCTTTCCAAGAAATAATTTTGAAACAATTCGATAACTTTATGGGGAAAACGTGATCCCCAACTTTACTACACATTATAATGCAAAAACTAATTCAAAATGGTTTATAAACCTAAATTTAAAAGCTGACCAATTTGAAGCTTCTAGAAGAAAGTATAGAATAATATATTTAAAACTTTATGATAGACAAAACTCAGAGCACAAACCATACAAGAACATAATAAATTAAACTTCATCTAAATTTAAAACATCTGCTCTTTGAAAGAAAATTAAAAAAGAAACAGTAAGCCATAGATTGGAAAAAATATTCTTGATACATATATTAAAGAACTCAATATATGCAAGGTCTGTCCAGAATGTACCCAGCATGTAATATGAAAAATAGAGACATTTACTGAAGAAGATACAAGAAACATTAGCATAGGACAATGATGCCTCAATCCTCGTAAAAGTAGGCACATTTGGACCTCACACAGTTCTCCCAGTTGCCATCAGCTGCTCTGTCATATTTTCCTGAATCTCCTCAATGGTCTCAAATCTCTTCCCTTTCAAAGATGATTTTAGTTTTGGGAAAAGCTAGAATTTGCAGGATGCCAAATCTGGGTTGTAGGGGCTGATTCTCCTCAGTGATTTGATGTTTTACAAAGAAACCCTGCAGGAGACATGATGCATGAGTGGGTGCATTGTCATGATGAAGCTGCCAGTTGCTCATAGCTGCAGCCTTCTGAATCATCTGAATAGTTTCCCTGAAGGAATGTTCCAGCTTAACGCAAAATTTGATGCAGATTTGTTTCTCTACTCACTCATTTTGAATGCAACAGCCACACAGTATACATGCTCATTTAATGGCATCTACTGCCTCCACTAACTAGTACAGTGAAGTCGTCATTGTTCCCACATGCACATTCCAGTCCACTCCTTGGTTGCCAGGTTACATTGATGCTGTGCCAACCATTCTCGTTATATTAACAGTGATTGGACTTTTTCCATACAGACCTTGTATACATCAAAGAAAGGATTGGTATCCAGACTGTATAAATAATTTCTATAAATCACTGGGAAAAACAAGGACAAATAAATAGGGAGCAAAAGACTTGAACAGATACTTCATAAAAGAAGGAGCTTGATGTCATTATGGTTTGAGCAAGCAAAATGCTTTTATTTTATGCATTTTTTTCCAAGATATACTCTGATTTATCAGAAATATCTAACTTAGTGATTCTGAATATTGAAGTCACTTTGAAGACATCAATGCCCAGCTTATCCCTGACCACAATAATTGGAGTAAGGCTTCTGGGATATCAGTATTATTTGAAAGCTTTTTAGTGATTGTAATGTACTCTCAGAGTTGAGAACCAATGCTCTAACTGATATTTACATGATGTATTTGTGGAGAGCAGGATCAATAAAATGGCATTGATCCACTCAAGACAGAATAAAGTATATAAAACAAAATGGTTTCACTTATATCAACCAAGCTGTCTGTGGTCAGCCATGACACTTTGATTCAAGAAGGAAACTACCTAAGTCATGCTAGACACTCTGCCAAATGCCTGCCAGGGTGTCACACCCAAGATAGCAGCACACAAACGTGTCTGCAGAGAGGGCACACCTACTAATAGAGCCCTGTGGGACTCTTGGTCTTGAGCCATGGAATTTCTCAGCTCTATCAGTTGTCGAGAATTTGGGCATAAGTATGGTGGACTTCAGAGCCACCACAGAGGTAGCTGATCTTCTACATGGGAGTGCTGCTTTCCACTACTCTGAATATCTGAATACATCTGCTGCCAGAGGCTCTGTCTGACCAACCGCCAGATGAGGACACTGCAGACTATTCCTTGTAAGATGCTGACACTTGTTGCCCAGATTGATTCCACTAAGACTGTTAACGGAGTCTGTCCTCTCTTATGTATTGTGTTCTTGATTTGCTGTGTGTTTAGTAATGTTAAGTTAGGACTGATTAAATGTTAAGTTAACATTAATTTGTGTGTGAAACCTGCATTAATGAACTAAGACTATCATAGTCACCCATTTTGGCTCACTGTTATTCCTTGGTGCTGGGAGCTTTTAGGTGTCTGGTCTGGGAAGGCCAAGGAATGCCAGGTCACCCAGCATTTGTGTTTCTCATTCACCGGCACCCTACAGCTCCAGCGGGGAATCAGGAAAGACTAAATCATGACCACCCTTTCGGGTTTGCTCACAATGGTATTACCCTTGACCCTAGGTTTGAGGGAACATTATGTAAACTATGCTGAAACTGAACCAGGAAAATCTGATGTACCATTGCCAACTTTATGAAGATGTATTAGGCATTATACAACAGGAGGCTATGCGGAACAAGTGATACCAACTGTTGACCAGAGAGGGACTGTTGTTTTAAGGATGACATAAAAGCCTGTGTGGTATCGAGGCTGCAAAATTGGTGACCAACATCTCATTTAATGGTTTATTTACCTATAATTTTGATCAATTTATCTTTCTTACTCCAATGATATAGACAGAGGATCCTTTTTAAATTTGGAACAAGTATGTTGAGCATAGCCTCTTCCCTCAGTAACTAGTGCTGCCAATAGTGTTTTATTGAAGGTTGATGGTATGAACCAAAGGTGGCTGGTTCTAACAACAGTAGCAAAAAATAAGTTATTGGGCTTAAATTAAGGCTATTCATTTTAAAGTTACAGGATGTCATTTTACCATATCTCCATTTACAGACTTATCAAGTTACCTTTAGGTCCTATTTACATAATGTTTATGATTCCACCCTTAAATAATTTTCTCTCACATGGAAAATCTTCTTTGCTGTTATTGAGAATCAGTGTCCCAATCATAGCTTTGGCATTACAGCTCTTCTCATTTCTATTCTATTCTGCTACGTGAGAATGTTTCTCTTTGCTTTTTTCTTCCTAAAAAGTTTTAATGAACCCTGTCTTATCCTCTTAAATATCTTTCCATTCCTTTTTTCTTTAGTCAAGGATTTCACTTTATGGTTAAAAATTTGTGTTTGAGCTGGGTCTCTGCTTCTCCTTCTCTCCTTCCTCCTCCTTCCTTTACTTCTTTCCTTTCTTTCTCGATACCTCAATGTATTTATGCAGAACTCCTCCATGAGGATATTCAAGAACTAAGTTGGGCTTTTCTTTAGAATGGCAATCAGTAGTTTTAAAAACAATTACTGTTAGAAATATTATAGGCAGATGGGACTGTAAACTACATACCTAGAAATTAAAATTGGTGAATCTAGAATAAGAAAACCTACCCAACCTTCTTTGCAGGTGAAGAGAAGGAAGGGTGGGGGTGGGGGAACAAATCACGTCTGAATTTGCCTGTGTGACAAATATTACTTTTACCAAGTTATCAGGGAGGATTGTATCTACCTCAATCTTAGATGCTATACTCTATGCCTTATTTATAAACACCTGTACATTCCCAGGTTCCTTATATATACACTAAAAGGTTGGGATTCAATTCCCTTCCAGCTCTAGCAACTTATAATTCTATGTTAAGTGCTTTATTTTGACTGTAATTACTTTAAATTGTTACCTCTTTGCCAAAGTTTGCCAACAGAGGACAGGGACAACTCTGATTCGATTCTGAATAATTTCTAATGGAACAGCCATTTAGGAACAGAGCCCCAGAGTGAGTCAGTCTGAAGGGTCCAAATCCGAGATCTGTCCAGGAAACAGGAAGTTTTCAGAGAGTGGGAGGCAGAACTTGACTGTTCCACTTTTCAGTCATACGCTTGCCCTGCTGTTATCCTGGTTAACTACCACACATCCTTCACACCCAGATCACCTCCTCTGGGGTTCTGCCTTAGCTCTAGAGCCTAGGTGAGGAACTATTCCCCTGAATTTCCTCCATCATAACAAGTAACCCACGCTCTTATAGTAATACTGTGTATCCTTTTGACTTCTCCACTGGACAAGGATCAGGGGGTCATATTTTTAAGATTTGAAACACTAACGTATACTACACTATGAAACACATTTTGAATGCACAATAATTTTTTTCAAAGCAAATGCATGAGTATCCAGGAATCCCATCTGGGCGGTAAAACTGCACACAGTTCCCCGCAGCTGGTGGCCGCTTCAGTACTGGTGGTGAGCCAAGTGCCTCATGGCTGTTTCCACTACAAACCTTCAGTCACTGATGTTGGCGAAACTTTTCTCAGCATTTTTGTAATGCAACTTCTCCCAGATTTCAAGTTTTATGATTAAAATTTTACATTTTATGACTAAAGTTTTTATTGTATGTTTTGAAATGTAATATTACTATAACACTTTTAAAAATAGATGTCATACTTTAAAAGTGCAAAATACTTATACATACATATTTACACTTATGTTAAACACATAACTATGGTTAGAAACAAAATGTACTGTATTAGTGTAAAGAGTACCAGCTCCTTCAGCAACCAGCTGTTTGGACTTGAGCAAATCTTTCCATTTTAGTATTGAAATAATAGTGACAAAATCGGATCCCTTTAATGCATGGGGTGTGGTATAGTTTGAATGAGATAAGGAATTTGAAAAGTTTGAAAACTGTAAAGACCACGCACTGTGATAGTAAAATAGTGCTGTCTGGTGATCTTTTCTGGATCACTAACGATTCAGACCAGTACTCTACAATAGAAAGCATCTTCCCTCCCTGGATAGTACAGATAAGTGCTGGATAAACTTCGTTGACTGATACACTGCACTTTTCCTTGAAGAAGCTAACACATAATGTGAACATGTTTGTTGTCTCAGGGGATGTTCAGGGGATCCTAAAGGAAATTTGCATAGTTTAAATTCTAAACTTTTATTTTTAAAACCCTCTGTCTCCCTGGCTGGGTGGCTAGGTTGGTTGGAGTGTCGTCTCACACACCAGAATGTTGAGGGTTTGATTCCTGGTCAGAACACACTCCAAGGTTGTAGATTCAATCCCTAATCAGAGGCAACTGATTAATGTTTCTCTCTCACATAGATGTTTCTCTTTCTTTCTCTCACTTCCTTTCTCTAAAAATCAACAAATATATTCCTCAGTGAGGATAAAAAAACAAAAAAAACCAAAAAATTTCTCTCGACTCCTGCCCACTTATTCCCTCATTCACACTCTTATATTTCCTGATTTACTTCTCAGAAGCTATTGTCCAGTCAGCTGCCCAACCTAGAAGCTTCTAATTTGTCTCCCCTTCCTCCCCATGTGCTGCCACTCACCCTGTTTCTCTGAAATGGCGGTCACATCTCAGTGTCTCCATGTGCACTGCCGCTACTCTAGGACCAACCCTTGGCATCTCTTTCATATACTCAGTTACCATGGCCCCTGCTCATTCCTCTGAGCAGCTGGCCATTCTTTTCTTCCACCCAAACCATCATCCAGGCTTCCCACCTCTCACCCACGTATGAAATGTCCATCTCACCGGTGTCTGTGGTGAGGCCATCTTCAGTTTCGGGGTTAGGGGGGATGACTTTTAAAAAGAGTTTTATCAACCCATCTCTCAGATTTTCCATCCTGCAAACACAGTAATCATTGGAAAGAGGACTGTTTGCAAACTTTGATTTATATTCTTGGGGAACATATTCCATGTAAAGCAAATAATACCCAATTTCTTAGGTCTCTTCTTTCATTTCATTAGTCTTGAAGGCTGCAGCTGTTAAGTCAAAGCAGGTTGGTTTCCTAGAAGCAGACTCTTAAGTCTTTAGTGGCTTTTGCTAACTGACATAGACTAGAATTGAAATAGATGCACAGTGGGAAGTCCAGTTTTCTTTACTTTCAGCAGAAACCTAGCACTATTATTCCCTAAAAGATGCTAATAAAGTTCAGCTACATTTATCTCTGACTTCCTGGGCAGGCCATTTTGTGTAAGATTGCACTGCTCCCTCTTTGTGAATAAAGTTCTTTAGTGCAAAATGAAAATTCTACTTCCAAAACCTAGTTGATTAGATTATTGTAAATTGTGTTACTGATTTTATGGTGGCAAGTCAAATAGAAAACTAAGGAGTGAAAGCATATTAAATAATAGTTAAAATAAAGGTTCTTAATTGAGGGTGAGCAGCAGAGTAATTTGGGAATATGATTTCCAATACATGTCTCATTTCCAACACAGCCATCTCCCAGTCCCTCCAGAGTCTAACTTAGTATACCGGGAATGTTGCCAGGCATTGAATTTTTTTTCTAAAAGCTTTTCAAGTAATTCTGATCTACTACCCTGGATTGTAAGGGGGAATGCTAGTCTCAAACCATGTTAATAGCCTTCTACAGCCATCAGAGGCTTAGGACACAGGACCTAGGAGTTTAGCTCCTATTGTAAAGTGGTCTTCTACTTCAGGGATTGGACAAGATCTCGGCACCTCAAACTACTTTTAGAAACTGAAACTGGTTTTTACCCCCAAATAAAAGCAAACCTGACTATAAAATAGATGAAAACGGAGACCAATTAGATGAAGTAGGGGCTTCTTAACTGCCTCCCACTTCCTCTGGGCCATAAGTGACTTCCTTGATTCTCTTAGGACTCCATGCTTTTAACCACTGGGAGTCTAACCATTTCATTTCACAGGTGAAGAAACTGAAGCTTAGTGAAGTGAAGTGGCTTGCCTTAAAAACCAATGTTCAAACAAGAGAGCCCTTACAGTCAATCTAATGTACTTGCCATTATTGTAAATATTTACTTCTGCCCAGAGAGGACATTAAAGGATATAATGGGCTGCCATTGTCTCATTAACATTTTTATCAACCACACACCATTCCTAAACTCAGATTTATGATTGCTAGATAAATGGAAAAGTACATGTAAAATCAAATTAGTTTTATTATCCCATTAAAGAAGCCATTTGATTTTGTCAGTTGGGAAAAATCTAATAAAATCACATGTATTAATTAAGTAGGGTAATATAATGAAACTTCACAATTGTAAAATTGGATCTGGATAGGCCCTGTAGAAAAGATGACATGTTATCTCATCAGATGAAATCTCAGGGGGATTTCTTTTGTATTTATTCAACTGCAAGATGTAGAAATCAAGTTGAGCCCCCTTTCCTTCAGTCAAAAAAAAAAAACAAAAACAAAAAAAAAAAAAACGAACAGGCATTCTAATAGGGACCTGTGCTGGTAAAGAAAACTAAACCATTTAATTCAATGTTACTTGTTACTTTAGCAAGTGCTAGGCTTACCTTAAAAAATTCCAAAAAGAGACTGATTCAATTTAAGTTATTAAACTTGGACATTTTATTTTCAGATACTTCTATTTACTAGCTAAATCGTAGGATCTGTTGATTTACAGGCATTTAACTTAGGTCGAATAACTCTAAATCATATATAATGTAGACATTTTATTTGGGAAAGGAAAAACAGGATAATATAAATCTCGACTGCCAACCCACTCCCAAAAAGCTAATAATGCCTTATTTTCTCCAGCTGACAGAATATAGAATATTGCATTTCAAAATTCAATTTTCTTTATTTCATGATAGCACTGAAGCATATTTGAAAAGAACATATGTAACTTAATGGGATGCCACCTATTACATCACTAGTGGCATTTCCTAAAGAGCAAAACTGAATAAAAATGTAAAACAAATATTGAATATCATGAATAGCAGGTGACATTGACAGAAGATAGCTTTCCTATCAGTAGCATTAAATATAATTTTTTAAATGGAGCATTTTAGATGGGGGAGACCTTTTGAGGCATTACAGTACTAAATCTTGCATTTATTGGGAGATGCTATATAATGAGATAAATAGATATCACAGAATAAAAAGAGAATGGATTTGGGGCTATGTAATCCACAGAGGAGAGTAGAATAAGCTTTACCTAGTAGGATGTAAGATTGCCTTGAAACCCACTGAACCCTTCTGTGCAATCTGAGGGGAGAATCTGGCCTTAAATCATCAAACAAATTAAAAATAGCAGAAAGTTTTGTTAAAGACAAACCATCTGTTCCAATGCATCAGAAGGAGAGAGACTGAGGAAATCTCCAGGAACTCTCACAGGGTTTAGGAGTAAAAGGATAGTCACATTGCAACTGATGATTCTCTGTGTCTTCACTCAAGTTCATTATTGATCTCAACCTAGCTAGCCTTGAAGGTCATACCTGGAAATTAGAAAGTGAAAACACTTAAGGTCAATATTCTGTCTAGGCTCCAGTGCTCAATAACAAGCAAAAAGAGAGACAAACTGATGTTGCTATGGTCTAGCCTCTAGCTACACAGTTGGATTGAATGTGAAGCTTTCAAAAAAATCCCAGTTTTTGGGCCCCACCTCAGGTCAATTTCAAAGTCCAGAGGGATGATGCAAGGCATTAGAATTGTTAAAAACTCTGCAGGTGATTTAATGTGCAACCAGTCTTGATAACTTCTATCATAAGAATACAAGAGCAATACTTAGAGACATATACTGATGTTTGGCAAATTTAATTTCTGTAAATAGAATGACAGAGGGGTCTTGTCCCTTATGGTTGAATATATCTGTTTCTTTCGTGGGCAAAATAATTTCCTAGAGTGTAAATTATCTTTAAAAAGAAATCTGGAAGACAGCTCCAAGAATATATCAGCTTTTTGGCTGGCATGAAGAAGTCACAATCTGGTTACAGAGAGAGCCAGTATATTATATAAGAAGAACAACTTGTCATAGACTTGATTCTGTGATTCTGGTGTGCTTGTGAATATTTTTGATAGTTAAGGCAAGTCTTAGGTTATTTTTTCCCATAGCCAAAAGCATTTGATACTAAGAATTTGAGATTTTGTCTATGTTTAGCATTCTAGTTCTCGTGTTTGCAAGCCAGAGCTTTAATTCAGATATACAGACCTTAGCAGTTTCATTCAGTAGAAGGCTAAGAAAAAAATGTCAATGAAACAAATATTGATGAGACCCAGGTGAGTTTTAGTGACTTGGTGCCATTTTATTACTTCAGTGTCAGTTTCAGTAACTGGCCTGCCTGTAGGAAACAGCTACCCTAAGAATAAGAAGAGCCACCATCAGGAGCGTCTGCTATAGATAGTGTGAATTAATCAGCTTCCTGATTCTATCTTCATTGAAGTCAACTAAATACTTCAAACATGAAGAGGGAAACATAAATAATCTCATGCATCAACAGGACTCCAAAATAAGAAGTCTCAGTTATTGTACAGTGAACTAAAGTTGCATGGTGGTGTAGGAAATTTGCTTTGTATTATTTAGAGACCAGTGATATGAGAAGCAAAGTCCAGCCACCTCCAGGAAAAAGTGATGATCAGGCAAATTATCAAGAATAGGAAAAAAAAACTACCCTGAAAATAGTTTCTAGAAATGATCTCATTCTGAGAGGGATATCAGCCATATTAAGGAAGGATCAAGGCAGAAGCCCAGATGAATACACTGGGTCACTGTTGAGGAAAGAAGGTAAAATATCAGCCAAGTAGGCCCCAGGACTAAGCCACGATGAACTCCAACAGTAGCCTCCAAGCCCCAGTAGAAGGTGAGGCTAAGGCTGTTAGCGTGCTTGTTGTTCTGACAGGAACTAGGCTGGTGTGCAGGTGGGGCTGAATAGCTTATTCAAGTCTGGGATACAGAAGACTTGAATGAGATACAGAATAAATGAGGCCAGAGCTGATGGAGTTGTTCCTAGTGTACATGATCATGATCTTGCTACTTCCAGAAATTGCAACTACACTTCTTTGAAGAAAATAATCTCATTTTTACCTGCCAAAATAATTTACTTCTTTTCTCTCCTACTCTCCTTACTTTTTAAAAATGTTTTATTTATTTATTTTTAGAGAAAAGGGAAGGGAGAAAGAGAAGGTGAGAAACATCAATGAGTTGCCTCTCACATGCATATTGACCACAACTTATGCATGTGTCCTGACTGGGAATCGAACTGGTGACCTTATGCTTTGGGGGATGGTGCTCAACCAACTGAGCCACACTAGTCAGGGCCCCACTCTCCTTTTTGTCATTGGAGATGGAACACCAGATATATTGGAAGCAGAAGGTTCTCTTTTAAAGCTCTCAGACTTTGACCTAGGCTCCAAACAGATGCCATCAATTGGAGTATGCATCATCCTTGGAGCTTTTCTTAAACTAAACATATGAATAACTTCTCTTTATCTCCATATTTTCCTGAAAATTCTAAGTATGTCCTTGCCCTCCCATTCCTTAGTACCACCTACCCAGGTCCTGGACAAAATGCAGAAATAATCTGTTTAAGATCCTTCTTCCACGCCATTCAGACACTTGTAATTATGTGTTTAATGTAGTCTCTGCTAGGATGTGAATCATGCTACTGATTTCTCTAAGGAAGAATCTATGTCTGAAGCAAAGAAAGCATTTAGTATATATCTAAATGAATTAGTGAATGATTCTACTTATCTCTTCCTTTTTTAATTCAACACATTCATTGATCTTCTTCCTTCCTGCTTTAACAACCACAGCATAGATAAGAGTCCAAGTCTTTTTATTTATTTACTTTTAATTACTTCTTAACCATTATTCTTATTTTAAATGTCTCTAGATATAGGAAGATGTTTATTCCAAAATATACTATAAAAATTGAGCAAAAATTTCTTATCCCTATCTCCTTGAATTATTGAAGGGGGAAGGGCGTGGCTACTACATGAAGGAATCTGGTTTGTTGGCTTTCTTGAGGTGAAGATTATGCTTTAGTCCTGTTATCCACCATCGTGCGCATGACTAAGTGGTTTTATTGTATTATGGAAAGTTTGTCTCCTCAGAAGACAGCCATGCTATGCAGATGAGTAAGTGAACTGGATGGCAGTTTTAACTCCAGTTCCACGGTTACTACATCCTGATTCTTTTTTAACTTTATGAGCTCCCTGGGACTTGATTTTTGTTCCTTTATTATAGCTCAGTTATTATTCAGAAACTTTTGCATAATGGTTTTGCTGCTTTGATAAGACTTAGAATTACCTTATAACACTGGATTTTAGGCCTAATGAATCAGTTGAAGAACACTTCTATGAATCATGGGAATAACTGATGAAAGAATAATGAATGCTCTTACACCTACTGCTGGTTGCTTTAATGATAGCTTTCATTAGGTAGGTGTAATTTTGTTGAAGCTCAATCTGGATTAACCAGATCTAATAGATTTTCAAGGCAAATGTGAGCTTCCAAAGTTTCCTGGTTTTAGAGGATCAATAATGTATGAACATTGTCCTCCCAACTACATTACATTTTTTTGTTCTTTGTATATGAGAACGTAATCCACATTTCCCCCTTCCATCCCAGTTTTTGTGATTTATTTTTCATTTTACTACAAATGGACTATAACTGTTCTAAGGAGAGCGGGTTGTCTGTTGTGTCTCCACTTCTGATCTCTGGCACCTAAAGCAGAGCCTAGGACAATGAAAGCATGCGATACATACATGTTACATCATTAAATGGTGTAACCTTAACTGCCATCCCACTTTGAATAAGGAGACGGTGAATCTGACTAGCAAGTGCACACATTTTAAAAGTTATTGAATATTGACTCTACCCTACGACCTTATCAAACTTGACTTTTTGGTCTCTGTAGAATTCCATAGTCTTCACTGGTCCTAAGCCATGGCATTTGAGCTGCCCAGGTAGACCACTGTTTTTACTTCTCTGTGCTTCTTATTCCTTTCTTCTTTCCCTTAGGTCCTACAATTAAACTAGACAAGAAATATCTCTTCCTCCCTGTTCTGCAAATTGTTCTTTCAAATAACCTCTGTAACCCTTTAACAATTATCTAACTTGGGAAGTTTTCTCTTAAGGACAAAAGGGTTGGGAATATGGAAAAATCTGGAAAAAGGCCAAGCCAACAGAAGAAAAAGAAAATCCCCCAAAGATGGTATTCTTTTAGGGATATATATTTCTTTGCAGCCTATTATTTGCTTCTTTCATCTCTCTTGTTTAGAATGTAAGCTCTTTGGGTAAAATAGCATAATTTATTCTATCTCAAACCACTCCAGGTACTTTTGATGCTCAACTCAAAGTAAAAAAATAAAAAATACACTCTCAATTGTCATGGCTTTAATTTTATCCATGGTAGAAAAGGTCAAAATTAACATAATCATTTTAATTTTAATTTCTGAAACTTACCTTAAGCTGTATTATTGTTTAAAAGTTGAATTATTTTTAAAATTAAGTGAGAAATAATTAAAATTACTTGGCTAGTAAATACTTTAAGTAGCTACTTTGTCTTAAAGAACTTTAGCATTTTGGAAAACAACATAAAATAACGCAAAGGAACATTACAAATTAAAGATAATAACAGGGACAGTATTTTAATTCACTTATTTTACTCAATATACTGTTATTTTAATTCAACAAAAATCAGTCATTCCAAATCAATGTATGACTTATATGATATCCGTGGATATATCATAACATTCTCTCCTTTAGAATGAACACTTCTGAGACAGACATGCATTTCTGGGCTGAAAATGAATTATTAATAAATATTTCTGTTGGTAGTTTTTGTGTTTTGTTTGTTTTATAATCACATCTGTGATCTGGTGGAAACCACCAAAGCACCAAAATTCACTGATGCAGATTTTGGTAGCACCAGGATGTTCAAGGACAGGAAGAATGTAGATGCTAAGAGTGGAGCTTCTGGGCTGGAGGAGGGCCTTGAAGGTAGCAAAGATCTTTTTCACATTTTGTTTCTCTCCTAACGGACTCACATATAACAAAGACATGGTAGAAAATGAAACAACCAAAGTTCAATATGCATAGCCCTTATTTCTTTTCTTAGAAACAAATGAAACTACAAAACCATTTAACTTCCTACATTTCTCCTTTTGAAATTAGAAATCATTCTCTCTCACTCAGGAAAGATGCCCTGCTTTCAATGAGACACAAATCTCCTGTGTAACATTTTGCAGGTCATCTCAACGGACTCTTTCAGCATAATGTGTTTTTGTCAACTGCAGGCCTAGATATATCACTTCTTTTTTTTAAAGTGTATTTTATTGATTATGTTGTTACAGTAGTCCCAACTTTTCCCCTTTGCTCCCCTCTACCCAGTACCCCCCTTCCCTCCAGCAATCCCACCCTCCTTAGTTCGTGTCCATGGGTCATGCATATAAGTTCTTTGGCTTCACCCTTTCCTATATTATTCTTAACATCCCCCTGTCTATTTTGTACCAACCCAATTATGCTTCTTAATCCCTGCACCATTTCCCCATTTCTCCCCCTTCCCTTTCCCAGCTGATAACCCTCCAAATGATCCCCATACCTATGATTCTGTTTCTATTCTGGTTTGCTTAGTTGGATTTTGTTTTTATTTTTTAGATTCTGTTGTTGATAGTTGTGAATTTGTTGCCATTTTAATGTTCATATTTTGATCTTCTTTTTCTTAAGTCCCTTTGACATTTTATATAATAGTGGCTTGGTGATGATGAACTTCTTTAGCTTTACCTTGTCTGGGAGCACTTTATCTGCCCTTGCATTCTAAATGATAGCTTTTCTGGAGAGAGTAATCTCGGTTGTAAGTCCTTACTTTTCATCACCTTGAATACTTCTTACCAGTCCCTTCTTGTTTGCAAAGACTCTTTTTAGAAATCAGCTAATAGTCTTATAGGCACCCCTTTGTAGGTAACTCTCTACTTTTCTCTTGCTGCTTTTAAGATTCTCTCTTTATCTTCCAGCTATGGCATTTTAATTATGATGTGTCTTAGTGTGGTCCTCTTTGGGTCTAGCTTGTTCAGGACTCTCTGTGCTTCCTGGACTTGTATGTCTATTTCCTTCACCAAATTTGGGGAGTTTTCCATCATTATTTTCTCACATAGCTTTCAATTTCTTGCTCTTCTCCTTCTCCTTCTGGCTCCCCTATGGTTCGGACGTTGGCACATTTAAAGTTGTCCCAGAGGTTCCTAAACCTCTCCTCATTTTTTTCAATTCTTGTTTCCTCATTCTGTACCAGTTGACTGTTTTTTTCTACCTTATGTTCAAAATCATTGATTTGAACCCTCGTTTCCTTCCCTTCAACCATTGTTTTGTGTGGATTTTTCTTTGTTTCATGTAGCATAGTCTTCACTTCTTCCCTTACACGTTTGCCATACTTAAACATATCTGTCAAGCCTGTGAGCACTTTTAACACTAGTGTTTTGAACTCTATATCTGTTAGGTTGACTATCTCCTCATTCCTTAGTTCTCCTACTGGAATCTTGATCTGTTCCCCCTTTAGGGCCATACTTCTCTGTCTCCTCATCTTGACAGGCTCCTGTGTTTGTTTGCCTCTGTGTCTTAGGTAGAGCTGTTACTCCTGTTATGTTGTAAGGGGCAGAGCCTTAGGTATTCATCATACAGGGTGACCCATTTCACCGTGTTGTGGTGCTGTATGTGGGGATGGTGTCTGAGAGGGAACAATGCCACCTGGTCAGCACTTGTCCTTTTTCCAGGCACTTCTCCCACTTCCATGTGGGACTGGTGCCTCTCTAGTTGTTGCCCTGGCAGTTGTTCCCAGAGTGGATGGGTCTGCAGACATTCTAGGACCATGGGGGCCCTTTGAACAGACGGACTCTGCTGAGAGACTGGCAGTTTCTGCCTGTACTCCAGCCCCCACTGGTTTGCATAGTCAGAAGCAATGAGGCCCTATTTTCCCTGGCTCTGGGACCATGAGCTGCGAGGTCTGGTTTGGTGCTGGGAGTGCTCCCCAGGCGTCCCTCCCGACTTTTTAAAACGTGTGACTGCTCTTTGTGCCAGCCTGCTGCTGTGGCCACATCTGCTGCCGTCACCACACCAAGTCCTCTCTGTCCCGGCTCCACCCCTCCTACCTGTCTGGATGAGTATTTCTTCTTTATGTCTTTGTTGGACTTCCATGCAGCTCAGTTTTCTGAAACTTCTGGTTGTCTCTAGTTTTGAGGTAGGTGTATTCCTTCTTAGTTGTGGAGGGAGATGCAGCGTGTCTGTCATGACCTCCATCTTGGCCGGAAGTCTTTGTCACTTCTTTTTTTTTTTTTAATTATAAGTTATTTATTCGTTTATTTATTTATTTAGAGAGAGGCTAAAAGAGAAAGAGAGGGAGAGAAACATTACTGTGTGGTTGCCTCTCACTCACACCCCCAACTAGGGACCTGACATGCAACCTAGTCATGTGCCCTGACTGGGAATTGAACCAGCAACACTTGGTTCACAGGCCTATGCTCAATCCACTGAGCCACAGCAGCCAGGGCCTATGTCACTTCTTAATACTCATCACACATGTGGGAGTTTAAGGCCATAAATGGGAGCAGAACATGCCTCATGTTTACAGCTCTTATCCATTTATCGGGCTGCTCTGATTTATTCTAAATTTGATATGGAGTGAACAATATTTTTTATCATTATATTAAATATAAGAATTTGATTTTTACAACTTATTACTCAAAGTTTGTCATCTGGCTGAATTTCCTCCAGCATTGTTGGAACTAGCCTGTTGAATTAGAGGTGGAGATGGCTTTGTTCTGTTTAGAATTTTTACCTAAAATAAAGAAAACATACTTTCTTTTCCATGTAAGCTGTAAAACTAATCCAACCTAAATACTAAGACAAACTGTTGCCTTAATGTGTACTTTTAAACAATGAATTCTCCAGCTACCTCTGAATTGCAAAACTTTCCCATGAAATTGTATCCTACAAAACTCTGGGACCAGGAAAAAATGTAAAATTAACCTCTTCTATTGATTTAAACACTCACAATTTTAGGTCAAACATACTTAGTTTTCTATGTCTATGCAGAAGAGATTGGGAGGTTTTTCTACATTTCATTGGCCTTTACCAAAGCTAGATTATCCCAAGGTAGTTATTGCATTTAATTCAGAAACAAAACCTCCAAAAGCAAAATGTTTATTACACTGGATATGCTCTGCTATATTTCTGAAATACATAGTATAGTTCACTGTGGAAACAGAATGTTTAAAATAGATTACTCAGATGTATACATGATATTTTGATATTGCAGTTTGACACGACCCCTTTGAAGCAAGGGTCTTTATTTTATTTTATTTTGGGGATACTTTGAAGTAGTCTTTTCAGTAGGAGCAATGTGATGTGAGGATATTTTTGTACATTATACTTTTTTTTAAAACCAGACCATTATTTTCAGTATTTCATTACCAAGTGCTAGGCAAAGTAGATAAGCAGATATTTTTCCCTCCATCCCTGAGACACAACCTCCAAATAATTCTTACTAACCTGACAATGGAAATTGAGAATAAGATTGTTTAGGGGTAGACTGAAGTCCCAGAGGGCAGAACTACAGACCACAGAGGATTATGCCTAGGCACTAAAACCTGGTGGAGTTTACCCAGTTGGATTTGACCTTGTTTAGGACCAGTGATTCCTTTTTTCCTTGTACTGTCTTCTCTTTGGAATGGGATGTCTATAACTGTTAACCTCTGCTGTCCCACTACTGTATTTTAAGAACAGATAATTTCTCCTCTAATTTTACAAATCCATAGATAGGGAAAAATTTTGCCCCTGAATGGCTCATCCCCAGAGACTCATACACACTCAGTTTAGGAGATGAGATTATGGACTTTTGAGCTGATTATATTTAGAAAAGAGTTTTTACTTTGAGCTCTTGCTATATAATGGATTAAGACTGGGGAATATTAGGATGGGGTGAATGTATTTTGCATGTGGGATGGATATGAATCTTGATGACAGATGTGTCCATGTCCTGGTTCCTGAAACTTGTGAAGGTCACTTTACAAGACAAAAGGAACTTTTGGAAGTAATCAAGTTAAGGACTTTGAGAATAGAAGACTATCCTGACTATCTGGGTGAGCCTGAGGTGATCACAGGTTTCATATAAAAGGGACACAGAAGGAGCCAAGCTTAGAGGACAAAGTGATGTGATCATGGTGGCAGAGATGGCAATAATGAGTTTTGAAGATGGAGCAAGAGGTTGTAAGCCAAGGAGTACAAGTGGCAACAAGAAGCTGCAGAAGCAAGGAAACCAATTCCCCCTCAAACTTCCAGGAAGAGCGAAGCCCTGCCGAGCCCAGTGAAACTAATTTTCAGACTTCTGACCTCCATAATTCAAAGATAATAAGTTCATGTTGTTTTATGCTATTAATCTGTAGTAATTTGTTACAACAGCCATAGGACACTAATACAGAGGGTCTGTATAAAACTGCTGTGAAATGATTCTGGTGCAAAACTAATGATTTCTTGGGTATTAAATGTATACTTCTTGGAAAAATTCAAACAAAAACAGAAAATAAAACCACATAATGAGGGTGGAAGTTGGAGATGAGGTAAAGGTCAGGAATGTCTGCTGCATACATTACTGGGTCATAACGAAGAGGTTAGTATCCCAAAAACTTGATCTAAAACAGTATTTTGGATAATCTCTTCACCTTCTTTTATCCAGTACCCCTCCAAAAAAGAAAAAAGAAAAAAAGAAAGAAAGAAAAGGAAAAAAGTATTTTATTCTTGGTTTTCTGGGATATTTTCTTTCCTGTCTCACCAGCCTCCACGTGCAGAGACCCTCTTGAAGTTTAAATAAAGTTCAAGGGCTGCAATTCTTAGTTTCCCTTCTAAGACAAAAGATACACTAATTAATGGCTTTTATGACGTCTTGGCTTTTACTGGTAATAAATATATATATATATTCCTCTGAAAAATTTATAACTAATTGCTGTTTAGCATAATTTGATTTGAATTTCTTATGGAAAACAGTTGAATGGAAACAGAGAAACAGAGTTAGTTATTATGAATTTAAAAGTTTCTTCATTTTAAGATTAGTCATGCCAAAAGCCTGTATATCATTTATAAATATCCAGCAGTGTATTCCTGTTTTGCTGTCCTTTATATGTTGGAATGCCTATTAAATAGAATGAACCTTTGGAAGAATGAAGAACTTACTTCATTATTTTTCTGGGAGTTACCACTGGGAACTCCCAGAAAAATAATGTGTGTGTGTGTGTGTGTGTGTGTGTGTGTGTTTGTATACGCACGCATGTTTGTGCCTATATTTATCTCCTACAATATATTTACATGTTTGTTTTTTTATTTTAAACATTGTGTCAGGAAACTCATATAAATCACACTTCTTTGTGATTTTGAAATAATATGTGGAACATAAATTCACTTTTCCTCAGTGATACTATATGAGTGATGATTTCCCTGGCTAAAGCACAAGAACATAAGAGGAAGCCTGTTGAAATTGTAAAACCTGAGTGTACATGAGGTCCATGACATGACCAAGGAGAGTCATAGGTACGGCTGTGCCCTTTTTTTTGGCTCTGCATAAAAGGCTGATATCACCACTCACGCGATTTAGTATGTATGAAGAGAAAGGAAAAATACAACTAGTCTTGTTACTGCAAAGTGAAAAAAATTCCTCCAGAAGTTCCTCATGAAAATGGCCTGCTCTGATGCATGAGGAAGTCCTCAACAGCATCCTATGGTCATTACTACATTATTTTTACAGAACTTTTTCTAATAAAGAGCATTCATATTGGCCAATGGTGTAAAGCCAAAGTGAAGTTGGAGTAAAACAATTTTAATCAGAACCTGCCAAGTCTTCAAATCTAAGGCTTCCTAGAAGAGGTTAAAATTGAAACTTTTTAAAGGTGATTTGATATTTAGAATAAGATATGTATTTTTTTTTTAATCCTAGGTAAAATCTGATTGTTGTATCATCAATTATCTTTTCAGATTGAAATTCTATCATACCTGCCTGCCTGCCTTCCTCTTTTTCTCACCCCCACTCACCCTTCTTCTTTTTCTTCTTACCTTTTTCTTCCCTCCTTTTTTTTCCTTTCTTCTACCCCTCCTTCCTTTTACTACCTAACAGGACAAATCAAAATGGAATCTAAAATGCTGAGCCCATTTTCTGGGGCAAATATGAAGAAAACTTTTAAATGACTCTTAAGTTATTGAAGAAGTTAAGGGAAAATCTTCCTCTCAGCTCCGAAGGCACTATATGGAAATGTCACTAATATAGTTTTAACGTCTCTTGGGACATCTTATTCTCATTGACTCTCTAACTGCACTGACCATCCCTCACTGCCAAGAGACTCTTGCACAGTTAAGAAAGGGAATGGAAGAGAATTAAGGGGAGTGATCATTTTCTACGCAAATGTATCATATTGCATATGCAACAAATGAGTATTAAATATATTGGTGTCCTGTCTTTTTATAGCATAGATTTATCACCTAAAGAATGAAAAGTTGTTTTCCTCTGCATCCCTTTGTGTACTCAGGTTCTGGATTTTTTTGTCCCATGGGTGGATGGAGTTTAGCCTTATTGTATTCAAGAACATCTTCAATTAAAGACAGTGAATAAATAAGCAGAGTGTTCTCTCTACCATTTTTAGGCAGTAATATCCTAGGTTCTGCTACAATCTAAGGAAGAAGTCAAGAAACTCTGTTCTTATTAAATTAGGTGAACGGCTTCAGTCCTAGCTTTTATTTGGTTTGTACAAAAGCAAAGTAGTGTGACATTTCTTTTGCACCTCAAGTGTTGTGGAGCAATTAATATTTATCCATAGAAACTAATAACAATAAACATGTTGATATACAGTACTCCCTCCTTATTCATGGGGATATGCTCCAAGATTTCCAATGGGTACCAAACCCTATATATAATATGTTTTTTTCCTGTACACTTAAAAGGAAGCACTTTACAGCTTCTATTTGGCATATCCAGTACTCTTGTGCTTTGGCACCTTTTTAGTAAAATAGGGGTTACTTGAACCCAAGCCCTGTGATACCACATCAGTGGATCTGATAACACAGGTGGCTCCCAAGTGACTAATGGGCAGGAGCATATACAGCGTGGAGACACTGGACAAAGGGATGGTTCACATCCTAGGCAGGATGGCGTGGGACTGCACAAGATTTTATCATGCTGTTCAGAAGAGCAAGGAATTTAAAACTTATGAATTGTTTATTTCTAAAATTTTCCATTTAATATTTTCAGACTGCAGTTGACTGTGGGTAACTGCAACTGTGGAAAGTGAAACCATGGACAAGGGGTACTGCTGTACTCTTGTGTTTGAAATCCAGTTCACTGGTTTATGACCATAAATAATGTTTTATTCATTACAGTTCAGTGTTTGCAGGTATAATCAAAGTCAAAGTTAGTAGTTCTGCAATTGAATGGATCAGATTCCAAGTAATGACCATAAGTCTTACATCTTCACACTGTCAATCCAGGCTTGGCAGGTACATATTCCATTATGGAATGAGAGAAAGTTTGGTTTTGCCTTTTTAGCCTCTCTTTACTCTTTCTCTTCCCCTCCCTTCCCTCTATCGCTAGTGTTATACCTCTTTTGCTCTACCTCTATCTTTATTTCCATCTCTATCTCTCTATTATTCTCCAACTATTAAAAAATCATATTAGTTAATAGCTAATTTTCACTGAGTATTTAATGTGTGTCAGGTATAAATCTGCATGAATCTTATTTAGATTTGAAGGAATAGTAAAATGGAGAACAAAGCAATTGCTACATTTTAAAATAATATAAAAAAAACTTCAATATATATTTTAAAGTGTTAACCATTCATGAGAAGAATACTCACTAAGGATATTCATGAGAGAAGTATCCGCTAAGATTACAAATTTGACTAAAGTAACTGGTTAGAATATCATTTACTCAATTACTTTTTCAATTTATGCCTCCCCTTCTTCATTCAGCAAGCATATCATAGGTGCCTACTATATATCAAGGGTTATGCCAAGAGTTTTCACCACAAAACAAAGGAAACTCAGTTTTCATCCATCCAACCTGTGATCTCAGTAGGTATTGCATTTCTATGCTGGAGCTCTGTCCTGAAGGATCTGTATTCTGACACCATTATATATTAATGCCCAGATAACATCTGCCAGCGCACGCCTTCACATGCTAAGACTTTACTGACTGCAATCACTGGATGGGGTTCACAGCTCCCAGCATGAAGCAGCTCTAGATGTGGCAAATTGCCAAGGCCATGTCTAGCAACAGCTTTTTTACAGCCATTACAGGGCAGACTTCTTATTTCAGTGAGAAACTTTGGATAGCTATGATGCAGGTGTTATAGGACACAGCCAGCCACACCCTCTGAATTCTAGAACCACATGGGTCAGCAGGAACAGCACACATTAGTACAATAGTCCTTCTCTATATCGCGGTTCACTTATCGTGGCCTCACTGTATTGCAGGATTTTTTGAAATATATTTAATTATTTATCACAGATTTTTCTCTATTATCGCAGGGTTTTGTGGTACTGTATATGTATGTTGTTAAGGTTACTTAGGTTTAAGAGTGTAGAATATGTTTAAGAACATAAGCAGTGTTTATAAAAGTGTGGAAAAGGTTAATAAGGGAGTGGGAAAGGTTAATAAGGGGCTGGGAATGGTTTATAAGTGTGTGGGGAGGGCTTATAAAGCCTTAAAATATATATAAATACTAAAATAAATGTAAGGTTCCTACTTTGTGGATTTTCACCTATCACGGGGGTGAGGGGGTGTCTAGAATGTAATACCCATGATAAGTGAGGGAATACTGTAGTTGAGTTGAAAACCTCTCATAAGGAATCACTTTCAAAATAAGTAACAAGTGTCTCTCAGAATGTATCAAATGTCTTTGGTTTCTTAAAGGTAAGAGTATTTGTTAATTTAGCCCTGACCAGTGTAGCTTAGCGGGTTGGGCATGGTCCTGCAAAGCCAAAGGTCACCTGTCTGAATCCTGGTCAGGGCACAGGCCTGGGTTGTGGGCTAGGTCCCTGGTTGGGGATGTGCGAGTGGCAACTGGTTCATCTTTCTCTCTGCGCATCATGTTTCTTTCTTCCTCCCATCCCCTCTCTCTCTCTGAAAGTAAATAAATACAATCTTAAAAAAAAAAAAAAAAAGAATATTTGTTAATTTATAGCATGGCCAGAAATAAATTGAATAAAGCAAAGTTTAAGCATCCCTCCCTTTTTTCCCTCAAAAGTACAAATTAAGCACTGTAAGTCTAACGTAATAACACCTGTGCCTCTTAAAAGTACATATTTCTGGCATCAAGGCCAGATGGTGATTTATCTCATTCTCTTTTTTTCTCTTGCTCTCCTTTATTCTATTTTCTTTTACTTTCAATTGTTTAAAATTGTGATATATTTGTTTTATACTTTAATATTCCCTGTGTTGCTTTTATGTTTTCCTGAGATTTTTAATTGCTTTTGTTTTTGCTGGTTCATAGAAGTGATATATTCCTTTACTTACTCTTTTAAATTATTCAGTTTGTTAGTTATATCAGGAATTCTTTTTCCCCCCAGTGAGATCCTTCCCATGGTGTGTGATCTTCTGCTGTACTATCAAATATTTGTTTTCTAGGCATGCTTCACAGTTGTCTTCTCTTAGCTGTACTCCTGTAGTAGAGGCACCGTTTTCTAGGACTTTATAGCATCTATCTTGTTTCAGCCTCATGTTGCTGGAATATATATTCAAGTTGGTTTCCCAGAAGCAGAAATTGAAGAGTATTCAATTTATTCTTGATTAGTACTTCATTGGACTTGAGTCCTTAAATCCAGAAGTATTTTCATATAAAATTTGAACACATGTCACTCCAATATTATCTAACATTTAGTTTTGCTCATCAGAAGTCTGAAACCAGAGTGATCCTTGTTCTATTACAGGTGATCTGATTTTTAGGCTCTCTTAAGTTTTGGGGCTTTTCTCTTTCTCCTTAGAATTGTAAAATTTCATATATATGTGTTAGGACAGGGCCTGCCTGTTCCATTCTGCCTGGAAGTAGGTGAGCCATTTCAATCTAAGGATTTATTTTCTTCAGTACTGTGTAAATTTTTTTTGTCTCATCTTTGATCATTTCTTCCCCTCAATTTCTTCTGTCCTTTTTTCGAATTGTTTTAGTTAGATCTCTGATCTCTTAAATGAAGCCTTTATCTCTTTTTATATTTTGCTCAAATTTCCATCTCCTTTTATATCTTGATATAAATTCTACTGTTGTGTTTTATCCATTAGCACATTCCTATCTGCCTCCTATCAACTTTTCCAGCTGAATCTCTGTCAGGCCTTTTTAATTGGGGCATGGTTGGTATGGGATCCTGTACTCGGACTAGACCCTGGAGATATGCCATTTTCAGAAATGTGCTGTAAACTCATTCTATTTTCTTCATTGTGGTAGATTAATACTGTTCCTTGTGCATCTTCACTGTCATTCAGTGGGATTTTGAAAGGGCTGAAGGGAAAACTTGTGTAGCAATTTTGCCATCTTGAACAGAACAGGATGCACATTTTCAATGGCTTAATTGGATGAAGAGCCTACTAAAAAACCTGGCTTTGTGTAGGGAATCTATCCCAAAAGGTTGCCATCACAGATAGGAAACGGAAGCCGCAAACCAAACTTCCACAGACCTGAATTAAATAGGAAATTTTCATGTTCAATCCAATAGCTAGAACTTCTAACAGACTTGCCAGTGATAGAGGCTTTGAATTTTATTTTGCTTCAGTCTAATTTTTTGGTTCCCTGTTTTTCACATACATATATAATCAGTGTGAGTAGTAGGGTCTCTTATGATATAGTTACAAATCATTATTTTTGTCTTTCACTGCCCCCTTAAATTTGCTTGAGGAGTGACTGTGTATATTCCTGCTGAAGCCAAACCAAGAGTCATTTTCTTTTTAACCCTCACCAGAGGACATGCTTATTGATTTTAGAGAGAGGAAAGAGAAGGAAGAGAGAGAGGGAGCAAAACATCATTGTGAGAGAGAAACTGATTGGTTGCCTACTGTGCACGCCCTGACTGGGGACTAAACCCTCAACCTAGGTTTGTGCCCTGACCAGGAATTAAACCCGTACTTTTGCGGTTTACAGGACAACACTCCAACCAACTGAGCCACATCAGCCTGGGCAAACCCAAGAGGTACTTGAAATTGCCAAAAGAGCCTTGATTTAGTAATTAAAATTGCTTGGTCCCACATGCTGTAAAAAATTCCCAAGCGTTATTTAAACATTTATCTTCCGTATTCTCTTGCTCTTCTCTCAGCAGAATAACCTCAGTTGCCAGCCTAACTGGAGTTGGAAGAAAGCAAGAGAAGGATGGTGATCACGTATTCTCTGAGTTTAGCAGATGTTTAAAACTGACAATCTCATTTGGACTTCTGTAAACCTGTGAACGATCCCGTATTGGTTCCCTCTCTCTGTAGCTGCCCTAAGGTGGGCAGTACCTCTCCTTTGCCAGGCTTCTCCAGAGCTCCCTAGTTTTGGTCCCTACACAAAGCTCTTAACTATTGGGGTCCTCTTGCCATGGGAGGCCTCATTCTTTAGCAGGATTCTTTAACAATGCCCTCTCACGAATCCACTGCCTCCACAGCTGCAGGGGTTGTACTTCAAGTTCTCTGAATAATTCCTTAGAATTCTGGGTTACTTTCGCTTGGGGTTAGAGGATAGCACCCTCTTGACTCTTCTGACTCAGGGAATGGACTCCCACCCCAGTTCTCTTCAAGTAAATCTTCCTCTCAGTTTTCATCAGTTATGGTGACAGCTTGCAGAATTCTCTTTGGCCAGCATCACCTATAGCCTTCACATCTCAGCTGAAACTGAGGAGGGAGAAGTCGTATTTGAACAATGTGTTGTGCACCTCTTAATACTTCTTAAGACACAGAATCGTGGACAATTGTGAATGCTTGTACTTTAGGAAAACTGTGACCTAAGGAAGATTACTTAGACTTGAATTCTGTAACTAAAGTAGAATTTCATTAGAAGCAAGGAATTCAATGGAAATGAGTGAGTTGTTACCAATAGATGGTTTGAGATAGTGACCAATTTGGAGGTAAATGTTTTTGAGTGAAAGCTGAGAGTGAATTTTTAAAAATTCAGATAGCATATATCTGAGTAAGAATTGACTCCGAGTTAACAAATAAAAATATAAACAAATTCTGTTGATTATCTTATGTGCTTGTATACTCTAAAAAATGTCAGAAACCTAACAAATCAAGTAAAACCTATAAATTTTAATTTAAGCAAGATGACTCATAAGTATAATAAATTCTGAAAAACTACTGTGTGATAGGACATATAACTGAACCACTATTTGGGTCTCAATTTGACAGATTGCTTGCAAGTTGACCGCTAAGCTCCTAAGGTTTACTATGTGCTTGGTGATTTCTTAGTAACCAATGTATTTTAATTAAATGAGTACATACACACATACACACACACTGTAAGGTAGGTATTATTATTAATATTATTTTCATTTTATCAGTAAGTAAATAAGGCATAGGGACTTTAACTCCTTAAGGTCATGCTACTAATTAAGTAGCAGAATTTGAATTAAAAATTGAGTTGTTTGGTGCCAGTGAAAAGTGAAAGTTATGATGTTTCAGTTGACCAACACATAGGGGTCATAAAATCAGATTTCTGAAGTTCCCAAGTTAGTTCCCTATCCATGGCATCATGTAAATTTCTAACAAGTAAGATATGGAATAATGGGAAGACCTACCACACATTACATATGCCTATAAATAATGAACAAGATTTGGCTAAATAGAAGCATGTTTAAAGAAAAGACAGCATGCTTTGATTTTTTTTTTTTAAAGACTCAGGTTTGTTAGCACAAATACAGTTTTAGTTAGGTCAGGGTGAGGCTAGAGAGTTATGTGATTATGACTGTATGAAAAGTGGCTAAAACCAGGGAATAAAAGCCCTGGTATTATCTGGACTGAAACGACCAGATTGGAATTCTGTACATAATTATGGACAAATTGGACACATTCATGAGGGAGAGAACTCAGTGTAGAAGGAACCTGAAAGCAGGTTGATGAAGAATAGTTGACTATCTTTGAAAGAGAGGAAAGAAAATTAGAGAATGAGATTTTTTTGTATGCATAATGTAAAGGTTAAGGTCTGTTTGTGAAAAAGGATTAGATTTTTTTGTGTGTGTGCTTGATCCTAAGAGGCAAGGACAGATGGATATAAATAAAAGGTTTCACGACAATATGAAGAAGTATTTTGTCACAGAGTCAACAAAAATACATTGGACTACTTCCAGATTAGCGATTATTCAAAGATTAAACTGGAGAAGAATTTTAGTTAATTAACAGGTTGTTCTGTTTTGTTGTTTTGCTTCTTCACTGTTCAGTACAACTAACTTCCTTGTCTGGTATTTTTGGCTGATATGCCCATGTTGACTAATTATTTTGAAATTGTGAAGATGCATTACAGTCAGTATAAACATGTTTATTAAAATGTAAATTCTATTTTCACAATGAAAATTGATGCTACATGGCACTCAGTATAGTTTGCTCAGAGACATCTCCATTAATTAATGTCTTACCTTAGCATAGATTTCAAATGTTTTGGTTATTTGTACTATGCTTAAATAAAGCACATTCTGGCATGAAAATGAATGAATGCCTCCTGACACTCTGTTTCTCTGTTCCTCAGAGTTTATGATAATTAAGATGCTCGTTTAATTGCTGTCCTTTTATTTTCACTGGGTTGTGGCAGCTAAAGAGCAGCTTTCAAATCATGTGTGTTACATACACTGGTAATTTATAAACTCATTTTTGCTACTGTGAGCACAGGACAAAATTCCCGAATGTGAATAAGTCAATGTTTTCATTGTTTTTTGCCCACTCTTACTAAAGGTACATTTGTTCTGCTCCGTTGGGAGGATGGCTGCATTCTGTGAGTGTCTGACTTTAGAGGTGATTTCTTGTTGATGCAACCAGTTTACAACCACAGTTACTTAAATATATATAGTTATAAGGTAGCATTCAAATTTATCAGGAACACACATTTAATTATATCAGTATTATCATAATTAGTATCATTTATGTATTTTAATAATGCCTTTGGTAATCCTAAATATATCTGTTTTATTAAGAATGCTTAAAAGATAATGAATTTCTGAAAATTGTTAATGTTAACTATTACAATATAATAATTGTTTTCCAAATACTATTCCTATAACAATCTTTTTTTATTATAATAAGTCAGTTTACTTGGGTATTATTATTGGGTTGGAATGGGTCAGAAGCAGGGGCAGTATTATTCCTTAAAAGGAGTTAATTTTTAAGTTAATGTTAAAGGCAGGATAAGATTAAAATAAAGAAAATTTGACTGTTTTGTTACATTATCAACAGGTTTTCTTCACATATATGCATTTAGAACTATAGAATTACTTGATCATCAGATTCTTCATGCCTTCCCTTTTTAATGTGAAATGTTATTTCACAATTAACTACATTGTGTGGTTTGAGTCGGTCTCACTTATTTTAAACCTTATTTTGCTTTTGGCTGTGATTTAAATTGAATTTCCTTATTGAAAAAAAGAAATAAACAACTCTGATTATTATCTAGAGAAGTCAAAGAATGCCATAGTGACTTATACACTCCAAAGATGCAAATACAGTAGTATAATTATATTAAAAATATGATTGAATAAATGAAGTATGTAAATATAAGTAAGTAGAAAAAAGGAAGTAAAATAGTGGATAGAAATATTAGGAAATGAAGCAGCTGTAAGGATGGATGATATTTGGGGAAGTATTTTTAAGTTTTAACATAATTAAAATATTTTAAATTAATCATTTAAAATGGGCAACCAATGTGATTTCTTGCATTTAACCAGGATGGTATGAAAGTATTTAAGGGGAAATAAGATTAGAACTAGAAGGAAGGATCTTAGCGGGTATCTGGATCAAAGACCACACATGTTACAGCTGAGGAAAGTGTCCAGAAAATAGTTTGCTTCAATTTTGACAGCTTTAGTAAGTAAAAAAATCACCTGATTTCTATTCTAACACACTACAGCATGTCATCATTTTTCAAAGAAGAATACCAAATATCATGAGGTAATTTCTAGATTTAAGCTATATTTTTTTAAGGTTTTTTTTTTTTTTTTAATTGATGGCACCTACAGTATTTACTTCCCAACTGAAGGTAGTATTTAAACCTCTTACCCACCCTGGCTGGTGTGTCTCAGTGCATTGGGCTTTGTTTGTTACACAAAGCAAAATGTCACTGGTTCGATTTCCAGTCAGAGCACTTGCCTGGGTTGGGGCACATAGGAGAGGCAGCTGATGATGCAACCAACTGGTTGATGTTCCTCTCACATCAATGTTTCTCTCCCTCTCTTTCTCTCTACCTTCCCCTCTCCCTAAATAAGTAAATAAAATCATTAAATTATAAGTAAAGTTGACCCAACTTCAGTAAAGATGTTTTATTTTTTAAAAAGAGGTATATTGAAAAAGCAACCCCAGATGGATTGTAGAAACAAACGTGAAAGGCAAATCAAAAAGGCTTGATAAAACAAATCATATGGAAGTCTTTTTATGACATGGTTTGGCAAAGGTTAGAAAAATAGCATTTAAAAAGAACTAACCCCATAGGATAAACAGAAGAAAAATAAAGAAGAGAAGTAAACCAAGTTACATTTTAATTACAAATTTCTGTTTATCAAATAATGTCATTAAGTAGTAAAAATACAAAAGCCCTAGACTTGGATAACATATTTGCATTATCTTGATCTAGCAAAGGACTTGTATCTACAATATGTAAACAATTTTTATAAGTCAGTAATTAAAATACAATGAAATATAGTAGTGGACAAAAGTCTTGAACAATCACTTTATAAAAGAGGCTATCCAAGTGAGCAATAGAAATAGGATAATTTGTTCAACTTCATTATAGAAACAAAAATTGAATTTGCAACATGGCATCATACATACTCACCAAATGGCTACTATAAGAGAAAACCATATCAAGCATTGGCAAGTATATGAATGAAGCAACTAAACTCTCATATATTTGTAATGAGCACACAAGTACAACTACTTTGGAAAACTGTTTAGAAATATCACTGAAGTTTAACATAAGTATACCTTATAACTCAGCAACTGTATAACTACAATAGAACCAAAAGAAGTGTGTATATGTCTTCACCCCATGCCTACAAAGAACTCAGATGTAAACATATTGGGTTACATTTGAATACCTTACAAAAATGAGAGGTAAGTGAAAGAAAGAAATGAGAAAGCTACCAACTGGATGGATCTCACAAGCATGATGTTAAACAAAAGACGTCATGCACATGCATAATTTAATTTATTAGAAATGAGAAATGATAACATCTAACAAAGAACAAAAAGTGGCTTTGTGGATTTTGGTAATATTCTATTTCTTGTTTGGAAGACTAATTATACTACATGTTTATTTTGTGAAAATTGAGTGTACAATCTATGATTTGTGTCCTTCTTATGTATGTAAATTGTGCCACAATAAAACTTACAGATAGAAGGAGGGAGGAAGGAAGAGAAACAGAAAGAGAAACAAAGGATAGAAGGGGATTGAAAAGAATTGGAGAAAATAGCATTGTATTGATCCTTTGGAATTTGTCAATGCTATCTTTTTGACCTAACAAATGGCCCATTTTGTACATTTTTACATGTGTTTAAACAGATTTTGTATTGTGATTTGAGAAACAGAACTCCTTGTCTCAAGGCTCAAACCAGCAATGGTTATAAAGTTGCTCTGTTGAAATCTTTCTAGATCACTCATTTATTTTTGCGTAACTTGTATTTTCTAAAAAGGGCATGATAAAATCTTCCAATCTGTTAATTTATCACTACCTTCCTCTTGTTTTATTAGGTAATATTTTATATATTTTGAAGATACAGTGTTGGGTGCATATGTATTTATGATGAATGCATCTTGTTTATCTATTGCTAATTTTTAAAGTGCATATTTTTCTTTATGTCTTAAGTTCTGTTTTCAAATGTTAATATTGGAGATTTCTTTGGGTTCATATTTGCCTGATATATCTATTTGCATTCTATAAATATAATTTTTATGTCTTTTAATGTAGTTTTATTTGCATATATTGTAATTGCTGTTTTATTAGAAATTCACTCTGTCTTCTCATTCGTATTTTCAACTTTCTTTTTTTTCATTTTTTAAATCCTTTTTATTGTTTATGCTATTACGGTTGTCCCAATTTTTCCCTCTTTGCCCCTCTTCTCCTAGCCCGCCCCCCACCCCCCATTTTTACAGTCAATCCCCACACCATTGTTCTTGTCCATGGGTCATGTATATATGTTCTTTGTCTAATCCCTTCACCTTCTTTCAACCAGTTCCCACCTCCTCTCTCCCCTCTTATAGCTGTCAGTCTGTTGCATGTTTCTGTGTCTCTGATTCTATTTTGCCTGTTTATTTATTTTATTCATTAGATTATAGTTATAACTGAAATTATATGGTATTTGTCTTTCATCAACTGGCTTATTTCACTTAGCATAGTAGTCTCCAGTTCCATCAATGCTGTCACAAAAGGTAAGAAATCCTTCTTTTTTTACTACTGCATAGTATTCCATTGTGTATATGTACCTTGGTGTTATTTTTTGTTGTTGTTGTTGTTGTTTTTAATCCTCACCCAAGGACATTTTCATTGCTTTTGGAGAGAGAGGGTGGGAGAGAAGAAGGGAAAGAGAGGAACATTGATGCAAGAGCAAAACATCAATTGGTTGCCTCTCAGTATGCGCCAGGATCAGGGATCATGTGCACCTGGACCAGGGATCAAACCTCCAACCCAGGTATGTGCCCTGACTGGGAATCAAACCCGCAACATTTCAGTTGCAAGTCGATGCTCCAACCAACTCAGCCAAACCTGCCAGGGCAACCATAGCTTTTTTATCCACCCATTTACTGATGGGCACGTAACGCTTTTTCCAAATATTGACCATTGTAAATAATGCCACTGTGAACACAGGGGTGCATATATTCTTTTGAACTGGTGTTACAGGATTCTTTGGATATATTCCCATAAGTGAAATCGCTAGGTCAGAAGTTTCTATATTATGATTTTATTTCATTTTTATTCAGTCTTACTTTTTTAGAATAGTTTAAGTTGTTGGAGGGTTGTTTTCCCCCTGAAAGTTTGAAAGCTATGTATTCTTTGTTTATTTTTGTAGTGGCCATAATCTTAAAAACTATATTTAGTTTATTTACCTCTATTGTTGTGTTTAATATATCAGTCAGTATATTTCTCCTAACAGAACAAGCAATTTAGTAGTTGAGAGAAAGTATTGTTTTGTGATTTAATATTGATATGTATGAATACTGGATCAAGATGTGAGATGTATTTCTTACTGTGGCTGATGATCAAAAATGTTACAAGCAATCAGTTCAGTCTATAAGCCCCTTTTAAAGTTGGCATATTTCTTTTAGGTTTTCAGTTTATTTCTCTGCCCTAGTGCTTTACCAAGGTTATTTTTATTCAGGTACTTACTGAGACACACACCCAGCAGGGAGTGGTTCTCAGAATGATTGAAGAGCATTCGAGTACAAAACTTAAAATACGAATGTCTCAACAAACAATCTGCTGCTATATTTCTTTAACTGAGCTCTAGATATTCCATGCATAATGATGTTATTTTAATCTCTGAAAATATATTCAAAAGAGACTAAGAAAAGAACAATTATTGAAAATTAGAATGGTTTTACATATCATGTTTCTTTATGGAAAAAATGTCTGTTATCAATGATCTAATAGAGTCAGAAAGATATAGCCAGCCTCCTCGTATGTTATTGGTAATGGTTAATGGAAGCAAGAGATTATTTGGATTAAAGGGTAATTTTGATGAAAAAGAAATGAGAAAGAAAGACTTACTATTGATACATAAACATATGCTTCCATTGCTTTCTAATTTTGCAACATTACTTTTATTATTTACCTTTTTATCTTTATTGTATTGCATTTTTTCCATTACCATTTGATCCCCTTATACTTCCTCCCCCCTGCAATCACCACACTGTTGTCCGTGTCCATGAGTCCTTTTCTTTTTTTTAGCTCAATCCCTGCACCCTCTAACCTCCCCCTCCACAGCTGTCATCCTGCTCTTTGTCTTTGAGTCTGTCTCTATTTTGCTTGTTAGTTCAGTGTGTTCATTAGATTCCACATGTGAGTTAAGTCATATGCTATTTGTCTTTCTCTGACTGGCTTATTTCACTCAGCATAATGTTCTCTGGGTCCATCTATACTGTCGCAAAGGGTAAAACACTAATTTAAAAGAACATAAGCACCCTTATGTTAATGCAGCATTATTTACAATCACCAAAATATGGAAGCAGCCCAAGTGCCCGTCAGTAGATGAGTGGATAAAACAACTACGGGACATTTACACAATGGAATACTACTCGGCCGTAAAATAGAAGCAGCATTACTTTTAAATATTTTATTTACACAATAGGTTATTGCTCTACGTATAACTCATTGACCTTAGGAACTGGTAACAATTAAGTATTGGAGCAAGTGAAGTTTTTATTATTCACTCTGTAGTGCCTGTGATATATAACAACTATCTGTTTTGATTGGCCAGTTGTACTTGTTTTAAAATATTTTTATTAACATAAATTATTAAAAGTTGTCTCTACAAATTTCACAATACCCCTCAATATAGGTTAAACATAAAACTGCTTTCCTAACTAGGAGGACTGAAGAAAAAGGGACTTAAGTTTTTGTAGAAGAGCTTTGCTTTTCATGTAGATATTACAAACAGTAAAGACTACTTTTTTTGCCCAATCTTGGGTCACTGAGTCCTAACAATTTCCATGAAAACCCAAATACACTTCTTGAGAGAACACAACAAATAGAATGATTATTAACTTTGAATCAAGAAAACGAGCTTAAATCTTGACCTGACAATTGACCAATTGACTAACTAATCATGTAATTCTGGCCAAGCAACATAATCACTCTGAGATGCATTTTTTTTTTTTTTCGCTGATTAGCTCCAATTTATAAGGTGGAGGTAACCGATTAGGTTATAATGTTTACTTTATTAAAGTCATTTTTGTTCACTGTATGTTACATTTCTCCTAGAGTGGCACACAGTAAACCATGTATTTTCTTCCTCATTCAGTGCTTTTTATAAGAACCACAATAAATTAAAGGTCCCAAATCACAGATTTTAATTAATAAAAGTAAAGTGGACTTGTTCATCAGAGCCATTTGTTTGAACTGTAGAATCTTAAAAAGATAAGTTATGATAAAGATTAATTACATTTCAAGTGGAATGCATGTTGACTGTAATGAACCTAGGGTAATGCCCACTCTAAACACTGTTGGAACTATCAATCAGCAGCTCTTTTTAATCACACTAATAAGTTGACAGTGCTATAGATTAATTCAAGTATGTTTTCCTCTCTGACCAGGCTTTCACAAGTACTGTTTTAACAATCTTGTCAGTCATCACTATGAGGAGTATGAGGTATATTCTCTTAATGCATAGTCCATACTTTTGTTTTAATTTTAATAGACATTATTCAAATGTACATTTGAAACTTTTTAGTGAGAAGGAAATTCATGTTTACTGAATGTTTATTACATGTCTTACATGCACTATCTCATTGAATTTTGTAGCAACTCAATGAGATAGATAAATTTAATCTCACCCCCCTTTCAGATTAAAAATTGCATCTCATCGTGGTTATGTCATGTGGCCAAATTTACAAGGTCAGTGAATTACCAAGTCAAGATCTGTGCTCTCCCAAGAAGTAAAGACAAGTAATATTATTTAGGTTTTGTTTTGTTTTGTTTTCTGAAATATCTAGGACTCATTGGTCCACCATTGAGAGATGGCCTCAAGAAGAATGGTTAGTCTGCAAACGAATAGTTTTATGATTTTACTCAACTGGTTAGGCTCAATGAGTCACAAACTATCATAGTAATGGTTGCTGAAAGTATGGTAGACACCGTCCATCAGCAGTTTCAGTCTCTGTGATTTCAGTTACTGATGGTTAACCCTAGTCCAAAAATGTTAAATGGAAAATCTTGGAAATAAACAATTCATTAGTTTTAAACTGTCCACCATTCTAAGCAGTGCGAGGAATCTTGTGACCCGCTCCTTCCCGCAAGACATGAATCGTCCATTTCTCCAGTGTATCCATGCTGTATATGGCCCTACTCACACCCCTCATTAGTCACTTAGTAGTCATCGTGGTTATTGGGGTAACTGTGACAGTATCACAGTGCTTGTTCCTGTAACCATTATTTTACCTAATAACAGCTCCAAGGTGCTGGTAATTTAGGTTTGCCAAAGAAAAGCTGTAAAGTGCTTCATTTGAGTGACAAGGTGTTAGTTCTTGACTTAAGGAGGGGAAAAAAATGTCATGCGATGAAGTTGCTACAAATCTTCAATCTGTGAAATTGTGAAAGGGGAAAAAAATATTTTGCCAGTTTTGATTTTCCCTCTGATGTATTGTCAGAAAATCACTGGTAGCCCAGTGCTAAGTCACGGTGCCTGCGTCATTCACCTCACTCCATCTCTCCACATAGGCTTCTCATCATCTCACATCCTCACAAGAAGAGTGAGTGCAGTACAGTAAGATATTCTGAGAGAAAGACCATAGTCATATAACTTTCATTACAGTGTATTGTTATAATTGTTCTATTTTATTATTAGTTATTATTTTTAATCTCTCACTATGCCTAATTTATAAATCGAACTTTATCAAAAATTGGGACAACTGTAATAGAACATACAATAAAAATAAACTTTATCTTAGGTATGTATATGAAAAAACATAGTATATATAGGGTTCAGTACAATTCATGCTTTCAGGCATCTGCTGGGGGCCGGGTCTTGGAACAAAGCCCCACAGATAAGAGGAGACTATTGTGTGCTACTATAACCAACACTAAGTTTTCTGGCAAAATGACAGTTTTCCTATTGCAGCTGTGACTCAGGTGCTATAATGAGCATTGTGCATATCTTGATCCAATAATTGTTCAATATTAATCTCATAGCATAATCAGTGAAATGTATTGCGATAGTAGTTCCTGCGGCTTTTAAAATGTTAAGCACTATATACTGTGTGGCACAAGTTGCACTGTGTTCTGCAGTGTAGAAGAGTTTCTTAGCTCTTGAAAATGGCAGGTTTTGGTCAGGGTGTAATATTCATTCACTCAGAGTTTGCATGTGACTCATTTTTATTTGGACCTCCTACCTTGTGACCACTTTATGCTCCTGTGATTGAAAGCAATTCCAGGAATCACTTACATTTGTTTCCGTTGTGCCACTGACTCTGAGGCGGCGTGCAGCTCTCAGTCGCCATGCTTTCCATGCGCTTCTGGAAAGCTCAGATCTCCAGAAATCTGTGCGTTATTCGACTACTCCTGCTTTCTTTCTCTGTCTCTCTTTGGGTGTGGATATAAAAGCGGTGACTTGCCTAGGGGAAAACTGCATGATGCAAAGTCTGATGTCTTCAGTACCTCAGGGCAGCAATTTCCAACCTTTTTCATCTCATGGCACACATAAACTAATTCCTGAAATTCGGTGGCACACAAAAAATAGACATTTTGCCAATCTGACAAAAAAATCAGTGTAATTTTAATTCTGTTTTATTCACATAAGACGGCTGTTGTTGTGTTGGCTGTTGTCATTTTTTTACTTGACAATCTAAGGGAAAAGAGGTCAGTGCCCCTGACTGAATGGTCAGGTGTTGCATGTTTAAAAGTTCTGTGGCACACTTGTCCGTGTACCACTTGTGGTACACCGATTGAAAATCACTACCTCAGGGGGAAGCAGAGGTAGGGGTGTAAGGCATGGGTGTGGGGAAAGAATAATGAAAAAAGAAAGCTAGTATTTTTCCCCCTTATTGGTTGACAGGAATGTATTATTAGAAAGCTAATTGCCTCAATGCCATAGAAAACCAATTTTTCATTATCTTCCAACACCTTAAATGATATTGCAGCGCTTCTTCCATAAACCCCAGTGACCTACAGGCAATTGGAGGATGGCGTTTGTACTCTGTAGTGGTTTCCCAGTCTTTTCTCATGAACAGGATTCTCATAAACAGGACTGGCAGTTTGCCAAAGGTTACAGCTGAAGCCACTTTTCCGATTTCTTCCGTTCTTTCACCTTCTCTTCTGTTTTTTCCTGCTCATCTGAGTGAGGAGAGGCAGGATGCATGACTGCGGGTGAAGTTGCTATGGTGGCTCTTCTCCATTGGAGAGTACTGTGTGTTTGGTTTTGATCAGCGGCACAGATAGTGCCTGGCCTCAGGGTGCTGTGGTGGCTTTTGTTAGTGTCCTATAATAGGAATGAGGTGGTTCTATGTGTCAAATAGTTTTCTTACTTTTCCAGAAAAAAAAAGAAAAAAAAAAAAAAAAAACTCAATGGGAAAGTGATTTTATGCCCTCTGGTTTAAGAATACTACAGCGAAGTGAAAAAATAGCTTGACCATAGCTAAGGAAAATATATCTACATGAAAAGGAGATCCATAGTCTTATCAAATAAAGAACTAATAAATATACCCCAGAATTTAGCCTATTGGGACCTACTGTTTTTTGAAATAGTATCACCAAAAAAAGGACAATTGCAAGTTATTTTTTTAAAGCACACAGTGCATTTCCTAAGTAAATGAGGTATTAGTGCTTATCCACTGCCCATAAAATATAACAACCTTTCATCTAGTTTCTCCTTCCCAAGAGTGGCTGGCATTATCCTTACTAGTGATACACAGGTATTTGTGAAATGCCTTCTGTTTGCCTAGCACCATGCTAGGCACATTATGAAAAATATAGGAAATATGTGAGACATGTCCCGTATCCATAAGTAAAGTCTGTATGTGAGTGGTGATACTAGAAGACATCATTAAATTGCCATGCATATTAGCAATAAGTACCATTGGAATTCAGAAAATGTAAAAGACTGATACAGGGTAAAGCAGCTAGGATGGTCTATAGAGGGCCTGTGAGACAGAATGCCTTTATTCATATTATCATTCATACTCAGAGAATGAATTCTAAATCATACCTAAATTAATGTGTTTAATGCACTAAGATGCATTCTGATAATCTCCTCAACTCTGAAAGTATATAATGATTATTGTACTTGCTGTTTTCATTGGCTGTTGACTTTTCACCAACTTTAGCCAAAAACATTTCCATGGACCTGATAATAATATTATTTCTCAGTAGATTCCAACAATACTACATCATCTGATGTTATCAGAGTGGGCTGCTATAATCAGAAGAGCAACATATACTTTTCCTTTGGAGTTTGTACTGAACATTTATAAGGCTATTAAATATCAGCTTGATAGATTACCTCGTAAAAAATTAGTCCCAGCAAACTTATAATCTGATTTCTCTTCATTCATTAGAGCATTACTCCAAAGTGAAGCTCTAAGTCAAACTGAAGGTTTTTGTAACAGTCTAAAGGGTTGTATGTATTGGAGATTTAGAAATGATTAATAATTTTTATATGATTTCTATGCATTGGCACCAGTATTACTTCTGTGCCATCCATTGTTTCAAATGACAGAATTGGCAACCAATGAAATCCTGCGAGTGTGCCTATAATATGCCCACTGAAGACAGCTGAGGAAAAGGGCTCAGAAGCATTAGCCAGAGGAGACAACACTCATGTCAGGGTATTGCAGCTAGAAAAACCCCAGCAACAGAAGTCTGAAAATCCCTCAAGAGCACCCCAAAAGAGGATAAGCAGTATCTGGACATCAGAATTCATAGGGTACCAATAGTAGCTTAGACCTATATGAGTCAAGTGAGACCTATCTACTTTTGGCTTCTTCTGTGTCTGCCCACTCCACCCTCAGGGATCAAGAGGCAGCACCACGAATGAGGACAAAGTCTATAAGAGCCAAGGGTGGAGAGTAAATAAGTTGACTATACCCCCTATCCTTAGGGAGGCATTGAGTCCAGGCTTCAGCTGGGAGGAGGGAGAAACTTTCACCTGGATGAGTGATTACATGAAACTGGATGATCTTTGAAATATCAGAAAGTGACTCTAGAAAGCTGAAGAAAGAAATTTTATACAGGTTGTTGAAGGAGACTTGGTGAGAAAGAATCTATTTGCTTTCTGCTCACAATCTGCCAGGAGCACTTTATGCAATAAAATAGATACATATGCCAACAATATTTCTATCCAATACAATTAATAATTTTAAACCCTTTAGTGTAAAGAGCCTTTAAAAATGCACCTGATATATTGTCAAGATCAAGTTGAGGATTTCCATTCAAATAAACAAAATATATCTGCTCAGGGCTTGTCATCATCATTCTTTGTAGCAGTTAATGCCTATCTATAGTATAGAGGCACCATGAGTAACCTAGGACTCAAGAGCAGCACCCGAAGACCTGTTTACTAATCATGTCCCTGCCACTGCTTTCTAGGGGCCAGCTTTTAAATCTTGATACTTCTTTTCACACATTTGCAGATGGGCAGTGAGAATCTCTAGAATATAATCCCCTTCTCTTAAAACAGGGAGGTTTCCTTTATCTCTCTGTTTCTAGTGCCAAGAACAGTGCCCGGTACATAGGAGATACTCAATAAATATTGACTGAATGCCTTTTCTGCCTAGCTCACAAGAATACTGTAAAGATCAAATGAGGTGATAGACATGACAACATATTTTAAGCACTAGATCAAAGTCAAAGGTTTACACAAAGTATCATTATGCAAGTTGGAAATGTGTTGAAATGTCCAGATGCCACCTTTCCTAGGGACATTTGGCATCTCTCATCAATCAGTTACAATTTATTAACTGCCTTGAACCTGTTAAGGTTTGTGCTTTGATGTGTCTATTGCAGTCGGTCTTTAGTACTACACATGCCATCAGTGGACAGGTTTTCAAAGGAACCAAAGAGGTAAAGAAAAAGAAATTTCAAAACAAAAATGTCTCCCTAAGTACAAAATATAAGGAAATTCAGGATAAATCTCACGCTACAAAATGAGGAAAGGTGCCAGAAGACCGGTTTTTATAGGCATCTAAAAATTATGGTGACAATAATGTAATTCTAGATCAGTGGACTGGCAGACTGGCATAATACAAAGAAGCCAGATGCCAGAGGTTCTCTGATCACTGAAATGCCACCTGCTAAAATGCCAGAAGGAAGACATAATTAAAATTATGTAATCTGAGGGAACATTTTTCTCCCAAAGTGAAATTTTCAGAAGCATGGTATTCTCTTTCAGTAATATGTGTGTGTGGGGGGGGGGAGGGGTATTGATTTCCAAAATGATAAAGCAAAAATAGTTTGCAAGCCATATTTAGATTGAGATAAGTCTGTACGTCCTAGGGCTCTCTCATCTTCTGCTCATTTTCTACAGCTGACAGTGATAATATATACTTTTGTAACAGCCATTCCCTTTTATAGCCAAGGGGATTGTTGTGAAGGATTGTGGACTTAGAGCAATAATATAAGACTTACATACACTACACCTGATTTCCAGCAGCAGGCAGACAATGGAGTTTGAAACCATCCTGTTTAGATTCTGTGCCTTGGGGTGAGCATAGGAGGAGGAAGAGAATTATTTTGCCATCATTTTGAAGTCAACATTACATTTTAACCAAATGCACACCCATATGCCTGTACTTCTTTCTCCAGCTGCTCCTTCTGGTTAATTTGTTTACTTCTACAAGCTACATCTTGCCAGTGGTTTTATCAGCCTCTCCTGCTACTATAAATCTACCCTATTACTTAATATGCTACATTAAGTAATTTGTATTTGTGACTGTAAACAGTGCTGGCAACCTCTCTGGGTGCTAGGCACTTGATGAAGCCTGCAGTCTTTATTTGTGCAAGGCAGACAGAACCCTGCTTCTGGTGTGCTGTATTGAGTGCAAATCCAAAATTGTGAGCTTTACATGTTCCATTGACAGTTGCCATTTACCACTTTAAACTAATTTTGAGGTTTACAACTGCCTTGATTTGTATGTGATTTGTATATGATTCATACATTTTTTTAATATTTCTTTGATGTAATACAGTGACGCATTGCATATAATAGATTCTGCAGAGGTGTAGGTGCCTACTATGGAATATTAAGAACAAATCTCACCAAAAAGAAAAAGAAAAAAAAAAAACCTATTTAAAAGAAGTGTTTATCTTAAAAAAGGATTAAGAACAGAGCAGTAATACAGTTGAGAAAAATCACTTTTTCATACATCCGCAGATGATGTATAATTCTCTAGTTGCATGCTGTGCAGACCGCTGCCAGACTTGGGTTATTGGAATTAACTCCTCTGGAAAATTAGTATGGGAATAAGAGAATTACTATGCTGCATAGTCTTTTACTTGATACTCGTTCAGTGACGGATTTGCTCAGGTGCTTTTTTTTTCTTTTCATTTTGCATTTATGCATACAAACGTATATTTGTATCTGAATTCCAAAGCTATAATGATTCAGTGCTTTTGTATATGATTTATATGAACTAATTTTGTAATTATGAGCACAGTAGATGCATGTACAAAAACAGAGGCACTCAGAAAAGTATGTTCATTGAATTTAAATGAAATCAGAATTCCTATTTCAAAATTGAACTGAGTATTTTTCCGACATGCAGCATAGCATACCATTTGTTGCTGTTTTGAGGCACCTTTTCTTCATTCCATCAGTGATTTATCAAGCTAAGATATGTAACCTATAACCTCTAAAGCAACAATCCAGGGGTTGTTTCCTGTGACGTGAAAGAAAAATATCCCCCATATAAGATGCACATATCAAACCAATAGATTAGAAGAAGCAACTTGAACTGTTGTTGAATATGATCTCTAATCATTACCAATATAATAAATTAGGTGGGTTTTTTTTTTACCTCTGCAGTAGGATGATTTTCTGGAAAATTATGTTCATAGTTTATTGGCCCGTGGGAGTGCTGATAGAAATTTGAACCCAAGGGACACTCAGGGTTTGGGTATTGTTATTTCAGTTTATAGTGGACACAGTGGGACAGTGAGTGTCTATTGTTTTCTCTTTTATGTTCTCCGAGCCTAGTGCACTGACTGGGACATAGAAAATCTTAAATTATTAAATGGATGGATGGATAACTAATTACTGAATTACTGTAATAAACTAAGTAACCTGAGAAATTTACACAGTTAGGTAGTGACAGTTCTCAGAGATGCTCGTGCAATGCCAATAATCATGTAAATTGGAAAAAACACTTTGAAAATGGTGTAGCATTTTCTAGTTAGTTAAGTTGAATACACATGCACCCTGTGACTTTGCATCCTACTGCTAGATATATATCTGAGGGAAATGCATGGTTATGTGCTGCAGAATACAAGAAAAAAAATATGTTCAAACAGCATTGCTTAGTATATCACTTAACTGCATTCAAACTTATTGTTCCCCAATAGTGGAATGGGTGAGTGCAGTATACTCATATAGTAAAATATTATTCAGAAATTAAAATGAAAGATCTGCTATGACTGAGTTTTCCAAACATTAAAACCTGAAAAGCACAAAGGAACACGAAATACAATTTCATTTATACAAAGCTCAAAAATATGCAAAACTATTTTTAGTTTAGAAAAAGTATACAGGGACAACATGATTAAGATACTTAAAAAAAATTAGACTGTGGCATGGCGCATGCGAGAGGTTGCCACCCAGACAACCCGCTGGCCATGGGCAGATTCAGAGACTTCCAGCCAAGATGGAGGCATAGGTAAACATGCTTTGCCTCCGCACACAACTACAGCAAAAATTGCAACTAAACTACAAACAAACCACCCAGATTCATCAGAAAACAGAGCTGTATGGAGGTCCAACAACCAAGGAATAAAAGAAGGGACATCCATCCAGATGGGTGCCTTTCTATAACTTGTCATGCTGCTATGACAGGGAGTCAAAGCAGCTCTACCCAATATGTACACAGAAACAAACACAGGGAGGCTGACAAATTGAGGAGACAAATAAATATGGCTGAAATGAAAGAACAGAAGAAAACTTCAGGAAAAGAACTAAATGAAATGAAGATAAGGTTTCTTCTCTTTGAAGCCATCTGGTTATACACATCGTAATACTTCTTCGTGTTTCAACTTTCTTTCCTCTGTAGGCTTGCTGCAGTAGGGTGAATAGGATGGGTCCATGACTTACTAGTATTTACTGATTCTACTAGGAGATAAATTCTGTGCAAAATAAATCACTTGTGTTTTTGCTCAGAGGGCTATAGTGGTAGAGATTTTTAGGAAAGATTGAAATTGGTGCATTAGAATTAGAACTTAAGTATGGAATTAATAAATTAGATTAAACCCTGTAACTTTCCTTCTCAACAAATATCCATAAGATTCTGATGCTGCAGCCCAAGGGAAACAGATTGGATCTAACTGGCATGAAACAGTGGGTTGAAAAACCCACTATAACAAAAAGTTTCTCAGTCTATGAATTATTGAAAATTGTACCAGAAACTTTTTTGAGGTTACAGATTGACCTTAACCTAATGAATTTAACTTGTTCACTTTTCGTGTGGATTTTGACTTATTTTTGAATGTCAGAAATATAGACTATGACATTATAAATGCTAACATTTATAAAAGACACATACCATGAAAACTACAAACAAAAATGCAGTTTTCCACTGGAATAGCTCCTCTAGAATTTCTATTCATAAATAAGAGAATTTAGGCCTAAAATGTTAACCACTTTGTATATTTTTTAAAAGCCTTAATATAACATTAATTATTTTTTTAGTTCAGCTGTTTAAATAAAGAAAATTGAATTTTAAAATGACACAAAAACTCTGCCTGAAAGCCTTTTTATTCCAATGGTTGTTGTAAACTGGAAATCAATACAGGATATTTTGGAAGTACATTACAAGGTGATGGATCTGTGTTTTCTTTAAAGAGAATTATAGGCACCAGCAGAAGGACAGTATCATGGTAATTCCATTTTTCAATCTCACATCCCTTATGAGCTCAAGGGGGAAGGGCATATTATCCTGATAGAACCTATGGGAAAAACATATTTAATCTGTGACCCTGAATTCTGGGAATGTGCTTAATGGAAATGGTCCCCATTTTAGACATAACCACCCCAAAATTATACTATAAACAGAGTTGGAAACAGTGGAAAGGGCTATAATGAGTTTGCAGGATGTGTTTGTTCTGCATATATAGGAGACCAACATATGTGATTACTTTAATAGTAAAATGTGTATTAACTTAGAACATAATGAAATCATTATTATTCAGTTGCCCTTATGTTGTAACTGGTCTTTAAAAAAAATTAACAAATGAAGGAAAATAGTGCCTCAATACTTGTGTTTTAAAATTCAGTGTACAGAACTGAAAATATTATAATTAATAATAGCAACAACTATTTATCAAAGTCTTAGACTAATAAAATACTTCACATTAAATTATTTGTTGTTCCTTATGTTATGCATAACAGTGTATAATCTGTCTCACAGGAAAGAGAAAGTTAATAGAACAGATTTTAATTTAGCCTTAAGGGTATCAATAGAGATTGTTTGAATATCCTTTAGGTATTATACTTCAAATCTTGAACATAATGTAATTCTAACCCCAAATTCTTTATCTTCCATTTATATCACTTTATTTGCATGTTTTCTTCTTAGTTAATGTATTTATTTGTTGTTGAGTTGATTGTTTAGTTTGGACTTTGCCTGGTTACAAAAAACACTAACTTCATAGGGTTGTGAGTATAAATAATTCCTGTAAAGACAATGCCTAGCCAATGCAAAAGCCAATTTATATTAGCTTCTAATATTGCCATTATTCTTCATAATTTTTTGTTCAACGTATATTTATTGAGTGCTTGCCATATGCAAGACACCATTCTAGATACTGGGGCTGCAACTGTGAGCAAAACAAATCAAAATGTCTGCTTGCAGAAAGCTTGAATTACACTAGGAGAAGGCAGACAACAGAGTATTTAGAAAACCATCAATGCTGTGGGGGGGGGGGGCGGGGGAATAGGAGTGAGGATAAACGTGCCAAGATGAGTGAGGGTGGTTACAATTTCAAATAAGGTAACTGGGGGTGTACTCTCGTGAAGCATCAGAGAGAAGGCATGCCTACAACTGAAGAAAGCCTCGCCAGACAGAGGGAGCAGCATGGCTGCTCATGAGGGTTTGAGGAACGATAAATGGACCAGTCCGGCTACAACAAGGAAAAGAGAAGGAGGGAGACAGGAGATGAGGTCAGGGAGCTTATGAGAGGCCAGCCTCAGTAGAACCTTGTAAACCCTGGTTGCCTTCTTGTTATCTGCTGTGGGGACTACTGGAGAATTTGAGCAGAAGAGTGATATTATCTGACTTACATTCTAATGAGGTCATCTGGCTTGTCTGTCAGGAGGCCCTTGGGTTTTTCCAGGTGAGTCGCAATAGTAACTTGCATCATCATGATAGTAGCAATGGAGGTAGCAAAAACTATTCAGCATCTGCATTGTTGCTATTTTTTTGAAGTTAGAGACAAAATGTGGTGAAGGACCACATGTGGAATATCAGAGGGAAAGAGGAGGCAGTGATGGATCCAAAGTTTTTGATCTGAACAAATGGAAAGATGGATAAAGTCAGAGAGGTACTACGGGAAGATTATAGGAATAACCACTTTTACAGGGAATAATATCAGCAGCAACATTATCACTGTTATTGTTAATACTATTTTCCTGAGAGCAAAGTGATAGCATACCTCCGGAATGTAATTCAGAGAGAGCACTTCAATGATGATCTGAGAGAATGTGGTATAAGTGTGGAGATTGTTGATGATCTAACTAAAGCATGGATAAAATTTAAGATGTTAGGAGAAATTAATGAATTGCTTGTCCTTCAGGCAATCTTCCATTTATTTCTTATAAATGCAGTGTTGATGATATGTGGACAAGAGAGAATTCTTTGGCATGAAACTGTCATTTTCTTTATGCTGCTGCCTAGGGAAAGTCCATGTGCTTTGACAGTCAATTGAGTAAATAGTATAATTAATTATCTCTAATAAAAAATTTTTAAAGACTTGTAGTTGATTAGATAATCATCCCTCCTTCAGAAAGAGAAAGGTGGGGGAGTAAATATTTTCCTCAGAAAAAAATATTTAGACAAATTAGAAAATAAAGGCCTTCAAATTCTTTTCCATGGAGCATTACTCTAGTAACTCTGGCTTGGAAAAATTTCAAAGTAATGTTACCAAACCCCTATCATAGAATGCTTTTATTCATGGACCCATGAGAATTTTAGTTTTAAAATAATATACTTGTTGATGAATTCAGCAAGACTAATTAAGTGGCAAAAATGCATCTCTAGGTAGCTAAGTGGGTTAACTTTCTATACAATGTTATCATTACAAGAAAATATATTGTTGGAGGTGTTGGAGGATATCTTCAAATAGAGATTGTTTTCTGCTTTAAGAATATTAGTCTCAAGTCATTTTTCTTGACAATAATTGGACATCATGTTCAGTTGTCTATTGCAACTTTTCTTTGAGATAATAGAAATACATCATTGACAATTTTCTATCATTATGATACCTGTTAAGAAAAGATAGGCAAAGCCCACAGGTCTTTTAGACCACTTAAAATTATTATCTGAAATTTGGTCAGCTTTTCTCAAAAATATGATTGCTTGAAAATTTTTGGAGGAGTGTTCTCTCCCATTTTAAGAAAATTATATAGAAAATATAAAAAAATGGGGAGAGAAATCTGCAACAACACTAGAAACTAGCGAATAAAACTATAAAATGCCATCAACTTCAAATATTTTCTGCTAGAATCAACATAGATGGGCATGAATAAAGAAAAATCTACTTGTAAATCACTGGCCCAGAGAGAAAAGTTTTCTTATAGGAGGTGGGCAGTCAGTCTCCTGGAGGATATAAGCTTTCCAGGGCTTATGGACTGAACTGAGAGACGACCAGGCAAATCCATGTACAGCTCTCTTATGAAGTCGCATGGATCAGCAGAAACTCCATACATGGTAGTGGCACTAGAGCTGGGAACTCAGAGAAGTATGAGGAACAGAAAAGCTGCAGTAACGATGACTATAGTGAGTTGTCTCAACATGCTAGTGGTTTCCAAGATGAACTTGAATTGGGACTCCAGGAGCTGTCGATCAGGAATAGTGATATCCTGATACTGAGTGGCAGGTTCTGTTGATTATAAAGCTAGTAAGATTGGTTCAAAGAAATTAAACTATTCGTGTACCTGGAAGAAATCTAGCTACTGACCCACAGTGTGTATGAGGAGTGGGGCCACTGAGGCTAGAAATGAGCCTAGGTAGCCAGCTTTATTTATGCAGTGACAGTGGAGAAAGCATGAAGAAATGGAGTTGGATGATAGGGTCATTTTTAGCCTCAGTGGCCCCACTCCTCATACACTTTATGTCAACACATTAGCAGCAAGCCCTCCAGTCTGAGCTTTAAACAAATTTCCCTAACAGAATATAAGTAGAAAATAAATAAACCTAAGAAGAATCCCTTTAAACACTAGTCAATATATAATGTTTTCACCTTTGAAAAATAAAAACATAAAATAAAAGATTTTATAACATAATAGAGCATGAAATATTCAAGAGGCAGAGAAAAATCATTTTAAAGAAATAGACTTGACTTTTTAAAACAGCAACATTGAGCAGAAAGTCGCGATTTCCCATATATCACTGCCCTCACCCATGTATGTCCTCCTCTCACCTGGCAACAGCCTGGATCAGAGTGATGCATTTGTTCCAATGGACCTGCATTAGCACATCATTGTCACCCAAAGTCCATAGTTTACTTATTACGCACCCTTGGTGTTGAACATACTATGGGTTTGTGGAAATGTATTATGACATATTCATCATTACGGTATTATATGGAGTATTTCCACTACCCTAAAATTCTCTCTGCTGCACCTATTCATCCCTCACCTCTCCTCCCAACTCCCCGCAACCACTGATCTTTTTACTGTTTCCATAGTTTTGCTGTTTCCAAAATTTCATAAAGTTGGATTCAAATACTGTGTAGGATTTTCAGATTGATTTCTTTCACTTAATAATTTAATATACATTTAAATTTCCTCCATCTATTTCCATACTTGGTAGCTCATTTATTTTTAGTGATGAATAATATTTCATTGTCTGACCTACCACCGTTTATCCACTTACATGCTGAAGGATATGCTTGGTTGCTTCCAGTTTGGGTGATTATGAAAAAAATTGCTATAAATGTTCAAAGGAATATCCTTTAAAAAGATTTTATATATACAGCAAGAAATTTCAGATTGTATTTGCTTTGTTCTTTTGACAAAGAAAACATACTATTTAAGGCAAGAGATGAAAGGTACAAAAAAAAGAGAGATTATTAAAATGGAGCTGAGAGGCAAACAGAAGTTTGGAGATCAGTAATATCAGAAAGTAAGGTTATGATGTTATGGAAGGATTTTAAAATGCTTTAAAACCAGTTAAGAGCAAAAACTATTCAACAGAAAATTGTTATAGATCTCAGAATGCAGATAACAACAAAGATTTAATTGAGCTGAAAAAGATAAGTGATATGGAAAAGCAGCATAGAATTGCTGAAGAAGTCAGAACATATTAAGATGATATTAAAACGTAATAGGTGAGACCATTTCACAGATAAACATAATTTGATAATTAACAAAATTTATATATTAATTTTAAGAGGAATGCAACAAGCAGTCCAGCAGGAAATAATAAATAATACTTCTCTTGCCAACGCAAATGTGTCCTTAGATCTCTCTTTCACAATTATGAATAAGAATAAGTAATAGTCACTTTCTCTTCCTGTTCTGTTATGGAAATTTTAAAAATATATTGAGAAGTAGGGAGATGTATAATAAACCCTGATGTACCCATTCCTAGCTCAATATTTAATTCATGCCAACCTGGTTTCATCTGTATCTCCATCAACTCCCCCTTCACCCAAGTTTTGGAGCAATTACAAGACATATCACTTCTTCCATAAATAGCTAATTCATATCTCTACATATAAGGACTCTTTAAAAAAAAAGCATAACCACAAACTATTACCATACCTGAAAAAAAGTTCAATAGCCAATCAGTGTATTAATGTTACCCAGTTTTATATATTAACTTTGTTTTGTTCAAATCAGGACCCCCAATACATTCACATGTTGTTTGGTTGATTAAGTCTCTAAAGTATAATTTAATCTATAAATGTCTCCCCCATTCTTTTTTCCTTACAATTGTATTTGTTGAGAAAACAGTTATTTCTCCATTCTATACAGAGTTTGAGGGAAATACACTGTAATTTAACAATTCTAAATTTAGTCAACTAGTCATTTATTTGTCTGTGAGATAAAAAAATGTTATCATCCATGTACCTTTCCTGAAATGCAAGCAAACAATGGAATCTATGAAAATCTCAAATTAAAAATGTGATCTAGAACTGGCAATAAAAATAGGATTAAGTCTTAAAATTACAAGTCACTTTATAAAATAAAATGAAAATAGCATGCCTGATTCTTAAAAGCAAAGGTATATAATGTATGAGTCTGTAATGCTAGATGATTTCAATAAAACCATATTCAAATGATTTTGTCTTTCATAGTGGATAGTTAACACATTTTTTCTTCATGCTTAATGGATAACTAGAAAAGCAAAGTTTAGGAAACTAAAAGCAAATTTTAAGAGAAGTTTTTCAACAATTTTGCCAATTATTAATGACAAGTACAAATATATTTAAGAGGATTCATCTGTTTATTTATTACTTGTTACCAGATTCTAGACTTAACATGGATATCCTGCCTTTTTTTTTTCAATAATAGGTCATTCAGCAAAAGTCTGAATTTTTTACTCGTTAGAGTGCTAGAGGGTTCTTTATTGAGTATCTTCCCAGTATGAAAATTCTGATGTGAATTCCAACTGTACTTTACCCCCTTTTATTTTAAGATTGCTATATTCTCATGACACTGAGAATGTTTATTATAAAGTGTGAATCCTCACCTGTTTTATAAGTATTGCTCTATGACTAAAGGATTTTCAATGTTTACATCACTGAATTCCTTTTCCAGCATGAATTCCATGGTGTTCTCCAAGATGATTCCCTCTCCTGGTAAAAACCCACATAAGAGAGAAAGCCTATGCATGCTATCAGTATGGTAGAGACTTCAGTAAACATTCATCCCTCAAGTGACAGAGTGAATTCAGATTGGAGAAAAACCAGTCTGAGTCTCTGTATGGGAAAGCCTTTAATGCATACTCTATCCTCAGACAACCTCAGAAACCCTATAAATGAATGTGGACAAGCTGTCATCCAGAGTGTCATCTACACAGACACCAGAGAATTCATACAAGGTGGAAAAGCTATATAAATATAATAAATGTGGGAAAGATGTCAGCCAGAGAGCTAAACTTCATTCACTTCAAAGAACACATGGTAGAAAAACTTTCTGTCTGTAATATGGTTGAAAGGCCTTTATTGATAATTTATCTTTAAAAACATGAGGAGATTCACACTGGAGAGCAGTCACAGTTCTGTGATCACTATGGAGGGGCCTTCAGTTGAGCTCCACCCTTGGCATGAATTGGAGTAACACATAAACTGGGAAGAAGGCAGGAAAGGCTTAATGGAAAGATAGACTCCTTAAAAACATATACTTATCAAAAAAGAAAGAGAGAGAGACTTTTAAAAATGCTTGGAGATAGGTTGCAGAGAAAATGATAAATCCTAGATACATAGAAAAAAATTGTTCTGAGATAGATCTGAGAAATTTAAGCCTCCTAGTTTTGCAGTCTTACTCAAAGCCTGGGCAAACAAGAGGAATGGCCACCTGGATCCTAATATAAAATGGACTGTCAGGTAATAAGCTAAAGGTGATATAGAAGACTTTAAAATATCTTGAGTGGGTTACATTTGTCTAGTTTATCGTTGCTAATAAATTGAGTTTAGTTTTGTTGTGATTAAAGAATGTTGTCTGTTTTCATTCTCCTTTTTAAAATTGATTTTTAATTGATATCCTAGTAAATGGTTTATTTTTATAAGTGTTTCAAGTTGCTTGAAAAGAATATGTAGTCTCTGTTTAATGGATATCAATTGCTCTGCCTTTCTGCCTTAGTCCCTGTCTTTCTCCATCTCTACCACCTACATGCACACGGATGGGTGGGTATGCACAAACACACACACACACATGCACACACACACCCTTTGTCCAAGTCACCACTAAATAAGTCCCATCTTGACGACTGCAGTAGCACTTAACTAACCTCCCTGCCCAGCACTTGACCCCTGTATTCTTCAGGGTCAGCATAATACTTTGTAAAATGATTCATGTCATGTCACTTCTCTGCTCAAAACTTACTTCACTCAAAATTCAAAGTGCTTACCAAGGTCTAGAATGACTTACACCATCTGGCCCATGACGACCCCTACTAGTTTTCTCCTTTCGCTAATTGCTCCACTCACACCGGCCTTCCTGACCTAACTTCAGCCAGCAATTATAGTCTCGCTTCAGAGCTTTTGCATGTACTTCCCCCCCTCTGCTATGCTCTTCCCCACGTGAGTGTGACTTGCTCTCTCATTTCTTTTAGGTCTCTACCAATGTGTCATTCAGAGGCCCTTTGGCCAACCAAATAAACATAACACACCTATCCATTCTCTTACCCTAATATAATTGTCTTCATTGTTCTTAATCACCACTCAGAACATTGCATATTTCTTTATCATATTTATCACTTATTTAATATATTTGCTTATTATCTGTCTCCCTCCACTGAACTTATAAACTACATTGCAATATCACCAGGTCCTAGAACAATGCATTTACTCACTATTTGCTTAATGAATGTGAACTACCCAAATCTCTCACTTTTCATACAGGTAAAATCTCTACCACCCTCAGAGATATGTTGTGGGTTTCGAATAGTTAGTTATCTGTTTTGCTCTTACACTATGGTTTCCAATTCAGGAGCATTCACTCTAGTACTATTAGTTAAGTAGCCTAACATATATAAATACTCAGAGGTATTGTTCATGAAATTTGTCACTAAGGTTAGCTGCATACTGGTTTTTGGATTATAATTTCCATCACTCTCATTATACAGAGATGAATGGTACGTGGAGTTATGTTTCCCAATGGGAAAAACAAGGGAAAACTGTGGCGTAGCTCTGGAGATATTATGGAAGAATACCTTATACGCATCTTTTTCTTGTGGGTTGTATCACAAAGATGTTTAGTAGGTTTTCATTAAATCTCCCTTCTTGAGGGTCTCTCTTGTTGAGGGAAGTGTCTGGATTTCTGAACTCCCACTAGATGGAGCACTTTCCACGTCAAGGGGTTCTGAAAATCCCTTCCCCCACCCCTTAACTAAGTCAGAAACTCATACAGTGAAAAGTGCCCATCCATTTGTGCCCTCTGATCTTGGGTGGGATAACTTGGGCCTAACAGGTGAAGTGTTCTGCCACTGCAAGTTTATCTGCTAGTTGAAAAGAAAAGTCTACGGATACCAATTCCAATACTTGTGTTTGAATTGTCTTCAAGTTAAGCTGCCTGTGTAGGCAGAGCATTTTGCTAGAAACAGTAGGTACAGATTTTCCATTTGGATATGATAACTTACACAATTTAGAGGGGATCGCTGTCTAAGTTAGTTTTTAAATTTGTGTCCCCATTTCAATATCCAAAATTATCATGGAATGCTCTGAAAATTGGGGAGATGTTCATGGAGCAAAGCCAGTTGTATCATCTGACTTTCAACTGAGAGAACCATACCTTATGTAAGAACATTTTAAGCTTTGAAAGTGGGTGTAGTCTGTTGGTTCATACAGCTTTTGCTCTTCCTCTTTATCACCTGAAGTGATAGAGGCAATGAAGATTTTCCTAGTGTCACATATTTATCCGCCACAGCTAAATCTCCAAGTGCTCAGCCATTTCTTTTTAAGAGTATTTTATGTTACTATTGAGTCCCAGATGGTCTGGACTCTCATAGGAAGCTATTTTCATGACCTAAGCTGGATAAAGTCACATCTTCATTGCTGATGTCTGGTCTGCAATAGACACTGGAAAACTAGTCTGCAATGGTAGACCTGTTACCCCAATGCCAACTCACTGTGTAACAAGATGTTAAGTGGCCGTTGGTCCAAGTTTCTGTTGAGGCCAAAATGACAGGGTAGAGAACAGTAGGTGACAGTTCCTCCTGTGTTGTAAGGTGAGGTGTTAGACCACCTACACATACTTTGCAAAGGATTTGATTTGCAACTTCTATTTGATTAACCACCTATAAAAAGGAATAGAAAGGATGAAGGAGAATTAAGAGTTTGTAGAGAAAAAAATGTTTGGAAAAGTTGTTTGAATGCTGTGGCAAATCCCCAATATAGCATGCGGAGGGAAGGGAGTTTCCCAGGGTTGTCTTATTGGGAGTATGCCTAAGAGTGCATCCTTGAGATTTGGTGGAATTTCAAGAGAACTTCTTGGATGGGCTTAGATTGTTTAGAACCAAAATCTGTAGTGTGTGTATTTGTGTTGTGGGGTGGGGGGTGGGGGTGGTTGCTATCATAAGCAGCCAGCTGGAAAGTGCATCAAAGAATTTCATTGAGAGATTCAAAACAGTGAGTATTTTTCATGGGAACCACAAAGCGCACTGAGGAGTGAAAAGTCAGCATTTCACATAGAGCATGCTAAGAGAATATTGACTCCAGCTTACAACTCTCTCAGTATAGGATGTTATTCTCTGCTCCTTACTTCTCCCCACCACCTTTCAAACTACAAAGAGCGTTGGCAGTCTTGAATTGGTAGAGAGAGAACTTAGCTTCAGATGGAGGTGATAGAGAAGAAGTAACTGTGTCCCTCTTTCTGCTTAACATACTTTCATCTATGTAACACATAGAAGGACTTTGTATTACCTAAAAGTGAGCAAATGAAAGGTGAGATCTACCTGAGATTTTATCCAAGGACAAGAAAAGACTTAACCCTACAGAGTGGATTTTCAGAGGTAGTCATGAAAAAAAAGTTGCCTTCTTTTGCCCCATTTTATATATGTTTGTGATAATCTATATTCATTTTGTTATTCGGTCCTTTGCATACTAAATAGGCTTTGCTTTCATGTTCTGATACCTGAGATAGTAGTGTTAAATTCAGTGTGATCATTGTTTTGTCAATTTTCAGCTATACTAACAGGTCTTTCTATACTTTAAAGCTATGTTATTTGATACATAAAGGCTCGTGGTTATTATATTGTTTTAAACCACTTTAATATCTTTGAATACTAATTTTCATATGAATGTTATGAGCACTGCTTTATTTCAATTAATATTTTCTATATGTTAATTTTACATTTTCTTTTATTTTCAAATTTTTATGTTATTTTGTATTTGGTTGTTGGATTTAGGTGTATATGTACATACTTTCCCCAATCTGAGTATCAATATTTAGAATTACAGCTATGTTTTGGGTTTTATTTCTACCAAGTTATTCTATTTCCCTAGTAAAAATTACCTGTAAGTTTTTAATGGCTGTTGTTAAAGTACAAAAATTCAACCAAGTAAATTAAAGATCAAATGGCTTTATTAAGTGATTAATGAATTGGGCAGCATCCCATTGAGCAACTAGAGAGAGACTCCCAGGAATTGTACAAAATAGAAGGGTTTTATGGGTGGAAGGTAGTTAGGGGCAAGGAAGTAACTAGCAAAAGAAAAGCAAGGATTGTTTCAGTCCAGGTCATTTTCTTTTGTGGGGGAAGAGAAAGACAAGGGTCTTATCATACAGATTCCCTCACTATTGCTAATCAGAAAATTTCTGGTGGGCTGTTTAAGAGTCACATTTGTAACTGGATTGTTTGTCTTCCTAATGTTGAATCATATGAATTCTTTATATAATTTTGATATCAAACCCTTGTCCTATGTATCATTGCTACATACGTTCTCCCATATGTAGTTCCCTTTTCATTTTGATGATGGCTTTTTTAACCATGCAGAAGCTTTTTAATTTGATGTAGTCCTATTTGTTTATTTTTTCCTTATTTTCCTTGTCCTAGGAGATATATCAGCGAAAATATTGCTATGTTGGGTATCTGAAATTGTGCTGCCTATGTTTTCCTCTAGGAATTTTAATAGCATCACAACTTATTTTTAAGTCTTTTATCCATTTTGAGTTTACAGTAGTCCCTCTCTATATCGTGGTTCACTTATCGCGGCCTCACTGTATCGCGGGACTTTTAAAAATTCTATATTTAATTATTTATTGTGAATTTTTTGCTATGTCGAAGATTTTGCAGTACTGTAAATGTATGTTGTTAAAGTTACATAGGTTTAAGAGTGTAGAATATGTTTAAGAACATAAGTAGTGTTGATAAAAGTGTGGAAAAGGTTAATAAGGGAGTGGGAAAGGTTAATAAGGGACTGGGAATGGTTTATAAGTGTGCGGGAAGGGTTTATAAAGCCTTAAAATATATATAAATACTGAAATAAATGTAAGGTTCCTACTTCAGATTTTCACCTATCCCGGGGGGGTGGGGGGAAATCTAGAATGTAATACCTGTGATACGTGAGGGAATACTGTATTCTGGTATATGGTGTAAGTTGGTGGTCTAGTTTCTTTCCTTTCTTTTCTTTTTTTGTTTTTTTTTAAGTGTATTTTATTGATTATGTTGTTACAGTAGTCCCAATTATTTTCCCCGTTGCCCTCCTCTGCCCAGTACCCCCCTTCCTTCCAGCAATCCCATCTACCTTAGTTCATATCCATGGGTCATGCATATAAGTTCTTTGGCTTCACCCTTTCCTATATTATTCTTAACTTCCCCCTGTCTATTTTGTACCAACCAATTATGCTTCTTAATCCCTGTACTATTTCCCCATTTCTCCCCCTTTCCTTTCCCAGCTGATAGCCCTCCAAATGATCCCCATACCTATTATTCTGTTCCTATTCTGGTTTGCCCTGGCTGGTTTAGCTCAGTGGATTGAGCGTCGGCCTGCGAGCTGTGTCGCTGGTTCGATCTTCCAGTCAGGGCACATCAGAGAAGGAAAACTCTGACTCCAAAAAACCTCCGCTGCCTTGCGGCATACCTCTTCAGGGGAAAGGCTAAGGGAGTAAACCCCAACAGAAAATCCGGAGCCGGAGTCCCTAAGGCGGTTTGACGTTGTTGTCAACACCGGCAACTCCTGCGGCGCACCTGAACCCAAGCTGTATCGACTCCGTCTTTCCCTTGGACCCTTCAGCTGCGAAGAGAGGGGGGGACTGCTGCATGGGCAACAGCAGACCCTCCATATTACCCTGCCCAGGCTCTGTAGCTTCAGCATCATCGCAAGATGTCGATTCAACACGGGAGGAGACAGATACCATGTCACTCCCGAGTCGGACTGCACAGCCATTCTCGGCGGTGCAGATAGACTCTTAAGAAGCTACACCATCGTCTCTCGAGACGGACGGCTGCCGACGACGATTCTGGTTTGCTTAGTTGGATTTTGTTTTTATTTTTTAGATTCTGTTGTTGATAGTTGTGAGTTTGTTTCCATTTTAATGTTCATAATTTTGATCTTCTTTTTCTTAAGTAAGTCCCTTTGACTTTTCCTATAATAATGGCTTGGTGATGATGAACTCCTTTAGCTTTACCTTGTCTGGGAAGCACTTTATCTGCCCTTGCATTCTAAATGATAGCTTTGCTGGATAGAGTAATCTTGGCTGTAAGACCTTGCTTTTCATCACTTTAAATACTTCTTGCCAGTCCCTTCTTGCCTGCAAAGTTTTTTTTGAGAAATCAGCTGATAAGTCTTATAGGCACCCCTTTGTAGGTAACTCTCTGCTTTTCTCTTGCTGCTTTTAAGATTCTCTCTTTATCTTTTACTTTTGGAATTTTAATTATGGTGTGTCTTGGTGTGGTCCTTTTTGGATCTAATTTGTCTGGGACTCTCTGTGCTTCCTGGACTTGTATGTCTATTTCCTTCACCGAATTTGGGGAGTTTTTCTTCATTATTTTCTCATATAAGTTTTCAATCTCATGCTCTTTCTCTTCTCCTTCTGGCACCCCTATGGTTCGGATGTTCACACATTTAAAGTTGTCCCAGAGGTTCCTAAGCCTCTCCTCATTTTTTTTCAATTTTTGTTTCCTCATTCTGTACTAGTTGACTGTTGCTTTCTTCCTTATGTTCCAAATCATTGATTTGAACCTCGGTCTCCTTCCCTTCACCATTGGTTTTGTGTGGATTTTCCTTCATTTCATTTAGCATAGCCTTTACTTCTTCCCTTATGTGTTTTCTGTACTTAAGCATATCTGTCAAGCCTGTGAGCATCTTTATGACCAGTGTTTGGAACTCTGCATCTGTTAAGTTGGCTATCTCCTCATTGCTTAGTTCTCCCACTGAAACCTGATCCTTTCCCCCTTTTCGGCCATATTTCTCTGTCTCCTCATCTTGACAGCCTCCTGTGTTTGCCTCTGTCTTAGGTAGAGCTGTCACTCCTGTTATGTTGTAAGGGGCAGAGCCTAGGTATTCGTCAGTACAGGGTGAACCGTTTCACCACATTGTGGCGCTGTGTGTGGGGGAGGGGTCCGAGAGGGAACAATGTAGCCTGCTCAGCACTCACCCCTTTTACAGGCACTTCTCCCACTTCTGTATGGGACTGGCACCTTTCTAGCTGTTGCCCTGGCTGTCATTCCCAGATTGGGTGGGTCTGCAGATATTCCAGGATCATGGGGACCCTGAGAGATTGGCAGTTTCTTCTTCTGCCCCAGCCCCCACTGGTTTTCACAGTCAAAAGCAATGAGGCTTTATTTTTCCCGGCACTGGGACTGTGAGCTACGCAATGATGCTCAACATAACTAGCCATCAGAGAGATGCAAATTAAAACCATGATGAGATACCACCTCACACCATTCAGAATGGCCTTCTTTAATAAATCAACAAACAATGAGTACTGGTGAGGATGCAGAGAAAGAGAATCCTAGTGCATTGTTGGTGGGAATGCAGACTGGTGCAACAATTGTGGAAAACAGTGTGGAATTTCCTCAAAAAAATTAAAAATGGAATTGCCTTTTGACCCAGCAAGTCCACTGCTCAGAATATACTCTAAGAATCCTGAAACACCAATTTAAAAGAACTTATGCACCCCTATGTTCATAGCAGCACTGTTTACAATAGCTAAGTGCTGGAAACAACCTAAGTGCCCATCTGTAGATGAGTGGATCAAAAAACTGTGGTACATTTACACAATGGAGTACTATGCAGCAGAAAGAAAGAAGGAACCTCTACCTTTTGTGACACTATGGATGGAACTGGAGGTTATTATGCTTAGTGAAATTAGCCAGTCACTGAAAGGCAAATAGCATATGATTTCACCTATAAGAGGAATCTAATGAACAAAATAAACTAATGAACAAAATAGAACCAGAGGCATGGAAACAAAGAACAGATGACAGATCAGAAGGAAGGAGGGAGGGGGAGAAAGGGGAAAGAAGGGGAAGGAACTAGACAACATGTATGAATGGCCCATGGACACGGACAACAGTGTGGGAATTGACTGAGAGTAGGGGGCGGGATAGGCCAAGGAGGGCAAAAAGGGAAAAATAGAGACAACTGTAATAGAATAACAATAAAAAATCTCAAAAAAATAATTCAATCAAATAAATTAGTATAAAAATAAATAAAAATATAAATCACATTTCTGGGAGAGGGTGAAGTTTCAATTAAGTCTTGATTTTCTGTTGTTGGGGCAAATGACATCATTTTGGGCCTGTCATTTCTTTTAACAATATATTTAAACAAACAACGGTGTGGTGATTGTGGTAGGGGAATGGGTGGGTGGAGGTGGAAGGGTATAATGAGGATAAATGGTAATGGAAAAAATACAGTGAAATAAAAAATAATAAATTTTAAAAAATAAAAATAATCATGTTTGATTTTTGAGAATTATAATTAAAGACAGTTGATCATTGATATTACAGAGGAGAGAGTCTAGGTTGATCTGTTCTAGTTGTTAGACTGGGTTTATCTCCAGTGGCCCTCAAGGACAATGAATCAATCTAGAATCTCTAGCTGTCATGGGTTGAATTGGGAATATGTTTGATCAAATGGACTGTGGTATTATATTACATAAGTAGTTAAATTTCAAGGTTCATGAAGAAATCCAGGAGTTGCCTGGATCATGATTCCACTTTGACTCTTATCCCATCACCCACAGAATGATTCTCTGGTAGCAGATTGTTTACTTTAAAAGGTTGTTTTTTCCTCTTGAATTGGTTCAAACTGAATAGCCAATAATTCTGAAAATGGAAGAATTAAACAAGTTTGTATAGCCTTTTTATTAGTGAACCTACTGACTGCACCAGATTCTGCTGTCTCAAGTCTTGTGTTTGTTAAGAGGGTCTTAAAAGCAATTTTCCTTTTTGGCAGTTCTGTTTTCATAGTATTGTGAATCCTTAGATTGTGCATGATTTATCCATTAATATTATATCATACAGATACTATGTTCCAAGAATTCTTTAACATTTGCTTTGATGGCACCCTTTCCTGTTAACCACCATTATAATATTTGATTAATTCCTACTTTTATTTTCATAGCATTTCAGTGGCTTTGGAAAGAACAAGTGTAGTCAAATGCCCTTCTGGTTTTAATGACCCAGATTATTGAATTTAGGTATTTGATTATTAAAAAGCAAATATATATTTTTTTAATGTAAGGTGTCTTGTAATATTTAAAAAATAATTTAGTAGAATTATGATTCTGATATCCAGTTCTCTAAATTACTTTACTTAGAAGTGGTTGAAGTAGGCTATTTTTCTGTTTATAGCTTGTGTCTCACATTCTTTAACTTTTACTGGAGAGATGCATTGAAAATCTGCCAAGATAACACATGCAACAGCAGAAATACTTAGGAAGCATATCAGCTGCTTTGCTTTTGCTTCCTGAATTCTGATCAAAATATTCAGTCAGATGCTTTCATCCTACTCAAACAAGGTTGCCAAGTGTATAAGGTCAAGAGAGTCATCCTATTTTTTTTTTTTGACACTACTAGCAGATAATGGTAATAACCCACCATCATATATGCATCTTATAATTCATTAAAACAAAAAAAAATTAAAGATATGATTTAAAGTGGGAATTCTACTGTAAAAAGGTCATGGCATGGGCATCCTACAGACAATTACTCTGTTACCAAGCACTTGTTTTGGGGGAAATCATATCCGCAAGGCTTTTTTTCAAGTCATTCTCAGATTGTAGCTTTTTTTTTTCTGAAACACTTCATCGGTCAGGATCATGGACTCTTACTGAGGACTATGTGTTTTGTACTTTTAACTTCTCCCCAAAATAATGGAAGGATTTTTTATTCCCTTGCTCTATAAGAGCATAAGAATAAAGGGACTTGTTATTTACCAAAGAAGAAAGCAAAATGAATGTGTACTAGGTAATTTAATTTCTAAAGCACTTCATCCTTTTCCTGGGAGAGACTCCCAGCCATGCAAACTTCAGAATGTAAACAAAAATAAATGAATGAGTTAGCAGTAATATTGTTTTCAATTTTGATATGAATTGAAAAGTGGAGGTTATTCAGAATATTCTTTCATTCAAATTAATTTTTACCAGAAGCCTCATACATTATTCAGAATGCTATAGTCAATGACCAATTCCACATGAATGCTACATGACTTCTTTTCTTCTAAATAAAGCCCCTACCAGCTGCATAACACCATAATTCAGTGACAAAATTTTTAAATGTAAAATATACTTTAAAAATATTTTTAAGGTTTTTTTTAGTAACTTTTTATTGCTATGCTGTTTGCTAAGTGGTGAAATAACAGCATAAATTTATCAGAGAGAGCTCTACCACTCTTCTAGTATTTTTGGACTAGATGATTAATTTTAAAATTGCTCATAGTTTATAAACAATTCACAATCACATTATCTGTGGCTCTCAAAGGAGTATTTAAAGTATTTATTGATGATGAAAGAGACAGAAGTGACAAAGTAGTCACAGTGGTAAGCCGCCTAGCTGAATGGTTATTATGTTCAGTCTGAGTGAGGCCTAGTAATGTACATTTGTAATATCACTCAGGTATACAGGTGTAAGAATTTTACTTTGAGAAACATTGAAGCATGGTGCTTCGCAAACTTTAATGGGAAAATAATCAATCAAGTATCTTGTTAAAGTTCAGATTTTGATATAAAGGTCTTAGGACCACCCTAAGATTCTGAATTTCTAAAGAGCTTCCAGATAATGCCACAGTTGCTGGTTTTGTAACTCATACTTCGAGAAGCTAAAGGTCTAGAGACTAAACTTCAGTTCTGAAAATCCAAAATCTCAATTTTGCCAATTTGCATGGAATCTGATCACGAAAAGACAACTCACAACAACTAAAGAGACAAGAGGCTGATGTATAAGCCAAACCGCTGGTTTAATTATAACGTTGGTTGTTAACCCTGAGTGCCATTAGAATCACTTCAAGAATTTCAGGGTTTCACTTTTCTCCGCGCTATCCTGGGAGGGACCCATACGGCGCTGGTGCTGGTTCCCCCGTAACTTAAAGGGCGACTTTCACAATGTCCAGAGCTCTTGACGTCCTATAAATGAAGGAGGAGGATGTCCTCAAATTCCTTGTAACAAGAGCCCACTTAAGGTGGTACCAACCTTGAATTCCAAATGGAACGGCACATCTACAAAAGGATGAATGATGACATCTGTGTCATAAATCTGAAGAGAACCTGGGAGAAGGTTCTGCTTCACACCATTGTTGTCATTGCAAACTGCTGCTTTCAGGCTCATATGGTCCAGGAACACCCGCCAGTGACAGTGCTGAAGTTTGCTGCTGCCACTTGCCACACCACTCCTTGAATCTTCACTGACCAGGTCCTGGCAGCCTTTTAGGACCTGAGACTTCTGGTGGTTACTAATTCCAGGGCTGAGCATCAACCTGTCACCGAGATGTTTTACATTAGCTTGTCCACCACTGCTCTGTGTCACACAGACTCTCCTCTGTGCTATGTGGACATCGCCATCCCTTGCAATAATAAGGTGGCCTACTGAGTGGGTCTGAGGTGGTGGGTGCTGGTCTGGGAGGGATGGCGCTATCCCCCATGAACAACCACGGAGGTCATGCCTGGTCTCCGCTTCTACAGAGATCATTGAAAGATTGGAAAGAAAGAGCAGGCTGCTGCTGAAAAGGCATTTCAGGGTGAATGGACCATTCCAGCTCCTGAGTTCACTGCTATGCAACCTGAGGTCGCAGACTGGTCGAAGGCACAGGTGCCCTCTCTCTCTGCTCAGCAGTTTTGTACTGAAGCCCGGAGCGCTCAGCCTGCCACTGCGCAGGTCACTGAATGGGTAGGAACAACTGCTGAGTGGCCTTAAACTGTTCTTCCGTAAACTCTTAAACAGAATGGAAATAAGGTTGATGGGAAATAAACAGTTTCTTAAAAGAAAATAAATTCAGGGTTTAGACCCAATTCCAGGGAATTATGATTTAATTGGTCTGAAATGGTTCTAACATCAATACTTGTTCAAATTTCCCAGGTGATTCTAATATGCAGGCACATTAATGATCACTGATTTACATTGACAGTTATAAAGCCAAGTAGATCAAATACTAGCTGATCAGCACATTTTCTCTTCTAAAGAAATGTCAACATAGAGAGCCAATATAAAGTTAGTAGCTTACTTAGGAAGTGTAGAATCACAGGGGAAGGGGTTAAATAACCTGAGCCACTACCCTAATCAAGCCTGATAGGTACACCCTCAACTGAGAATACACTTGCCAGGCAGGCAAGTGAGCAGGTAGACTCTCCATGGCCCTTCTCCAATTGAAATATCCTTGCCTTCTTGATTCCCATTTTCTACACTAAGGCAGACTATCCCACCTCTGTTATTTTCCTTTATTCTTTAAAACAATTTTGCATAAAGGATTTTACTTTATTATTCATGTTTATGAAATCCCTAAAATTCTTAGTCCTGTTGATTGAAAGTGAATGTCCCAGTATATCCTTCATGGTTCAGTTCATAGTTGATGCTGTAGGGTTGGTTTTATATATATATATATATATATATATATATGTAAAAACTATATATATGTATATATATACATATATATATATATACACACACACACACACATACATATATATATATATATATATATAGTATTTTCTGTTATATTTCCTGCTTTTTAAAGTTTCTTCATTAGAGAGTAACCCTTATTTATAAATTGTTGGACAGCTCTGTTGACTATATTTCCTAAATTATTTGTTCATTATCAATTAAGTGGATATATAAAATGCAATGTATGTATTTTGCTAATTTTTACAAAGCTAATGCAAAAGCTGTAATAATTAAGACAAAGCTGAAATGAGATTGAGTAGACATATTTTGATTTAGGGCCATGAAACAATGCTAACTTTTTGTCATTTAGGAAAAGGTGCTTACATAAAATTGAAATTATATTTACAAAGGTGCTGTCTTTACAAAGGCACTTCAGCTTGAAAATGGAACAAGTGCCAATAGAGTGTTTAACTAATTTCTATTCTAAGTGGGAAAACGGTTGTCCAAGAATTACTCTTTTATGAGGGGTAAACTTTTACTCATAAACTCAATGAAAATTTGAACAACATATCATTTTGTAAACATGGAAAAGGAAAGAGGTCGTAATCAGGATTTCTTAGTGAAGTTTTGTCAGACTGATTTTCCTCTCTGTCAGAATGATAGGACTGATATATTCATTGAAATGACATTTGTAATTTACCTTGACTTTAAATGAGCTTTACCTTCTACTTGTTTGCCATACAGATTACAGATATATATATATTTTTTATCCCTACCCAAGGACATTTTTTTTCATTGCTTTTAGAGAGGGAGGAAGGGAGAAAAGGTTTAGAGAGAAAGGAAGAAAGGGAAAGAAACATCGATGAGAGAGAGAAACATATATTGGTTTCCTCTTGCACATGCCCCAACCAGGGACTGAACCCACAACTTAGTTATGTGCCCTGACTGGGAATCGAACCCATGACCTTTGGTGTGTGACATGATGTCCAACCAACTGAGCTACAATGGTCAGAGCAGGTTACAGGTTATTAAAAAGTAGTCTAGACTAGAATCTTACATGGTTATTTATGCACACCAGAGACTTATCCAAAATCATCTAAGATTTTCGTATCTGTGCACTACATTTTTATTAATATCATAGTCATGCCTATGCTATATTTGTATATTCTCAGCACACGACTGCAGATAAACCAGAGTTATCAGATAAAAAACAACAGGAATATTGTGTGGGTGTGTAAACTACTCAGAGCCAACAATCTGCAAGAAGAATGCTACCTTGGCTTGGGATGCCAGGACTGACCTTCTACATGAGCCATGACATATAGCAGTTTAGCTCAGAATGGATGGTGTATTAATCAGGTTTCTTGAGAGAACAGATCCAATACTATATACATATGATGGAGTGATGACATTGTTATTTTGCTGCCCTATCTTGAAGCCCACCAAAATCAACAAAACTAAAATATGTGGATTCTTGGGGATGGGTGAGGCCTGAACATGGCCTGGAGAGTGGCAGGTATTTAATATATGTATGTTAAATTGATTACTTTTAGCACAATAAAGATATATATATATATATTAAGGAATCAACTCATGTGATGACTATGGAGGCGGAAAAGTCCCATGATCTGCCGTCTGCAAGCTGAAGATCCAGGAAAGCTAGTGGTGTAATTCAGTCCAAAACCAAAGACCTGAGAACCAAGGGGGCAGATTGCACAAGTCCCAGTCAGTGCACAGGAGAAGACTGATGGCATCTCTCAAGGAGTCAGGCTGAAAGAGAAAATTCTCCCCTCCTCCAGCTCTTATTCTGTGTAAGTCTCAATGGATTGCATGATGCCCACCCACATCTGGGGAGGCAATCTGCTTTACTCAGTCCACCAATTCACACAGTAATCTTATCTGGAAATACCTTCATAGACATACCCAGAAATAAGGGTTAGCCCAATATCTGGGCACTCTGTGATCCAGTCAAGTTGACACATATAATTAACCATCACAGGTCTCCCACCCCGCCCTTCCCCATCATTCCAGAAAAGGAAAATAAAAAGGAATCTTTGGAGCTGTATGAAAGAAAAAATGGTTTAAAAGTCCAAGATCCAATTTCTCAAATATAATTGATACAGCAGGAGAAACGCAGTTTGGACTTTTGCCTCATGTAAATATCATCTGCTTATTTAAGTGTCAACCTTGTTTTCCTAGAAAACTGAATATGCTGAGAGGGAAGCAATGTTAGAAATAATAACCCCTTTGAATAGCATTTTATAATAATAAACAAAACTCCCATCTGTTATCTCATTTGCTACTCAGAACATCCTTCTGAAGTGTTGTTACTATAATACCAGGTTTTCATAGGAGAAAATTAGTATTAATAAATGTTAGTTTTTACTGTGCTAAAAACGACCAATTTAACATACATGTATTAATGCCTGTCACTTCCCAGGCTATGTTCACCTTCAAGCTTTACTCACCCAGGGATCCAGAGGCACATACATGTGCTTGCAGGTGGTGTGTTTCTGTACCTAACACTAAGTCAAGAGAGAGCAGCAGTAAGTCAGGGGAATCTGCCCCTTAAGAACATGTTTCAAAATGCCCAGCCTTGGTTTCAACATAATAACTCCATTTGCAAGAATTTCAGGTACCAAAGTTTATCATTTTCAAATAAAAACTTACCCACACATGGGGTTCCATGCATAGAACATTCCTTTATATTGGGAACCTCTAAAACATAGGTTTATACATTTGACCTGCAGAATGATAATGTTTTGCTTTTAGGGAAAATTCTAACTGAATCAAGGTTAGCTTTTAGTGTTTTCCAGATTTAAATCTAAGTTTCACCAGATTTGAAAAGAAAAAATATATACGTAACATTATTTGGGGGATAAGTCAAGTTCCTTAGTTCATTATTTTATATATATACACACACATACATACACATACACACATATAAATGTACATATACATATGTGTATAATATGTATATATATTTTAGTTTTGTTGATTTTGGTTTGCTTCAAGATAGGGGAGGAAAATAAAAATGTCATTGCTCCATAATCTTGTAGAATCCAGTCCTTTTCTCTTAATGGATGACTCTAAAAGCTATACTCTTAATATCTACAGAAACATAGAGTACAGCATGTCACACTTCCTTAAAAATAAGGTCCAACCAACACATGTATAATCACCTTATTTATGATAGAGACTAGTGGGGAAAAGATGATATTTTTAATAAATCATCAGTTGGATATAAAGACAAATGAGTTTAACCCCTAACTCATACCATACATATAAATCAACTGCAGATACTATCAGATCTATACATGATAAGTAAAACAATAAAACTCTCAGAAGAAAACATATGAAGCATCTTCCTACCCATAGGATAGGCAAGGATTTCTTAAATGGGAAACAAAAAGCACCAATAATAAAGAAATAATAAATAGGACTATATTGAGCTTAAGAACTTTAGTTCATCAAAATATACCACTAAGAAAATTAAAAGACAAGGCGCAAACTGGGAGAAGGTCATTATATAAATAATATATTTGACCTGTGGACTATAGCTTACAGGACTGATTCATCAAATATAAGCCCATTGGGTACCTCAAGAAAATAATAACATAAAACCTCCCCAAATTTCCAACATTGCCAAATTTATGATTGGTCTGTTCATGGTGGGAAATTAGCAATTTTTTCTCTTCAAATGAATATGTTATCAGCATAGGTCAGGACATAGTTTAAGAAATCAGCATTGCAACAGTCAGGGATTAAGTTGTTTTGTTAAGAGTATATACTATTTAAGGTTTTTTTTTGGGGGGGGGCTTTATTCAGGATGACCTTGTGTTTGTTTGTTTTTTCTTGGAATGCAGAATGCATATTCCTGATTGGAATGTGATATGCATACTTTTTCTTAAGGTTGGCAAGACAAAATATCAGTTTTGCATACACTTATGAAGACTCCCTCCAGCAATGTCTCAATTTATGGAGATTATTGTAAAAAGGATAATGGTTTTAGAAGTATTTCTAGGGATTTTTAAATACTTTGCTTCATTAAGGATAAAGTTATATTAGCTAAGATGGTTTTCACTAAAAGGAAAGGAAAACTCAACTCAAACCAGCTTAAACAGTATTGAGAATTCTGGGGGTTTCTGTTAACTGAATCAATTCAGAGGTGGTTCAGGAAGCAAGTTTATTTCTCTTCGTCTGTGTCTCTGCCTCCTCTGTGTATAGGTTCATCCTCAAGCTCTTTAAAAGATGGCCATTGTACTCCTTGTTTCACATGTATAAGCAGGTCAAAGACAGAGAGAGTGACTTTGAACATTTGGCCCGTAAATGAAGTTGTTTTCCCAGGAGCCATAATCAGACCTGCCTTACCTGTCTTTGGTCTGAAATCTATCATCCACCCATTCCTTGAGCAAATCCTTTTTGCCACGGAATAGCCCTGGCTTAAGGGGTGTCTCTTGAATGAACCATGGTGCCAACTAACCTGGAATTACCCTGAGTAACTTAGCCCGGCAGTGTTCAGAGTATGGTCCCTGAACCAACAATATAAATAGTACCTGAGAATTTTTTAGAAATGTAATTTCTTGGGCCTCATTCTATACCAACTGAATTAGAGAACTCTAAGGGAGGGCTCCAGCAGTCTGTATTTCATCCAGCCCTCCAGGAGATTCTCTGCATAGTAAAACTTGAGAACCACTGTTTATCACTAACCAGAGGCTACAGTTAGGGCTAGAGGCAAATCCTCAAACCACACAGCTACTAATTTTTTTGGAAAGGTGTGAAATGCATTATAGATATAACCATAAAGTCAACCATACACAAAGTATATAAAGTATATTTATGTGATCATGAAAATTTTTCAAAAGCATTGTTTAGTCATTCAAAGTCATAAAAATATCATTTTTTAGTGTGTATTTTAGATGAGATAAATATCTATTTGGATTGGTTTATTTTTCAAACTTGAGTTGAGCTTCTTTTAGGTAATTATAGAAGTTACTTCATTTAATTGTGAGCAGATTTTCAAAGTGTATTAGATTTAATATAGAGAACAAAACAGTAGAATATAGAGTGCAGCAATGTGAAACTCTGATTCAGATGTATATTTGCACATGTACAAATATGTGTGTGCTACTAAGTTGCAATATAAAATGCTCTGGAACTACTTCTGGGGGGACAAACTGCTCTCATTTGCAGTCTGCCAATCTCCATGGTGTATATACTGTACCCTACTCCTCCCCCTAGCAGATGTCAAGCTATTGAGATGACACTATTAAAGGTGGTGTTGGGCAAGATGTGCAATGTGCATTATTATATAATAATTTAACCACCAAGGTATAATAACATGCAAAAAACCTCAACAGCATATAATAAAAATATAGTAAAATAATTAGAAATTGGTGTTTTGTTTATTACCTTTATTTTTAACATAATGCATTTGATTTTAATTATATAATTTAATGTTTAATAATGGTCATTTTAAACCACCATTTCTCAATAATCTTGAAAATTTAATGATAAGCTCTTATGAGCTGGTATGAAACAGATCAAGCACACACATGGACTGTGCCAGGAAATTTGAAAGCTACTGGTTTAGCCATTCCCAAGGCTTACTGATGACTCAATATTAATGAGAAAATGGTGTATATAATAAGCCTTTTCAAAACTTTTATTCTTTCTTTGGACTACCTATACATTTTTATTAAGAGAGAAAATTCATCCACTCCACTTTTCCTATAAGCAAATTATTTTCTCCCTAAAAATTAGCAAATGTGTCCATCTTTGCCTTAATACACCTCATGAATTGCATTTGGGCACGGAAGGGAAGAGAGGAGTTGAAAACCATCTGCCATCAAAAGGGTGGTGTAATTTTGTGTCATTAACATCAGTGAGAAACAGGAATAATAATAACTTAACTGCATTTAGCTCCTGTTAGTTGGTTCATGTTGGCCATACTAAGGATTCCTTTTATATAAACTTTTCTCATAGTAATCTTTATCTCTCTATAGTATATTATAAAAACAAATACAAATTACACCCTTTCTGCCAGCATTTTCTCTGTGTTTTTAAAGGGTATCGAAGGAAGTACTTTATTAAGGGAACAAGTCTTCAACTATAACAACAGGTTAAGTGCCATATAAGCTTGTTCTGTGACATTTTTCCTCAGAATTTTTTTAGCATGTTAATAAATGAATGCAGATTTACTTGTGAATGAAGTTCATTTTCCACTTACACTTATGGAAAACATTATAAGCCTTTTTCTCGAGGTACAACTTATGGCTTCTCTTCCTAATGACTTGCCCTGGTTTCATTTATTTATTTTTTCTGGTATCTATTACATTTATATTTTTTTTGTGGCAAAACTAAAACTCCATTGTTCTCTCATTACCACCTTCTCTTCACTAAATTTTAAGATCTGTAAGATTAGAATCTTTTACTTTAGTTTTGTCCCCATAACCCCACCATCTTTAGGAACACGGTAGAGTACAGTACCTTTTAAGGTTTATTAGAAAGATTCTGTAAATGGGTCTATACAGTCAGCTCCCCCTAACAATGTTAATTATATGTTAGTAGTATTTTATTCTGTGCTTAATAATGCTAATCACTATTTCAAATATTTTACATGAATCAGTCTTAATTCTCACCACAAATGCTAGGTATTATAATAGAAGAAGAATCGTCCTGTGATGGCATAGTTTAAGGACTGGCACCCAGGAAGTTTGACTAGAGAGTCAGCTCTCATAATCATTCACTCTGCCACCTCACATACCGATATGATTAAGCAGTGGTACCATGTTTTAAATGTCTTCCTACAAAAATTTTGACATTGATGGATTTCAGTGCTTTTAAGATTGGGTCAAAATGGACTTGTAGAGTTTTGGAATTTCTCTAAGGGTAACCCAGGAAAAGATAAGAAAATGGCAAGTATAAGACCAAATATATGAGTAGCACTGAGAATAATCTCTGAGCTCCTTAGAAAGTGAGAAGCAAGAGGTGTGCAGTGATTTATTGAAAATTTACTATGAAGACAGGAAGCATTTGTAAGATCAGACCTGACATTTTAGAATATAGTTCATATCTTTGGCAAAGTCTGTCAAACCCAGAGAACCTGAACTAATAAGACAGACTGAGCTGTGGGTTAAACCATCCTTTCTAAGCTAATTGTTCCATCTTTAATATAATTTCTAAGAAAAGTCAAACTGAAAGAGAGGGGCTTTCTAAAACATAATTAACTTAAATGATTAATGGGAGGAATTCATTACTAGGAACCAAGAGTCCTGTGGGTTTTTAAAAAAATATCTCTTTCTATTTAAAATTATTATTTGAAAAAACCCAAAGCATTGGGAGATAATCATATAGTACCCTTATTGCAGTGCTTCTGCTGTTTATTAAAGAGGGTAGACTAAAGATAAAGACAATTAAAATGTAAGTTCTGGGCCTCAGTGAAGTAATCATTCTGCCATCCAGACAAGAATAAAATGTATACTACTTTGAATGCATTTTCTTTTTCCTTGTAAGAACTTAAAATTGTGTCCTGTGGCAATTTTGTTTTTCCATCTGAGAGTTCTATGGCATTGTAATTAAAAAGAAAAATAGAATTCACCCTATATCTAGACGGGAGAAAGTATTTTGAATGGTAATGGTGGCGAGTCCTTATCTGTTTAATAGAATCAAAATCCACCCAATAGAAAGAAGACTACGGCTATGAAGAGGGGTTGTTAAAATCAGATAATCTTAAATTAGAAACTCAGCTTTTCTGATTATTAGTTGAGTGACCTTAAAGTTATCTAATTTTCCTTAACCTCCACCTCCAAATCTCTGACATGGATATGAATGGAAATATTGACTCAAAGGATCATTGCAGGAAATATATGATCCAATAGATATGAAGTGCCAAGGGCAATAAATGGGAGTTACAAAGTTATAATATAAACTGAACACTTTACTTTTCATTCATGTATTATTCACAGTGTAATTGATCACAAGAACATTTTTCAAACTTGTATTGGCATTGTGATCCATTATACTCAATTCTTTATGTGTTGACATAGGTAACATACTATTTTCAAGTATCCATATGGTTCTTGAGAGGGAGAGGCTTTTTTTAAAAAAAAAATATTTTTTTCATTTGTTTTTAGAGAAGGGGAAAAGGAAATAGAAAAAGAAGGAGAGAAACATCTATCCGTTGCCTCCCTGACCTGGTACTGAACTGCAACCTGGGCCTATGTATCAAACTGGCAACCCTTCACTTTGTGGGACAATATCTAGCCAATTGAGCCACATGGTCAGGGAAAGAGGGAGACTCTTTAGGCATAGAGAGACAGACAGAAAAATAGATACTTTTTTTTTCCAGATGAGGCATTCCCACAGTTATTTGGAGGTAACTGCTAACTGTTCTCTTGGTCCTTTGTATAAACACAGGATTTTCTTTCCGCTGTGGAATGTGAAGAAGGAAATATTTAAGGAACATTTAAACCTGGCTGGTGTGGTTCAGTGAATTGAGCACCAGCCTATGAACCCAAGGGTTTTCAGTTCAGTTCCCAGTCAGAACACATGCAAGAGGCAACCACACATTGATGTTTCTTTCTCTCTCTTTTTCTCTTCCTTCCCCTCTCTTTAAATATATATAAATAAAATCTTTAAAAAACAAATAACTTTAAAATTAACATTTAATTATTAAGAAAAAGTATTAAAGAGAAAAACTTAGTCCACTGAACTTATTTGAGTGTGTATTTTTGATATAGCTTAAAGAGTTTGTTCATAAGCTAGATCAAAGCTATATATATATATATTCAAATATATTTTTAAAAGAATCCCAGAAAGCAACTATATATTATTTTTAATTATCTAAAAAAATGTCCACTATTTGAGCTTGGCTATAAAGCATAATAATGCCAAGTGATAAAAAATAACTTCATATCACACAAAGGGAAAGTGACAATTTAATGAAGATGTAACTGGATTTTTCCCCGCTCCCTTCGATAAGGTTATTTCTTCCCCATCTCCAAGGACCTTTCTCAGAATGACCTATTTGAAAGAAAATCTCAGTGACATTGCTCAAAGAAATCATCTGCTGCTTCTAAGTCAGTCACAGGTTTTGCTTCCAGACAAGAAAACACATGCCTCTCAATCATACTTCAGCTTACTGTCTTCAGAAAGCCACACCCTCCTGGGAATGCAATTCCCTCTCTTATAGTCAGACAGAAATATTTTAAACAATTTCTCAAGGAAATGTTATTTATAGCCCAGTTTCTTTAATATGTCCAGGGAGCTGTAGAGTTTTTTGGTTTTGTTTTTTTTTTTTCAATAAATGAAATAAGGTGGTAAGATATTAAAAAAGGAAGCAATAAATTTGAAATATGGATATATTCAGCATATATTAAGAAATATACATGCTATTGAATATTTTAAGCAGCATGGTTTTGAAATATTTTTTCTAAAAAAGCTATTAACTTGGTCTTAGTAAGCTGTGAACATTATTATATTATTATTAACTATTATCATGTTCCTTCATATGTAAACATGACACCACTGTGCTATAATAGTAGACCTTTGAATGAAAGCAAATTCATCTACACTTTCCTTTGGTCAGTCTAATGACTAACAAAGAATAGGAGACATTCACATTCTGGAGATGAGAAGGCAGAGTTGAAGGAAAGGGAAGTGTCCTTAGCAAGGAAAAGAGCAAAGCTGACTGACCTACTCAGGGCCTCGTTAAGGTCATGCATCTTTAAGCTAATCTATAATTATTCTTTGTTCTCCTAGCAAAAAGTAACAAGAAAAGTACAGAAACCCAAGTATTCCCTTGGTTATTACTTAATGTAGGGCCTTATCCGGCATTGCTTTTGATAACTTATAAGTACGCCTCAGCAGTCATGTTGAGTTATGATATTACTTAGTAGAACAAATAGTAAAGAACAAAAATGTCACATTAAGATTCTCTAAAGAAGACCTAGGTTGTGGGTTCGATACCCTGTATGGGAGGCAACTGAATGATGTTTCTCTCTCTCTCTCTCTCTCTCTCTCTCTCTCTCTCTCTCTCTCTCTCTCTCTCTCTCTTTCTCTTCCTCTCTCTCTCTCTCTCTCTCCCCACCTTTCCCTCCTGCCCTCCCTTCCTATCTCTTTAAAAAAATCAAATAAACATATCATTTCCTCAGGTAAGGACTTATAAAAAAGGTTCTCAAAAGAAGACTTTTATTTCTTTGAATTCTTATTCCCCCATATTATAAACTGTTGACTGCTAACTGACGATTCTCTATTTCATTCTGCCAGCTAGAGTCCTGATGACATGTGACTGGCAGGGTTGTGTTCCTTGGAGAGGATGGGAGCAGAAGGCCATTCCATGGTAAAATAATGACGAGGTTAACACATTGCTGTTAATGCAAATTGCCATTTTGTGTAGAATTTGTATTTTGTTTGTCAAAAATACTTGTTTTCCATAACTGGAAAAAAGCAATCAAGTAAACAACTAAATTCAGCACACACTTTATAGTCTTGATACAATATACATACATATAGACAAGCTGGAGTATGTAGTATCAGATTATATATTCATTCATTCAAGAAGCATTTGTTAAGTGTCCAGTCTGTGCCAAACGCTGTTTAAAGCATTGGGGCAAACCAAAGACCCTACTTCATGCAGCTTATATTCCAGTGGAGGAAAATAGACGATCAATATATATCCAGACAAATACACATATAATATATTAGTTGAAGATGAGTGCTTAGAAGTCATAGAAAGCATAGCAAAGGGTTAGAAAGGAGTACATAGTGATGCCATTTATTGTTCAGTGGGAGACTCAAGGGCCATGAAATTCAGAAAGAGCATAGCTTTCTGGAATGATGTCAATCTTCATATAATTCTAAGGGGTGATTAGCTTTTATAATCTGGAAGACTATAATATCATTAAAAATATTTCATGACTTTAGTCAATGATAAATAATCTGAGAGTGGACTATAAAATAGTTTACATCAAATCTAATCAAAACATGACAGGGACATGACAAGAAAAGGTTATAACAGTATTTCTTATTACATAGATGTACAAATCTTACACAGAATATTAGCAAACCAGATTCCATAATTTATAAACAGGATAATGCATAATGGTCTAGTTAGTTATTTCAGTGATGCAAGATTCTAAAATTAAATCATTATAAGTTACCATATTTGCAAAATAAAGGAAATGAGATGTTCATCTCAATAAATACAGAAAAGAAATTTGATAAAATTCAGTATTTATTCATAATTAAATAAAACTCTTAAACTAGTAATAGATAAGATTTTCCCCAATTTGACAGGTATTTCTGACATTCTGCTTAATGATGACATCCTTAATACTTAAACCTGCAAGAATAGCAGCAAGGCACGATATTATTATAGCCACTTCTATTCAGCATTGTACTGGAGGACCTATCAGTGAATAAATGAAAAGAAACAAATGTCAAGGGTTTAAAGAAAAAAAAATGAAATGGAAGTATATGAAGATAGGACAAAAGAATATATAAAAATATTTATTAGATTAATAAGTGAATTTAGCAAGATGTCTGGACCTGAAATCAACATTTTATTTTATTTTTAAATGTTTATTGATTTTAGAGAGATGGACAGGGATGGAGGGAGGGAAGAAGAGAGAGAGAGAAACATCAGTGGATTGCCTCCCATATGTGCCTTGCCTTGGATCGAACCCGCAACCTAGTTATGTGCTCAACCAGGGGCTCAAACCCACAGCCTTTTGATGTGTGGGATGATGCGCCAATCAATTGAGCCATCTGGTCAAGGGTGAAGTCACCATTTAAAAAAAATGCATTTCTGTGTAACATTGCAATGGATTTGAAAAGATGGTCACTGAAGATAGATATATAGACAGATAGACGATAGAAAAGAGGTGAAAAGAGAAAAACGAGAAAACATGTGATGTGTATAATACTTTTGTTATGGGTTGAATTACATCTCATTTAAAAAATATTTGAACTCCTAACCTCACCCCCAGTACCTCAGAATGTGACTTTATTTGAAAATAGGATCTTTGCTCTGGTAATCAGCTTAAAGTGATATAAGTAGGGTGGGCCCAATCCGATATGGCTGGTTTTCTTATAAAAAGGGGGAAATCTGGTCACAGAGGCAGTCATGCGCTGAAAGGAGAGGATGTGAATGCACACAGGGACAAGATGGCCATGTAAACGGAGTGATTGATGCATCTCCAGGCCACGGAGTGACAAAGATTACCCACACACCACCGGAAGTGAGGAAGAGGCAGGAAGGAATCCCCTAGAGGTTTCAGAGGAGCATGGCCTTACTGATATCCTTCAGAACTGTGAGATAAATAATTTCTGATTTAAGCCACTCAGTTATTGGCACTAGAAAACTAATACAGTTCATATCAATATTATTTTTTTTATCTAATATATATTGGAAATAACCCAAATAATTCATCAGTAGTAGCAAGGATTTTCTTTAATGTGGTATGGTCACATACTGGAATAGACGTATTCATGCATTGGAAAAGGAATAAAATGAAGAGAGTGCTGCCACAATCGCGAAAACAAAAAGATAGATAATGTGTAGATAGATATGATAGGTGTATATATGAAGTTAAAATGCAGTTAAACTAATCTCTGGTGTTAGAAGCCAGCCAAACCTGTTTGGAAGAAAGAGATAAAGAATGATTTGCGGAGATATACAAGGAGTTCTTCTGTGGCTCTGCTATTCCTGAAGTAATTTAAAACACACATCCTACAGTTAAGAGAATTGTAGAAACCAAATCTATATGATAAACTAGTAGTATCCTGAAAAACATCATATCATCGTTAAAATTGTGGATGCTGGAGCCAACCTACTGAAGTGTAAAAGCCCAGCCCTACCACTTGGGGGGTAAATAACTCTGGGTAACTTACATTGCTGTGCTTCAGTTTCTCACCTGTGAAATTGGGTGACATTATCTCTCTTAAGGATTGCTATAGGGATTAAATAAGTTAATACTTAAGTATTTATTTAACATGTCTTTAGTATATATTAAATAAATATTTAATATGTATTTAGATATAGCTTATATTTATTAGTATTATGTGTGTATTACATGTAGATATATTTAATAAATAAATAATATCTTGGAAAAACAAAAAAATTTGAACAATAGAATTTTAAGATTTTACATTTAGAATTAAAATAGTTTTTTTTTCCACTTATGCTAAGTCTGTACAGACGAGTAAGTAGTACATGAATGCATACACTAAAGCGTTAAGCAGTACACGTCAACAAATGTGTATATCATAAGAACACATCTTGAATCTTACTGAAATGTATCTTAAATAACTATTAATATTACTTAAAATGTGATCTAAAAGACAATTGCCTTTACTGCAAAATTAAAAAGTTATAAATATTATCTGTAAAGAGACTTTAATAACATACTGTCAAACCATAGTTGTCTTTCTAGCAATATGAAACTACTGGAAAGCAGTTTCTAATTATCATTCATATGTTTAGATATCAACACATGGTTTTAATTAATATGTATGATCCTTAAAAATTCATAGCAAGTAAGATAAAACTGTTGTTAGCATTGAAAAGTGACTAGCATTATATATCTCCAAAACCTATGGAAATTAGTAAAAAGTTATATAAAATTGTTTCTATGGGATTTGCAACAAAAGACTGTCTTCTCACAGCATTGATTCTCAAGAATAGAATTGTTATGTTATCCTGAGCACTCATTTGTCCACTTTCAAAAATAAACTGCCATCACAGTAACTTTCCTCTGACCGATAATCTTGTTGTATATTCATAGGTTCTAGGACCAAGGACTCAGCAATACATCTCACCAATTTCAAATCCAATGTCTTTTTACTTGATCTTGCACTATCCCAAAAAGAGTTTATTTGATGCCATTAATTTCATAATACCAAGAAGATCCAAAAAGTTCATGGGCATTATCATCCCCAAGAATGAGCCCATTAATCATGTTGTGCTGTCAGATCAATTCAGAAAATACTAAAAATTGGTTAACTAATTTTTCTGAATACTAGCAATCAAAAATTAAATAGAAATAATAGTTCGAACATGTTCTTGTTTTCATCTTCTGTTATGGAGAAATAGATTTTAGTCTCAGTATCCTGTCTTTAAATTATAAATAATATATAGATACATTTGTAATCTAATGCAGTTCTTGGAATGTTGTAAGGATTTTGATTTTAGAGACTACAGAGTGATGTCAGATAAGTTTAATAACTATAATAGCTATTAAGTATTCTGTTGTTTTTTTTTAAACATTGATGTCTAAATTGTTAGAAACAGAAGGAGCTGGACAGGAATTGGAACTCTATGAGTTGAGGTTACCCATGCCCATAATCTCCACAGCCCATTCCTACTCTTCTGATTGCACGGTATCATGATCCAGTCAACCCATGTTGAAGACTTCACAGCATTGCCTGAGATTATATTCACTAGTTTTTCAGTTTTACTTCGTGAGATATAAAAGACCAGTTTCTGGGAGTTTGATTCTACTTAAAGAATCTTGGAAAGCATTGAGGAAATGTAAAATTAAAAATAAAATATGCACCTACTTTTCTATGTAAGAGCTTGATCAATTTTCTGCAGCTATTGTAAGGGAGCATTCAGAGCCTCTGCCCCAAGAATTCATTCCTCTACATAGGAAATAGGCTTCATGGCTTTTGGCACTTTGATATTTTGCTATCCTTTATACAGGTAGGAAAGAGCAAGGTGATTGAAGAGACTTATTATAATGTAGTTTCAGCTCCTTGATCCTGTCCAATGGAGAAAGTGAAGAAGAATCTGCTAAAAATAGATAAGCAGGATTCTGGGTAAACAAAACAAAGAGACCCTTTCTTGTTTAGCTTTCTTTCCTAAAAGAGCCTGTGGGACCTGTTAGTTCTGAACAGGGCCTGCTAATTAATTAACACATGTTAAATATATGTGCATTTTGAAAATAAAAATTGACATTTAGTTCATTTATGCCACATAAACAGAACTAATATTTGGTGGCAAGACACATTATTATATAAAAAATTTTTCTTTCATAGATGAAATAGTTTTATCCCATCAAAGTTGGCTGGAAAAGTGAGAGGAAAAAAATTAATATACCAACCTCTATCTCCTAAATTACTCCCATTGAAATTGAAAGATGGTTTAGAGTTGAAGAGAACAGATGTAGAGACTGAAATTTTGGCAGCCTCTGTCAGAAACTAATAAGCTTTGGGAAAATCTAGCTGGTACAAGGTTTGGGTAGATTACTACCAAAACTATAGGGTGTCTTAACACCTATAGTGAACTGGCTCAAGGTGGCATGTGGAAACTGACCAGAGGTGACCTTTCCAAATTACTTACAGAATTATTCGACATCACACACACACACACACACACACACACACACAGCTACTCAGTGTGGTATTATTCAATATATCTAGAATTAACTTTCCTATTAATATATATACCACACATACACCTTTTGAAGCAAGAGCAAAAGTTCATAGTACTTTAAACTCTTGGGGGTGCCTTACATGATTCATTAGTCACTATAAAGCTATGGTGGCCCTTCTTTCATGGTGCCATGCCTGTGGAAAATATCTAGGTCAAGGGCTCTGAGGGAGAGCCCAGAGCTCCCAGCAAGGTGTGAGAAGAGCAGAGAGGTAGTATGAACCACTAGTAGGAGACAGTGGTAACAGACCACAGAAGCTCAGGGTTCTTTTATTCTGTAGTAAGGAACTTTCTTTCTGTAATTGCTTCTCTAGTGGTTTTGATGTTCACTTCTTTGCTGTGATTGGCTCTATACTAACAAGCTAATTTCAGTGTGTTCAGAGTTTCAGTCAGCGTCTTAGTGTGTTTCAGTGTGTGAGTATAATTACTGTATGTTTGACTCTGCTATTCCCACATACCTGGCTGTAGGTTTGATAGGGTATGCCAATTAGTCAATTTTTGTATGTTGATGCTGGTAAGATGCTCTCATAGGACTTTAAGTCTGGATTTATACATACATATTTTTCAGTCCCTCATTCTTGTTTTATCAATGTGTGTGTTTGGAAGAGTGCGAAATAAAATTAGAGGGAGATGTAAACAAAAATGAATGGGAATCCCTTTACCAAGATGTTAGCCCTCAAGTATATCAGACCTTTCTAAACCTTTTCAGCACCCTCCCAATTCATGGGACTTAAGTCAGTACTTCCATAAAATCTAATCTCACTGTAGGCACCACCCTTTGGGTAGATGCAGCTTGATGACTCACACCCTGCTGAACCTTCAATAACTTCCCAAAACATTGTAAGATTAAGTTGAACAGCTGATCATAGTCTAAAAGATCCTACATGAATTTACCCCTGCCCATCAAATGCTCACTGTTGTCTAGGAAACACTCAGGCATCCTTTCTCTTCTCTGACCTTCCCAAGCTCCTCCTGTTTCCCAGACTTTGCCTTGTTCTTCCTCCTGCTTGCTGCACTTTTCCTCACTCTTAGTTTTTGTAACTGGAACATAGTCTTTATCTGGCAGCAGCCAAGGAGAAGAACTGTCAAATGTGAAATGAAGCATGGTGAAAAAAACAGTGGCAATCACCAGTATTGATAATAGTATTTTAATGTGTTTGGAACACTTTATTACACATTGCATATACATGTAGGAGAGTTCAAATATCCTTCCTATTTTTGTGTGAAAAAGTGAAGGGATGTTAAGTCATTTTCTATGTGAACAATTAAAATTGCCAAGAGCAAATCTGGCCTGAATCTCACTAATTATATATTTAATTTAGAAATCTGCATAAGTTTCATTCTGTATTTTTTAATATATTTTATTGATTATGTTATTACAGTTATCCCCATTTTTCCCCCTTTGCCTCCCTCCATCCAGTACCCCCCTTCTCTTCAGCAATCCCCCTGCCTTGGTTCATGTCCTTGGGTCATGCATGTAAGTGCTTTGGCTTCTCCATTTCCTATACTCTTCTTAACACCCCCCTGTCTATTTTGTACCTAACAATTATACTTCTTAATCCCTGAACCATTTCCCCATTCTCCCCATTCCCTTTCCCAGCTGATAACCCTCCAAATGATCCCCATACCTAATATTCTGTTCCTGTTCTGTTTGTTTGCTTAGTTTGTTTTTGTTTTTGTTTTTTAGATTTAGTTGTTGATAGTTATGAATTCGTTACCTTTTTAATTTTTGTAGTTTTGATCTTCTTTTTCTTAAGTAAGTCCCTTTAACATTTCATGTAATAATGGCTTGGTGATGATGAACTCCTTTAACTTTACCTTATCTGGGAAGCACTTTATCTGCCCTTCCATTCTAAATGATAGCTTTGCTGGATAGAATAATCTTGGTTGTAGGTCCTTGCTTTTCATCACTTTAAATACTTCTTGCCAGTCCCTTCTTGCCTGCAAAGTTTCTTTGGAGAAATCGGCTGATAGTCTTACAGGAACTCCTTTGTAGGTAACTCTCTGCTTTTCTCTTGCTGCTTTTAAGATACTCTCTATCTTTAGTCTTTGGCATTTTAATTATGATGTGTTTTGTTTGGTCCTCTTTGGACCCAACTTGTTTGGGACTCTCTGTGCTTCCTGGATTTGTATATCTATTTTCTTTGCCAAATTAGGGAAGTTTTCTTTAATACTTTTTCAAATAAGTTTTCTATTTCTTTCTCTTCCTCTTCTCCTACTGGCATCCCTATGATTCTGATGTTAGCATGTTTGGAGATGTCCCAAAGTCTTCTTATACCGTCCTTATTTTTCTGAATTCTTGTTTCTTCTTTCTGTTCTGGTTAAACATTTATTTCTTCCTTATATTCCAAATTGTTGATTTTAATCTTGGCTTCCTTCCCTTCATTATTGGTTCCCTATATATTTTTCTTTATTTCAGTTAGTGTAATCTTCATTTCTTCTTTTATGTTGTTGCCATACTCAATGAGTTCTTTGAGCATCCTGATCAGCAGTGTTTTGAACTCTGCATATGACAAGTTGGCTATCTCCATTTCATTTAGTTCTGTTCCTTTTCTGGGTTTTTTTCCCTGTTCTTTAATTTGGGCCATATTTCTTTGTCTCTTCAATTTTGCAGTCTCCTTATTTTTGTTTCTGTGTATTAGGTAGAGCTGCTTTGACTCCTGGTAAAAGGCACCTATAAATTGTGTGTGGTGGAACCTTAGGTAATTGCCAGGTTAGGGCAATCCACTTTACTGCTTTGTGATTTCTGTCAGGGGGATGGCTTGGAGAGGGGATTATGCTCCTCCCTAGCTTCTAAGGGTTTGTCTGGCACTTGCTCTGTTTCCAGTTACTTCACCTACTCACCATATGTAATTGGCACCCTTCCAGCTTTTGCCCCGTTGTTGAATCACAAAGTGGGTGGGTTTGCGTATGTTTTAAGATCATGCAGGCCCTTTAAGCAGAGTTTTTTGAAAATCTGGCAATTTATTTTGCCTCCCCAATCCCCACTGGTTTTTACAGCCAGAAGTTATGAGTATTTATCTTCCTTGTGCTGGTACCCTGGGCTGCACAGTCTGGCCTGGGGCTGGCATTGTTCATTCCCAAGGCATCCCTCCCAGTTTTTACTCACCACACATTAATGTGGGACCACCCACGTCCGTTCCACCTCTGCCACCTCTCCACGCCACGCTGCGTCTCCTCGCCTCTCCACCTCATCTCTGCAACTCTGCTTCTCCTACCCATCTGGATGAATGTGGTTTCTTTAAATCCTTAGTTGTTGGATTTCCATACAGTTCAATTTTCTGACAGTTCTGGGTTTTATTCAGTTTCATATTTAGTTGTAATGTCTTTTGTGGCTACACAAGGAGGCAAAGCATGTCTCCCTATACCTCCATCTTGATCAGAAGTCCTCATTCTATATTCAGAAATCTCCAGTGAGCTCTACTTAGGACCTTAAAGTCTCTTTACAGAGGCTAGTTAGTCATAAGCTCAGATCTTATAAATTCCTTCTTTCAATCAATAACCCTTTATTGAGAAATAGGCCAGTCACTCTAAAAGTCATCATACCACATTTCCAATCGTCATGTAGATTCTAAAGAAACATAACCAAAAGGAACTCATTGGGACTAACCTGTAAAGATATTTTACTTTTCCTTTAAGGTTATCTGAGGATGTATTATGTGCTTACTATGCTAGGCACTAAGAAATATAGCCCCTCATTTAAGAAGTTCAGTCTCTCCTCAGCAGGTCCCAGTGGCTGAAAGCCCAGGCATAATGGCCTGTCCCCAGTCCTGGTTCCTGTCCCAGTCCTGCAAAGGCAGTGACTACCAGCAACCACAGTAGGAAGAGCAAAGTGTTGGATACACTGTCCCTCCTCTGCTATACATTGCAGCCTTAATTCAAAATGAGCTACATGCCCAGCACTGCCAGCCTCTTCAAAGGCATCAACAGTGGGTTGCTCATCTCCTTTGGATGAAGTCTAGGAAAAGCACTTGCTCCAGCTTCGAGAAGGAAGGACATTTAATAGGCTTTTTTAGAAGCATTTATCAATCCGCTAATGTAGTGCTGCATCAGATTGTGGAGCATATTCAGGTGGGCAAAAATATGGTGATATTCCTTGAGGGATTTTTGTGGTCAGAGGAGTAAATATGGTTCTATTAGGAGAAACAGACTTGGAAAAGGATAGTGACATGCCCTTTGAGCAAATGTCTATTGAAGAAATCCTAGAATAATAAAGGGTAGAAAAGCAGACCAAGCTGGAACATGAGAAGCTGAAAGTTCAGGTGCTTAATGATTGAGGTCTCTCCATTACTCAAGTAGGTGCTCTTTTGCTCATAGGCTGTTTGCTCTTGGGAGCAGGGGCTGTCACTCAATGGATGTGACATCTGCTCACCTCACACATTTGACTAGAGACTGTAGAATTTTAAAAAGTCATTTTTCTCTTGGATTCTTTCACATATGCAACATGAAGAATCATGTAGCTCTTTCTTCCTTCTTAATAAGCATATCATTGAGGAACAGTGGGATGGACTCCTGTCACACATCACTGTGGAGCCAGCAGCAGCTACGTCTCTATATTGCTCTTCTCACACCAAATTAGAACTTACAGGGGGCAGTCTTCATTGGCTTGTAAATAAAATATGAATCTCCAAACAAAAAGTTTACACTCTTTGGGCAGAAATAGACTTAAAAATGATATGTATTATCATAAATACAATACACATGTTAAAGACACAGAAGTCATAAAAATAAAAAGGAAGGTGGAGAAATCAATTAACAGTGAGACAAATGGCAGTATGTTATTAGGGTGGTTTTCCTGGAGTCTTTGAGAGTATTCGAGTTTTGAAAAAAAGAAGGAACACATATTATGAGCACAGAGTGTTTCAGTCTTTCTCTTCCACCTTGATCTAAGGGTAGATTTATTATTTTCTTTCCCTCCATTGCTTTCCTGGAAAGATTTTGCCTTTGTCTGATGAGTTCTTTTATTATACAAATCAAGAGGAAGAAGAAAGGGAATACATGAGTGAGCCATGACTGGAGGAGAAGTTTGTAGAAAATTTAGAAGGAATATTGCGTAAGAGCTACTGTTGTACATGAGAAAAATAAGCACAAGAGAGAGGTGGAGACTTTTAAAAGTATGATTCTTCTTAGACTGTGTATCACCTTTATGGGTTCAACAACATTAACTGTCCCAGAGTAATGTAAAGTAATGGATCCTCAACCCATTATTTTAAGGTCTGGGACTAAGCCATATGGGACAAAGAAAAGTAAGTAGACATTTCCTGAGAAGACAAAGAGAAAGATATTTCAAAAGAGAAACTAGAATGGACAGAGGTATAAACACATTAAATAGTACAGGTTCTTTACCTTACTTTAAAATGCTTAGTTGCTCTTGCTGCTGTGGTTAAGTGGACTTGAGTGCCAGCCTATGAACCAAAGGGTTGCCAGTTCAATTCCCAGTCAGGGCACAGGCCTGGGTTGCAGGCCAGGCCCCAGTTGGGGGCATGCAAAAGGGAACCATACATCGATGTTTCTTTCCCTCTTGTTCTCCCTCCCTTCCCCTCTCTCTAAAAATAAACAAATAAAATCTTTGAAAATAATAATAATAGTAAATACAATACTTAGTACTGAATATTGTACAGAGGGAAAGGGAATGTACCAGAATAGAGATGTCAGTATGTGAAGCTGTATCTATGGGAAATACCATTGGAATATAGAAATCTTCTAATCAGCCAGTTGGTTCGACTTCAATAGTTGTTTTGATATACTGTTTGCACTATATTGCCATACTGGCCAGGTAATTGATATAATTTATTATTGATATAATTTCTTATTGATATAATTTGATTAAGCTTCATGGCCTGTCACTTACATGGGCCTGTTCCATGAATTTAATTTCTGACTTGTAACCTTGTATTCATGTCTTAGAGATCCCAAAGTTGTATAAGACACAGGCCTCATAAAAGCTGGATCTACTCCTGTAGTTATCTCAGATACAAATTATATGGCACAAGTTGAAATAGCTATCAACAGTAATTTAATCAGTTCTTGAAGCTATAGCATAGGCTCTTATTATTACTATTTGATAGACTCCTAAAATTTGATGTAATTTTGACCCAGATGTTAAAATGCAAATTATTCATTGGGTAGTTTGCTCTCTCTCCAAAAGGAATACATAAATGTTATTCTGAAGTGATTCTAAAATTTTTCAATTGCCAATTCAGGTATAATTACTGGATGATTGAAGATTTAATCTTCTCATAATAACAAATAAATATACATGCTGTACCTTGTAAATATCACATTAGATTTTATATATCTTCTTACTAAACAACTGTATTGTCTTGCTATACTGCTAATTGGAAGACTCAAACAACAGAAACTTATTGTATCTCAGTTCTGGGACTAGAAGTCTGGGATCAAGGTGGCAGAGTTGGTTCCTTCTGCAGGCTACAAAGAAAAATCTGCCCCGTGTCTCTCTTCCAGCTTCTGGACGTTTGCTGGCTATCTCTGTGGTTGCTTGATTTCTGCTGCATCACCCTGATCCCTGTCTTCCCCTTCACATGGCATTCTTCCTGTGCATGTGTTCAAATTTCCCCATTTTACAAGAACTCCAGCCCATCCTACTGCACTATGGCCTCATCTTAACTTACTACATGAATAGCCCTGCTTCCTAAAAAGTTCACATTTTGAGGTTTTGGCAGTTAGGGTTTGAACATATGAATTTGGGGGGCACACAATTCAACACATAACCACTCATGACAATGAATGGATTAGAGAGAGCATTCCTGATATTAATGCAGATTCCTTGCTTCTGTTGTGGACAGAGCTTAGAGTTCAAGATAGCAGCTCTTGGTATTTATCTTGAGTAGGCACAGCCAGAATTAGGACAACTAAAAGTATTGAGCACTTTTAATGACAGTGGACATATTTACAAGTACTTATTATCTTTATCATCTCGAGTTCAGAAAATGTCATATCTTGCCTACTAGGCTGTACCCTCAAGTCTCATTTCAATTCTGGGACATGCAGTTTTACACAAACAGCTAATGTTGAAAGTTACAAAATATGATGCTTTGGGTCCTATTAAACCTTGCCAGCTTTGGGGGATTTTCCTTTAAGGGGGGAATACTGTTGACAGTTTTGAAATTCTGTCAACTGTTTTAGGGTCTCCGTAGTGTAATAAAATATGCTATGTAAAAGTCTACTCCCTCATTTAAAAATATAGGTACTTCATTCAAAACAAAATTTAAAAATTCCTTCATCTATACCTTTCACTGAAATAATGTGGCTTTCTTAAATAATTGAGCAAAGGTAAGCAGTTAATTTTGTCATCTACACTCCATATTTAATTTTAATTGATGGAATAGAATCATTTAATCATTAAAAAGAAGGAAATTAAGGACAAGGAGGCAAAGATGAAAGGGAAAAAAGAAATATGGATGACCAAATGCTAAAAAAATAAGAAATTTTCATAAAGTATCTCTTACGTAAGTATTGTTGTTGCATAAATAATTTTGTCTGCAAAGATAAAAGGAGCAGATTGACCAATTACCTTCAGACTGTTTGATCACATCCATGTTTTCATTAATTATTCAAACTATAGAAGTCATCAAAGCATCCTAATGCATAATTCAAAAGGAGGAGCAAAAGTCAAGACATTGGCAAATGCTTTTTATGTTTAAGATTTCTCCAACTTACGGAGATACGTGCTTTTGAATGTTGGGCTGATTTAAACCTTGTAACATGGGAAGTGGGGTGGCAGTTTAGACTTTTGGAGAACGGATAAAAAGAACATAAATTAAAGGTACTTAAAAAGTCATGTTGGGGAGAGGGGAATATAATGGAACTAAATGGTAATGGAAAAAATATAATAAAAAATAAAAAAAATAAAAAATAATTATGAGCCTAAAAAAAAAGTCATGTCAGCAAGTAGAGCTAGAGATGCGGGATGAAATGACATCCTTAGTGGTATGTGACCCCCTCTCAAGTTGTCCCTATTGTGCCCTCACCAGGCCTGGCTGCACATTTGTTCCTCCAGGCCAACAAGTATTGACCATATACAATAATAGTACTTGTGTCTTTAAACAAAAACTAGCTGCAAGAACAGTTTAAATGTCATAAGAAGAATGAAATGAGATGATTATACAAAAAAAAAAAAGAGGAAGAGAATGATGCAGTATGATCCCATAATAATGTGAAACTGAGTTACAAAGAAACATTTTTATGAAGTCTGTAATACATTACTTCAGGTTTATCCCAATTTTAAGTTATCAGACCATTTTATGAGCACTATAATGTCACTAGAAGTGCATGTCTAACAAAATAATACAGTGCATTACCAATTCTTCTGTGATGACCACTGCAGAGAAAAAATTAGACCCAGTTGTCTATGTACCTTGGTGTCTAATAGTTTTAAAGAATGGATGGTTGTGGAAATAATTCAACATTTTAAAGATATCATATCTCCTCATATGCATTCCTTTAAATAATCAGTATTTTTGTCTACTCATGCCTTTTCTGTAAGCTGATTGGAAAGTCAACAGTAAAAACACGTTTAGCATGACAGAATAAAGAATACTAATAACATATAAATGGCATTTGGAAGGTCTATTTATTGTTTCAAGCAGTTGATATTTTAACATATTTGGGTACTTAATAGAATACTAGATACAAGACAGATCTTCGAAATAAGGAAATCTGTTGTGTAATTAAATAGCATAGCAGTATGAGATAGTTGTATTCATGCCATCATAAAAAGTCCTTTACAATGGGCACATTTAGTAAGCTTTAAATATTGTTTATAGTACCATATTTATGCAAAGGGGCTTGCTTTACCACTTTAACTTTCATTGCCTGATCTTCTGTTTCTCATCCTTTATAATCCTAAGCACCACTACTCTTCACCTTTTCAACTCATTTGACAATTATTAAAATGAGTAAGAAAAGCAAAGGGAAAAAAAGGAGAGCAAGAGGGTTTTTTTAATTTCCTTAAAGGAAGAACATGGGTCCACTTATATGCAGATTTTTTTCAATAAACATCTGTACTGCTTTTTACAGGAGGTTGGGGGTATGCAGATGCTAAGGGCCACCTGTCTGTGTTCCTCTCTGCGGTTTTATATAGGGCTCTTGAGCATCCATGGGTTTTGTTATCCATGGGTCCTGGGACCAATTCCTCTGCAGACACCAAAGGACAACTTAAGTTTTGGGAGAATCAAAAGCTTTACAGGGATTTTTGAGTGGGGGGTGGCATCCTTAACCACCCACCACACTTCGTTCAAGGGTCAGTTGTGCTAGTTTGCTCTGTGCCTTCTTTCATTTGTTTAATAGAGGACTGAACCAGCTGATCTATTAAGTCCTCTTCCACAGATCTACAATGCTGTGAAGCTAAGTGAGGGCACTAAAACAAAAGCTGCAAATGACAAATAAGAGCAAATGGTAGTGTAGATTTCCCCAAATTACTTAAATTATCCAAAACCAAACTTTTAAATTAAGAATTAGCATTGCAGTGTTTTGGATTGTGCACTTTTAAATCCCAGATATGCTACTTGCCAACTCTGAGACCTTGGGCAGATCATTTAGCTCTTATAAATCACAATTTCCTGCTCTGTTAAGTAAGAATAACAATATTACTTACTATATAAATACATGAGAATTAAGTGAAGTGATATAGTTGGTATAGTTTAATGTCAACGAAATGATTAATAATGTCATTTATTATTATGCAGATGTGTTTTGGCAACGATTAATTGATTTTTTAAATTACTCATTGAAATATATCCATGTGTATTTTATGTCAACCATTGCACTAAATGCTAGGATGCGGAACAATCTTTCCTCCTCCCTGTTGATTACCATGATTATTTAAACGTGGACTGTTAGGTGTTTGTGGGATAGCATATATTTTGTATGTGTTACCTTTTGTTTTGTATATGAGTGAGAAGGAAATGTAAGGAGTTACAGATTCAAGTGTATAAAAAGGCAACTCTCATTTTTCTATCACTAAGTGTAGGTCAACTTTCTGGTTCTTTTTTGATTGGTAGCAGAAAATCTAATCTTGCCATTTGAAGGTGACTTAGTCACTTACTGTCTCAAGCTCACTCACTTCTGGTTCAGTTCAGATATTTCCACCAGCGCTTTTCTCCTACCCACTGCCTTTTTCTCCTGTTGAGTTCTTGTGTTGTCCTAGAATCAGGTTGTGTGATCTGTGCTTGTGTCTCTGTCATTCACACTCGTGGTTGTCGTTTGAGTTCTCCTGTAAGCACAGATAAAATGAAATTTGCTCTGTGGGACCCTGGAGTTCTGCCACTGCGGCCATAGGCCCCTGCCTGTCTTTTACTGATTTTGTGCTTTGCTGAACTTTAGCAGCAACCTTCATCTGACCCCCTAGCTAGAGCTGCTTATCATGCAAACTTTGTTCAGCTAGGATACCCCCTGGCATCACCCTAGAGTAACCCTTTAGGCTCACTGATCCTCAACTCTTGTTCCTCAGCTGTGGTCTTGAGCATGTCTGTTATTTCCTCCGTGCCTTATTAGAGCTGAAGAAAGCTTGGGTAGGATAGAAATCCACCTTAGACTTTCTCTTTACCTGGATCTGCCTGGCTGACATTTCTGCCTACTGCAGCCAACAGTGTGATAAAGGGTAATCAGCAAGGAACTTTTCAAGCCCCAGAGTGGATGTGCAAAGAGTCACCAGTGCAATAGTTACTGAATATTTTGGGGAGTTTCTGTCACCCAGCTCTACTGAGTTTCAATCGCCAACTAGGTCAGGCAATAGGGTCACTCATACTATATATCATCCTCTTTTTGTTCTCCTTTCCCTATATCTTTTTTTTCTAGTCAGAAAGGATTTGTATTTTTATCATCTCTCGGTTTCATAGGAAAGGTGTGCCTATGGCGTCACGAAGAATTTTCCCCACCATTTCTAAAGCCTAAACCCTCTGCTCCAAGTCCTCCAGGATTTGGCTCTTGATATTTAAATCCAAGCTTATAATTTTTTCCTCTTAAGCTGCTGGTGCTTGCAATTCGAAGTCATCCTTTTAAAGACTACTGTCTGCACTGTTGAGGCGTAAAGGTCAAATTAATTGCTAAAGGATAAAAATGTGATTTTTTTGTTCTCTCTGAATCAACCATACCCTGAGGCAAAGGAGAGAGAAAAATCCTCTTTGCTACTTAAATATAGTAGAAAAATAGAAATAAAAGAAATTGGGGATATCTGTTATAGTGTCAACAATAAACATAAAGTTAAAAATAAAAAAATGAAAAAATCAACACTCAGTTTTATAGCGAAATATATCACTACAGAAGGAAATGCACAGTGGAATAAAATGGTAGGTGTACTATATATTTATTCATGTTTGCCTATCTCCATAAGCTAAAAGAGAAATAAAAATCTGCCAATTATATTTCCTTGTATGCTAACTTAAATAATGGTCTCCAATTAAAACAATTAATGTTCAAATGTTTTTGCTATAACAGAGCTGTAGGTTCTACTACTGAAAATGTTTTAAAAAGTCTTTTAACCTGAGCATGCTGTCTTGGTCAAACCCTCCTAGCTATAAACCTCACTGATTTATTTATGGGATGCCTACTATATGCCAGGGACTAGGGATAAATAAGTGGAAAAGGACAATAGGCACTTCCTTAATTACTGAGTGCTAAGAATCCCTCGGTCTCCAAGTGAACATAAAAAATCCTCAGGTTTACATCCCACAGAGCATAACCTTCCAAACCCTACCTTTCCAAGAAGTTTAAAGCCACATGTGGAATCTTCACTTGTTTTGTGTGGTGGGAGAGCTAACTGTGAATTTGGTATTTTCTACTTCCCCACTAGAGTGAGCGCTCTTTTACATCCCCAAAGAGGTAACTCATGGTACACAATTTTAAGGCTGACTTCTAGAAAAGGTTCTGTTAAGTGAATAATATACAGAAATAAATGTGTCTTTTAAGTAACTGAAACATTTCCTACCTAACAGCTATCATTTCTCTAGATGCAATTGGTTTTTAGAAGAGTAGAAAATTACTTCATCGGTTTAAACAAGTCAACTTTGGTGTATTTTCTTTCTTTTGGAGTTTAAAATGGATGCAACATAAAACCATTTCTCCTTGCAGCTCTTTGCTAATCAAACAATTTCATAATTGGATTCTAATATTACTAAGCTCAAATTAATAATACATCGTAATCTGAAAAGATGAATGACAGCTTGCAGCTATTTAGAACTTTCAAAGCTTCACTGGGACTAGGCTTTTTCTTAAAACAGCGACATTTATTTTGAGTCTCCTCTTTTGAAAATTCATTTATTTTTTATTATATCTTTTCCATTACCATTTCTCCCCCTTACACTCCCCACCCCACAATCACCACATTGTTGTCCACGTCCATGAGTCCTTTTTTCTTTTTGTTTGATCCCTGCACTCCCTAACTGTGCTCCCCCCTGCTTTCCATCTCTGAGTCTGTCTCTATTTTGCATAGCATTAGATTTCACCCATATGTGGAATCTAATGAACAAACTGAGCCACCTTTATTCTTATAGTACATGATGTCATGGGATTATAGGACATGATGTCATGGGAAGTATGAGATTGAAATAAACTCTTTCAGACACTGAAGTTTTATCTTTTAGATACTAAATTTCTACTAATGTAAAATTTGAAATTATGTTTTTGACTATTTAGGCCAGTGTTTGTTTGTTTTTTAATTTGTTTAATATGTAGAGTCTTTTTAAAGGAAAAACAAAAAACAAGGACAAAAATCTCTTTGAACCCCAGCAGTTATTTATTTTCTTTACAGTTACTTAAAATTTCTTAAAAATGTGCAAACAAAACCAAGCATAAATGCTTTATGCTTATACTGCCTAAAAATATAATTACAAATAAAATACAAACAGATCTACAAATCTGAGGAATTCAATTTCACAGTATTGGTTTTTAATGTAACAGGAGATATTTTGTTGAAATGAAATATCTGTTCATCATGTGAATATGGCTTTGTCTTGCTATACACAGACTCTTATATCCTTTATAGTAATATAGTGTAGAGTGATAATTCTACTCATGTTTAAATTGTGGAAACCCTTTTGTGCAGTGTCATCATTAGCTTTTTTCTATCTCTATTCTTATTAATACTTCTTGGTGCCAAAATGATTGTATCTACAAACACGAACACTGGGTTCATATAAGATAATGTAGCTATAAGATAGTTGTCTAGATAACCCTAAATCACTTGGATTGTCTACTAAATTCTTATGAGAAATCAAAACAGAAATATGAAGTTATATTATTGGAGGGTAATTTGTAGAAGGACAAACTCAACATTGTTGTACAGATATGAAAAAAATTATCAAAAAAATTCTTTAACATCATTATTAATGAGGAAACTCACAAGATGTTATTAACTGGTTCAATATGGAATTCAAAATACCACACATAGGTAGTTGAATCAGGAATGTTGAAATTAATCTACAAATAGATGCAAAATTAACTTTTTCCTCTTGTGATTGGAATGGAGAGAAATCAGTTTTCCCTCCACCAGAAGAAATTTGCTTCTCTTTGGATCAGTATCATTTTAAGTGCTATCAGTTATCTGTAATTTGTAGGTTTGTAAATGGCTCAAATTGCCCTCTAAGAAATCACATGATCAAAAAGGGTGTGCTTAGGCAACACCTTCTTTCCATTAAAGATCCTCAGTTCGCTTTGAAGTCTCACAATCCGTCCTTCCAAGTACACTTAAGAGGGATACACAGACCCCATAGAACCTATCCATGATCTCTGTGGAAACCTTGGAGATGTCCTCAACTCTGCTATCACTCTTGAGAACGGACCTGAGCTACAAAAATGCTGCATATGAGCCTTTAGTCTTAGAGGAATATTTTATCTCTTCCCTCAGATATAAACGCCAAGCAACCTGTTTGGATGAGTTGGACGACTTCTAAGGGAATAAGAACCATGATAACTAACCCCAGATACTTTACATGTGACAGTTTTCCCCAAGGGCAGAGAGTTATAATGATAAACCAAATTTTCTATAGGAATAATTAAGGGCTTTTTTTTTTTTTTTACCCCTGAGGGGTAGGACAGTTACCACATACCAGGTACGGCACTAAGTATTTTACATAGATCATTTCATTGAATATCACAGTAACACTATAGGTATATGTGTTTTATGGGTGAGAAAAATTCTACCTGAACTAGCTACATGGTAACTATTAAATAAATGATTATTGGAGGTGGTTCCTATAGGCCCACATGGGTGACTGGGAGTTTCCACTCCCCCTTCCCCCTTCCCCATTCCCCATTCCTGTAACAGAACCCCTGGGCTCTCCAATTTGAAACAGAACCCACAGGCTGTTTTGTTAGGGGCCCAATTGCCCACCATGAAAAGAAAAAGAATTGTTTATTTAATAGTTATATAGATTTAGATTATTTGCGGATTTCTGCCATTAAGTCTTATTTTCTTTAAAACACCCACAAACACATAGTTCTGCCTCCCCCTACCAAACCAGGCTAGTTTTAGAAAAGTTAGAGGTACCATTTCCCTACTTCCTAGACACAGTTCAGCTTTACCGGTAGCTGCCAATCATTCGATTCTGATTGGGGAGGTCCTTTCTGTGCTGTGGTGCCTGCCAGCTTTTAATCCAGAACCACGTGGATTCTCAGCCTCCCTGTAAACTGCATGAAGTTCTTCTGCCTTCTCAAAGCTGCATGGTGTGTGTCCCCCTTTTCAAAGCTACATGGTGTGTCCAGTTAAAATGTCTGCCGCTTATTTTTAAATCCCTGACTGTGTCCTGTGACGCAGTGGGCATGGTACCCAGTTCTGACCATTCACAGAACCTCACGCAGGCTCTGTGTGCTCTTTCCGTACCATCCCATGGTCCAAGACCCCTCCCATCTTCTTGGGCCTTGGAAGTATCAAATCCATTTGCATAACAAAGACACTAGCCACTAGCCCCAGGCATACAAAAGCATCTTAAAAGCTGCTTCCTTTTCCCCATCCCCCAGCCGCAAGTTCTGGGGGTTTTTGGACACCCCCATTCTGTAACATTCCCCCTTCCCTTCACCCCTTCCCTTGCTCCTACAGGCCCGCAAGGTGGACTGGGAATTTTCTCTTTCCTCCACTCCTATTCCCCCATTTTCCTCAATAAACCTGTTGTTTAATCCTTAAAAAAAAAAACCCTAAAGATTATTGAGTGAAAAACAGGGTGAAACCAAGTGTGTAAGTATGTAATGAGTTTTGCAAATATCAAGACAATAAGTATCTTAAGGACTGTTCAGATGACATGTGTCCCAAAGTTAGATACTGAGATAAATATGGAACACATTCTAGTCCTTCACGCTTCATCTGGAAAATGAGTTTACAGTCTAGATTTTTTTTTTCATAGCCTAGTACATACATTTGTCATAGTACTAGTGAAATGGCATTGAATGATCTTTTTACATGTTTATATCTCCTTACCTTCATTGGCTTGGCTATGAGTTACTTTAGAGGAAGGGCAATGTGTTTTGTACCTGTCCATTGTGCTTTGCAAAGTGACTGGCACATACTGGGAACTAAATATATACTTTTGAACTCATATAAAATATGCATATACAGTAAAGCTAATTCCTAAAATTTGTACCTTTGGGAAAATTCAACCCGAAATCAATAGTTCCAAAGAGTTTATTTCCTGTTTCAAACTGTTTCAGTGCTATTGGATAGCTTTTAGTGCTTAATAAATTCATTAAACTTGGAACTATGAAAAATTTTGTCTAAGGATACGTGGGAAAGGCTTGTCTTACTATGTGACATCTTTGAGAGTTAGTAGGAAAGAAAGTGTGACAATGCAGAAACATTAGAAATCATCTAAAATTTTGCACCACAATTATGTATCCAGTTGATTGAGAGCAATAAATCTTGAGTGCCAGTACTTATAAAGTCCAATATCATATTTTTCCTTAAAGTAGTGCTTAAAATACCAATAAGTATCAAAGAATGACTAAGGAACTGGGAATGAAGGTAGCTGATATTCACATTGGCAAAAGACAAAATAGATGCTGAAACTAAGGTAAGATTGGGAGAATAAAAATTGGAAAAGTAGAAGGAAAAATTATACTAAAATGTTAGGAAAATGTTCCATTGTATTATTTTAATTATCAACCATTTGGTTGGAGAATAAAAATAAAGCATGGGATTTTAAAAGATCTATTTGGTCAAATAGATAGATGGATTTCTTAAATATTAAATATGTCAAACCTATGCAAACAGGAACCATAATCCCTAATTAGCAATAGAGAATTTTTTTTGGCTTTATCCCTGACCAGAGTAAGAATATAATTAACGTGTTAAAATGTCATTCTACAGTTTGGATTACAATCTGACAGTATTATCTGTGGTTATATGGAATAGTTTGCATGCGTGAGAGAGTTATCCAGATTCCCAGGTACTTTAGAATACAAGTCAACCCTATGTTGTCTGGTCAGAGACAGGGAAGGACAGTGGAGATCAGTAAGAGGTAATATTGTGGATATTTGTTTAACTGAATACAAAGCATTCATTTACCCACTATGGTCTTCATATAAAGTAAGCTTTTCATTTCAAAGCTAATTTTTGAACTACTCACTGTTTCTAGCACGTTTCCTCTTGGAACAATATTTTAAAAATCATGTCGATTTCCTTCTAGGGAGTTTCACAAAATAAAATAAATATGGCTCATGCCTTTTTTGTTTGTTCGTGTTGTTTTGGCTTTTTTACTTACATTCTTTCTTTTAAATAAATTGTTCTTCATATTTTGAAAACAATTTTGGACAAATAAGTTGGAAAGCCAAAAAAAAACAAAAAAGGAATATGATGTTTTCTGATACCAGTTAGGCTAAGAAAAATTTTCATGTGCTTTAAAAATTGGATTGCCGTCAGAAGGGCTTCATTTAAAAGAGTATTTGGTGTGAGTATGTGTGTGTGAGGGAGGGAGCTGTATTTTCCTGAAAGCATTTTATGTTGGAATGCTGGTCTAGTCGTGGTTATACTTTGTATATCAAATACTGCACCTGTCACAAGCTTGGATTTATTGTGAGTTTGCATAATGCCTGTTGTTGCAAGAGCTTGAAAATCCCTCATTGGCAGCAGAGTCACCAGGATAGGTGCACCTGTCTTCCCCGCTGGGATTTGCTTTTTGGAAAGAGGGTCATTTAACACCATGTTATCCTTGTGGACAGCTGTATATATATATAAGCTTCCCTAGGGTGTAGAGGACCTAAATTTTGTTTAAAAAGAAGACTTTAATATTCCAATGAAATTTGACATGAAAGTTATTTTGATATTTTCATTCAGTAAATTTAGTGAACGTATAGGCTCGGTTTAATGGAAAAACACATTATTCGGTTTTCCTTTGTCTATCACTCTAACAGTATTTAATGACTCAGTGAACACCAGTATTTTCAGCTCAGATTAGCTCGTGGTTTAGCATAAAATAGTTCACTCTATTTTGATGCAAGCCCTTAGTTAAATCATGAACCTTCTCTCAGTGCTGCAGCCATAACTCTTGTTTTTGTACATTTTAGTTGTCTATTTTTTCTCAGTAGAATCTAAGCTCATAATAGGGCCTATGTCTGTTTTGCTAATATAATTTTCTCTAACACACTGCCAGTGTGTTATCTAGGTATATTTGTGCTTAACAAATCATTTTAGGTGGATGTGTGAGTGAAAAAATAGAGAATTGTTTTTCACTGCCATAAAAGGGGTAAAAATCCCTTCTTAAAAGCATTCAAAATTGTTATAAAACTGAGAAGTCTCTTTGTGTCCCATTATTTGTTTATTTGTTTGTCTTATTGAGGGATAATTGACTTACAATAACATGCACAATTCTATAGTTTTTCAAGAGTATGTACCTATAGAACTATTATTTCAATCAACATATAGAATTTTTCTGTTAGTTCAGAAAGTTCCCTCATGCTTCTTCCCAGTAAGTCTGTCAAAACCACTGTTCTGATTATCATCATAGTCTTTTTTTCCCCCCTTTCCTGGAACTTTATATAAATGTAACCGTAAAATACGTACTTTTGTCTCTGGATTATTTTAATTAACTTTAAGGTTTTTAGATTTATCCATATGATCCCCATTGATATGTAAGAGGATTAATGTGAGTCAAAAAAAAAAAAAAATAGAACACCCATGTTAAAACTAATAAGATTAATGCAAAGGACTGTGTTATTTAAAAAATACTATTGTATACCTCTCCTTGAAAGCTTTATTTGTCCCACCTTCCCCAATCTTCAATCACATGCTCTTAAGAATTCCAAAGAAGTGCAGATTAGGATTCTTAGAAGTAGGTACAGTTCAGAAGTACCATCCATTTATTTAATTGTACTGTGAGCCCTCCACAGGCAGATTATTTGACAAAGAGAGCCAATCAGGAGGGGTGCATTTCAGAACTGGTGACAGGGCCCAGGCTTCCTGCCTTCTGGGGGCTAAAGCAAGCATATATGCCATTAGTTTCTCTTATCCTCCGGACAGTTTCATGGGTAAATATGTGTGGAACAGTTTGTAGAGGTTAAGAAAGAGCTCTCAAATTAGACATTTCCATTGCTAAAATTCTTCTTTAAAATATATTTTCAGTAACATATAATTCTTTGGGGTATTGAAGGTAGTTTTGGGGTAGAATTGCAAAGGAGGTTTGCGAAGAATAGTAGTCAGTTTGCAGGCAGTGGAAAGAGGCTTGCCAAGGAAAGCCTGTAGGAAATGGATTTATTGAATAAGAAAAGTCTGTGGTTGATTACCAAAGCCAGCTTATTTTCTTTGCTAGTTCCAAAAAAGATGTCTAAAACTTTGTGGTGTTGGAAGGCTATCTTATAGAACATGCTGGCAGTGCACACTTTTTACTGTCTCCGGTCAGTGTTATTATAGACTCGATGGGAGTACTTTGGGCTCCAGTAGGGATTTTTATGTTAAAAAAAATTTTAGGCATTTGAGATTAGGGACCAAAATGTGTTAGTTTATTTCATAGTAAAGTAAGGCAATAAAAACAGTCTTAGTGAAGCCACAGACAGTATAAGCCTAACAACTTTCAGCTCTGCAGAAACATTTGTTATTACTCTGAGATAAATATAAAATTGTGATCTAGGAAAAGTAAGTAAATAATCATGGAAAATATTTTATATCACATTAAAACAGGTAAATGACACTATTCATTTAAAGGTGAATAAGAGGGGAAATTATAAATGATCTAAAGAAAATTCTTTTTTTATATTAGCATTCAAATGCTGATTATTTTGTACAAGATAGTCTTGTACAAGATATGCAAGATATGCGGAAATTTCATGAAATGGCAAAAAAAAAAGAGAGAACCTTAACAACTTGAAGCAGAGTTTAATGTTAGCTAAAGCACATCAAGATGTTTATATATATATATATATAATTGTTTTTTATTCCTCCTTAGACCTGGTAGAGACACTTCAAGAACTGCTCAGTCCTGGAGTGGAGGGATTGTGTGAAGACCCAGACGCTCTACCCTGAGACAAGTGTAGAAGTTTTCATTATAAGGTAACAGCCAATTCCTACTTTTGGTTTTGTACACTTTGAAAATTAACAAAACTGTGATGCCAAAAATAGGCAGTATTATCAGAAGTTCTAAGGGCACTCTAAATTTGGTTATAGCTCTGTAGTAGTTCACGCTTTACACCTTTCCTAAGAAATGTTCAGAAATAATTCCTTGGCAAATATTATCCTTAATGTGTGAAGTAGGATGATATGTAGAAACAATGGGAATTGCAAAGCACCAGTCTAGGCATTTTGGATTAAAGTACTGTCAGCAGAGACTCTCCTGTGAGGCGCTTCTCTGCTTTTCTCTTCTTACGCACTCCCAGACAATGAGGCTATTCCTATGTTGTGTGCAGAGGCTGTTCATAGACCCAGAGATGCTGGCACCGCAGAAAGCCCCAGGGCAGCTTCAGGGAGGAGGGGATTGAATCTTAGTACATCTGTAAGCCATTTGTTGGAGGAGCTTAGCTGGGGAGCGGTGAAAGCTTTCTTTTTCCAAAGTCCTGAAGTGTCGCCTGCTCTTTGTGCATCTCTGTGACTGGAGTCAGCATTTAGAGGAGATTTTCTTAGGGGGATAAAGGATACTTTTGGTCCAGAATTTTCACATGATGTTAGTTTTACCTAAAGATTTATCAGTATTTCTAATTCAGTAATTCTACCTCAGTATCAAGAAAGTTAAACTTAGAATATTTTCCTCCTTCTTCACCATTAGCTTTCTCCTAGTGGATCCATGGGAGCACCTATATTGTGGGAGAACTCCCTGTTGTCCTAGGGTTCTGGAGAAGTAAAATCTGCCCCAGGGGTCACAGGGACTCCCCATGGTCTGCAGTAATCTTTTAGCTTAGGCCTCACTTTAATATTTGATCTAGTTTTGCTAAGTCCTGATTAAGTTACCTTAGTAGTCATCAAAAAATAATTAAGGGCTCAGTAGAATTGGGGCCTGACCCAAATGCAGACTGAATAATGCAGAATCATAGTGTTCAGGCTAATGGGACCTGGATACTCTCTGGTATTTTTTCTGTGCCTTATTCTAATATTGTCACAGGTACCTCCACAGTAACCACCTCAAACGTTCAATGGTGTCACCATGAAAAACTGGCATAAAATATGCTTTGGTCACAATTCTAGAAACTATCTTATTTAACCAGGGCTTTTTTCTTGTTTTGGTTTGATTTGGTTTGGTTTTATAACCTCTGTCTTAGGTTTGTTCTTTTGTTTTTTTAAGTAAAAGATTTTTTAGAGCAATTTTAAGTTTACATAAAAATTAATTGAAAATCACACACGTCTACATAACTCTCACCCAAAACACACACAATTTTCATTATTATCAATATATTTTATTAGTATGATACATTTGTTACAATTGATAAACTAATATTGCTACATTATTATTAATTAAAGTCCATTACATAAGGGTTCAGTGTTGTCTTGCACATTTTATGGGTTTGAAAAATGTATAATTCCATGTTTCCATTGTTATTGTATCATACAGAGTGTTTTCCCTGCTAAAAATATCCTGTGTGCTCCCTATTTGTCTTTATCTGCACTCATTGTAAACCTGGCAACCTCTGACCTTTTTACTGCCTCCAGAATTTTGCCTTTTCAAGAATGTCATGTAATCAAAATCATACAGTATATAGCCTTTGAATATTGGCTTCTTTCACTTAGCAATATACTCTTAAGCTTCCTCCATGTTTTTTTTTTTTTTTTTTTTTGACTATGGAGATTATTTCTTTTTATTGCTGAATAATATTCTGTTGTATTGATACACCACAGTTTGTTTATTCATTCACTTATTGAAGACATCTTGGTTGCGTCACATTTGACAGGTATGAAAAAAGCTGCTGTAAACATTTCCCTGCAGACTTTTGTGGGACATAAGTTTTCAACTCATTTGGGTACACACCAAGGAATGTAATTACTGGATAATGTGGTAAGAGTTGTTTAGTTTTGTAAGAAACAGCCAAATTGTATTTGACTGTACCATTTTCTGTGGTCTTATCAGCAATGAGAGTTTCTGTTGCTCCACATCCGTACCAGCATTTGGTGCTATCAGCATTTTGATTTTTAGCCATTGTATTAGGTTTTTAATACAATTAATTACAAAAGAGATTGTGGCTGTCCAAAAGACTCTGGACACTTAGTCACTAGAAATTTCTTCAGTTTTTACTTGGTAATGACATTGATTAAGAATATGAGCTTTTCCCTAGAAATATCCACTGTTGTAATGCAATTTAATGAGATAAGTACATGTGTGTATTTAAGTGTTCATGTATGTACAACTACTGTAAACTGAAATAAATTAATTTTACACAATAATAAATAATTTAAAAAGCACATGTAATTGAGCAAAAAGAGCTACAGGCCAGGAGACACAAAGCCAGGTAGCAACCTAAATTATGCTCTATCAAGGCAAAGGGGAGACTGCCTTTTATGGCAAAAGTATCTTCCTAGGTTCCTAATTAAATTAATTTTATGTAGGTGAGGTATCCAAATTTATATACATCTGATTTGTTTGAATTGTGGAGTCCTAATTGGTCAGTATTATGCATCCTGATTGGTTATTAGGGAGCAGTTCTGATTGAATGGGCTGCAGAGAAGCAGGAACTCCCTTATAATAGTTGACTTAGATTGTGTAAATCAGCAGGACATAGTGGAAGAAGCAGTGTGTGTTCAGTCTGAGTGTCTTCCCAGTAAGCAGAGTATGTGAGAAGCTCCTGTCAGCCAATGGCCACTAGGCTCTTGCTATTTATAAAATTTGGGCCATCAGTTGACCATGTGGAGTCCATCTCAGCAGATAAATTTCTTCTTGAGGTTGACATCAAATGAATCTTTCTTCTTGGCATTTATATTACTCTTTTTTATTATAAGAAGATGTCATAACAAGCAGACTATTCTAATAATACACCATTAAAATGAAAACATGCAGGGTATATCAAAGATATTTTTGTTTCCAAAATCAAAATTATGTATTTTATGGATCCTAATATTAATACAGGTGATGCTTGATGTTAAAGCTAACTTTCTGGCATGAACAACAGTATTATATATAAGCCACATCAAATTAGGTATTTCTAATTTTTCTATTTAGTTAAATTCATACTTGTACATATAACCATAAGAAGAAATTCTTCATAATCTTTTCAAAGTATAAAAATTTTTATGTATGCTTGGTCCATATTTCTGCTTTAGATTTGGTCATATTACTTTGTAAATATTTCTTATGAGATAAACTTTCAAACTGAAGGGTTACTTTCTCCAATTAAGCCTATTCCTTTCACATTCCTAAATTCAAAACATAGAACAATGTGTTGAAGAAAAAATTTTATGACAGTTGTTAAAGATAGTAAAGAAGACTTTATTTAAGGGGGGGCTACTGCAGTAGATAGAGTTTTATAGCAGAGTAGAGAAATTGAACTCAACTCTAATTACAAGGACAAGTAGACGTTTGCAGCCAAGGAGCATTGTGGGAGTCAGTGGATGGAAAACTGCTAAGAGATGAAGGAGTCCTTGTTAGACTAACTCAACAGAATTCTTATTGAGGACAAGCCAGGGTACATAAGATATGGAGGGTGGGAGATGGGGAATGTGATCAGATATCAAGGGAAGAGGATTTTCCCTAAAGTGAGAATTCTTGCTACAGCTGAACTAAGCAGTCCAGAAGAGAACCCAAGGTCAGAGTCCAGTGAAGAAGAGGATTCAAAGGACCCTAACCCAAATAAAAGAGACATGGTCTCTATTTTGTAAAAAAAAGACACACCCTAGTGAAGGAGGGATGGAGCAGAGGGAAAAAGAAATTGTGTTGTATTGGTGATCATAGATTAAATATATATATAAATTTTATAGAGAAGTGGAAAGATAAGAGATATGTTGGCTTTGGACGTACCTTAGATCAAGATTCTTAATTCATTGATATTCTAGTATATGAAAGACAGTATGCATAAAAATTACCTTGAGGCCATATTTAAATTTATTTCTCTTATAGACCCCACACCTAAATGTCGGAATAATTAAGGATCCATGATTCTTCAGTTTTAATAAGCACCCCAGATTATTCTATTACCAATGACCTGTAGGCCACACTTTAAAAAATTACTGATTCCTGGTACCATTTATATTTCTCCTCCATATGGCGTGGTTAATGTTAGAAAGTACCCCTGACAATATGGTGATAGGGTGACCAGGCCTAAATATAGAAACCAACAGAAAATGCCAACAAGATTGCATAACTTCATGGCCCCTTACAGTGGTGTAGTTGATAGAAAATTGTCTAAGAATCTGAAAATGAGAAAACAAACCAATTGGATAAACTATTACAAAAATTGAGTCCAAGATTAGAACAGTTAAAATAAGGAGTGAGCCCTGACTGGTGTGGCTCAGTTGGTTGGGCATCATCCCACAAAGTAGAAGGTCATGGGTTCAGTTCGCAGTCAGGGCACAAGCCTAGGTTGCCGGCTCAGTCTCCAGTTGGAGCATGTTGAAGAGGTAGCCAGTCTCACATGGATGTTTTTCGTCCCCTCATCTCTCTTACTTCCCCTCTCTCTAAAAATAAATAAATAAAATATTTTTTAAAAGGAGTAAAATGCATATTTTGTAAATAGAATAAGTATTTTCTAAATAGATAAACATAATACAATTATATCAATATTCAATTATTTGTTTATTTCAAAGTTATCAGTTATACTATTTACAATTATAATGGAAATGATAAATACTGAAGAAGTCCAAATATGGGGAAATAATTAAATTAATCAGGACATCCATCCTAATAGGATTTAGTTTCACTGCTTTGAAGAATGATGACATTAGGAAGTATCTAACATAATGTTATGTCAAAAGAAAAATGAGAATCTACAACAATATATTATATATGGCTCTTCCCATGTAAGATATGTGTGTACATGTGGTGAAATTTTAGGTGTTTTGAACTCTATAATTTTCTTTGATATTATATTGTACTCACAAAATCAAATGCTAGACCTTAAATTTTAGGTGAGATGAATTAATTATATCCTGAATCAGAAGTTTGGGTCATGAATGTTTATTAGTTAAAAGTAAATAATTTTGAAGTCAAAAAGTGTTTTGAGATTATGCTACTATTAGCTCCAGGTTAACTATCTAAAGCAATGACACCCACGTTTAGGAAGCTTTTTGAAAATGTAGACCTCTTGGAAATTTGAGAAGTGATTTAGTTTCTGCAGATCTGAGTAGGCCCCTCAAATTTAAATTTTTCAAATGCTGTACTGGTGGCTTTATTGATTAGCAAGAGTTGGCAGCCACTACTGTTGGGTAAGACAATTTGCGTCTACAAGAATTTCTGCAGTGATCAATATAGACCAAAAAAAGGCAAAATAATGTCAAATTCTAGAATGTTTAGTATATATAACATAGTGAATAAAGTAGAAGTTAAGAGGAGGGGAAAAATAACAGGAGGAGGAGTATTTGGGAGGGCTTATTAAGTGTTGGTGGCAGAGGTAAGGTAATGCTGCACAAAGCAAAAGCTTCCCCATCACTTTAACAACCTTCATGTTAAGTTGGAAAGTGGTGAAAAAATTCGGCTTTGAAACAATCAGAGATAGCAGTAAGAGAATAACACCATTTGAGGATTCCCCATTTCTCACCAATCCAAAGTGTAAGCCCTGCATCCCTTCGCTTGAGGCCAGGTCCCTTCCCAGGCTTCTTTTCCCAAGTTGAATACAGATTTTGAGGCAAGGGAAGCCTCCTGGGAGAAGAGGCTCCTCAGCATTTTGGGATGGAAAGGCATGTGTTCTCTCTAAATAAGTGTTTCTTGAGGTGAGGAGAAGAAGGTGAGCAAAGGTACATCAGAATATTTGTGGAATGATAAAACATTTATTATTTATCTTTATTAAAAGGAATTATGGCTTTTAAAAGGCAGGGAATTAATCAAAGAATAAGTTGAACTTTTGCAAATAGGTATGATTTATTTATTCAGAAGACACGTGGAGGTGAGAGCCCTTTCAGTAATGGGACCACACGTACCTGAATAAGTCGGCCAAACGTCTTTCTTCTGTGGAGTCAATTTCTTCCTCAATACAAACACTATTGTTTACACTTGTGTTCCTCTAGCTCATGTTGCCTAAACTGACAGTAAATTAGTTTTATGCCACATAGGACCTGAGACTGGGACGTCAACAAATTTTCTTAAGTGGAGAAAGCCAATACCAACTTGACTAGAGTTGATGGAGGAGTGACTAGAAATGAGGCTGTTTGTTATTGGTAGTCATATTGATTAGGGCCTAAAATTCTAGAATAAAGAGTTTTGACTTGGCCTTACAGTGAAGGTTCCTGAGGATAATGAGAAGATAAACTTGGGTTTTAAAGAAGATGGTTGTCAGCCAGCAGTATAGAAGATGGATTAAAGAGAGGGGAACCAGGAAATGCAATTAGCATGCTAATTAGCTAATTACCATGCACGGCAACCTGGACTAGGCCATTGACAATAAAAAGAAAAAAAAGGTAGTGGATAATATAAGGGAGTTTTCTTTTTAACTCAATTAGAGTAATATTGATTAATCATCTATTAAGTGCCAGTCACTGTTTTAGGCCACTAGGACATCAGTGAACAAAATAGAGCATGTATTCTATTAGGGGGAAACAAACCAAGGAGCCATAACCAATAAATATAATAAATATTGCATATAGTATATTGAAATTTGGAAATGTTATAGAAAAATATAAATTTGAGCAGAGTAAGAGAATCAAGGTGGGAAAGTGCAGCAGTTTGCAATATTAAATAGAACTGATAGTCAGGGAGTGCCTCATTGAGGATGGGGAGGTCTGAGCAAAGATGTTTAGGAAGTTGAGTGAGCCAGTGCTCTGAATGAAGGGCATTTCAGGCCAAAGGAAAAGGAAGAGCAAAGACCCAAAAGTAGGAGTGTGCCCAGGATATTCCAAGAATAGCCATATTTTGAATTTGAAATCTATCTCAAGACATGCTACTCAATTGTACCAGTTACCAGTTACTGAAATTCAGGGTTTTTCTGCTGGAAAGAATCTTCCACTTTTGCAGTTCTGCTTCAGGTCAGATTGAATTAAATTTCTAAAGGACAAAAGAGATAGAAAGAAGAAGAGTGAATTAAGGAGTCAGCACTGGGTGATACCCATAATTAAAGTCAGAGAAAAGGAAAGAGATTGGAGAAGTCAGGAAAAACAGGACAGTGTCCGTCCTTAAAGATGTATAAATAAGTGTGGCTAAGAAAAGGAGGCTCCTAGATGCCAAATGAAGCAAAATAGTTAAGGGGAATAAAGACTGCAGAAACAAATAAACAAACCCAAACCCATGGGGTTTAGAGAATCATCATTGGGGTTACTAAGGCTGTGGACAACCCTAAGAGACAGCAGTTCCCATTGATTGAGGATACAAGTTTACAGGGTACCAGATGGTCATGTTTCCTATACCAGATACAATGAGAATCTGTGCTTTTAAAAATTAATGGTATCCTAGATAAGGAGTATGTTAGTTATTCACTATCCCGTAAAGATTAATAATGTTTTGAAATGTCTTTGATTTTAAAGAAGTGTTTGAAAGACTGAAATTAAATGTGTTAGACTTCAAACTAAAGATGTATGCAACTTCTCCATTCTCTTTGCTCTTCCTGTCTGCTTTGATTTTATAACCAGACACAACAATATTGACATGCTGAGGAACTGGGGGCTCCTCATGCTTTGAGGGAGCAATGTTGCATATTGGTCAATTTGCAGAAATTCTCTGGCCTTAAGTGTAATTTTCTTTAGGTCATCGCCAAAGCTTGTATTTATTAATGCAACAAGGCTTTTTTTTTTTTTTTTTTTTTTTTTTTTAAAGGGCACATTGATGTTCTGGTTTCAAAAAGCCATCAAAAAACACATGGTCATTATAGTGTTAAGAGCAGAGTCTGTCAATATTTGATAGCCTCTTCAATATCTCTCTTATTGGATTTTTTTAATTTTTAAGAATTAATACATAGCAAAAAGTAATGCCTCAATACACTTCTGCAAGGATGTTAAAAAGATGTATAAAAGCCAAGGATTTATAAAATTGGTACAGTCAGCTGTGGCTCCTGCTCTCTCAGCTATGACCTCGAATTCATTTTTTCAGATATCTTTTTATGTTATGTACAGAACCTACCAGAAAAAGTGAGTTGAAAGCAGTGGGAGATCAGACTTTTAAAGAATGGAAAATCGTTGGCAGCAAAACTGCACCAGGTGTTAGACTGTGGAGTCAGACTGGACCTTGGTTCAGCAATTTGCGACACTTGAATTCTGGCTAAGAAAGAATTCAGAGCCAAGACTCGAACTAAAGAGAACATTTATTTAGAAATTCACATAGGCAGAAGAAGTGAGCTGTAAAAGAAATGGGCTCAGGAAACAAGTTACAGAGGGAAAAGAAGGGCCCTTGGAACTTAGGAAAAAGAAAGAGGGAAGGAAAATGCACCTGATTGATGGGGGTGAGGAAAAGCTCAGGTGCTCCATAGAGAGAGCAGCACTGGGTCCTCTGGTTTAAGTGTATTTAACTGGAGATCTCAGGGGAGGATCCCAATAAAATATTCATCAGTTTAACAGGTGTGTCCTTTCTGGGGCATGTTCCTACTGATTGGGTGGTGCCAGGACAGGAGGTCATTAGTGAATGCACCTCATCCTGATATCAGCCATGGCATCGCTTGTCTGGTTTTACTGCCTTTCTGGACCTGGATCTGAAACAAACTGAGGCCTACATGTATTTGATGTGGGTCAGAACCTCATTGCCCTCAGGGCTTAATGCTCATGGACTATTTTCTAACCCCTTTGTTGGTTCCTGCTCTAAGTGTCATCTACCATATAACTAGCAACATGCCAGGGGAGGAAAGGTCAAGAAAGGGTCCAACCACATGACCAGAATATGAAAGGTCAGGGAGTCTAAACTGCATGAGTAGAGATATGCTAGGGAAGGAAAGGTTACCCTGGGGGTGAGGCCCTTGTTTTCCCACTTTTGCCCCTTGCTAGGCACCTGCGACTTTCCGCCCTGGTGACCTTCTGAACCTGGCCCATTGTCCTTGCTCTGTTTATGTCTATCTAACTGCCTGCCAACAAAAAAACATCTTAAACATCCTAATATAAGAAAAGGGATGGGTTTGTTATTCTGGGAAACAAAAAGGGAGAGTGTGTCAAAGTTGATGTGATAGATAGTATATGGAATTTCCTGATTGATTGCAAGCAATTTTCTGAAGATCAGGTTCATATTTAAGGTCAATCCATTGCCCTAATTCTCTTTTTTCCTCTTCCTCCCAGACTCCCATCACCCTGCCCCTATTAAAACGTGCTCTCAGGAAATGATCTGTTGTTGGTCTTTTTACTTCATATGAACTTAAATCAGTGTGTTATTTCTCCCAAGTGTATTTATATTTTAAATAGGAAAGGAAGGATGTTTTTCCATTTAAAATAGTTACAAAACAGCATGCTAGGTATGTAAGAAGTGGAGAATTTTATGGATTTTTTTTTTACTTGTTGATTACACTTTTACATTTATTTTTCTTTTGTTTTAAATGAAAGGAACTGTGTAGTTCTCATAATTGCAACATGATCATAGTCTTCTTGCTTTTAATTAACTTGCCTTTTTCTTTCTCAACTCCACAACGAAGTACACTAAATTTGTTAGCAAATGAAAAATTCTAACTGAAGTACTTGTATGTTCTTTTACTATCGATTGTTTGATACAACTATCATTGTGTTGCAAATGAAAAATTCTTAAATTAAATCTCAATTTTGTATTCTGTGATAAAAATCACCCCATTTTCCTTGAAGGCATTACTCCAGAAATTATTTTTTTATACAGGTAGCACTATTAGGTTTTATTTCTTGGAAGGGGAAAAGATATCAGTCAGAGTAGTAAGATAGTAATTTAGTTTATTTTGTATTATGAGACTCAAGGATTTATCAGTATAAAGAAATCTTTACTGGACTTCCGGCCAAGATGGAGGCTTAGACGGACACGCTAGGTCTCCCTCTACAACTAGAGAGGAATACAACTACTTCAAAACAAAGGATAACTAGAAATTCCAGAAAATAAAACTACACGGACGTCCAACATATGAAATTATAAACCAGCGGTGCCATTTGGGCAGGTAAGAGTTAAAGAGGGCAGTGCTGTTTGCGGTAGCACCTGGACAACGGCGGCGGCGGGGAATCCGGATCCGTCAAGCCCCTGGCGGTGCGCGACTCCGGCGCTGGGGAGAGCGGCCGCCGCATCGCCTTGAACAGTGAGGCCCAGGGGTACAGGAGGACGGATCCCGGTCTCCTAGCTGAATAACTGTGTGAATCCATCTTGGACCCCCGCCCCCAAAGAAAGCACCACAGGGCTGCGAAATAGGTCGCGGACAGGCAGGCGCCGGTCGCTGATTTGTGACGCCAAACGGTGCCGGTCGCTGGGTCATTACGAGTACACAGGCACTGCCCCGGACAGCCGGCCCAAGAAAACAAAACGCATCTGTCAAAATGAGGCAGACAACTATAGAAATCCCGGTGACACAACTCACCAGACAGCAGATAGAGAACCTGACAGATGAACAGATAAGAAACCTGTCAGAGGCTCAGTTCTGGGCCATTGTTATCAGGTGGCTTACAGAATTCACAAAAGAGCAGGAAAAAGATAAGAAAGAAGCGAAAAACTTTCATAACGAAAGGAACAAAACCGCATACGAGATAGAAGGTGAGAAAAAATCCAGAGTTCATTTCAACAAACTGGAATATGGAGAAGGAACAAGCAGTCAACCAATGCAGCGAGAGGAAATGGGAAGCAACAATGAGAGGATCAGAAACCTCTGGGACAGCTATAAAAGGCCCAACATAAGAATCATTGGTTTGCCAGAGAATGAGGAAGATGAACTAGAACTTGAAAAATTGAGTGAAAATATAATAAAGGAGAACTTCCCAGACTTGGGGAAGGGAATAGACTTGCAGGTCCAGGAAGCAAGGAGAGTTCCCAAGAGACTGGACCCAGGGAGAACCACTCCAAGACACATTATAATCAAAATGTCAAAAATTAAAGATAAAGAGAGAATCTTAAAAGCAGCAAGAGAGAAGAAAAGAATTATGTACAAAGGGGTCCCAATTAGACTATCAGCTGACTTCTCAAGGGAAACCCTACAGGCAAGAAGGGACTGGCAAGAAATATTCAAAGTAATGAAAATCCAAAACCTACAACCACGAATACTCTATCCAGCGAAATTGTCATTCAGAATAGAAGGACAGAGAAAGTGTTTCCAGGACAAAATAAAACTGAAAGAGTTCATTAGATCCAAACCACTGTTATATGAGATGTTAAAGGGACTGGTTTAAAAAAACAGAAGCTAGGGAGATGAAACAAAGGCAAACTAATTAGGCAACGAGAGTGGAAAAAGAACTGTGGGTACGGGAAGCATATTGGGGGGAGGTCAACAGGGAGGGGGAATGGGGAAAGGGAGGGAGATGATATAGGAATTGGGGATCAAGGTAGGAGGGAATGGAATAGACGGAGAGAGGTTGGGAGGAACTGTATGCACAACTAATGGACATAATCTAAAAGGGGGGGACAACTGGAGGGAGGGGGGCCACCGGGTGGAGGGGAGCAGAGAGAAGGGAAATAGGCACAAATGTAATATTTTAATCAATAAAACACATTAAATCTGAAAAAAAAATAAATAAATAAAAAGAGTACGCAGGATGGGATGTATTGTGGGACCATCTTTGGAAAATACAGTTTGCCTTAGGCACAAATATCTACTTCAGTGTTCTACCCCATAATCTTTAATAAGCACAAATCTCAATTTAAATAAAATATTTTGCAAATAAAACTTTAAAAAAAAAAAAAGAAATTTTTACTGAAGGAAAAACTGGCATATTTTGTTAAGAGGAAGAGAGTTGACTTGCTATATTTGACTGCAAATCTGGCATCATTCGAAGTAGTTTCTTAGAAATAAAAGCTTTTTATTTGAATTGGTCATCTTAATTGCACAAACAATAGGATTGTTAATTTTTATAAGCACAGAACTATGTGTGTTTTTAATCCCTCAATATCTAAAATTCATAAGATATATGCATTATAAAAATAGAGTACAAGAAAAATAATATTTTATGAAGGCATCTTAAATCTCTACCTTAAAAGATTAAAGAAATTATGAGTTTTCCTTTCCCTAGCAAAGAGTAGCAAAAGAAAAATTGGGGTGGAGGAAGTAAGGGAACCAAGTGAGGAGGTGTGGCTTTGCTGGAACCTGGAGATATCACAGTTAAATTAACTTGATTATCTCTTCTACTACTAGAGTAGTTTAAGTAAAGTCTGGGGGATGGTGGGAGGAGGTTAAGGAGTGTGTGTGTGTGTGTGTGTGTATGTGTGTGTGTGTTTGTTTGTTTGTGTGTGTGTATATGCATGCATGCAGGAGACACAATCCAAGATTTAGAAACTGAGCATGAGCTCCGAGGGAAGAGCTGGAGTTCCAAGAGAAGGAGATAATTGATTATTTTTCAAATTTATGGTTTGACACTCACAATGGCTTTTGTTGCTCTGGAAACATCATTTCATGTTCTTGCATCTGAATTTTTTTTAGAAAAACATCTACTACATGTCAAAATAGCCTCACAGGAACAATTTAATAGTTCCTGCTGAAAGCTTGCAAGAATTCTCAGAACAGAAGAGGCAGTTTTGTAAAGGCGTTCTCAGCGTCTGCCAATCTTAATTTAACAGATGGAGAAACTTGATGGATTCATTTAGCAAGCCACCATTTGTAGAGAATACAAAGCAAAATTAATTCTTCAGGAATTGTTAAAGTGTCAGTTAAATAATGGCCAGAAAATAACAAGTAGATCCACTTCAGTGGCACTTCTCAATTATGGCTTCAATGTGGCCAGTTTTATTTCACCAGTTTTAAATGATAAATAATCAGGAAAACTTCCCCCGGGGTGCCATTGGTATGATCTTTGGAGAAAATTCTCTTTCTCTGTATTTGTTTTATGAGTTGTAGAATTTTCTCTTGACTTGACCATATGTGGATGGTCTAGCTATTGCCATCGCTAGAGTAACTGCAAGCATCTAAGAGGCTCTGTGCCATACTAGGATGGCAGACAAAACGTAGCAGGGGGGAATGCCCATATTGTGCTTGTACTAAAGGCAACAGTGTTTGCCCATAGCCACGTGTTTCCTTTTGTGTGTGTGGGTATCAGTAATTCACGAATACTTTGCTAGTACATAAATTTAAAGACGGATATGGCTGATCAACTTTTAGCTAATGTTATTGGAGTTTTCAATTCATTTGGTGATTCTAAGTTATTCCTGAGGTGAGAGTAGAAAAATTTTGAAGACTGATTCATAGGAAGAGATTGAGCCCAATCAGGTAATTATGGGCTCTTTAATAATAGTTGATTGAAGCACAATTCTTTTTTTAAAGATTTTATTTATTTATTTTTAGAGAGAGGGGAAAGGAGGTAGAAAGAGAGAAACATCAATGTGTGGTTGCCTCTTGTGCACCCCCAGCTGGGAGCCTGGCTGCAACACAGGCATGTGCTCTGACTGGGAATTGAACCCGTGATCCTTCTATCAGTAAATTCTTTACTGATGGAAGGTGTGTCATATTATCTTGGATAGTGAAAGTATTAACTAGATTGAATAATTAAATTATATCTTGGTTTGCTCCTAAATTTCTAAAGTAAAACATAGGATATCCTTTTTAAATTGACATGTAAAGAACCATTGAAGTAAACAACGTCATGCTATACATTTCAATAAAGTGTAGGGATCATAAAATTATTCTTCTTAGTTAAATTTATAAGAAGTAGTGTTGTGAAAATACAGTAAATGGAAATGGGCCTTGAATATATAAAACTAATGGTAGATATTTTGAACTAATTTTTTTCTCCTTGTGCTAACAAACCTATTTAAGCGGTAAATGAAAGAAAATAGAAAAAGTTTTATTAACTCAAAATTCCAAAACATTATATTAATCGCTTCATAATTAATGTCGCAATGTTTTAATAATACTAATACATAAGATATCCAATAACTGTTTCTAGTTTTTGAATCTTAACTTTTCAGTTTTTTACCACTTAAGCTTTTAAATATGTTCATAAAAACTTCTTGATTTTAGCTTACAGTTCAAATTTAAAACACAGTAATAAACCAAAATTTAAAAAAAAAACGCACACCAATGCATACTATTTACAAAACCAAACCAATGTTTTGAACATTATGAAACAGTTTATAGTTGTCACTTAGCTATAATATAAACATGAAATCAATTAGATCTTTTCCAGATTCTGAAACCATTTTTGCCCCCAAGGACAGCTCTCAGAAATTTTAACCCACACTTCTGTAGTAACAAAAGAATGTCAATGAAGTTGAACCACCACTGGGCTGCCCTTGCAGTAATTAAATACCTCAGACTTTACCTTGAAGTGCCTGGCATTTAGCCTCCAAAGTAGTGTTGAGTTTGAGACAAGTACAGGAATGAATTACATGGGACACTTATCGTAAGACTCTAGAGTCTAATTTCTGCTCTAAACTCTTATATGTTAATTCCTGTGAAGTTTTAAGCATCCTTGTGAAATAAACTTGTCCTATCACTTCTACATTCTATTTTCTCTTTCAACAGAAGCAAAAGAAAAAGGCCCATGGGTGGTTTATTCATTCATTTAAGGAACATTTAGTGAAAGTCTCCTTTGTGTTGTGCAGTAAACAAATGGTAAAGACTTACATTTTAGTAATGGAAATATACATTAAATACACCATTTCACCAGTCTTTCCATAGATACAATTATAAGGATAAACATAAAGAAAAGAACAGGGTGAGATGAATACATATAACAGAATGCCTTGACACAGAGGGTTCAAGAATCTCCAGAGGAAAGGTGAAGGGGAAGGGGAACATCTTAACAAAAGCAATCAGAATGTCTCAAGGATACAATTATTAGAATGTTTGCTGGATAAAGCTGTAGGACCACAAATGTAATTTATATAGTGTTTTAATTAATACATTATAACAAATAAATTATTTCATGATACTTTTAAAGTTAAGGTTATTGACATGCCCATTAAACATTCAAAATTTCTCTTCATAATCTTTCTTTCTACTCAATTTCATGGATTGACTCAACTATTATAAAAGTGTTTATAAGCAGTGAATATACCTGATGGGTGTTTATGTGTGATTATTTGTGGAAAATTCAGGGATCCGTATACATCAAATTAACATCAGCAGAGTATCTGGCTGCCATCAGACTATCCTTCACTTTGCTACCACCTAGGCTGCTGCTGGATCCTGAACACCTGTAAATGTAAAAAAGCTTACTCTTTCCCTGGCTGGGTAGCTCTGTTGGTTGGAGCATCGTCCCATACACTGAAAGGTTTGCAGGTTCAGTCCCTGGTCTGGGCATATGTGGGAGGCAACTAATCGATGTTTCTCTCTCACATAAATGTTTCTCTCTCTCTCCCTCTCTCTCAAATCAATGAACATATCCTTCAGTGAGGATTAAAAAATAAATAAAGCTCACTGTTATGGTTTTAATCATGTTAGACTCTTTAAGTTTCCAATAGCTAATGTATTTTATGTGACAATGTCATAATATAGTAGCTTGGCATAGGAAACTCTTAACTGTCAGTGTGAACTCCAGCCTACATTTCCAGCATTATCATCTAGTATTTCCTGACACAAATGCTATGCTTTAACCAAAACAGTTTATTTACTTTTTTTTCTAACATACCTTAAGTTATCTCATATTCAAGAAATTCCCCCTACCTTAAATGCCCACCCAATTTATCTTATTAAGAAGCCTACTTAATCTTCATAATATCATCACTGACCACCTTACTCTAGGGTGTTTTTTCATCTGAATTCCATTTTAGAAATCACATAAGCTCTCTAGTACTATTTCATATTCCTGGATTCCTATCTACTTGGTAACACTTATAAAATTGTGATTGCCTTTCTTGTGTTAAAATTTCAAGTGTACTTTCTTTTTATTTTGTGCATAGGTTCAATTTACATAACAGATCTATAATGTCCTATATTGTAGGTATCCCTTTTATGCTTCAAATTCATCTTTCTAGCTTCTCTTTAAATTTTTAAAGTTGGGGTGTTTGCTCAAATTCAGTGTTTAGTAAATGCACACTACTGGGTTGAGGAAAAAGAAAGAGACTTAGCCATAACCACCAAGGAAAACAACTGCTGTTATCATCACCAGGAACTTTCTGGCTCCCTGGATTAATATGCAGTGGATGCAATTCCATAACATATTAATTGCTACCAACCATGAAACAGCTAAAATACTCTCAGAATTTCAAAGCTCTACTTGAATTATAAAGAAGTTTTCTAACTCTGTGTCAAGCCCATTGATTGTCTACTATTATTTAGCCGACTTTATTTATTTAGGGGTAACATTTTCCTGAGACTATGCAGAACATTGGACTGGAATAGATACAATTCTAGCCTACAGTCCACATCCTAGTATTATCTATAAGTAGTTCATCATTAGATATTTTATGCAACAATATATCAACCATGAAAATAAGCACTAGCCAGTTTCCAGGACCTCAAAAATACAATAAATCATCTCAAACTTAAGGTACTGCTTTTTTCTGTTTTTATTGATTGTTTTTTTCATGGGAAGGCAAATTATAGGATTGTTTTCTATATATAGATGACTTTTAAACTAGTGATGAAGAAAAAATAGAAAATGACATCAGAGTAGCTTCCTTTAATTTCAGTTGATAGCTGGCGGATGAATTAAATTATGGTACATCCATGCAACATAATGTAGCCATGAAAAAGAATGAGTGTATAGTTCTCTATATACCAATATAGAGAGAATTCCAAAATACAGGATTGGCAAAAATAGCTTTACAGTTGTTTATGTAAAAAATAATACAATAATTAATAAATAATACAAGCATAAACTCTGTGTTTTGCATACTCACAAGTGTAAACCTCCTTTTGCCCCATCGTGTATATAAGGTGAGCAAAGCTAGGTAAAAATCAATCTGCACGATATGCTCCCATTTGTATACGAATGTGGGAAGATCTATATGTATGTGCAAAGATTTATCAGGAAGATTTTGCAGTGGGCTAATTATGCAAATGATTTTGGAGGAGAGGGGAGATGATTAAAGTGAAGAAATGAGAGGGAAAGTTTTCAATGGAAAACTATATATTTTCTAAATTTTTAACCATGTAAAAGTATCAACTATTAAAAATAAATAATATTCAAATTTTAAAAATAAAAATACAAGGGGAGAAACAAAAGAAGTATTAATTTTCTTAAGTGCGATGGAACCAGTGAAAGTTTTCTGAAAAACATAAGACTATAGCAAGCTTAAAAGGATCTGAGAAACATCCTCAAAGCTTCTGTTTTTGATATTATTGACACTTAGTGCTTCACTGTCAGGCTCAAAAAGTGTGATTAGGGATTCCAAAGAGAAGGGAAATGGAATAAAATCTCATGATTTCCTATGAAGAGCATGGAAGTAGTTGTCCATGGAGTCAGTGTATTTGGTCATGAAGTATTCAGTCAACCTGGAGTTTGAACACTCACATTCAAGGCGTGATGGAAAGCTACCCTCTCCACTTCACAAGAATACACTTTAGATCCAAGTCTATTGAGCACCTTCCTCCATATAAAGCATTTTTCTAGACTCCGAAAGAAAAAAATTATATTGCAGCAGCATATAACAAAAATCCCTGCTTTCAGGAAGCTTACAGTATTGTTGGAGATATAGATAATAAATATGATATACAAGAGGCCCATCACGGTTTGCGTGACTTTGATGTAAATTGGCAGCCAAGGAGAGTGGACTGGAATGCACATGTGTGAACAGTGACTTCACTGCACTAGGCACAGGGACAGTAGATGCATGTGAGCATGTGTACTGTGTGGCTGTCGCATTCAAAATAACTGAGCAAGTAGAGCAACAAACCTTCATCAAGTTTTGCATTAAGCTTGAACATTCCTCCGTGGAAACTATTCAGATGACTCAGAAGGCTTTCAGGGACAATGAAATGAGTGCAGCACAAATGAAAGTGTGGCACAAATGCTTCAAAGAAAGTTGAGAATCTGTTGAAAGTGATCCATGCTCTGGAAGCCTGCAGCCAAGCAGAACACCTGAGAATGTTGAACATGTATGGGCTGCCATCAGCAAAGATCAGCGACTGACAGTACTAGAACTAGAAGCTGATCTAGGCATTCCAAAAACTGCTGTGTACAAGATTTTGACTCCGGATCTTGGCATGAAACGTGTCATGCAAAATTTGTTCTGTGGCTTCTGCTACCAGAACAGAAGGAACGTTGTGCTGCTGTTGCTAATGACTTGATTCAAATAGCTACCAATGAACCAGGTTTCCTCAGGAAGTTCATAACCAGAGGTGCATCATGGGTCTATCGCTATGATCCAGAAACAAAGACCCAGTTGTCCCAGTGGTACTCTCCTGGTTCTCTATGCCTGAAGAAGGCTCGCCAAAGTCACAGCAAGATCAAGACCATGTTAATTGTGCTTTTTGATTGGGAAGCTGTTGTCCATCACGAGTCCCTCCAGGCCAAACAGTTAATAAGGAGTATTACCTCAATGTTCTTCATTGGTTGAAAGATGCAATATGACGACCATGACCCCAGCTATGGGCAGCTGGTGACTGGCAGCTTCCTGATGACAATGCCCCACTCCTGCATTATGTCTCATGCAGGGTTTTTTGGTGAAACAGCAAATCATCCAGGTGACTCAGCCTCCTACAGCCCAGATTTGGTGCCCTGAGACTTCTGGCTTTTCCCAAAGCTAGAATCACCTTTGAAGGGGAAGAGATTTCTGACTGTCAATGAGATTCAAGAAAATACGACCAGGCAGCTGAGGGCAGTTCCAACAAAGGATTTTGCAGAGTGTTTTGAACAATGAAAGAAATGCTGGGAGAACTGTGTGAGGTCCCAGGGTGCCTACCTTGAATGGGACTGAGGCATTATTGTCCTATATACAATGTTTCTTATATCTTATATATTCTTCAATAAACATCTCTATTTTTTGTTACATGGCTGGATACTTTCAGGACAGATCTCATATTTGTATATTTGCTAAGATTGTCACTAACATCTTTACAGAAGTCATCTGGGTCATCTCTTTCTTTCCCAGATGGGTAAAGGGGGCAAACAGATTGCAAGCCAACTGCTAATCATTACCTTCCTAGAGAGTCAAAGATGATGTTCAGGGGTTTTCATCTGAACAAGGACAGAGTTGTCATTAACTGTGATGAGGAACACAGTGAGTAGAGCAGTCCCTGTTGAATAAAACTGTAGGAGCTCAATTTTGCACATTCTAAGTTTAAGATGAGAATTAGTCATTCAGATAGCAATGACAATTAATCAATTATTTATATGAATCTGGAATTCAGGGAGAAATCTGGAATGTAGACAGAAATGTGGGAATCATTCACATACAGACATTATTTATAGCCATTGAAATAAGATGTAATGATCAGAAGAATGAGGATAGAAAAGTAAAACTTAAAATAGCAGTATTAGAGTTAATAAAAATATTAATCAAGAGCCTTAAAATATACATATCAATTTATTTAAAATTTTTAGTTTAAGTTATTCACCTTCTGGGATAGTCATAGAAATGCTGAAATATAATTTGTTGTCATGTTATTTTAATAAAAGGATGCTGATAACAATAAATGATAGAAAATAGTTAAAATAATTGTGTTCATTCACAAAAAAATAATGGACATGTATATGAAAAATAAAAACAAGTAGGTTAATAGTCTGTTTGACTTTAGATAAACCAAAAATATATTTTTGCATATGTTATTTTTTTTTAATCAGAAAAAAGTCTTCCAAGTATTAGCAAGTAGTTATCTCAGAATGGCAGGTTTTTTTTTTTTCTTCTTTACTGTATTTTCTAAATTTTCTACATAAATTGTGTATTCAGAAAAAAATAAGTCGTCTGTAAATGGAACAATGAATTACGTGAAAACTATAAAGACAACTAACAAGATGAATTATAATTTTAGTATAAAGAACATTTTGAACTTAATACTCTCACTGATTCAAACCACATTTATTTTCGAGCCACCACCATAGGTGAGTGAGCACAGGGATAAAGCACAAAAGATAAAGTCTTTTCCACATGGAGCTTACAGTTCAACAATAAAGACACACAAAAATAAACATAAGATCTGTTGACAAGTGATAGATACTATTAAGACAAATGAAGCAGATTAGAGGGCAAGTTGTCCAATGGACGACACATCTTGAGCTAAAAGTAAAAAGTTGTAACAGCAAGCATCCTTTTCTCATGCCCCACATTAGGTAAAAAGATTTCAATATTTCATCATAAATTTGATGCTTCCTACAGATATTTTTGTAGAAACATTTTGTTGTTTGTAGAGTATCCCATATATTCATAGTGTTCTATGAGTTATCCTGAAAACATTTTTAATCTTATCAAAATTTTTTATGCATTCAGATAATTATATTTTTCTTCTTTATTGTGTCAATGTGATGAAATATATTAATTTTCAATTGCTAAACCAACGATGCATTCCTGAAACAAACCCACTTTGTTTTATATTTTTTACATAAATTTTTATAATATTTTATGTATATTTATATAAATATGTTATTTATATACACACATATCCTTATAATTTATCCTTAAAATGTATTTATAGTTAGTGGGAAAAAAATAAGACAATTGCTTTTATCTATTTTTTAAATGTTTGGAAGAAGTCACAGCACCATCTATGGAGTATTATGTCACTCTTCTCAGTTCTCTGATGGAGTCTGATTATATTTAAAATAATATCCAAAATTTTTACTATAGTCCATGAGACTTTTCTTGATCTAGCCTTTGTTTACTTCTCTGAGATCATTTCCTACCACTTTCTCCTTCCTTAAACACAAAGGCCCGTCCAGTCTATGTGACAGTGATCTTGCTATTTCTTCTGCTTGGAACTGTCTTTCTTAAGATGCATTGTGCTCAGATATCACCTTTTTAAATAGGTATTACTTCTATGCTCAGTGCTAACTAAATAATACTCATGTTTCCCTCTGTTTCTTACCTGGGTTTATTTTTGTTTATTATACTTCCAGAACCTGACTTTATAAATTTTTGTTTCTTGTTTTTGTCTATTTCATCCACTAAAATACACATTTCTACAATTTCACAACTCCTAGATCAGGGCTTGACACCCAAAAGGTTCTTATTAAACATCTTCTAAAGAAAAGAAGTAGTGAATGGCACATATGCAAATGTATTATATATACATGCTACTATAATTATTTCTTAAATAAAAATTTAATGTCCTTTTTGTTGGATTGGATGAAATAATCCATTCTTTGATATTTGCTGTTTTAAGTGAGGCAGTGAGACAGCTACTAAAAAATGTGAGAATCAAGGATAGAAGAGACCCTCACAGCTCATCACAGTCACTACCCCCCTCTTCTTAAAGCAATCATCGATGGTTATTGAATGTCTGTTTTATTTTTACAACTTTTTCAGCATTTTGCAACCTTGATGGTATACATTTTCCAATATTTAACTCTTTCAATTAAACATCTACTTTAAGTCAAATCAGATATCATCAGAGCAGTTTAAGCTCATTTCTTTTGGAGGTCATCAGGTAAAATAAAAAATTAATATTTCATTAAAAAGCTTAAGTTGGTTAGCCTACTTATTGAATACAGGGGTACATGGTAGAAGCCCTAATACTTCCGGAATGTTGTTGAATGGATCACATATGAACAAGAAATAATTTTTTAGCTATTTCAAGTACTTTAGGGATTTTATCATGAAACCTGTTTTTCTCCATTTTTTTTAAATTTAGCTTTACATACTCTCTGTTTCAATCTCCTACCAAAACACAGACACCAGAGTTCACATAGAAAATGACCAGTTGTAACTTTAAATTATTAACCTGAGCATCTTACATGTCAAAGTCATGTCATTGCTTTAAATGGTAGCTCTTCTGCTTGGTGCACAGTGGAAGCAATGTAGGTCATTTGGTGAAGGGCTGGGGTGGGCATGCCAGGGGAAGGGGAAAGGGACACAGCAAAAAGAGATCATGTCTTCTTTGATGACTATTTTCTAAGTCTGTTACCCTGAAAAAGATTAAGGGAAGGGTGGGACCTCTTTATAATTGCTTTTTTTCCATACTGTGTTTAACTAACCCAAGTAATTGATCAGCCATGAGTATGAAGATTGAAGCTAGTAGTAAGAGTAGGGTTACTCTTCAGGGACCATATCATTAAAGCCAGTCACAAATGCGTAACACAAAAAGGCAACTTATTTTAATTTAAACCATGTATGAGTTATTTCTGTTAAATAAACATAATAAAATAATACATATTATTATAAAAAAAGTAAATCTTACATTTTTAAAAAGGAAGTAAAACGCCGTGATGCCATTCTCTAGATAGAATCATTATTAATATTTTTGCATTTCTTTCCTGTCTTCTATGCATATTTTAACATTAATGAGAGTATAGTATCAATTATACTCTATAATTATGTGCCATGCCTTTATATCATATTACCATACGTGCTCAATTTTTACAAGTGCATAATTTTAAGGATCACACAATAATATAATTGATTAAGGTATGTTAATTTACTTAGCCATTTATTTATTGTGAATATTTTGATTACTTGTAACATTTTTCCACAAAACTTAAAAAAAAATTGGGGGGAGGGGTAAGTTTCTTTTAAAAATAACATGAGGCGAATGTTCTGAAAACAGGTCATCTTACTAGTTGTAGATGTTTTGGTCTCATGTATTTTTCATAATTTTATTTTAAATTTCTAATTGAACCTCATTCATTATTTTATTTTGTATAGTTTTGCTTACTACTGAAGTTGAACATTTTCTCATGTTTATGAGCCATTTGTGTTTCTTTGGGGACTTTCACCTAAAATATGTCAGTTTATCTATCTGAGTCCTAGTATTTTCATCCTTCAGTAGATAATTTCTGCAATCAGGACAAGAATTCTTAGTCTACCATTCATTTCATTGTTTCTCTTATTTAACTTAAATTAGTTCCACAGAATAGTAAAGAAATATTCAAGGCCATATGGACACAGTGACTTAGAAAATATCCTTTGGCCCTGTCCAGTGTGGCTCACATTGGGTGGAGCATAGTCCCATAACTGAAGGAGTGCAGTTTCAGTTCCCAGTCAGAGCACATAACCTAGGTTGTGGTTTCAGTGCCCAGTGCAGGTGTTAATGATCCCTCATCCAATCGATGTTTCTTTCTCTTCCTTCCTCTCTCTCTAAAAACAATGAAAAAATGTCCTCTGGTGAGGATTTAAAAAAAAAAATTAAGGAAAGAATATGTCCTTTGTTTAGACCCTATGCAAATATTTTCTTAGTAAAATATCAAGACTCATTTTACATACAGGCAACACTGTTCTACCTAGATTTGTTTTATAGAATTATTTTTTTGTTTGTTGCTTCAAACCAAGTAAAACATGATTCCCTGCCGACACTTTCATGTATTTTCTTAAAGCACTATTCTCACCAAAACACACATACACACACACACATTTATCTACTTATTTTTCGGAATAAGGGATAAATAAAAATAACATTTGTACATATATATATGTTATGCTTATATATGAAATACATGTTTAGTGCTGCTTTAAGATGGAGAGATATGACTTGGGAGGGAAGGAATAAAGGTGATGATATTGAAATTTGGGGAAATTAAAGAATGTAAAATAATTTTCAGGATTTGCCTTGTTTTTTAGATATTAAATGTATTAGTTGGAAATATTTATGTGGATTAACATGTTTAATGAAAAAATCTTTATAAGCTATGGTAAAGTTAAAAATCATGTTCTAAATTGAGAAGATACAAATACAACAGTATCACAGGAAATAGATCAAAGGGAGACCCACAAGAGAGTAATCAAGCTGATTCATGAACAACCCTAGGACCTTCAGTATCCCTTTCAAAAAATCTATAAATACAAACACACAGTGTGTGTGTGTGTGTGTGTGTGTGTGTAAATATATTTTGAAGGTACAGCTACAGTTAAATTGAGTGATCTAGGGAAAGTTTGTAAAGTATTATTAATTTTCCTTTTCCAACAATTTTAGTTAACAAATCTGAACTGGCAAACTTGAGAGATAAGGAAATCGGTATTTATTAAGCATTTATAATGTTCTGCATTAGGCACTATGTATACTTAATTCATACAGTGGTCTTGGGAAGATTTTGTTATCTTTGTTTTATAAAAGAAGAAACTTGGCTGGGAAGAGTATAGACACTTATGATTACAATGCTAGCAGAGCCAATTCAAACACAAGTCTGACCCCAAAGACCATGAGCTTTCACAAAACCATGTTCTTTTACAATAGGTTCTAGTCCCCAAGTCATCAAGGAACCAGAAGAAGAAAAAGAAAAAGATTATCCTATTAGAGTAAGAAGCTAGTGAGTATAAAGAATCAAAAGTGTAAATCATAGAATTCTGGGTTTTCTCTCTACTGGAAGAGCCTTCCATTTAGGGCAGAGACGAATTGGCTGTAAGGCCACAGAGCACGGCTGCACAGGCTGAACTCTACATCTCTAGGCATGTAATGGAAATGGTGCTCCCTTGAGTTATCCAGTCTGCAACCTTTGTAACACATCATGGGAAAATTATGGCCATTTGATCTTCCTAGCTCTGAAGAGCAACCTGCAATGTAATTGCAGGAATGAATTAGGCGTGAAGATACTGAATCTAGAGAAAATTAAGCCTGGTCAGCTGACAAAGTTAACTTAGTACTTCAACATTTTACTGGTCATGAGTTACAGAAATAGGTGGCTCAGTCCTTTGATTTTGTTCAGTCTGGGAAGAATGGGGGGGAGGGGGAATGGACATAAAGCTTAGGGATATGGCAGAAGAAGCATATCTTGTCATTCCCCAAATGGAACTAATGTTATGTTAGTTTTCAGAAATAAATGGCTGGCATAAGTTGTGTTTTCAAAGCAATTAGATTAGTGAAATTTTCTTCTATATCAAAAAATACTTTTTGTATCATTTCATTTTTAACAGTGATTCTATTTTAATTTTTTAATTTAATATTTATTGCATTTTTTCCATTACCACTTATTGTCCTAAACCACCCCCCCCAGCAGTCACAACACTGTTTTCTATGTCCATGAGTCCTTTATCCTTTTTGATTAATCCCTCATACCCATAACCCCCCAGAGATGCCTGCTCTCTATCTATGAATCTGTCTCTTATTTTGCTTGTTAGATTAGTTTGTTCATTAGATTCTAATATCAGTGAAATCATATGGTATTTGTCTTTCTCTGACTGGCTTATTTCACTTAGCATAATGTTCTCCAGGTCCATCCATGCTGTCACAAAGAGTAAAATTTTCTTCTTTTTTTACGGCCGAGTAGTATTCCACTGTGTAAATGTCCCATAGTAGTTTTATCCACTCATCTATTGATGGACACTTAGGCTGCTTCTATATCTTGGTGATTATAAATAATACTGCAGTGAACATAGGGGTGCCTCATTGAGTGAAGTAGCCTTCATTGTAGGTCCTTGCTTTTCATCACCTTGAATATTTCATGCCACTCCCTTCTGACTTGAAATGTTTCTATTGAGTAATCAGATGCCAGTCTAATTGGAGCTCCCTTGTAAGTAACTACCTGCTTTTCTCTTGTGGCTTTTAGATTGTCTCCTTGTCTTTAAGTCTTGTCATTTTAATTATGATGTGTCTTGCTGTAGGCTTCTTTGGGACTCTCTGAGCTTCCTAGACTTGTGTATCTTCTTTCTTCACCAGATTAGGGAAGCTTTTTTGGACATTATTTCTTCAAATAGGTTCTCAACCTTTTGCTCACTCTCTTCTCCTTCTGGTATTCACATGATGCGGATGTTGTTACACTTCATGTTATCCAAAATGTTTCTTAAGCTCACCTCGTTTTTTAAAATTCTTCTTTCTTTTTGCTGCTCTGCCTGGGCATGTTTTACTACCTTTCCTTAAAAATAACTGAGTTAATTCTCTGCTTCATCTAACCTAATGTTTGTATTCCTTCCAGTGTATAATTTATTTCATATACTGCATTCTTTATTTCTGACTAGTCCTTTTTCATGGTTTCTATGTCTTTTTTTCAAGCTGTTGAGAATCCTCATAATCATTATTCTGAACCAGGAGTCCCCTAACCCCTGGGCCATGGACCATTATGGCCTGTTAGGTACCAGGCCGTGAGCAGAGCTCTCCTGAGCTTCACCTCCTGTCTCCCCCACCCCATCTTCCACAAAACTGGTCCCTGGTACTAAAAAGGTTTGGGACTGCTGCTCTAAAATCTATCTGATAAATTGCTTGCCTCCATTTCATCTAGTTCTTCTGGACAATTCTCTTGTTTTTTCATTTGGGGTCTGTTTCTTTGTCTTCCCCTTTTGGTTGCTTCTTTGTATTTTCTCCCGTAGTTGTTCTGTTAGTTTCATTTCTATTAGACAACCAATATTATATTGAATACAATAATAAGATCCATTATTAGTCACAATATATTTTGCCTTTAAGTAGTGTACAAAGTCAAAAGTCCAGTTTCAAAATTGTCTTACTCAACAAAATTAATTCAGTTAACAGCATTACAGTTAGATATTGCACTTTATGCTGTATCTAAATTTATGCAGATATACAGTACCTAAAATGTTAGAAAGAATTAGGAAGGAAGGAAGGCAGGTAAGGGCTGTGAGGATGGCAAGGAAAAAGAGGGGAAAGAGAAAGAACAGGAAAGAAAGAAAATTAGGGAACAAGGGAAGGGAAAGAAGAAATTAGAGAAAAAGAGTAGCATGATCATAATCAAAGAATTCTTAAATGGCATCAAATCAACTGAGGTATTGGTTATTTAAAAAGATATAATTTCTTTTTGTAAAGTAGACTGCAGAACATTTTGCAAAAAGAAAGATATGTAATCTCATTCACGTTCCTGCAACCTGTATCTGAATGCCCTCAGGGTTACTCACTTCCCTTCCCTTTCTGCATCCCTGTTCCTCATTCTCCGGAAAGCAATTTCAGTGCTGGAGAAAAGGATGTGTTTGTCTGTTGAGAGGAGGGAGAAGCGAAAGCAAACAGTGCAAGAAAAACAAAATATTTTTGGTCTCTTACATACAGGATGTGTCCCCTGGTAAAACTGCAGGAGAGGTAAGAGCCCTGTAGGAACCAATATACTCAGGCCTTTTCTCACTGCAGGGACTAAGGAACTAGATACTGACCAAGAAGAGCTGCAGGAAAGAAATGAAAGTCTTAGCTATCCTTTCACCTCAACACTGTGACACTATTTTGGAAGGCAAGCGTTATCTGCCTACTTCTGGTCAAACTGGGGTTTCTAAGAGCCTGAAAAAAGCCCCAGAACCCTGATACAATTAACTGAAGGTTGACATAATCAAGAAGACAAAGAAAATATTACAATAGCTGTATATGAGGTGTGTCTCTGAGAAACCGAAATGAAGACAGGAGGGAAGGATGAAATCCAGAAAAGGACTCTAAAGATATAGTAGTTAATTGTATATGTTTTCCTTCAGTTTCCCCTTTCCCTATTTCTGTAAATGGAACAGTAATTTAGTCAGTGGTTGAAGCCACAACATGAGAGTCATTCTGATTCCTCTCTTTCCGTGCCTGCAAGTCACTCCCCACCCCATTACCATCAGCAGGTTCTCTCCATCGTAAGTTAAAACATTCCTGACCTCTCTTGTCACCTATCTAAACTGTTTCCCTGCTTCTGCTCCTACTGGAAGTCCAAAGTAATCCAAAATCTGTGACCTCTAGTTGGAAGATCTTTCCAAGCATTTTTCTTTACATTTCTGATGCTTGTTCTGAAGTCAGCTATTGTGCTCCAGCCTCTTGCCTTTGTGAATGCTTCCTCTGATCCATGTCACATTAACTCAAGTACTGAGACTTACAGTTTATCTAGACAGTAGAGAACTAATAAGTAAAGATTTTAAAAAACTCTAAATAAAAAACGGTGTAGTTGGGTAAACCACTTATATGTATGGATGCACGTAAATACTTATATGTATGTGTATGTTTTAAAAATATTTATACACATGCATGTGTATATATATGTTTTGTATATGTATATATATGTGTTTTAAAAGCATACATACATATTTTTAAAGTCTTGTGAATAGTACGGTTGTTGTGGACATAAAACCCGAGGTGTTGGTGAGAATACATGAAGTGTGTCAGTTTCATTTTGTTCATACTGTGGGACTCTTGCTACTCTGTAACAGTCAACTGGTTAACATTTAACACGTTAGTGAGCACATTCTCCTTAGTCACCCTGGGTGGAGCACTGATCACAGAAGAGAACTTTGATTATTCCCTAAACTAGGTTCGCTTTGCTCACCAACATGAAAAAAATTTAAAGATAATAACTTCAATCCATTCTTGTATAGCTCAAATAGTATTTTATAACATTATGTAAATCATAGAACATGCTGAATTAAATATAAAACTAAAGAGGTTTTTAGCAGGAGTACTCTAAAAAATACCTAATTAAGGTTTCTTAGCATTCACAGAAAATCTATACCTGCTTCTAAAGCACTGAAAGATAATACAATTGATGTTAGACTAAAGAATGTGAAAAAATTTAATGTATTCGTCAGGCCTAATTGTACCTCTAAGTTTATGTGACAATTATTCCTTGTAGTGGTAAAAAGAACCTAAAGGTAACAAATCTAATTATACTTAGTTTATTATAGTTAAATATACTGTTTTTTGTTCATTGTTAAAAATGCTCTGCTAAATTAATGACAAAGGAAAGCAGTCCAATAAGAATAATGAAAGTAGGTTAATCTCCTTAAGCTCATATGAATTAAATCAGCCTCTATTCTTTCCCCAATAATGTAAACATGATTAGATTCTCAAAAAAAAAATTATGTAGAATATAGTCATTCCTTTTTCTATTAAAAAAAAATGGACTAGACAAGAGTTAGCTTTATCTATGAAAGAAATCTTTGTAATTCAATACAGAGCAGAAAAAATAAGACCTCCAAGGACAAAAAAAAATTTTAAGTATGGAAATATTTGTAATTTCCAGAGTGTTATAGGTATATACTTTAAGCAAAGGTTAAACAAAAGTTATTCTTTTGTCTCAAATATACCATTACTTTGCAAAGACAAGTTGTCTTCTTTATACAGTGATGCATTTTGAAGCTCCACCTGATATGATTTATGGTACTGATATATATTATGAAAAGACAGAATAAGGCTTATTATTCCTTGATATTACAGCATAAACTGTAGGTCATATAAACATGTGGAAATCAATTATATTCAATTGATTGTAGATCAATTGCAGAGTTATGTCCATTCTCATGTGACTCTGTTCATAGGTAACCAAAAATAGCCCTTATTCTATTTTAGCAGCTTTAATTTTAAGACTTACAGAAGGTAAGCTGAAGCAAAGACAATATAATTTGGTTTACACAAATACGAATGAAAATAGGAAATTATCAGATATAATTTTAAATTTAATTTAATTCACCCAGCATTTTGGGAAGTCTTACTTTTCCCTTTTACAAACCTTGGCTAATAATCAAATAATGGATTTCTCTTTTCCAACTGTTAAACATCAACTCTATTTCTTAAAGTAGAAAAGACATATTGACTATGACTCAGATTTTATTAAGTACACATAGACTTTATTAAAACAAATTAGTCTAAAGCAATTACAAAATGGTCATCATTTCCCCAGTCTTGTGTTTGGTAGAACACTAGTCATCTTTTCTATTTCCACAAGAATCCTGCTGACTCTTGTTTCTCCTCTGGGTGGTCCGTTCACCCTAGGGTGATGTCAGTAGGAAAGAGAACTATTTATACCAGAAGTTGCCCATATTACCACTCTCCTGAGTTAGTTCATTCATCTCATGGACCAAAAGGCACCTGCACCTGTTTCTACACCATGTCATGGAGCTGTGCTACTCAAAATGGTTTCTAGACCAGCAGCATCCTTCTCTTCTGGAAGTTTGTTGGGGACACAAAAATCACAGGCCCCCACCCAGACCGAATGAATCAGAACCCACATCTTAACAAAATCCCCAGATGACTCATATGCACATAATTATTTGAGAGGTGCAGCTCTAGGCTACTTGTTTGGTACCTGTGCGCCTAATAATAACCCAATGTTCATTGATTTTCTTTTACGTTTTGAAACTATGGATAAGTCCTTTTGGATTCAAATTATGCCGATAACCAGATGCTTACTTTCTGTTACATCTTAGAGATGCTAATTGGTGTTATAAACTATCCTGTTTTCGTGGTTGTTTTCTTGCCCTTACATCACTGGCTGTCTTTGGTGAGCATGTGTGTTTCACCTCACAGATGTCTGAAGTATCATTAAATCTACTGTTAGATTTTATTTCACTCAAATTAAATCTAATTCTGAAGAATTAAATTATCTTCTCTATCAAACCTTGTGAAAGGCGAAGCAGGGATATTGGGAATGTGAAGTGACCTCATTCAAACAAGGCTTCCAACCAAATGGCAACAGTGGATATTCATATAAAATCATTGAAATATTCACTTTTCAGTCTTGGCACGTATAAATCAATCATTAAAACAACACCAAATAAAAGCATTAGTCATGCTTTGTTTGGGTGAAATTTTAAAATTACTTTAAAACAGAAATATTTGTTCTTGCCAAGCGATAGCATTTTTATTATTAATGGCTTGTTCTTATTTTTTTTAGTAGTATCTTCATGCTGATGCCTTTTACAGAAAAGTAAGTTCTGAGGCCTTAGTTTTCAGACAGGCTACTCCTTTTGCATTCTTACTTTAACTCCTCCCTTTAAGATTAAAAAATATATATATTCTCCTTTCTGATTTTACTCTGATTATGTGACCAAGAGGACAGACTGTCAGTTTTAGCTTTTCTGACTCATTTTAATTTTAAGATGCTGCTCTTTCCCAAGCAATGTTTCTGTAATTTCTTTTCCTCCTTATATTTTAAGTACTACAGCAACCACATTATATATAAACAAGGTTAAATGACAATTAAAAACCCTTTGCAGGTAAACTGAAGTTGTAAAAATTTTTTTGTGGATAGCCTTTTTTCTGTTCTACCTCTTTGTTGTAGGTATTTAAAAATGTCTCACACAGAATTTAAACTGTCTACACACAGTTAGGATGGTTAAGATTTGAAGTAATTCAAGTATTTCTAGAGTAATCTGGATATTTCAGTTTTGACTTTTGGAAAAGCCTGATTATATTTAGAAATCATCTCAATTCTCCACTTCCTTTTAATGCCTACAGTAAGGTTTTTCTACAGCTACAGCAGTAGTCGAAGAGAACTAGTACAAAGAGGGCCTGTAGATTTTATGTGATGATCGTATCATCCTTCATGAACGTCTCCCAGCTCAGCAAACTCCTACTTGTGGCTACATGAGGCTGAAATTATTTAACTCACTATTTCTAATTAACCAGTGCTTTGAATTTACATAGTTAATCTCTTTAATATGACCAGTTCCCTTAAAGGACAAATCATCTAGTGTCAATGGAATTGAGTTCAGAGATCACAACACAAGGCTTTTGGTTCTGAATCTGCTGTGTGCTGACTGATAACCTAGAAGGGGCTACTTGAGCTCCACTTAAAAAAAAAAAAAAAGTTATGGCAATGTTAATATTAACACTAAACTTAAAGGGTTATTTTGAAGGGATGTTAAATACTTTTTTATAAGTTCTTCTGAACCAATGTTTAAAGAAATTCAGACTATTAATTGTTTCTGCTGCTTTTATTGAATCACTACATTTTTCTCTATGTCCCTTTAATATGTGAGACAAACACATCTCACTAGTTATCTTGTGTAAGTGATGGAAGACAATATTTCTACCTGTTACGATAAGAGAGAAAGAAAAGGATCTGCCCTTTTACAATTGATCTACATTCTCTTTGTGTTTTCAACAATTTCACTCAGTTGTATTCTTTTTTTTTCTAAGATAAGTTTCAAGATTTAAAATAAGACTTAAGAAATTATTCTTCTGTGAAGTATCCTACTAAACCTATAAGTCTCTATGATGGGGAACCCAGAATGTAGTTTTGCTCTATCCTTATTTTGTTAAAATGTGGGCAAATTTATGTCTTATCTTTATACCTGGAAATCTCCATATTTCGAAGAAATAAAAAATACTAGAACATTTTCTTCCTTATGGACAAAACTATACATAGTGATTTAGGAACCTTTACCTACTTTTATGCCAATAAAATGAGATATAAATTCAGCAGAATGCTTTTACAAAAGAATGGAAGAGTATTTGTGTTCGCTCTAGTAATCACTGGTCTACTTGTATAAATGTACTTTATTCTTAGAGATGTGGCCAGGAGGATGCTGATAGAAAATCAGTACATGTAATTCTGCTTCTCCTATCTTGTTTCTGAAATGCATGGGTTACAAGAACAGGCAGAATCTTTTCAGTACTGTAATATTCTAGAGATCTGTGTGTGGTTTGGTATTAAGGCTTTTTCTTTTCTAAGACAACAGGAAGGAAAGTCAAGCACAGTAGTCCCTCTCTATATCGCAGTTCACTTATTGCGGCCTCTGTATCGTGGGATTTTTAAAAATATTATATTTAATTATTTATCGTGGATTTTTTGCTATGTCGCGGGATTTTCCGGTACTAAATAGATATGTTGTTAAAATTACCTAGGTTTAAGAGAGTCAAATATGTTTAAGAACATAAGTAGTGTTTCCAAAAGTGTGGAAAAGGTTAATAAGGGACTGGGAACAGTTTATAAGTGGGTGGGAAGGGTTTATAAAGCCTTAAAATATAAATAAATACTAAAATAAATATAAGGTACCTACTTCGCAGAGTTTCACCTATCGAGGGTTGTCTAGAACATAATACCCATGATAAGTGAGGGAATACTGTAGTTTATAAAACTGACAGTGACGTTTTATTCATGTGTACTCTTGATTTTTGCACTATTCTTTAAAAAAAAAAATACTCCGGAGTAGAACATTTTGACATATGAACTTGAAGTTCTCAGTGTGGAAACATAGCTGTAAATAGTTTCAAAGGAGGTTTCCTAATTAAATGTTCAGATTAACAGATTAGAGAGACTGAAAAGTGATTGATTTCTTAGTTGTTGCTTAGTTCATTTTGAAAGAAAATATATACCAATTAAGCTCTCAACTGGATCAATAACAGAGAGAAATTTTAATTTATGGGATTTTTCCTCTAGAACAGAGGTGCTTGTTTTTGTAAATAAAACATGGTGAAGGAGTTCTATTTAGTAATTACTTAGAAATTCAGTGAATATAATTATTTTAAATCAGGTAAATAAATTCACTTTGAACAGGAACTAAATAGATCCTTTCATGCATCTGAGAACTTTTGAAGCTCTTTCAAAGTATTAATGCTTTGGAGAATGAGATAATGTTATTTTAACATGAATGGATATGTCATGATAATGCACCACATATGAACATGTTGGAAATCTGATAGGATGAGAGTTGGTAAAAGTCAAGAGAAGAAGATGGATTAAAAAATAAAAATCAGCCCTAGCCATTATGGTTCAGTTGGTTGGAGTGTCATCCTATCAATAAAAAGGTTGTGGGTTCAATTCCTGGTCAGGGCACATGTCTAAGTTGCAGGTTCAGTCCCCCGTTTGGGTGCACACAAGAAGCAACTGATCAATATGTCTCTCTTGCTTCGATGTTTCTCTTCCCTGTTCTCTTTCTCTCCCTTCCTGTCTCTCTAAAATTAATAAGCATGTCCTCAGATAAAGATTTAAAAAAGAAAAAATTAAAAGTATGAAAAAAGTAAATTGATTATCCAATTTAAGGTGTTGTTTTGAGGGTCTGTTAATGGAACATTGAATTGTAGATAACCTTAAATAAATTTCTGTTACTGGAAGATTATTTTATTTACTATACAGAATAGTAAGTAGAACATTAAGCTAATTATTATTAAAAAGATAAGAGACAAAACAGGAAAAAAAGGAGCATCAAGAAAGGTGTTGGTATGGGAGTCAGGAGAGTAGAGCATGGCCTATGACTTTGAATATGGTGCTTCACCTCTTTTTTTATTTTTTGTATGAGGACTAGTATTTGTTATAATTGGCCGCAAACAACAGAGAACCAGATATATACTGGCTGCAAACAAATACAAGTTATTATTATTATTTTTTTTTTACTTAGCAAGAAATCTTTAAACAGGTAACCCAAGGCTACTCTAGTGGCTCAGCAATGTCATGAGTGTCCCAGGCTCATTCCAGCTCTCCTCAGTTTGTAGGCTTGTAGTCTTAAGGTTTGCCCACCAGGCATATGTCGCACTTAAGGCAGACAAAACAGCAATAGGAGAAAAGCTATATATACTCTCTTATCAGGAAGGCCAATCTGTTTAAGGGTCAGTGGCCGGAACACAAGACTCACATTAAAGGGAGAGCAGAAAACAGAATTGCTATGATTGACTTTGACCAAACTTGATCCAATACCTGGCCCAAATCAGTGTATTAACTGTCTTTTAAAATGCCAATAAAAGGACAGTGGATTTTGAGTGACCTACTACAAGTGTCAACCACAAAGATCCAACAGAATCTAGAAAGGAAGGAGATTTTATATGAGGGGTACTTAGAATTATTTAAACTCAATGCACAGCCTCCAGACAGCCAAGTCGGCCATCTGAGAGAAGGGTCCTCCACAAGGCTGTTCTTACACCAGACACAAGGTATAAATTTGGAAGTCTTCAGGGCCACCCTAACTTCAGATCAGCTGGCTACAAATTTGGAGTCCCCACAAAATCCTTCAGGTTCAATAATTTACTAGAATGACTTAGAGAACTCAAAATATGCTGTCGTTAACTCTTTGAGTGCCAATGCCGCTGTGAGCGACGCTGACAAATTTTCCCAAAAGTGCCAGCATCGCTCCCAATGACTCTTTTTTCGATGACTATGAATGTAAATAACAATGGAATAATTCGTATTTTATGTTTTGTTCTCTTTTTTTGTACCTCACGTTATATATTGATATATTTTTTTCTCATGTTAATCCAAATTTCAAATTTTTACGCTTGTTCAAATACTGACATACTAATTCTGTTATAATTTTTACTTACATTTTAAGCAGTCCTTTTAATTTTATTTATCTTTGCAATAATCGTCAAAACTATGCAGTGTGCATGATAAGGAAGCTTTTGCTAATGAACATTTTCATTGCTTCACGGTATAGTGTTAGCATTTTGTTTATAAACTGTTTTTCACTGTTGCTATCTATTGGTATATGTCTCTAGTGTGAATGCCATTGGTGTCCATTTTTTTTTTTTTTGTACATTATGAAGTTTTCTTTTTTTTCAAAAATTTATGCAATATTTGGTATACTTCTTGCTTGTTACCCACGTTACTATGTGTTTTCTCAAATTATAATCATAGATTTTATATTATGCCATATTGAAAAAGCCATATTGAAGGAAAGAATTTATTTTTTCTAAAATAATTGTTATAATAAAATAATTTTAATGCAATAAATTTTTTGCTAACTTGCATCAAAGAATACTGCTTACAAAAGAAGAGTGTATTTACTATATGTTGTGAAATTTTTAGCAAATTATTATGAATAATAATTTTTATAGACATTTTTCATAAACTCTGCATTTCTCAGCAAAATAGCCTGGCATTTCTCACACGAATTTTAGCAATTACACATGGCATTCAAAGGGTTAAGATTATAACGTTATTATAGTAAAAGGATAGAAATTAGCTCCTGCTAATTCCAAAGCCCGGGAGGGGTAAAACACAGAACTTCCACTCATTTTCTCTCAGGGAGTACTGGGTGGCCTTACCTCCTTCTAGCTACAATTCAAGACTCAACATTTAGACTCAATAACTCAAAGAGTATTGCCAACTGAAGAAGCTCACTTTAGCCTTTGATGCCCAGAGTTTTTATTGGGGCTCAATCATATACCGCCCTCATGGCTGACCTTTAGTTTTCAATCCCTTCTGGAAAGAAAGGGTAATACCTTTACTTTCTAGTTCCTCCAGAGGTCAGAACTGCTGTAGTGATTTATAAGTCCCCTTCATATATCATATTGTTAGACTGCCTGGTAACCAAAGGCCTCGGGCAAACAAAGACACTGCTGTCAGGCTGGACATTTCAGGGACCTAGAGATCACCTCCCAATAGCCAGGGGCAAAAGCCAGACCTCTCTTGAGTTAAGGTTCATCTTCACTACACAAAGAGGTTAAAAATAAGTTTGACACAGGTCTCATATAATTCTTGCAAACAAATTACCGTATTTTTCACTCCAGAAAAGTGGGTGAAAATGTCTATATGTCTTATGGAGCAAATATTGCATCACAGACCATGATGTGTATTGCCTGACTTGTCAGCTAACCAGCTTTTCTCTCTGCCTGAGATGCCATCCAGCCAGAAGGGTTCCATTCCTTAGCACGATGTAGTTGGGGATGTGAGGGCAGGGATCCAGATGGTTTCCTGGACCTCACAGTTGACCTAAATGCTAATTATTGAATATTTTATTTAGTCAGAAAAAATGAATCTGTATGCTTTCAAAACCTTCCGGAAACTTGCTGCTGTCTCCCAACCTAATTTTAGCCTTAAATATTGTTACCAGTAAAAGCTCATAATTTCATTTTCCCTTATAGTATTTGTATTAGATAATGCCGGGGGGGGGGACCTCAAAAATACTCTTCTATACTCTTGGTCTTTGAGCTTTTGAACAACTGTACCTGATCTACCTTGCAATTTGATATACCTCAATACTTTTTAAGACTTTTGTTTTCCAGGTCTCAATTTTCAACTCTAGTTTTTCATTATCTACAGTAGTATTTTCATCCATTTTCTACTTTGTTGTGAACCTACTTATCTTAATATCAATTTAAAATTAATCATAACAGGTGGTTCTAATCTCAAAAGCAAACATTCTTCTCATCTCTTTGTATTACTATCCACTTAGGGAGTGGGAGAAAACAGATGGAATATGCAAGTTAATCTCAGATAATGAGGTAATTTTGTGTAGTGCATATATTTTCAAAAAAAATTAATGACATTTATTATCTTTTAGGTGAAAGTCTGAGTACCTGGGGGAAAGTCACAGTGTTGAAGCATACATAAATCAAATGTAGTAAGTCTCTGGAAACTTCTCTCTTTCAGGAGTAGCCTATGGCAGTATTACTAAGAACAGAAAACAAGCTCATGTATCCCTTATAGTAATTGGGAAGGTATCATGTCACAAACCCAGAAAGGAGAGTTTATTCTGTGATATCAACAAGGAAAGGTGGAAATTGCACAATGATCTCCCAAATTTTAATAAGGTGGAACTAGTTACACTTCAATGTCCTGAAGGCTTAATGTCTTTGGGTGTAGAGTGAGAAGGCATGATAGCATTGAATTTCCTGCAGCACATAAAGAATCATGCCTGTAGGGGTTTTCTGACTCCTCTCTAGTGCCTAGCCAGTGTTGACAGTGGTGCATTTTGCAGTGGGATTTGGTGGCCTGCCATAACAAACAACTGCCAAATCTCAGTGGCGTAACTCAAAAACTTTCTCACTGCTGTTATAGTACAGTGAAGGTTGGGATGGATGGTCAGCTCTACAGTTGTTTAGAGACCCAGGTCCCTTTAACCTAATGACTTTAGCATCCCCCAAGGTCCACAGACCTCTACTAGATCTTGAAAAAGGATAGAGAACATGGAGGATTTCACAGAAAGTTTTGAAGGCTAGATCCTTAGTTTATTTGTTTTCATCCCCCTGTCCAATGGCCAGATCTTAGTCATAAAGCACACCTGACTGTAGGGAGGATGGAAAATGAGGTCTGCATGTGAGCCCAGGAGGAAAAGGAAAGAGTTTTGGTGCACAGCTAGCCAGAGTAATTATAAATGAAAAAGGAGCCAAGATACAGAAAAAGGTGAAGGTAAATAATATACTGCTTGATTGAGTTGGGTAGAGATGAGATAGAAGGAATTGATAGAGAGACTGCCTTTGAACAAGGGGGAGAAAAATTCATCTGAGACTAGAGGGAAGGCAATATAAGTGTTAATAAGCACTACGAGAGGACTGTACAACTATATTTCACTGTAGTCTCCAGGGGAATTCATGAGATAGACAGTAGATCCAAAAGCAGAATCACCACATAAAGTGCCAAGAAAGCAGGAAGGGAATAATATCAACCATTGGATGGTCCTCTAAGGCAGTGTGCTCTGGGGGCCTCTGTCTCCTCCTGGAAGAGGGCTAACTTTTTCTTGGCACAAAGTCACCTTGTGCCTGAGGGGCGGCCAATCATCCCAATATGCTGCCTTTTTCTAATTCAGCCTTCCCTAGGGGACACCTCTTCCTAAATTCATGCAAGGCCCCATATATTAATAGTGGCCCTACTCAAGATTAAGGGTGACTTGGAGCAGACTAAAGTGGATATATGAGAAGGGGTGCTGTGTCTCCCCTCTGTAGGGGCCTGGGAGCAGTCAGGAAGGGACCCTGGAGAAGTGTTCTCAGGTCACCAGAGCTGGGTCCTTGCTATAATTTTGCTATTTTATTTAAAATTACTCTTTGTTCAAGTATTTTAAACAGACAATGTCCTGCGGTTTTAAAGACATTGTAAGGAGGCTGTTCTTAAAACCTTGCCTTTATTGCTAGTTACTGCAGAGAGCTTACAGCTACAGGGATTTTGTTTGTTGTGGGAAAACTGTCAGTGTTGGAATCAAAGAAAAGTAGGTCTAATTTTACCCCTAACTAATTAGATGACCATGAGGGTCTCTTCACATCTTTCACCCTGCATTGTCTCAGCTGTAAAATGCTCTCATTTTGTTAGTACTGATGGGTCCTTTATTGCATGATGACCAATTTCCCCTTCAGTCCTGACATTTATAGATTTTAAGGTATGTAGCAAGCACAATATTTTAAACAAAGATATTTTCATATAAAATTTAGGAAATCCAGAAATATGCAACGTTGTATATATTATTTTTAATGAAAATAAACCAGACTACTTTTTAGAACACAACTTTTACAAAATGTATTTTTGTACAACTTTTGTAAACTACTCAGTAGCACTATTATAAAGCAGATAAATAGTAAAATGACAACATAAAATTAAATCTGTTTTTGTATGTGTATATTAGAACAGTGCTTATCACATAATAAACACAATATGTGTGTTATTATTATCATCATCATTATTATTATTAACATTCTTCCCTCATTGGGCCAATCTAGAGTAAATAGTCAACTGTAATAAAAATATTTTCCAAAACTGAAATTGAATTTTAGTGGAGTTTATAATGTGTTTTTAGGTCCTTTGATTCTGGTGTAGCTTTGGCCTTCTTCAGGGACGTGTGTAAGCCTTTACTGAAATATTTTCTTTGCAAAAACCCATTTGAATGACAAAGAATATTAAAATTGTATGGGTTTTCCAGCAAGTTTATATCTTTATGTTTTTAGTCATACAGTATATCACATTTTGTTGTTTTATTAAAATGTGACTTGAGTCCTTTGAGTTCCTACATTGGTTAACTTTGTCTCTCATTCCTTACTCCTTAATAGCAATCTTAAGCCTTCACAGCTTAAATGTGTTGTTAAACATTTTATCCCTGATTATATTGTTACTGGCGATGTTGGCTCTTGGTTCTTTCCGTTAAGAAAGAATTCAGAGCCAAGAATTCTAGCACAAGAGAACGTTTATTTAGCATGCAAAAAGAGAAAGTACACTTGAAGGGAAGATTTGAGTGCACTTCTAAGAGACCTGCCCTGACGATTTAGAAAGAAAGTCACAGAACCAGAAGAAGTGAGCCAGAGGGGCTATGAGCACACAGGAAACAAGTTGCAGAAGCAGAAGAAGGGACAGGTTCAGGGGGTTAGCCCAGAATGAGCTGTTCCTGCCTGCTGCTCCCCTGGTTGCAAGTCTTGTGGCGACCCTTAGAGCTTAGAAGAAAGAAGACAAAGATACATACCTGATGAAAGATGGCTGGCACAGGCATGAGAGAGAGAGAGCGAGAGAGCGAGAGAGAGAGAGTGCACCAGCATGCTGGACCCTTTGTCTTAAGGGTTTTTATCAGTTTCTAAAGGCAGACATTTTAGGGGGGTATCTCAGTAGAATATTTATCACTTTCCAGGTCTGTTTTAATATGCTGATTCATCAAAATGAGCATATAGGGTCAAGGTCATGGTCTCTACTGATTGGTTGGCACTGGGGCAAGAGTCAGTCAATGCATCTGGTACTGATGTCAGCCATAGCATCGCTTTATCTGGTTTTGCTGCTTTTGTGGTCCTGAAGTTGAAACACACTGAGGCCTAGGTGTTATCTCTAGTTTGATCAAAATTCTGTCACTGTTGTCAACAGACCAGAGGCTTTTTTCCTAAGATTATTTGGTGCTTATTAGAACCTCACTGTCCTGAGGCTTTAATGCTTAAAGGAATGGTTGAGCAAGGGAACAGGAGGCAGCTGGGTTAGGTTGCTGGATGATTCCAGTTTGAGTCAGCTCTCTCTCTGTTTTCTTGCTTCTTACTACTCTGCCACGATATGGCAAGTACATATCAAATATGTATTGCATCATCATTTTTAAGATATTTTATCCCTACATAGAGAAGAATTTTTAAGATACCCTAGTAGATTTTTTAAAAAGGCTTCAAGGATAAATAAATCCCAAACAAGACTTAGATCTTAGCATAAAAATTCTTCATATCAGAAGAGCAAATGAAGCAGTATTTGCATTCTGAATTGGAAAGGTAGTAGGCTTAAACATGAGTGAATACTAACAATGTCTATTTGACATAACCAAATGAATTGTGATGTTATTAAACTCAAGATAATAAAATGTTACAATTAGAAACAAACTAAGAAATAAAGAAGTAAGAAACTTTTCTTTTTCCAGTAGGAAACTGAGACCAGACAGCATAAATGACTGCCTGAAAACAGTGCCACCATTTCATGACAAAAGTTGGATTGAGGGGACCCTTGATTATCAGTCATTCTATTTTATATACCACCAAGAATATACGCAGAATCCAACGACTGCTCCCAGCTTCACGTAACAGTGTCATCTGACAACAATCAAGGACCCTTCTGGGCCTTCATCTTCACCTGTTAAATAATAAGTCTGAACCAGACAAGAGCTTTGATCTTTTCAGCCCTAAACTGTTCTGATTCCTTCCCATGATTCATTTTTCTTAGTAATATCAACAAGATCTTTTTCTTGGGAACAATTTAAACTTACAATTTTAGAACTATAAGTATGGATATGAAGCTCTTAATCATCAAGGCATTTTTTTCTAAACACTTCAGTTGATGCAATTCTCAGAAATTCAGAAACAAACTTTGCAATCACTTTTCCTAATGATAGAAAAGTAGGTAAAAGGACAGATATGAGATGCATAATTATATGATGTATTTAGTCAACAAGTGTGCTTGCAAAAATGTTAAAAATGAGGGCAGCTATCAGGCATTTTAACAATACTCATGACTCATCATATTATGGATTTTCTTTGATAGGATCTGTGTTTATTAGGAACATGATCTCTGGTCATGGCCTAGATTCTAATTCTGACCCTTTTACTTGCAAATGATATGACTTTGAGCAAGTGATGTCCCTAAATCTTAGTCTTCTCATGTGTGAAATGGGAATAAAAGTAGTATTTACCTCATGGTGGTTAAGGAAATAAATGGTAATAATATATATCAACATTTAGTGTCATGCTTGACATGTAGTAAACACTTTAGAAATGTCTTTTCTGAGTAGTTCATTCCTATGCTGTGCTGTACACATTGTTAAAGAAGTTGAACATCGCCCCCGTCTATGTTGAAAAGTGATTAGGAAGAAAGACAACATCACCAGGTAGAGAAATCCCTGACTTGGTGCCCATTCACTTGAGGGAATGCTCAGTAAGTAGTGGCTACATGAATCAATGGTTAGATGGCCAGATAACAGTCTAAGACAACACTAAGTATTGTTGCAAAACCAGTACTCTTATAGGAACCAATATTATGCATATAATCTGTCTAATGTCTTCTACCTTAATGTAAAAAACTCTTAGTTTTCTTTTTCCCTCCTGTTCAGTTACAGAGCTTGTGTTAATAAAAATGAATATATGAAATGAGGAAATATAATATTTTATAAATGTATATTTCATATTTGATCTTATTACTAATCCATAAAATTCATAATAAATCTTTCATAAAATATTTTTACACATATGCTTGAAGATTACTTTAAGCCTATCATCTGTTTTTCTTTACCAAAGTATAAAACTATACTGCTAGTAAAATTATCTTTTGAATTACTTACCAAGGTAATTATACCATTAGTACACTATGTTCTTTCAAAGCATTCTTTTTTACATGATTTAACATTTGGTCATGATAAAAAGATCATGCAACTCACTATATGACTTTCATTAACTTATCACACATATGATATAGGGCAAAAATCACAAGGGAAGAGGCATAGGCCTGCCTTCTGAGTTTTATATCATAAACTAAATGACAAAGTAATGACATAATGTTCTGAGTGATATACAAATCCAAATTTGCATGATAAACTTATATTTCAACTAAATGAACTCTGCCAAGGCAATGTATAAAACATTTCAATGTGTAAGGTTCAGTTTTCAAAGTCACAGTTTCTGTCTGATCTATTTGAGAAATCTCAGGGAAATATTAGGTGGTGGAGAGGACATTGGCGCAGACACCGACTGAACGTATTATGTTCAAGTTTTGTGCCCTGGCACCGTACTCTGGGAAATTTGCATATATTATCTTACATAGGTCTCACCACAGTCTCATAAGGTGAGTGTTTTTATCTCTGTGTTCAGAAGTAACTTTCCCCTACATCACACAATGCATCATAAGCTGAGAAAGAACTACAAAGTCCCCATTGTTTGTACCCTACTACTTTTCTAGAATAAAGTTAAATACAATCTTTGACAGGCATTTTCTTCTTACCAGTGTATAGCTCAACTGTTTGTCAGTGAATTACCACATCTGGAGCTATTTCATCTTTTTGCTTACATCTTACTTTTATACACTGTAATAAGAAAGCTGCACTCTGGAAAGAAACACAGGCTTTATTCACACATAAAAATAGGCTAATAGCAATGACAGGGATGACTGTGAAACAGGAAGAAAAGCAAGTGATATTGCCAAATCTATATTAGGAGTTCCGGGGTTCATCAGAAAAGAACTTGAGCATGTCATATTGTGAAATAGCACCTGATAGAAGATGCAATGTAGTGCTATGACTGATTCTCTCTACCGTACGGGGTATTGATACATCCTGTTTCTTTGGGGAATGCACTAAGGATGAAAGGAGAAAGGAATTCTTCTAAAGTGTATTGAATAATCACCTGAGTCCGAATGGATTTTCATTATACCACCATGCACAATGATGCTATGAGGATAATGAAATACCAGACTCTTTGAATGCTGCTTGTGCCATTCTCCAGCTATTGACATCAGCCCAATGTGAATTATTTCAACAGGCTGGAATCTCCAAGGATTATTCCGTGGATCCCAGGGACAGTGTAAAAGTGACCAAAGACAAATGCCATTCATTTTGGAATTGCTGTTTTAATAATTATAGCACAATAAAGCTTCACATTTTCATGGGCAATTTGAGGGACAAATAATTAAAAGAAAGTTAAAATATAAAAATAAGATCTCTCTATATGGAAGGATTCAGCAACATTATCAATATATTTAAATACATAATTATGGAACATTTACCAACTCAGGTTTGATAAGAAGAATACTGATTTAATCATAACTCTTAAAATTTAGCACAAATGAGGCAGTGGAAAAGAAGCAGCTAAATACTCTAGTAAGGACTGAACCAAACTTTTTTTTTTATTTGAAAACACTCTACTTAATTATTTAACTATAGTGTACAACAGTGGGCTGTACAGATATTTTTTTTTGAAACAATTATTGTCAAGCATGCAAGCTGAAGTATTAAAAATGTAATATAAGGGCACCATGAGAGATTAAAGTAACATAAGAGATCTTTTTAGAATCTTTCACAAATTCTACTCTTTAAAAAAATATTTTATTTCAATAAAAATGGTTTTATTTTAACCAAAGTTGTTTAAACTCAAGAATGTCACTGATTTATTAAAGTCTGGAGCTAAGACAATGAGACAATATTCACCAAAGCCTTGCAGAAACACACCGTGAGTGAACAGACTAGTTGTCCTTCATGTTCACTAGTCAGTGATGCCCTTACCTGGGAAATGTTCCTTCACTGCAGCCTCTGTGAGTGATGAACATTATACATATGCTTTTCTTTTCAGGGCACCACTTAGAAATAACTGTTCTCTTGTGGGAAAACTGATATGCTCCTTACTGTGTACAAGGCTTTTATAGGTAATATTGTGCCTCTTTTACAGTTGACGCCTAGGGAGGTGAAAAGGCTTGGAGAAAGGAGGAAATGTGCCCGTGGATCAGGCCAGAGCTCATTTGTAATTTTCGAGCCCATCCCTTAAAATTAACCATGTGGCTGCACATTGTAGATCACTGTACACTGAGAATAATAATATACACCAACTGTCAGAATTACTAACAACACAAGCCAGCTATCTATATAACACACTCACCTCTTCTTTAAAAAAATAATCCTGTTCATATAGTATACCACAAAGTTAATTGTAAAGTGAGTTTGGAGATGGATTGTGTGATCAACAACATTTTAATTTAAACACTTTATTTTGTATATTTTATGAATTACAAATGCTGACCAACAAATATTTCACATTTTCTAATAAAGAGTTGTAAATATTTTTACCTACTCAACTAAAACCATATCATCTTAATGCAAAGTAATAAAATACTTTGCTACAGAATGGAAGTTACACTACCTGATTGAAATTTTATGTTGGTTATATATTATTTAATATCTGAATTGTTTGACTCCAAAAATTTCTTTAAAACATTGAAACATTATATCTTAGATTTCAAGAACAATCCAATATTTGACAGGACACAGGCAGCCACTATGTCCTGCCACTAATCAAGGTGACCTCGGATTACACTCCCTCCCACTGTCCACAAATGCCTGTTGTTTTTCTTTGGTAGCTGGTATAGGAGATAAGGCATGTGTTATTGTTATTCTTCCTGTTGTTGTTGCTTTTAGATTTGCTTTTTAGAGAGAGAGGAAGGGAGGAAGAAAGAAAAAGAAAAACATAGATGTGAGAAACATCCATTGGTTGCCTCTCGCACGCGCCCTGACAGGGACTGAGCCCGCAACCCAGGCATGTACCCTGACCAGGAATCAAACCAGTGGCCTTTCACTCTGTGGGAAGATACCCCACCAACTGTGCCATGTTGGCCAGGGCACATGTGGGGTTCTTTAGCCCACCCAACACAAATAAAGAGTGTGCACTTTTCTGTTGCACCTAAACAGACATCCCTGGCATGGCTGGAGACCAAGAAGAGTTTGTAGTGAAATTTCATCCTTAGAAAGGAGGAATCGAACCTATTTGCTGGTGTCACTTTCACTGTAGTTTTATATTTGGTTTACATCTTTTTCTGACTATGACGTTGTACCTACCTTTAATTACTTTGTTCATTCAAGGAAGGGGGAACCCCTCAATGCGTTCATTCATGTTTTAAAAATGATTTTTTGTTTCCTACATCAGAATGTAAACCTTTTTGTATTACCACATTGACTTAGCAAAGTAATTTAGAAATCCAAGTCAAGTCAAGAGAAAATATATTGAGTTCTGGTTAAAGTCACAATGCTCATTAATTTCTTTTTACATTTTTATATCTTATCTCTGAAAGAGAATGGAGACAGTGTGTGGTACTGTGAGAAAGGCAAACCTTAGGTTATCAGAAAAAAAATCTGCTTTTAAAGCTCATTTTGAAGATGTATGTCTTAGATGAAATAACATAGAATGAACAATGAAAAGAAAAACCAAGTTCTGTGGAACTTTGAAACTGATTGTGATTTTTGCAATAATTTAATCCAGTCTACTACATGAAATTCATGAAGTAGAATTGGGGTTTGCTAATTGGGCCATATAACTAGTTAACGTTATTGCTGGAACTAGACTCCACATGTTTAGTTTTAGAACAAAATGTGCTTGGAAATGGATGGAATGAGAGTTAGAAGGACTTGTGAAGGAAGGAAGGAAGGGCATTTCTATCCTGAAGTTCTGAGCGACTCATAGGTCTTTTCCAGAGCAGTGCCAGTGGCTAAGCCTTCTTGAAAGTAGGAGGGAAATTGAGTTTAAATGCAACCAAAATTGGTCTGTCCTGGCAACTTGCTTTTCAACAGTATGTTGAATTTTGAATTCGAATTTTTGAATTTTGGATCATGAACCACTATCTGAATCACCTCTGGTACTTTTTAAAGATGGAGATTCTAGGGCCCCATACAGTCTTATTGAATCAGAATCTCTAGAAAATGACCCACAGAACTGGTGTTTTAACATGCTCCTTAATGATTTCTGTGAACACAGGTTTGAGAAAGCACTTGTGAAGAAGCTGAATTATAGTTGAATGATGTTCCCCTTCCTCCATAGGATCTGAACATATATTTTTTTAAACTAAAAGGAGTGTGGCTATATTAAATTGATATTAGGACAGGGACTTAAATAATTAGCAAACTGTATTTTAAGTTAAAAAATAAACAATTAATTTGCAAGATTGTAGATATTAATACTTTATCATTTTTTAAATAGTGTTCAAATTAATGTAATCCTTTAAGTTCAGGAGTTGTCTGTTATTATACATGGAATTTTTATTTGGTTTTGATAATTCAAGGCCATCTCAAGGATATATTAAGCTCCCTGTATCATTTGAACAAAGAGATCATTCTTGAAGTTTTGTATTTTAAACAAAGTGAAATGATAGTGACAGTGATGAGTAAATTGATTTTTGAAAAAAGTCTGATGTCACTATGGATGTTCCTTTGTAGTGTTTTTAATAATGTTATAAATGTTTTTAAAGCTTCATTCATTTATAACTTATTTGTCTCCAAAATAATGTAATGAATAATAATGAGTGCTACAATTTTAATGTAATGGAGAAATTATATTAACTAAAGAGGTATTTTGGATACTCTGAGTGGTATATTTAGTTTTGGGCTTCTTAGCAATTTTTTAAAAAAACTAATGCAAAATGAATTACATCCTAGTATTCAAATCCATGTTTTTTAGATTTTTCTTTAGTACTTTAATTATTTAGAGAGACTGTAATAGTGATCTGATCTGAAAAGAAGGGTTATATCTTCTAGTGAGCTTGGAAATGGGACTGTTCAGTCTCCTTGGAGACTCACGGTCAGTACACATTAGCAAATCCAAGTCTGGAGAACCTCCTACAGTTCAAAATAAACCTATTCAGTTTTTGAATCTTACTTAGTTCAATTGTTACACAAATTTAGTTTAATAGCCATAGACATTTTTACTTTTCATACAAAACCACATCCTCCACAATACTTTTAAAACTATTTTGGAAACTATTAAGTTACATAATTCTCATCTTAGTGAAAAGAAGCATTCTACTGAGTATTTTTTCAAGGGATACATTTCTCTCAGTTATCACATCGTACAAGAAATTCACCACAGAGGAAAAAAGACTTTTAAGAGGAATGTTAAACAATACAGCAGAGAAGAAACTTCAAAAGAAAACACAGGAGAATTATTTGTATAATCATTTCTTGTATCTTCTGTCAATGGATTTACATTAAAGTATAATAATATACAGATCATTCTACAATGGGAATCTCATGCCATTCAGATGGGCACCTTACTAATTATGGAACTTGATACAAGACTGGAGCTCTGACCACCTAGGAAAAGGATTTCCCTTAGCTCTCTCTATTAAATATCACTTCTGGCAGTCAAACATGTTATAGGCTTGAAGAGAGCAAGTAGCAGATTAGACCCTTTGAATGCTTTATGTTCTGATGGAAGGGTAACAAGCGACAAAGTCAGGATTGAAACTGAATTAGGAAAGAAGATAAATCTCGCTTGGATTTTACCCAGGGCACCCCACACAGAGCTCTGCAGCAAATTTCCTGAAGAAGCACATGGTCTCTGTTCAGATACCTGGGTTAGGTTCAGTTAAGACCCCAAAGTTCCAGCCTATGAACAAGATATTTTAACGTGGTCTTTTCAAAGATCAAGAACAACTAGCAGTTACAGTCAACCATAAGAATTTCAGTACTACTCCTGTGGCACTTCAGAATTTAATCAAGTTTTCTTTTCAGTATATCTGCCAGCATGACTAAGCCTAAACATACAACCTAATCAAGTGAAAATAATAGACCTCCTAATTGAGTAATTCAGACATTTGAAATTTTATAAAATTGCAGTTATGAACACAGTAGGAGACAAGGAAGAAAAGAAAGAGAAAAATCCAGACTCAGAGAACTGAACTTATGAAAGAAACAAAAAGATATCATAACCTAGTTGTTTCAGAACCATAAATAAGAAAAAAGAAAAGGTCATATTGTACTGATGCAACTTGGAAAAAGTATGAAATCTAAGTCTTATTATGTTATTATTAGCCAATAATGAACATAAAAATAAAATAAAATAAAAACTTCCTTTGGATAGCCAATATAGTAAAAGCAAATTGTGAGTAAAAAGAAAAAGAAAAAGAATGATGAACATAAATGCAATTAGTAGAAACAGAAGTAAAGGGAAAAACTAAGGTTAATTAAAATGAAGGTCATTGTACATTACTAACAAATATAAGCAATTAGTATAATGTTCTTTTCTTCTCTAAGTGTCTGCTTTCTTGTAAACTCCTTCACTTTAATAATAGTCAATGAAAACCTAAAAATGCTATTGTTTATAAATATTTCTAAATAAGTAACTTAGCTATGTCTATTCAATTTTTTTAATTAGAAGGCATAAATCCATTTTCATTTTTTAGTTTTTGAAAAATTCAGATCATAGAAGCCCCTTCCAGAAAAAATTTTTCAGATTTAAAGCACTTCCTTTCCCAGTTCATTAAGGATTAACTATTCCAGTATATTAAACATGCCTCAAACTGTAAGTAAATAAAATGAAACAAGACTTTCTCTTTATAATCTTGTCTCACCAACCAAATAAGGGTTGCAATTCATTAATATTTAATCTGCCTCTCTATCTGCTTGAATATTTGGTACACATTCTTCTATTGAGGTCACAACACCCACTTTGCACAGAGTGCTTCACTTACTTGGGATTGGATGTTCTGGTGTTAATACTGCCCCTTGATGTGATCATCTGATAGGTAGCATAGCTCAGTTTACAGCAAATACATTCATATATTCAGTCCTAAGTTCACAGCCTTCATGCCAAAAGGAATCCTCCAGTGATTTTTGAACAGACCCAGTGGGTTGGTGAAGGACGCTTGTGTATGGATGCCTTAGGTTAGAGGGAAGGAACATCTCTAGCTGCCCATTAATTAGAAATAATGAGGGAAAGGAAATTAAATCCCGCTGCCTCCTTGTCCCAATTCAAAGAGACATTGATCAATTGAAGCTTCTAAACATTCCCTCTAAAATGATCTCAAGCTCTTAATGATGCTTGCCCAAGTTCCTGCTCCCAAGAGTTTCTTTCCCATTGGTAATTTCTGCTGTGTCTGGAGGTGATCTATGAGTCACAAAGATGTGCTGAGATAAGGCAGGTGGGAGATGAGATGATTTATCCTGAGAGTACATTCAGAAGAAAAAGAAAAGCTTTTTAAACTAAGAAAATACAATATTCTTATTCTACATAAATATACTTTGGGTGTCATTTGATTATTCCAGGAAACTGCTTTGGGTTTCTATTAAGTGGATTGAAACATAAAAGTTATAAACTTTAAAAAACTACTTAGAATATTATTGAATTTTGTTTGACACCAAAGATGACAGCAAATGTGATTAATTGCCACTCATAATTGCAGTTTCATTCCAGTGGTTATTGCTTGTCAGAATCAATTAATAGCTCGACCAAAACCTCATTCATTCCAGAATATTAAAGAATGATGGCTTGTGGGAATTATGCTAAACTAGCACTTTCAATTAGATTTGAAATTTTATAGGGTGCTGAATAATAGTTTATGAGTTTATAATAGTAAGTACCAGTGAGTTATTGTTGAATTGTAATTACTATAATCATGTGTGTTTATCTGGAGAATTGTAATTAGTCTTCATGTTTAAAAATAGACTATTGTACTTAATTTTTTCTTTAATGTATAGTTTCTGAAGTTCATTATATAAGGGAATGGGCTTCAAAAATAATCAGTTCCAGCCCTGGCTGGTGTGGGTCAATGGGTTGAGTGCCAGCTTGCGAACCAAAGGGTCACCAGTTTGATTCCCAGTCAGGGCACATGCCTGGGTTGCAGGCCGGGTCCCCAGTTGGGGACATGTGAAAGGCAACCACATGTTGATGTTTCTCTCCCCCTCTTTCTCATTCCCGTCCCTTTTCTCTAAAAAATAAATAAAATATATATTTTTAAAAAATTAGTTCCAATAATCTGGCAGAAGTATAATGCTCATGACTATGGCTCATTCAGGAGGAGGAAATTGAAGGTGAACAACCTGACAAGGTGCAATTCAGAGACGAAGTTTCTGTATATTCAATGGGTAGTCAGAACTCTTAAGTTCTTATTTCCTTTTTTTTATTGTATAAGTAATTGGCCATGCAAGTTAATAAAAACTAGGATACATAAAAAGGCAGCAAAATGGAATGTAGTGCAACTTCCTAGTTGAGAGGATTGAACTGTGAATTTAATTTTACTTCCAGAATCTTTGAAAATTTTCTTCCAAAATTATTTTTTTAAAGAATTCAAGTTTCTATCAATCCTCAAAATATGAGAGAAATCCCATGAATTTCAAATTTTATTCCATAAAATATAAGCATGGCACATAGCATTTTCAAAAAGTAGATTGTAGAGAATTCAGCAATGCAGCCTAAATTTAAAATTCAAAACTAACATGTGATAAAATTGTTAATCCAGAATATTCAGAGTAGATTGAAGCCAACTAAATGTAGCTTCAATTCTTTTTTTCTTAGTATTACTAAACAAATAGCATTCAACTGAACATAAAGGAAAAGGAGGGATGATATGATCAAATGAAGCAAATGTTGGAAAAAGGTCTGGTTATTGGGAAATGTGAAAATTTTCCCAGTTCATTGAATTGACCCAAATAATGATGCGGTAGTTGTACATTAATAGGATTGAAAAAGAATTGACTAGACTAAGTCACAGACTTCAGTTTCACTTTAGATTGCTGCCTTCATCAACTTGATTTATTGAATAATTGCTCAAATTGTTTCAAAATTCTGTCTGAGCTCAAATAATCTTATATTTTATTTCATTGCTTCTTTGTTAAGGAGTTAAGTACCTTTATCCATGTCACTATAAATGCAGGAAATACGGGGAGCATAAAATTAGATTAGGAATGAATTTGAAGAAGCATAACAGGAATGGAAGAAAAGGAATGTTATCGCTCTTGTTCTAGATAAATGTCTTCTGCAAATGTTGCTGGAGATGCCATTTACCATTCTGGGAACACATGCCTCATATTGAAAACTCTTTGTCAAAGAAAAGATTTAGTAATGGGCTGTTAAATGAAGTTTCCCCTAGCAACCTGCCCTATGTGTTTGTTTTGGAAACTTAAGAACAGAGTTTACGATGGAGTGCTTCTTGAATTAGGTGTTCTGTTCTCATCCCCTTTCTAATTACTAGCTCTGTAATTTACAGAAAGTGACTTTACTTTCTATGCCTTGGTTTTTTCTGTAAAATGGCAATGGCGGTAGCTATCTCGTAGCCCTGTTTTGAGGAATCAGTATACAGGTAAATACATAGAAGAGTACCCACACATAGGAAGGGCTAAAGTAGAAGTTGTCATTATATTATTGCCTTTTCTTTAAATAGCAAAGATTGGATTGTCAAATATTGATTTTGCAGTCTTGACTTGCACCTGAACACGGACTCTCTCAGAATACTCGTTAATTTTAGCCAATCATTCCAGCCCGTCAATTTACAACCCTGATTCTGTTTTACAAATTTTAGCTATGTGAGATCTGCAGACATGACAGATTTGACTTTACATTTTAATATAAGCCATTCATAATAATGTTCAGCAAGACATCGTTGAGTACAAAGTTCTTTGGCACATAACTGATCCACTAATCTCGTACTGTTTTTACAGTGGTTCAACCAACTTTGCATCTGCTTAACCAAGTTATCCTTCTATTCACAGTTCTCTATCTTGTGTGTGACAGATACTGTGGAATGGCTTCAGAAATACATTTTTATAAAAATTACAGTGCCTTTCTCCAAATCATCACTTCATTGAAGTTTAATATAGGCAATCTGTAGGTTTACATACTCAATTATCTCTCATTGCAGAACACCGACAGCTGCATCTCCCACATGCAAAGAACAAAGGAAAGTGAATCAATGGAAAGTTATCATTATTTTATCATTATTATAACTTGACTGTCATGGCTTCCCAAATGATTCAAAAACAAGAGTTCATCTTTTAATTTCTGGGATACATATAAATGCATCTGTATATCTCTTTGTTTTGTAGTTGCCCCTTCACCTGTGTATAATTATTTTCTAAATAATTCTATACTTTTAGTAAACCCCATAAATGAAAATAATTCTTACTGCCCCTGTATAATGGGTTTTATCCTTAAGCTTCATGTCACACCATTTGTAATGAGAAATTGCTGGAGAGAACAATGATAACCAAAATAAAAAATAAAAAAATCCTACCTCTCATTCTTCCAGCTACCATTAATTATCCTAGGTCCCCAGGACCACCGGGCTTAATGTACTTAGGGACTTGCATCATGTTCTTGCATCCTCTCTTCGTCCTTCCTTCTCTCATAAAGCACAACTTGGTCATATCAACAGCTTATGAGACTGATGATTCTTTGGTATCAGTGAATATGAAATCTTAATAACTTCAAAGAGCAATTATGAAATCTCCTTCTCTGTCTTTGTATAATATGTAATACTTTCACCAACTTCTGTACCCTGCTTGCCCCACAAAAATATTTAATAAGTGCCTGGTACTGGAAGAACTTATATAATGGGAAGATGGTTAAATTAAAACCAAGAGACTAGAATTCAAAAAATTATACTAAAAGTGTCCCAGTTACATTAAAGCATTCCTTCTTTGTGTCTCAGGATATGCATGTATTAAATGGAAAGATGATACTATATTAATAATGGTATACTGAGGAGGACCAGAGTTTGTCACCTTAAAATATGCCTTTTGGGACATTGATTATTTTAAGAAACAAAAGACTGAAAAAGAACCTTAGATCCTCTACTTTTACCTGCCTAAAGGAATTCGACAGAAAAACCTGCTTCATAAAGGGAACTTTAGCATACTCACCTCTTAGTTTACACTAATTAAGTGTGGGGGGAAGAGGACCCCGGCAACTCTGTAGATTCCCCTCTATGTCCCATTGTTTCTAGTGACCCAGCAAGAATTTGTTTGCCAGGCTTGCATGTTTCCTCTTTCTCATCTTCCCGTGGACCGCCTACTTTCCATTTGAAATTCCAGACCCTTTCTCCCTTCCCTGGGTTCAGAATGACATATAAGTGTCAACTGCCCAATGCATCCTCAGGTCTCGTATTCTTAGGGAACCCCCATATGTATAATACATATTTAACAAATTTGGTCATTTATTTTCTCTTAACCTCTTTTATGGTGATTTGGTTATTAGTCCAACCAGAAGAACTTAAAAGGTGAGCAAAAAATGATTGTTTCTACCCCCATAGTATCAGTCAATTACAAACAAACACCTTTACTTTTTTTGATCTTCAGCATCTGTATAGTGTCAGAATGATATGCTGAAGCTTAAAAATGGTGCAGCAGTAAGGCATTGTTCTTAATTAATCTATTCATATGCATTAATTGATCACTTAATCTGTGCTTCATAATGTGTTTCACAATAGATACAAGGGGAGGACCCCCCATTATCTTCTGGAGGACAGGCCCCTTATAGTACAGGCTTCCCCCATGAGGTGAGTGTTCTAAAACCCATCTGTATCAGTGTACCAGCTGGCATTGTTGTGAGAGGCTGCATTTGGCTTCAGTGAATTTTTTTGAAGACTCTTTCAGTGCATTTACCCAATTCATGGTGGGTGATTTACAAACAACCTGTCCACACCATGCTAAGTGTTCAGCAGTTTTTGACCAAAAACAACATGACCCTCATGCTTGAGCCCCCCCGCCCCCCGTCTTCACCCATTCTCACCCAGACTAACTTTTTATTTGTTTCCCAGGATGTAAAAAGTCCTCAAAGGGAAATGTTTTGCCAATGTGGAAGAAGTGAAACAAAAACAGCAGAAGCACTAAAGGTATAAAAATTGACAAGTTCAAAAACTTTTTTAAGCAGTGAAAAAAAGTCTTGATAGGTGTATTGCATCAAATGGAGAATACTTTGAAGGTGATTGAATTTAAATGTGTAAGAATAAATACACACATTTTTGTAAATAAATATAAATTCTGGGTTTTTAGGGCCCTCCTCATGTTTCTTTTCCTGATTCACCTGTAACTCTGTAAGCTCAAACATATTTCTGATATATATATATATATATATATATATATATATATATATATATATTCATATGAAATATGGCTTTAGGGATTACTAACATTGAAATGAATTTCCTATAGGTGCTAAGATGTTTTGAAAATATCAAGCAGAATGCTAAGTTTACTTCATATAAGAGCATTTTTTAATCAGTAAGATTAACTTGGAATCCCCATAGTAATTTACTAAAAAATGTTAAAGAAGTCAAGCAAAATGTTTCCCAGTGAACAATGACAACAAAATCTGCCGCTGTAACCTGTAACACACTTACCTTTTAAAATTGTCTTTTGAAAATCAGTACATTAAATTCTCTGCATGAGGAAGCACTCAAAATATTTTCTTTATCTTACATAATTCTATTCAAAGATTTATTATTATTTGTCATAAACCATAAGTAAGGGAAATGTCAATGAACACATTTTTTTTTTTTTGTATTTTGCTGAGTGCTCAACATTATATTGGCAAGTGAACAATCACCCCTGTTTGCTTGTAAAGCACAGCACTGAGCTGTGTAAGGGGCCGTTTAGATATTACCTAGCTTAGCTGGAAGGCAAGAAGAGCTGACCCAGATTATCTCAATGGAATAAGAGGAAAAATTGCCTATTTACCGAAGTGAAGACATGGTTAATGAAAAGTTTTAAGTCTATCCAAGAAAAAATCAAAATGCAATGGTGCACTAGGTTGTATCCACACTATGAGTTCCCCAAACCTACATTCTCTCCATTAGCATTACTTCTCTAATGACAAACTGAATTTTAAAATGCCTCTGGAATGATGTATTAGGCCAGGATTTTACCTATTTGCATCTATATATTCAAACTGAATTTCCTTGTGGTTATTCGGGGAGAGAAAAAGCTTGCTTTTGAAAATCAAGCACAGGTATCTTCAGCTTCTGTAATAAGTGTATTTTCTCCAGAGAATAGAGCAACTGAAATCAGATGTTCTAATAAGAGCTCTCTTAAAATCATAACTGGTATCCTGATGGAGCTGAAGAAACCAAATAGCCTTTTTTTCTCGTTTCAACATGTTTCAGGGAAATCCCAGAAGTTGAAAATTAGCAATACTGTGGAAGTTAACAAGTACTGAGAGTTACAGGGACGTTTGGAGGGCAAATAGGCTGCTTTTTACTTGCAACACTCTGATATTCAAACCACAGGATGGGATATGTATAAAAGGAAACCTAATAATATAGTGGGAATCAGTTCCCTTCAGCAGAAAGAGAGGAACGCACAAAAGAAACAGATGGTGCTAAGTTTGTGGTAATAGGGCGAAGCACTAAATAGTCTTTGACAGAGCTTGCCCCCAGAGAGAATGGCAGTGGTGGGACTTAAATCATTTTTTACATTGCTCACTGACTTCCTTTGCCTACTAATAAGTCTTCAGAGAACATATTTAGATTCCAGCCTGACTTCACTGCTCTCTGTTAATGTTACATGTCCTGTGCTGAATTTGTTTAGCCCTATGACCCCAATTTTAGTTTCAGGACCCTCTCTTCAATCCTTTCCTCTTTTAAAATGCAATTTTGTAGAAAGCAAATATTACCCTCAGCTATTCTCTTTTTAAATTTTGCATAATAACCGGGAAAACCTAGAGAATAGAGTGATTCTCAGCCTTAACTGCACAGCAGAAACAGTTGGGGGATTTTTTTTTCCTTTAAATATTGATGCTTTATCTCCACTGCTGAACAATTAAATTTCTAGAAATACCTAGATTACTCTGTAGTCTGAGCAGGCGGGACATAGGTAATGTTTTCAAAGTGTCTTCAGAGATGCTGGAGTTCAATATGAGTTGATAACCTGGAGGTTAACGCCCTCTAGAACAGGAGGGTTTTTACACTGGCTGTAAACTGGCCATTCCGTGCACTGCTAAGAAAAGAAGGGATCTAGCTGAATTGGCAGCTATTCTTCCCTGACACTGCAGCACCTAGGGCATATTTTGTCACAGTGCTTACCCCCTTTAGAAGTCAAATTATAGCATTCTTTGTCTCCCACTCAGAGAGGGTAAGGGTTATATTTTAATATCTTTGTCTTACAAATTCCTATCCTTTATATAATACACTCTTGAAAGCCAACTCCTAACGGACGGGGGCTAGATTTTTAAAAAATATATGTATAAAATTTTTTGTTCAAATTTTTGCCTTTATATAGGTGATTGACAGTGATCGAAAAATAGTGGTGTTCGGTATTTTTTAAAACAACTTAAGCTGTTGCAAGTGGCAAATTAGACTAGTGCCTCACAAATTTTAAACATTCTTGCATCTTTGGTGTTGGATAAATACAAAGATATTTTGATATAGTTTCTCAGAATTGTATTGCATTTCCTCTGCAGCCAGAGAAGTCCTGGAGTCAGCCACAAATGGGCTTATGAAAGGATAACTTTTAAAATATGTTTCTGCTTTTACTTAGATTAAATAGGACCCTGAAATTTGTAATCCTCTTAGACAATGAAATTGAAATAAAAATGCTTTTAAAAACATATTGTGCTATAGTGCCTCTAAAATAAAACCCACTTTAAACAAAAGTAGCCCATTAATCTAACAGTATCCCCCTGACTTTTTCTGTCTAACTGATCCATTGTTCTTTTCTTCTCTCTGGTGTTATGACCAAAGGCCAGATTTCACTCCTCCCTATTATTATTCCGTTCCTCAGCTTTGGGGCCCTGAAGAGAAAGTCATTTTAGCCCCAATGAGAAACTGTATCTAACTTCACAAGGAGACAGAAGCTCCTGCATCCTCCCCATCCATTCTGTAGAAATGCAAACTACTCCTTGTTGGGCCTGTATCTACATCACTATATTGATGAGCTTTTGCAAATTACATTGCTTTTTAATTATGCTAGTTTCATTACAAATAATAAAAAATTTGACTTCCTAACATGCAGGGTCAGGGGTGGAGAGAGGTTGGATTTTGTTTATGAAATCTCTGTAGGCTTGTTTGCAGGGTACACTAAAGATCCCTGATGAAGATACAGTAAGAGGCCTTTCTGGGAATCTTCTACCAGTGCAGTAATGGGGAGGATGAGGGAAGTGGCTGCCAGGTACTAAAGAGGAAGGTTTATAGAGACACTGATATATGTTCACTGTAGTTTCTATTATTATATATCTGATTCTTAAATTGTTCACTATAGTTTCTGTTAATATATATCTGATTTTAAAATTGGGGTAGGGAATCAGAATGTCTTCAATCTTTTATTATAAACTGTACTCTCCCCCTCTATTCACCCCTTCTAAGCTTAGTACAAGAAATACTATGTTCTATTTTTCTAAAATATTTCATCCTAATGAGCTCTTAAAATTATCCAGTAGTATTCCAATTTGATTCATCTTTAAGATTTTTATTCCTACAGAGTAAAGGATCACTTGTTATCAATCAATAGCACTGATGGAATGCAAGCCTCATTGTAAGATTTTAAAAACTATTCTTGCCCAAAACATGCCTACATTTCCCTATGGAAACTTATGTATTAGTAAGTAATCTCAATATAACATATTATTTGCTATAGTAGAGGTAAATACACAATGTTTAAGGGCATTATGCCTTAGAAATGATAGAATAAATTGCTAATAATCATTAGACTTATACTTCTCCAACTGTGTGCCCTATTATTAATTTAGTCAATAATTTATAATCATTCTCTTATTTTTCTCCTGAGATTTTTAATTCATTGGAAAGTGTACTTGCCTTTAATACAACTGGAACAGACTAAATGCCTCTACTGGATTGTCTGTTGGTTTAAAACCTTTCTTGTGCAGATACATTGTACATCATTAGATCGCATAGTTCTTGTGAACCAAATATTCTCTGATTCCAGCCCTGTCAAGCCTCCTGCACAGTTCGTGCAATTACGTCAAGTGAAACTCATGAATCACAAAGTAATGACAAAGAACTGTATTGCAAGACCAACGTAATAGCCATTAAATCAGAAGATTAATTTTGGAAACACAGGCTTTTGAAAAGCCATAAAGGGGTCTGCAAACTGTTTGAGGAGTCACACTCAAAATATTTTCAGAAGGTAGGTCCCCTTCTTGTTTATGTATCTGTCTGTTGGGAGTCCTATGAGCTCTGCAAATTAGAGTGCCCAGAAATCGTTTTGTAGGTCTGCATTATACTTGTGCTTGTTAATAACCACTGGATTTGATGTACTTTCTCCTCTGTGCACATGTGTCACTGGGATGTAGCAGAGCTCCCTCTCTTTTACAGGTTATCAGCAGCTTGCAGGGTGGCAGAACTGAGATAGAAGGAGCGTTCTTCTCCAGTGAACTGACTTTAGTGCAAGGAAAACCAAGTCAATGGTTTTTGGTCCATCTCCCAGATTATAGAAACTGACTATCTCATTAGTGATTAAAACAGCAGCTGTTAATGTCTTGGAGCTGGTGGACCAGCTTAATTATCTTGAAAGCTGGCTAGATTCCTCTTCTTTTAGCCAACATGGGGATTTCATTCTCTCGAAACTCATCCCAAAGCAAAATAATTTCAAATGGTCCCGAAAAGTGAATCTTGTTGCCTGCCATAGGTTTAGACTTGGTATGCTCTGTTTTCGGTCGTGGTAAGTGTTGTGCAGCTAACTTTATGGGTAACACTGTAGTGGCGTCATAAATACACTCACACTCTACTCCAATGTGCCAGAAAAATGTAGTGTCGTTATTCTGCAAAACAGTTCTTATCTCTTTCACTAGCCTCTTCATACTAAATAGTGGAAAGTAGAGGCATGCTAAAGGTAGTCCAACATAGCCTGAGTCAATAATTTAGTTTCTTTAGGATTGACTGTTTCTTTTGAACACTTTTTCATTTCAACATTTTCTCTCTTCCTGATTTTGATCTTTCCTGAAATGGCGTTTGGGTATGCAAGGGTCAGGTGATCAAATACTTTGGTTGAGGGGTCCTCCAGGCCCCTGAGTTCCTGAGTTTGTTACAGATGTTACAAATAAATGACCCGTCCAGACACCAGTGTTCTGCTGGGGCGTGCCGCTGAACTTAAAGAATGGTACATCCATGGTCTAACTTCTCGTGTCTGGATCAAGGGCTAGGGATGACCCTGGCCAACTCCTTCTCATATTCATGTTGAGCATTTGCCATGTTTCCCTCCTGGCTCTCTGTCAGCATTCCTGCGACGTGGGCACTAAAAGAGCCATGAGGCCACAGTGCACCTTGTGCCTGGCCATCGCGTCACACCCTAGTGACTTGCTTGTGGCATCTGCCTGTTGAAAAGCATTTATCCCACACTACATACTTTTCTCAGGCCACCTCTGCTCTCATTGTTGCCATAAACTTCTGTAACACACCTGCAGCTTCAGCTAAAGAAGCAAGGCCTCAGCGGCTGCCACTCTGCCACCTTTATCACTGTCTCTTTCCATGTGTTTTTCACTACTCCGTAAGTGGTAAGGGGCAGGCTTTTCTTTTATTTCCCTATGTCATTTCTCCCTTCTACCATATGACGACAAGCTTCATGAATTAGTTGCAAAAGGAACGTCTTCTCTACATGAAGGGAGAGATTCTTTGATCTGTCACTTTCATGTCTAGATGTTCTTATTCTTATGTAAAGAAATTTAAGAAATTTATTATTTCTCTATTTTTATTTCCTCTCCCCACTCTCTCTTGCTTGTCAAGGTCATTTTGTTGTTGCTGTTTTTGTTGTTGTTAAAAGCATCAACTACCTGCACCTTCTCTGAGATGTTAGATGTCTGAGATTTTTTTAAGGGTAAATTACAATGCACTAGTATATATTTACAAATATTACATCTGTTACCTTACTCTACTTTCAACATCCATCTTAGTATATCACCTTCTCAGACTACTGTGCATTTCTCCAGTTACTGTGAAAATCATCTGGGCTGTTTAAGTATTTTAAGACTTGATAATACTATACTTAAGAAATTGCATTTGGTATTACAGGGGAGGAGAAACTTTCCCCTCAACCCTACTAATATTTTTTTAATAGAGGCTCTGGAAATTAGACTAATCAAAAGAGATTAACAAGAGAAAACAATCTTATTAATGTGAGCAGTATGCATATACGTGCAGGAACTCAGTAATGAATAACTCAAAGAGATGGTTAGAACTTGAGGTTTATACAACATCTGAACAAAGAACAATACGTTTCTAGAGAAGTGACAAGACAAAGGAAAAGAGCTTTTAGGCTCTTAGCATGGTAAACTGTAGGAAGATAAATATACAGGAGAAGTGCTAGAAGATAAGGATTGTTTTAGTAAGGTTTGTTATGTATTGTAGGTTCCTCTCAGTGTCTCAGTGCTGTCTCTGTGGTGATAAGAGTCTGGAGTTGTCTCCAGTGATTAATAATCACCCCTCCCTTCCTGGCAGAGAAAGGATGACAGAGTTGTGTGTTTGTGCATGCCTGCTTCTTTTCCATTGCTTTTAGCTCAAAATAATTCTTGTGTCAGAGTGTCCTATGTTAGGGTGACATCTGAACTGCTTCACTCCCCCATTGGAAATTTTAAGAAGCACAATATATTAAAAATCATGTTGTTAGCTAGGGAGAGAGATCTGAGTTAGAGGTTATAAGGTAAGAGGCCTGTGAAGGAGGAAACACACATAGATTGGGCAAGCCGAAAAGAAGAAACATGAGCAAATTCCTTCCTCTCAGACCTGTGGCTAGGTTGGTCTAGATGAACAGTTGTGTCCCATTTCTGGAGGCAGTGCTACAGTAGGGCAGCTACTTAGAGTGGGCCTCTGTGGTGTGAGCATTCAAGCATTTACTGAGGGGCACTTCTGTGGAAACAAATGAAACACAAACTCTAATGGCTAGAACCAACTACACACTAAACGGTGTCTGAGCAGTCAGTCCAGATTTCTAGATGTCGGGCTTCGAACATCCTTAAGTGGTGAAGGGAGAACAAGCAGAGGCAATCCAGCTCTGTGACCATCTCTGCTGAGAGTATGCACTGGCATGTTATTTTGCAGAACAAGAGTATGGGAGGACCCAGCTTCAGCTTGCAGGGCCTTTATTATGACCCAGATAATCAGGTTTTAATTCTCAATGATGCCAAGTCAGGAGGGGAGAGGAAAAAAATCAAACCTTAATTACTCACAAAATGTAAAAAAACACAAGGTTCAGTTTACAGAGAGATGAAAATAGCTCAAAGGTAATGAACATACAAAAGGGTAGGTTATAATTTTTCATTGAAACAGAATTTCTTCCTACAACTTCTTCCCATTTTTCAAAGGTAATCAAAGTAAGGCTAATTTGTTTACAGAATAACTCCAGTCTCATTAAACTCGGCCTGATTATTTACATAAGTGCAGCAAGAACAGTGATTCATCATATATGGGATCTTTTTTTTTAATCTGCCTTCCTGAAGCTTTCAATAAGAAATCTTAACCTAAACTTTTAAAGGCTTCTCAGGGCTGGGAAGTCAAGCCAGAAACTTGCCATTAAACTTTTCCTTCAATACCAATAGATTTGGATAGTTTCTCCCTGAGGTCTCCAAAATATTTTAAGATTCCTAGGCCTACCAGAAAATGACCTTTCTTACTTACTTATAAGTCTGGGAACATTGTAAGCCAGGTTTCAGATCAGATTTTTCAAGGAGTTTTGTAAGCATTGGCTCTATAAAGTCAATTTATTTTCTTAAATGTGTCTGGTAATGTCTGATTCTACGCACATCATTCTCAAAAATGATATTCCAGTCAAAGCCTTCACAATATAACCAATGTTTGCAGTTATGTCCTATGACAAAGAAAACAGATTCCGATTGAGCTTATGCAAATAACCGTATTACCATGAAAATATGAACATTAAATAAGAGTTTTCCAAATTTGGAGAGATCAATTAGGGAGAAAAATTAAAGGTTCATTTTTGTTTATAAAATTATATTCCACCAGTAGCTGTAAGTCATAGATAGCTTAAGAAATAAGGGTGGAAGGACCCTTTAAATCTGGAAAACAAGACATTAAAGAATCAATAATGTTTCAGGCAAAAAGTCATAAAAAGTATAATCATTCTCATCTGTTCATTCAGTCTGATGTGATTAATTTTAGTTCTGCTTGATCTTGGGTTAGCAGTTTTATGAATCCATCAGTTTCTCCATTAGGGTTCTAGAAATTCTTATCAAGTTCAGCAGCATGATCTTAATTTAAATGTTATCAAAAATCTGTATTCCAGAATACTTATCTGAGTTTTTTCCATGAATCACTTGGAAGATGAACACTTTGGGACTATAACTGATTGCAAATGCTTTCAGAGAAGAATCAAAGTAAAACAGTAACTGTCTGTGAGTCACAAAAGGCTTAAAATGCTCATGGATATAAATCCAATGAGAGTTCATTATAATGCAAGTGGACAGGAATATTAGCTATTTCTGTGACACATAACATTTTAAGATAATAACTGGCATTATGACTGATAACATTATGTCAGGGCATATGGGCAGTAGGGACACTGACAAATTTCAGGAATTTCATAAGATTTTTAAATACCTGTACTAATTACATAAATTCATGTGAATATAACCTAAAAAAGTTAAACATCACTTCTTATTTGATAGCCATACCATATAATTTAATATATCAAGTAAACCTAATCAGTTTAATGTATGTCTTTTTGAGTCCTCCCAGGGAAATCTCAAAGTCAGTTCAGGTCAAAAAGACTTCATTTAGAATTTGATTTTGTTAAAATTTAGAATCAGAAGTTTGTCAAACATCACAGATCACTATAAGACATTACTTGGTTATCTATTTTAAAAAGTAGCAATTAAAGAGTTCAAATGCTAATACAGTAAATAACATACTCGAAAGGAAAAACAAAACAACATAATCATAGCTTTTTCAATATTGGAGAAAACTTGATTTTCTTTTTATCAAACCTAACCAAAGGTTGTTTCTTTTTTAAAATGATTTAATTATTTTAATTATTGTTATTCTATTACAGTTGTCCCCATTTTTCCCCCTTTGCCCTTCTCCACCCAGCCCACCAACCCCCACCCAAGTCAATCCCCACACCATTGTCCATGTCCATGGGTCATTCATACGTGTTCCTTGACTAGTCCCTTCTCCTTCTTTCCACCATTATCCCCCTCCTCAGTTCCCCTGGCCTCTGTCAGTGTGTTCCATGTTTCCATGCCTCTGACTCTATTTTGCACATTAGTTTATTTTGTTCACTAGCTTCCTCTTATACTGAGATCATATGGTATTTGTCTTCCATCTACTGGCTTATTCACTTAGCATAATACTTTCCAGTTCCATCCATGCTGTCGCGAAAGGTAGGAGTTCCTTCTTTCTTTCTGCTGCATAGTATTACATTGTGTAATTGTACCACAGTTTTATGATCTACTCATCCACTGATGGGCACTTAAGCTGTTTCCAGCACTTGGCTATTGTAAATAGCGCTGCTATTAACATTGGGGTGCATAGGTTCTTCTGAATTGATGTTTCAGGATTCTTAGGGTATAATCCTAGCAGTGGAATGGCAGGATCAAAAGGCAGTTCCATTTTTAGTTTTTTGAGGAAATCCCATACTCTTTTCCACAGTGGCTGCACCAGTCTGCATTCCCACTAACAGTGCACTAAGGTCCCCTTTTCTCCACATCCTCGCCAGCACTTGTTGTTTGTTGATTTATTAATGATGGCCATTCTGACAGGTATGAGGTGTTATCTCATTGTGTTTTGTTTTTGTTTTTTAATTCTTAACTTTGTAGGTCTTTATTTAAAAATCTGAGTGGCCAATTTTCCACCAACACAGGGAGCAGAAACCTTCACAGGCATCACAATCTTTTGCTAAGGTTCTGCCTTTGTTATTTTAATTTTCATCTCTTTGATGGCTAGTGATATTGAACATTTTTTCATATGTCTATGGGCCCTCTGTGTGTCCTACCTAGAGAAGTGTCTGTTCAGGTCCTTTGTCCATTTTTTAATTGGATTGTTTGTCTTCCTGGTGTTGAGTCATATGAATTCTTTATATATTTTGGAGATTATACCCTTGTCTGATGTATCATTGGCAAATATGTTTTCCCATAGTCAGTTCCCTCTTCATTTTAATGATGGTTTCTTTAGTCCTGCAGCTTTTTAATTTGATGTAGTTCCATTTGTTTTTGTTTTTCCTTTATTTTCCTTGCCCTAGGAGATATGTTGGCAAAAATATTGCTGTGTGGGATATCTGAAAATTTTAATGCCTATGATTTCCTCTAGGACTTTTATGGTGTCATGACTTATATTTAAGTCTTTTATCCATTTTGAGTTTATTCCGTTGTATGGTCTAAGTTGGTGGCCTAGAGTTCTTTCTTATTTCTTTTTTTCTTTCTTTTTTTTTTTTCATGTACCATTCCATTTCTCCCAACATCATTTATTGAAGAGACTATTTTTACACCATTGTATGCCCATTCCCCTTTGTCAAATATTAATTGACCATAGAGACATGGGTTTATTTCTGAACTCTCAGTTCTGTTCCATTGATCTATGTGTCTGTTCTTATGCCAGTACCAGACTGTTTTGGTTATAGTCGTCTTGTAGTATAATTTTATATCAGGTATTGTATCCGTCCAACTTTATCTTTCTTTCTCAAGATTTCTGAGGCTGTTCAGGGTCTCCTTTGGTTCCGTATAGATTTTTGGAGTATTTGTTGTAGATCAGTGAAATATGTCAGTGGTATTTAACATGAATTGTGTTGAATCTGTAGATTACTTTGGGTAGTATGGACATTTTAATGATGGTAGTTCTTCCAGTCCATGAACATGGTGTATGCTTCCATTTATTTGTATCTTCCTTAATTTCTTTCTTCAGTGTTACGTAGTTTTCTGAGTACAGGTCTTTCACCTCCTTGGTTAAGTTTATTCCTAGGTACTTTATTTTTCTTGTTGTGATAGTAAATGGGATTTCTTTCCTAGCTTTTCTTTCTGATAGTTCATTGTTGGTGTACAAAAATGCCATCTACCTGACTGCTGTGGCTCAGTGGATTGAGCGTTGGCCTGCAAGCCAAGTGTCGCTGGTTTGATTCCCAGTCAGGGCACATGACTAGGTTGCACGTCAGGTCCCCAGTTGGGGGCACGAGTGAGAGGCAACCACACAGTGATGTTTCTCTCCCTCTCTTTCTCCTTTCCCCTCTCTCTATAAATAAATAAACAAATAAACAAATAAATAAATAATTTTTTAAATGCCATCAATTTCTAAATATTGATTCTGTATCCTGGTTTTCTTAAGTAATAAAAGACCTGATAAAAACATGGAACACAGAAAATTATTCTGGTAGGACACATACTCTGTTTTTCTAGGCAGATAATTCAACAGGTAAATAAAAAACAAATTATATTTCTGGTAGATGGAACAAGCTAGCTATCCAATGAGGGCTCAAGCTTTTTACCGATATTTATGCAGAAGATCTTCAAGATTTTCATTTGTGCTAATATGTAACCTTATGAAGACTGTGTACTAATTTGGGCTAATGTCCCTTTAGAAATACCAAGTAGCAGTTTTTTGGTTTGTTTTTGTTTGTTTGTTTGTTTTGCCAAAAACCTCTTTTTACCTTTTTTTTTTTTTTTATTTCAGGCAGTTTTAGATGTTTGGTTTAGCCAGGAGTTGTGTCCTTGGATATTTACATGTTAAAGTCATGGTAATATTTACATCTAGGACAATTGATATTGAAGTTTTTATTTTTCTTAATTGTAGACAGTCCAGTGAATTCTTTGTGGTAGAAGATTCAAAGTACATTCATAAAGAGCTTTGTATGAGAACTGGAGCTGTTGCGGTCTCATTATAGAGTAAGGGGCAGTAAGTCCGGGATTGCTGTGTGTTCCAGGAGCTTTGCTAAAGCTATGTCCTGGATTTCAGTATTACCTAAGTGTCCCAACTGCTGTTGCAGTTCTTAACTTCTGTTATAAATCTGATCTCCACTTAGTAATCTTGGTAAGGGCCAGCAAAGGAACTCTGCTGTTCTTTCCTCTCTCTTTTCTTCTTCTTATCTGATCTACCCATAGGAACCAGTAGGACATTTGTTTAGGATGAGAGCTCTCTAAAACTCCTTTTAGATACTTTCCAAATCAAAAATCCATTGTCAGGACCTTAGTGGGTAAGATCTCCAAAGGTATACCCATTCCAAAGGTGGTACCAACCAGAAAGCCTTTTATGGAAAAATCCTGAGACAACTTCCTAGCTTAGAGAACATTTCATCATGGACACAAGAGCCACCCCTAGTGTGGATGCAGGTGATGTAGCCCTTGTGGTCCAAAAGGTCACTCCCAAAGTCAGTAAAAGAAAGCAAAGACTTTCATTGTCACAGGCAATAAGGAAACTGGGTCTCCCACAAAAATGAGGCACCTTTAATCACACACTCCCTAATCTATGATACCAGGTAGGTCATATGGGATAAGATTTTTCCAGCAGAGACAAGGAAGTGAAGGGGAAAGATGACAAAGGCCCCATATAGGCTGAAGCCTCTTATTCAGACTAATTCCCCTGAGAGCTGACACAGGGCTGTGTCTAGAGTCATTGGCAGATTAAGCCTGATACCTCTGTCTCCCAGCAAGCAAAAACCAGGGACAGTATGTTTTCACTGGGTTCAAGAGAAGCTCTCATGATCCAAAACAAGACATTTAGTTAGTTGGTTGGTTAGTTAACTGGTGACTCACAGGAAAGTTTGTTTAAACAGACTGGTCTGGTGAGACCTGTAAACTCACCAGTTTGTGAGCTCAGTTCAAATAACAGGCTTGTAGGATTTATGCCTGTGTTTTACCCTATGATTTTCTCCCTTACGATGAATGACATGAGAAGAGACAAAGGGCCATTGTGTCTATCAGAAAGAGAACTACGTTACTAACAAATAAAGTCATCGCATACCTGAAGAAGTAGTTGGCACAAATGTTTTCTCCTGTTCATCTAAATTTGGAAAAGAGGAAATTTTTATCACCCTTTCTTAACCAGACCTTATAGACAGAAATCCGGGAGGCTGTTTTTGGTAAAATTTCTACTTTTTACTGACTTGGTCAGTAGTCGCAATATTTAGCTGCAGCCTCCAGGAGTGCTCTGTCCCATGTATCTGGTTTGAATTGCCAAAACTGTGAAAAAGGAAGAAGGTCCTCTATCCTCTTAGGTTCAGTGGCTGGGCCTTCAAAATAAACTCACAATAGACAAATTAACAAGAAAAAACCAAACGTGTGTTAACACATGCATGTGGGAGAACACAGGGATGAGTATCTCCAACCTATGGTTAAAATAAACGAAGACCAATAAATTTTTAGAGAAGTGACAAGACAAAGGGGAAAGGATTTAGGCTTTTAAGGGCAGTCGTCGTCGTCGGCAGCCGTCCGTCTCGAGAGACGATGGTGTAGCTTCTCAAGAGTCTATCTGCACCGCCGAGAATGGCTGTGCAGTCCTACTCGGGAGCGACACGGTATCTGTCTCCTCCCGTGTTGAATCGACATCTTGCGATGACGCTGGAGTGTCCTCTCCAGTGAAGCTGAAGCTACAGAGCCTGGGCAGGGTGATATGGAGGGTCTGCTGTTGCCCATGCAGCAGACCCCCCCTCTCTTCGCAGCTGAAGGGTCCAAGGGAAAGACGGAGTCAATACAGCTTGGCTTCAGGTGCGCCGCAGGAGTTGCCGGTGTTGACTACAACGTCAAACCGCCTTAGGGACTCCGGCTCCAGATTTTCTGTTGGGGTTTACTCTCTTAGCCTTTCCCCTGAAGAGGTATGCCGCAAGGCAGCGGAGGTTTTTTGGAATCAGAGTTTTCCTTCTCTGATGTGCCCTGACTGGAAGATCGAACCAGCGACACTTAGCTCACAGGCCGACGCTCAATCCACTGAGCCAAAGAAATTAATGGAAAGTAAGAGCTAACTAGGAGGGTTTGTTACTGCAGAATATTTTGGTGCTGTCTTCAGGCTGATGAGAGTCTAAAAGGCATCTTGCTCTTCTCGTAGAGACAAGGAAAGCAGAGAGGGTTTTTCCTTGTGTCTGCTTCTCTTCAATTAGTTTAGCTCAAAATAACCTTTATGTCAGAGTAGCATATTTTGGAGTGGCATATTCTGTCTGAACCCCTTCAGTATTAATTATATATATACACAATGAACAAGATCTTACTGAGTCACCTTAAATATCCACATCAGTAATTCTCAAATTTTTAAATGTCATAGTGTTTTTAAGAAACTGAGTTTTTAATGGATTTTCAGTTCCCTTCATTTTCACACTTACAAAATTCTGCTTAAATTTAGAAAATAAAAATAAAAACCCAGATTTTGAGTTCTACATCTAGAATTATCTCCCAGTCATGACAAAATAGCTTCTATCTAACTAACAATTGCTCTAACACAGTTATAATAACAAACTAATAATAATAATAAAAGAACCAGCTGTTTGGAGGCATTGGAGAGCATCCAGGACAGCCAAGGGCAGGGTACTAAAATCCTAAATAGGAACCAATGAGAAGGCAAAAATATTCAAGTGAACTAGGAATTTTTCTTTTCACTCTTCATCCCAAGATTCTTGTCATTTCCTAAGTGTTATGAGTTGAGAGACTGAGCACATTGTGATGACCTGGAGCTTTCAGCAGTTTTATAAATCTAAAGAAATGAAAAGAGTAGGAGTAAGAGTAATGCCAGGGTCTATGGCACCAAGATTTACCGGGGAAAAGAAACAGAGACATGGGCCCTTTTCCACTGGAGGCCTTTGCTGAGAACTGAACTGAAAGGTTAAGGAGCCCTCTTACCAGTGTCACGGTCCTAAGCAAACAGAAGTTGGAGTTCAGTGCCTGTAGTCAGCCTGGAGAGAGAATTCATTTCCAAAATAGAGATGTGGACCCCACAAATTAAACACAAAATAGAAAACCCCTTTAAATATTGGACAACTAATTTGACCATATCTCATTACCGCATTGGTCATTGGAAAATTGCAAATTAAGTCCAAATTAAATACAACTACACACCCACCAGAATGGATAAAAAAAAATTTTAATGGCAACCGCAAGGATTTGGAACAAGTTGAACTCTTGTATTCTACTGGTGGGACATAAATTTGTGTATCCTCTCTGGAAGACTTTCCAAATCTATCAAAGCTGAACATTCTGTATGACTCAGTATTGTACCCAGTAGCACGGAGTTGCTTCAAAAGACAGCTATAAGAAGTTTGTAATAGCATTATTCATAATATTAAAAAATTTGAAACAACTCAAATATTCACCTATATATAGTATTTTAGGTAAATAAATTTTGGTATATTCATATTATGGAGGAATATACAACACTAAAAATAATATGGATGCTTCTATTGAACAGAGTGTTCATATTCAGCAAACACACACAAAAAACTGACCTACCAGTGAGAGGTCAGAATAGTAGCTACACTTTATACTTGAGGGCACTAACACCTAGAACAGCACAAGGAAGTATCTGAGTTATGGGCTATTTCTTGAAGTGGGTGGTAGTTATACACGTGCATTCATTTGTATTCATTAATGAAACTGTATACTTTTATTTGCAGATTTTTATGTATTTATAGTATTCTTCAAATTTTTGCTTAAAGGGTTATTCAATTTATGGGAGACTTTTTGTTTTGAACAAAATTACTTAATCCTTCCTTATTCCACAAAGTGATGAAAAAACTCTAGAAGACCCCTTTGGAGCATCCTGTGCAATAATTAAACAAGTCACATTTTCATAGATACCTTTAAACTACACACTTAAAGTTGGTCATAACAAAGAATGTCAGAATGTTGATAACTAGTTTGAAGCTAAATTAAGAAATACAGGGTTTCATTATACTGTTTTCTACTTGTGTATATTTTTGAAATTTTTTGTAAGTTTATGAAAGGAAAATACAAGCATCTGTCAATTCAGTAACAAAAAGCAAATTATATTACAAATGTATTCCCATGGAGGAGGAGAAAGAAGAGTCAGAAGAAGAAATATTGGATGAGGAAATTTGGTTTGTTTCAACTACAAATTTTAGTTAAACATTCTGTACTCCTACTTTCTTTCTAGAAGACTAAATCCTTTTCCTGTTTCTAGGGCTTATTTTAACCTGACCTTCTCTAGAAATCTTAATTACTATTCTTGCTTCCAAGCTGCAGTTGCTCAAATATTATTTGTTGTCAATTAATTTTTGTTATATTACATGCTGTGCTGCTCCTGTTGTTCTGTTTTTTATGCTCATTATTTTTCTTTAAATATTTTACCGCTTCCTGGGAACCTTGTCATGTCTGGGAAATGTTAAAGATTCATTATATTTTCATTTATAATTTATCAATCTTGCATTATCATTTTGTTAATAATTTATTCATTGAATACTCATTATTAATCAGCACCTTTTTGAACAGGGCTTATTCTTCCTGGATGCCACATATCTAATGCTCATTAGTTTATTTTCTCCTTGGAAAACCCATATGAACTTGTTATTATTATCCTTATTTTATGAACCAGGTAACTGAGGCACAGAGAATAGTAAGTGTAGGAGCTCCAGAACTAAATTCTTAAATCCACCTAATGCTGCCTATTAATTGTTTATTGGGCCCAGCATAGTGCAGTAGGAAAAGAAACCTTCCAAGGTGCTTCAATAATCTAAAGCACTTACTTTTATTTATTTTTTATTATTTATGTATGTTTTTAGGAGGAAGGGAAGGCAGAAAGAAAGAGAGGGAGAGAAATATTGATGTGAGAAACATTGATCAGTTGCCTCTCATAGGTACCCCAACTGGGGACTGAACCTGCAGCCTAGGCATGTGCCATGACTGGGAATCAAACCAGCTACCTTTCACTTTATGGGATGACACCCAACCAACTGAGCCACACCAGTCAGGGCTGAAGCATTTTCCTTAGTGTTGACTTTTTCTTCATTAAAGCAGAATTCTCTTCAGAAGCCATGAGATATAAAGTGGTTTATCATTGAAACTGAATTTGTATTTTCTTCACAATACTATTAATAGTTGAATTATGTCATTGAAATTTAGGCCTGCATTTCTGCAAGTAATGATAAATTGTTCACCACTAGCTATTTGCAAATTTTTCAGCCTGGTACTTCTATATATTATGTTATCCTAGAAAAAAATTCTACAACTTTACAAATTTAATGAAGAGGGAATCTTAGGTAATTATTTTACTGTCCTTTGTAACAGAAGTCAGGTCCCATGTGGAGTCAAAGAAATAGCTGCCACGTTGTATCACAAAGGCTCATTAGATGGAAGTCTAATGCACTGTTAAATATTTGAGGACCAGACAGACTGGCACTGATGAGAATTTGCTCACTGACCCTGATGAAGTCATTGCACCTCTTTAAACATTCTGTCCTCTTCTTAGCTATCACATACTAAATGTGCTCAGGAAACCCACTGTATTTCTGAAAAATAGCCGGCTTAGGACTGCATTTATAGATATATGCTTCTTGTTTCCAAAAGGGCTTCTAGTCAAAATATGTGGCACACAAATAGAAAGCTAATTTAAACCACCTGAGGTCTCAGGAGCCCATAGTCACCACTGATAACACTCTGGTGTATATTTCTTTTATATCTTTTCCTACACAAATATTAATCTTGTTAATTAAATCAAAAAGAAAAAACCTGAATATTACCATAAATTTCATACATTTGCATAATTTATAAATTATTATGTGTACTAAGTCTGTAAGACTTGATAGAACTAATACAATTTTAGACTTTTTTATACATACTGTTAAGTCACTTTCTCGAAAATTTGAACCAGTTTAAAGCCCCTCACAATAACACATAAAAGTACCCATTTCCCATACCCATGCTGATAATGCTCATTATTTTTCCATCTTTATCAGATTCAATGGCATCTCAATATTTTACTTTGCCTTTATGTAATCACCAAGGTAGTTAAATACTCCCATGTGTTTACTGACATTTGAATTTCTTTGGGAAAGAATTGTTTATGGCATTGTTTTCTATTATGCTGTTTAGGTTTTTCTTATTAATTTGGAAGCTCACTCTTACTCTCCTTTGTGCACTCTTTCCCCTCTGTATATACACATACACACATAATATAGGTATAAAAATATTTATCTATATATTCATTTAGATATGTATCTATTTACATATATACAGATACATAAATTTATTTTATAAGTATGTTAAGCATTTTTCTTTTTTATATTTTTGATGTGTAAAAGTTTAAAAATTTTAAGTAGTTAGACCTATCAGTTTTTACTTTAATGGTTTTGGCCTTCTTTGTTATGCTGAGGAGAGCCTTTTCTATACCAAGTTCTCATAAAAGTATACATTACTTGTAATTGTTCTGTGACTTTATTTTTACTTTCAAAATCTAACCTGACTAAAAGTAATTTGTTAAGTGTAAGGTAAGGATCAAAAAAATTGTTTTTTTAAAAATAACTACCTACTTTTTCTAATAACATATGTTAAATAATAAATCTTTGCCCACAAATTTAATATCGCACTTTTATCACACATTATTGCTATAATTGGGTCTCTTTATAGACTTTTAATTCATTTCATTTATCTGTCTTTCTATCCTGACAGTAGTACCACTTATCGGGATTTTTTATATTGCCTTAAAATTATATATTATTTTGGGGAAAATCACTGTAATCTTTAAATTTTTGTTCCAGATATAATAAAACACTGGTGGTTTTCTAACAGCACAAAATAGATTATTGTACTCTTCATTAGTATTTCAAGCCATAATATTCTGAATAGTAATAAGCTCAGCAATAAAACTTGGGTCCATCTCCAGTTATACATTTTGTATATCAGCCCTATCCTTAACCTCATCTCTTTACTTCCTCTCTGTCTCCATTGCCTGTTTTGATTATTTTTTTTAAATGTTTTAAATTGTGTTTACATCTGCTAATCATTTTATCTCCTTTTTTGAAATGAATTAGACGTATAAGCTCTTAATAGATTCTCAAAGGAATTTATGATCATAAATATTAAGAACTTCTGTTCTAGACCATTTACAGTGACTCATTAGTGGACAAAGTGAATACAGTTTTACGAATTTCCTGGCATCATGCTATTTAGTAAGTCCACATGACTCAATGGGCACTGACATTTATTTAAGAAACATATGTGAATTTAAAATATTAATGTCTAGAAGACTAATGCTGAAATAAAGCACCACTCACAAAGTCAATGGCATAATGCTTATGCTGCAGGATAACCAAAATGAAAACACTCAACTGGAAAAACAGAATCTATAACCACAGAGAATTGTATCTAATGTATACCATATACCATAACCATTCATTCATTCATTCACTCATTGATTAATTGATTGATTCATTTCTTCATACATAAAACTTGTTGAGCTCTTCTGTGCCAGGCACTGTGATAGGCACTGGATTTGTGGCAATGAATGAAAGACAAAAATCTGTCTTGGTGGAGCCTACATTCTTAGGGGAGAACACGAATTAAACAAAAAAAGATAAGTAGAATACTGAGCTCACTGTTGCTAAGTATAATGGAAAATTGGGAAGTTGGTAGGTGTATATGAGAGGGTGGAAATTTTAGACAGGATAGCCAGGAATGTTTCACTGTGAAGCTGATGTTTGAGTTAAGACTTGCTGTCCAAGAGACCTGATTGTCAGCATGCCAAACATGTTGAGGAACAGGAGGGAGATGGCATGGGTGAAATAAGGTGATGTAGGGAGGAAGAATAACAGATGATGAGATTAGAAACACAGTGAGGGGCACTGAAGACCATGTTAATCCTTTATCTCTTACAGAAATATTTGAAGGATGTAGAGAAATGACTTGGTTTGACCCATGGTTTTTTTCAAGATTTAGTTTATTTATTTTTGGAGAGAGGGGAAAGGAGAAAAAAAAGAGAGAAACATCAATGTGTGGTTGCCTCTCTCACACCCCCAGCTGGGGACCTGGCCTGCAACCCAGGCATGTGCCCTGACTGGGAATCAAACTGGCAATCTTTCAGTTCTCAGGCTGGCACTCAATCCACTGAGCCACACCAGTCAGGGTAGTCTGACCCATGTTTTAATAGTCTAATTCTATCTGCTTTTTGAGAGTATGTAGAGAGGGATAAAGTCAGAGACAGATGGAACAATAGGGAGGCTATATCTATTTGTATGTATCTATATGAATGGATCCAAAGATATTATTGAGTGAAGAAATCAAGTTACGGAAACACACATACATATACAAATATACCATTTATATTAAATGTGCATATTCACTCACACAAAAATCCATCTGTTTTATATGATCGTAAAGTTTATAGGTTAAAAATAATTTTTAAAGTCTGAAAGTGTCCCATAAAACTCATAATAGTTCATGAGAGTGTCTACAGGGAGTGGGCAAGAGAACTAGGATTAGGATAATAGTCAAGTGATTTCAGCTTTGTTGATATACTTGGATTTAAAAAAAAAAATACAATGAACTCATGTGTACTTTTGTGATTAAAAATCAAATAACAAGACATAAAATTATTGTCTTAAATGGATGATGGTAGAAAAGAAGAAACAGATACAAGAATTAGTTCAAGTCAAAATCCATTGGAAGAAAGTGAGGTGGGTGAAGAAGGGAGTGAGTCAAGGGCATGGCCGAGATCCCCAATTTGGAGAATGAGTAATGTGGTTAAACCACAGTGAGTTTATAAGGAGGAGCCAGATTGGAAGGGAGTTTTCAGGAATGATGGATTTAAAGTACAGTTAAGGAGGAAAACCATAGTGAAGGTAAGGGAGGAAAATTCCTGAGATATAAATTGGAAAGTTACCAGGAGGAGATGCTGAAACCATGAGAATGGATGAACCATCCGAGGGAAAGAGTTGAAAACAAACAAATAAAAAATCAAATTTTATACTTTGTTTTGAATATATATTTATATTTATTTATTTATAAGATAAAAATGAACAGTTATTATATACCAGTCTCACAAAAACAGTTAAATACAGGTATACAACACAACAAGATTGGAAAGATAGAATACAATATGTTTGTAGTGGTTATCTTGGGTGGAGGTACTTTTGCTATGGGAGCTGGTATAGTATACATGTTAGAATCATAGACTTTGCCGCTTCCTACTTGAATGGCATTAGAGAAATGGATGCAAAGTAAGTTCTTAGCACATAGTTCTCAGTAGACCTTATATTCTTTGCTTTTACTGTATATTTTGTCATTCAGGAAAGTGTTATTATAATTAATATTCTGGATTAATTGGTTGACTAAAATACTATAACTAGCAAAATAATGCTTACATTTCCCGATTTGTTAAATGGCCAAACTATGAGTTGATATATATCATAGAACCCAATTGGTTATCATATCATATCAAGACATTTTTGCCATAGTGTTCTTTAAACTTTCTCAAATCAAGTAGCCACTTACTCTCTTATACCTTCACAGCCTCACATTACAAATGTGTATAGAAAACTTGGATAATGAACTAAGGCATATAGGAGAGGATGCAGCACTTTGGGAGTTAGAGGAAAAGCAGGGGCAATAGGACAAAACTCCATGTTGGGGATGGGGCAAAGAATGAGTCATAATGGAGACTGCAATAAAATATCTACATTAGGGGGCTAAAACTGGTTGTAAAGCAATCTGGGGGGGGGGTATAGGGCAAAAACATACAAAAATGAGTCATTGTGACTGTCTGCTCTGAACCACCCACACACACCAGGTGTTGTATCATTAATCTGTTTTGCTATTTTACTTCTTCTTGGAATTAAACACAGTTAAACCAGAGCTAATTAAAGCCTTCAAACTGTGCAAGAATATTTTGAAATAGTGTGCCTTCAGCCCTTACTAGTGTGGTTCAGTTAGTTGCGTGTCATCCCACAAAGCGAAAGGTCCCTGATTCAATTGCTGGTCAGGGCACATGCCTGGGTTGCAGACAAGTCCTCAGTTGGGGAGTGTACAAGAGGCAGCAAGAGGCAGCCAATCGACGTTCTTCTCCCTCTCTTTCTCCCTCTCTTCCCCTTTCTCTAAAAATAAATAAAATCTTTTTTAAAAAAGAAAGAAATATTGTGCCTTCATGTGTGTGTTTATATGTGTACAGAAGAATTTGTAAAAATATTCTACTCTTTATTCTCTTTTACATTTTAAAATAAACTGGAGATTTGTAGAGAACCAAACTAAAACACATGGGAACTCCTAGCAAGGCCAGTGTCTTTCACAGCTGACTTCACCATGGATGAGAGGGAAAAAGGGTTCAATCATTCACTTTAGAAATATAATTTCCAACATTAATCCCACCAAAATGCAACTGGCATACCATTCAGTACTTATGTAAATTGGAATCTAAGCTCATATATTTTGATAGCATTGAAAAATCATAAAAATAGAAGTTGCTTCTCTACTTTAAAATATCAAAGACCCATTCAAGAGAGATTAAAGGGGCTATTTTGCCTCTTTCTGTGTTATTATATGTATGTAATGGTTATTCTCTTTTATTCCAGAGGGATTTAAGCTTTTCCATTTTTTTGGCTTTATCTTTTTACTTCCTTTTACTGCTGTTTTGTAAGAGAAGGAATTGCTCCTGGGACCCTTCCTAGAAGAGATAATTGTGCAGCACTACCTGGCCTCCTTCTTCAGCAGTTGGTAATAGTTAATTACTATTTTTGTGCACTTGCAGTTTGATCCTTTGAAGAGGGCAATTAAATTTCTTCTTTTTAGCATAAAAGAACATAGATATTTTATAAATGGGTTCATCTTCTTTAGATTTTAAGGTAATACCTTGAGCATCTGTTTAGAAGAATAGAATGAGAAGAACCTAAGCTCAGAGAATGACAGGCCATGTGCAGAGAACACCATTATTTAACAGGAAATGCCTAAGAAGTGACGTTTCTTGTTTAACTGCACTTGTTGGATTTAACGTTGGACTGTATATATAGTTGCATTTGTACATACTTGTTCATTTATGGAAAAAGAGAGGGATAGTGTGCTATATTTTAGAGATCAGCAACTTTGGAGCCATTTTCATCCAAGTTCCAAATATGACTCTACCTGCTAGTTGCACAGCCTTTGAAAATATATTTCAAGCCTCATTTTTCTCATCTGTGAAACAGGACAATATTACTATACACTTGAAGGATACTTGAATTAGAAGTAATCTGTATATAACAGTATGGTATATGCCACACAGTAAATTTTAAATAAATGAGAGAATTTTTGTTATTATTGAGATTCACATAATTTCTCTGCCCCTTAGTTTTTCCTCCAATATTATATAACATAAAAATTGACATGTAATATTGTAGAAAACCATATACACTTAAGTAATATATGTGAAAATAGCCACATTAGTGCCCACAGCAGTTTAATAATTTTAAGGGAAACTTGGATGACAGGCACATTTATTACAAGGTTTTCTTGGAGAGGCCTCGCTGTAGTTATTTGTAAAAGAGGAATGTCATAAACGACAAATGGAGTTATGTGAATTAAATGATATAAGATTTGTAGAAATATCTTGTAAGCTATAAAAATTATGCAAATGTCAAAATTGGTCCTGAAATACACTTTAGAGTTCAACCAAATTCTTTATTTTAAGGATAATAAAAGTGAGAATTAGTGTACGTATGACTCCTCTCACTGCACACAGTTAGTGAGTGGTGGAACAAAACTCTGGAATAGTGACTACTGTTCCAGAGGATCATTCACTAATGTTGATAATGTGTGTTCATTTTCATGTTTTAATGGGACATTTAATATCCTTCTAGTTCTCTAATATTCCATTGTCATAGCTACCATCTAGAGTAAGAATGTATAAAATGTGTAAAACCAGTATGAAACAATGCTGCCAACTGACATTGAAGAAGGTCTATTTCTGTCTTAGAGGAATGTGAGAACGTGGGATTTCCATATCTTGACACTATCACCTGTTTTCCCTGAATTATCTCAAGTTTGCAAAATCATCATCGTGTTGTCTGGTACAATTTTAAATAAGGTGTTATCAAAGCTAAAGCTCTGGGGTTCTGTAGTTTCATTCAGGAGAAATATTTGATTCTATATTGAGGCAGTCATTTTGTAGATATACATGTTGAAGTTACTCTTTCTGCTACTGGGGGAAAAAAAAACACATAAAAAATGGAGGTTCCATAAGAACAACTTTGCCTCTGCAAAATAGTTAGCATCCCCAAGCTATGTTCAGAGGGGGGCGGGGGGGGGGGGGAGAGAGGCAGAGAGAGAGAAACATCAACCCGCAAGAGACACATTGATCAGTTGCCTCTCACCTCTTGCACGCCCCCAGTAGGGGACCTGGCCTGCAACCCAGGCATGTGCCCTGACCGGGAATCAAACCAGTGACCTTTCAGCTTGTGGGACAACAACCAACCAACTGAGCCAAGGCTCATCAGATTTCTTTATTTATCAGAGGGAGTAAGTAGTGGTAAGAAGATAAGGTATAAGATTGACTTGATACTGAGAGCTACCTACACAAATTAAACAATTCTAGCTTATCATTTGGATATAGACTGACAGATGGAATTACATTTATTTCATTATTGGAAAACTGGAGCAAAACTGGAATAGTAATGAACCACTGCAAGCCACCTTTATGTTCAAATGCTCAATTCTGGTTTTGCCTCTCTCTCTCTCTCTCTCTCTCTCTCTCTCTCTCTCTATATATATATATATATATATATATATATATATATATCGGCAGCTGTCCGTCTCGAGAGACGATGGTGTAGCTTCTTAAGTGTCTATCTGCACCGCCGAGAATGGCTGTGCAGTCCGACACGGGAGTGACACGGCATCTGTCTCCTCCCGTGTTGAATTGACATCTTGCGATGACGCTGGAGTGTCCTCTCCAGTGGAGCTGAAGCTACAGAGCCTGGGCAGGGTGATATGGAGGGTCTGCTGTTGCCCATGCAGCAGACCCCCCCTCTCTTCGCAGCTGAAGGATCCAAGGGAAAGACGGAGTCGATACAGCTTGGCTTCAGGTGCGCCGCAGGAGTTGCCGGTGTTGACTACAACGTCAAACCGCCTTAGGGACTCCGGCTCCGGATTTTCTGTCGGGGTTTACTCCCTTAGCCTTTCCCCAGAAGAGGTATGCCGCAAGGCAGCGGAGGTTTTTTGGAGTCAGAGTTTTCCTTCTCTGATGTACCCTGACTGGAAGATCGAACCAGCGACACTTAGCTCGCAGGCCGACGCTCAATCCACTGAGCTAAACCAGCCAGGGCCATATATATATATATATATATATATATATATATATATATGTGTGTGTGTGTGTGTGTGTGTGTGTGTGTGTATGTGTAGTATGCATTATATATTCTATATCTAGAATGTATGTATTTATGTACATACTACATATTATAGAATATACTTATTTGTTTTAATTTTCCAAGGAGTTATAAAAATAAACTATTAGTTCATCAAAGTTAGGGACACACAGCTGATGTAACTGGTAAAAAAAGTCAATGTAGGAGAAGAGGATGGTGGCAGAGTAGGTAGGAGTGTTGTCTGCTTGCTCCCATTGCAGAAGGCTTGGAGTACAAACACAGAGTGGAGTGAGTGAGTGCGGATTTCAGATAGGATGAACAGGGATGGGAGTATGGGAACAGTGTCAAAGGGGGCAGAAAGCTTGGCCCGAGCTCTCCAAGTGGACTCTCTGGGCTTCCCAGCCTGGTGCCTCTGCCACACCACACCCAAAGGGGGCAGCTGCTGACTGGCTCATTAGCCAGGATCTGCTTGGAAACTTCTCCTTGCCATAGGTGCCCCGACCAGCAAGGTTCCAGAGGGAGTCAACGAGGTTTGGTTGAAACAGTCGGAGGCGTAGGAAGACAGTGAACATCCCGGACTGTGAGAAATTGTATGAACTGAGTCTAGGTGGGGACTCCCTGGGCTGACAACCCTGCACCCCAGGCTCTCACATCAAGGATCCACCAAACAAAAATACATAACTGAGCCATGGAAAGGAGCCCATACAGGAAAGCTGCAGAGGAACCCCAGACTCGGTAGGCACCCCAGGCAGGCAAGTAGCACATGCAGGTGCACAACGGCTCTGGCAGGCAGATACGCAGGCCAGAGCTGCAGCTTGGAGGCAATAGAGAGACTTTTTTGGAGGAGGACCAGAGACAGGACCCAAGGCTGGGCAGCGTCCATGGGCAAGCGCACTGGTTTGCCAGCAGAATAGCATTGCTAGACAAGCCTGCAGAGGGCTGGAAGGTGCCACAGGACCAGGGGGTGAGGGGACTCAACTCAGTGCTGCTCATAGCAGAGAGCTGCGGCAGGCCTACAAGTGAGAGAATAGCAGCCTCAGAATCCAGCTAGAACTCCTCACAGCCAGCCAGCCAGAAAAGAAGATTTGAAACCCATGGAATTTTGACCAGGGGTGGATGCAGAAAAAGAAGACAGCGCCCAAAGCATCGCCACAAAAGAATTCAAGACAAGGTGGGCAGAGTGACTCTCAATCAATTAGCCAAAGAGAAGGTTCCACCAAAGAGTAACTGATATACAACCAGACAGCTTAAACAAATGGCATAAAGGGCATCCCAAGAGCATCAAGCTCAGGAGATCAAAGAGACTGCACCACTGAATCCCACAGGTCTCCTATACAGAATCTCATACCACAAAGGCAGGAAATCAAAGCAGACAAATCTAAGAAACAAAAACAAACAAGAAGCATCCAACATGGGGAGACACATAAACAATCTCCCAATGAAAGGAAAAGAGGAATCCCCAGAAAGAGAGATAGATGAAACAGAGGTAAGCAAACCATCAGACATGGAATTCAAAAGAATTGTTATAAGGAAGCTCAATGAACTTGACAAACTCAGAGAAAACTACAATGAACGCCAGGGGAATTACAAAGAATTCCAGAGAAACTACAAAGAACTCCAGTGAAGCTACAAGGAACTTACAGAGAACTACACCAGCATAAAAAGACATAGAAAGTGTCAATAAGAATCAGGAAGAAATGAAGAATACAATATCTGAACTGAGGAACACAGTAGAATCAATCAAAAGCAGGCTAAACGAAGCAGATGATCGGATCAGTGAGTTAGAGGGCAATGTAGGAATAAATTCCCAGACAATACAACAAAATGAAAAAAGGTTTAAAAAAGAATGAAGAGGGTTTAAGAAAAATGCAGAACAACATGAAATGAAACAATATTCATATCATAGGGATAAAAGAAGGAGAAGAAGAGCATGGGATAGAAAACCTAATTGAAAAGAAATGACAGAAAAATTTCCCAACTTGATGAGAGAAAAAGTCATGCAAGTCCAGGAAGCACAGAGGGTTCCAATAAAGTTGAACCCAAAAAGGCCCACTCCAAGGCACATCATAATTAAAATGGCAACATTCAAAGACAAAGAGAGAATCCTAATGGCAGCAAGAGAAAAAGAGCAAATAACATACAAGGGAGCTCCAATAAGGCTATCAACTGATTTCTCAACAGAAACACTAAAAGCCAGAAGGGAATGGCAAAAAAATATTTCAAACAATGAAAAGCAAAGGCCTACAAAGAAGATTACTCTACCCAGCAAGGCTCTCTTTCAAAATGAAAGGTGAAATAAGATATTTCCCACACAAAGAAGACTAAAAGAATACATCTCTACCAAACCAGCATTGCAAGAGATGCTAAAGGGAATGCTTTAAGAAAAAGAAGAAAAAGAAAGAGGGAGAGGGACACATGAACAAAGGGAAAAGAATAAGTACCTGTCAATAATAACCTTGAATGTAAATGGATTGAATGCTCCAATCAAACGACATAGGGTAGTGGAATGCATACGAAAACATGACCCACATATATGCTGTCTACAAGAGACACACCTCAAAACAAAAAATTTACACAAAGTGAAAGAGTGAGAAAAAGTATTCCAAGCAAATGGACATGAAAAAAAAAAAGCTAGGGTAGCAATACTTACATCAGACAAAACAGATTTCACAGCAAAGGCCATAAGAAGAGACAAAGAAGGGCATTTCATAATACTTAAGGGAACAATCCATTAAGAAGATATAACCCTGGTAAACATATATGCACCCAACATAGGAGCACCCAAATATATAGGGAAAATACTAGAAGACTACAAGAAGTATATCAACAGCAACACACTCATAGTAGGGGACTTTAACACACCATTATCAATGATAGACAGATATTCAAAGCAAAGAAACACCAAGGATATTGAGGCACTGAACACCACACTATATCAAATGGACTTAATTGATACATATAGGACATTTCACCCCAAAGAAGCAAAATATACATTCTTTTCAAGTGCACATGGAACATTTTCAAAGATACACCACATGATAGGACACAAAACAAGCCTCAACAAATTCAAGAACACTGAAATTATATAAAGCATCTTCTCAGACCACAATGCTTTGAAATTAGAAATCAACCCCAAGAAAAAAACTAAAAGACATTCAAACTCATGGAGAATGAATAACATGATATTAAATAATGAATGGGTTAACAATGACATTGAGGAAGAAATCAAGAAGTTTCTGTAAACTAATGATAATGAACACACAACCACCCAAAACCTATGGGACACAGCAAAAGCAGCCCTGAGAGGAAAGTTCATAGCAATACAGGCCTACCTAAAAAGGATAGAAGAATCTCAAATAAAAAATCTAACCCTACAGCTACAAGAACTATAACAACAACAACAAACAAAGCCCAGCATGTGTAGAAAGAAGGAAATCATCAAGATCAGAGCAGAATTAAATGACATAGAGACTAAACAAACAATTCAAAAGATCAACAAAATTAGAAGCTAGTTCTTTGAAAAGATAAACAAGATTGACAAGCCTTTAGCCAGGCTCATCAAGAAAAAAAGAGAGAAGACCCAAATAAACAAAATCAGAAACAAAAGAGGAGAAATCACAACCAATATCACAGAACTACAAAGGATTGTAAGAAATTACTACAAACAAACTGTATGGCAAGAAACTTGACAACCTAGATGAAATGGACTAATTTCTAGAAACATATAATCTTCCAAAACTGAATCAAGAAGAAGTAGAAAGCCTGAACAGACCAATAACAAAGAGTGAAATTGAAACAGTAATCAAAAAACTCCTGCACACAAACGCCCTGGACTGGATGGCTTCACAGGAGAATTTTACAAAAGGTTTAGGGAAGAACTAATGCCTATCCTTCTCAAACTATTTCAAAAAATCCAAGAAGAGGGAAAATTCCAAAAATCTTTCTATGAAGCTACTATTGCCCTAATTCCAAAACCAGGTCAAGACACAACAAAGAAAACTAAATACCAATATCACTGATGAACATAGATGCTAAAATCCTCAACAAAATATTGTCAAACAGGATCCAGCAACACATTAAAAGGATCATACGCCACGATCAAGTGGGATTCATCCCAGGGACGCAAGGATGGTTTAATATTCACAAGTCCATAAACGTAATACACCACGTAAACAAAATGAAAGATAAAAGTCACATGATCATATCAATAGATGCAGAAAAAACATTTGATAAAGTACAGCACCAATTTATGATGAAAACACTCAGCAAACTGTGAATAGAGGGAACATAACTCAATGTAATAAAGGCCATATGTGAGAAACCTGAAGCCAACCAACATCATAATCAATGGACAAAAACTGAAAGCATTCCCCCTGAGATCAGGAACAAGGCAAGAATGTTCACTCTCTCCACTCCTATTCAATGTAGTGTTGGAAGTTGTAGCCACAGCAATCAGACAAGAAAGAGAAATAAAAGGCATCCAAACTGGAAAAAAGGAAATAAAGCTGTCATTATTTGGAGATGACATAATAGTATACATAGAAAACCCTATAGACTCTACTAAAAAACTACTCGACATAATAAGTGAATTTTGCAGAATACCAGGGTACAAAGTCAATATTCAGAAATTGAAGGCATTTCTTTACATCAACACTAAAATATTAGACATAGTTATCAGGGGAGGGGGGAGGGGTTAGTAAAGGAACTAGTATAAATAACCCATGGACATGGACAACGGGGTGGAGAATGACTGTGGAAGAAGAGGTGGGCTGGGAGGGGGGGAGCAATGAGGGGAAATGGGACAACTATAATAGAAAAACAATTTTAAAAATTTTTTTTAAGTTAGGAAGAAAAAAAGTCAATGTAAATTGCCTCAGATATCAGGTGTTATGCAGAATTTAAGTTTTAACACCAATAAAGAACAGTACTGACAAGAGAGAGAGAAAATAATACCAAAAAAATTCTCTAAAACAACATTTGGGAAACTTTTATATCATAGATTCAGATGAGTATATTTAGCTTAGTCTTCCATGAAGAAATAAAGTAAACTGCTTTTCTCTAACACATTCTCATGTAGTGTGTTCATTATTAGTGTTTGGTGGAATAGAGTTTCCTTTATAAGCTTTAAGTGTTTATTACATATATAATAGGCTTCTTTGCAGCAATATCTAAACTGGCTTCAATTATTTTGTTTTTGTTGGCTTAAAATCGTAACTGCTTAAGACTCTTAGCAGATAAACTCTAATAAAGGTGGCTTAATTAATTAAAATGTAGGAGAAAGAATATACATTCTATTCCTTCTGTTAATCTTTTGGACTATCCAGTGCCATATCACAGAAAAATAGATTGCCAAAGCTTTTAATAATATGTTATCCAGATAGAAGCTATCTGGTCCAAATGATCTTTTTCTTTAAAAACAGAAAGACTGAAGCTCGGAGAGTCTCGCCTTGCTCAAGCTGAGCCACACAGAGAGTGAAATTAGGGCTCTTCAATGTACAGTTCTCACTGTTACCCTGTGTTGCCTGTACCTGCTTTTGTTTTTGACACTAGTTGCTAGCTGCAACATATTCAGGTCTCTCTGATTCAGAAATTAATATAACTAATAATACATTATGATGAACAGAATTTCATTATTTTTGATTATGTTTTGTGTGCGTTTTAGAGTCTGGAGGATAATGCATCCATAATAGAAGATAAAATAATCAAAGAAGTAAAAAATGATTCTATTTTATGAAAATAACTGCTTATTAACAGATTGCATTTTTGCTTTTGGTTTTCAATGATATTATGAAAATCTTCATCTGTACAGCACATTACAGTACCCATTACAAGCTTTGTTGTAAGTTACACTTAACATTGCATAGGTGACAAAAGACGAGTAGTTTTTCACATTGCATGCATTGGAGAAAGCTGTGATTTTGTGGATTTTTTTTTCCTCCATGTCATAGGACTATCCCCAAATTAAATATTTTTGTTGTGTCACCAAACTATGTGTCAATTTGTAGTGGAATGTCTCATTTTACATCTTATATAGTGCTGACTTTAGATAAACATAAACTAAAATCTGATTCTTTATCACAGTGTACATTGATATTCTGTTTCAATTGTTATTGCTACAGAATTGAACAATTCTGATGCACTACCAACTGCACACATCTTTTTTTTCCCATTTCTGAAAGGTTATTCTGTCGGAAAGTTGGTTGAATCTAGAGTATTAAACACTTGGTTGTTGATCATTAATTATAGATATGGAACATGACAGCAATAAGCAAAAATGGGACATTTATCTCATTTTAATCTGTATACAGCAGAAATGTGTCTCCATATGGATACATACCTTTGTAAGCATTTGATGTTATACATTACCAATGTACTTTTGTGTTACTTGATGCATTATTAATTTCCCTCTGTCTGGAGACAGCCAATTTGTGGTAATAAAAATTCTTAAAAGAGGAAAATGCTAACGTATGATCAAGAGTGAAATGATGTTCGAATCCAAAGTAGCACAAAATTCAGTGAAAACCTACGAAATTCAAATGATGGCAACATCCTAGAATCAATCATTACCCCTGTCCCCCCTTTAATATTATTGAGAGAAGGCAATCCCATAAAGTAATAAGGTGTCATAGCTTTTGTAGCTTTTCCCAATATTTAGCCACTGATTTTTATAATGATTTTTTTGAAATATAACTGACCTATTCTATAATTCACCCTTTTAAAGGGTACAATTCAAGGATTTATAAAATATTTACAGAGTTGTACAACCATCACTACAATCACTTTTCATCCCTGTACTCACTCACTGCTGCCCCCTAATGCCTTCCATTTTTCCAGCCCTAAGCAACCATAGGCTACTTTCTACCGCTACAGTTGTGTCTATTTTGGGCATTTTATAACTGGAATCATATAATACATGGTCTTTTGTGAATGGCTTCTTTCACTTAGCATAATGTTTTACACTTGATCTTAGCCAAAAGGCCGAGAAGCGATTAGCATAATGTTTTTAAGTTTCATCCAGGTTTATCTATAGCATGTATCAGTATTTCATTCCTTTCTATAGCCAAATGATATTCTGTTATATGGACGTACCACATTTTGTTTATCCAAACCATTGTTTATTTATTCAAGAGGTGGTGTTTTCACCACATGGTTACTATAAATAATGTTACTACAAACACTCATGTACAAGTTTTTTCTATGAACTTATGTTTTCATCTCTTTTGAGTATATATCCGAGGTCTGTCCAGAAGGTACCCAGCCATGTAATATGAAAAATAGAGACATTTATTAAAGAAGGTACAAGATACAAGAAACATTGTGCATGGGACAGTGATGCATCAGTCCCCTTCAAAGTAGGCATCTTGGGACCTCACGCAGTTCTCCCAATCACCATCAGCTGCCCCATTGTATTTTCCTGAATCTCATCAGCAGTATGAATTCTCTTCCCTTCCAAAGGTGATTTTAGTTTTGGGAAAAGCCAGAAGTCACAGGGCACCAAATCTAGCCTGTAGGAGAGCCTAGTCACCTGCGTGATTTGATGTTTTGCCAAAAACTCTGCATGAGACATGATATATGAGCTAGTGTATTGTTGTATTGAAGCTGCCAGTCACCAATTTGGCCATAGCTGCAGCCTTCTGAATCATCTGAATGTTTTCCACAGAGTAATATTCAAGCTTAACACAAAATCTGATGCAGATTCATTGCTCTACTCGCTCAGTCATTTTTGAATGCAATAGCCACCCAGTACACATGTTCATTCAATGGCATCTACCACCTCCACTGACTAGTACAGTGAAGTCATCATTGTTCATGCATGTGCATTCCAATCCACTCTCATTGGCTGCCAGATTACATCAATGAGTGGGAAACCATTCTCGTTATATTAACAATGACTGGACTACTTCCAGACAAACCTCTGTATAAACCTAATAATGGAATTTCTGGATTTTTTAGCCACTTTTAATTTTTTAAATAAAATTTATTTTTATAGCTAACTATATTCTCTTACTGTCAGATTATGTTGTTTTACCCTCTGGAGGACAACTAGATTCTTCTTTGTAGTTGACTCTCAGGTCATAGAGAAGATTACTTGTATCTTTTTCTCAATTTCAGATTCTTTTATTTGAATTCCCTAAATACTTCAGATTTTTAAAATCTGCTCTTGTCACATTTAGTTTAATCTAAAACAACTTGGTATCTTTATAATTTCCATTTATACTTCTCATAAAGCAGGCTCCCACTGTTAAAGTTATAGTGTCCACTTATTGACCACTTTCTATGTGCATTTTTCTAATCTGTAAACCAACCTTGTGAAATAAGTATTATCCCAATGTTACAGGTGAGGGAACTGAGGCTGAAAGAAATTAAGTAACTTAACCCAAGGCCTCCAGCTAAGCAAGTGGTAGAAATAGATTAGAAGCCAAAGGACATCTAGCCCAAAAGACTCAGGCAGTGATTTTCAACTGATGTGCCAAGGCAGGCACGCTGGTGTCACCCAAGAATTTAGAAAACATCCAATACCTCTCTATTTAGTCAGGGACACTGGCCTCTTCTCCCTTAGCCTGTCAAATTAAAAAATGACAACAGCCCAACACAAGAGTCATCCATGGTGAATAAATCAAAATTACTCCTATTATTTTTTGTTAGATCGGCAAAAAATATATTTTTGGTGTGATGCAGACTTTTAGTTATTTGTTTATGTGTGTTATGAGATGAAAAAGTTGAAAATCACTGGTGTAGGGTCTTTTCACATACCAAGCTGTCCCATATTGAAAGTCTCTGACCAATGACCCCAAATAAAAGAACTTTCTTCACAACTCTTTTGTAATTATTTCAACTATCCACATCAGCATAGACCATGTGCATGAAAAGCTTAAGAGTAAAATCTCAAATATCTGCCAATAGTTGGGTAGTTAATATTATATATTAAATAACATAGAAGAGTTATTTTCAAAGTTCTTTTTATCATGATCCAAAATAAGAACTAAGTCATATCAAAACCCAGCTATTACTTATCAACAAAAGTTTCAAGCATGGATTCATATTTTATGTAGGTCTCAGAACCCATAGGTCTCTAACCACAATTTTAAAAACTGTCATAGAGTATTTGCAATTGGGACAGACTATTTTTTTTATCACAGACCAATCAAAAGGTTACTCCTCTTTCTTGGAAAACTATGAAAATTTTCCCATTGCTGTAGGGCCATGAAGCAGCTGAGGAAAAGACAGCAGGCAAATTGGATACACAGTTTATAGAGGCTGCCACTAGCCTTTTCTGAACTAAATGAGCTCCCAGTAAAGACAGCATACAGAGAAACACACAAATGGAGAGAGTTCCAGAGTAATAAACACTAATCATGAGCAATTTGTAAAACATATCAAAGGAAAGAAAACCACTTAGAAATATGGCTAAGACTTATTTTCAAATAACTGCAAACTTAAAAACAGAGGATTGCAGGATGATATGCAATTTATGCTATAAGGAAATGATCTACAGTAGATCAATGTAGACTCACAACAAGCAGAAAATAGATCAATGGTCAAGAATGAAATTACAGTAGTCCCTCTCTGTATCATGGTTCACTTATCATGGCCTCACTGTATCGCGGGATTTTTAAAAATACTATATTTAATTATTTATCACAGATTTTTCACAATATCACAGGATTTTGCAGTACTGTATACATATGTTGTTAAAGTTACATAGGTTTAAGAGTGTAGAATATGTTTAAGAACATTAGAGTTTATAAAAGTGTGGAAAAGGTTAGTAAGGGACTGGGAACAGTTTATAAGTGTGTGGGAAGGGTTTATAAAGCCTTAAAATATATATAAATACTAAAATAAATGTAAGGTTCCTACTTCCTGGATTTTCACCTATTGTGGGAGGGGGGGTGTCTAGAATGTAATACCCCCAATAAGTGAGGGAATACTGTATAATACTAATAATAGTCTTGATGAGAAATATTTCTGTTGGCTACAACTCTTTAAAGGTTTTCATAACATCTAGAAAGAATAAATTAAACATTTTACCCTAATTATGCAATGGGGCAGAAGTAGGTTTACAGTTGTGAATATGTGAAACAGTTTGTTTTTGTATTATTATTTATTAATTATTGTATTCTTTTTCATACACACAACTGTAAACCTACTTTTGCCCCATCCTGTAAATGTTACCTGTAATTTGTTGTAGGCTCACATTATATTTAGCTCTTCACTATAATTCTTGACCCATAGTTATCATTTGTTCATCTAACCTTTTCTGTTGCTTTTACAAAATCCTGAGTTAAAAAACAACAACAACAAAAAAAAAACTGTATTGATAGGTGGTTATTAGAATGGGGTGATCCCAAATGACAATTGCCACAAGCAGGGAAGGGAAGGGAAGCAGCATCTCTTGTATAATATTCCTTTAGCAAAAATTATTCTTGTTTGGCTGTGTACCATTTCCACACGAGTGAGTTCACCATTCTACCCAATAATTAGCATGCTCAGAGAAAATGCCACTATTGCCAGATCACCTGTTTGAAGAGCTTCCCTAGCTTTCCTCTTGACAGTAAACAGGAATTGCATACAAGTGTAGTTTTTAGTACATATGTCATCAAGCTTTTAATAAAGAATATTTACAAAGCATACCCCCTGTTAAGATAACTAGTTCTCATTCTTCCTTAATGTTGGGCAGATGGTAAACTTTATCACCTCCTCTTACAACGTTATGCATCTCAAAATTTGAGCCACAAAACAATGAGGCAGAAGGACCCGAGAACAGGAGTCAGAAGACACAGATAAATACCATCACAGTGTTTTTTGGCTATATCTTAAATGACCTCCTAATGAAAGTAATACACTAAAGTCAGTAATCTTTTGAGAACCTTGGTATCCTCCTAGGTGAAAAGGAGACATGTTACTGTCCTGGCCTCCCTCACGAGGTTATTGGGAGAACTGAATGAGACAAAGGGTGTGGAAGTTCTATGTAAACTGGACATTACTCCACAAAGGCAAAGATGAAAGGAGCCTCATTAGGCAGTCCCTTCTTTTACATCTGTGGTCTTTATAAGGTAATCATATTTATTATATATTTCTACCTATGTTACTAACAAGTTTTTAGAACTGCTTTCTCTAACTTTTTGTCCAAGTCTGTATTTGAGAGCCAGTTGCCTCTGAATGTGATCCTTACCTCTTTGTCTTTTTAGATTTAAGCTTGAACCCCCTTTCCTTGTGGTTTTGAATTGTTCTCATGGGAAATATGCTATTGTAAAATGCAAAAAACTGCCAGCATGTAAATTGAAACATATGAAAAACACATAGCTGAGGAGTAAACGTGTAAAACATTTCTTCAAACCACAGTCTTTAAGAACATTTTTTAAAAGTGCACATTGAACAAAAATGGCCATGATTTTGAATAATTTAAATTTCTATGGCTTAATTGAGTTACCTCAATTAAGGAACACAATAAGAAAATTTCAATAGAAAAGTTGCCAGAGAGAAAATAATTAAAATAATTACTATGTTTATGAGGATATTTCTTGAATTGAATGCATTGTTCATACTAAAAATCTTAAATCATTATAAACTACAGTAATTATTTTCTTCACATTGCAAATACACAATAAATACTCTGTTCCTAAATTGGTTGTAGCCTCTTTAGTAAAGGAAAGGTAGATCCCCAAAACAGGACAAGTATGCCATGATAATTGCTAGGCTGTTTGTATAGTATTATATTTGACTGCAAACCCATCGGAGATGGCAAGGATTTGCTCCTCTGGAAGTAGGAACATTCAAAGAGTTCAGGAGTTTGGCTATATATCAAGAACATAATGTGACTGGTTACTGAATATTTAGTTGTGTATTTTGATACTATCACCTCAATTAGAAAACTTACCTAGGATCATATAACCATTTTATTTTGTAGATTACTGTAATTTCATTCTTGTGTCCTGGGGAAAGAAGACATTACACCAACAATTAAAATAATACCATATCGACTGCCACCCTGAGCATAGCAAAAATTATTCATAATAAGGCAAGAAAGGCCAAGACTGGAAATCTAAAAACAGCATTCATTAGATGTAATAGATATAGGGAGATAACTAGTCCAGATCAAGGGAAGGGGAGAGGTAGAAAATATTAGGTAAAGTTTTAAAAATACTATAAGGAAGGTAGGTACAGTGAGTATACAAAAGTAGAAAATGCAGGCAGCTAGGCAAATGTGGTACTAGGTCTATATATTGATGTCCACAAAGAAAGATGGGACAAGAAGCAGGAAGACAAACAGAATAAAAATGTGGGGAGACCGTAGGCAAAGAAGATCAAGTGAGACTTTGGGAGCTATACTCTTTAAATGGGTTGTGATGTCTGGTTTTGGAGCAAACATATTCTCTGTCCTGTGATTCATAGTCATGTAAGAATGCACAGTGTGTGTGACATGATGAGAGGATATGCACTACAGTGAAAATTACAATGGAAAGAAAACACTAGTCCTTCTAGGGTTATTTTATGTAAGTGAACATTTCTTTTTTCTTTCCTTCTTGTGGGGGAGCAAAACACCTACTTTTTATATTCCCAATGCTTTGGCATAGAATTGCAATGTGAGGTGTATTGACCCTAAAGTCTCTAAGTAGAGCAAACAAGCAGTGTGTGCCATTTTCTCTCATAATTGGGAGAAAATAATAATTGCTCCATTTATTGAGCACCATTTTGGCTATATATTACTATGTCACTACCCAAAACTTCAAAACATAATGGCTTAACTTAGAAGTTTGTGGCTTATAAATATAAAACTACTACCTCTTGAGTCTGTGTTGGCTAGCACCGCTACGTATTTGTCCTTTTGTATGCTCTCTGAAGCTTTGACTGGCCAGGAGTGCCCAAGACAATTCACTCCCATGGCCAGTGGTTGATACTGGCCATTAGCTGGAGTGAGGCTGTCAGCTTAGGTACCTAGGGTCTCCTCCACATGGCCTTTTTACATGCCTTGGGCTTCTTATGGGTTGGTGGTTGGGTTCAAAGAAGGAGCATTCCCAGCATGAGAGTGAAAGCTGCATGTCACTTAAGGCCAAGCCTTGGAAGTTATACAGCAACATTGCTTTTGCATTATTTTGGTTAAGGCAAGTCTCAGGAAAGGCCCAGATTCAAAGTGGGGAGGAATAGACTGAGAGGAGTGGCAAAGAACGTGCTGCCATCTTTATTCCACCACAGCTACCCACTAGGTTCCAGGTACTCTGATAAATGCATTATCCATTGTATCTTATATGAACCTCAGAACCACAGAGCGTGTCCTCAGTTTGAAGAAAATCATCAGAAATATTAAATTATGGAGTTAATAAACAGATTAGATGGGATTTGGATCCAAGTCTGTCTGCCTCCATGGTCCCAATAAGCAACAGTAAGGTAATGACAACTGCTTATGCATTTGTTAGGTAAGCTGTGTAGCTCTATTAGTGTATCCAAAGATGTTGGTTGAGATAATTAAGATTTATTTTTAAAATCCTATATGACTAAGTTGATTAAATTATCTAATGGTACAACTTTCTGTACTAACTCACTATGCTCCTCCTGATTGTTCAAAATATATGGCTATGTTGAGTTCTTACCATTTGGACAATTACAATGATGAGATTAGGGCAAATAATGCCTCTGAGTTTTTCAATCATATCCAATTCTGGCTTGATTAAATTACTTAATTGACAGAAACCTACAGGGAATGTGCATACCTGTATTGAGAGGAACTATTATTACAACTAAATGAAATCTAAAAGATTTGTACTGTAAAATATGCATAGACATCTAACTCTTTAAACTCATAAAAAATTTATTCTCTTAAATTCACTATAGTTTTTCTTGAGTAGTCTCAGATTCTATGCTTTAAGGGTATAAAAAATACTTGACAAAAAGGACAATTCATTCAAAATAACTTTGTCTATATAAACAGCTAGTTGAATGGATTTCTTTTCTCTTCAGTTTATTTGTCTACCAAATAGATCAATTATGTGAATATGGCTTATGAAAGAGAGATATAAAACTGAAATATTGAAGTTCATTTTTAAGGATAAGATTAAAAGGCTGATGTGATTTATTTTAGCCTAGAGAAGAAAAGCTTGAGGAAAATATAAGTATTCTCAGTGAGAGGAAGAACTTTCCTCTGTTGACATACATATGTGAATGTGTCAAATGCCATTATAGGGGTAGTTGGACACTTTACAGGTAAATTTCACCAAGACCAGTATTGTAAATACAGTATTAGACTTTGAAACAAGGGTGCAAACTCCTTTGTCATAAATTCCTTTAAAAACCATGACTGTTCTTATGTAGCTTATAGCATTGAGTGGTCAGATTCTATATGAAGGCATGGAAATGAAGGAGTTTGCCTGCAAAAGGTCCTGTGGGTTATGATTTTATGAAATACTTTAGCATATATCCTTGGGTTAATGCTCGGGAATATGAAGCCCAACAAAGTTAATAGCTTAATCAATGTTATTGACTGAATCAGTGATAACAAAACATAGAGTATTAGAAGATGATTTTTCCTTTTTTCTTCAGTCAGTAGATTCTACTCTTTGTAGAAAGATGTTTTTAAAAGGAAAGATGAAATTAAGAAAGAAGAGAAGGTTAGGAATATCTAACTGCATTTCGGTGACTTACATCCTGAGAAGTTTAACACTGTAATTTTCCCTTTTTTGCTCACTAAGAATTCAGTATGGATATTCAACAAGCATCAGACTTTGGTGTTCTCTTCTGTGTCTTCTCTTTTATGCAAGACAATAGAAGAGAACAAGTAGAATTGTGGAGCAGGTTTTTAAGTGTCATGACTTCTGCCCACATTCTTTAGTCAAAACTCAGTTATATGACTTTACCTTACTGTAAGTGAGGCTAGGACATGTGATTTAGTTTTGGGTCCGGGAGAGAGAAGGAGGGAGGGAGGGAGGAAGTTGGGGAAGGGGAGAGAGAGAGAAAAAGAGGGGGCGAGAGAGAAGAGGGAGAGAGAGAGAGAGAGAGACAGAGAGAGAGAGAGACAGAAAATAGACAGTAGAAAGAGTAATAAGCTAAAATAGATTCAAGCAGACTTTCAAATCATTTGTTAAGCATGAACTATAACACTGCCGTGTGACACTAGAATGCATTAGTGCTTCAAACAAGACCATTTTTAATCCTTTAAAAAATATACTTTAAGAACAAATGTTGAATTTTCTGTACAGACTCCTATTATAATTTCACTTGAAAATCAAACTTGATGTGAATTATACTAGAAATTCTCAGAGCTGAGCGATGAAACTGTGTAATTTTTAGCAAGTGCCAACAATTTCCATGTGAATGGGACCTTTATGAAACATATTTTACCACTCCTGTGGATTAATAATGTGTTAACATAAAAAGACATGTTGAGCTTAGTGCAATTATCCTTCCATCCCAATTATACTGTGACATTAAATCTTGTGACATTTAATAAGAAAGGCCATTTCACCCATGGCTACCCTTAGTGCAGACGATTTATGCAACAGTGTTCCCATAGACAAAATTATTAAAAGAAGGCATTCCAACACACTGATATGTCTAACCGCCCATGTAAATTAAATAAGGTGTAGCAAAATATATAAATTGTTAATATTATGATTACTTCGTACCTAAGACAAAAGAAAGTGAAATTAACAACACTGGCTTTTAATCCATCAAAATTAAACAAATGTAAATGGATAACTAATAGCAGAAGAAGTTGCTTAGCAAATAGGGATTCAGGAAGTTATTTTTCCCCAATGGGAGCATTTAAAGCCTTTTTTTTTTTTCATATTGTAGGTCTATCTGACTTATTTAGCTTAATTTAAGGTTTTGATATCTTAAATGTCTAGATTTTATTTTTGTGTGTGTTTGTATGCTTAATCTGCCGATGACTGTATATTTTCTTTCAAAGTGTTGTTATGTCTAACACTGATTCTGAATTTACTATGAGTTTTACTATTAAACTGTTCATATAGAATTAAGTACTAAAGATGAAGAAAGTATAAGGTATACTGATAAAATATTTGTTAAGATACATATTTACTTTTATTTCTGATATTTACACTATTGACATGATGGAAAACATCAACTGTGATAGAAGACAAATCTTCAAGTCAGACTTTTAAAGGGCTACATTAGATTTGAAATGACCAGAATGAATTTTTTATTTACACAAATAAATTTCCCAGTTATTTTATTTTAAATACAAAAGCATCAAGTTTTCAAGACAAGCTGCTAGATTTACAAAGAGCCACATTTTTAGTAAGCCAAGAGGTGTACAAGAGGAAAGGCTTTTTCTCCTCTGTCCTCAGGTTCTCTGCCTGGGCCTGGGAATTAAACTGACAACAGAGAGACTGACAGGAGAAAAGCATATCAATTTTATTTGTTGTTAATATTTGTACATGTACACAGAGCCCTCATACGTAAGAAATGAAAAACCCAAAGGCACAGGTAGGCCTTAGATCTGTTTTATCATTTTAAGAAACAATGGTAAATTGTGGAGAGGTGAGTCACAAGACAAAGGAAAAGCGGATTGGGCTAGAGGCAGTAAATTGTGGGAAAGTGACTAGGAAATATATAGGGGAAATTAATTGAAAAGAATGGTAATTGTAGTAGGTCTCTTTACAGAGATTCATTTCAGGGTTTATTGTTTATTTCCAGTGATAAGAACTCTCTCAGCCTAGGGCAGGGAGCGTATCTTTCTCATGGGAAATGTGTGCCCTGCTTTCAGGTAGAAAGAGGGAGGTCAGAGAGCCCTTTCTGCCTTCAGTTTCTCAAGCACCCTCATCTCAAAATATTCACTGTGCCCAAGTGGCATATTTTGGGGTAGCGTGTTCTGATCTCCTTAAGAGTTGTATTATTTAGTTGGTATTTGTATGTATGTATAATTATACTTACATGTAAATACCTAAGTAGGAAAAATAACTGGTCTAATAAAGATACATCTTAATCAAATGGTCTGAAAAGTTATGACTACTTTTAAATTTAAAGCCTTTAAGAATTTTAATGCTTGGATCCATAGTCTTAACCACAGAATATTGAATTTGAACTAGCCCTTGTAGCCCCAAGGATATTAACTATTCTGATGACACCCCTTATCTATGATAGAAGTATATTTAAATGATCATAATTTTGAGATTAAGAACTGCCCCTTAATATCAGTATTGTTAACCCAGAGCCCCTCTCTCATAATGCTCTGTCCTCTAGATGGATGTCGTCTCACCTGGCAGGGGAAAGGCCTGTACTAACTCAGTGATGGGATTAACTCCTAAGGATCCTGAAGGAGTTCATCTGTAGAGGAACAGACATAATGAGAGTATGCTTATTATTTGTTGCCCATTCTCATGCTAAATATTGCTTCTTGAGAATAGGACCCATGACTTACCTTTATAACCCCATAGCTTCTATATGGTTTATTATTGTTGACCTGACCAGGGGCTGACCAATTGTCATAATCATATAAATATTTTTGTATATCTAAGCTGTTTTTTGAGGCCATAACACCAATAATAATTTATTTTCTTCTGTTTTCATGACTTAGATTTAAAGGAAAACTAAAAAAGAAGTAAGACCCTAACTCTCATTGGGGTCTCTCTTTACCAATGGGACAGTTTTTACTGTTCAAACTAGTGAATATGTATCAAAATGTGCCAGTTTTGGGTCCTTTGGACTGTAAGTAACAGAAAAGCCAACTCAAATTAATTTAAGCAATAAGGAAACAGAGCATAAGACTGGCTGGGTCCAGTGGCTCAATGATTCCTCGGGTTCTGGAGTTTTTCTCGCTCTCTCTCTGCTTTCCTGTCCAGAGTGTTGTCTTTATTCCAAAGCTGCTTTCCCTTTCATTTAGAATGACTTCCAGTGGAGGCTACATACTACCTTGTTTACATCAAGAGGTAAATAGATTAGCTTTAGCTGTTCTCTGGTAAGAGATAGGAGGAACATTTCCAGAGGTCACCAGTACATATCTTCTTAGATCTCGTTATCCATCATTGTGTCATATACTATTCTTGAACTGATCACTAGTGAAGAATATGAAATACCCAAAGGCCAATCACAATAACATTAATTCCCTCAATTACTCTTTTGCTTTTCATGGTACAGGAAACAAACGATTCTTGAGGACCAGCCATACACAATGTTTACCACAGTGGAAGTGCAAGGAAAATGAGCACAAAGATCATTGAGAAGTAGCTGTGGAATGAAGGTGCTGGAGGCCAAATGGGACCACTCTTTTGCCAGAGAGAAATAGAAACAATACAAGCCAAGCTAAATAGTAAAGTTAAAAGAGGAAGAGAAGTGGCAAGTCAAAAATAGATAAGAACTATTTTATTTTAAAAAGTACTAAATTTTGCAAAAAAAAGTTATTAATAGATATTTTTTTCCTGAGAGGAAGATGATCATATACTTAAAGAGGATAAAAGAAAAATAGGGAGACATATAGTGCTGTCTTTTAGTTCATGTTAACTCATGATTTGAGATAAAAGTTACATATGAGAAAGACTAACCTATTGATCCTGTTTGTATGGATGTATTTTGTTGGGATGGAAAGACTTAACTACGTAAGTGTTGACATAGTGGATTGTTTGTGGCAGGCAGGCAGAGTATACAGATAATGAAAAATTCAGCTGTACTTATAATCAATGGGCTTGTCTTTATGCTGGGCTGTAATGAGACTTCTCCCAGGCACATTGGAAAATGCATGTTCTTTATAGACAGGCTGTCTCCACATCCTTTCTGGGAGTTCTGTTTCCAGGGAGATACTTCTCATATCACAATCAAAATTGTGTGCAACTCCCAGCTCCAAAACTTACACTATTACTATCCAAACATGTCAACACACAGCTTTAGGAGATTGTCAAATGCCCCCAGTCCAAGGAGGAACTGACACTAAGGCACACTGTCATTAAATATAGATAACCAAAATATTTCCCTAATAACATTTCAAGTGGGAAATAAGAACCACACCTGGTAGTGGTAATCATTCCAAAATGTCTGCCTCTTTAACAAGTTTAATCTTGAACCAACTCAGACCTCAAAATCTAGGGAACAGGGCAGATCTCTGTGTTTGTAACAGGTGTCTGTGGCTAATGAGGGAGCACAGAGGAAGCCATATCTGCATCTGAGAGAAAATCTAGGGACCAAAATCTGTGTCACAAGCCAAACAAACAAGATATCAGGGTCAAAGAGCCAGCCCTGGTGCCAAAGTTGTTTTTAGGAAATTCTCTTTCTAGTTTATTTGGACAAAGAGAAAAGCCTTCTATTGAGACTTTGTTTAATCGTCAGATTAATCTTTATATTTACTAGTCCGCTGTGTAATGCTTCAGCTATCATATTTCCTAGACAATAGGACAATCCTAGGCCTACATACAGTTTCTCAAATCATGGTTTGTTTTTATTTTTTATTTATTTTTATTTTTTCTTTCAATTTTATTTGGCATCAGTTTCAGGTGTAAATATGTTTGTTTTTAAAAAGTAGGTCTTTTATGCTATAATATTTTATACCTGTTAAAGTAAAGCAAACTGTCCTTTCAGGAGATTACCTGGAGCCCTTCATCATTTATTTTATTTTCTCAAAATTCTCCTTCTGGCGAAATCCAGGCGTCATGTTAGAGAATGTGTTGAAAGTTACATCAAGTCAGTTTTACATTAAGGCCCTTGCAAGACAGCTGCTTCCTGAAGTATATATATAAGAATTTCTTATGGTATAAATATAATGCCAGGGAGTTGCAGTTAAGCAATGGTGAGGCCTGCAGTGCTCGGTGAGAGGGATGTCTGTGAGAATTTCAGTGCACCAAGCAAATTTTGAGGTAGAGGAGTGCCCTAGGGTCATAAAATTTCATCTAGGCCACACAAGCTAAAGCTTTGTGGAAATGAATTAAAAAGAGTATCACAGACCTGCATTCACCAAAAGGCAATTTTTCTCCTAGTAAAACCTAATCTTGAATGTTTAAAACCCGTGCTTTTAAAATGAGCATCTAATACCCACCTCTTAGTTTTCTCGTATTCCATTGCTGCGGTGGGAAAATTGGACTCGTGCAGCTGGAGCTCACCTGTTTTAACCTTAAGGATGACTTTGCCTTTTGGAAGTTATTTTTGTACCCTTGTCAAGTTTAAGCAGAAACATTTCAGACATGGAGACTCAAAAAACATTTACCATCTGGGAAATAAAATCCATCATATTTCTTTTCTGATGGAAAAGAATATCTAACAGATTGTTTAATTTGTAAAAAAAGAACAAGTGGCCTGTTGATGAATTGCTTTACTTTCTAACATTACTGGGAAAAGGCTGATAAAAATATCTTTATATATAATTATTAACTGTGGGAATTTTTTAGGGAGTCGGTGATAGCCTGTGGATAAACAAAAGAATTAACTTCATTCTAAAGAGGTTTGCAGATCTATCTTTCCTTGTTAAAGGGCATTTAAGAAAATTAGCATTTTCTATGAATGATCTAGTTTGTAGCTTTTACCACTAGAGAGTTAATTTATGAATAGTGGACCTAAAAAAAATCAATATTTTCTTCCATATGGTATGTTTGTAATAAATGAGGTATTCATCTTTTTTAAATTTTTTACTTATTGATTTTTTGAGAGAGAGAGACACAGAGACACAGAGACATTAATTCCTTATCCCATTTCTTATACATTCATTGGTTGATTCTTGTTTGTGCCCTGACTGGGGGGCTTAAACCACAACCTTGGTGTATAGGGATGGCGCTCTAACCAACTGAGCTACCCAGCCAGGATGAAACATTAATCTTTTAAATTAATTGCCTGAGTCATATTCCTATGTGTAAATGTACCATGGCTGTTTTATCCACTCATCTACTGACTGGCACTTGGGCTGCTTCCGGATCTTGGCTATTGTAAATAAAGTTGCTGTGAACATAGGGGTGCATATATTATTTCAAATTAGTGTTTCAGGTTTCTTGGATATATTTCCAGAATTGAGATCACTGGTTCAAAAAGCAGTTCCATTTTTAATTTTTTAAGGAAACTCCATACTGTTTTCCACAGTGGCTGCACCAGTCTGCATTCCCACCAACAGTGCACCAGGGTTCCCTTTTCTCCAAATCCTCGCCAGCACTTGGTGTTTGTTGATTTGTTGATGATGGCCGTTCTGACATATGTGAGGTAGAGATGATGTTTTATTGAGTGGTACATTTGAAACCTGAAACCTGTATGGTTTTGTGAACCAGTGTCCCCCCAGTAAATTCAGTTAAAAATGTTTGCCTCAAACAAGGAGTCAAATGGTTTAAACAGACATTTTGAAGGACCTTTTAGTTTATTTTTATTTTTGGAATTGTGAAGTATGCTTTCTACTACAGCTTGGCCATTGTGCTTTTGCATTCTAAATTATAATAGAATTCCAAAGTGCAAACTAACCAGTTCTCTGATAATCCTCTGTATTGTAATTTACATTAAAACATTGAATCCACTCTGCTGTATACTTGCTTTGCAAGAGGGGACATGAACCAGGTTTATTTTCGTCTTGAAGCCTAATATTTGAAATTCCTATGTCTTTTTCATTTGCTTTTCAAAAAAAATTAAATAACTTTTGCTATTTTCAGATATTTATGTATGAGTTTTAAAACTGGAAATTTTTTAAAACCCTCTTTGCTTTGAAGAATAGCATGTTGGTATTGATAACAATGCCAGGCTTTAACAGTGGATTATGAGAGAATTTATGAAGAGTTAAGATCTTGAGCAATTCTAAACCTTCTTTTTGCATTTTAAACATTAATTCATAGTTTTTTATCTTATATATGAAGGAGGATATAAAAATATAATTCTTTTTTAATGTATTTTATACACATATATTAGAAAGAGGAAAGAAAATATATGAAAAACAAATGCCAAATATTTATAAGCATATGTTTTATTTTTATTTTCTCCTGTCTATATTTCTAATTTTTTAGATAATGGATTCATAATACTTCTGTAGGTAAAATAATGTTTTGAAAATATTCTTCACCACTTTTCCTCTGAGGATGTCTGTCCAGATATTTTGGAAGGAAAATTCAGATTTGACAGGACTGGTAAATGCCGACTAACTGATTTCTTTCAGTGCTTTATCTTTTGGGAGGCACAGTAAAGATTACAATATTTCTCTATACTTTTTACTTTTAGAATATTTAACTATATAAAATATATAATAATTATAAAATCATCAATGTTCATTTCAGTAAATTTCTTTCTTTTTTTTTAATGTGTTTTATTGATTATAATATTACATTTGTGTCAATTTCCCTTCCCTCTGCTCCCCTCCACCCGGTGGCCCCCCTCCCTCCAGTTGTCCCCCGCTTTTAGATCATGTCCATTAGTTGTGCATACAGTTCTTCTCAACCTCTCTCTGTCTATTCCATTCCCTCCTACCATGATCCTTATTGCCTATATCATCTCCCTCCCTCTCCCCATTCCCCCTCCCCGTTGACCTCCCCCCAACATGTTCCCCATACCCATAGCTCTCTTTCCAGTCTCGTTGCCTGTTTAGTTTGCCTTTGTTTCAATTCCCTAGCTTCTGTTGTTTCTCGTGATGCAGTTTTCATTTTAGATTTAATTGTCTTGATCCTCCTTTTTCTAAACCAGTCCCTTTAACATCTCATACAACAGTGGTTTGGATCTAACGAACTCTTTCAGTTTTATTTTGTCCTGGAAACACTTTCTCTGTCCCTCTACTCTGAATGACAATTTCGCTGGATAGAGTATTCGTGGTTGTAGGTTTTGGATTTTCATTACTTTGAATATTTCTTGCCAGTCCCTTCTTGCCTGCAGGGTCTCCCTTGAGAAGTCAGCTGATAGTCTAATTGGGATCCCTTTGTACATGATTCTTTTCTTCTCTCTTGCTGCTTTTAAGATTCTCTCTTTATCTTTAATTTTTGACATTTTGATTATAATGTGTCTTGGAGTGGTTCTCCCTGGGTCCAGCTTCTTTGGAACTCTCTGTGCCCCCTGGACCTGCAAGTCCATTTCCCTCCCCAAGTCTGGGAAGTTCTCCTTTATTATATTTTCACTCAATTTTTCAAGTTCTAGTTCATCTTCCTCGTTCTCTGGCAAACCAATGATTCTTATGTTGGGCCTTTTATAGCTGTCCCAGAGGTTTCTGATCCTCTCATCGTTGCTTCCCATTTCCTCTCGCTGCATTGGTTGACTGCTTGTTCCTTCTCCATATTCCGGTTTGTTGAAATGAACTCTGGATTTTATTTCCTCACCATCTGTCTCGTATGTGGTTTTGTTCCTTTCGTTATGAGTATTTTTCGCTTCTTTCTCATCTTTTTCCAAATCTTTTGTGAATTCTGTAAGCCACCTGATAACAATGGCCCAGAACTGAGCATCTGACAGGTTTCTTATCTGTTCATCTGTCAGGTTCTCCATCTATTGCCTGGTGAGCTGTGCCACCGGGATTTCTATAGTTGTCTGCCTCATTTTGACAGATGTGTTTTGTTTTCTTGGGCCGGCTGTAGGGGGCAGTGCCTGTGTACGCGTCACAATCCAGCGACCGGTGCCTGTCCGCGACCTATTTCGCAGCCCTGTGGCGCTTTCTTTGGGGGCGGGGGTCCAAGGTGGATTCACACAGTTATTCAGCTAGGAGACCGGGATCCGTCCTCCCGCCCCCCTGGGCCTCACTGTTCAAGGCGATGTGGTGGCTGCTTTCCCCAGCGTTGGGGTCGCGAGCTGCCGGGGGTTCGACTGCAGCCGGGGTTGTTCTCCCTGCCGCTGTCTCAGGTGCGACCGCAAACAGCTCCGCCCCCTTTCTCTCATCCTACCTGCCCAAAGAGCGCCGCTGGTTTATAACTTCATATGTTGGGCTTCTGTGTAGTTTTATTTTCTGGAATTTCTAGTTATCCTTTGTTTTGAAGTAGTTGTATTCCTCTCTAGTTGTAGAGGGAGACCTAGCGCGTCCGTCTAAGCCTCCATCTTGGCCGGAAGTCTCAGTAAATTTCTTAGTAAAGAGGAATAAAGCTATTTTTCTTGGAATTATAATCTATAAGAAAGAGGAAAATATTGAAGCCATGTTCATTAAAGGTGAGGATAAGACCAAGTTCCCACTAACATTATTATCATTCGGTACTTTTATGAAAGTTCTAGCAAATGACATAAACCAATACCAATAGCTAAATGTACACATATTGGAAAATAAGAGACAAAATTATCAAAATTGTTATTTATATGTGATACAAATGTCCACTGAGGAAAATCTGACTAAATCAGCACATAAATGCTTTATAAAATGTTTTAGTAAGTTGGCTATTCTTGATTATACCAAAATTCAATGCCTTGCTATGTGTGTGTGTGTAAAATTCATGATATTGGTAGCAAGGAGTGAGAATAAAGGCTCTTTCTTGTGAAATAAATACTAGACATATGAACATATGAAAAATCTACCAAGAGATTAAAGAAAAGACAAAGAGAGGCAAAGTCTCTGTGAAGAAAGTGACAGGAACTTGAGGACAGACAATAAAAACAGAACTGGTTGGAAAATCTAAATATGTTAAAGTTACAGATTTTCCCTCAATCCATTTGTAAATGTAAAGAAATCTCCATGGGCATTTCACAGGATTATGGGAAAGTGTAGACTTTTTAAAATATATATGAATCTAAAATTCATCCAACAAAATAAATATGGAAATAGTTTAAAATTCTAAAAATAAGATTAATGTATGTGACCTTATTAAAATGTATTCTAGAGGTCTAATTGTTAAAACAGCATAGAACTGATAGCTATTCAAGGAATTCATATTTCAGGGGGACATATCACAATGTCCAAAAGCTGACAGAAGTTCAAATGCAAATTGACAATGTGATAAACATATTTTAAGTATATTAGAAAAGGATAAAATATTTTACGTATTAAACTGACACAATTGGCTAACAATAGATAGATAGATAGTTATAGTTATAGAGATAATTGTACTTACAGGTTACTCCTAAGTAAGTTCCAGATGTATTTGAATATGTAAAATAAGAACATATAAATACTAAAAGAAAATGTAGGACTTTAAAAATAAATATTGGTCTGAGAATAAACTTCCTAAACATTGTACCAAAGCCGTAGATAATAAATGAAAAGTTGTTAATTTACTTACATAAAAATGTAAAAGTTTACGTGTCACATATCACACCATTTAAGTATCAATAAGACTTAGAACAGAATACTAATATCTCTGATAAGAGTAATAATAATAATACCTGGCCCTTATGTAGTACTTATCATGTGTCAGGCTCTATTCTAAGTACTTTAAATGTATTAACTTACTCCTTCTAAGAGCTCCTCGCAAAAGGTGCTTTATTATCCTTATTTTTCAAGCAATGAAACTGAAATCTAAAAAGTTTTTAGTTAGATAATTTGTGATCAGTGGAGCCAGAATTTGAACCCATCTTGACTGGATATTAAAACTTTGCTCTTCCTACACTGATGTAAGGCACTCAACACTTAAGAGTTATTAACAATCAGTAGGATAAAGATAAATATTCAATTAGAATAACAAATAGAAAGAATGTTTACAAAATAAAGAAATACTAAAGTCACTAACAGCTAGAAAATGGTAAACAAATGGTAATCAAGGAACAAAAACTAAAAAGAGATTGAATATTTAATTTTTCATACTAGTAATGGTTAAATCTCCTGAGGAACATTTTTTTAAAATTCTTTATCATTTGTATTAATATTTGTTTATCTTCACCTGAAGACATGCTTATTAATTTTAGAGAGGGACAGAGGGAGATAAACATCAATGTTAGAAACATCAATGTGAGAAACATTGATTGGTTGCCACTCATACAAGCATAGACAGAGGATTGAACAGCAACCTTTTGGTTTATAGGAAGATGCTCCAACCAACTGAGCCACACTGACCAGGGCTCATATTTATTATTTTTATTACACGCACACACACACACAAAAAAAATACCTACTGTCAGAATCCTCTATTATAATTTCATTTGATTTACAAAAAGTGGACAGCAAAATAAGTTAGGTCACTAATACTGTACAAAACTAAAGCTGGTTACATGGTTGTAAAGATCAGTATCTTACAGTGTTACAGATCATTCATTTGTTGTGAAAGAACATTGCAATCTATCCAGAATGATGAGTACTGTGCTAAATCTGTCTGCAGTTTTACAACTAATCAGTTTCTGTAATTATAACTAACGACTATAATTCCCAAACAATCCTGCTGTAGAAATAGACCTTAAAGCCAGGGTATCGTTCCTCAGTGATGAAGGGTTTTCTTTCCTAACCAAGGAGAGACATTATCTCAACTCTAAAACTATTAAATTTTCCAGAACATGACAACTACTTACAGTATTAGACAAAACAACTTTTTTCTGAACACCTTCAATAGTCTTTCAAAAAAACTTATTTTTATTTAAAAAGCAAAGAACAATTACTGTCCTGCATTTGGATTTTTATAAGTTAAAATCGATAGGTTTTTCAATATAAAAAGTAATTGTTTCATAGTTTTAGTACTCATTGAACTCTAGTAGTCCTTGTTGAACCATCGTCGGCAGCCGTCCGTCTCGAGAGACGATGGCGTAGCTTCTTGAGAGTCTATCTGCACCGCCGAGAATGGCTGTGCAGTCCGACTCGGGAGTGACAATCCCTGCCGCACTTGGTACAGGTGAAGGCAGATGGCTGTTGTTGCTGCTGCTGACGCTGCTTCCGCCTCGATCTTTTCTGGACCGCCTCCTCGTTGCGCGCAGCCTCCGCGCGTGACGTACCTTGCCTGACCGCGAGCCTCCAGGCTAGGCGGTCGTCTGCTTGAACTTCCCATGTGTTGAGATTGATGGAGCATCGTGTCATGTCCTTTTTGCAGATGTCTTTGAACCGCAGTTTTGGGCGCCCTGTCATCCTCTTGCCTTCTGCTAGCTCGCCGTAGAGGAGGTCTTTGGGGATACGGCCTGCATCCATTCTTTTGACATGGCCGAGCCACCTGAGGCGTCTCTCGCTAAGAACTGCATGCAAACTGCTCATATTGGCTCGCTTCAGCACCTCGGTGTTGGGGACCTTATCCTGCCAGGCGACATGCAGGACGCGTCGCAGGCACCTCATGTGGAAGCTGTTGAGTTTCCTTTCGTGCCTTGCGTAGGTGGTCCACGTCTCGCTGCCATAGAGGAGAGTGCTGAGTACGCAGGCTTGGTAGATGCGCAGTCTGGTTTTCTCAGTGAGGCTGGAATTGTTCCACGCTCGCCGGTTCAGTCTGGCCATAACTGTGGCTGCCCTGGCGATTCTCCGGTTGACCTCCAAGTCGACTGACAGAGAGCTCGAGATGGTGGACCCGAGGTAAGTGAAGTCGTTGACAACCTCCAGGGTGTATCCGTCGATGGTGATGCATGGGGGAGTCCCCGTGCCTTGAGCCATAACATTCGTCTTTGTCAGGCTGATGGCTAGTCCGAACTCCTTGCATGCATGGGAAAGGCAAGTGACTAGCTGCTGGAGTCCCTCTTCGGAGTGTGACGTCAAAGCTGCGTCGTCGGCGAAGAGCATCTCACGGATGAGCACCTCTTTGACTTTGGTCTTGGCTCGTAGACGGGCCAGGTTGTAGAGCTTGCCATCGGATCTGGTGTGAATGAAGACACCCTCGCTGCAGTCCTTAAAGGCGTATTGGAGGAGCATGGAGAAGAAGATTCCGAACAGCGTAGGCGCGAGGACGCAGCCCTGCTTTACTCCGCTGCTGACTGGGAAGGCCTCAGAGGTTGCGCCGTTGTAGGACACCGTGCTGTGCATGTTGTCGTGAAAGGACATGACCACAGCAAGCAGATGTGGTGGACAGCCAATCTTCCGTAGCAAGCTGAAGAGTCCGCTTCGACTGACCAGATCAAACGCCTTCGTGAGGTCAATAAAGGCGAGGTAGAGTGGTTTATGCTGCTCGTGACACTTCTCCTGCAGCTGGCGTAGGGAGAAGATCATGTCCACTGTTGAGCGGCCAGCTCTGAAGCCACACTGGGACTCTGGGTAGACGCGGGAAGCAAGGGTCTGCAGGCGGGCAAGAGCGACCCGGGCGAATACTTTGCCGACGACGCTGAGGAGAGAGATGCCCCGGTAGTTGTTGCAGTCGCTGCGGTCTCCTTTGTTCTTGTACATGGTGATAATGTTGGCGTCTCTCATATCCTGGGGGATGTAACCCTCCTTCCAGCAGAGACAGAGTAGATGGTGGAGCGGCTGTAGCAGGACTGGTTTCCCGCTCTTTAGGATTTCTGGAGGGATTCCGTCGCTTCCTGGTGCTTTTCCGCAAGCGAGGCGGTCGATGGCTTTGCCGAGCTCTGCCGCAGTAGGTGGGGTGTCTAGCTCCTCCATGACTGGTAGGTCTGGGATGGCGTTAAGAGCAGTGTCTGTTACGGTGTTCTTCGTTGCGTACAGCTCGAGGTAGTGCTCGGTCCACCGCCGCATTTGCTGTTCCTGGTCAGTGATGACCTCACCTGTCTTGGACTTAAGGGGGGCGATCTTGGAGGGGATTGGGCCTGTTGCCTTCTTGATACCCTCATACATTCCTCGTGCGTTGCCTATATCGGCGGCTTCCTGAATGCTTCTGCACAGGTTTAGCCAATAGGTGTTGGCACAGTGGCGGGCGGTCTTCTGGACTTTGTTCCTGGCAGCCCGTAGAGCTTGAAGTGTACTGGGAGTGGGCGTGGCCTTGTAAGCCAGTAGGGCCTTCCTCTTAGCCTCGATCACGGGTTCCATTTCTTCCCAGTGAGCCTCGTACCAGTCAGCGTTCTTCCGCTCTTTCTTCCCGTAAGCAATAATGGCGGAGTTGTATATGGCGTCGCGGAGACGTGGCCAATTGGATTCGATAATGTCATCTGCCGCCACTCCCTCGCCGAGTGCATCTTCCATCTTGTTGATGAATTGCTGAGTCTTAACTGGGTTGCTGGCACAACTGGTGTTGATGCGTGGACGACCCTTCATCTTGGAGTGGTGCAACCTCTTCGGCATTATGCGCACCTTGCTTACCACGAGGGCATGGTCCGTGTCGCAGTCTGCACTGTGGTAGCTGCGGGTGAGGAGGGTGCTGCCAATATCCGTTCTTCTGGTGATGACGAGGTCAAGCTGGTGCCAATGACGGGAGCGGGGGTGCCTCCATGACACCTGGTGGATCTCTTTGCACTTGAAGAATGTGTTTGTCACGCACAGGCCGTGGTGACACAAAAGCTCAAGCAGTCGCTGACCATTCTCATTGATCTTTCCTCTCCCAAAGTTTCCAAGGCAGGTGGGCCAGGCCATGTGGTCGGCTCCTACTCTTGCGTTGAAGTCTCCAAGGAGATAGAGAGCGTTACTTCTGGGAATCTTGGATAACGCTTCGTCCAGTGCATGGTAGAACTGTTCTTTCTCTTCGGTGGTGGCGCAGAGGGTTGGGGCATACGCGCTAAGAATGCTGACTGGGCCGAAAGTTGTTGACAATCGGAGGGTAAGTAATCTCTCTGTGCCTCCTGTGGGTGGCTCTATGGAGTTAACAAGCGTGTTCTTCACAGCGAACCCAACACCGTGCTGTCTTGGTTGGTCCGGAGACTTCCCTTGCCAGTAGAAGGTGTAGTTGGTTTCTCTGATAGTTCCGTTGTCGGCCAACCGGGTCTCCTGTAGAGCCGCAATGTCGATGTTTAGTCGTGCCAGTTCCCTATCGATGACAGCGGTTTTCCTGGCACCTTTGATCCACGGAAGGTCTGCAGTAAGTCCGGGGCACATGGTCCTGATGTTCCAGCTAGCGAGGCGAAGAGCCGGAGGCTTCTTTCTTGTTGTTTGCTTGGAATTAACTGGTGCGGGTGTTTTGTGGCCCACTTTTCGAGAGGCGCCTCTTTGATCCCCACGCACCCAGTGGGGCAGGCGAGCCATGGCGAGACGGTAGCTGTCCAGTGAGGTGCGATGACCTCTCCCACCGTCAGAGGAGACCCCTGGTGCTCGTTTCCTTCGCCAATCGGATGAGCTTATAACCGGTATCTGTCTCCTCCCGTGTAGCTTCAGTTGTTGAACCATATCTTATAGTAAATCAAGAAACAGGAACTTTTAATGTGTATTGATAGATGACATTTCTAGAGGGCGATTTTGCAAACTGTATAAAAAGTTTTAATTGCATACTTTGACCCAGTAATTCTTGCCCTAAGAAAACTGTTAAGTGTTTGCTTATGTATGTGTGTGTATACATTATTAAAATAAGTTTGAGTGTTATAGACTGACTGGCTTATAAACAACAGAAATTTATTTCTCAGTGCTGGAGACCGGGAAGTATTTACAACATCAAGGCACCGGCAGATTAAATGTGTGGTGAGAGCTTGCTTCCTGCTTCACAGATTACTTCTCGCTGTGTTCTTACATGTCAGAAAGGGCAAAATCGCTCTCTGGGGTTCTTTAATAAGGCAATGATTTCATTCATGAAGATTCCACCCTCATAACCAAATCACCTCCTAATTTCATTACATTGAGGGATTTTAATGTCTTATATGAATCTTATGGGGACAAAAACATTTAATCCATAACACTAGGAATTATTTTTTATCTCCCACTCTTAGCATGTTGGCTTTTCCACTTTAAATTTAAAGCCTCGGCTCGAACCATCACATTCTTCATGCAAAAATGTTAGAAGCAAGAAAAATAATGGGAAGGATGAATGCTTCTACCTTGTGTGTTCCTCTCTTTTTATCTGAAAATAGTTTTCTTGGATTTTCAGCATTGCAACTTCAAAAGTGTCATTCCTTTGTAATGCTTTTTATTGAAACCTCAATTTCATAACATTTGATGACACTTTGAAAGCTTTAATTCACCTTGCCTGTGTCCATGGGTGCACGCACACAAACACACTCTCCAGTAAGAAAGTGGCAGAAAAAAATCTCCGTTTTCAGATGATTGATGACTTATTGCAATTACTGAAGGTTTGGGGTTGAAATATCACCAGGAATTTGATTCCTATCCAAACTCTACCCTTTACTAGCTGTATATGACCTGAGGAATAAATTACTTAACTCCTAAATTTCAGTCTTCATGCAAATGGTTAAATGAGTCCATGTGGATAGCATCTAACACTATCTGAAAATACCACACCAAAATAGCATGACCATACAAGATAATTCATATGAAGTGTTGTTGGCTTTAAACCTGACTCACTGCACATGCTCAACAATCTTCATAATTGCTATTTACCAAGCATATTCCTATAGAAATGTGGCTGGAATTAATAAAATTTCAGCTTAAAGGTGAGCAGGCTGACTTTTTTCTTCTTTTCAATGTGTTGTGGGTTTCCAGAATTTCAGAACAAGATGGTATTTTGGAATACTACAATCCTGTTGCTAGGTGTTTAGCAACATCTTCCTTTGGGTAATTATGAGAGTTTTATGTCTTTGTGTTATTCTGTCCTACATATATTTAGTATGAACCTACCCTCTCCCATGGCTTTTAAACACACCTGGATTTTGATGATTCTCAGAAGTACCACTCCCAACTCAAAATTATCTTTGGTTTCCTCTGCTCCCTCTGCATTGAATGCACTCTTAGCATTTTACTTTACTCTTTAGCACTTACCACTATTTGCAATTACTATTATTTGCCTAATAACTGCCCCTACCCTCAGACTGAGATGCATGAGGGCAGAGACAAAATCTATCTCAATCACCCAACATCTGGTGGAGTGCCTGATCAACACCGTTGCTTTTTGGAAGAACACATCTGTGCTTGAAAATATTTTAAGGGCAGAGATCATCATGTAAATTGCACTTTGCCTTTTTCCTCCTGGCATCATATTAAGAAAATACAGTTTAGAAGATAAAGTGGAATCTCCCAGATAATTGTGACAGTTCTACCTTGTGTGTTTATGCATAGAGATGCCAATATGTAGAAATAACATTGTTTATTATATTACAATATGATTTAGTGAATTTTTTGTATTGTGTTATATCCTCAATGTGTAGCTCAGTGTTTACAGATGGATAGGCCCAAGGAAATATTTGTTAAATGATTAAGTTTGCACATGAAACTCAAAAATTTTTGCAAGGGTAGGCAAATATGTATGTCTTCCTTTAAAATAGCCATTTGGTCTGCAGTAATTTTATATCACGTTCTGCATTATACACCTAGGTTTCAGCAATGACAATCTTTACTGTTGTAACAGAAGTGCAGCGTAAGGCAGGTGCCTGTGTGGTGACATCCTTCTGCCAACAGTATTTGTGTCATGCTGTTGTATGTTGCTGATAAATGTCACCAGCCCAAACTTCTGAGTTGTGTTAGGATGGATGAATGGTTTAAGGCCTAAAAGGTGAGTTTTGCCTAGCTGCTAGTTTCAGTTGCCAGACTTTTGTGTAGTGAAAAGTAATTAACACTTTAAAGCATCATTTATTCATCCAGTCAGGCAGTTGGTCAGCTAATATTTATTGAGCAATTGCAATGGCCAGACACAATGTTAGGGACAGGTATATACCAGCAACAAAATAGGCTATTAAACAAATAAATGCCTCACTACTCATTGTACTAAGCTATTAAAAAGCACAAAAAGGGATATTATGACAGATACAGATAGTAACAGGAAGGACCAACTTTAAGTTAGAGGGATGACAGATAGGCTGCAGATATATGTATACTCATCACCACTACATTCACTTAGTGAAATTCTAATCTTTGGCCCCTGACCATTGCTACTACCTTCTTACTCTCATTTACATTGGAATTCTTCAAAAGCAAGAAATGGATCTTTAACTTTCTTCAATATACTTCCTCACAGTTTTCCCGAGAACCTTGACGCAGCACAGTACAGAACTGGTCAGGAAACTGCAACTAAATACACATAGTAATTATAGTTTAAAGGAACACCAAAGCAATGTCCTGTGTGCCAGCACTACGCCAAACATTTTTATGTATTATTTTATTTAATGTACAAAAAAATCTTAGGACATAGATATGATCTCCATTGTATTTGTGAGAAAATTGAGTTTAAGTACCTGGCCCAAGGTCAAATAGCTATTAAATAGTAGCTGGAATTTGACTCCAGGTTTGTCTAACTCTAAGATTTTAATTTGCATTTACTATCTCCATATGTTTATTATACCGCCTTTCAATTTCTTTTCAGGCATAGCTTTATGTACATGGGATTAGCTCTTTGGTTTGCCATTTGGAAAAGAGATTTGGAAGAATTTTTCTGTTTTAGTTAAGAGATTGAAGGTATTTTTCTACTTCTTTTAGTTTTATTTGTTCTTGAAAAGCCCTGTTTGCATTAGTTATTTGCATTAAACCATATAAAGAATGTTCATAAGGAACATCTAGTATTTCTTACTAGGAAATAACCTATAATTACCCATTTCATTAAAAAATTACTGAATAGTCATCTAAAGATTGGTCAATCCCAACTGATCAACTAGCTAGTGATTTTCTATCAGTTTAAAGTATTTACTGTCCCCTTGGGCCAAATTTCATTCCATAAGGAACAGAGGGCCAAGCTTAATTGGAGAATAAATCTCAGACATGCATCGTGAGGAGTATAGATTTTATTTTATCCTACAAATAACTTGTCATGGCGGTGCCTTGAACTTTAGAGAAAAAGTTGGAGTTCTGCAGACAGAAGTGTAAGTAAAATAGAAATGTATGAACCTTTCCATCTTTTTCTTTTAAACAATTTAAAATCCAAGTCGTGCACCCATTTTGTTTTGTTTTGTTTTTGTTTTTGTTTTTTGTTTTAGAAGTATAGACCAGTCTGCAACTCCAAAGGCCACAAAATGCCATAGAAATAAAAATGGACGGCTAAACTTTGAGGCAGGGCCACCTGGGCCACAGTCATGATGACCCACACCAACATAACCCTTTTATAATAGGTTTGTTATTCCCTTATTTGAAGTGCTTTAAACTATTATATAGTAAGCAACAACATTTGCTTTTAACCATACACCATTATTTAATGGAAGAGTACAAAGCAAATTATCTGTGCCCATATAATGTGATTATTTGATTAATGAAATAAAAATATGAAAAGGCTAGATATCAGAGGAAGAAATTGTATATTAAGTGTTAAACCAAGCTAACATCCACACGGATTTGTATTTTCACTTTCAGAAGGAAAAATTTACTCACACTCGACTACTTCTTATCAAGGGAGAGTTTTAGGTTAGTGTTACAATTAACTGCATGGCATGGTTCACTCCAAGCAATGGTTTCTCTGCATTTTGCTTGTAATTCATTTTCTTCTTTTTCATCTTTGGAAACTGACTTTGTTTCCTTCTCCCATTTAATTTCTCTATCTTATGTAAAGACTGACTATTGATTTCAAAATTATCTCTGGGTGTGACAAATTAAAGTGAGGCTGTAAAAATCAATGAGTATAGAGATATTTGTAATGTTTACTTTGTGCTTGAAGCCAAGTCATATAAATTGGAAACCATTCAGATGACAGAAAAATCAATGTGTAGGTTCATTTATGTATTTTTTTCACATCAGGAATTTTAAAATCTAAGCCATGGAAATGATGCTGAAAACTGCAGAACAGTTTCACTTTGAAGGGCACAATTTTCAGCTCAACTGAAACTACAGCAATAGGGTTAGGAAAAAGAAAAAGAGAAGGTGATTTGAAAAGAAACAAAGATGGTCAAGAGGAAAATAAAAAATATCTTAGTAAATACCACATTTGTCCTTATTTTTTGTAAGTCACAGTGGCCGCTCATCATATCAAAACATTCAAATTAGAAAATCAAAAATATAGCTCTAATTCTAATCCAACCACATATGGCTCCTCTCTACTTTCCCTCATTAAGTATTTGTATCTTTTTCCCACAATAAGAACCTTTGCATTCAACAATATCAATATATTAACTAATTTGTTTCATCCTGCAATGTAACACAACAAGGAACCTATGAAGTAAAAGTTAAGACTTCTCTATGGTTCTTTGTCAAGAAGTGATATCTGGATATTGTGTTTTGAAGCTGAAAATGTTGCTAAACAGGCAGTTTTTATCATAAATAGATCTGGAGAAAGCACACAGTTCTTTTTACTTCCTGATTCATTAAAAAAAAAATTGGCAAAGCTGTGTTTTTTCCTCCTTAGTGCTTTTGGCTTGCCCTCTATCTTTCTGTGATATACATTTAGTGAAAAAAAAATCAGAATAGTTGAAAAACTATAGTGTATTTGTTCGTGTATCTCTTACATACAGCATTCTATGAGATGCTAAAAGACAAATTATCCCACAGTCAAATAATACATTTGGTAAATATTCAATTAAATGTATTTAGAGTCACTGTGGACTCTAGGGTCTCTTATTTGATCACAGTACCCTTTCCTCGTGCAGTTTTCTTTAAAAGACAAAGCAATTATTATAGTATGTATCACATTTATACAGTTATTTAGTTAATATCTCCTTTCCACTAAAGAGTGCTCCAAGAAGGCAAGAACATTGCCTGTCGTTTCTTGTCATTTCATCTCCATTACCCAGCGTAGTGCAGGGCACAAGTGCTTTTGATGACTTCATGATAGGAATCTACAATACCCACACACCTGCACACCATGGCTCTCCCTACCCCTCTTCTCTGCTTTGTCTGTCTCCTCCACAGCACATCTGACCATCTGATGTAAGATATATATTATCTAGGTCATTGTTTATTTTTGTATTCTCTAACATCTCTGCCCACAGGAGCAGAGTTTTTTGCCAGCTGTGTTCATTCTGCCAACTATCATTAAAACAGGTGCTGGCATGTAGTAGGTCCTCAGTAAATATTTGTTTAAGTAATGGGACACCATCAGTATTCATCCATTTGGTCAGAAAAAGAACCTTAAAAATTAGCAATATTTTTAGTTCTTTTTCTAACATTAAACAATAGCTCTTTCATTGATCAGAAAACATTCCAATCTCAGACGCACACACACAAAAAAATGATGTAGACATTGTTGGTCCAGTTATGGTTTGGGGTCAATAAGGCTCAGACCTCAAAAATGCTAGTATATCTATCTTTGGTGTGTGTGTGTGTGTGTGTGTGTGTGTGTGTGTGTGTGTGTATGTGTGTATGTATGTATGTATGTGGGTGTGTTAGGTTTTTAAGGCATAATTTACATGTGATATTGTTTACCCTTTTTTAATGCATAATTCTGTGAATTTTGACAACCCTATATAGTTATGTAGTCATCACCACAATTTATAGCATGTATTTCCATCACCCAAAAAAATTCCCTTACGTTGTGTTCATCTCCTTGTTCACCCCTTCTATCGTTCCTTCTGGACAAATCACCACTATTTGATTATATCTTCAGCTTTTATCCTAAACATTTATTTATTCTAAATAAGATTTATTTAGAATAGTACAGATAAAAGACAAAGTCGCTAATGGATTTAAAAATCCTCATTTTGCCCTGGCTGGTGTAGCTCAGTGTATTGAGCACCAGCCTATGAAGCAACAGTTCAGTTTCGATTCGCAGTGAGGGCACATGCTTGGGTTGTGGGCCAGGTCCCCAGTTGGGGCCACCCAAGAGTCAACCACACATTGATGTTGCTCTCCCTTTTTCTCTCTATCTTCTCTTCTCTTTAAGAATAAATAAATAAAATCTTTAAAAAAATAAAATAGTAAGAAAGCAAAGGATCTAGTCAAGGAACGTGTATAAAGGACCCATGGACATGGACAACAGGGTGGGGATTGACTGTGGGAGAGGGGGTGGGCAGGGTCAGGGGAAGCAATGGGGGGAAAAGTGGGACAACTGTAATAGAAAAACAATTTTTAAAAGATACCCATTTTTAGATCCACTGAATTAGTATAAATAGTTGTAAGAATTCACTCAAAATCATCTTGTATCTCTAATATCACTGAACTAAGTAAATACCAAAAAAAAAAAAAAAAAATGAAGGGAGAAAGGATCAGTGAGAGATAAATTATTTAAACTCTGTGGTCCTTTGGTATCAAGTTACTGTGCTTTCATCTTTATTGTTTTAACTGTAAGGAATAAGGGCCTATATTTTACTTATTATATAGATTGCTTATTATAAATGTGTGCAAAGGAGTAAGATAGTAATCTGTCATATCAGGGATTTCATAAGTTTCATATCTCTTAGTGTGGGAAGTTCTTTTGTTCTCAGAAAATTACTTGGATAGTGCTAAGTGGTATAGAAGTAAATACACAGGGCAAGGCAACAAGACATCAGTAGTCTATGCTAAGATCAGTAGTAACAATTGTTAGTGCTTGGAGACTACCATGAATCAGACATAAAAGAAGTAAAAACAACCTCTCTGAATTACATTACATATCCAACAGATGACTGATTGAGACAGAGATATGTTACGATTCTCTAAAAAAGCAAACAATCCTCCCAGACATGACTTCCTAGTAACTGTGTTGAATGTGAGCATATCTAATCAACAAGAAGAGAGAACTGTTCATCTTGTAACATCTAAAGGATAGGACATTTTGGACAACGGAGCTTCTGGGTAAAGGTCCCATTGGCAAGCCCAACAGTGTTCTGGAAGATGGATATACTAGGCATATTTGACTTGAAGTTATTAAACCTAAGGATCATTTAAATAACTTTCCTTGTTTTAATTTTGAGGTCTGCATATAGCAGGTAATTTACTTGTCACATCGATCACATAGATGAGAGTTCCAGTGCACACATTGTTTTATTTCTCATCACGAATTAATAAATGAACACCCTGGTTTTATACATAAATTAGGATAATATGAGCTCAACCTGAAAAGACAGTTCCTCTATGGAGTCATTTTATGATTTTTCTTTTTTCTTTTTCTTTCTTTTTTTACTTTCTTTTTTTTGTCCTAACTTAAACTCTCTTATTATTTTATCAACATATTTCTTTAAACTGACTTTAAAGTAACTCACCTTTTTTTTAAGTGAGCTAAAGAATAATTTTTGGCAGTAGTGTGTACTAGTTCAATTATTTCCCTAAGATACACTAAAACAAATAACTACAAAAATAAAATTTGTTTGTGCATGGACTTAAAATTACCTTGCATATCACACATTGTAAACACTGTTCTGTACCTTGGCAGATTTACAAATGTAATGCCTCCCTGTGAGAAGCCAGCTGACCTTCCCCAGTGACACTAACTGGTTAAGTGCTTTTTACATTTGCAAATTGCCTACTAAGTACTTACATGACTAAGCATATCACACAACTAGTCTCTCAAGTCCTTATTCTCTTCTATGTAAAATTAAGTATTTTCCAACTCTAAATGCTGCAGTATTAGACAAAACTGTGAGACATATATGAAGAACAGGAAATAAAACACAGACAATATCTGACCTTAGAGAATCGAGTTAACCTCTCTAAACTCCATTTTCTTATCAGTAAAATAGATGCACTAGTAGTATCAATGTCTTAAGGTTGTTGTAAGCATTAAATGAGATTAGGTGCATAAAATTCACTTACAGCCTCCCATGAAATGTAGACTTATTGGTTAGTTATAAAGAAGATGAGTGAGTAGAGGAACAAGTTAAACAATACTCTGAGGAAACAACTAATTTCTAAATTGCATGCCATTCTAAGTAGCATGATGAAATCTTGCGAGCCCCACGTTTTGCTGCAGGACGTGAATCATCCCTTCATCCAGCATAGTTGTGCTGTATGCGCTCCCTGCCTGTTTGTCCCTTGGTAGCCATCTTGGTAATCGGATCAGCTATTGAGGTCTCACAGTGCTTGTGTTCAGTAACCTTCATTTTATTTAATAAGACCCAAAACACAAGAGCAGCGATGCTGGCAATTCAGATATGCGAAAGAGAAGCCATAAATTGCTTCCTTTAAGTGAAAAGGTGAAAGTTCTTGACATAATAGGAAAGAAAAAAGTTGTATGCTAAAGTGGCTAAAACCTACAGTAAGGACACATCTACCTGTGAAATTGTGAAGAAGGAAAAAGAAATTCATTCATTTTGAACTCCTTCTGGTGCATCATCTGAAAGTCAGTAGTAGCCTAACACTGTGTCATGGTGTCTCTGTCATTCCCGTCATTTCATCTCCTCATGTAGGCATTTAATCTTCTCACATCCTCACAAGAAGAAGGGTGAGTACAATATGAGGTATTTTCAGAGAAAGACCATAGTCATATAACTTTTATTACTGTTGTTATAATTGTTCTATTGTATTATTAGTTATTATTGTTAATCTCCTACTGTGCCTAATTTATAAATTAAGCTTTATCATAGGTATGCAAGTACTATAGGAAAAAAACATGGTAACTAGGGTTTGGTACTATTTCTGGTTTCAGGCATCCTCTAGGGATCTTGGAATGTATCTCCTGTGAATAAGGGGATGCTACTGTGATTTATTTTGAAAAAGTGTAGAGGGTAGCATTGTTCTAGGTTATAAGAAACTTTAAAGACTTTACACACAAATTCAATGTGTGATTCTTAATTAAATACAAATTCCCTCAAAAACATCTATTAATGATACTTGAAAATAATTGGAGACACTATAGTAGTTACAGGATATTATATTTGAGAATTAGTGTTGATTTTGTTAACTATAAAAATGGCTGTGCGGGATAATGTTCTTACCTAATAAGGTTTTAGGAATGAAGTTCATGATATCTATAGTTTACTTTGAAATGATTAGCAAAAACATAGGTGATTGAAAGACAGAATAAGCAAATTGTGCAAAACGTTAACAGTCTTAATCAAGATGGGAATATATGGATGCCTGTTGCACCAAAATTTATTCTTCTTTGTGTATTTGAAAGTTCTCAAACAAAAACTTTTTTACAAAATGATCTAAATAGAGAAAGGGTTCCAAGATATACTGTAGAGCAAATTTAGTCAAATGCTAAGAGTTACACAGAACAATCCCATTGTATATATCCTTCTCTTCCCTTCTGTCTTTGCTTCATTCCATTTTTTCTTCTTTATTCTGGAAGAATGAACAAGGAATTTTAAATCATGATATATTTTACAGAAGAAGACTTCAATTCAGAAAAGGGGGTTTTACTTTTTAATTTATTTCTTTTAACATTGTTAGCATTTTTACTATGTAGTAATTAATTTTACTTTTAACATTTAAAAAATAAGTTAGGTATTATTAGCTATTTAGCCAAAATTATTAACTCTGGCTGGTTTGGCTCAGTGGATTGAGCGTCGACCTGCGAGCTAAGTGTCGCTGGTTCGATCTTCCAGTCAGGGCACATGAGAGAAGGAAAACTCTGACTCCAAAAAACCTCCACTGCCTTGCGGCATACCTCTTCAGGAGAAAGGCTAAGGGAGTAAACCCCGACAGAAAATCTGGAGCCGGAGTCCCTAAGGCGGTTTGACGTTGTAGTCAACACCGGCAACTCCTGCGGCGCACCTGAAGCCAAGCTGTATTGACTCCGTCTTTCCCTTGGACCCTTCAGCTGCGAAGAGAGGAGGGGTCTGCTGCATGGGCAACAGCAGACCCTCCATATCACCCTGCCCAGGCTCTGTAGCTTCAGCTTCACTGGAGAGGACACTCCAGCGTCATCACAAGATGTCGATTCAACACGGGAGGAGACAGATACCGTGTCACTCCCGAGTCGGACTGCACAGCCATTCTCGGCGGTGCAGATAGACTCTTAAGAAGCTACACCATCGTCTCTCGAGACGGACGGCTGCCGACGACGACCCAAAACTATTAGTGTTTCTCTGAACTAGACTTTTCTCTTGAGTATATCAGGGAACCATATTCTGAACCAGTGCTTTTGTGCAAAGTACCATCTGGAGATAACTGACTTGACCACAAAGAAAAGGAGAATTTAATTAGGACACTAACACAAAACTGTTGTCATTACATTTGTTATTTATCTGTTATTATTATAATAAATATCCAGATGCTTGCTTTTTATTTTATACAATTTGTTTTAAAAGTATAGATTGTTTGAATAATCATTTTCTCTGTTAAAATGGAATTTTTTTAAATTTCCCTTGTTGGTGGGAAGGGGGTGGGGGAGGAAGAAGAGGCTATGGTGGTAAAAGTCACTTGACTGAATGATAACACCTAGGTATCAATAGAGAAGGGCAGAGGGCTGAGTTGTGGAGTCCTCCAATCTTTAGATCAGGCAGGGAAGTAAAAGCCATCAAAGGAGACTGAAAGTACTAGAGAGATGGGAGAACAGTTGGAATGGTGTGGAGTTCCAGCAGCGCTGAGTGCAATGGTCAAGGGATTAATACTTACAGAGGGAGTAATCATATTATCTGATGATGATGCGAAGGACAAACAGTGACCATGGGGGTTAATGACATGATAGTCATGGATCCCTTGATTTTAGTTAGAATACACTGGACTGAAGAGTGACAGAGATGGAAACAGTCATTATAGAGAACTTCTTCAAGAGATTTGGCAGGAAAGAGGAAATGAAAGAACTAGTTGGTGGAGTATACAGGTCAAGTGAGGTTAGCTTCCCTTGTTTATGTTTAAGATAGAAGAGAGTTTGAGATGTTCAAATGCTGACAGGAGGGGACCAATAAAAAAGGACAGAAGGAGAAAAGAGATAATCAACATACTGGGGTCCCTCCCACAGGAGGCAGGATTAGCCATAGACTGGAGGGGGACATCTTTTTCTATTGTAACATAAATGGGGCAAAAATATCAAAAAAGTGAAAAATAAAATTTCTCTTGGAATATAGCTTCTTGGTCATCTAGGCTGAACAGCAGTTTGTTTCAAGTATGATCAGCTACAAATGTTCCTTAGCCTTTTTTCCCCTCGCTGTCCTTCTCACCTCTTCTTTCCTGAAGAGATTTGAAACGAAATTTAACTGAACTGTACAGTAATGGCAGGCTAAAAAGGAATCTGTCAGCAGCTGAATAGATTAAAACTCTCAAAGTAGTATCAACTTTCCATCACTGGTTCTTGACCTGCCTGCTGTGAGCAGGGCAGGGCAGGAGAACGCACCTTCTGGGAGCAGCGAAATAAAGAAGTTCACTTAGTCTAGTCTCACCTAAAAAAATAGGGAGGATCCTCTTTGTACTAAACTGAAAACATTCTCTGTGGCAAAGTGGATATTCAGCTGTGTGGCTCTATGGCGATTCCCAGCCACTGTGATTGGTTAGTGTTATACCCCTGTCTACAGAAATGTAGGTAGAGAAATGATTAGATACACATATTTACATATTGAATCAAGATGGATTTCATTTGTTCCTGCTTCTAGTCTGTGAGCCATAGGATGTTTGAGTGACATGTAAGGGCCTGAAACTACTCTGCTGCTCTTTAGGAGGGAGACCAAAACACTCTGGGGATTCTTCTGTCACCCATATCCCAATTGACCCAGGCACCACCCACACCACACTGATGCCCAGAGCAGTCAGATGCTTCATCTTTGATTCATTCCTGGTTTGCATGCCTACTCTTGACCTCCCCTCTAAAATCTCTGTCCACAGTCACAGGCTAATAAAGAAAGTAAATGAGAGGATAAATCAGTAAGAGTGGCAATGTGAGACCAAGGCAGGAATTCTGGATCAGGCAAGCTGCTTTCTTTAGCAACCTATGACAAGTATTTTTATGCACAGGTTACTATATAGTACTTCTTTGGATACAAAATAGAACAATAAATGGTATATCTGTAAATTCTGGAACTACAATGTGCTGTTGAAGTGGGTCCATGGGTAGAGCAACCTATAATATCTTATTTAATCAATTTCAGAATTAAGCTTGGGATCAATAATTTCAAAAATAGCAAAATGTAAATTAAATGTGTTTTGTGTTACTGTATCTTAAGAGGCATTTTTATATCATCGCTGCTAAAATAAAATAGCATTGGCATGGCAGTCATATTTCATAAATGAAAACACTGTGTAATGAAATGACATTTTATGAATTTATAGCAAATTGATTTTTAAATGAAAGCAAGTTACCATGCTCTTTGGCTTTCCGTAGACAGCAGCTATCTTGGTTTATGTTTCACTGTACAATAGAATGAGGTTTGGTTTGAGGCCTCATAAGTCAAAGACAGAGGGAAAGAAAAGAGGGATCACATACTTGAATGGTTCAAAAGCATGATATGATTGTTAGGGCTCAGTGTAGAGTAAACTTGCCATCTTCCAAAGTGACAGTCACGGAAGTGCAAAATTTTTGCGTTTTAGATTATAATTTTGAAATTAACACTAGTTCCTTTAAGTTTTATGAATTTAGCCCTGGCTGGCATGGCTCAGGGGATTGGGTGCTGGCTTGTGAACTGAAAGGTCTGTGGTTCGATTCCCAGTCAGAGCACATGACTGCATTGCCGGCCAGGTCCCTGGTTGGGGCATGCAAGAGGCAACTGATCGATATATCTCTCACACACACTGATGTTTCTCTCCCTCTCTTTCTTCCTCCCTTCCCCTCTCTCTAAAAGTAAATAAGTAAAATCTTTTAAAAAAAGTTTTGTGAATTTATTGTATATATTTGCACCTTCATTAAAGAAACAGTGTGTGCTAATATCCATAGCAAATTAAGTTTTAAAAGTAGAATCTTATTTATAATTTTCAAGTGTTACTTAAATATCATGCTTTTAATGTTTTGGGTTTTTTTGTTTGTTTGTTTGTTTGTTTTTTTAATGACAATTGCCCTGGCCAGGTGCTCAGCTGGTTGGAGTGTTGTCCCATATACCAGAAGGTTGCAGGTTTGCTTCCTGTTAGGGCACATTCCTAGGCGGTGGTCTGATTCCTGATTGGTGGCCTACAGGAGGCAAACAATTGAAGTTTCTCACATCTCTGTCTCTCTTTCTCTCTCACATACTCTCTCTCTCTCCCACTCCTCTCCCTTTCTCTCCCTCTCCCTCCACCCTCCCCAAAATCAATAAACATATCCTCAGGTGAGGATTTTTAAAAATACAATTAATACAGGTAAAGAAACACTAATCTAGGATTCTTGTTACAACCCTGCCATTAATTAGCTATAGAAACTTAAACAAATTACTTTTCTGGCCCTTGATTTTTCTGGTCTAATAATTCTGTTCTAACATTCTATGATAACATTTTAAATTCCATAGGCTGCCTATGCTGAGAGGAAGGAGCTATGCTTAGTTAATATTCTCCCAAGTTTAAACTTCTAATTAAGAGATAAGTTTTACATACACTTAATGATTAGAGGTAAGAAATATTCACAGGAACCCAATTGAAGTCTGCATGTACTCTCTCCTTCCAGGACGCATATGATCTCTTAGAGAGATAAGGATAGAAAGTTACATGTTGTAAACTTTGACGGGGTCATTGTATAAATATTAAACCTAAGAGATGTCATGTTACAAACTTGACTTCACAGTACTGTGCTAGGTATTTAATACCTACTTTATCTATAATTTGAGAATTAATCTACATTTTAGTAATCAATTTGCATTTCTTATTTGAACTCTGAGGCTTATTGAATTTGTTTTTAAATATCAACTAACAACCCTATAAAGATTATTCTGTCAAAACAGAAACGCATTAAAGAAACAAAATCCATTCTTTTGAGTAACTTCTTCGCATTGTTCATTTATAATAAATTTGTGAGTAAACTGAAATTTCATGCTTATTTGTTCATGTAGTGTTATTGGTTCAGTTTAATCCAGGAACGATATACAGGGTCGGGGAAAATGTTTACTGTTGTTTGTATGGAAAATAATACAATAATTATGAAATGCTAAACAAGAATAAACTGTGTGTTTCATGTACTCACAACTGTAAACCTGCTTTGCCCTACCTTGTATTGAGCAATTACAATAGACCTACTTAAATAGAGGGATAGAAAGACAATGTTATGGTTAATCAGCTTCCCACTTACTTTTTCTCATGCAAATAAAGTAACCTTGCAGCTCCGATATACTTTTAAAAGTTTACATTATCTTTCTTTGGTCTATCTATGTGTAAATGATATATCATTCTATGGGTCCAGGCAACAAAGCATTCTGCTGCCTTGCTGATCGAAAGAAATCATTTCGTTGCTACCCAAAATCATTGCAGAATTAGCTTGTTTCTGCATATTCTACTTCGGTTCCACACTTCCTTGATGTCAAACCCCAAAGACCCCACCTGGAGAAATGATATGTGTGAAAGTTGACAAAAAGAACTTCTTTTCAGGTTGCCTGGGAGACATTATAATTTGAGATGCTAAAAAAAATCATTTAAACAATATATGATGGATTAAAATATTATTTGTCAGCATTGCACCAGGCAGTGGTTTTATACAGTATGATCTTCCAAATAATATCTCTGTAGATATATTCTTTTAAACTAAACAGTATGTTGGGATGTGCCAAGCAGTTATAAAATATTACCTGACTGCAGAAGATATGTTTTTCCTTAGGAAAAGATTGACCTCACACCCTCCACTGCTGTGAATGCTGCCTAACTCTGTCACCTCAACTAGGAGATTGGTATAATACATTGTACACCATCAGTGGTCCTCAGAGCCTTCACCTCCATGTATTGGATTTTCCTGGGATCACAGTTTTTCAGGCAGAACTGCTGTAGATACTAATTATGACCAATTACCTATGCTTTTCTTCTCTATTCTCATTGAAGGCCTTGAAATATGTACATATATTTCTCCTATGGCTTTATTTTGAAACTATCAGCTGTCTTTCCTCCAAAATCAACTCTCTTTACTAGCAGGGTTGACACTGTGCAGACCAGAAGTCATAAAGTTGTGCCCCTTGGACAAGCTATATCCCACAGATGTGTTTTATTTACACTGAACACTATTATTACAAATTGAATTAGACGCCAGCAGTAGAAAATGGGGTGTTCATATAAAAATTTCTTATTTCTGGCTTTGTTCCAGTTTGCCCCAATCTTCTTATTGCAAAGCTTACAACAGGCACATTTTACTCCTTTCCATTGCTGCCTCGTCTCTAATCGTATGCGCTTTGGACTGCTGGTCTAGACAGACAAACCTGTCATCCCACACGTGAACATTTTGGAAAAATTAGTAACTTAATATTTCATAAAATCTTCTATATTGAGCAATGGTCTGAGAGCATCTTTGGTGATATTATACTTGACCTTTTCATCTACTAAAACTCTACCTATTTATAAAGCCATTCCAAAATGAATTTCTTCCATTAATCTCTTCCTTAGCCTAACCCTAATCAACATTAATTGAACACAGAGCGGGGAAACTGGGGGAAGGGCTGAAATACAGATATTAAAAACCAGAGTGTGCCATCAGAGTTCTTGTAGTTCACCAGGAAAGTCAGTTATATTGCAATAAAATTTCATTAGTACTACTTTAATAGTGGTCTTCAATGATTGAATATTCTAAGTACAAGGCATAGAAACAGCGTGCATGTCTGTATCCACTGTCTCTTCTTTCTCACTTCGCATTTGCTCTTCAAACCACTCCCGTCGCTCAGTCCTGGTTCCATGCTGCTCTACAGAACAGTTCTGTGGAAGGCCACCAGCTGGCTCCATCTTCGTAAAGCTGTTTGTCAGATGCATGACCAGGGGTAAGGCATTCATATGACAAGGCTGTATTGTGTATATTCTGTCCCACAGCTGCCTCCTTTGTGAAATTATGGCAGTACCAGCACCCATCATGTATGATTATATGGGATAATCCATGTGAGGATGGATTGTATGAGATACTGTGAGGATTGTAGTGGTAATCCACATAAATGTTTAAAACAATGTTTGGCAGATAATAAGGGTACAATACATAGCTATCATTATTATTATTAATTACACACTACCACTATTACTAGTTATTTTTGCATCAGTGTCTTGAATCAGTGGGCATTCCCTTCTTTTTGAAACACTCTCTGCCCTGGTTTGCCCTGGTTTGCTGACATCAACTCTTCTGGTTTCCTTGTAATGTGACTGTCCTTGGTTTTTTCTGGCTCCTCCTTGCGAGACCTGCAAGTATTGGATGGCTCCAAAGCTTGATACCAGGCTTCCATCTCTTTTCTAGCTACTCTCCCTCCCTCCATGGGAATCATATCTACTCTGTACCGTCTCTGTTCTTATGCCTATAAAATTTGTGTCTTCACACCTGAAGTTTTTCCCTTCTCAACATATCTATTAGGCATCTCCAGCTTGAATTCCTGATTCCCTTGCCATTTTGACTCTTTCTCCAGAAGGTCCATTCTCCACAAAGCAGCAGAATATTTTTAAGTGTCAAATCACTTGATGCATCTCTGTGGGTTGACTGATTGCTGTGAGCACCATCTACTTGCTGACATCCCTGCCATTATGTGACAGCTGTTCACTCTCACTGTATACTTGGGGAGGCGGAATTCAATGGCACTCACTGTTTCCAACTACTCTCTGGATTTATAACTTGCTGCTGAAATTCTAGGAAAAAAAGAGAGAATGATAATCACCAAAGATGACTGGCCATCAGGGCTCCAGCAAGAGGTTTTATTTTGCACTGAGAGCCAGTGAATCTAAGGCTTATCTTACTTTGTATTCATATATCCTAAAATCAGCTGGTGTAAAGAGTGAGAAATTCATACTATAAGCCACTGTTTTGTCCATGTTTATTAGATCAAATAATTGATTCAATTTTATTTTCTGATTGCTGTGTTGGATTAGTGTTGTGTGACTATAACCAATCAGAAGATAAACCGTCTCGCAGTGATTCTCAAACTTGTCCTTCCTGAGACCTTCTTTCAAAACTGAGATAACTAGATATGAATATGCATAAATTAATGATACTATTAATGTGCAAAATTTATAATCAAATGAGTGCTTTTATAGGGCCCATCCTGAATGTAAGGGACCTACCTGTTTATAGAGTTTTTTTGAGATTCAGTTTACAGTATTTTTAAAATGCAGCAGTCCCTCTGTATATCGCAGTACACTTAATGCGGCCTCACTTATTGCGGTACTGTATACATATGTTGTTAAAGTTACATAGGTTTAAGAGTATAGAATATGTTTAAGAACATAAGTAGTGTTTATAAAAGTGTGAAAAAGGTTAATAAGGAAGTGGGAAAGGTTAATAAGGGACTGGGAACAGTTTACAAGTGTATGGGAAGGGTTTATAAAACCTTAATATATATATAAATACTAAAATAAATGTAAGATTCCTACTTCACAGATTTTCACCTATCGCGGCAGGGGGCGGGTCTGGAATGTAATACCGATGATAAGGGAATACTGTATACCTTATAATCATGAAATGGATTATGTTATATGAGAATAATTCTTCACACAGTAAGCTTTGAGCATATACTGTTTCTAAAATTCTCAGTTACAAAGAAAATATTAAACTAATATATATTAAATCTGTCTTTGATATGTAGTAGAAAATGATTTATCTACATTAAGAAGAGAAATTCAAGCCTGTCCACACTTTCTTGATGACTAAAATATTATTGGTATATTGTCTCTTTTTATCACTGCTATAACTAATCACACTTGTAGGTGGTATGTAATACTGACTAGGATTGGATCACAAAATATCCATGCTTTATACAACATTGCCCATGTGTCATCATTGCTGGCCATGGGGGTGCACTGGCATGATGTGCAAGCTCATGCCCTCTTCTCCTGCAGAGGCAAGAAAAGAAAAAGCGTAAAATTAAAGTTGTCTATGGAAATTCAGGGTGATCATACTGAAACCTGAATTTGGAATGCTGACCCAGGAAAATGATAAGAAAAAGAGGAGAAAGGGACAATAATTCCACATTCCTCAAGACATAAACAAACATAACTCCATCCCCCAAAGTCATTATGCTGAATGGGAGAGAGATCCCCATGCATACCTAACTCTTCCAAATATAACACAGTCTCCCTTTTAGGACATTCATCTGAATTGAACTATTTTTGTTTACAGATATATAAGGTGTGGGTAACTGGTAATATGATTTTTATAGGTCTGAGAACCTCAGGTGCCATGTGCAGACTGGTCTGTATTATCATAGAAGTTATTTATGCTTATACTTCTTTGTGCAACCTGAACTACAGGACTGAAGCAGTTGTTTTGAATTGTCTTGTCATTACCTCCATCTTTCTTTCATGTAGACACTGTCAATGTCTGTAAAATGGGTGGAATTATCTATGCGGAACGAAGAGAAGAGAGGAGAGAAGCAAAATACAACCTAAAACCAAAGTGTAAAGGTAAAAGAGCACAAAATAACCACTAAAGTCCAGGATTCAGTTCTGAAGGTGTTGCTTAGAATCATTAGCAATAATTTTTTTATCGTGTTGATTATATGTTTGGATACTGGAAGATGTGGACAATTGTTGGAATGCCAATTTTGGAGTGAGTGGTCAAAAGTCAAAAAGTGGATCTAAAGTAAGAATGTGTATGAACGAGTTTAAATGAGATGTTTCAGATAAGAAAAAACAAGATATTACTGGTAGAAAACAAACAAAAAAGCCTTCATTATCTGGTTAGAAAAAAGGAGGAGGCTATTTTCTAGAGGGCTTGAAAGTTGTGCCACTGTTGATTGAACTTATATCATTCTCCAATAAAAGCCGTGAAGACCCGATTCAGAGAGTAACTGAAAGAAGTATCTTTCAAGATCACCTATTAAACTGATCTCTAAAACATTTTACCAGCTTTTATTCCAAGTAATATAATCCTCAGAAATTTCCCAAACAGGCAGCTTCTTTCCATAATTTACCATGTTGACTTTGTTATCTCAGTTCAGCACCATTCAGACTCCACAGCCATGTTTATCTGAAGTGCTAGTTGCAACTGAATATTTACTAAAGAAAGTTTGAAACTTCGCTTTAGAATATTTTCCAGTGTATTCCATTTATTCTGAGTACAGTACTACAAAGAGCACTAGGCTCAGAGCTTTCTTTCTCTCTCACCACGATCCACTCCTCTTGTTATATTTAAGCAAAACTCCTGTGGAAGGAGGCAAGGCTTCCGGGACTGACTTGAATTGGACTCAGACATCCACCGCTGTTTAGAAAAGCCTGGGTTGCCTGAAGAACTGATCACCATATGCTCATCACCCTGATTTATTTTTTTATAGCTCTTCCAGATCCTTTCTCACAATATTTTTAAAAAGGAAAAGAAAAAGGAATCACTATAATGAAGCATAATATTTAAAATTCTTAGCAATATTTTGCATACATTCTTCTCTAAAATGTCACTAACAGCTTTTTAGAGAAGCAGGGTGATTCACATAAGATATAATATTTAGCTATCAAATTATGAACTCAGAATGGGGAAATCTGTGGAAATTATCAGAAATGATAGGCACTGGTACCCGGAAATCTAAATTGTCAACAAGTTTCATAATCCTTCAGTGCTTTTATAAGTATTTACACCTGTTCTTCCTTTGGCCACTACCAATAAAATTGACAAATGGAGGCTTGTAGCAGTTGTGAAATATCTGTGAGTTTATCAACAAGAGAATGACTTCCTAAACTATGAATGAAAATAAAGAAGTGACCTGTGGGTAAATTACATCTGCCTAAATTCCCTTTCCAAGTGAACAAGTTTTCTGGACCTTTTCTGAAATCAGGGATGGTGCACGTTGGAAGAAAGCTTAGAGATTATTTTTTTGACCCCTTCCTTTTACAGAAAGACACGTAAGTCTTGGTGAAAAGACATGGTTACATACCAAGATAAAATTAAATTTCCCAAAGATAAATTGTGAAAGGTTACTACAACTTCAATAGGAATCACCGCAAGTATAATAAAAATCTGAGAGCAGTTCCAAGTAGATCAGACAGGTTGGGTAAAGAAATAGATGACCTCCTTGTGTTAGATTCTTTGGTCTCTCACAAGGAGGGCCTGAGGTTTCTGCCAAGCTCACTTTAATCTAAGTCTTCCTGATCAGAAAGGAGCTCTTCCCTGGGATGAAGGGAGCAAAGGGGAACTATTTTATTATTGCCCAGTTCCTCCCCATTCTCTTGCCTTTTCCTAGTCTCCGCCCACTTGCCATTCCTTGTGTAACTCCGCAGTATAGCTGCTGACGCAGCAGAAGCTGCCTTTCTGTGAGTTTCTGGGTGCTATTTTATGGCTTTGTTTCCCACCTTAATTTCATCCACCATCACATGATCCAATTAAACCTATAGCCACAACAGTTGGAAATCTTGTAAAAATGACTTCAGCACGCAAATCTGAATTGGCACAGTTCTGAATGTGAGTGAGGACCCACTCAGCCTTTTGAGAAGAAAAAATAAAATAAAGTGGCAAGTTAAGAAAGGAATAACATTAAGCTGGTCAGTGATCAAATGTTAGCTAAATATAACATTTTCTGGCAATGACTTTTGAAAGACAATAGATCTCACTAACATATTTTTGTGGGATCTTTTTGTATCATTAATAAGATCTTTTGTTTGATTTTTTTGGTCTTCTCTTGATTTAATTAAAAGGCATCTTTGTGCCACTGGGTCTTTTTTTGTTTTTGTTTTTAATTCATTCATTTATTCCTTAAACAAATATTTTTTTAAACTTACAGATTTTTTTTTCCACTCTCAGCTTTTCTATTCTCTACTCTCGGCTGTTTTCATTGATTCACGTGATTGTGCTTTTTTTAAATTCAGTAAAATTGAGAGCTTCCTGTGCCAGGAACTGTGCAAGGTCCTGTGATAGAGAGGTGATGAAGAGACTCAGAAATGGGCCTTGCCTTCAGCGTGCCGCTGGGTCTTGAGAACTGTTCCAGAAATATTCTCTTTGGAAGCTAAGTGTAATGATCATTTGTCTTAGTTTAGTTTGTCTCATCGTATCTGCTTTTGACTCTCAATGTCCTCCTCTCAGCTTCCATCCTGGAAAACTGCCTTTATTAGAATAGGTGTTTTTCAAAATCCTGCCAGGCGAGCCAGCTTACAATTGGACATGAACATTCTCAACTGTATTCAATGAACATCTCAGAGCAAAAATGGCAACATTTCCCATGAAGGCATCTCATGCAGCTTGCATGATGAGTCAAGTAGGGATCACTAACACACACATTTTCCTGAAAAATCAACTAGATTATTATACACATTTGAGTTTATGTTTCCTACTTGGCTTGTTTCTTTCACCACCAAGCACCATCTTCACACACAAGATCCCTCCCAGGTCTTCAAAACTGAGCTGGGCATGAACAGGAAAGAAGGGAAACCCAGGAAAAGAATCCTTTGGGAGAAGTAGCAGCTTACTCGCTGGGTGGTACTCTGTGGCTACATTCCTCTGCATTTGATAGCAAGTCTTTTTTTATTCAGTATTCTAGCTGGTATTCACAAATGCAAAAGGAAAGGCACAGAGAACTTCCATTAAATAATGATGCAATATACTTGTTAAATTATATATCCAGAGTATCTATCCAAGTTAAAACCCTTTGAGAGAATATGCAAAAGTAGTTCGTGTCTCCTGACTTGGATTCTCCCTTTACTTCCTGTCCTGGGAGTTTCTTCCCTACAGGAAAAATCCACCCTGATACGTTCCTGGTTTTCAAATGCTAAATGTTTAATTGTTCATGTACCAAATCTAGTTCTTCTTCCCAATCACTCCTAGTTTTTCATCTTACAAACCTTGGAATTACCTAGGAACTTTTCAGTCTAATAAGTCTTTTGTAGTTATTGGTCCCTAAATTCCACATTCATATATCCCTTTTTCAGGCTCAGGGTCATTATCCTAGCCCCAGGATAATCTCACCTGGATGACCATCAAAACTTCCCACCCAGTCATCTTCCCATTATGATCACCCATATTTTCAGTTCAACCTGAATACAATTACGTTTATCTTCTACAATTCTGCTTTTATGATTTCACAGCCTTGCCTACATGTAAAATAATGTCCAAATACTTCACATTAGCATTTAAGGACCTCATCTGTCAGATCTTAGGCTACATATCCAATTTAAATTTCCCTGTACAAAAGAAGCTATTACACTAAACAGAGTTCTCACTGTCTCATCTGTACTCCCTGCCATGTCCATCTCACCTGATCTTTACTTCCAGGTAAAATCTCTACCCATCCCATCTATAACCAGTTTTTCCCCATTTCTTAAGATACAATATAAACCCCACTTACTACATGAAGTATTCTCGCCCATCTTTACCCCACACTAACCTGTACCTTCCTCTTGTATTCACCTGTGAAGACATTTCATCCTGGGATTTTCATTTTTGGAAGGTTTTGTATTATTGATTCAATCTCTTGTAGGTCTGTTCAGATTTCCTAGTTCTCCGTAAGCCAATTTGGTAGTTTCCATGTTTCTTGGATCTCCTACTTTCCTTAATCACATTTTATTTTTCCTTCCATTTTCAGAGGTTAATAAAGCTGAAAATCAGAAGAAAGATATTCTCCCTTTGAAAGCAAATCTAAACAGAAATACGTTAAGCCATGTTTTTCACCGAACTGCGAAAAGAAAATATATCTGCCTTCCATATAATAAGTGGCCCTTTATTATATATCTTCTATATTTTGAAACAAAATTCTTATTGAAAACAAGTGTTAGTTTTGACCTCTCAAAACCTTTTCCATATCCACATTTCTTTTCCAGAAAGGTAAATTGTACTGAGATTGTAAGTGAGAAAAGTACTCTTAGTATTTTATCTTGTGAACTTTTGCTAGGGAACTTACAGTTGTTCCAATCCTTGTCATGCTGCTTCTCCTAGAAATTGTATATCAGCTTTATATGCATATCCAAATATATCTCTGGAAGAGCAGCAAAAGGGTTTGTGTGAGAAAGGGAGAGAAAGGGAGATGCCTACTTTATTTGTGATTATTAGTTGCTCTGAAAGAAGATAGAATTTAGTGAGGAGAGTACTACCTACATCCCCAAATGTCTTCTGATCTAACCTGCATCTTCATTACTTTTCTTATATATTTACTACATCATATAATCTGAATAACCAAAATTATCTTATAGTCTTTGCAGTTAGCCTAGATAATTAACGCTTCTCCATTCAGGGGGAAAAGGCTATCTGCGCGCGCGCGCGCGCACACACACACACACACACACACACACACACACACACAACCCCTCCATCTGCTTCTCCAAGTTCATTTATTCAATAAACACTTCTCAAACACCTACTATGTGTGACACATGTATTATACTGGATTTCAAGTACACAGTGTGAACAAAACAAGCATGTTTTGACAAAGATTCAGGTCCTGATTTCTTTTGTCAAAGATCCCGTTCATCAGAATCCCGCTTTTGTCACTTGCAGAGTTTAATAGTGCAGTTGGACAAAATAGTTGAAGGATCACATACGAGTGCAAGTTAAATGATAATTTTTCAGTGACCTAAAGATCCTGCTGCCTGGGAAACATTTAATGGTGTTACCCAGGAAATATCATGACACCATACAAAGGGGCATCTGTTTGCAACTCCAGCCTCAACAAAGAAGCAATTCTTCTTGCCAAAGGGAGTAGAATAAACCCCTTTCCTTTGCCCCAGCATGCCCCACATCACTGATGCAGCAGAGAATGCTGAATGCTCACAATAGACAGTGCTGTAGGGTCAATGAAACCAACAAGAGTCACAGCAGGGGTTAACAAGAAAAGCAGGAAGCCAACACTTTGCTGGGCATATTGGGAGGAAGCAAAACCTTGAAGTCATTGATCGAGGCGGTACCCAGCACAATCTCAACAGCTGAGAATGAGAGAATCTACCACTAACTCAGAGTTGAGATACAAGGAAGCAGCCAACCTCACTCAGGACAGACAGCCTGGGAAAAGTGATCCTGGCTACAGAAAGGAGAATCAGCAGAGCCAAGACCGGACAAGCTTGTTCTTGCTTTAGCAGTGTGGAATTGTGGCTAGGCCTAGAAGTGAATTCCAGCTCTGTCACTGTCCTGCTGTGACACTGTGAAAGCCACTGAACCTCTCTGAAACTTAGATTTTTTTGCCTGTAAAACAAATTTACAAGAGTGTGAGAATTAAAGAAGTGAATATAAATTAGGCATTCAGTAAATGGCAGCAACTTTTATTTTGAAGTGTGTAGTCAATCATCACATAAATCCCTTCATAGTCTTCTTAAAGTTCCAACCTGACTTTTGTTGCTTTTGTTGTTAAGGTGCCAGTTGAGGATGTCTTTTTTGTACCTTAAATGCAATACAACTGTTGATTCCCTTATTACATATTACAGTTGACCCTTGAACAACACAGGTTTGAACTGTGGGGGTCCACTAATCTCTTCCTTATGATTTTCTTGATAAAAAATATATTTTCTCTAGCTTTATTGTAACAAAATGTATTAACTGATCATTTATATTACCTGTAAGTCTTGCACTCAGCAGTAGGCTGTTAGTAAAGTTTTGGGACAAGTCAAAAGTTATAAGTGGATTTTTGACTGTGCAGGGCATCACCACCTCTAACCTCTGTGTTGTTAAAGGGTCAACTGTAGTTATATATTTATCTGTCTTCCTCACATCTCCTATCTCTGTTTCCTCCATTGGGGGCAGACACATGCCTCATTTGTCTTTGCCCCCAGAGACTGTCATAGGTTTTACACAAAGTAGGTACTCAATTAAAATTAACTCTATGCATGCCTCTATTTTATCTGTCTCTTCCAAATGTTATCTGTTTTCTTTCTTGAAAATCAGACCACAAGAAAAGTGAAGTATTTTATGTGTATGTATGGATGGACATGCATATGTATGTGTCTGTGTATAGAAAATGGGAAACACCTCACCTTCACCAATAGCTGGATGTCTGCACATGCTAAGGATTTGCCAAGAATACCTTTCTATTTAGTGAAAGAAATACCTACAAATGGGACTTTTAAAAATGTGTATATATATATAAATATTTATGGACAGATATTTTATATATATATATATATATATACATATATATATATATATATCGTCGGCAGCCGTCCGTCTCGAGAGATGATGGTGTAGCTTCTTAAGAGTCTATCTGCACCGCCGAGAATGGTTGTGCAGTCCGACTCGGGAGTGACACGGTATCTGTCTCCTCCCGTGTTGAATCGACATCTTGTGATGACGCTGGAGTGTCCTCTCCAGTGAAGCTGAAGCTACAGAGCCTGGGCAGGGTGATATGGAGGGTCTGCTGTTGCCCATGCAGCAGACCCCCCCTCTCTTCGCAGCTGAAGGGTCCAAGGGAAAGACGGAGTCAATACAGCTTGGCTTCAGGTGCGCCGCAGGAGTTGCCGGTGTTGACTACAACGTCAAACCGCCTTAGGGACTCCGGCTCCGGATTTTCTGTCAGGGTTTACTCCCTTAGCCTTTCCCCTGAAGAGGTATGCCGCAAGGCAGCGGAGGTTTTTTGGAGTCAGGCATATATATATATATATATATATATATATATATATATATATATATAATGCTAATAATAGTAAAAGGTGAAGAATTCTCCCTGCTGTGCTTCAAAAATAAAACACAACCATTTAATATGTGTGAATATTTGTGTATTTATGTCCTGAAAGTATTTAATACAAGAAGATCTAGAAAGATTAAGATTCAAAACACCAGGTGGATACCCAGTTGTAGCCAAAGTGGACATCAACCATTGTGCCTCATTTCCTATTCATTGTTTCTAATTTTAGTCTTCAGGCTTATATATAGCAGTCTTAAAACATTGACAATTTCATTAGCTCTTTTGTGAAGACCCAGCTTCGTCAATGATGATCTCACTATTAATTATGTCTTAATCAATAGCTTCACCCCAGCATCCCAAGAACACTTTGAGCTGCCAACATTAAAGGAGAGAAACTGTAGAAAGAGCATAACTCTGTCCCTGGAATCACAGTATTATCAAGGCTCCAAAATGCAAGAGCTTGAGAGATCAGCAGGCCCCTCTCCTCTCCCCATGCTCAGACCCTCTCCTCCAGGTTAGTTACAGGGGATGAGACAGCCTCAGTCTCCTAAAAGGTGTTCCCATTTGCTGAGCAGTGCTCGCACCCAGCCTGTGCTGGAGTCTCCTTGAAACCACAAGAATTTAAGTATCAAAACTATTTGAGTAGCCAAAAGTTGTGTGTGCCACTACTGCCACTGACCTGGTGGGTGATTATCAGTTGACTCCCTCTTTGCTCAGCTCATCCCACTCCCAGCTATCCAAGGTCTCACTGTGCATTTGGTGGGCTTATGAGTGATCATCCTGGGCTGTTGAAATGAGAACTATCTACACCCAGTAGAAGGTGTAGTTTGTGTGGCCTCTGGAGTCAGACTGGCTGCCTAACATCCTGGCTTCAACACATATTACTTGTGTGATCTTTGTGCCTCTGTTTTCCCTTCCATAAAATACAAATAATAGTATGTGTTGTAGGATTCTTGTGGGGATTAAATGAATTATGCCTCATAGCACACTTAGACTGCATGGCATTTAGGATATACTTAATAATAAGGGCTATACAAGTATTAGCCTCATCAAATGGAACTGAGAAAAACCATACAGCTCCTTACTACCAACTTCTGCTCTATTGGCAAGCTGTGATGCTCACTGTCCAGGATGAACACTGAGGTCTGACCCTGTGAAATGTTTTCTAGTCTTTCTCCTTCCACCTCTCCCAGCCCACGATGAGTTAGAAATGCAAACTTAAAAATTTACTCTGTAAGTCTTTATCAGGATTTTCTCTCTTCTATCCAGAACAACTTTGTGTGTGTGTGTGCGTTTTTTTTTAACGTAAGACTTTGTCATTTTTGACTTTCAGGTTCTGTAATAATATCTTTCATATGCCTCCTAACTCAGATAATCAGTGTTTCTGTCTTACTGGGGAAAATAGAGAAGGTCTCTGTCATAGAATTAATGACCACATTCCATGAATAAAGAAAGGCAAAGGGAATTGATTAATAGTCTTGGAAACAGTATTATGTCATACAAATATGTAACTATACTTCTTATGTAGAGATTTATACTAATATTCAAACCTACTTAATCCTAACTTTTTTTCTACCATATGCAATGAAACACACAAATTCCACTTGAAAGCTAGCAAAATAATTGACTGTATGTGTTTTTAAATTACAGCTTAAAACAAGCAAGAAGATGAACAAGACTACTTATCTCTGGAATCTAGAATCTCAGCTTAAACAATGTTCAAGTCTAAGACAGGCTGGCATGTATTGTGATTCCATGACATAAATCAGGAGAGTAGAAATTATAAGCTAAATGGAAGAAGGTGAGCATTCAAGAGTTCAGGAAAAAAGTAAAACAGAAGAAATATATCATTGATCTTACCAAATTGCTGCCTTTTATTTCTCAGCCACAAGCAATGTGTACTAAATTGGATTATGCAGTATTAAAAAATAATAACTTAAGTTCTGGAAAATTAACATATTATAATACATATGTAGAAATTATGGAATCACATGGAAATAAAATATCACTCTAGTAAAGGAGCTCAGAAAATATATTTTGGGCATTGGAAATTTTATTTTCAAATGAGAACATGAGAATACATTTAAATTACTTATTGACAGTTGGTAAATTATTTTTTCCCCATTTTTCTCTGGGTGGTACAGATGGGAGGCTAACACCTTCCAAATGCATTTCTTAGTTATACATACATGTAAATTTGCCTGTATAATTTCAGGTTTTCTTTGTGTTCTTTAATAAATCTTGCCAAAGCTGTTATAAGGACAGATTTTATATTGTCTCGTTAGTAATTGTGAAAATTAGCAATGTAGGTTCGTGAGTTAGTTTAAATATTAGACAGTCCAGCAGACTCAGATAACTCTGCTGTTGTGCTCTGCTTCCATCCCATACACACCATCTTGATTTATGTGAGGAAAGAATGTTAGGCTTCCGAAGACAGTACAGGTCTTCAAACTGAGGACCACTCATTATTCTTCTCCCCACCCATAATCCCCTATACAGATGGTGTCCTCCCACGCTCCCCAGGTTATAGAGCCCAGTTTCGATTAAGAAATCAGTCATTCGTAGGTCTTTCCCATGGTTCATCACTTGGATCTAATCACACAGTGGCTCCATGGAGTCTTGATGACAAAGAGTAAAAACAAGTAAAGTAACAGCAACAAGTTTCAGCATAAAGCTCATTGTTGAATAGATACATTTTCAGGGTCTGACTGTTTAAAAAATAATTACACTTGGCAGAGTTGAATTTTCTTGTAAAGTACTCACTTTTCAATTCTCTTCTATATACATTTCCCTTAAACTTCTAAGGAATCTAATTGTAAGCCATCATGATATTAAGGCAAAAGAATTGTGCCTCAATGTGTTGTGCTTCAAGCATGCAACGGGAAAGAAAAAGGCATCTAAAATGAGAATAGTGACAAGGCATTCAGGCATTGAATTGGCATATTCTGAAGTTATGACATGTACTGGATTAGGCATCCTAAAGCTTATTGTTGGTGCAGCAAAGGGAGAACTGATTACAGTTATAATATGGTCTATATGGAATTTGACCACATTCACTTAATAAATACTCAATTTTGGCACTTCCCTAATAGATACTGTATCTGGATTTTGGAGATATTGCAGTGAAGATGATAGAGTTCACTCTCTAGTGAAGGAGATAATAAGGAAAGAGGCAACTCAGAAAGAGTGCAATAACATCCTGTGATAGGGAAGAGAAAGTTTTTGTTTTTGTTTTTTTTCAGCTGGGTGGAAGGTGGTACTATTCTCTGAGACAGGCAAAGTTGGCAGATAAAAGCATGCTTCTTGGTAAGTGGAGGACGATGTGTTCATTTTGGTATCTGTTCCTTTAAGGGTATCTGTGGGATATTCAAATGGAAATAGCTGGTGGACAGTTGAATTTGTAAATTTTGAAGCTAGAAAGAAATATTTGGGCTGAAGAGGAAGATCTGAGGAGTTGTGATCTTTTGATCATTGAAACCCCAAGACTGGCTGAAATTAACAGGGGAGAGTATATAGAGAGAAAAAACAGAATCCAAGGAAGAAACCCTAAGGGTCATTAATATTTAAGGGGTGGGCTGGGGCAGGGAGGTCTGAGGGGGCAGTGTCAATGCTGAAAGATGCAAGCCAGTGTGTGCCCACAGCAAGAGGGGAGCAGGGTTGATATTGATGAAGTAGGTCCTCGGCCACCAAAATATTTAGGAAAGACCGTCTGCTTGGAATTCATATGAAATTTTATCAGTTAAATTTAGTTTCTAGTGTGAAAACATATGACATTAAATTTAGACAAGTATCTTGTGATTTATTTACCGGGAGTTATAATCAAGAAGCAAGTAATAAGGTTTTTTTGAACCGTTCCTTAATGTTAATAGTCAGGACATTTACCAATAAGGCTGTATACTATTAGAATATGTAAGCATGTATTTATTATTTTCAAATTGATATGATTCCCTAAAGTAATTGGTTAAAATGTTTTGATTATCCATGTATACTCTAGCCTTTCCCTACTCTTTAGAGAACAAGCACACGAACTCTATTTCTTTTCTTAATAATCAGAGTATATCTTAGCCCAGCAGGTAGAATTAGAAAGAGGCTTCTCCCCACCAATATGAAGAAGAAATTTCTAACTTGCTCTCAGAAACAAAAGGCTGTATTACAAAGTTCTTATTGTTTTCACAAATCAGAAACTGTATTATAATATTTAGTGCCTAGAACTATTGTAGATTCTGGAGATAAGGCTTTGAGCAAGACATAAGGAAGAAAGGAAGAAAGGAAGGAAAGGGGGGAGGGAGGGAGGAAGGAAAGAAGGAAGAAAGGGCCTCTGAAATTGCAAGGTTTTCATTCTAATTTAGGGAGAAAGAATATAAATACAATCAAAAATTTAAATATACACAAAAAAGTATCAAGTAGTAATGAGTGCTATTGCTAGAATAAAAAAAGATGCTGTGATCACATATATCATGACAGATGCTGGTAGAAAAAAATCCTACAGAAATGAATAAATTGATTATTTAATAGAGAGGAAGTTTAACTGTGAGGGAAATTTTGAGAAAATAAGAGGGGATTGGATCTAGAACTAAAGTTGAGGGATTAGTTTTGGACAGAGCAACCTCATCAAAGTAACAAAAGGGAGGGACTGTTTGCTCATGAAAATAAATTACATATATATAACCAGCACAGCTGTCAGAGTACCTGACATCAGCAAATGATACAAATCAAGGCTTTTATTTTTCATGGGCTGCTGATTGTTAACCATTTACAAGCACATCACTGGCAAAGTAATATGAATGGGTTGATATATTTCATCATAGGAAGATAAGACATTCCTGCTTTATATCTATTTATTTCTATGCAGTTTGACCCCAGAGTGGTATATTGGTGATTTGAGGCACTTAACTCAAATCTGAATGGCTGCTGTCATTGGATGCTATATAGATTTATGTATGTTGTTGGAGTTTAAACTAGATGATCCCGAGAGTCCTCCCCAACTCTAAGAATATATATTAATATTATAAAATTGATTGCTAAGCAACAAAAAATTCTAATTCACTTTTATCTTTCCAAACTATTTTTCCAAATTTTCTCCAAGAGTGTAGATATAAATATAAGAATCACTTGTTATTTTTCTTATTTTAGTTATTTTTTATTACTACTATTCAATGGCTCATTAAGTTTCATTTTGAAAAGTCTGTAATTCTATAATTTAGAACTGGATTGCAATTTGCAAAAAACAAAAGGACTAAATTAGAGATGGAGACAAGAAGTATATCCAAATGGTTGAAATTGAAGAAATGGTATAAAAGCTTTAATTGTAAAATGCATCTTTGGTTAGTTGCTGGTAACTTTTTTTTAATATTATAATTTTGGGCCTTATACACAGTTGTTCTGTTATACTTTTTGGCTCAAAGTTGCAACACAAGTTCTACAGGGTAGATATATATATAGAATTAGACATGTCTTTTGGCAAGTGACTGGTCAGATGAAAATTTCAGTATTGAAATTTTACTAGCTAAAAGCACTGTAGAAAATGAACCATAAGGGAAACTTTAAAATTGACATTATGCAAGTTAGAAATTTTCTTCTGCCACATTGTGGAATATTTATTTTACTTCTTATTTCTTAAATACTGTCTAGATAACCTTGGTTCCTCAGACTTTTGTATAAATTTTACAGATGTAGGAAAAAAATTATAAAGCAAAATACTGTTTGCAGTGGGTTGTGGGCAGGACACAAATACAAAAAAGTCTACTTGTGCTGGGTTCTCTCTTCTCGCTCCATTACCAGCCTTTGGTAAAGCCTGAAAATCATTTCTGAAGAGATCATTTTAACCACTGCACTTGTCAGGTATTTTTATAGTTTGATGTGTATTTTTTTATGTTACGGCTCTTTTGAAGGGAGACACTAAGGAATTCATATCCCTACCAGATCACTAGTAAGTGAGTCTTAGGGTATTTCAGAGAGTGGGGTTGGGGAGGGAAGGATGGAGGGAGGGAAAGAAAGAGAGAGAGAGAGAAAGAAAGAGAAAAAGAGAGAGGGGGCGGGGCGGGGTATCTCCTTCCTTCTTCCTACAGTTCCCACCCTGGAACCAGAGCCTCAGCTGCTCCTGCTAGCGAATGATGACTAGCAGTGATGGTTCCCCAATTCCAGAAGCGAGTGGTACCCAATTCCAGTTTTTATTTCAGTTTTAGAAAGTCTGCTTGTCTTGCTCTGAGTCTGGTCTTCCCTGAGAAAATTACTTCCTAGAAAGAACCCTGACTCTTTCAAAATACCACTCTCCTCTTTATCAATAGCCCAATTCCATGTAGGTCTCTTTATGTGTAAACTAAGTAACATTTAATAAACATAGTAATGCTCTTTGGCAGGAAATTTGGACATTTATGCAGTGTATTTGATAAATGGACTTTGTCACTTGAGCCTTTAGAGCTCTTTCTTCATGAGCTGTTTCTAACTCTTAACCAAGATGCAAAGCCTGGAAACTGCCTCTCATTGTTCTTTTTTCCTCTTCCCTACTAGTGTGGTTCCCTACTTATGGAAATGGAAATAATGATGGGTACCGGGTGTGTACCTGGCCTGTGGCTTAAGGGACCAGAAATAGTCCAGTCGGTCAGGAAAGGATATTAGTGAAGTTCAGATACCTTCAAGTGTTTCAGTACATGGAACAAGCTTGCTGTTCTCTCTGATTCCAAAGGTATCTTGAGGGAAGATTCTATTATTTTGATTTGACTTTTCAGTTCTCAGAGGCCTGAGTAGGTTCCATAGTCTAATTGCTTGCTTACTATTTCTAGCATAATTCATAATTCATGAAGGGATTGTGTGAATTTGTGTCTGTGAAGACTCTTACAAAATATTATGCATGTGAGTCTCACTGTGGGTAGAAGGTGTTGGCTACACCTCTGTTAGCAGACTTCTAGGGAACTACCCTTATTTTACCGAATGAGGGATGCAATGGTGGTGACATTTAAAACAAATCTTATCAGAAGGTTTTCACATAACTGAAGCATAACTGCTACCTTAGGGTGACAGTGATTGCATGATGCATTGCATGATGCACTTCAGAAAGGTTAAAAAGTGAAAATGTGTGCAGCTGAGAATCAATAAAATAAGGTAATATTTCTGCCCCATCACATTTACACATTTGATAAATTGCCTTTGAAGAATTGTTCCTGATAGTTTATCATTATAAATGCAATTTGTAGTCTTCGGGTGTGTGCTTGATTAACTGAAAGAGAAAAAGAAAAGAATAGGCTATAATCCCTGGATTTTCTTCACTGTGCAGTGGAGCTTAAATCCTTAATGCAGGACGGATATTTACCACCATCACCCAGGCTATAAAAGAAATTAATTGAATAAGTGCAAAAGTATTGTTTTAAACCTGGGAAGCAATGCAGTCATCCTCTTATCCCTCAATTACAATGTGTAAAATCTTGTTAGTATTTTATTGAAGATGCTTTTCTAGCTCTTGGTATTTCATTAAACCCCAAAACAATTTCTACAATATACTATGGCAGGTGCTGAACTGCTGCTTGGGTTACTCTATGTAAATGCCCTTGTGGGGGAGCATTAACGTGCTCTAGCGCCAGGAGGACCATTCTGTACAGTTTGATTTCTTCAATCTGATGGAAATTTGTATCTGCTTGGAATGCCATCCACCCATTCAAGTGCTTCTAAATTGTCATTTACAGTAGGGTTTTGCAATCTCACTACTGTTGACATTTGGGACTAGATAATTTTGTGTTGAAGGGAGCTGTCCAATGCCTTAGCCACCAGATTCCAGAGGCTCCCACTCTCCAAAAATGACAATCAAAAAATGTCTCCTGGGCACAAAATTGCCTTGGTTGAGAACCATTGTCCTAGACTGCTCTTTTTCAAGCTAGAGATGCCCTGAGATAGGATAGTAAGAAGCTAGGAAGATTCTTTGGCATATGGATAGGGAAACTGAGACAGGTAGCTGAACACAATGGCCAGCAATTTATAGGCAGGTGCAGATTGTCTCCCGGGCAGAAGGCCCCAGTGCCTGGCAGGGGCAAAACCAGGAAATCAAGGACCTCATCCCTGGAGTAACCTCTCCTCGCCTGGCCTTTCCTCCTTGGAGATCACATCTAGATCTCAGTTGTATTTCAGCTTCAGGCCCAGAAAAGCAGCAAAACCAGTTGGGCAACGCCCAATGACTATTTCAGAGAAGACCAATACCCTGAAAAGACACACCTGGAGAACTGATGACTGACTATTCTGCTAAACCCTCCCCTGAGACCTTCCCTAATATTCCCACCTGCAAGAGAGATAAAAGTCTCAAGAGCGTGTGTACTCTCCCTCTGGGGAGCAGCCAGCGCCATTCCCTTTCCTTTCTTCTATCCCTTCCACCCCCTTTCTTCACATCTCCTCAACTCTAAGGCAATGGGCAGCTTACAAATTTTCCAAGGCTGATCCTCTGAACCTGTCCCTAAGGCCCCTTTTCTCTGACTTCCCTGTGGGCTAATGCAGCCCAGCTTAGGCTCTCCTGTTGCTTCTTCTATGCTAAGCCTTTTCTGGACACTCTCAGTAGGCCTGTTCACTGCCTTGAGAACATACCAATAAAACTCTTAACTCATCCACTGACTTCTCACTGATCTGTAATTCTGTGCTACATCAGTGAGAAGAACCAAGCTTCCAGCAACAGAAGGACAAGGATAAGATGCTTCAAGAATTAGTTATTTTCCATGTTATTATAACCAAATATGAAACCAAAGGATGAATTAGCCAATGGTTATAAAAGCTATAGAACAGATGCTTTCAGCTTATGGATTCAATATTGCAGCAAGAAGCTATACTATGACATAATTTAGTGTCAAGGTGGGATCGAAGACAGGAAGGATAGCATATATTTCTCATCCTCTCACACAATTTCTGTAAAGGAAAAACTAAAACTTTCAGAAGTGTGCAGAAACTGTCTAAAGCACACAAAATCAGCTCTATTCATGGTAGACTGTGTCTTGGCCCCACATATGTTTCAAAGAAACAGTAAAAAACTATAAATGTTTCCTAAAGATAAAGAATGAAAACAAAAATAACAAACTCTGAGGATATAATTAAATGAAAATGTTATTATATTATAATAACACTATTTGCACCCCATTCGTGCTTTGCCCAGTCACATGAAAATATTTGTCACCTAGATGCTTGCCCAGAAGTGCATCTTTTTGTATATAAATGACCTATAAATAATTTAATATTTTTTAGTAATTCAGTAGTTCGCTATCACAGCCATGATTTGGTTGTGGTTTCTTTTTAAAACAATTATTTTTAAAATATGTCAAAAAATAAAACACACTCTCATTTTGCACACAGAAAAAAATAAATCTGAGCTTGCCAAAGAAAAGTACTGTCCCTCATGCTATTGTGTGGAAAAACAACTACGTCATCATCTGTACCCATCATGCTCACTTGGCACCAGTATGGAATGGCATCCTGTTTCACATGGATCGTTGCATTTGCTTCCTTGTCTCCACCTTGCCCCTAGAAATTGATTCTCTCCACTGTAACAGAAGGATCCTGTCATGCATCTTGGAGATCATGCAAATTCTCTGCTCAAAACCCTTCAGCAGTTTCCTATTAGAATGCTAAAGACTGCAAAATGGTCTGCAAAGCCCCATCTCTCTGGTTTCTTCTGTTCCTTTCCTCCTCATTCACTCTACTCCAGCTACACAGCCTCCTGGGTGCTCTGAAAACACTCGAGCTCTATCTCAGGAATTCTGTGCCCGCTGTTTCTTTTGCCTGCACTGCTCTTCCAAGGATCTGTACCAATAATCACTTCCTCATCTCCTGCAGGTCAGCGCTACTGTCACCTCTTCACTGAGGCCTCCTCTGACTATTTAAAGTGACTGGCTCACCCCTTCCCCACTCCACTACCCTTCTCCCCCTCCTCTTTGTCTTTTTTTTTTTTATCACAATATATATTTGTCTAATATATTAATTCCTCTTTGTTTTGGTCTATATTCTCCACTCCTCTGAAGAACAAAATTCAATGAAGAAAAAGATTTTTTTTTACTGTTTAATTTCCTAGTATATCACAAAAGCCTAATAAGAACTGTTGATATTTGTATTTATTGAATGGATCTATGATTATGAAAGTAATAGATTTTATAATCAAAATTCATTTTCAAACTATAAATTCAAAGATCATAAAGATATTTTGATACTTAGTTTTTTTAGTACTGAAGTATCAGATTATATTGGACGTCTGTTTTTATCCCTATTGCCCTAAGAAACAAAGCAATCAGTGGTGGAGAGGATTAATTTAAAACTCAAAGAATTTCTCATTATGAAATAGGAAGTTTATTGAATGGTTTTTAAATAATCATGATTTTGAAGTGGATATAAATTTTGTGGGGAAATGATAGTGATTGGGTTATTATAATCTGGCTTGACTCAAGTTGAGGAAAAAGGGATGGATATGTAATTTATTATTTTAAATATTTTATTTATTGAAAAAAAACGCATTATGAGATTGTTACCAAGCAAAGTGGGGTTCTTTCACATGGCACCTTGGTGTAAGACCCAACAGTCAGTCTTGAGAAAAACAGGTCTTTATTTACAATATTAAATAAATATTTAATTTTTATTAAAATGTCATTCTCATCTATACAGACACACCCAGAATGTTTGACCAAATATCTGGGCACCCTGTAGTCTAGACAATTTGACACATAAAATCTACCAACACATTGTGTTCCAAATATCTATACCATTTCCATATTATTTCTAATAATGACTCTAGAATACAATTACATGCATCTTCACTGTCTGTAAAAGCAATATCTTGCTTATTATGTGAGAGAAAGATGAATACTTCAGAAACATTTGAGATGTCAACAATTAGTTTTTTAAATCTCTAAAGTTTTTTATTGAAAACTATTTAAACAAGAAAGCAAATTCTGAGGGGAAAGATTGATTGTGACAACTTTAAGAGTGTGTTTCTATTTCATTTTAATGATAGTATAAATGTAACATTTTATCAAACAAGGGGTTTCTACATTATTATATTTTATTTTAATTTTTTAAATAATGATAGAAAAGAAATGGCACATTTAAGAACTACTTTTTTAAAGTAGTGACAGTCAAATATGTGAAAGAATATAATGGCCTCAAAACAAATATAGTCCCCAACTTTGGTTTTATCAGAACTACACAAAGCTCAACTTCATCTATGAGCATATTATCTTCAGTCTCTTTCTGTTTGTTTAATTGATAGTTTTTTTCACAAAATCCCTTGATCTCAGCATTCCTATTAAGCTTTTTTGGCACAATTAACCCTACAAAGAGAACTGAGTACGTACTTATATTTTTCTCCATATTGCCCAATAATATATCCAAAATTCATATTGGGAAAAGAGATCCTGTGACTTGACAGTGAAGCAAGAGTTGATCTATATGGGGCAGTATTCAAAGTACTTAATAGCTGGTAAGCCACACGTACCAATCAAGCAGAATATACGCTATAAATGTTATCACAGAATAGATGTGTCCAAAGTTCTCAGTGGAATTTTGGAAGCATTTATCACAAAAGAAACCAATAATGTTTACTAAGTTAATCATGCCTATAAAATGTCACACTTTCTTTGGTATGCCATCACATTTTTGCATTTCAGACTCTAATTTATATAGCCCTACAGCTTTCAGGGGATGTAATAGTTTGAAAGTGATGTAGACATTTTTGCTGAATTTATCATGGATATTGGAATTTCATAAAATATTTCATATTAAATAATGCATATGAATAATTTTAACTTGAAATTTCTCAGAAAGCTTCAGTAAAGCACCAATAGAGTTTATTGAGAATGAACCCAGCGTGTATATGTGGGGAGGGGGTGCTCTAATAATAGTCACAACAAGAAAAGCTTGGCCCTCAGAAACATAACTGAGTTAGGACTTGGGAAATGCATAAACATAAAGAGTTAGAAAACTAGATCAAATGTGGTGATTCCTATGAAGAGGCATAGGAGAACGTTACAGAGCACTGGGAATGGGGGGAGACCCTTTCTATTAGAAGACCTCAAGAAAAGTTTCACAGAGAAGGTGAGGATGTAGAAGATCATAAGAGAAGAGTAAAGTGAATGAAAAAGCAGGTGAAGGGAGGAAAATCCTTCTCTTCTTCCCTTCAGGTTTTTTGGTTCGTCTAATATTGAATTCACATAAGACAGATAAACAGGATATAAACAAATGTAATTTTGTACATATGGAAGCTCCAAAGAGATGAAGCTCAGAGAAGTGACCAAAGCAGACAGCTTTAAACCTTTTAGAAAAAGAAACAAGAAAATTGCAAAAAAAAAAAAAAAAAAAGACAAGGCAAAGAAGTTTAGGGTTAGTAGTAAATTGCTGAGGAAGTAACAAGGTTTGTTTATTTCACCTTCTAGGCCCTGAATTCACTAACTCTGATGATAAGGATGCCACAGATATAGGAAGGGTACCTTCATATGGGAGGATATGGGAAAGCTTCCCTCATATGAGAGATTTATTTCTTGCTTTCATAGGGACAAAAGAGGTTCAGAGTGTCCTTCTTGCACCTGCTGTTTCTGAAGTAACTTTGATTCAAAATAATGATTTCACTCATAGATGGAATCTAATGAACAAACTGAACTAACAAGGAAAATGAAGACAGACTCATAGACGGAGAGCAGATGACAGTAGTGGGGGTGGGGAGAGGTTAGGGGGTGGAGGGATGGAGCAAAAAAAGGAAAAAGGACCCACAGACATGGGTGACTGTGTGGTGATTGCTGGGGGTAGGGGTATATAAGGAGACTGAATGGAAAAATTATATATTAGCTTAAAAAAAATGATCAATATGCCAAAGTGGCATATTTTAGGATGGCATATTTTGCTCTCTTTCACAGATTTTGGACCATCCTGTTATGAGCCATAAGTGGTAAACTAAGGCATTTTACTTGTTAATGTGAAATACAAAGAAAATTGAAAGAAAAACTGTTATCACAACAGAAAATAATTATCTCTTAAAATAAGAAAAACCGATATTCTTTTTTTTTTTCCCATACTTTACATTTTCTTTTGTCCACTGTCCTACATGTGAGGGTTTTTTGGTGGGTGGAGTTGTTGCTGGCTCATTTATTAATTTATTTTGCTTTCATTATTTTTCCCCCACTAAAATTTTTTGTTTGTTTTTCTATTACACTTATCTCACTTTTTTCCCTATTGCTTCCCCACACCCTGCCCACCCCTTCTCCCACAGTCAGTCCCCACCCACTTGTCCATGTCCATGGGTCATTTATACATGTTCTTTGATTAGACCCTTCCCCTTCTTTCCACCTTCTCTCCCTCCCATCTCCCCCCTTGTCACTGTTAGTCTACTCCTTGTTTACATACCTCTGGTTCAATTTTGCTCATTTGCTTGTGTTGTTCATTAGTCTCCTGTATTAGGTGATAGCATAAGGTATTTTTCTTTCATTGCCTTGCTTATTTCACTAAGCATAATTCTCTCTAGTTCCATCTATGTTGTTGCAAATGGTAGAAGTTCTTTCTTTCTGCTACATAATACTCCATTGTGTAAATGTACCACAGTTTTTTGATCCACTTATCTACAGATGGGCACTTAGGTTGTTTCCCACACTTGGCTATTGTAAATAGTGCTGCTATGAACATAGGGGTGCATAGGTTCTTCTGATTTGGAGTTTCAGGGGTAGTAATACTCATATCAGACAAAACCGATTTCACAGCAAAGGGCATAAAAAGAGACAAAGAAGGACATTTCATAATACTTAAGGGAACAATCCATCAGGAAGATATAACCTTGGTGAACATATATACACCCAACGTAGGAGCACCCAAATATATAAGGAAAATACTAGAAGACTACAAGAAGTATATCAACAGCAACACACTCATAGTAGGGGACTTTAACACCCCATTATCAATGATAGACAGATATTCAAAGCAAAGAAACACCAAGGATATTGAGGCATTGAACACCACACTAGATCAAATGGACTTAATTGATATATATAGAAATTTTCACCCCAAAGAAGCAAAATATGCATTCTTTTCAAGTGCACATGGAACATTTTCAAAGATAGACCACATGGAAGGACACAAAACAAGCCTCAACAAATTCAAGAACACTGAAATTATATCAAACATTTTCTCAGATCACAATGGCTTAATACTGGAAATCAACCTCAAGGAAAAAACTCAAAGACATTCAAATTCATGGAGAATGAATAACATGCTATTAAATAATGAATGGGTTAACAATGACATCAAAGAAGAATCAAAAAGTTTCTGGAAACTAATGATAATGAACACACAACCACCCAAAACCTATGGGACACAGCAAAAGCAGTCCTGAGAGGAAAGTTCATAGCAATACAGGCCTACCTAAAAAGGATAGAATAATCTCAAATAAAAAATCTAACCCTACAGCTACAAGAACTATAACAACAACAACAGACAAAGCCCAGAGCAAAAGGAAGGAAATCATCAAGATCAGAGCAGAATTAAATGACATAGAGACTAAACAAACAATTCAAAAGATCAACAAAAATAGGAGCTGGTTCTTTGAAAAGATAAACAAAATCGACAAGCCTTTAGCCAGGCTCATCAAGGAAAAAAGAGAGAAGACCCAAATAAATAAAATCAGAAATGAAAGAGGAGAAATCACAGCCGATACCACAGAAATACAAAGGACTGTAAGAAATTATTATGAACAAATGTATGGCAAGAAATTTGACAACCTAGGGGAAATGGACATATTTCTAGAAACATATAATCTTCCAAAACTGAATCAAGAAGAATCAGGAAGCCTGAACAGGCCAATAACAACCAGTGAAATTGAAGCAGCAATCAAAAAACTCCTGGCACACAAAACCCCTGGACCCTATGGCTTCACAGCTGAATTTTATAATACATTTAGGAAAGAAATAACTCCTATCCTTCTCAGACTGTTCCAAAAAATCCAAGAAGAGGGAAAATTCTGGAACTCGTTCTATGAAGCCAGTATTACCCTAATTCCAAAACCAGGTCAAGACACAACAAAGAAAGAAAACTAAATGCCAATATCGCTGATAAACATAGATGCTAAAATTCTCAACAAAATATTGGCAAACCAGATCCAGTAACACATTAGAAAGATCATACACCACAATCAAGTGGGATTCATCCCAGGGATGCAATGATGGTTTAAATGTCACAAATCAATAAACGTAATAGACCACATAAACCACATGAAAGACAAAAACCACATGATCATAAAAATAAATGCAGAAAAAGCATTTGATAAAGTACAACACCCATTTATGATGAAAATTCTCAGCAAAATGGGAATAGAGGAAGCGTACCTCAACATAATAAAGGCCATATACAAGAAAACTGACTCCAAGGATGTCCACTCTCTCCACTCCTATTCAACATATTCTTGGAAGTTCTAGCCACAGCAATCAGACAAGAAAAAGAAATAAAAGGCATCCAAATTGGAAAAGAGGAAGTAAAACTGTCATTATTTGCAAATGACATGTTAGTGTACATAGAAAACCCTACATAAACCACACAAAAAAACTACTTTACCTAATAAGTGAATTTGGTAAAATAGCAGGGTACAAAGTCAACATTCAGAAATCTAAGGCATTTCTTTACACCAACAATAAAATATCAGAGATAGAAACTAGAAAAAAAATCCCATTTACCATAGCAACAAGAAAAATAAAGTACCTAGGAATAAACTTAGCCAAGGAGGTAAAAGACCTGTACTCAGAAAACTACATAGCAATGAAGAAAGAAATTAAGGAAGATACAAATAAATGGAAGCATATACCATGTTCATGGATGGGAAGAATCAACATCATTAAAATGTCCATACTACCCAAAGCAATTTATATATTCAATGCAATCCCTATTAAAATACCAATGACATATTTCACAGACCTAGAACAAATACTTCAAAAATTTATATGGAACCAAAAAAGAGCCCCAATAGCCACAGCAATCTTGAGGAAGAAGAACACAGTAGGAGGAATCACAATACCTGATACCAAACTATACTACAAAGCCACAGTAATCAAAACAGTCTGATATTGGCATAAGAACAGACCTATATAGATCAATAGGACAGAATAGAGAGCCCAGAAATAAACCCAGGTCTATATGGTCAACTAATATTTGACAAAGAGGGACAGAACATAAAATGGAGTGAAAAGAGCCTCTTCAACAAATGGTGCTGGGAAAACTGGACAGGGACATGCAAAAAAATGAAACTAGACCACCAACATACACCACACACCAGAATAAACTCAAGATGGGTCAAAGACTTAACTGTAAGCTGTAGCACCATAAAAGTCCTAGAGGAAAGCATAGACAGGAAAATTTCAGATATCCCGCATAGCAATATCTTCATTGATATATCTCCTAAGGCAAGGGAAATAAAGGAAAGAATAAACAAATGGGACTACATAAAACTAAAGAGTTTCTGCTCAGCAAAAGAAAACATCAGCAAGATGAAAAGGGAACCAACCATATGAGAAAACATATTTGCCAATGATACCTCAGACAAGGGATTGATCTCCAAAATATATAGAGAACTTATACGACTCAATACCAAGACAGGCAACCCAATTAAAAAATGGGCAAAGGACCTCCAAAGAGGACATACAGAGAGTCCAAAGGCATATGAAAAAATGCTCAACATCACTAGCCATCAGAGAGATGCAGATAAAAACCATAATGAGGTACCACCTCACACCACTCAGAATGGCCATCATCAACAAATCAACAAACAACAAGTGCTGGCGAGGACAGGGAGAAAAGGGAACCCTGATGCACTGCTGGTGGTAATGCAGACTGCTGCAGCCACTATGGAAAACAGTATGGAATTTCCTCAAAAAACTAAAAATGGAACTCCCTTTTCAACCAGCATTCCCTTGCTAGGATTATATCCAAAGAATCCTGAAACACCAATTCAAAAGAACCTATGCACCCCTATGTTCATAGCAGTACCAATACTAACTCTTATAAGAAATCAGGGGGACTTAGACTCTTTGATCCTTGTAAAGAATAATTGCCATTAATCAGATTAAATTCCATAGTTTTCTCCTGTTTACTCCCAATGAGCCCCTTTTTAGGGATACACTTCAAGGAGATTAGCATCTTGCACACTACATTGCTCATTAGTGTATAATATTTTAATAGATGTTTAGAAAATATATTGACAAATAGTCTAACAATTTTTTTCACAGTACCAAATTGTCTAATTAAAAATTTTAAGAATCACAAGAAATATCTACTTCAGTTATCTACTTAGATATTTAGAATATAATTACAATATAGTTAGATAAAATCATTTAGTTAGTTAGCTAAGAAAGCCTTTTGGGATGAACTGTTTCTAAGGACCTCTGAATAATCAGAAAAGTTGTCCCCCTCATTATATTGCTGAACAAAGATTAAAAAATAATGACTGATTATTGTAACATTTGCTTTGCATATTTAATCCTAATTGATAAATTGGAAGTTAGGTATGAACTAGTTATGAATTAAGCTGTGCTTTTTTTAATTTTTCCATGGAAATTATTGTTTTAATTAAATATACAACCACAGTAAGTGGTAATAAGTGGTCTTAGGGTCTACATGAGCTATATTAGTAAGTATTAGATACAACTAATATTGGTACTAAAAGAAGAAGGGAATTTACATTCATACTTAGGGCCTCTAGGACTGTGAATCGAATATTTTTATTTGTTGTTAAGATGGTGCCTGCCAACAAGCTATTCCAGATTACCCTTTAGAATTATAAAGCAAGAATACATCCTGGTTTATTAATGGAAAGTTAATGAGTAGAAAGTATGGTCTCTGTCTTCATTCTCTCCCTGCTTACTATCTCATTATACAATAGATACACAACTTTTTTCATTTTCTTTGCAAAAAAATTTTTAATAAGTGTTCTAATGTATTTTCTGTAAGCAAAAAATTAAAACTAAGAAATGTACTTGAAACATAAATTGACCAGTTGTTGAGCATGTTTAGACTGAAAAACATTTTCCTGCAGCTTCCAGAGAAGCTTTTGTCAAAGGATAACAAACATGAAGTAACTACATGTGCTTACTTGCATGCTGAGTTTAATGTGTTCAGAGGTGTTTAGGCTCAAGAAGACTCAAAACTAGACAACATCCTGCTTTGGGCAGACGTAAATGATATGCTGGCAATGCATTACTGATAAACTGGCACAATTTGATGAAAATTTTAGGCCAAAGAAATGAAGGACCAGGGAAGAAAATCAACATTTGTCTGTTTTTTAATAGTAAATTTTTAAAAGAATTTATTTTTGACCACCTTTTTTTTTTTTATTGAGGTAACATTGGTTAATAACATTATATAAGTTTCAGGTGTATAATATTATACTTCAATATCTATATATACTATAGTGTTCTCACCACCAAAACTCTAGTTTCCACCCATCGTCATCCATTTAACTACCTTTACCATGCCACCCTCCCTGCACTACCTTTTCTCTGTATTTTTTAGTTTGTTTTTGTTCTGTTTGTTCACGTATTTCTTTTTTGTTTTATATTTTACATATGAGTGAAACCATATGGTTTTTGTCCTTTGTCCCACCTGACATTTCACTTAGTATAATATCACCAGGATCCATCTATGTTGTCAGAAATGGCGATATTTCCTCTTTTATGGCAAAGTAGTATTCTATTGGCCCTGGCTGGTTTAGCTCAGTGGATTGAGCGTCGGCCTGCGAGCTAAGTGTCGCTGGTTCGATCTTCCAGTCAGGGCACATCAGAGAAGGAAAACTCTGACTCCAAAAAACCTCCGCTGCCTTGCGGCATACCTCTTCAGGGGAAAGGCTAAGGGAGTAAACCCCGACAGAAAATCCGGAGCCGGAGTCCCTAAGGCGGTTTGACGTTGTAGTCAACACCGGCAACTCCTGCGGCACACCTGAAGCCAAGCTGTATTGACTCCGTCTTTCCCTTGGACCCTTCAGCTGCGAAGAGAGGGGGGGTCTGCTGCATGGGCAACAGCAGACCCTCCATATCACCCTGCCCAGGCTCTGTAGCTTCAGCGTCATCGCATGATGTCGATTCAACACGGGAGGAGACAGATACCATGTCACTCCCGAGTCGGACTGCACAGCCATTCTCGGCGGTGCAGATAGACTCTTAAGAAGCTACACCATCGTCTCTCGAGATGGACGGCTGCCGACGACGACGACGAGTATTCTATTGTATTTATATAGTACATTTTTATCCATTCATCAATCAATAGATGCTTAGGGTTTTCATAGTTCAGCTATTGAAAATAATGCTGCAATGAGCGTAGAAGTGCATAAATCTTTTCAAATTAGTGTTTTTATATTCTTTGGATAAATACCCAAAATAGGAATTGCTGTATCATATGGTAATTCTATTCTTAATGTTTTGAGGAACCTCCATACTGTTTTTCACAGTGGTTGCACCAATTCACAATCCCACCAACAGTGTAGGAGGGTTCCTTTTTCTCAATATCCTCTCCAAACCTCATTTCTTGCCTGTTTCATAATAACCATTCTGACAGGTGTGAGGTGATATCTCTTTGTGGTTTTGATTTGCATCTCCCTGATAATTACTGATGCTGAACATCCTTTTATGTACCTGCTGGTTATCAGTGTCCACCCTGGGAAAATGTCTATTCGGATCTTTTGCCCATTTTTTAACTGGCTTGTTTGAATTTTTGTTATCGAGTTTTACGAGTTACTTGTATATTTTGGATATTAACCCCCTGTTGGAAATGTCATTTGCAAATATCTTATTTTATTTGTTTGGTTGCCTTTTTATTTTGTTTGTGGTTTCCTTTGTTATTCAGGAGCTTTTCAGTTTGATGTGGTCTCACTTGTTTATTTTTGGTTTTATTTTTCTTGATGGAGTCAGATCCACAAAAACATCCTTAAGACCAATGTCTACAAGATTAGTGCCTTTGTTTTATTCATGTATTTAATTGTTTCGGGTCTTACATTTAAGTATTCAATTTATTTTGAGGTAACACAGGAGAACGATTTTTTTTTAATTTTTTTAAAAATAATTTATTTATTTGTTTATTTATTCGTTTTTAGAGAGAGGGGGAAGGAGAAAGAGAGGGAGAGAAACATCACTGCGTGGCTGCCTCTCACTTGCGCCCCCAACTGGGGACCTGACGTGCAACCTAGTCATGTGCCCTAACTGGCAATCGAACCAGTGACACTTGGCTCACAAGCCAATGCTCAATCCACTGAGCCACAGCAGCCAGGGCAGGTGAACAACTTTTAACATAATTCCTGTTGAGTTTGATTTTTCAGCTGTTTTAGAGTTAAATAGGCATGCTGATTTCAAAACTGCAGTTAGTTTTCTTCTATCACATCAAGTTTTTTCTGCACATCTTATCTTAATGCAACCACTCTCGGCTGAGTCGAGCCTGGATTGAGGGAAGCACTAGTGCTCTCCTATTGGCTGAGAGCAAACCTTTCTCAAGTGGGGAGGGTTGGGAGATGACCTTGGAGACCAGCGACAGGTTCATACTTGTCTAGGCTATTCAGTTACACATGAGACAGTGTGGTGAGAGGTTGTGTGCCGCTCTATATAGTGAATCATATTCCAAAGTGTTGTCTGAGTTCTTGTCTGTATACAAGGAGTGAGCAGAATTTATTTTTTTGTTTACATACGTACCTATTTCCTTTCCTTCAGATCATGTCTGCCTCTGCTGTTTCTCGTTGTAAGTGCCTAAACAACCCTGATTCGTTTTGTTATATCTGTGGCAGTTTCACCATTCCCAGTCAAAGGACAAACATCAGCGCATTTGTCAGGCAAGCCTATTTTGCATATTTTAAAGTAAAACTTGGTGATCAAGATAAATCTTAGGCCCCTCACAAAGTGTGGAAGCAGTGTGTCAAGAGTTTATGGATGTGGACAAAGGGAATATGTTATAAATTGCCATTTGGTATACCTATGGTTTGGCAAGAGCCCAGAGAACACTCAAGCAACTGTTACTTTTGTACAGTGAAAACCTCAGGATATAACAAGAAAAATAAATGTAAAATAGAGTATCCTAGTCTACCATCAGCTACATGCCCAGTGCCTCATTCAGCTGAAATCACAGTGTGAGTTTTCATTGAACTACCCTTTTCAAAAAACAGGAGTATATTGAAGAACTAAGTGACAACAATGGTGAAGACTTTGAAATTGAAGATGACTCAGTTCATAAGAGATTTGATCAGCATGAATTGAATGATTTGGCATGAGATTTGGAAGTATCTTCAGAACTCCTAGCATCAAGACTGCAAAAGACACACCTTCCTCCAAAGAAGCCCTTCTTTTCCCTAATATGGGACATTGAAAAATTAATACCTGCCTTTTGTCATCTAGTGGTTATGGATTGAATGATGTCTTTTAACCCTGTTGCCAAATCTGTTGCCTCCAGAATACAACAAGGATGCCAGCCTGTTAAATCAAGCATGCCATTGTCCAGGGACAGCCAACCGACCTGGAGTCTGCATGATCCTTCCCCATGTGGGGAGGGTAGATAGGATGATGACCATGTCCAGCTTGAAGCAGCTAGAGGAGCTCAAGACCTTCGCCCATTGTCCTTTATAAGATTATAAAGGGTCTTAAGTCTGAGACGGAGGTGTTGTTATTTTTTATTGTTAAAATAATTAATTAATTAGTTAATTTTTTAAAAAAGAAGAATATATGAAAGGGTGAAGCAGGAGAGCTTGTATGTATGACCCATGGGCATGGACTTGGGGAGGGGGGATTGTTAGGGGAGGGGGAGTGCTGGGCGGAGGGGAGGAAAGGGAAAAAAATTGGAACTATTGTAACAATATAACCAATAAAATATACTTATAAAATAAAAATTAAAAATAAAAGAACTCCTGGCACATAAAAGCCCTGGACTGGAAGGCTTCACAGGCAAATATTACAAAACACTTAGGGAAGAACTAATGCCTGCCCTTCTCAAACTATTCCAAAAAATCCAATAAGAGGGAAGACTCCCAAACTCTTTCTGTGAAGCCAGTATTACCCTAATTCCAAAACCAGGTCAAGACACAACAAAGAAAGAAAACTACAGGCCAATATCACTGATGAACATAGATGCTAAAATCCTCAACAAAATTTTGGCAAACCAGATCCAGTAACACATTAAATAGATCATATATCATGATCAAGTGGGATTCACCCCAGGGATGCAAGGATGGTTTAATATTCGCAAATCAATAAAGGTAATACACCACATAAATAAAATGAAAGACAAAAACCACATGATCATATCAATAGATGCTGAAAAGGCATTTGATAAAGTACGACATCTATTTATGATGAAAACACTCAGAAAACTGGGAATAGAGGGAGCATACCTCAACATAATAAAGGCCATATATGAAAAACCCAAAGCCAATATCATATTCAATGGGGGGGAAAAAAAGACTGCAAAAGAAAAACTTGCTTAAAAAAGGAACAAAGGTATCCTACTTTTGACCAAGAGAAAGTGCATTTCTGCAGTACTTTCAAAGTGACCATGGCTTTGTGTATTGCCATAACATACATAGTTTAATGGAGAAATTGGGAATTCCAATCTAGAACGCAACTGAATGGCGACTGTTCATTGATAGCTCAAAGCAGAGCTTGAAGTGTGTCCTCCTCCACAATGGCAATTTATTTGGTGCAGTCCCAATTGGCCGTTCAGTTTGTTTTGTGAAGAATATGAAGACATAAAGTCATTGATCTGTTGCAATATCACAAGCACAATTGGATCCTCTGTGTTGACCTTAAAATGGTCTGCTTCCTTCTTGGTCAGCAACGTTGATACACCAAATATCCCTGTTTTCTGTGTATGTGGAACAGCAGAGCTTGTGAGAAGCATTGGGGGGAGTCGAATTGGCCTCCAAGATCTGACCTCAAACCTGGTGATCCAAACATTCTACATGAGCCACTTGTTGACAGAAAGAACATGATATAAAACCTCTGCACATAAAACTGGGTCTGATGAAGCAATTTGTTAAAACTTTGCCAACTGAAGGAGACTGTTTCAAGTATCTTGTTTTGGCATTTCCTAGCCTGTCATTTGAAAAGATAAAATACCTTAATATGTATGTTTGGCAGCAGAACTTTACTACTTGTACACAATTTGACTTACAGTAACAATATATAGCCTTTATAAGAATAAAATAACTAAATAAACAGTATATTCAGGTAATTTTTTTCTTTATTTTTCTTTGTATGTACATTTTATATGATTTGGGGGATAAAGTGAAGGTATCCTATACCTTAAAAAGTTGATGTGATAGAGAAAAACTGGGGTCATTTTTTGATTCAGATGCCAAAACTTAGTCAAAAACAAGTGTCAGATCTAACTCAACGAAAATTATGTTTCCCACTGTAATTTTTGTGTATGGTATAAGATAGTGATCTGGTTTCAATCTTTTGCATGTGGCTTTCCAATTTCCCCAATACCCTTTATTGAAGAGATTTTCCTTTCTCTGTTATTTTTCCTGTCTCTTTTGTTGTAAATTGGTTGTCCATCTATGTATAGGTTTATTCCTGGGCTCTCAATTCTGTTCCTTTGGTCTTTGTGTGTATTTTGACTATTTTAAAGTGATTAATATGACATTAAATATAATGAATAGTTGCATATTTGTGACTATATGTATACAAATATATTGCCAAATTATTAAAAACAATTTGCCTCCAAAACAAAAAGACAAAGTTTTAATACATCACTTCCTAAAATTACTTTTGACTGCATTTCAAGACAAGCAGCTAGGATAGGACCTGATACTAAAAGTCTGTTTTCCAAAAATTACAGATTTACCATAACCCCCAGCATCTTGATCATTACTGTGGTCTGGACCTGCCAGATGCGTCCCTCTGCACCTTGATGACTGGAACCTTGTATGGCATACATGCAGGGGTCTTTTTGCTTTGGGAATGCTTTCTCATCCCGCATTTTCTGCAGCATGTGAACAGAAATGGGTTCTGCTTGGAAAAATTAAAGTCAGATAAAAAAATGAACTTGATTCCCAATCTACAATAATGTAAGAGATACTAAGTGGTTTGAAAATGCTTTTGTTTTACTTTGACACCTTGGCTTTCAACCCTGTTATATTCCAAGCCCCATTTTTATAGCAAATATTTTATGAGACATCTTTATTCTCCTTAAATTCTGAGATAACCTACCTGCACAGACTACTTCAAAAATAAACAAATACAATACCCTACATGTAATATAAAGACAAAATATATTAATGCCCTAGAGCATGACTGTAGTAGGTGACATAATGAAACAATCAGACACTTGTATCCATCCAGAGGTGGACTCACCACGGGCTCACAATGAATGTGTCAGCTGTGAAGGCTGACTGATACGTCTGAGTGTATTGGGAACTCAAGACACCAGGAAAAGTGTTACTGCCTCGTGATGTCATTTTCCAAAACAGTGCCCAACTCCTGGCAAGCCAACAAAAGACACCTGAAGAAAATACAGTCTTTCCTCCATTTACACAGTGCCTCCATTTTTTATATACACTATTCCCTCACTTAACACAGGTATTATATTCTAGACTGCCCCGCGAATTAGGAATCTTACACTTATCCTACACTCTTAAACCTACGTAACTTTAACAACATACATATATAGTACCACAAAATCCCGTGATATAGTGAAAAATCTGTGATAAATAATTAAATATAATATTTTTAAAAATCCAGCTACTGTGTACAGTAGTCCCTCTCTATATTGCGGTTCACTTATCGTGGCCCCACTGTATCACGAGATTTTTTTTAAATATTCTATTTAATTATTTATTGTGGATTTTTTGCTATACCACAGGATTTTGTGGCACTGTATATGTATGTTGTTAAAGTTACATAAGTTTAAGAGTGTAGAATATGTTTCAGAACATAAGTAGTATTTATAAAAGTGTGGAAAAGGTTAATAAGGGAGTAGGAAAGGTTAATAAGGGACTGGGAATGGTTTATAAGTGTAGGGGAAGGGTTTATAAAGCCTTAAAATATATATAAATACTAAAATAAATGTAAGGTTCCTACTTTGCGGATTTTCACCTATCGCGGGGGCGTCTAGAACGTAATACCCGCGATAAGTGAGGGAATACTAGTATATTTAAACTATGCCCAAAGCACTGTTTCTTTGGATGTTAAAATTTTAAGGTACAGTCTTCTATACTTTTACCCAGGTGTTTTAAACTTCATGCATATGTGAAAACTACACCAGATGGGGAACTGCTCTGTACATTGCAGGGTGTCTAGCATCCCAGACCCCTACTCACTAAATGCCAGTAGTATCTTCTCAGTTTTCAGAGATTTCCAAAACACTCCCAAGAGGTGCTGCCATTGCTGTTGGGAGCCACAGTGGTTCTCAGCATGACACATGATCATCCATCACTTCTGCGCCAGCCCAGTCCTGGTAAAGCCTAAACTATGCCCACACTGACTTCCTGTCTATCAGAATAATTCCTCCCAAATCCAACACGCAATATAGTGGAAAACATTATTATCCCAAGTATTTTTTAAAGTTTTTTGTCACAAATACGTGCAGAAAAGTGCAAAGTTTAGAAGAAGCAGAAAGTATTAGTAGTGAACGGCTAATTTTTTAAATGAATATATATATAAAGGCTTTCAGAGCTAAAGGTGCATCTCGTGAATTGTTAGGGAAATTTCTTGTCTTGTTTTTCACCTCCTAAAATTCAACTTATGTTCATTAATATTTATAAAATGTTTAGAACAGTCTCTGGTGTGTTGTAAGTGCTATAGATATCTTTAATCGATATCTAAATAAGTACTCCGAAAGTCATTATTCTGGAATTTGAATCTGATTATATTTCTTCCTTAGTCAAAAGCATCAGTGGGTCTTTATTTTAAATTCAAATCTATTTATGAAGCAAATCCTTTTCTTCAGATAAAAATCTTAATGAAAATAAATGAAAGGGATAAAAGCAGCTCTGCTCTGGCTAGAACTAGGGAGGGGCCCCAGTACCCAAGGCTCTCCTTAGCGATGTCTGAGGCAGTCCCATAGAGTCCCTATAACAGGGCTCTAGAACACTGCTCAGAAGGTACAGATGCACAGGATTCACGACCAACTCTTCGTATGGCCCTGTGTTCCAGGCTCTGGCCCCACATCCCCTTCATTACTCTAGGCACTCTGTCACTATAGCATGCCACCATATTCTGCCAGGACCAGTTCACTAAATGCCTCCAAATGTCTCCTGCCTTTGTATCTTTGATTTCACTCCTCCTTTTCCCCTGAATCCATCTTATCACCACCACCCAGGTAGATGCCTACCCACCTTCTATCAGCGCTCATCCCTCTGGAATGTTGTCCTCAGCAAAGCTCTTCATCCTTTGTGTTTCCATCCCACTCCATTCTGCCATCTATCACAGGTTTTATCATGGCAGCTGGCAGTGACTGACAGCTTGCAATGTATCAGTGGCTTTTCTAACCTCTTTCCTGTTTTAACAAAAGTCTCCTTTATACTAACCCTATAATATAGGTACTAACAGGGTCCCCATTTTGCATCTGAGGATACTGATATCCAGAAAAGCTAAATAGCTTTCCTACAGTTTTTCATGACTAAGAAGGAGAGGCACCACAGTCTGAATTTAGGAAGTCTGCTTGGTCAGATTATCTTGCCTTATTTTTTTGTTAACGTCCTCTGTCTTCTTCTGCACTGGAACTACTTGAAGCATCAGTCACATTTTAGTCATCTTCCTATACCCAGTTGCTTAATAAGCATCCAAAATGTTGTTGCAAGAATCAAAAAGAATGCTTTCTCATGAGCTCAACCTAGTGAGAGACTTTAACTCAAAAATTCATAAAATGTTTATTGGCCTTGTAACGATTTCTCCTTTTTCCTTTATCGCTTTTATTACTTTCTTATAAGCTGATAAAACTAACAATATTAGGTCACAGTACGATAACGTGCAGCTCAAATGGTAACAAAAACTGAAAGTATTTAACAATAAATTCAATTAATAGATTTAGAACTGTTTTCTAAACAAACTGTATGTTAATATATTAAACGTGCTTATTCAATAGGGAATTGTTTTGTGTAATATGTATTTTTTATGTTGCTATAATCAAATGGGCTATTTTCCTTTGTGTTATCCTAAAATAAGGAATGGATATATTTTTATTTTTCCAAAGATTGATTTTTATCTTTATTAATTGTGTGTAATTTCAACCTTTTTACACCTATTCTTTTACTCACTCACTCATGACAATTTCATTCATTTTTTTCCCCAGCATATCTTGATTCAGGCCTTTCTAGATCGCTGAGAATTTGTGGATCTTGAGAGTTTAGAACTTTCAGTAGTTAAGATTGTGGATTCCGAATCTGTCAGCCTGTGGCTCTGCCTTTTACTAGCTGAGTGACACTGAAAAGTATTTAGCAGTCATCTCTGAGCATCCGTTTTTCTCATCTGTGAAACTGGATTATAATGGTCCCTACCTCAATGTTTATAAAATGCTCAACTCAGTAAGTGGCTGATACTTTGTGCTCAATACATGTTAGCTATTTTAAACTTTCATGTTCATTTGGGGGGGAGAGGCTGCTTTTTAAAAGTGTCTCAGATTTCTCTCAAATTGTCAGAGTAGCCCTTGTTACCTTTCTCATGGCAAGTAGCATATATTTCTCACTTATTTTCTCTTTATTGATAGAATGTGTTATCTAATATTGGTCTTGCTAGTGCATAACCATGTGAGTTATTTCTATTTAATAAACCATATCAATGTCCAAATTGCTTTTTTATTTTTGCTCTTGGGTGAAAGCTTGGAGCTTGGCATTTTCTAAATGCTAATCTGCTTTCTTTTCTCACTCTGAAAATTCATTCCAAACATACACTTTTGATGAAGGATTAGTTATAAGTAAGTATTTTGTAAATGAAAAATATGCAAAAGTTAAACCTTTGTTCGGATGTAGGGAAAACAAATTTATAAACATACAGCAGTGACTTAGAGCCATCATGTTGTCAAAAACCCAGGAAGGAGGCATTTCTGTTTCTTTAGTTCAGGAAGCTGACGTGTAAAAAGTTATTAACAACAAGTCAGTCTTTAAGATGTTTTGTGTTAAAATCCAGAAATAAATATTTTAATGAGTACACAGGATAGTGCATCTGATGCACTCTGCTGGTGGTTTGCATGGTGCATGGGGGTTGGTGGGAAGGCAAGCTTTCTAATGACAGAACAACTGAATAATCAGGTCTCCAAAATAGGTCATGGGCTGAGGATTTTTTTTTAAGGGGAGGAGAAGATTGAAAGCCTGTTTTCTCTATTTTTACCTTAAATTTTTAAGTATTCCCTAAGGTCACAGTTGAAAGAGCTAATTTTATATGATTCATGTGGTTTTAGTAAATGAAATAGTTACCTCGAGTGGTTAAGTAATTTGTCTAAGCCAAGGCTGCAGAAAATGTCAGGGGCAGAGTTAGAGACATTTCTCATATCTTCTGTGATTATTGGTGCAGAATTTACTTCTTTCAAAGAACTGAAAGCATTCAGAAATTTTTCTCATTATAATTCTGATAAAATAAAATATATAAAATGAAATAACATGCCAAGTAAATTGCAGGTATTTGCAAAATCACATCTAATTTGTAGATATGGAGTATTTCTTACTTTTCTATGAAAGTTTCAGTTATTGAAAAAATCCTAAAGCTAAATAATCATTCTCCTAAATTTGCTGTTTTTTAACATGAAGACATAAAACATGACAAGAAGGACTATGACAAGGGGCCCTGCATAATCAGAAGTGAGCTTAGGTGGGGGATGGAAGGAGAATGAGGAGAGGAGGTCAACTGGACCGGACTGTGGCAAACACACAGCTTGGAGGCGGGTAGTGTGAGGTGGAATTATCAACCCAGATCAGAGCCTTTTGCTATCAAGGAGTGAAATTGCAGCCACCTGATACAATATTTTTCCATCTGTCCCCAAAATATGGCTTTTTCTGCTGAAAAAAGCAGAGAATTTGAGTGAAACCATTTTTCCCTTTCTGTTTTAATGACCCAAATAATCTATGAAACCATCCGATTGTGAAATACCTCCCAACCTTCTGTGAATTTTGTTGACCCTCTTGAAAGAAGATTCACATAGCAAGCAGCTCTCGAGCTCCGTGGGTATTTCTGTAAAGGGACCATGGTTCCAGACCACCAGCCAAGTTCTGTGACTTTTTAGTGGTTTTACCATGGCACATTACTTAATATTCCTGAGCATCAGTTTATTAACGTGTAAAGTGAGTATAACCTTACTTACCTCGTATGATCATCATAAAGATTAAATATAAAGATATGTGTTAGAGGCTTAGCACTGTACTAATATTTAAGCAAGTGGTAACTACAAATACTTTTCACTAAATCAAGATCAGACAGGTGCACTGAGTAGTCATTTCCATTGGACTATAGGAATTTCTTTCTCAGTTTTATTGTGTACCATGCATATAATTGATTTACGTGGAAATGGACTTGGTGTTCACCAAATAACCAATAGTGATGTTTGTTGGTTTACATTAGAGTCACCCCGTTTGGCTGAACTTTATTAATTGCAAATCATGGAGAAAATAAAGAGATGAGCACCAAAGAAATGGAAGGAATTTAAGAAGAAATGGGCAATAGGTATAAGTGAGAGAATAAAATAAGCACTCGCTCAAAATAAATTTAAATCACAATCCTTATACATTGGACAACTCGGCCTTCAGAACTGAATTCTAAACCTCTGCACCAGTGAGCCACAGACCTTACATGTCTCACTCAGCTTGGGTGGGTCTTAGTTTCCTGATTTATAGGATAAGGATTGGACCAAGTCATCTTGCAGGCAACATTCAGTTCAACATTTTAGAATTGTCTTGAATTGGAAAATGTTAGCAACTGAAATTGTGAAAGCAAATACAAAGTTTTAAAAATCCCTATTATGTTTTAAAAATGCTATTAAGCAACTATAACTGTAATCTTTACAAATAGCAGTGCTTTTATTCTTTTAATGCAAAAGCTTTACAGCATTCAATCTGAAAGACCATGGATAAAGCCAGGTCATTTCTCCAAAGTCAAACTGATGCTGGCTGTTAATCAGGACAAACAGCTGGAAAGCCATCTGCTACAGTTCATGCAGGGGCTGTCAGACTCAAGCTATTCCCTGATAGGACATACAGTATCCTAACTAACCGTGTGACTGATTGGAACACCTTTTGTTTGAATTTCCCAGTATAAGAATACTGCCAGAGGACAACATGTTTATCCATGGCCTTGTTGGAAAGGAGAGTAATGAGTAAAGGGCCTCTGGAAGTTATTTGAAGCAAGAAAGTGCTACTTGCAATCAGCTTCACAATTAATTAATTAGTTTGTGTACTCTAAAACCAAGTGTGGAGGGCCTACTATTGTAGGATTCACTGTGGCAACAGAAGAAGAGTGGGGTTCCTACCACCGAGGTGCTCACAGCACAATGCCAGCGGCAAGCACAGAAGTATATGGTTGCAGCACAGTGTGGTGAGGCCCAAAGCAGAGGAGCAAGCCTTAAATCCAAAAATGACCCACAAGCTCTCTGTTATAGTGCAATTTGTTTTCAGAACAGTGAAGGAAGATGCTGAGCTATACTTTCTTTTGTCCTGCTTGCCACTGAACCACTTCCACAAAGTGATCTTGTTAGAAAGTACAGCGTATTGAATCAGTTCCATAGTCCAACAATTTCAGAATAATGCATTTTATATTTTTTAAAAGGTCACAGCTGTTTTGCTTCTTGTCTTTTTCACCCAACTTTAGACAAGTCCTTTCCTTTTTCCCTGTAACTTCATTTATATGACTCCCTTCACCCCATCATGTTCCTATTGGCATACTTTTTATCCTTTGTTTCTAACTTTGACTCTTTTGCCCTCCCTGTCTCTATGCTTGCTCAGCTCCAATTCGTTATTGCTTTTGTACCTGGCATTTTAACTAAGGTTTTTTGATTCAATGGAATATGCTTTTATGGAAAGACTAAATAAAATATTAAACTTTCAACTAATTAAAATTATCAAATTATGTATGAAACCAATTCTTCTTCCAACTCCTAAATATTATTTATCTCTGGGCATCATCCCATCCTTCCTCCCATAATTGATGCCATGTTATCAGAATGATCCAGTTTGCATTGCAAAATTAAAATGTCCCCACTCCCTCCACTAGGCTAGCAGATCACTCCTCCTAAAACACTTTACCCCTCACCCTTCTTTTTTGCTTAAAGCTCTTCAATTATCTCCTATTTCCAAAGCATAGGTTCTTGAACATGTGTGGGAGTAACCTGAAGAGGGTTTTTTGTTTTTTGTTTTTTGTTTTTTTTTAATTTTAGTGCAAAGTCTCAAGGCCAAACCCTCCTGACATTCTGTTTCAGTAGTTCTGTTTCAGTAGCTTCTACAGGATCCAGCCCACCATTGCAGGGGTAGGGATGTCTCCTTTCACAGCATCTCCTCCACCTCTACTCTCCCTCGATGCCCTCCTCTTGCTATAAATTCCTTGCACATAGGAAACTATGTTCCTGGTACCTGCAGTGGCAAGTGTGGCTCTTCATAATACTTTAAAATGAGGGAAAGAAGCAATATGTATATTCATAATTATTCAGCCTGATTTGATATAAATAAAAATGTGAGATTTTGACAAATATCTGAAATGAATGCATCAGTTGGTCAGATTGAAAGAAAACATATGGAGCATTCAGCTTTGGTCTTGATTAACATCTATTTCAGATTATCCTTAGAGGAGAAAATTCTAATTTATGACTATTATAATTATTATGAAGATGATTTATAAACATGTAGATTTTTAGAAAAACAATTCACTTGCTTTTAATTTTCAGATGTGTTAATTTACAAAGGCACAGAGTCCCTAAATGCTTTAAGGCAGTTAGAGAAAGAATAAAATCATGTTGCTCATCTGTGACAATATATTAATATTGTCAGGTACAGTGCTTCCTTCATGTGTTTATTTTAAATTACATAGTGATGATAGGCACCAAAGACTTTCCAAGGAAGGTGTAGGGTGATCTAGATGAACGTGAACCTTTGTCACAGTTCATAAAGCCCCATCCCTCTGCAGTCCTAGCCAGTGGGATCTTGCCATAACTCACTTTACTAGGGTGTTAAATACATTACACCCAAGGCAATGCAATCCTGGTATTAAAGTGCCATGTGTGATTCCTCAGAAGGAACTGAGGTTCAAAGATCACAGGAGAATAAGAATGTGTCATTTTGTTTTTGTGTTTTGGTCACGGTGGATGGGGAGATGCATTTATGTACCCACATTGACATGGACACTCTTTTCTCTACCTGGAACATTTCCCTCTTGGTGCACCTATTACTTGCTCATCTGTCAGATCTCAGCATGGAAACCATATTCTCCAGGAACCCTTCCTGGCTGCCACCACCTGGGTTAGCAGCCACATCTCTGGGTTTCCCAGTGCTTGTCTTGTTTTTAATCCTCATTGAGGACATTTTTGTTCTCATTGCTTTTTAGAGATGTAAGGAGAGAGAAAGAAAGAAACATCAAAGTGAGAGAGAAACATTGATTGGTTGCCTTCTTATACACATCCCAACTGTAGATCGAACTGACAACCTGGGTATGTGCCCTGACTGAGATTCGAACCTGTGACCTTTTGGTCCATGAGATGATGCTCCAAACAACTGAGCATACCAGCCAAGGCCCAGTGCTTGTCTTTATCATAGTAACTACTGCAGTCCATCAAACCTAGACCTTTACTGTTGATCTCCTTATTTCTTCGTGAGAGAGAAATGCTATTATATTTTCCATTGTGTTTCCAGGGCTTACAATAGAACCTACAATTTTTTTTTAAGCCTAAAATAAGCATGTGTCAAGTGGATCAATGATATATATGTATTTATTCAGTACAAACCTCTAAGTGTCATTACAGCCTATAAATTACCTAAATTTTTACCTTTCTCCTTGTTTTCTTACCTCAAAGCTCTAAAAATTGCCTGGTGTCTGATTTAATTTTAAAAGAGTCATGAATTGTATGGATTGGAATGGCAACAATCTGTGTTCAGTCCCATCTCCACCACTAAGTAACCTTTTACCTATCTCTATACCTTTCTTTTCCTTATTTTGCTCACCTAGAAGAGTCCAAAAAGAAAATCTTTATATTTTAGCCAAAATAGCTATTAAAATGATAAGTATAAGCCTTGATTATTCTTTTAGGATATGGTAGACATTCTTGTCATGATACAGTATTTTGTAACATGAATACAGATCCAATGATTTTTAGTACCTATCATTTTTTCCTTTATTTGAAGCAGAATTCATATGATAAAAGAAAGATATGACTTTGTGTCCAGTGACATAGCAACAGGTTGGTAGTCAGATCAGGTAGCATTGGTGCCACCTGGGGGAGTATTTTTTACCAGAGCTCACAGGGCCATCTGTAGTACACATTGCTGTCCCATCAGTTAATCACAGCCATTTGAGGATCATGAGAGGTAGATGAACCCAGTGAAGAGCAGGAAATCAATGTCACCCACACCACTTAAATCTGGGTATGAATCACAACATGGCCACTTTGTACTCTAAAGTGTACAAATTAAAATCACATCACCTTACCTCAGTTTCCTCTCAGATTATATAAAGGTCTAAAAATATAACAATATATTGTACATGGAAATCTCAGTAAGTGGTAAAATGGTGATGTAAATATTAATTCTCAGACAAAATTAGACTGTCACAGAACCTACCTTTGATATAACCTGAAGGTCAGTCAGTCTCTAAGTGTTTATTCAATACATAATATGTGTCAGACACAATTCTAGGCATGCTTCTAAAAGAAGTTAATTCATTATTCTGGCCAGAGTAAAAGAAACCAAATACATAGAAAAAATTTTTAAGAACAAACTACTAAAATAATATTCAGAACATCTGAGACAGCTACTTTAGCAATGAAGCTCAGGAAAGAAATAAAAGATACTCCTTGGTTTGAAGGTTACAAAAGCCCTGAGGCAAGAATGAGCTTAATATGTTTGAGGAATGGAAATAGATTGCTGAGGCTAGAAAATAGAGAATGATACCCAACAGGTGGGGTATCAGTCAGAGAGATAAACAGAGGCCAGGGGCAGGAGCTTAGGTTTTATTCTATGCAGTGGAACACCATTAGGAAATTCTAAAGTGGTGTGATTGTGCGTCCAGTAGCCCCAAACTACTGCTCTTTAAGCCAGTTTTTCCCTTCAGGGAAAAGTGCTAAGCAGACAAGCAGTCTCTTGGACAAATTTAAACCAACTTAGACACACACTGTTTTGTTTGCTTTCTTAAATTTGTTAAATATTGTACTCCACCTGCTTCACTTAAATGAGATCACTTTAATTAATTTATTATTGGTCTGCTTTACAGAAAAACCAAATAAGATCAGGAGTCATTCTCAGTAAGTTGCAACTGTGAGTCTGTAATTCTAAAATTCAAAGCGAAGGATTGTTAGAATTCTTTCTCTGCTTTAACTTGTTATTTTTAGTATTCTGTTTTAAGAAAAACTGGAGGTGGGAATATTAGACAGTACATTAGAATTTATGAACAGCTTATTTCAATAAAAACCCTTAATACTTTATGCATAATTAGGTTTACTAATAAAAACAGATGCTGCATTTTATCCCAATATTCCATACACTTATCCATAATTGTTTACTGGGCCTTACAGTTTTATAGTTATTTAAAATTTTATCAGCTAGGCAAAGACCTCATTATTTTAAATTAAGATTTAAATTAAGATTTTTAAACAGTGAAAGAATGAAACATGACTTATAGAAAATTTAGCAATTCATATTATTCATGTGCATTTCTGAGTAGCCATTGGAAGAATCTAGATATATATGTTACATTGTAATTCCATAACATTTAAAGAAGTATTATTTTAGAGATCAAATCTAAAGAGTTATCAGGATCAAACCATTTTTTTCCTCTTTATTATATTGTTACTTATTTCAAGATATTGTTTCTGTTTTCAACTGGAAAGAACAGCATTTAAATGAGATTACATTTCTTAAAGCCAGCTGGGCTTTTTAAAACTGGTATTTAAGCAATCTGGAGTGTACAAAATCATATGTTGTCTTATACCATGCTCATTCTGACATGCCTGCATGTACACGTGCACACACACACAGAGAGACTGAATTCATGTCTTCACTCTCTAATCTGTGAGGCTCCCAGGAAGGAGGTGGGCAACTACAATATAAACTTTTTGGTGCTGACTGTTGTTCACTTAGAGCTCTTGCTGCAAAGCCGATCCCTGATCAATGGAATCAGTGTGGATCACTGCAGAGTGCATCAATGACACCTTCACACAGAGGGGGGTCAAGGGGGGCTGCATCTAGAAAGACTTTTTAAAATCAGCCAGGAAGGGACCTTTGTTGTAATTTGAGGGTTTTTTCAATATTCTGGTGTGGGTATGTAGATATGTTTAAGAAGTCTCAATATTAATCCTGATATCTTGTAATTTAGGACCAACACTCTGGTTTATTTCATGACATTCTTAAATTCCGCCATGTGCTGAAATGACAAATTCCTATACAGAACCTGAAACGCTCTCTTGCCAAGTGTTAGCTTTTTTTAAAAAAACTGCTTTTGGGGAATTATAAACGGAATAAGTGTTCTGTAGACAGCAATTTTCGGGCACTATTCTCATTGAAAGAGTGAACTTGAGACATCATATAACCAATGTTTTAAACAAAAATTATAGAGTATACCAAATTATTTAAGCTGCATCCCTAATTTAACAGTGAGCATATTTAAGTGAAGATGAGCAAACGACTATGGTAGTCATGGCAACATCGTCGGAAAATATACCATGTCATTCAAGGCTATTAGAAAAAAATACATTATCATTCCAAAGGTTTTTGTTGCTTCTTTAAATACTGACTGTAGAAGAGGAAAGAAGAAAATGAGAAAATGGAAGGGCCATGGATTATATTTAATTTATTTTATTACCAAAATGCTGGTTTGAAAATAATGATATAAATTCTAGATAAATTTGACTATAGACAAAATTAATACTAAAAATAAAAATACGAGAAAATAAACAAATATCAACTTAACTTTCTTACAAAAATGTGGTAAATGTACTTCCTGAAAGAGTCTAAAAGTGATAAGTAATGTTATATTCTTGTTAACATTTAAGTGAGTAGCTTTTAGAGCACATAATTTGTGATTATTCATATAAAAAACAAAACCGCCAAAACACAACTTTAAAATAAATTTAAACAAATATGAAAGATATTTAGAACTTTATTCAAAGTCATGAGAGGGACAGGTGATTAAATTGAGATTATTGTGGATAACACAGGGGAACAATTTTTAACAAAATTCCTGTTGAGTTTGATTTTTCAGCTGTTTTAGACTTAAATAGGCATGCTGACTTCCAAACTGCAGTTAATTTTCTTCTATCACATCAAGTTTTTTCTGTACAGCTTATCATAATGTGACCACTCTAGGCTGGATCGAGCCTGGATCGAGGGAAGCTCTAGTGCTCTCCTATTGGCTGAGAGCAAACCTCCCTTGAGTGGGAAGGGGTGAGGGATGACCTTGGAGACCAGTGACAGATTCATACTTGTCTAGGCTATTCAGTTACACATGAGACAGTGTGGTGAGAGGTTGTGTGCCGCTCTATATAGTGAATCATATTCTGAAGTGTAGTCACTTCCTAGCCTGTCATTTGAGAAGATAAAATACCTTATTATGTATGTTCGGCAGCAGAACTTTACTACTTGTACACAATTTGACTTACAGTAACAATACATAGCCTTTATATGAATAAAACAACTCTAAATAAACAGTATATTTAGGTAATTTTTTTAAATTTTCCTTGGTATGTACATTTTGTATAATTTGGGGGACAAAGGGAGGGTATCTTATACCTTAAAAAGTTGACGTGATAGAGAAAAACTGGTGTCATGTTTGGATTCAGATGCCAAAATTTAGTCAAAAACAAGTGTCAGATCTAACTCAACGAAAACTGTGTTCCACAGTGTAATTTAAGACACAAATGGAAATCATCCAAATATTAGACTCATCAAAAATCTCAGCTAAAATTTTGAGATTTATTATTAATTTTTTCTATGCTAGAAATTCCTATCTGGCTGTACATTTTTTCTTGTAAAAACAGAGTCATACCTATACATTAATGTATAATTTGAGCACTTAAGAGCCTGGCTTTGATGTCACATGCATTTGGATTCTAGTTCTAGCTCTCAGTCACATTTTCAAAGTTGTGTTTTGGATCCCATCTGACCCTCCTTCCCTTTATGTAAAAACAGACATAATAAAACCACCTCTAGCAAAGGACCATTGGCAGACCAGGAGCTCTCAAACTGAATGAAAACAGACAATCAATAGATGCCAAAGCAGATTTGACAGAATGTTAGGATTTTCTGCCAAAGATTTTAATAGAACCATCATAAAAATGCTTCAACAAGCAATTATGAACACACTTAAAACAAATGAAAAAAAAAATGAGTCTCAGCAAAGAAATAGAAAATGAAAGGAAGAACCAAATGGATATTTTAGAACTGAAGAGTATAGTTACTGAAATTTTAAAAACTCAATAGATGGTACTCCCAACATTTTGCAACAGCATGAGGCAACTGGAGAGTATTATGCTAAGTGAAATAAGCCAGGCAGTGAAAGACAAATACAATATGATCTCACCTGTAAGAGGAACCTAATGAACAAAATAAACAAATGAGCAAAATAGAAACACAAGCATGGAAACAAGGAACAGACTGACGGTGACCAGGGGAAAGGGCGATGGGGATAAGAGGGGAAGGAAAGGGAAGGGTCTAGTCAAGGAACCTGTATAAATGACTCATGGACATGGACAACGGGGTGGGAATGGACTGTGGGAGCAGGCTGGTGGTGGAGGCAGGGAAGAACAAAGGGGGGGAAATTGAGACAACTGTAATAGAACAACAAAAAATAAATAAAATAATAAATTTCTGTTGTTTAAGCCAAAAAAAAAAAAATACCTTAATAGATGGATTCACAGCATAACAGAGGGGACAGCGGAGGAAAAATCAGTGAACTGAAAGATGGAACAACAGAAATTACTCATTCTAAATAATAAAGAGAAAGTTGACTCCTAACGGAGTGATACACAGAATCTAACACCCATATCATCACAGCCCTGGAATGAGAAGAGAAAGGCTGTACTGAAAAGGCTTAGAAGAAACAAGGGCTGAAATTTTCCCAAATTTGACCCATAAAAAAACCCATAAATGTATAGATTGAAGAAGCTGAGAAGACAGCAAATAGAATAAACCTTAAAAAGAATCCATGTCAAAAATATCAGAGTCAAACTTCTCAAAAATAAAGAAAAATAAAATCTTGAAAGCAGCAAGAGAGAAACACCTTATTTATGGGGTGGGGAGGGGCAATTTGCATGCCAGTAGACTTCTCTCCAGAAACCATGGAGGCCAGAAATAAGTAGTACAACATTTTTAAGGTACTGAAAGAAAAGAACAATCGATGCAGAATCCTATACTCAGCAAAAAATATTCTTTAGTAAAGAAGGGAAAATCAAGAGATCCTCAAATAAAGGAAAACTATAAACTTATCACCAACAGATCTACCTTATAAGAATGGCTACAGGCACTTCTCTAAACAGAAAGGAAATAATAAAAAGCAGGAATCTTGGAGCATCAGGAAGGCAGAAAGAACATGGGTAAATATCATATAATAGATGTTCCTTTTCCTCTTGAGTCTTCAGGAAGGAGTGAGGACTAATCTTATAAGATATAGGGAGTCATTGGAAGGTCAGGCACAGAGGAGTGATGCAGTTTGATCTGGCATTTAAGAGGGTCTTCTTGGCTTCTGTAGGGACGCCAGGGTGAAAGCTGGGAGACTGGGACATGGCAATTCACAGTGAGATGATGGAGACCCAGACCAGGGCAAATGCAGAGTTGATGAGAAGTGTTCTACTTCTGCATATTTGAAGGTACAGTCAACAGGATTTGTTATTGATGATTATAAAGCAAGAGGGAAGGAACAGCTTCATCAAGGACAATGCCAAGATTTTTGTTCTCAACAACTAGAAGCACACAGTTGCTATCAGCCGGTGAAGATGGCTACTGGTGGAGCAGATATGGAGGGAGATCATGAGTTTAGTGATCAGCCAAGGAGAATTAAAATTTGAGAACATTTAAATTCCCTGATTATCTTCTCATACAAACATCCAAAAACATTTATCTGAGTATTAGTGCCATCCTCAAATTTGGAGATTTGGAAACACCAAGACCATTAACTGTGATTTGAGCAATATATACACAATGGTACAGCACAAGAGAAAAATATAAATCTATCATTTAAAACTGTTCAGAATTCATGATTTTTAAAGTGAAGATAAATATTTAATACAAACTATGAAAATTTATAAACATTATAAAATACCAAATAAAAACTAACTATCAAGTGTGAATGATAGGCATACCTGAACATGCTAATGAAAATAAATACTAGGTAAAAGTAACAATAACATGTTCAAAGTTAAATAACTGTAAAAATGAATAAAATTCAACCAATAATTTTTAAAAAGAAAGTAAAATAATATTTATTTTTCCAAAAGTGAAGGATAATAATGATGTCATTGTTGACTTTTGAGTATATTTTTGGTGCACATTTTCTAGCTCTTCAAAAATTCTCTCTGAGACTAAAAGGGTTTTTGGAAGATTAGAAACCAACACCAATTATTTTCCTTTGACTTATTTTCAAACAATTCTGTGCCTTATTTCACATCTTTGAAGACTTTTTCAACAACTTTTTTTATTTGCAAGAGCTGAAATGTTTTTATTGAGTGAAAGCTAACTTTATGTTTCAGGGAATATATTACCATTTTAGCTTTCTTTAGTTTCATCACTTACTGATGGATATTCCACTCTTCAAAAAGTCTTTGAACTAAAGTAAGAATTATTTGTACAACAGAAGCTTTGTTCTGTCAATGTCCATTGTTCTCTTCTTTTTGTAAATTATTTACATATGGAAGAATGCTTTCTAAGCAGGTATATCTTCGTTTATATAACACTTTAATCATTCAAAAACTGGCTGGGTTGCAAGGTAGAAATTATTAATGAAAAGATTTCAGAATCTTTTAAAGAACTGAAATGACAATAAGAATACTAACAAAAATATTAGTATCTCAATTCTTTAAAATAGCACAAAATACCAGAACCCCTGAATATATTAAATTGATATTTAAATTTACTAATAAGTAACTTTCTCTTCTGTCCTTTTAAATACTTACAGCTAAGTTCTATAAACCTAAATCCTGCTTAATTTTTTTCTCTTCAAAGCTAGTCAGAGTTTACCTTTCTCTTTGCATCAGTATCACTTTTGCCCCAAACTGTATTGAATTTTAATTGGATTTAACTGGCCCATTTAATCTTTCCCATGTGGTATGGGGGCTCATTTCTAATCACAGGTAAACTTCCCATCTGCAAGTGTTATGATTACCTATATTGCCTACAGGTAATGTTGAAAAGTTACGTTTTAACTGTGAAATCACTGATTTCATCATGAAAAAATGTACTAAAATATAATTATAGGCTCACTGGTATTTTTCCCATTCTTTAAAGGTTAATGCAAACAAAATAAAGATCATTACAAGATAAGTATTTGTTTTACACTGTCCAGAATTTACTCACATGGTCATCATTGGCAGCCAGGGTGCTTGGAATGTAGTTTTTATTCTGGATAGACAAGTGTTTGGCTAAAAGGTAGAGTCTCTATTAGTAAGAAATGATAGATGCTGGGAGACAACTAGTTGTCTTCAACAGGGAGTAACAATCCTATTTGTCTTTTGGAAAAACCTCTCTTGAAAGGGTGGAAACTGGACTGAGTGGTAAGGTATCAGAAACAAGAAGTCTACCTTGCATCATATCCAATGCTATTATTTTCATAATGCTAGTGGATTGTGAGTATATATTGCTTTATAATAAAAGAAGCATGCATACTCATTTTTAAAACTTTAGAGCTTAGTAAAATTCCCTCTTCTTCCCAGTAAGTTGGTTTGAAAAGCAAAATATGCTTATTGTTAATGTAGTTTGTACAAGCTTTTTAAGTGCCCTATAGTTTATATTTTATCTATTTCTTTCTTTGCCCTTAAATTGTTATTTTTACCTTAATCAGTTTGGACATATTTCTAATTAATGATAATTTGAAATAATAAAACTTTAAGCCCTGGCTGGGTGGGTCATTTGGTTGGGAGTGTTATTCCATGCTCCAAAAAGTTGTGGGTTCAATTTCTCATCAGGGCACATACTTAGGTTGTGGGTTCAATCCCCAGTCAGGGAGCATATGCGAGGCAGCCGATCAATGTTTCTCACAATATTTCTCTCTCTCTCTCTTTCTCTCTCTCTCTCTCTCTCTCTCTCTCTCTCTCTCTCTCTCTCTCTCTCTCTCTCTCTCTTCTCCCTCCCTTGCTCCCTCACCCCCCTTCTCCCTCTCCCTCAAACCCTTCCTCTCACTCTAAAATCAATAAACATATCCTTGGGTAAGAATTAAAAGTAAAAATAAATAATAGAACTCTTCAAGAGTTTAATTATCCCAAATCATAAAAATCTAATGCTGTCATCTGGTTGATATATAACTATTAAAAATAAGTGATTTCAAAAAGATGCTTCTTAATTATTTTTTAATCATTGGGCTCTGCTATTTTAACTCCGTGGAGACATAACAATCTATGGGTGATCCAGGAGAAAACTGATGGGATCTGCTTTTCTTTCAAGTTCCCTACAGATGCAATTCAGGTCAATTTCCAATAAGTTTGATGAGCCAAGAAAAGGAAGCAAGACTGCAGACTGACAGCATGATATCAACATAAAGAGTTGCTGAACTTGTGATTGAATTGTCTGGGGCTCTCAGTGGGAGCATTGAGATGTTGGTAAGCCAAATGAGAACTCACAACACAAGAGTTCCTAAGGTCCTAGTGCAAAACCTTGTAGAGAGTGTGGGTAAATGCTTATCTAATCTTAGTCATTTAAATAGACTTTGTTTTTTTTAAAGAGCCAGACTCACATTTAAATACCAACTTAAAAATCAGTGGGAGATAGAAACAAAAGAAAGAGGTATTAGTAGACGTTGCGCCAGATGCCAATGAGCATGGTAGTCTCTCCAGTAATAGGAAGCAGAATCCTGATATTTAAAAAGCACAGAGCCTTGGGTTCATCCCTTAATAAGCTCCTTAGTGGCAAACTATAAGTAAACTTGAGCAACCTTGAAAGGACAAGGAAATCAATAGAACTTAAGGCTTCATCCAGCTTTATGAAGAATGGCAAATAAATAAAAGGACTATCTGCTTTAGGATGCTCTATCACTTTTGAAAACAATACCATAATTTAGAGGAAAGGAATTTTAAGTGATACTTCATTCAGTAGGTGAAAAAAATACCCTTTTATAAAATGAATACACTAATGATAACTTCAGATATTTCACTTTGCCAGTTGGCACCACAGACAATTACGATACTTTTTAAATATAAGATGATGTCTGATTTCTTCATAGCATTTTATGCCATGGATTGTTTGCTACTTGAAATGGTCTCTTTCCTCTATTTCTATGAGACTGGGTGATTTTGACCTTTCTCCACCCTCGTAGATTTCTGTTTCTTCCTCTGTAGCACTTGGCTCTTGCTGCGTAAAATACCACCCCAAAACAGAGACTTAAATAACAACTTATTCTTTCTCACAATACTGTTGGTTAGCTGGTTTCCGCTGGGTGGTTCTTCTCTTGCATGTGATACAGAATGAGGTTCCTTATGCAGCTATATTTGCTAGGAGCTCAGTTGGAACTGGAACATCCAGGTTGGCCTCACATACCTTTGGAGCCTCATCTGTCCCCACATCCGGTTTCACACATGTAGCAACCAAGTTCCATGCCATTGAACATATTTTCTCTTATTTTCTATGTGTCTTCAACCAAGAACAGAAATCATGTCATATTTGCTTCTATAGACTTTCTCCACATTGCTGGAACTTTCTGGGCCTTTCTCTTCATCAGGGTGTAAGGCATGGTGGTGCAGGCCTCTAAGATGACAAAAATGAAAGGTGCAGGGCCTGCCAAGGTCTAGGTCTAAAAATCCTCCAGTATCATTTCTGCCACATTCTGTTGGTAAAAGCAAGTCACCAATTTCAAGGGACAGCCAAGAATCAAGGTAAGAGGTCATAAACTGTACCTTTTAATAAGAAGAATGGCAAAGAATATATAACCCTCTCATACAACGCATCCATCTATTCCTCTTCGTATCCCAAACCAACAAGTATTTCTATTGCTGAAGAGTTGTACCATAACTCTATTTTTCTCTTACTAAATGTCTACATTTAGAGAACTTTATGTGAAAGCTTTTCAAGTGTCCTAAACACTTTCTATATTCTGACACTGCTGGATTGTTTTTTCCCCCAGAATGAACAATGCTGTCTCACATGACCATTCTTCACCATAACATCCTCTTCAAATATGATGTATTCCTAGTCACTCTAGAGGTTTCAAAGTAAGCATCAGTTCTAGAATGTGTTCTCTGATCATCCAAGTGAGAGTTAACTTTTATCCTATGCATGTCAGTAACATTCTATTTTCCTATTCTTGAATTCAATTCATTCTGTGGTGAAAATTTTTAATTTGTGTATCAGTACTCCCTATTAGATATCATTTGTATTTAGATTATTAAATAATTTCCTAACTTGTATTCATGTGTCCCAGCAATTGAAGTATTTTGATCAAGTATTTGTATATATGTTTATTCATTAACTTCTTTTTTTCAGAAAATCTGTGTTTAAGAACAGTTTTTATTATATAACACAGAATAGTTTTTATTATATAACACATTATTTGCTGAATAAAGAAGTTAATTAACTAATAAAATAAATATACAAACATTTGTTTAAAACATTTCAATTGCTCTTGTTTACTAAAATGTATATACTCAGCCTGACTTAGAAAATTCCTTCATGACCTGACCCTTTTATGTATTTATAATATTTCCTGCTGCTTATCAAATGCAATCTTGGCTTTAATTTTTTAAAAACACAATTATGTTTATTATTATATCTGCCTCTTATTTCTTGGTTTTCCCATTTGTTGCATTCTTTTAGATACAGGTCTCTGCAGTATTAAAGTCTGAAGTAACAGTGACTTAAAGAAGTTAAATGCTAGTTGCTTCTTACGTAATAACAAAATATAATATTTCCAGAGCTGATATTGCAGCTTATAGTGTTGAAAATCTCTTTTCCACCCACCATTCTCCACATGTAGCTTTCATCCATGATCTAAAATGGCTTCCCTAGCTCCCACACCCATGTCTGCACTCTAGCCAGAGAGAAAGGAGTTGGACAGAGCAGTATTCAAATCCCAGCTCTGCCTCTTACTAGTTGTGTGACCTTTGCCAAATGATTTAACCTTTTTTAGTCTCATTGGCAAATGTGGGAAATGGTACCTACCTGTCAAGGCTAATGAAAGGAAATACATATAAAACACCTAGTACAGCATCTGACATGTACTAGGTGATCAATAAATAACATTTACTATGGAGATTGTGTTATACTACTTCCTTCATTAAAACTTGCTGAGTGGCTCAGTCCTCATGGAATACCTTGTTCTTACATCCAGTTTCACACATGTAGCAATCAAGTTCCACACCATCAAACAGATTTGCTCTTATTTTCTATGTGTCTCCAACCAAGACCTGAAACCATGTCATACTTTGCTTCTATAGACTCTCCACATTGCTGAACTCCACATATAATAAAATAATTGTTAAAACAATTTCATAATTAAGTAAATGTAGGGATTTATTTAATATCTTTGGGCCACTTTTTTCTAATCTACAAAATCAGCTGTACTGATTCCTAATACATTGGGTTATTGTGAGGATTAAGTAAGATAATGCACATAAATTACTTTGTACTGTGCCATGAATACAGTAAGGGCTTGATAATATTGAGCAGATATAGCTGCTGCTGATGATGTTTACGTATTGCCCTCATGGATGGATATTGCTGTAATTTAGTGATTCAGGTGTGAAAGATTTAAAAAAAAACTGAACAATTGCTGTGAATCAAATCTAATTGAACATATTACATGGAAATGAGTATATTATGGAATTAAATAGTTATAAGAATTATAAGCCCATTGTAAAGTTTAAATATGATCATCGAAGTCACACCTGAAGGATTAATGAAGATGATTAGACAAAGAGGCAGTAGCTGGAGGAAGCCAACAGAGCCTTGAATGTCCATGCAATTGTGAAGGACCAGCTGTTCCATCCTAGCACCTGGGCTGCGATGGTTATTTGCACTCCAGTGTGATGGTGGCACTGGGCAATTGGAGATCCTGCTCAGTGAGGTAACCCACTGTCTGGTTTCCCATTTGAGAAATGCAGTAAGTCCCCTATACTGACAGATTGTTCCAAAGAACACAGCTTGCTCTCTTAGAGTGGTTTTCAGGGTCTCCTACTTGATCTACTTGTCTAGGTAACAAATGTTCTATTTGTCATTAATCTCTGTCCCCAAGACACTTACAGACAGTGAGAGAGTTAACCAGATGTAAACAAGTATTATGATACATTGACATAAGTGTTATAATAAAGGTAGGTACTTATGGTTGGGAAGTAAAAAGTGTCAGAGGTGAGGTGCCCCATACTTTTCCCAGGAGAGCCTAGTTCACGAAGGGGGTTGGTGAAAGCATTGATTAGACTGACACTGAAAAACAAACCTATCCACACCCCTCAAAAAAAGTTTTGAAACTAGCTTGGAGGTCATTAGAAGATACAATTTACTACTGAATTAATAGTTCACCTACCAATATCAAGTACATTTGCTTCACAGACACTTAAATTGTACAATCTCAGTTTTATTTCATCTTCTGGGGAAAAGCTTTACAATGTTTTTAATTACGTCCCGTTGAAAATATATTTATTTGCTGGGTATTGTCATGACTGCACTTTTTAATGGAATTTTTTAAAAACCATGTTTATTTATGCCTACTCTGTGGTTACTCTTCTGGTCTTTGAAAGCTTCACAGTTTTATAGGGAATTAGTTGCATTACTTAACCATGTGGTTTTGTAAATTAGCAGGATTTATGGAAATGTTTAAAAAATATTTTGAACCATCTTGATCATCATGGATATTTTGTTTATACGCAACTCAAAGTTTTGTAGTTTGAATTTTATTTGTGACTCATTAAGCCATACTTTCAGGTTCAAGAACATACTAAAAAATAAACAGAAAAAAATAGAAAATAATTTTTAAAGCACTTATTTTAGGTCATTCACTTTTTATTCTATAATCTATTAGTGTGTAAATGGGTTTAGGTTTAAAAAGATGTTAAAAGGGAGCATTAGAGATTATGTCCCTCTAAATCCTTCATTTTACAAATTATCTCAGCAATTCAAAGTTAAGGAACCTACCCAATCCCAGCAGAGGCAGGAGCTAAACACCAAGATACAGAGAACACCACCTACCTCCCAGTCTGCTGGGCTTTTCTCCAAACCACGTTGTCAGCCCTGATTAAAGAGGAAAGAAAAGTAAAACAGACTCATTAACTTTTATTTTAGAGCTTCTTAAAGTTATATAAAAGACAGGACTTCGGTAAGTTCATTCAAGGGTAAACCATTTTGAAGAAAATCTTGTTGAAAGAAATGTTAGGGAATGAGTATTCACAATTTAAAAAAAAAGAACAAAACTTTTGTTCAGTAACTCTTTGGTCTCTGGAGATTTCATGTTTGCATTTTTGACCCTGTAACCCCATAACATGGACTAAAGCAGGAACTTGGGTCTATTCTGTAGGGTTATATTTTTCTCTTCTTACCTTTGAATACATCATACATCTTCTGAGGATATTGTTTGTGGAATTTCCATCCCCAAAGGAAATTCATCTTTAATGTTCAAAATGAAAATGAAAAGAGAGTAAAGAGATCTAAAAAATGTATACTTCTTAGCTTTAAAATTATTTTTTAAATATTTCATTTTTTATTTAAGGAATCACCAGAAGCCAAGGACAATTTCCAGCATTTTCAATTATGGGGGAAATAATATACCACAGAGTTATTGTGAATTTGCAAAGACCTGAACGTTTTCTCCTCTTAGATTTAAACATCAACTGTGTTTATAATGGCATTAAGATAATATCTTTTGTTTTTTTTCCACACAATTAAAACATAATGACTGCTTATAGAGGTATATCTATAGGCGGATAGATCTGTAAGCATCATTTATATAATATTGCCTTACAGAAGTTGTGGCCAAGATGCACACAATGCATACGTGTTTTGTTGTTAAAAATTATTCCTAACTTTAAAAAATCTATTAACTAAAACCACAGTTAACTGGAATATGATCCACTCTGCTTTTATGTAAAAGGATAAATGAACAAAAAAGATGAGTTGGAAATATTTGCAAAAATTAAATAAATTTCTTATCCTGGACAATGTGGCTCAATTTGTTGGAGCATCATCCTATACACTGAAAAGTTGTGGGTTTGATTCCTGTTTAGGGCACATACCTAGGTTGCAGGTTTGATCCCCAGTCAGGGCAGGTACCTGAGGCGATCAATGGATGTTTCTCTTAATTACACACACCCCCACCCCCTGCAAAAAGCAATGAAAAAAAATCTCGTCAGATGAGGATAAAAAATATTTAAATAAATTTCTCAAATATATCATCACAAGGACATATTTAATGTGCTATAATTCCATGTCTTAATCTTAAAAAGTAAAATTGAATGTAAGTAAAAAATTACTGTAGCCACTGTAGCATCTTGATTATCAGTAAAATATTAGGGAACATTCAGTAAATTTAACTCCCAAAGGCAAGATTATGAACCGATGCATTTTAGCCAAAATTTTAATTTGAGTTTAATATAGTTATTGTTGTGTAATATTTTATCATATATAACAGTATAAATATCAGTATGGGAAAGGTTAGCTTTTCTTGATCATTTTAATTTTTTTGTTTTCTGAGTTTGTCATTACTATAGAAATAGTCTCGAAAAATAACTCCTCTTCATTTAAAATGCAAAGTATTATCTTTATTGTCACCATGTAAAAGATACGATCTCCTTTTGAAATTACAACTTTGGGAACTGATAGGCCAGGAAGAAATGTGCATTTTTCTGAGATTTAACATCTAATCCTCAGTGGATGAGATTTTAAAATTTATTTGGGTAATAAACATTTATCTATTCAAAGAGAAATATAGGGAACAAACTAATGAAACACTTGTTTACTGTCATAGCTCATGAGGGTTCCAAAAGAATGCTGGATTCTCAGTAGACAGTCAAAGAGGACAGTGATGCACAGGCTAAGCCAAGCCTAGGTTCAAATTGGGACTGATATCCCAGGGGCTCACTGAGGAATGGGGTCAGAAATGCAGAAGCCTTCAGAAGAAAGTATCTGAAGGAAGTATAGCACCAGTAGTCATAAAGGTCATGTTTGTATGTTTTTTCCCCCCAGTGGGAACATCTTTATTGGTGGGCAGACACTTAACATAACACTTTCTGATTATATATGTCATGCAGAACAATTGATATCACACATGGTTGTCTAACTGCTCACTGTGATGTAATCTTTTTTGAGATGATTATAAATTTTAAAGGTTACAGTGACTACAGTGCTAAAAAGATTTAGGAAAATCATTATAAATGAAGCAAACGCTATGAGCACTATGATTCAAGATTGTTATCTCTCAGAATCAAGCTTCTATCACCTACCTTCATAAAAATAATAATTTCTCAAATTTTAACTATGCACCATGGATGGTGCCTAGCACTCATGTCAATTTAATGTCCACAAAAACCTTATGAGATGAGCACTATTGTTGTCCTTATTTTATAGACAACAGAAAACAAACAAACAAAAAAGATAGGGAATTGTCTTAGGGAGAGGAGCAAAAAAGGTTACATGGCTTGGCCAGGTTCCCCTAGTGCAGTGAGTCCCACCGGGACGGGTCTCAACCGAGATTCAGGGTTGTCTGGGAGCTGGTGGGGCACGGACACAGCAAATCTTTTAAAGCACTAATTTCTCACCCCTGCTTAGGGGAGGTTGAGGGGTGTGGCCACCACAGATGGTGAGTGGGTGGGAGATCCTCAGATGTGTAGTCACTAACTGAAGGTTTCCGGGGCTGTGTACTGTGGGCAAAGAGGCCACAGGCACTGATTAGCAGTTGACTGTGAAGATACCTATGTGAGTCAAAAGATTTTCTTTCTAAGGACGTCAACAGAGTAATGAATGCTGGGTTTCAGACTATAAAAATAATAAAAATAAGTTATATATTGAACCTGGTATTTTTTTCCCTAAGGGTGGGTAAATTGAAAAAATGTTTTAAGATCTTATGCCTTCTTGATGTTCCTTTGTTTTTATCCTTGATCAAAAATTAATTAGTTACAACATAAATCTGCGGGTTATGATAACTGCAAATAGCATACAGTATACAAGACTGTGTTCTGTTTTGTTTTTTTGACCGAAATTCAGATACGCTTTTAATTTAGCATAAAGTTTTCTGGCCAGGCATTTTGAAGACAGATGGTATTTGGCAGGCACCAGCACATCAATACCAGCCTCTTTCAAGTCCTTTGTGAGAGCTTTGGTGCTTTACTATTGCATCACATTTGGACCTGTTAACACCTGTGATAATTTCTCATCCATTTCAAATTATGCCCACTAAAATATGACATGTCAGCTGCTAGCCTGTGTTATTGAGTTTTAAAGGAGTTGAGGCTTTTTGGAACCCCTTGCAGAGTAAACATTATGCATTCATAACATTAGGACCTGTTATTGTTTGAACTTAACTCTATAACACTGGCTTCTAAGAATCTCTATGTGATGCAGTCCTCTCTTTGCAAGGAGTTCCTCTTAGGGGCTCCCCAAGGAACTCTCACCCCTCTTACTACGCCAACATGCCAAAAGCCGCAAACCCTCCTTGGCCATTCACTAGCGACCCTGTGAAAAAGCAACCGCGGCAGAAGACAAAAAAATTCATTTCTTAAGCCTAAGTCAGATTCACTTCTGTACCCACCAAATACGGTATATTATCTCTGCATTGTATATTTCTTTATGAGAAGTGATCTACCCTATGAAGTAATATCCTTCCATTTTCAGCTTTGGGAGAGTGTGACAAAAATAATATGCATAGATGAAGAAGGTACTGCACAACAGAAATGAAATAATCATCAGTTTGTTTTATATGCTATGCATTTCTAATAAGAAAATTCCTATTTACAGGAATTTAATTCCCATTTATAGGAATTAAGTGTTCCAGATATTGATTTCAGATGGATAATATATATATATGAAAATAAAATTCAGTGACATTATGTGATTCTAGCTAACAATATAACTAGAATCCTAGAAAGTAAAAAATGACACTATTCCTATCGAAGTATTTAAGAAAGTTAAATTTATTCCCTGAAGTACATTATAATGAAATTGAAACAATATTACATGATTTATAGGCTTTTAATTTTTTAAGTGATTTTCATGTTAAAAATAAGGGATTCTTTGCTGCCCCTTTTACTCACTTTATATATATATATATATTATATATATATATGAATGATATGTCTGGAAAAGCCCAGCCATTCTTAATATAACAAGAACTCTTTGTGCAAATTTGATGTAACCTGGCAGCCAAAGAGAGTAGACTGCAATGCACATGTGTGAACAATGACAACTTCACTGTACTAGTCAGTGGGGATGGTAGGCGCCATTGCATGAACATGTGTACTGTGCGGCCGTCACATTCAAAATGACAGAGTGAGTAAAGCAATGAATCTGCATCAAATTTTGCATAAAGCTTGAACATTCCTCCATGGAAACTATTCAGACGATTCAGAAGACAACATCTGTGGGCACCTGGTGACTGGCAGCTTCATCACAACAACATGCCTGTTCATGCATCACGTCTCATGCAGTTTTTGGTGAAACATCAAATCACCCAGGTGACTCAATTCCCCACAGTCCAGATTTGGAGCCCTTGGACTTCTGGCTTTCCCCAAAACTAATATCACCTTTCAAAGGGAAGAGATTTCAGACCATCAGTGAGATTCAGGAAAATACAATGGGGCAACTGATGATGATTGGGAGAACTATGTGAGGTCCCAAGGTGCCTACTTTGAAGAGGACTGAGGTGTCATTGTCCTATGTACAATGTTTCTTGTATCTTCTTCCATAAATATCTCTTTTTCATAGTACATGGCTGGATACCTTCTGGACAGACATATGAAAATATGTTCTGTAATGACATAAGAAAAATCTACAAGAGAAACCTTATAAAGCCAATGCGCCCCCAAGTTTGCTACTGTTTAAACTTCAGTTTGAAGCCATGTATGGATGTGAAGTTCTCATATGAATTATGTAAGTAGATCTAGTTTAGGCCACAGTCACTCATCGGTCTTCTCACAAAGGAAATTTTTTTAGAGAGTAAAGGTTCACCTGGTAGATTTGTACTGATCCTCCAGGACACTTGGGGAACAGTTAATTAATGGGGAAGCATTAGAAGGGCAAAGGTTTATTGGGTGTCCTTGCCAGCCTAGATCCTTTCACATGCCCTCTTGTTTTAGCCCCATAAGACCTGATGATGTGCCATTTTTATCCCCACTTAGCAAAAGGAAAAAATAAGCTCATAAGGTTTTAGTTACTTGCCAGAGGTTATACAAGATAATAATAGAAAGAGTCAGGTTTCAAACTGAGGAATCGAAAGGTCTGCTTTCTAACCACTGGACTATTCTTCTTACCATTAGATACCCAGAAAGTATGTAAATGGCTTGTGTTGGGGGACTGACATCCATGAATGGTCATGAATTTGACTTCTTTTTTTTTTAAGATTTTATTTACTTATTTTCAGAGAGAGAGGAAGGGTGGGAGAAGAAGAGGGAAAGAAACATCCATGTGCAAGAGAGACATTGATTAGTTTCTTCCCGGACATCCTCAGCTGGGGACCTGGGCCACAACCCAGGCACGTGCCCTGACTGGGAATCCAACAGGCGACCTTTTGGTTTGTAGGCCAGTGCTCAGTCCACTGAGCCACACCAGCCAGGGCATGAATTTGAGTTCTGAGACTTTGATAAATGCTGAAGTGACTCAGGAGGAGACTGGTCCTGAAAATTTGTGTTTTGTGATTTTTTTTTTTTTCTCTTTGGGGGTTGGTTCTGAAGGATTGAGATTATTTTAAGGTAAGAAAAGGAATGTTTGAGTGAGGTAAAAAGCTCTTGCTGTTAAAAGAGATGACATCTGTTGCCTGGCTGAAGTTCATTTTAAGATGACAAAATGGTGCTACAGAGACCACGGAGATTTCATAAGGAAACAGACTCTTGGTCACTCTTTCTCTGAGTGACTTACCTTGATCGGAAGATGAGCAATCTGGAAAGCTTAGAAATGGTTGCAAGGGCAGGTCATTTTAGAGTAAGAGATATGTAGATATCAAGGACTAAAGAAAACTTGATTGGAAAGAGAGAAACAAAATAAAATCTGCTGACCCCTAAAAGACTCATACTGACCTGTGAGAAGCACCCATACCTTTTCCTCTCCTTTGAAAGGATAACTCAAAATTAGAAACTTGTAAGTAATGGAAATACGAGGTTTCTTTCTATCCTGCCAACTGTGACAGCTTGTCAAAATATTTGAAATATAATGATATGGTTTTTATTTTTAACAATCTTTTGTCATAAAAATCATGCTTGCTAACTGAATAATAATTACAATATGATGTTGTATAAAATATAAAGTGAAAATGAGACATTATCACCTCTCCTGATAGGAAACCTAGCCTTTCTGATCTCTTCTGAACATACACAAATATTAATTTATATAAATAGTGTCAGTCTATCTAGCTGATTCTCTAATATACTTTTTAAAATAACAATATATCATTAATGTTAAAGATTAGCTTCTAAAAATTTTGAATGATTTAGACTAAGCTAGGATTAGACAGATGCCATAAAGTTCAAGTGGGATAGCCCTAGAGAGATCAGGTGCTAAATTAGTTGGTTTGTTTTTAATTAAATGAACACCAAAGGCTCTAAGAAAAAGAGAAGGAACAAAATTGGTGCATTCAAACTAATTTTTCTGTCACACCACATTTAGAATATCAAATAAGTTACTAAAGATTCCAGTTAGTAAACTAGTTTCCATATAGCTAAATTTGCTGATATATTTGCTATAAAAAAATGTGTTTTAAGTAAAGTTTACCAAAGATGAAAATAAAAAAGGAGTCAAAACATTGTCTTTCCAGTGATAAAAAGGGCTTTTAAAAAGCATTGATTTTGTTGCACTACCAGAAAAGTGTGTGTCTTTGTATATGTGTGTCTGAGAGAGAGAGAGAGAGAGGAGAGAGAGAGAGAGAACAGAAACAGAAGGATTGAGTATGATGTACTTAAACATGGTAAATTAAATTTCTGTTCTTAGTTCTTCACCCTCTTCTAGTAGTGTTCTATATCTGTACCTTCTCTATGGCCTCAGAATAGAAAGAATATACTTCCCATCCTTTGATTCTTGGCTTGGCTATGTGTCTTGTTTGGCTAATGGGATGTTAACCCATGTGATTTGAACAAAGACTTGTAATGCGCTTGCAAGACTGGACTTTCTCTCTTAAGCTGCTAACATCTCTATGAAAACATGTTCTAAAATACATAAAACAGATCTAAACCTATTCTGTAGCCTGGAAGCAAACTCTGCTGTTCTCAGTCTAGATCACCTGAACCCAGACAACCTATACTTGTTTGTGTTGTAAGCCACTGAATTTTGGGGAATGAACTGTTATACAGCATTATTGTTTCAATATCTGACTTATTGGTAGTTATAATTGACCTAAAATAAAAATGTGTCTCACCTTTTAGCCTTGAATAGCTCTTCCTTTGAACTCTGCTGACCTGGAAAATTTAGGAGAAAGGTAATAGGCAGACTTGGCCAAGATCAAAGTGAGATTTGGTGAGCCTTATGAGCAGAATCAGGATGCTCCTTCTAGTAAAAGCAGCCATGAGATTTATGACCACAACATAATTAGCATAGCTGTGTCTTTGGTGAAGGAAGCTTTATAAAATAAAAATATTCCGGGTGCAGTTGAACTCCCCATGTCTTTAAATTCAGTGGGACACCTAGAATTATGACCATATATAAAAGCCTTACATGCTCCCAAATCATACTGGGGCTCTGATTGCTTCAGACCTCCTTCCCTGGCTTTGAAGGAGCTTTCAGCAACTGAAAGTGTGGAAGTCATACTAGGATTCTGTCATTTAGAGTCATACTGTCCAGTATGGTAGCTGCTAATCTCATGTGGTTATTTAACTTGAAATGAAATGAAATGAAAAATTCAGTTACTCAGTCACAGGCACATGTAGTTAGTGGCTACCATATTGAACAGCTCAGATACAGAGCACTTTTCATCATTGCAAAAATTTCTATTGGACAGCATTGACTATAGGCAAGAAGACTCATTCATTAGTCACTTCCTACAGCCAGGCAGCTAAAGCCATTTGGGATCGGGGCCAAAATTTTGTAGGTCCTTGTTTGCAAAGGAAAAGGTGTGAAGAAAAGGGGGAAATTATAAAGTGTGAGAGCTCCACATGACAGCTACTTTAATTGACATAAAAAAGCACAGGATATAAAAAACTTAACATCCATCATTTTACCTATTTTATCTCTCATTTAACAAGCCTAATCTTCTAGATAGGAAAGACCAAAATAAAGATATTGTAGCAAAGAAGGCAGAGGAGATCTTAATCCTTGTGGCTGTCAATCACCTAAGACTATGTGGGATCATGTACCTTGAGTAATTAAAATTTCCAATGCTATCTAAATCTGAATTCTTTTATTCGGAGTCTAAACCTGTATATACTTTAGAATCCAGTTAGGCTTGATTTGCTAGATTTGCATACAGGACATAGGAGCGTCCTTAAGAACTAATGTCCTACTTGGACATTTCTTAACCATGTAAGACTGTAAGCTGCCATTTCTCTTCTGTACGGCCTAACACATGCAGTCTGCTTTTCAAAAGTGATAGTGCATGAGAATAACAACAAACCTTCCGTCATCCAGAAGACACACAGTGGCACTCAGAAGCAGAGGTTGTTAATAAGAGAAGAAAGATAAAACTGCATACATCATGTGGTAAATACACACAGGAAATACGCTGTGATCTTCCAGAAATAATTTTGGGAGATAGTGCACAAAGGGCTGAGACTTCACACTTTCAAGTGTTGCAGACTGTATCTTTGAAAGATGGCTTCACTATCATTTCCTGTCTCACCACTTGCGTCTGCCTCCCTCTTCCACTTTTAAGGACCTTTGTGATTTCTTTGCGTCCACCTAGGTAATTCAGGATAATCTCCCTGTGTTAAACCCAGCTGATTAGCAATCTTAATTCCACCTGCAACCTTAATCTTCTCTGCCATCTAACCCAACAAGTATGGAAAATAAAAACAAGGAAATCTGCATTGTAGTTTTAAAATAGCAGTTGCATGGGTTAATGGCCTCTAGATAACAGCTGAGGCAGCCTGTCAATTACAACCATCTACATGCAGTTGGTTCAAACATCCTGTTTAGTGAGGCCTTCACATTCTTGCCCATCATGTCAGGAATTCTGGTGGATGAGACGATAGCTTACATTGTTCAAGGAGTCAGCTCTATTTTTATATTCCCACATCTCCTAAATTTGTTAAGTTTGTGAATTTTCTTACCATCCCACACACCGTATCCCTGCTCTGTACTGTGTCTGACTTAGGTATAATATCCCTGTATTCCTGGATTGCCACAAAAGAACAAATCAAATCAAATTAAGTATCATGAAACTGAAAGCACAGAGTAAGATTTTACTAAAAGTATGAGAAGATAGAGGAGGGGTGCATGTCACCAGAGAACTGTAAAGTTATATTTTAGACATGGTGGTCAAATGCCAGTTCTGCCAACTTGGGTCAGCCTATCCACATGACATAGCTGTCTCCTCTGGAGCAAAACAGAAGAAAATGGAATCACTGCTTCGTGCAGAATGCAGTAACACCCTCCAGCCTCTGACTCAGCCTTGCTCCAGCCCTCCCATTATTATATATGCAAAGTTCATTGATGTGCCCTGTTTCTCATTTCTCATCCGTGTCTGCCAGAGAAAGGGAGAGGGAAAGAATTAGAGAGAAAGGGATATTGACTTCCAGAGTAATATAAACAATACCACTACTTCCCCCTACCCCCCTAAAATGCAGTAAATGTTGCTGTCTGTTTTGGTTTAAAATATATTTTCCCCTCTATTTCGTTATAAAGAAAATATTTCTGTAAGGCTGATATTTAGAAAATCCTTGAATTCAGGGATCTGGAGACCTCAGGATAAATGTTTTTCTGGGGTTTTTGTTTTTTTTTTATTTTTCGCTCCTGACCACCTCATGCCCTGATGTGACCAGGAGATAAAGGCGGACAAAGCAAGCCAACCTAGGAGGCTGCTAATCAACAGGGCCAAGTACCTGGTGATGTGTGCCTAGAAACAAAAGGAAACACTCTTGCCAGGAGCTGGCCTCCGCCCGGAGCAGCAGAGCGCCAGAGGCAGGACGGGTAACAAGCTCTGGTGTACCCCGGGGTCTGCAGGAGCCCTTCAGACTTTCCAAAGAAAATTAAAAGCTAATAACCAGATAATACATTCTGAGCTCTGTGCCCTGTGGACTTCTGCTGAATTTTGGATAAGTTTGGAAAGAGAAGGGAAGGAAGAGTTACTAGGGAAAGAAACAAACCTTTCATAACAGCCGGGGGTGGAGCATAAACCTTTCTTCTAACCAGCGCCCCAGAGGCTCCAGCTGTCACTGGGGTTTTGCATATGCTAAAATTGTATTAATATTTGTTTAGGAAGATGTGCCCATCTTTGACAGAAAATTTTAGTGAGGCAGAGTTATGAATAATTTGAAAAGTTTAGAAAGACTGCAGCCTCAAATAGCATCAAGGGCACAGGTGATGGCCGCACAGCAGGACGCTGAGGGGAACAGCTGGGCAGTTCCCCCTTGGGGGAGGCTGGCCCGGACAAGGGCTCCAGCAGAACTGTGAAGTCCGAGCTGCACCACATTCTAAGGTTCAGTTAACTCATTGCTGGAATGAGACAAACATACCAACCACATCTTGTGGTGAGGATTAAACTAGTTCATATGTTAAAATCACTTATTACACTGCAATGTGTGAACCACGGCATGTTCTTCATAAGGACAAATATATGTTACACGTATACGTATTTTCCACTCAGGCAAGTTGATCTTGCAAGAAAAAAAAATGGCTTAATAGAATAAAGGGAAACATTCCACCTAGGGTTTGTGTACCTCTAAAGAAAGCAATGTCCCAGGTGCAATGGGTAAACTTTATATTCAGGCAAAAAGGACTTTACTTGCTGTCACTTCAGAAGAACTATAAATACTAAAGCAAAACAAACACACATTTTTAAAATCCATAATTAAGTGTAGAACTAAAACAATAAAAAAACACCTTAGGTTTATTTATTACTGTCGTTTACTTATTGTGTATGGCTTAAACACTCAAGAGTCCTAGAATTTGACTCAGTGGGGTTTTAAGACACAGAATTCTAAAATCGGAAGCAAACAAAGAGAACATCTAATTTAAAACTTCTTACTTTACAAACAAACAAAAATGTGGCTCTTCAACAGTGAAACTTTTAGCTGTGCTTCAAAGCTACCCATGGCGTGTTGACTGGGCTAGAGAAGGGCTGCCTGGTAGAAGTGGCTGCCCTGCTAAGGTGGTGTCTGTGGGCCCTCTGCAGCGGAGGACAGGCCAGCCTCCTGGGACATTCATGTCTACAGTGAAATGCCTAATCCAATTCAGATATCGCTTCATTAGCATTTCGTCAAGTGCGGCTCCCTGGTTCCCATTAGTTTGGGAACGTTGGGAATATTTTTACTGATTTTTTCGTAAGTATTTAGCATGATCATCCTTGATTTCTCTCATCCTTTTACCCATCGAATCAACCTGCAAATCCCATTGAACCTGTCTTTAAAACACACAGCAAACTCATCCCCACCTTTCCCACCTCCTCAGGGGCCAGCAGCCCGAGTCAGAGACACCATAATCTCCCACCTGGGATTTAGAAAATGAATTTCAATTATTAAAATTAATTACTGTGATAAAATGATTATAAAAATATTATAGAATGTTTGGAAGACACATATAATCCCACTTTCCTAACAAACCTATTATCTGTAAGCATGTGTTCACATGTATGCATATTTTATATAGTGAATTTATGCTTTTTTAACTTTTTAACTTATCAAAAGTATTTTTCTTCTTTGCTTAACCTATCCTCATAATTACCTTTTGTTGTTGTTGTTTTGGTTGCAACATAATATTCTATCAGGTAACTCTGCCATCATTTAATTGCTATTTCTACTATTATTTGATATTTCAATTTCTTTCAGTATTAAAAATGATATTGGAAGTGGACATCTTTATAAGTAAGATTTTTTCCTTCTCTTTTGGTTTCTTTAAAAAATTTACAAAACTGAGATTATCAAATCTAGGTTTCTGAATATTTGTTACAAGTCTTAGTATATTATGCCAACTTATTTGCAAGGGAAAATAATCCTTTTCCAGCCGCATAAAAGGGCTCCAGATTCACCTTAACCTTGGCAGCCAAATGACGTTTAATAGGTAAAAAATAGTATTTTACTTATCTTTTATTTCCATTTCTTTGATTACTAGTGAGATCATTGTAACATGTTAAGTAATAATTTTGTACTTCCTTCTTTTGTATAGTTTATTGCAGTTTTGAAATGAGTTTTTCCAATTTTGAGAAGGTCATTTCAACAGATAATGCAGGCTAGAGAAGGCACAGGTGCATACATTCAGGCGATGTGAATTTATTTGGCTTATAGAGGGCAGTAGAGGGAAGGCAGGAAACAAAGATATTTATCAAGCTTTCATCAAATCACAGAGGTTAGAGAAGGGAAAATAATTTCCTCATTAAGATTTACAGGGCCTTTTCTTCCAAGAGTTGTGTCAAATGTGAGTTAAAAGTTCTTAAGAAAGATTTATCCACATTGGCTCATAAACTAAAACAAAGTAATAAATCCCCAGTTTCCTCTCTTTCCCACAACTCATGAAACAATTAAATATTTCTTTCTTCTCCAGGACAAAGTTGTTAGAAAAATATGTTCGTGTCATTCTGCATATGGTGAATGTATTCCTGATGTTTTAGAATGTCAATGTTAGTTTTTGCAATCACTGAAATTTAAATGTAGGATAAGTTGACAAGAACTCTCCCTCCCAGTTGACAGTATAAAACAATATAAACTAAATTATGTAACATATTTGAGTAATGCACTATCCTAGTAGTAGATTATCAGTATACAGAACGACTTTAATCATAGCATTAATTATAGCAGTCAGTCGTGCTATTTCAGTATGAAATTTTCCCAGACTTCGTCACTATAATTTAAGTTGATTTTACTCATTGTCTGTATTCTTTGGTCCTGTATGTGTTTGTCTGTGTGTTGGTTTTGAGATGTTTTCAAAATGGCATGTAAGTTTTGTTTTTTTAGTTGTTAATTTTATCAAATAATGTTTGATGTACAGATTCAATGAATTTGTTCTTGGTGTGCTATAACTGTAATAACAAATACTAAATAATTACAATATTTTTATACTCATGTTTGCATAATATAATTTAACATAAGCTTATTAAATCTATAGAAAATAAGATTCATTTCCATGATTGTCATTTGTCGTAGCAGAATCCTAGTCCCTACATGCCTAGAGAGGAAAAATTTGTTGATCGCTAAATACAACTGCTTTAGATGAGAGGCTTGTTCTTTATCAGAGCAGTAGCTGATGAAGGTGATAAAGAGTCAGAAGTCTGGCCTGGTGACAGTTTTCTTGGTGAAAATAGGAAGAAACAGCCACAGCTCTTGATCAAAATAGATCTGCTCTTGATTTGCCCAGTGATGTAACTATCAAAACGACTGCATGAAAAAGTTATCTCATGTCTAAAATTCTAGCTCCCTATTTCCCTTTTCCATCCTATATGGTGATTAAAATGCGTTATTTTTAATAATGCTTTTTCTTGGTAATGCAGTTCTGGAGATATGGCAAGAGAGACCATTTTGACTAAAACTCTACTTAGTATTTCTCTACATTTGCTATCTAGGAATCGTTTTTTAGGGTAAAATTGTTTTTTGTTTGTTGTTGCTTGTTTATTTTTTTGGTATTATATTAGTTATTTATTAATGAACTCACTTTTTTGGTCTTTGCTGGAAAGTGTATATAATGAGTATACCAGCTAAAACATTTGAATGGAAGTTAAACATTGAATATGTGAATGCTTCATCTATCTCACGTTAAATATCTAGACACTGAAAATTGTTCTGTTTCTATTCAGATAATTATACATGGTACCAAACTCAATCACTGTCAAGAGAAACTGCTTGCATTAAAATACTGGGGCCATTCAATTTGCAAGGCATCCATGAAGTGGATCCCTGTTGGGTGGAGAGTTTGACAAAAAGAAGGCTGCTAAACCAATGCATAGCCACAAAGCCAGAATTCCAGGGACAGGACCTGGAAATCATGGGAATCCTTGGCTCTTGCCCCATTCACTGACTCACTCATTCTCTCATCTGTCCAAATCACATGCCATGCTGTTGAAACCAGACTTTGGTTTTTAAAGTGACGCATTGGAGGGTGGCATTGTTTAACCTTCCTCCAAGAGAAAATCTCTCTGCTGCACATTTACCCTTTTAATTATCATTCTTGAACTTTTGGTTTGGTTAATTTTTGACAGAGTATGTTTTATGAGGTTTTTTTTTTTACTGACAGGCTCCTGTCCTTTATGCACTGAGAATAAACACATAGAGGAGCAAAGGGTACATCATCCACTTGGAGAATATTGAGGATCTCACATGAGACATCCTGTAGGATTAACTTTCTATTATGTTTTGTTATTGTTATTATTGGATATTTTTTTTCTCTCTCTCTCTCTCTCTACCCTCCCCCCCACCATATCTGTCAGAAAATGCTGTGCAAGTGTTATGTTATTCATGACTGAAAATACACCCTGTTACAGATAAGTTAGTTGATGTGCTAGAGCAAATACGTACAGTTACAGACACTTTATTTAATGCAACCAGTACGTTTTGGTATCTGATCTTAGCCCCTAGTAGGAGAATCTAAGGACTACAGGAAAGAAAGGTTCCGCAGGTTTACAGGCAGTTAAAGCCGATGAAAGGGAAACCATCTGAATCAATGCAACAAAGGGACCATTTGTATATTTCACTGTCTATACTGCCTTTGCTCATTTTCCATGGTAGAAATTTCTTTTGTGGACAGACAAGGGCAGAAACAGAAAATAACAGCATAAATTAGAATTTTTCCTCTGTCAGTGAATGACAGGTATATCTTAAGAGAAGTGCAACAGTGTGCGTTTTCTGGATGAAGATCTATGGAAACAAGAATTTGGGCAACAGATAGGAATTGGTAGGACAAGAATCAGACCTCAAAATGGGGAACGGAGGAGAATATTGGAAAAAGCTTTGCTGAGTGCCAATGCACAAGCCCACATTTTAAAACAGGAAAGATCCTACTCAGGACAGAAGAGGAAATCAAGGTACAACCTCAGTTATCCACCTATGGCTGATGCATCTCAAAGACTCATAGCTGTGCAGACTCCACACACACACTGGCCATCAGGCAGCCACGGCTCTGAACATTGGCAGGGCTGGTTTTGTAGGCAGATGAAATCCAGTCCTGTAGTAGAAGTTGAGGCATTTGTCGTACTAGTGGCATTATCTTCTTTTTAATATCTGACCTCTTTTGAAGTAGGTTTATATGTCCCTGATCATTCTCTAATGATAAATCCTATATTTTTCATTTATTTTGATTGGCTTCTTCGAAAATATTACCCTTGTGTTTTGGATTTTATGTTGCTTTTGTTGAAAAAGAAATCTGTTTTATGTAAAAGGAATAAAGGAGTCAACTAATTACTTTTCTCAAATGTTAACTGTAGTACCAGTACTTGTTTACTTGGAATCTTTATATAATAATCATAGGCTTTGACGTAGGCTATAGTATTAATATACTGTAATGTAAATATAAATTCCATATGTACTATAGAATTTCCTGCACAATACTCCAAAGTTTACCCTGGCTGGTTTGGCTCAGTGGATTGAGCGTCGGCCTGCGAGCTAAGTGTCGCTGGTTCGATCTTCCAGTCAGGGCACATCAGAGAAGGAAAACTCTGACTCCAAAAAACCTCCGCTGCCTTGCGGCATACCTCTTCAGGGGAAAGGCTAAGGGAGTAAACCCCGACAGAAAATCCGGAGCCGGAGTCCCTAAGGCAGTTTGACGTTGTAGTCAACACCGGCAACTCCTGCGGCGCACCTGAAGCCAAGCTGTATTGACTCCGTCTTTCCCTTGGACCCTTCAGCTGCGAAGAGAGGGGGGGTCTGCTGCATGGGCAACAGCAGACCCTCCATATCACCCTGCCCAGGCTCTGTAGCTTCAGCTTCACTGGAGAGGACACTCCAGCGTCATCGCAAGATGTCGATCCAACACGGGAGGAGACAGATACCGTGTCACTCCCGAGTCGGACTGCACAGCCATTCTCGGCGGTGCAGATAGACTCTTAAGAAGCTACACCATCGTCTCTCGAGACGGACGGCTGCCGGAACGGAACTCCAAAGTTAATGAATCTATGCAATACCTCATCAACTAAGTATTCCTTCTTTTGATATATGAGTGAATTATACGTTACATAAACAATTGACCCCACTTCGCAAACAAAAAGGCTGAAATTACCACAAGGGAAAGACTTTAGTGTATTTTTCCTGACACTGATTAGTTTTCAACTTTCCAGATGACCTGAATAAGTAGAGAATATCAGATATTTAAAAATTATCTTATCCCTTTTAATTAGCTTTTAATTAACTTTCTATGCCCTTTAATGAGGATTCAAGATTTATAATCATTCAGAGTTCATGACTTCTGCAAAGCCTTAATGCCATGGAAGCCAGAATTTTACATGATAATTGGTTACTTAAAATGCAATAGCATGGAAGACAAGCTATAAGCTGATGACTTTGAATTAGCATGATCTTTGATAAGATTTTTACTCCACTGCTTTGGGAATTGGAACCGTCTACTTTAAAGAAAGAGCTATTTAGAATTGGCTAAAACCCAGGAGTTGTGAAAACTGAAATTCCTACATCAAGTGACACAAATTTTAGTCAACCAGAGAAATAAAAATTTATTGGCCCAAGAATGATTCTTTCCCCTCACCTCTATCTTTACCCTTCTTCCACATGTGTAAAGGAAAAAGAATACTCCGTGATCAAGTGGGTCTAACGTGATGTTATTTAAAAACCTAAATTGATAAGGGTAAACATTCTACTCTTGCCTGAAATACCATAATTTTCTGTGAATATAGTCTTGAGATCTTCTCCAATATGTTACTGAACTGATATCACCATTTACTATTTTGTCATGATTGATCTACGGTTGTAATGAACTTTTCTTTTGAACTTTGTAACAAAATAAGTTTGTAGGGTAAACAAACGAATTATAACACAGCAGGTGACATGTTTTACTACCCGAGAGAACAAAATATTCTTAAGAAATCTACTCTGTTTATGGCTTACATATAAATGAATGTTAGAGATGGTGAATACTGATACATTCTCCTTATGTAGTAGATGTAAAAACAGACAAACTTTCTCAATTGCAAAGCAAAAGTTTTACTTTCATTAAAGCAAGTCCAGTAATACATGTATTTTTAAAAATTCTGTTGTATATAAATATTAGCTGGAATATGGCATATATTCTAAAACATTAAAATATTTTCTTTTAATATTTTACTTGAAAGTATTCCTAAGTAAATTCATTTTCATATATTTATTGTACTTCATCTCAATTACCCTAGTTTACTGAGATTTGCCCATAGTCATAAATCCTTTTGCTCCAAAGATAAAGCTTAACAGTGTTGTTTACTGTTCCCTATAAACTATACTACAATGAAATATTGAGAGATATTTTTACATTTGATATACCTAAGTGATGAAACTTCAACCATTTACCTAGAGATATATTTTAAAATGAAATATTACCCACACCAAGAGAGAGATTTTCCTTGCATTTATCCTATTTTGTTTTGTTTTGTTTTTTCCATTCAATTCAATCATTCTTGGTTGCAGAATGCTTTTTCATTATTTGTTTATTCTAGGAGCCAAAATACAGGTGAATAGTGTGATGCCCACTGGTATTATCTATCAAGACTTCCTCCGAAGCTCAAAGCCAGCACAAGTTGGAGGGACTCAGAGTCCTGAAGGGGAATCTTACATGTTCAATAGGTTAACCCACATCAAGCCAAGTAAATAATCCAAAGACACTGAGGGTAGCTCCCGTATTTCCCAGACATCTTAATGTCTCATATAAATTCAGAAATTAAGAGTCTTTGCTCACTTTTACTCTATTAAAATACTGTTACTTATTCAGAAAAACTTGAATTCTGATGCTTCTACAGTAGGGATTGTCAAAACTTTTGTCTCTTTACACTTAACTACATTCTGTCATCTAGAAGCCTGAAAACTTGAAGGACAACTGCCAATTCAAAGCCATATTATAAAGCTGTATTTCACCCTGACTGGTGTGACTAAGTTGGTTTGAGTGTTGTCTGGTACACCAAAGGGTTGCGGGTTCGATCCCTACTCAGGACAAATATGTAGGTTGTGCCAAATCAAGGCACGTACCTAGTTGCAGGTTAGGTCCCAAGTTAGGGCATATACCTAGGTTGTGGGTTCGATCCCCAGTTGGGGCACATGCAAGAAGCAATTGATTAATATTTCTCTCTGACATCCATTTTTCTCTCCTATTGTAAATAAATGAAATAATGCCTGTATTTCTTCCCATTCCTGGTGTAGAAGATCTGAGCAGCTACTCACCCTTGTCCCAGTTCTAAGACACCATAGAACTTTGCAACTAAGCACATTATGCTAATGATAGCTTGATTTTCTTCTAGTCCTGGAAGTGCTGGGTTGAGTCCCAATTCTATACACTTGTGCAGGTGTTGTCTTTTTCTCAGGGGTATATTTTGTATCTCAAGAGTCTCTAAACTAATCATTTTAAACCAAATGCTCCAAATTACTTCATCTTCCATAATGGAACTTCTGGTTTTCCCCTAAGATATTACAATTCAATCTCTTTATATTTCAGATAAGAAAACAGACAGCATGAGGGACTAAATGAATTTCCCAAGGTACACAGAAAGTAAAGCAGAATTGATACCCAACCCTTTATGGACTCTTTAACAGCAGTTTGTCTAGGCTATCTAATAGACTAGAGTAAATATGGTCCTAGAATTATACACCCGGGATCCCTTTCCCATACTCATGACCTCACATAATTGAAACACTGTACAGTTGACCCAACCCACCACTAACTCTAAACTTCATCATCATTGAAGTGTTAAGGGAGGTGGGAGGGAACCTTCCTGATAGAACTACAAGTTAGCTCCTCGGAATCTCCAGGAATAAAGAGCAAATAAATTAATGTCACAGTAGCTCTCCTCTGTAAGAGAGAACTAGTTCTGAACAATTCTGTCAAGGTTTTATACTATTGTTAACCTGCATTTAGAAGTATTGAAAAGATAAAAATTTCCTCTGGTGTTTAGGATCAAATATGCCTTAATAGATCTTGGTCTTTCAAGGCAGAGTGATGTTGGCTTCTCCATAATATTGGATTGAATTATCCTGAGTTGCCTCCTTCTCAGGCGGAAGAAATGGCTTCTCCTGGAGCTATCCATGGTGCTCATCTCAGAGCATCATTTCTCAGCCTGCTCTGCCAGCTTAGGTTTGCCCTGCTTCCAAGTATTTCTGGAGCACCAAGTTTTGTTGTGAGTCTTGCTATGATTTGTTCTTTCTTTCTTTCTTTCTTTCTTTCTTTCTTTCTTTCTTTAATCTTCACCGGATGATATTTTCTTCATTGCTTTTAGAGAGAGAGAGTAAGGAAGGTAGAGAGAGAAGCATCAATTGTTTGCCCCACCCCCCACCCCCCCACCATACACACCCAGACCAGGGATCGAATCTGCAACCTAGGTATATGCCCTGATTTGGAATTAAACCTACAGCCTTTTGGTTATGGGATGATGCTCTAGCCAACAGAGCCACACCTGCCAGAGCTTGCTATTATTATTTCTTGACACAATACCTATGTTTTTCATACCCAGAAATCTTACCCTCCAAGTTAATATTGCTAGTCCTACCCCCTACCTGTTTTTTTCCCTCTTTGTGGTAGCCTTGTCTTTATCAGGAATCTGCCCACTGTTTTAGACTCCAATCACATTGCCCTGCCTTAACCAGAGCAGCAGCCAAGACTCATCTTAAGGGTAGGGTAAGCAGCAAACATGATTTAAGGATGACAGGAAATACTTTCTTGTTCCAAACATCTCCCCCTTACAGACTTGCAATGTAACAAAACTCACATTTAGTGATGTAGCATCAAAGAACAACAGTGACTTAATTTACATAGGGTCGTCGTCGGCAGCCGTCCGTCTCGAGAGACGATGGTGTAGCTTCTTAAGTGTCTATCTGCACCGCCGAGAATGGCTGTGCAGTCCGACTCGGGAGTGACACGGCATCTGTCTCCTCCCGTGTTGAATTGACATCTTGCGATGACGCTGGAGTGTCCTCTCCAGTGGAGCTGAAGCTACAGAGCCTGGGCAGGGTGATATGGAGGGTCTGCTGTTGCCCATGCAGCAGACCCCCCCTCTCTTCGCAGCTGAAGGGTCCAAGGGAAAGACGGAGTCGATACAGCTTGGTTTCAGGTGCGCCGCAGGAGTTGCCGGTGTTGACTACAACGTCAAACCGCCTTAGGGACTCCGGCTCCGGATTTTCTGTCGGGGTTTACTCCCTTAGCCTTTCCCCAGAAGAGGTATGCCGCAAGGCAGCGGAGGTTTTTTGGAGTCAGAGTTTTCCTTCTCTGATGTACCCTGACTGGAAGATCGAACCAGCGACACTTAGCTCGCAGGCCGACGCTCAATCCACTGAGCTAAACCAGCCAGGGCATTTACATAGGGTACTGGAGTAAATATTTTGGATACTTTGTCTAAATAACATTCACAAAAGCCCAATGCGATAGATATCATTATACCAAGAAAACCAAGACTCAAAGAAATTAATAACATGTCCAATTTAGCACAACTAGTATCTAGCAGCCGCAGTTTCATCCTTAGTTCTATCCAACTCCACACCCAATGCATTACGCCTTTCAACATGGAGTTTAGAAGAACCGCAGGCATCCTTAAATTCATCGTCATTAGCATGCAGGCAACATTTGACATTTGGCCTTTAATATCTCTTTGATTTAGGCAATTTATTATGTCTTTGTCATGTGTTCATTCACCCTTGACTGAAGGTAGAGAAGATATATGTTTTTCAAAAACCAGTTGATTGAGTGCAGGTATAAAGCTATGTCATCATAAACATCTAACCCTTTTCTCTGGACAAGGTAACAGTCAATTAAATCAGTGATTTGCTTCAGGCCAGAAGAAGCTCATTGACCAGCACAAGACATCTGTAATTTTTTCTGAGCTTAGAGATGCTATTAATACCACAAAGCCCCACAGCAAGAGTAAAGGAAAGTTTTGCAAGTGATGGATTTAAACCTTGTCCTTTGGGAGTTAGATGTGATTATCTCGATCAGCTTTTGTTCACACTTTTACAGCTCATTTTCTAGTTTCACTTAATCTTCAGTCTCTTCTAATTTCAAAGCCCTAGGGCCCAAAGAACTAACTCTGGGCTAAAAACTTTCCTGACCAGTCAGCTATTATTTTAACCAATGACATGATACTATTGGTGAAGAGTTTTTCTCATTCTTCTTTTGAAATACTGAATAAGTGGCTTCGGGTAGATTGATAGAATCTTCTTTTACCCCATTTTATGACATTTTTTGTACTGTTTGCTTATTTTATAATATTACATGTGCACTGTAAAAAAAAAGGAAAATATAATAGAGGGCACCCATCCTCCTTTGTCCTAAGTCGAGGACGATTTTAACTGCTAAATACAGCAGTCAGAGGTTGTTCTTACTACCTCTACAATGCCAAGGTTTTCTTCACCCCTAAAGTCCCTGAGTGTGTCCTTGGGTCACTTGATGGTAGTAGGGCAGGGACTTTTAGTATCTGCCAGGCATGGCTTCCACGCCTTTGGTATAGTACTCACCCAAAGATCTTATAACCTGCTATCTAGACCAGAATTCCTCTCCCTTTACCTTTCTTCCTCAGTCTCCTCCTTAATTCATATCTTCATTTTTTTAATTCCTTCCCATCGAAGTCCTATCATCATTAATTATTCTTGGGTTATCTGGAAATATTTTAAAATCTACTAAAGCCAGAGTTCATCATTAAAAAATGATTCCCGCTTCCCAAGGGCAATGAAGTCTTATAACCTTTATTCCCTGTAAAATAAAAGAATTACCTGCATTCTTTGCTGGAGGGAATTATATTCCTCACACTGAACAGGTCAAATTCAAGGGCCAAGTGTTATTTTCATATCAACAATAGGTTAAATATTTATATCTTATATATAGATGTGAAAGAATATGATTAAATATTACCTAAACTCTCACTTTCCAGAGATATCACATTAAATGGTATTATGGACTGAATATATCCCCAAAAATGTATATGTTAATACTCTAACCCCCATGTGATGGTATTAGAAGTTTCGTCTTTGGGGTAGGTAATTAGGTTTAGATGAATTCATAAAGGCAGGGCCCTTGTAATGGGATTACTTTATAAGAAAGAGAATTGAGATCTGAACTCTCTTCATCTTCACCATGTAAAGACACAGTAAGAAGACTGCAAGTCAGGAAGAGAGCTCTCATCAAAACACAACCAGGCTAGCACCCTGATCTCAGACCTCTGTCCTCCAGAATTGGGAGAAAAAAATTTCTGTAGTTTAAGCCACCCAGTCTATGGTATTTTGGTATAGTAACCTAAGCAGACTAAGACATATTGTCTTCTAGGTGTATCCATTCATTCATTCATTCCCTGCTATTTTAAAATTATAGCATTATATTATAGCATGTTTTTAACCTTTTTTACTTAGTATTATAATTTGTGATAATGCCACACCATACTATTATATGCTCTGCCTTTTGCATTAGATTCCAAGGGCTGCTAAAACGGATCACCACAAATTTTATAGTTTAAAACAGAAACTTTTTACCTCACAAACCTGGAGGCCAGAAGTCTGAAATATAGGTTTTGGCAAGACCACACTTTCTCCCGAGTTTCTAGGCGAAATCTGTTTCTTACCTCTTCTAGCTTATGCTGGCTAGACCTGTTCCTTGACTTGTGGCTACATCACTTCAATCTCTGCCCTCATCTTCCTAATGCCTTTCCACTGTATATGTGTGCGTCTATCTCAAAACTCCCTCTGCCTCCTGCTCATGAGTATACTTGTGGGTGGATTTGGGGCTCACTCAGATAACCCAGGTTAAATGCCTACTCACAAGATCTTTAACTTAATCACATTGCTTGTCATATAAGGGAATACTCACTCTTTTGCCATGTAAGGGAATATTCACAGGTTCTGAAGATTAGAAAGAATTACAGCTTTGGTGAGGTGGCATTTTTTTTTCACTCGACCGAAGTCCATCCTGTGGTCCCCAAAGATTCCCACATGCAAAAATGCATCCTACCCCAGCATGCCCTCAAATCTCAACCCATTTCACCATCAAATCAAGGCCCAAATCTCATCTAAATATTGTTGGTTCAGAAATTCCAAATCTCATCAAATAAATCATTTAAATCAGGTTTGTGTCAAGACTCAGTATGTTCCATCTGGAGGCAAAATTCCTATCTATGGACCTGTGAAACTAGAAAACAAGTTATCAGCTTCCAAAATACAGTGGTAGGCGTAGGATAAAAGTTATAGACATTCCCATCCCAAAGGGGGAAAATGAAAGAATTGTGGTCTAAAGCATTTATAGTCATAAGCTTTTGCTTATCTTACTGGCCATTAACATGTTGCTTCCCAGTGACAACACAGGACCTGTGTCTTATCATCTTCCCACGTTCAGGTTGATATTAAAATTTTGAAGCAAATCAAGTGGCCTTATAGACCTTTTTTTTCATTTTTTGCTAGATTCAGTTTTGTTTTCTGCTTAATTGCATTATAAGTAGATGAAAGTTAGGCGGCTTCCCTTGAAAGTGCCAGAAGCTTTTAATCTGTTGGGCCTCAGTGAGAGTCCTTTGTAATGTGTGAATCAGTCACACTAGCTTCTCCTGGCTTTGAAAATCCTGGAGATTTGGCTCTTTCTAGTGTCTTTAACTGTATTGTCTGGCATGCAACATGCACAGTCTTCTTCATACACACTATTTTTCATGTCAGACAATTAAAATGGCGATTAGAAGTATAAAGTTAAAATTCAACATATTAGGTTGTGCCACTACAAATGACTTAAACTGAGGTCACACACAGATAAACAGAAACCTTTCTCTTTATATATAGCCACATTTGCACATGCAGGCAGCATCTTGTGTCATAATTTACTCACCTGCTTAGGAAGTGTTCAGTTATTTTAAGACTGGTGATGAGGCCCTGGCTAGGTAGCTCCATTAGGTAGAATGTCATCCTGATATGCCAAGGTTGGGGGTTCGAGCCCCGGTCAGGGCACATACAAGAATCAATCAATGAATACACAAATAAGTGGAAGAACAAATTGATCTCTCTCTCTTTTTCTTTTCCTCTCTCTCTCTTTCTCTCTCTCTCTCCCCCTTCCTCAAAAATCAGTCAATAATTTGTCTGTGTGTTTCTTTTATTTTTATTTTTAAGTATATTTTATTGATTACATTGTTACAGTAGTCCCAATATTTTTCCCTTTGTTCCCCTCTTCCCAGTACCCCCTTTCCCTCCAGCAATCCCACCCCACTTAGTTCATGTCCATGGGTCATGCATATAAGTTCTTTGGCTTCACCCTTTCCTATATTATTCTTAACTTCCCCCTGTCTATTTTGTACCAACCAATTATGCTTCTTAATCCCTGTACCATTTTGCCATTTCTCCCCCTTCCCCCTCCCA